>NC_084761.1:67044731-69444731 GCF_028858725.1 Colius striatus | reverse complement strand
TCTCCCCAGCTCTGAGCCAGACCCACTTCTGGGGCTGAGCCAATTAGATGCTTCCATTATAATTTTTTAAGAAGAAGCCAGAAGAGGAGGCTTCTTCCTGTTTCTTCCTTCTTCTGTTCCTTCTTCTCCGGCTGGTGGTGGTACAAGGAGTGGGAAGCAGCCATGCATACCCCAAGGTCAGTGAGGGAAGAGAGGAGGAGGTGTGCTGGAGCAGAGACTTCCCTGCATTCTGTGGAGGGGACTGGTGAAGCTGTGATTTGTTTACATTTCTTTAAAGACCCCACATCAGGGGCAGTGATTCACTTCATTAAAGACCCTGAGCCAGGGGCAGTGACTATGGCTGGAGGAGGCCGTGTCCCATGGGAGAGACCCCATATTTACAGAAGCTGTAGCTGTGTGGAAGAACCCACACCAAAGAAGTTCATTAAAATTATGTCCAGAAGAGGCCGTGTCCCATGGGAGGGACCCTGTATCTGCAGAAGTTACAACTGTGGGGAAGAATCCACACCAGAGATATTCAGTAAGGACTGCGTCCCGTCTGAGGGACCCTGTACTGGCAGAAGCTGCAGCTGCTGGGAAGAACCCACACCAGAGAAGTTCTTTAAGGACTGTGTCCCATGGGACGGACCCTGTATCAGATCAGGGGAAGAATGCAACAAGCTTGGTTATCTATTTTCCTCCCATCTCAGTGGGGCCTCCACCATCCCAACAAGGGTGAGGGTGGATGGGAGACACTGAGCAAGACACTGTTGTGATGCTTCATTGCTGGCTGGACAAAACCTCAACATTTTGCAATGGGAAAGGATAGTTTTGGGAATTTCTGGTCAGCCAAAGTTCCCAGTAGAATAGTAACGAATCCTTGTGGAAGGGATTATTTAATTATAACATGCTAGATTTTTATTCTTGTCAGGATTTAAAATTCCACTTGACAGTAATTTTGTTCAAATATTATACAATATATTTAAATTAATAGAAAGAATTAGTTGAAACTCAGCCTGTCAGAACAAAATATATATCAGTAGCTACAACATTTTAAACAGTGAGCCAAGTCTTCTAAAATCATGTTATATTTTCATTTCTGAAATTAAGCAGTGCAACTAAGGGAGGGTTATGAGACAAAACATACAGATTTCAAAAACCCACTTAAGATTGCCATCTAAAGTGAGTTTTATATGACTAAATAGAATACTAGGTATTTTCAAAACTAGTATGGGAGAATCACCATAATGTAAGAACCAACAACTTTAAGATTCTTGTAGTTACCATTATTCTGCAAGAATCACTCTTTCTCCCAGCAAGGCAGCAGTAATCATGACACACCCTCTAGAAACGTTTCTCAGTGTATATCATCTGCAACTCTACGTCTAATGACTCATTTTCACAATGTTTTTATGATCTTGTAATAGCATTTCTATTTTACAAAACACTGATGATAACTCATAGAGAAATTGTCTTCCAACCACGATAACAGCCCTTAAAACAGCTGCTTAAAATGATTTTAACAGGAGGTACTTATTCCCTAGGATGTCCCACTTAATAAATTGTGATTCTGAAAAATTTACACACATGAATATCTTCATACATGTGAGCTACTTCACTTGAACAATGACTATCATTCAACAGTTAGAAAGCTAAGATCACGACTCTGAAACTTTTTAGTCCTTTAAAGTTGGTAGTTATTTTTCCAGTGTTGGTAGTTATGACTTCAGGAGGTTTGAAGAGGAAGAGAGAATAAATATAAACTTTCAAAGTTTAGTTCTATGCCATTCTTAATGCTTTCAAATACCAAAATTGACAAACTATTTGCTGATGTGTTTTGACTTTGAAGTGTGATACTTAATCATTAAACGGATCCTTGTGTCCTTCCTGTTCGACTCTAGGATATCCATCAGGACTGTAGCATGACATCTGGGAAAAGGAGCAGGAAGCAATTTTCTGCCTCCTTCCCTCTTCTTCAAAGAAGATGTTATGAAGCCTGATTGAATATTTCATTTCTATTTCTGGGTTCCCTCCCTTTAACTGGGAGGTTTTTCTTGAGTCTGTGGGAAGAAACAGGCATTTATGCCATATACATTTCTGAGAGAGAACATGAGAACCTACTACTTGTGTACAAGTTTAGACACAACCTGAAATGGGACCTGAATCCTGTAAGATAGTCTGAAATCAATTTTTTTAAATGGATGTATATGTCAGAAACATATGACAACAGGAAACTGGGATGAAATGATGTGTTACTGTTGCCTTGGTTATTCACTGGTGTGTTGATTGCAGTGCATCTGTTCAAGCCCTTTAGTTGAGAGGACTGTCAAACATCTTCTCAAAGCCAAACATATTGGAAGGTGCAGCACAGAGACACAAAGACATCTTGAATGAACTCACTCTGGCTCCATCTTGGAGTATTAACTGGAGTTCAGGGCTGCCCTTGTGGAATGTCCACAGTGTTCAACGGTGACAATCCTGAGGCTCAGAGTGGGACAAAAATGAAGTGATGGTGGTCCCCATACCCTTGGAGGGAAAGGAGATGACAATCTATTTTCTGTATACTTTGCATTTTAGCTTATACAGTGACATGTAAATGCATAGAACAGGATTGATGCAGCACTGTGGCCTCAGTCAGTGTGCTGGCAAATATAAAGCAGTGATGTTCAATTGGCTCTGCAGTGACGGCTTTGTGCATTATACACTCACATCTCTTACATCCTGAACTCCTGAAGCTACTCAGGCAATTTCCTACATAGGTAATAAGTAAAAGATTATTAAGGAGGCAATAATTCCACAGCAACTGAGAGAAAAGGTTTTCTTGCTTGACTGTGGATCAAGGTAGAAGATAAAATTTTATTGTAACTAAAATATTTTAGATTAAATGTATTTCTTCTAAAGAACAATTAAAGACTGAGAAAGTAAAGTTTTCTTCTGTGTAGAGGTTGTGTGGGAGACCTTTTCTAGTCATGGATTTAGCCACCAATATTTAATAGTGTTAGATGCTGTTGAGACACAATTGTTGGGTTTGCCTCCATTTTTGAAGACTAGAGAAGATACAGGTAAGGTACTAGATGAGCACTGAAGCTCTGTAATATATAGCTGTTATGTATTTGCTTGGCTGTTTATCTTGAACACTACCAAAGTTTCTTTCAGGACATTCAATTAATCACTAGGCTGTGTTACAAAAAACTTTGATAAAAACCCATTAGTAATTCCCAAACAATGTCCAAGGAGAAGGAACCATGGGATTTCCTACAATGAAAATAGAGCACAGTGAATAAGATGAAATATTGTAAAATGCATTTGGAATACTTCCAAAGAACTTTATGACACAGACCACAGCCAAACCAACATCTTTCTTTCTTGCTATTTTCTTGTAAGAATTGAATGTAATGTGCAAATTTGGTCTTTATTGTACATTTGAAAAAGCCTGTCTCATCTCCACCACTAGCAGGATTTCAGCAGATCCTCAGCTACCAGGAAACAGAAACCTATAGCTCATATCTGAGATGGTATAGATACTGAGTCCTAGCTCCCCTTAAAGTTCAATTTTCTACCAGTTAGCTACATCATCCTCATTACGTTCTGTATTTATAACCTTGTTTACTTTTTTACTCTCTAACTATCTCAATTCCAGAGGATTTTAGGGGTATAACCTGTGGAAACCCTTTCCTCAGTTTCAGAAATAGCTGCTGCTTATATCTAGTAGTTGTCTAATTACTTATCAATGAATTTTGGGGCATTTAAAAAAAAAAGCTGTCCTGCTCATTGCTTACAGGCAAAGCCACAGTATATTGCAATTAAAGTCTCCAATGCTGCTCTGTCATGATAAACGCTCTGTGTGCAGCAGGTAGGCTTTCAAAGAATATGATTCAGATTAGGAATTCTGCCTGCTGCAGTTGAGAACAGGCAAGAAAATATTGGGTTGAATGGCAGATGATGTATAAGATATGATATCTTCTTTTGTTTAAAAAAAATTAAATCCCATTATCCCATCAATTCCAGACTAATCTCATAAAGAGGTCTAAAGACCTTTTTTCAATTTTTCTGCAATGAGTTAATATTTATGTTCAAATCTATTGGACCTTAAAAAAAAAGGAGAACAATTTGTCAGGAATGTTTCTGTTCAAGGCAGCTTCATCACAGTAGTTACAACTCTGTTACTCCCATGCATGCCAAATCAATCAGAAAAGCTTGGAAATCCAATCAAATGCACATTTTAAAACATTATTCTTTCTTTGAATTATCCTCCAAGGTCCTTTAAATAGCAAAGCCCACATTAGGATTTTTCTAAACTGCTGTTCATGCAGCCCAATTATGTTAGATTTAAATAGGCTACATACAATAGCTTTTTATTTTTAAGTACTATCAGACCAGTCAAAGCCAGACAATATAATTAGCATTTCTAATTCCCTGGACAGTTGCAGCAAGGCTGTTACTAACTTTGATAACATCATGGGGAATGACTCAGATACACTGATAGATAATTTTCCATTGTAATTAGGTGCATAAATCAGATCATTAATGGCTCATATTTTATTTTAAATATTTAAGACTTAGAAACTCTTTCAGATACTTTTACAGAAATTAAAAAATAAACTGAAGAGTAAAATATCTAATTGCAGGATATCAGTTACAAACAGATGTATCTTTCGCTAAGATGCCAAAGGAAGCTTTATGGGGAAGCTTGCATAATGGGGCAAGACAGGAAACTTAGACTAATATTCTGTCAATGTGAGAGCAAGAGAGAAGGCAACATCCCTCAACAAAGGGACTTTGGCTAAGAATACGACGAGGTTGCTTCCTTGAGGCAAATAGAGGTGTTATAGTACTCGTCATTGAAAGCTCTACTCTTTCAGACATTCAGTTGTCTCATGGTACTAATAGTTTGGCATCTGCCAAAGCTCATCCATATGGTGAGATTTAAGCACATAAGGATGGCATTCATAGAAGACAGCATATGAATCTTATTCTCAGCTAGCTTCTGGAATACGTGAATAATGGGTTTTGTGGTTTTAGAGAAAATCTACCTTTCCCTAGGAGTTAGATTTCCAATTCTGAACTATTTGCACTTTATCCACAGACAATTTCCTGGAAAAGCCTAATTCTTTTATTTCAAAAATTTAGCCGAATATTCAAGGATTCTGTAAAGCTCTAACACAGAGAGCTGAAAAGAAAACTTTGTGTCTGTGTCTGTAGTGTCCCCTACCTAGACTAGAATTTAAGTGAGCGAGCTTGTGTTGAGTGCAGTCTACCCATGAATGTTGATCTCCTTGGCAAATAAATTAAGCTCTGCATGTTGAAATTCTGCTCAAGATGGTGAGCAAAAAGTTTAGATACTGATGTCAGAGCTATTAGGGATGTGTAACTATATCAACAGGCAGACAAGGCAAAACCAAATGACTTGATCCCAAGAGCAATGACCATTTCTGAAAAATGCAATCCTGCATATTTTTGGTAGAAAGCAAGGGTTGAAACATGCAGCCTGAGAATGTAGGACAAGAGCTTGTCCCTCAGAAACCACCATAGGGAGAGGAAGTTAGAACAGAACTGTTCTGTCAGACCCTAAAAATAGGTATATTTATCTGCAGCTACGGCTGAAGTTACTGATCTTTCCAGAGGTGCTGAAAACTCCTAGGGAAATATGGGAAGTCACTAGAATGAGAACAATCACACACTGTTTCTCATTTCCTTCCTTGTCACTGATGCCTTTATGCTTAGTGAACATAGCTTCTACAATGAAATTACTCATACATTTGTAGATAGCTTTGTAGATGACATCTTTCTGATTAAATGACTTCGAACAATAATGACCAAAGAATGTCATGTTTCCCCATGTTTCTGTTCTTCAGAGAAAAATTAGTTGGTCATATTTTTTTCCTTTCCAATAAAAGACTAGGCTAATCTTGCCTCATCCACAGAAGTGACACCAAATACTGTTCTTTAAGTTAGTCACCAGCATCCTTCTTATAGTCAGGGAAAATAACCTCCTCTGTCTAGCCCTTATGGTTGTTATATATTCTTTTTTGACGTGGTCCTTCCTAAGAAGTTTATATATACCACTTCCTCTTCCTTCTTGACTGGAGGCCTATGTAAATTTTTCTTACAGAGCAGGTCCAGCTCTCGTGGATCTCAGAAGAGCTGTATTTTAGCTTATCTCAAAGTTCTGAAAGGATTTTTGTTGATCTGTGGGACAAATCAGGCAGAGGTAGAAAAGAGAAACTTCATGCATTATTGTAAATGACTTATGAACCCCAGGTTTTCATGGCATGTTAAAAATTCATATGAACATTAGATTTAAAATTTAAGTATCTGAACTAGGTGAAGCACTTTTTCAGACTTGTCATCAGGCAGATATATAGCACTATACAAAGCAAGGGAGACTTGGGACTTATATCCAGATCATCAGAGGTATTATGTAGCCAAGTCTCATTAACAAAGAGTCTAAATTTGGTCCCTGGATAAACACCTTGGTCTCTCTCTTTAATCATCCAAAGAGAATATGTCAGTAATATAGGTTCACTCTTAAACAGCCTGCTTTTGCTTAACTTAAGCTAAGGTTTGGATTGGCAGTCATTAACAACTCAGCTACAAAGTGCTACTGAATGTTACTGGTAATAGTGAAATCTGCCCCTGCATTTGTTCTTTGCTCTCTTTCTGCTTTTGGAAGAAGTATGAAATAGTGATCTTGCCCTTAATTGTCTCTTTTAGTGAAATCACAGCTTTGTTGGGATTATATTCCTCCTACTCAACCGTAGGCATCTGAACATTGTGTGCTCCAATTTAGTTTGTTGAATTAGACTTTTAGCAGGTAGTGTGAGGCATCTCTGGAAGACAAGTCATTCCACCTTTGTTAGAGTGAGGCAAACTGTTTGGTGGAGCTCTCTGTCTCTCTCTCTCTGCTATCTAGATGAGAGTCTGGTCTGTTAGGTAGGTAACTACACCTGGTCAAACAGGTAGCTTTAGGTACCAAGTTAAGCTCCATTCATCATTTAAAACTTTTACCAGGATGTTAAGCAAATATATTTTGATGTGTGCTCATGGGATTTAATTTACTAAAATCACTTACCTGAAATTCCTGGAATTAGAAGACTAATAAACTGAAATGTTTCAATGTTGCCAACAGGAACAGTTCTTTAAACATTAGGCTTGAGAATTTGTGTGGGCTGGAGAAAAAAAATGAAAGGGTTATATTGTCTTTATTGTATTTACATTTGAAATTCTAGGGAGAGAGTCTTCTAATATAGAGCTTTTGTCATTTTGAAAGAACTGAGGTAAAGGAAAATGAAAATATTTACAAATAAAACCTTCTTACATAAAGGAAAGAAAACAATAACTGGTGTAAGTGTAATGTAAATGTTTATATTTCAAATGTTCTCTGCCAGACTTTGTACAAATATCAAATAGTTAAAGATACTTAAACTAATTGTTTACCTGACTCCAGATGGTAAAGAGTTGCTCCTTGTTGTAGAAGTGAGCATAATCATCACAAATATGTGCATAAGTAAAAAGGAATGCACCCAGTTCTGTAATATAATTTTATAGATCATGCCTTGCCCTTGGCTGCATGCTGTTTTGAGGCATCTCCTGCTAAGAAGGTGCTGCTTGTGTAAGAAGCTGCAGGTAAGTGGAAGTATGCATCTTATTTCTGAGAGAGGTTGCTATGGTTGTCACAGGAATGGCAGTTCTCCTCTTAGCTGATGATATTGTGCTTTTTTTTTTGATGTCTTCTCCATGAAACCTGGTTATCTCTGACAGAAAGCTCAGCTAGGCATGAGTACTTACACTTACAGTGTTGATTAGAAGGATCTCTGCATGAGTGAAAATCATGTCCTAGTGGCAGCCTTGGAATGAGAATGCAAAGTCTGGTCTCTGGAGATCAAGGATCTGCTATCAGGATAATGGTCACTAAGAGTGGAGAGTGTTGCATGAGAAACATGCCTGCCACTGTCCAAGTAGTTTGTGTTTCAGACCAATAATTTTTCTCTGAGAAAAGCAAATTCCTTTAAAACTTACCATCATTCCTACTCAGAGTAGACAAACAGGTAGCTACTGCTGAAATACCATTTTCTCTGCAAAGCCCTGAAAATCCTCAGAAGTAAAACAGAAATCAACCCAAACTTTTGGAGATGTGACGCTGTTTCCTCTTCCCTGTGTACAGTCACCTCAAATATATATGCTGCCTCCATTGGGACCAGCCAGCCAGCCAGTCATTTTTTATCTAAGCCTGTACATTGCAGAATATACAATTTGCATCCCACCTTAGGATGATCCTTCAATCTCAACAGCTGTATGTCCAGAATGCATACCAGCACGAGTTCTGGAAGGATTTGTTCACACGATCTTGCTCCACAAGAGAACCATTTTCTCACAACACTCCTCAGTAAGGTCATCCATGTTCGTGGCATAGTTTTAGAGACTGCAGTGTATGCTTGAAATGTGTGACACACCATATCTTCCTGCCATAGTACTGGATAGTGGGCCTTTTGGGATGGAATATCCACTTACCTCCAGTCTCAGATATGATGCTGGGCTGAAATAGCAGAACTAAATAGACAAGACAGAATCATGGGTTTGCGGACTGATGTTATACCCCTCATACTACTCATACACTTGAAAATTGATTCAGCTGCTTACATGATGAGTATAAGTTGAGAGTCTGTTTAGAACAGAAAAATACAGTGAAATTAACAAGTGAGACACATGCACAAAGCAAAACCATTTCATTTGCAAAAATACCAAATAGAAACTGGGCAAAATATCATGACTCTTGGAGAAGAGTACTGAAAATTGCTGATGAATATTTATTTCTATTATTATAATATGGGATACATATGAATATGGTGTAAAGCAAACTGTGAAGTAATACAAGTGAACTACTAATGCTGCAATAAAGATGGCTAAACCCCAAGAAATTACATTCTTCCACAAATATGTGAAGTTAATCTGTGTGCAGTATACCAAAGAAAGCAAGTCAAATTTCAAGATGGGCATTTATTAAAGCATCACAAGAATGTCAACAGGAACTTCACATTGGTAGTATGTGCAAATTTAGGGACAGAGCCTGGTCTTGTGATTCTTACTCTGAATCAGCCAAAAAGAACACAATGTTTTTGAAAGGTTAGGACACGTAACTCCAGTTATCCCTGTGTTTTGCCACTCTGAACTCCAGCTGAATAGGTCTGAGTAGATCTCATATTGACTAGAGGAATCTTAGATATTAATTCAAATGAAAGTACTAGGGCTCAGTTCAGTGGTCTAGGGATAGACTTCAATGCCAATTGTGATGACCTAGGGAATCCTGTCAGGCCTTCACAAAATGCTGCAGAAGGACACAGGTCTTGTACAGTTCCCACACTGTATTTTCCAGTCTTGTGGGGATATTTCAGGTGCACTGGACCCTCTCTGTAGCCGTCTAAACTGCAATATCTTTAATCTGTGAGGAAATACTTGAAACTTAGGCTATATAACTAAAACTATCTTCAAACAGGTGGCTCAACATCATTAATTTTTCTGATTTAGGGACAATTATGTATGTTGTCCAAGTGTAAGTGCAGAGAGGTGTTAGGCTCTAAAATTCTACGCTGGGGATGCAGAATGAGTGCACAGCTGTGTGACAAGTGTGATTGGTAGTGGTTAAACAGGTAGAAGCAAAATGACTTGCTGTGTAAGCATACCCAGAGAATATAAAGACTGCATTGCAGGATGAAGATAGTAATGAGATGACCGTAAGGATCGTGAATGATGTGTGATCATAATGCTGTACAAGCAGAAATGCATTTTCTATCTTTAGAAAATAGAAAAGTAGAGCGGGAGTATTGTTCTTGCCACAGTGTTCTTTTAGGCATATATCAATAGCTTTAATTCACCTTCCTTTCCTCTTCTTGATTTTCAACTAACTTATTGCTTTCCATGAGTACAGCAGCTTTCAGAGCTTGTAATCTCTTTTTCAAGGCCATTAACAATTGCTTCAGTGGCATATGTTGGATCTGAAAAAAAAGATCTGTTTTATGGTATGTCTTACATGCTTTTGTTTGTGAGGAGTGAGCATGTCTGAACTGAAGCCATATCAGAAGCACAGCACTGTGGCCTGTTTGGTTCATCTTTTTGAATGTAGTATAGCATGCCTCAGTCTCAGACTTCTGTGGCTCTCTGGTACAGATAATACATTTCCCTGCAGGTCCTTGTTGCAATTCCAGTCAAAACATGGAAATACTAAACTGAAGTCTAACAGTGCTCAAGAAAAATATTGTACACATATTTTTGATTTAAAGATTTTGAGTGGACTACATTTTAGCCATATGTTCCTGCTCCTCGTGTCAGGTGCTTTTTCTGCCAGTGATCACTCTCTCGAGGCCTGAACGTGAGATCAACAGAGAAACGTATGAACTTCTTCTCCTCACCAGTGGACACTGAGTGTAACAACAGTTTGCTTCCAAAGGAGAAATCTGAAAGTACTCAGAAAGTGGGTAAGTCTAAAATGATCGACCATTTCAAAGTCTATTAAAGTTCTGTTATGCATTGTATCAATATTGAGATCTCACTTCAGAGACACACTTTTCTTGTGTAAGTAAACTAAAGAATATGCATTTTCAAGATGAGAAATAAAATTGAGAAAGATGGTTTGTTCTAAAAAGAGAGAAAAAAATGCTGCCATCAAGTAAACTTCTGGTAAAGACCCCTCTGGTAATAAGAGGCAACACCCTTCAAAATGCAGTTAGTTCCATCATTCTCTTTCCCAGTACTAAACCCACCACTCAAAAAAGCTATTGCCGTCAGGATAGCAACTCAGTACTTATTGCCTCTGCCACTGCAGTGAGTCTCCCTGTTCAGCATGGGTCTTTATAGGGGGAAAGACTGTAAAGATAGGTGTTGCCTGGAGAAATTTCTAAATGAGATTCTTTCCTGCCTAAACATCAAGTACCCTGAAACTGCACAGGCCCAGAATAGCAACTTAGCAGCTTTTCAGGGTTTTCCCCAAGATTTTTCTCCTTCCTGAATAGTATATTGAAAAGTTTCAGATCTGGAAAGAGAGTAAGATTCCCAGGACCTAATAATTGACTTAATTACTACTCAGGTCACAGCCTAGGGATGCTTTTGTATGCCTGCACACCTGCTGTTCAACCTGTATACAGGCTGTTCTTCTACCCTCCAAAGCCAATTTTTGGAGGCTTTCTGAATCATACCTTTATCATAGCATTGGCTGGAGACCCTCTTTTGTCAACAACATATTATTTAAAGTTAGATATGACCTTTGAGAAAGATCTTTTAGTTGTGCTTTCCAGAATGTCACGTCACGTCACGTCACGTCACGTCACGTCACGTCACGTCACACCACTGTTCTCCAACACTCACTTCCATTTCCACTTGCATTCCTGGATCTGGTTTTCCTCTTGCTGATAGGAGAGGTACATGGATGGAGATTTGCCATCCCATTCCCCTGTTGGGGGACTCATATCAGTAACAGGAGTTTTTCCTAGATCTTAAGAAGCTCTTACTGAAGTTAATAGTTATGGGGATGAGAAAAAAAGCACATTTTTGTCTGAGTCTCTCATGCCAGATAGAGAGGACTCTGCAACTCTTCAACATGTGCTCTTTGTTTGAATTTATTCTTGATAAGGTTCTTTTATTTTTTTTTTTTTTTTTGTTCATTTTTCCCCCAAATATATTTTGATTAAACTAAATTAAACTTACAAAGAAGGGAGATAAAATCAGATTGATATTTGCAATGAAGCATAAGACAATTCACTTGGTTACTTTAACTTAAAAATGGGCAAATATAAAGGAACATAAAAAAAGTCCTGGAATATAAGAGATCTATGAGCCATCTCTGAGAACCATTTTCAAAAAACCCTCCCTTTCATCAAACCCTTTTTTCAATACAAAGGAGCAGAAGAAACACTTTCAGCATTTTACTCAACTGGATTGAGTATGCAGGAGGAATACTGTGGGAGTAACTTTAGAAATATTAAGAACTCAAATCCAGACTCCTTGATGTTAACAGCTTTTCTTGCTAAGACAGACTTTTTTTGTCTGCTAGGGATAAAAATCCACACCATACACATCTGCAGCTAACATGAGGCTCTTTTCCCAGCTCTGATGCAGTTTGGACAGGAGGTTCTAACAGGAATGCATTGCATAAGTTTTCTGCTCCTTGATGATCAGAAAGAGTTAAAGTAGCCTAACCTCCCACTGCCTCTCCCCCTTCCCCCAAAATGAATTGATGGATAAGAAAACAGAGCCAAATTCATTGAGTCAAGATAAGCACTTTGGTTTATTTGATCCTGATAGTTATAGGATCTGAGTTTGTGTGGGAAGACAAGGAGCTTTGGGGACTAAGGAGATGGAGGACTCTACAGCTCCAGGAATATGGTTTCTGCTGGGAGCTCAGGGCAGCAGAAGACTGACATATTCCCACTACTTCTGGTAGAGAGTTCAGCAGAGGAAGACAGTGTTTAAGGCCCAGCATATTCTGAACTCAAGTGCCATCTGAAGAAAGAAAAAGGTGATAAAGACGTGCATGGTCTTCTTGTAATGAATCTTGATCCACTGTGAATATCAGAAGTGGAAATGCCATCATGTACTGTAAACTGTGTAGGTGCATGTGGCTACTTCCAGCGTGACATACGCACTGCATTTCAGTGCTGCATGATCCATTGCATGGAGGGACTGATGAGATGCTTACTTTTTATATTCTTTCTGTCTTGTACACCAGATATTGGTTTTAAGCTACATTAAAAAACATTTGTTGATGTTTCTATTTTTACAGTGTTTTGGTTTTGCTCAATGTACTAAAATCATGTGAAAACTGAGCCACATACAGCTATTTCCAAGCTTTGTGTGTCATGATCTGCACAGTATGTGTGTCTTTCAAGCTAACTCAGGCATCAGAAGATCCAGCTGCATTTTTTTTGAATTCTAACTAGGTTTGTAATGCACCTGGAAAATATCTGCCCTTTCACAAACACAATTTCACTTCTGCCAATATAAGCTCTAAGAGTACTAATGCAGATCAAGTAGTTTATTGTTGGTATGAGCAACAGCATAAGTAACCCGTTATTTGAATTGAAAATTAATAATGAGTAACTGCAATTGTGTGATTTAAGACTCTCTAAACAAAGCAGAAGGCAATAAAGAAATCCAAGAAAAATGTTCCTGAAACAACAAAAGAAAAGAAAATTACAACTGAGTTGCTTTTCCTTCTTTTGCTATGACATTAAGGTGGGAGAGCAACTACAGAAGATCCTCCCATAAAGGACTGGAAAACCTATAAAACCTGATGAGAACAAAGAAACCCTGAATCTTTGGAGCTTTAAGAGTTGAATCTGAATGAAGTATACTATCTCCAATTTCCCACATCTCCTGGCATAGCTGTTC
This sequence comes from Colius striatus, assembly GCF_028858725.1. Taxonomy (NCBI): domain Eukaryota; kingdom Metazoa; phylum Chordata; class Aves; order Coliiformes; family Coliidae; genus Colius; species Colius striatus. Next base: position 69,431,372 of record NC_084761.1, on the reverse strand, counting down.
CAAAGACTGGTAAGACCCCACTAATTTTGCCAGCATATGTAGACTGACCTTTTCTCTGAACAATATGCACCACTGTTCTAATCTGTTTGAAGTAGTTTCTAAATTGAATGCCTAAAGCAGTCTGGGACAGGGATCACTGTCTAGAAAGTTAAGTTGAGCTCTAGCTTTGTCATGGACTTCACTTGTGTTTTGGGACAAATAACTTGATCTTCTGTGACACAGTGATTGTTAATAACTTAATGGATGAAACAAAGTTTATTCTTTCCAAAGAGAAGTAGGTGCATTAGAGGCCTTCAGCTTTCTTGACCCAGGAAAGAACAAGGATCCGTATTTATTGTACAAGTGCACTATTCTCTCTCTTTTTGCCTTCTTTTACCTTTACTTGTCTCTAAAGCTGAATTTCAGTTCATACTGGAGACATTCAGTGAAGTGCATTTTTATTATATGCTTCAATTCAGATCAAAATGTCAAAACACTATAGGAAAGTAATCTTTATTCTTAGCCACAAGAGGAAATGCATATACTTGAGAAGCCTGTCCTTGTAAGACAAATAAATGCAACTCTTCTTCCCTGCATGCCAAATAGAGTCTTATGGCTTCAGGATGCTGGGATGCAGCTCAGGGTCTTACAAGATGTCACCCTAGCATCTACAGTGCTTGGATGGCAGCTGCCTGACCAGAAAAAACCCAACAACTACTTCTGCTACTGAAAACTGACATTACAAAACAAGGGAGAGGAAGACTCATACCAAAATAAAACTCAGCAAAGCAAATGTATCAGAAAAATGCGTTCTCAAGCTGTTTACTAAGGACAAGAGTCTTGTTTCTCTTCCAAAATTTTGACTTAGATAACTTTTAATTGATTTAAGTCGAAGCTAAAATACATATGAAGTACAACTTACCAGTGTTCAGGTTTTACCCATTCTTACTTAGCAAAACTTTCAGCTGATATTGTTGATATATTTTATCCATCTGTGGATTTGAACTTTGGAATTGTAATTCCTGGAGAATATTCGTGGGTCAACTTGAGTAAAATGTAGATTAACTAAAGATAGCAGAACTGACATCTTAAGGAGCTCTGCCTTTTTATGTGGATTTCTTGGATTTACTACTGCATTTACTACTAATAATAATTTAAATAATCAGCAGCACTGTAGCAGTTGTATCTCACTCTAGTCTCTGATAGTGAAACAAAAAATGAATTTCTCTGTCTTGTGGTCAGTTCTACTTGCTTTATATCTTGCACAACTATACTGAAATCACAAAGACTTATGCTAATGAGGTGAACATGAGTTGTCCTGTAAAGCTTGATTATAATATGTATTAAATAATAGTGCTTAGCACTTATACAACTTAATGCCTTATAATCTTCAAAGCACTTTACAAACCTTAACTAGTTAATCCTCATAGCAGCTCAGCATGGTAGATTGTGAAGGCCACACATTAAAAATCTCCCTCAATATGAGTTTGCCTGCATGCTAAGCCTATGTGAAAAATATTTCTATGCAGTTGTATCCCTGACATCATGAATGATTCATTTTACTTCACTGTAACATGTCTTACTTTCAATAAGTTAATTCTGCTTTCTTATCCCATTCAAAGTAACTCTACTAAACTTTGCAGCATGGTTCAGCACACAGTCTTATCACAATTTGGAGGACATTTTTTATTATTAAAACTCCTGGACCAAATAAGAAGCAGAGAATCTCATTTTTATTTAAGAAATTGAGTTTTAAGTGCCAATGATGTCAAGGAAAGTGTATGGCAAAGGGTCAGAAAGTCTCAAAAGACTAAAGCACTCAGAAGAGTAACTACCATTTTTAGCCACTTATTTTGAAAATATGAGTTTTGTGATATTGAGTTTAACTGGAGAACAAAATATTCTTATACTCAATGTCACTTCATTTAGGAAATAGTGTGTTTTTGTAGCTCAAATTTTCTTCGAATCTTTGTGTTCCGGGAAAAAAGCAAAAAAAGAAAAGCTATTGCTTTAGCCAGTTTCAGGTCTAAAATTTTCTGTGAAGTGGAAATAGTGCTTTTAGTCCACTGTAATCTTACTAGTTTACTGATAATGTCGCAAACACCACTGGTTCTGGTTTTTTGTTAGTTCTGCTGGAATACTTTTTAAAACAACATCAAAGTTTGCAAGTAACATTACATAATTCTATGTAAAGACCAAATTTATAGACTAAAGATGTAAAGTATTAGCTCATGATTACATCTCGAACACCTCTACAGAGAATAAGCCTCTGGAAAGTGTTTGTTCTTTGTAATCCCTATCATAAAGGAAAAATGATGGCTTTGACTGGTGAGGCCTTCTTCCAAGACAAGGAGATAGAAAGTACAATTTTTATCACAAATTAAGAAAAAAATAATCAAATCATTATCATAAAAAAAGAAAAATGTCTACTGAGACAATGCAACATTATTTATAAAAGCAATATGATCCTCTCCAAGACATCAGGCAACTTAATGTCTTCCCTTTGCTTTTGTCTACAACTGTCTTCTCTGTAAAGCTTGTAAGTTGAGAGCTGATGCTTTGTAAGAAAGAAGCTCTGTGATATCATGAAGACTGACCTCAATTCCTTATTTCCTTTCTGCTTCAACTTGGTAACTTTTGTTGTTTTCTTGTTTTTCACTCTCTTTCTTCCTGTCTTTGATTTCCTTCCTTCTCATTTTTTAAAATCACCTTTAGAGAAAAGTCACATATAACTTGATTTCCTTCCTTCTCATTTTTTAAAATCACCTTTAGAGAAAAGTCACATATAACCTTTGAAGGAATAATTAGCACCTCTGTGATCCTATGGTAAAAAACCTTTAAGTGATTCACTACTGAAGTGGTTATCTGAGGATAAGAGTTTCAGACAGACCAGTTGAAGAGGAATTTTCAAGTGAGGTGATAAGGGATGAGCAGAAAAGAAACCCTAGAAAGTAAAGGAATAAATGAATGGAGACACAGTAGGAGACATAATTAGCCAGTCTCACATGCTTGCCACTGCACAGTTTCAAATGTTTAAAATGAAGCCTGGTGTTCTGCAGATAAGCTTATAATTAAGAACAGGGTTGCAATGCACATGCACAAGAGGTCTGAATTAAGGTTTCATGGCTTTCCCAACCTTTGTTCACTTAATTTAGTGACATAAATGCTTTATAATACAGAAAAAAAAAAATGTTGAGATCTTTTAATTGTTTAGGGAGGAGAAGTTGTTAGGGGCTGCAATTTATTATGTAATTGTAGATGCAATTACATTTTTCAAAGAAAAAAGTGTTTTATTTTCTTTCTGCCTGAATTTACATACCACACTGAGACCTTAATATCTGTGTTTTTCTTTTTCCTAAAGTGCATTAAACTACATGGCCAACATCTATTTAAAATACATCAAAAGCAGATAGATCACCAGAGAATCTATAGGGTCAGTAGATAATCGTAGTTTTAAAGAGTGTCCAGAAAAGATAAGGTCTTATGGAGGAGGCTGTGTGAATTCACCGCAGGGGAGTTTTAAGAGAATCTACAATATAATCTTTCCCTAAGAAGGCTGAATTTGAGGCAGTTGTTTTAAACTGGAGAGGTTTTAAAACAAGTCAATGATTGTGTCAACAAATAATATGGACTGGGTGGTATTGAAACTTGAGGAAATTTTAGGTAACTCTAGCTACAAAGTTACTGCAGGTGCTGGGATGTTGTGTAGCCTTTTGCTGAAAGCAGCTTGGTATCTGAAGACAGAAGGAGGAAAATACCATGGCATCTTGCAAAAGAATATATCTGAGAGTATCTAATGGCAGACCCTAATTTGTCTGCACTATTACAGAATTAAATCCACAGGCATACATGGAAGTATGAAATAACAGGGACAAGTCAACACAACATGCGTAAACGACTGTCATCCTACAGATCAGTCAAAGCTCTTTGAAGGAGTTAAGAAGCTAAATTATGATTTAGCCAATTGATAGTGAAGACCAAGAGCTTCATTGCTGATCCATAACTGATATATTTAGTAAGATATTAGGTCCATCTGTCTGCAGTGTACCTGTGTCATTATTGGTTGATGTTTCTTTTAGTTCAGGCGGGATTGTCAAGGTAAAAAGAATGCATGTTCCTGAGTCATTTTGGCAGTTTTGAAAATCCCATCATTTCGTAGTCACGTTCTCACTGTTTCCCTGTAATCCTGCCTCCAGGTGCCTTCAAAGCTCTTTTGGGCAAAAAACTACATATAAATAGTTCAGTACCTCCAGGACTTTGTGTGGTACTGTGCTGATTTCCCTGACTGTTACACTGGCTCATATTGTTTCATCACATTCGTCTTTATCTATAATCTTTTATACATAATTTATAAGGTCTTGGGACAGGACTGTCTCTTTAGCTCCTGTTTATAGTGCCAATAGTATTGAGGTCCTGACGCAAAGCTGAGGCTCTGTGTACTTGCCTAATAAAGACCTATAAATATGAAAGTATATATAAAGTATAAATATGAAAGTACAAAAACAATCTGCCATTTTCAGACTGGTTAAATAGGAATCGGTACTGGAGTAAGGGGGAAAAGAAATTCACCTTCAACACTCTGGGGATGGGGGAAGCCTTGCAGGCAGGACACAGCCACAAAGGTTACCGTTGAGCTTAACCTTTAAATGAGCAAGGGCTAATCCTCCTTTGGCCGCAGCAGAGGCAGCACGGCTCCCATCGACCTCGCTGTAGAGGAGCTCGGGGACCCTGCTATTTCCCCCCCGCCCCCCACACCCCCCTCCCCCGCCGCTCCCCTCCCCACCCCTTGAACGGAGCATCCCACCACCATCATCTCCATCAGCACCACCCTCCTCGTTTCCTCGCAGAGGGCGCCCAAGGGATGAGACGAAACCGCAAGGAGAAGAGTTAACGGGGGAATTGAGAACCCGATCGTTTTCCCCTTCGCCTCCTCCTCCTCTTCCTTTCTGGATCGAGAGATCGGGAGCCGGTGGACGGGGGTGGCCCTGGGCGGGGAGGCGCGGGGAGGGCTTCACCCTCCCCGTGCCTCCCCGCCGGGGGCCACCCCCGCGGTCCGGCGCGGCCAAGCACCGCCTCCGCGGCGGGATGCAGCCGCCACCGCCCCGCGGGTGCAGGTAAGGAGCGGGGCGGGGGGGAACACGGCTACAAGGGACTGGGAAGATGCTGCACGCTGTCGTCCATGTGTGCCTCCCTCCATCCCAGCACCTTTCGCCCCGGGCTGGCCTTGAGAGCAAAAAAACCACCCCAAACCCAAACCACCCAAAAATAAGCACCGGCGAGGACTGGCGGCAGTACATATTTGGAAACTGAGATGATCCTCTTCAAAACGCTGCCGAGCCGGGAGTTGCCCCTGGAGCGCAACCCCAGGAGGGAAGGATTTCGAGGTTTTAACTATTTTTTAATCCACCCACCCATACAACCCCCTCCCCATTTTATTGAAATGGAGCCGTGTCTTGGAACAGACCTAGGCGCTAGCAGGGATACTGGCTCTGAATTTGGCATAGCAGTTGGGGAGGGCAGTTTTTAAGAGATGTGGGGGGAATTTGCAACACAAATAAGTTTCTCTGTGGTCACCTCGTTGATTAAAAATGAAGTACGTGCTGTGCGTTCGCAAACAGTCTTAAGCAATGTTCTAGAGCAATCCTAAACTGTAATAGTCAATAATTTTGCCTTTCCTAGATAATTCAAAATAGCTATGTAGTATTGCCTTTGTAAATCCACATAGAGCCCTCAGTGTTGCAGAGTGTTCACTGCTTAATGACTGTTTGTAAAGGGATTTTCATTCCCACTGAATGTCAGTGGGAGCAGCCAGAGCTCAGGGAGTCAGGTCACCAGCTTCTTTTCTTTTGCAAAGAGAGAAGGAGCAGAATTACTTCAGCAGTACTGCTGTGTTGATGTAGTGCACAGGATGACATTCCCCACTGATATAGTTGTTCAGGTGGAGCATGCTTCTGGAGTTTATGATTCTGAGTGTGAAACTCAAGAAACAGATAAGAAAAACATGCAACAGTCTTTCAATGAGCAATAGAAAAGGACCTCTTGGGTCTTTTTAGTGCCCCATAATGGACCCTGGGGAGCTGAGTTTCGTTTTTGTAATTTGTATTCAGTCTAGTGTATCCAACATCTTTATTTCCATTATATAAGCTATTTATAGGGCATGTCTTTCAACCAGAGCATTTTTGTATACCGATTTCCTTCTCACATTGTATGTTTGTAATGAATTGCACTCTGAGATGTTTCAGTGGAGCTCGTATTGCTTAACTTACAGAAATGTGTATTTTGGATGACTTAGATACACGTAGGTAACTGTGGCTATGCATTTTAATATTGCCTCTGGTAAGGAGATCTTCAAAGACATAAAACATTTTCAGACATATATATAATGCTAAACTGAATTTGGTGGGAAGAAAAAAATGTAAGTAGCTCTTCATCATTTTCTGCATTTTCTAAAGTAAACCAATCATAAATCTGCACTGAAGCTATAAAGCAAATACAGAGTTAGAAATCAGCTTGACATCACGGGATAAACACTTCCCCTGCAAACACTCAGATTTGCAAGTATTCTGCAGTCCCTTCTGAAGGGATGAATCAGAATATGGGACAGTACAAACAACATAAGACTGTTGTGAAAACAGCAATGTCCTAATTCCTGCCTATAGTTATTATTAACAGGATACCTGGGGTCAGTAAGATGATTTACAATGCATAAAGTGAAGGAAAATCTCTTTGCAATACAAGACCTACATGGTCAAGTTTATGAGTAATAATAGCTACAGAATAATCCTGTGTGACAGAAAGCCACAGCTTGAGGGCTGCATGTCTCTTTGATTTATAGAGATTGAAAAAATATGTTGTACTTTTACATGCTTATGAAGTAATTTTAAAATTACTTTAAAATGAAGATTGAACTTTTGTTTAAAAGCACTTAACAGTGAAGGCAGTGGTTCTTCAAAAGTTATGTATGTAACTTCATAGATGGAGACAGAAGTATCAATTGAATTACTGGGAGAGAAAAAGGCTAAGTTTAAAAAAAAGTAGGTCATAGGCAGGCTTTATGTAATTGACTAAAACTCATGTGACATAGAGTCCTGCTTGATTTTTTTTTTCATAGAACCATAGAATGTTAGGGGTTGAAGGGACCTTTAGAGATCATCGAGTCCAACCCCCCTGCAGAAGCAGGTTCACCTAGATCAGATCGCATAGGAACATGTCCAGGCGGGTAACACAGTTGGACCAAAGGCACTGTACATTTTACTTTTGAAAAATACTCCATTTTGAAGAAAACTTTACATTCAGATCTACATGTAATCATTTCAGAAAAATTAATTACTTGTGGAATAAAGTTCTAAGAATGCATTTATATTGATGCTTCGGATACTGGTACAGTAATTTCCTAGAAAATATGTATTTTTTTTTAAATTCATCTAAGAAGGTCATAGTATTAAAATATTTTTCCAAATGGAGAACTTTAGTGGTGTTTATTGACATTTCAGCTCCCTTGGGCAACTTTTCTGTGCTGAATAGGAAAAATTGCTTTTTGTAAAGGGCTTTCTTTGCCTTAAAATAGAGGGCTTAGAAATAACAAGTGATGTAAAATGGTATCACTCATACCGTAAAGTGTTTTAAATGAAACAATCTTTTAATTAAACTCTCATCATTTATGGAGATGAGGGATCTTTTCTAGAGATGTTGACTTCAGGGATGCTGAGCCTTTACCAGCCTTTGCCAGCTACTTCAGCCTACTACAGCTACGACTGGTAGAACCTATGTCTGTGACAGTGGCCAGGCACTTTAAGGAGGGTTACATTGTGTCTAAAACTAGCTCTGAATCCTGATAGGATTACTGTTGTAGCTTCAGATGCTTTTGTGAGCTGCATAAACAACCAATTACTGTCAGAAAGTACTTCAGATAACTTTTTGTCTTTGAGTACTAACTTTGAAGACATATAGATACCTTTTATTTTTCAGGAAAGTAAATATAAATATGTGACTTCCTATGACTAACAATTAAAAAAAAAAAGCTAATCAGTCAGATTTTTTAGTTTTGTAGGATGATAAAAATGTAAAATTGTCTTTACTCTCATTCTGATGATCATTGGCTGAGGTTAACTTAATAGCTAATACTGTCTGCCCCAAGACTTGTTCTTTGGAAACTGTATTTGCTGAGTATACTGAGCACTGAATACATTTGTTTATGAAAATTTTAAGACAGGAAATGATATGTTCAGTTATGATAAACATGTGATAATCAAGAACAATTTTTAAAAGGTATCAAGAGAGTCCACTAGTTTTGTAATTTCTGTAATTGAGCATTCAGTATTTTATATTTAATCTTCATAATCTTCTTTAATTTGGGGTCCCATTTGATAATGTACTACTTGTTTTTCTATCTTTACAATATTAAATTTTAACAGAAGATGGATTTTCAGTGAATGTTGTACCTTAGTGAGTTTTTAAATTGTTTTCTTTGGAGAGGCTTTGTATACAGCACCAAGTCCAATGTAACCACCAACAGTGATGAGCTCTATGGGCAGCAAAAAAAAAGAACTATATTGCATGCATTAAAACCAATCCATCTGGAAATAGTACTCTTAATCCAAACCCAGAGTGTGAGGAAACAGAAGGAATTTAGAAAGCTGTAATTCCAGCACTGTAGGATGATATTAAGCAATCAAATATTCCTGTGAATATAGCTTGGCATGAAGAATGCAGCCATATGGACAAGATATGGAGAATGACAGTAATACTTGTAAAAGACTACCTAGATTGATTCCTCAGGAAGGATGAAAAGTACTAAATATTTAATGCTTGGTTGACTACTGGTAAATAGGGAGAAAAGACAAGGTAACTCTTTACAAGTATGTGAGAAATGCAGTGACCAAGGAGGAAAACCAGTTACATTTAGGGCTTATGGACAGCATATCATGAGCAGAGGCTTTGAGATACTCTTGCAGGGCTCTTAGTAAGACAAACAAACCTACTGAAAGTCAAGTCAGGAGGAAGTTAGTTGAGTATCTGTACTAATTTAGGTGTAGAAACAACCCGTGAGTTGAAGAGCAAAGAACATTGTGAAGCAGCCTTTCAGCCTTTTGTTTTTGTTTGTTTTTCTACAGTAGGTCACTGAAGTCTTGCTTATAACTTGAAAAAATGGAAGTTTTGTATTTCATAGACACACAGAGTCACAAGGCTGAAAGTCGAGGGATCATCTCCCTTCCCAGAAGCTGCATCAATTACATCAATGTCTTTCTTGACTGGTGCTTAACCAACTTAGATTTTTTAGACCCAATTCATGGAGGGTTTATGAACTCCTCAGTCCACAAGCATTTCCAGTGCTTTTCTGTCCTTCTTGTTTTTTACAATGTCTCATCCATGTCTTCGTTGCTGTAGTTTAAGCTCACTACTTTTTGTTTACCTTTCATTTTGGAGAACAAACTATTCCCTCCCACTTTGCAACAGCCCTTTTTGTCTGAGATGACCCTCTCTTGTCCTGGGCAAACAATTTCAAACAACTGTCTTTCCCAGATATTGACTTGATTTCTGATTTCTTAGAGATTTACAATGATCTCTGATCATTGTTATTTTATCTAATAATCTCACTTGAAATTGGACATAGTACTCAAACTGATACGTCAGCAGTGCTGACTGTAGGAGTAGGACAGTTTTATGTAACTTGCAAGTACCTGTCCTATTTCTGTGTGCTGGTCTTCACTTTTATTTTTTTGCAACCGTATATTGCAAACGCCACCACAACACCATATCATCTATGGTGTTAAATCTGTGAAATGTTATAGCACTCAGATCCACTCCTGCAGAACTGCTGCCAATCATCTCATCCTGCCTCCTTTGGTCTTGATTTTTGCCATTGGTTATTCTTCTCTAAATGAAGTGCTTTGCTTTTGCCATTTTCAATCTGTTAAAATACTTAAATTCTAATAGCACTATCCAGTGCATTTGAACCTTTGTCAGCTTGGTCTCTGCAGATACAATACTATTCTGTAATTCATCATGCAAAGAAGTCACTGAGGAGTATCCACTAATTTTCTCAGGATATCCTTTCAGCATGATAGTCAGATGTTGATAATTAGACTCCAGATATTCTCTTCCAAACAGTAGCAACCTCTGTAATTTCATCTAAACCAACTCTCCCTGATTTGTTTCTGAGAGTAGTGTGAGACCTGGCACTCTACCCATTGCTCATAGTTTCCGGAAACTAATTTCTAGTGGCTCTGAGACTGTCGAATCTGAGGCTGGTGCAATCAGTTCCCTAAGTACTGGTTATTAGGCTAGTTGTTTTGAAAAACCTGAACTTGCTGTAAAAGATCCAACCTATTCTTTCTTTCCTTAAGTTCCCTTTGTCACTGATATATTAGCTGTCTGATGGCAATTAACATGAACAGTGAAGAAGAAAGAAGAAGAAGAAAAAACCCCTAAAGACTTTGCTCTTCTCAGTACCCCTTATTACTGGATTTTTCTTCCTGTGAAGTAAGCCAATTTTTTCCTGGTGCTTCTTTTCTACTGTCTGTAGAGAGTGTTTCTCTATAGGATCTGAAGACACACATCAGTGCACATTTAGAATCAGGAATTTTTGATTGTGTGGGACTCTAATAGTAGGACTCTCTTTGCTGGCTTCTGATTTATGAGTTTCAATGTGCAGGTAAAGATGAACAACTTAAGGAGGCTGTGCAATTTCTGCGCTAGTATGCTTCTTCCTTCGTTGTTTTTTAATGGCAAAGGAGCCATGTTTTGTGCATTGTCATCTTAGCAGAATATTACCTAGCTTCAGAAGTAGTTTTACGTACTTAGTGAAATAAATCCGTTTGCTTAGTGAAATAAATCCAATGTTTCAGCTATGTAAACTATGACCCTAAATGCAAACCAGCAAGGGGAAAAATAAATGATTAACTGATCCAAGAATGTGCAGTGAATAGTACTAGGTTCTGTCTGGACTGGAAATAAAGCTGGGAATATGAATGTGCTGGGGAATAGTGGTCATTTTGAGTAACTAGAGCTTGAACTTGAACCATGGACTTTTTTAGTCAAAGATCTCAAAAGAATATCCTCCATGCTTCTAATTTTTCATTAGGGCAAGGTTCTCTATTTTTTAGTAAGAAAAAAATACGATAACAGTGTCTTTATTTCAATCAATGAAACCGCTTTAAAATTCTAGGTTCACAGTGAAGGTTTCAACTAACAGTTATTCTTGTCAAATGTGTCTCAGTTCTTTCTTTTTCACTTCAGATTTTGCCAGATTTTACTGAAGGAAGGGTCCTGAATCAGGACTTCACCTCAGCAGGGTTTTGGATATGCTACATGGAGTTCCCGTTTCTCTGATTTCAGGCTGTGCATTTTCAGAGGATTATAACAGTTCATGCATGAGTGAAATTAATTACCAGAGCTCTTAGCCTTATGTAAGCAAATCATCTCCTACTGTATCCTCTTGCTAAACTTTCATTGCAGCTTGGCAAGATTCCTATTATTTTGTTTCATCATCCTTTATTTACTAGTAAAGCTGTTTTACGTAATGATTCGTATCTGGAAGCAATTTAGTATGTCATCATAGTCCAGTTTGTGAAAAGAGAAAGTTCTGTTGATCAGAATGGGAGTTATTACTGCGATTTATAAATTCAATCCTAAGGGTAAGCAAAATGCTGATAAGACAACCTTAATGTCTGTTTTTGAAAAGGGCTGCAATGAGGTTTTGCAGTTGGAGATCAACTGGATTTTTGTCTTTGCTTGAAAAAAAAGACTTTACTTTACAGATGTCCATTGGGACTGTACAATTAGCTTTCCATGGATACTTAGTTTTGAATGAAAAGACTGGTAATTCTGAAGCAAACTGGAAGTAAACTGGAAGTATTTCTCACTGTATAAATTGTTCTCCCTGTTCTGTAGACCTGGGGACGGTGTGCAAATTGGACTACCTCACTTTTTACTTAGCTGTTAGAATCAGCTACAGCTGCAGATTTTGTTTGCTGGAGACCAGGGCACTGTTGGATGTAGACCTGGCCCTTGTGATTGATACTATTAGATTTAAGGCCAGTGGTTAGTTAGGTTATTGCATCTGTAGGTAGAGTTGCATGGGCAACCAAGATTTATGTTGCTCTTGCAATAATGAGAGATATGACTGTGCTGGATTTCCTAGATCCTTGAAGTTGGAGTTCCCCTAATCCAAAATGGGATTGACAAATCCCATTAGTGCATGAAGAGTATACTAAGAGGGACCCTCGTTAGTAGACCAAAACATTGCATATCTGACTCTCAGACTCAGTTACATAATTTCCTGCTGCTCATCAAAGGTTTAGAGAAAATCTGCAGTTGCAAGAGAGAAGCAAGCCTGTGGCTCAAATTTAATCAAAACAAATTGATTTGAAGACAAATACAAGCAATACAGGTTTTGATGACGACTGTGAAAATCTCAGGATGCTTCCAAGAGGCCATTGACAAAAAGTTTGGAACATGTTCCAGATATTTTGAGTGGCCTGGAAACAGAGGCAAGGAGGAACTGAACATGAGCCAGGTCAAGACTTAACAATATTATACATCAAATTAAATGAAGGTGATGATAGAGCATATGCTAAGGTAGATGGAGAAATATGTGAAAATTGTAGGTGCATAGGAGAGGGTAACTTCAGGTAGATGAGGGAGACTTTGAGAGATTCAGAGGAACTGCAGAAAGGTGTGGAAAGCTTTGCATAGGCTGTGATAGAGGCAGTGGTTTTGGACCCTGTGCTTCAGTGTCAGGGCATCCCTTGCAGCTGGGAGCCAGCAATTGTTTTTGTCCACTTGAGGATAGGCTGTTTAATACAGTTAGGCAGAATTGCAAGGCAGACAAAAAAAAAGACAAAAATCTGAAAACTCTCCCCCACCCCTCAAAATTATCTTGATTTTTAAAAAATGTTGGAAACAGGGATTATTAATTTTTGGTTGTTATCATTTCAAGGTCAGGTGGTTAAATGCATTTATTGCTTCATCAGCATTAGAAAATTTCCAAGCAGCATGACTTTCCTTAAAGCAGTATCCTTGAAAAGTTGTCTAAAAGGCTGCAAAATGTTAATGGAAAAGGAAGAAATCAGATTACCTTGGAGTCAGGGAACTTTTAGTGAGATATGTAGGTGCGAAAATATATGATAGCATGTTTCTACAATTCCTTTCACCTCCCAGAAAACAGTAAAATTTTAGTTTATTTTTTATTTTACTTTATTTTTTTTAGGAGTCAATGGACTATAACCTATTTACTTTCAAACAGTTTTGTTCATATACCCCAGTTACATATGGTGAAGGGTGGATCCATTTCCCCACAAGTTCGGGAGAAATTCATACTACAACTTTCATTCGGTTTTCTCAGTTCATAGATCAGCTGCAATGAGAGTCTGTTGTAGTCTCCTGAACAAACCTCAGTGACCAGGGAACGTTGAAAGGGAAGAGAATCCAGCTCTTTCTTAATTTGTTATCCAAACTGCTTGTTTGCAAGAGGTTGACATTTCCTAAGCTATATCCGTGTTTTTGGGGACTTGTCAAGACTTGCTGCAGAATGACTGAACAGCTAGGTGCCAATTTACTGCACACTCCCTACTCTGCAACAAGTCTCTGCACGAGACCTTTGACAGGAGCATAAGCACAAAAAGAGAACTGAGCATGCGGAAGCATGTCCGTGCCCGTAATTACCACCTTATGCTCTTTACTGGCCTTATCAGTCAGCTTTCAGGTAACTTAAATGAGAATTGGAGCAGATGCTGAAGCAGCAGGGTTTCTGAACATCTTGGATTTCATTACCTCTTTTGCAAAAAAGGCTTTGCAACTATCCTGGAAGTTACAATCCAGAAGTTGTGCGAATTGAACATTTTCTATATTCCATGTGCAACAGAGATACTGTCTGGTCCTTTCAAACCAAAGACGTTGTAATGGTTCTTTTTGTTCATAGTAGGAAGAGATATTGAGGTTAAGTTGTAAATTTTACATAGTTTCTGACATTTTCAGTGAAATTAGACTAATAGAAAATTGGTACAGCTGCAGGTCCAGTCAGATTCCATGGATTTCTTGCCTTTCATAAAAATGGAAATGAAGAGATGTATTGCTAGGACATTTCCCTGCTGTGCTGCAGAGTAAAACCTGATAGTATTCTGGATCTTGGCTGGAAAGTCAAACTGGCAAGTCTAATCTCAGCATATGACTTAATTATCTACAAAATTTAAACAACAGCAATGGAAATTGTAATGAAATAGTATATAAAAGAATTTGTATTTTAGTAGATTGCTGTTATTCTAAGATTATAACCAAATTATTAGCTTGAAAGTGTTTATTAAATGTATCTTAAACCCCCCCAACCTGTAATGTAGTGTTGTAATACATGGAACTGTCTAGCATGTCCCATATAGCAGAAGGCTCAGTATGAGTCTCAGTGAAAGAGAAAGTTAAAGGAAAAATCTTAATGGTCTTGTGTTTTAGTAGGAAACTAAGCCAAATTTCAACCTACACTGAAATTCAATAAAGCTATTTTAGGAAAAGTGTAATATAACATTGCATCAATGTGAAAATTCTTACCATCGTCCAAGTGAAATCCAAGTCAGCTTTTATATTTATTTAAATTATCAAAATTAACCTTAAGTTCAGACAGCTTTTTTTTGTACTTGGCATACACTGGAATTTCTGTAGCATTTGGAACTGGGTATGAGTGATTGAAAACATTCTTCTTTTTTTTTTTTTTAAGAACTGCAAAGATGGAACAAAGAGCTTCAAGTGGAAAGATAAAAACACTTGGAAACACCAAACCACATAGTAACCAAACATGAAATATAAACCACAGCAAGGAGCATGTCAGATGACAAAAGAAAATAAATGATTGTTAGTCTTTGGAATTTCTGCTTATAAACAGAGGATTTCTATGCAGTTGAACAACAAAATAGAGTATGTTCTGAGGCAGAGGAGAAAGATAGCTGCAGTCATAAAACACCCAATTTGTTTGTTTTATTTAAAGGTCAAGTAAGAAAAAGATGATAGGTTTTTGGCTCTTATGAATAATAATTTGGAATTACTGCAACTAACCCATCCTGTTTGACTATGTTACTTGAAATGGCATTCTGGGAAAAGTTCTGATTGAGTAACTTCTGGCACATGTACAATCATTTCAAATCTGTTTCAGTGCTATCTACTTCTGTTGTTCAGTCTGTTATAGTTTTGCACTCTTCAAAGTAACACTGAAATTGTGCCTAGTAGGAATTGACTATACTGTTACTGAATGTTATGTGATATTTATTTGCTTATTTATTTATTTAATTATTTATTCATTTTCAGCTAGTAAAAAGTGAGCTAATGCACCATAAAATAAAAATTTTGACCTCATTAGAAAGAAGAAAGATTGTGAAAACATTGAATGTAAAGATTTTAAAGAGAGATACTACAGTTAGAGAGTAGTGTAGGGGAAAGGGGCCTGGGGGTCTTGGTGGACAGCAGGATGACCATGAGCCAGCAATTGGCCAAGAAGGTCAATGGCATCCTGAAGTGTATTAGAAGGGCTGTGGTTAGCAGGTTGAGACAGGTTCTCCTCCCCCTCTATCCTGCCCTGTGAGACCACACCTGTAATATTGTGTCCAGTTCTGTGCCCCTCAGTTCAAGGACAGGGAACTGCTCGACAGAGTTCAGTGCAGGGCCACAAAGATGATGAAAGGAGTGGAGCATCACCTGTATAATGAAAGGCTGAGGGAGCTGAGGCTCTTTGTCTTGGAGGAGACTGAGGGGTGACCTCATTAATGTTTACAAATATGTAAAGGGTGGGTGTCAGGAGGGTGGAGCCAGGCTGTTCTCAATGATGTCCAATGACAGGACAAAGGGCAATGGGTATAAACTGGAACACAAGAGGTTCCAAAGAAATACAAGGAAGAATTTCTTCACTGTGAGGATGATGGAGCACTGGAACAGACTGCCCAGATGGTTTGTGGAGTCTTGTTCTCTGAAGACATTCAAAACCCACCTCGACAAGTTCCCGTGTGACCTGCTCTAGATGGTCCTGCTCTGTCAGGGGAGTTGGGCTGGATGATCTTTCAAGGTGCCTTCTAACCCTTAAGATTCTGTGATTCTATGTAATAGACTGTGACAATTATAGCAATTTGATCTCATCACCTATATGGCAGAATACCTAAAACCAAGGAAATGGATCAAGTCTTATATACTCTTCTTGTAAGCACTCACATACACTCAACTTGGAATATATAGGGTTTTTTTAGTCAATCAGATTAACTCCAATTTTTTCCATTAAAAATATTGTGTTTGTAGGACAGGTGTTTTGAAGAGCTCACATTATTTGTTATCATGTGCAATATTTTATTAAAAATCTTTTAATAACTTCTTTCAACAATAAAAGTGACAGAGATCAACATTTTTATTATGATTTTAAAATTATTTGAAAAACAAAGAAAAAGAAGAACTTGTGTGTTTTAAAGTCTGCTTCTGACATTTTCAAATGCAGTCAAAGGAGTCACTTTTATAATTTCATCTTGATGTATTATCAAGAGTTCTTGCTGAGTTTCTTGGAAGAACTTTGGAAGCAGAGTTTAATCTCTGCTGAGTACTTGGATAATTAAACAAGTTCTGTTTAGATAATGGGAAGGAATATTTCCTGAATAAACAGGCAATTTGAATTAATTTGAAGAATACCTTACCACTTTGAAATGTAATCTCATCAGCCTTCATCCTACATTAAAGTCTGACCTGGTTGGTGCTTGGATGAGGAGAAATCTTAAGGAAAATATAAGATTCTGTATAAAGGGATTCAGTGTCTGCATCTGCTTGGTGTTTTATATGAGTTTAGGAGTAATATTAAAAGTCTGAAAAGTGACACCTTTTGTATGACTCATTAAACCAGAATACAAGATAACAGAGAGGAAACAAGGAAATCAGAGTTTTGTTGCTGAAAAAGTTCAAACAACTCATCACTTTTAGAGGGTAGGAGCTTTAGTCAGAGCCTATGCTATACTTTAAATATACTAATAGTTTGCCTTTCTACTCACTTTAGCTACAACTGGAAAGTTTATACTTAACTTACTGTTCTTAATCATTCTGCACTTCTACTGAATACAGACTGTTTTGCAGAAGATAAGCTTTTGCTACATCAGTGAACTTACTTAGGAATGTGCATCTTATTGAACAGACACGTGTAGTTTTATAATGCTCCTTGAGCAAGATGATACGTTCAATATTTTTTTTTACTTTCATGAAATAAAATCAGATTTTTTGAGTAAAGACCCTTTTTGTAACTATGATGACTGATAGTTGTAATGGGTGTAATGATTTGGTGAATGTAAACTTACAAGGTCCTGAATTATGCATGCCTATAAAATGCAAAGTCTACAATAGTGCTTTGGTATACATAATCGTTCTTCATAACGTTTTCAGGATGGAACATGAGGCTACACAACTAGAAAAGCAGCACGTGCATAGTGTGTATGAAAATACAGCTGCCTACTTCAGTGATCTGCAGAGCAAAGCATGGCCTCGTGTTCGAAATTTTCTGCTGGAGCAAAAGCCTGGCAGTCTTGTTGCTGACATAGGTAAGACATTCTTGGGGGTGGTGTGAAAGATTGTCTGTCGACTTTATTAGTTTACATGCTAATTGTATGTATCTTTTGGAACAATGGTTTTTATGAGTTGTTTAAATTTGTTTTAAAGATTACTTTAAAATAATTTAAAAACTCAAATTAGATGCTGTATACTGCTTGATTTATTTCCTTCACAGTCTATCGGGTAACAAGTAAATATGATTTTTGCCTTGCTTTGTTTGAGCTCCACTTTAATCTACTAGTAGTTTCTCAACAGACTTATTCTGTCATTTCCTTGGAGCTCTATTAAAAAAATTATGTTAATGTTTCTATTCTTTCATAATTCAGTTTCTTTAGATCTCTTGCTTTGAGTACTGCTGGTCTGCAATGTAATGCCTGTCATATGTTCTAAAACTCCTCCTATCATGGCTTTAACATAAGAGAAATCTGATATGAACACTCTTTGAAAAAAACCCAAACCAATTGTCATCTCAGAATGTCCCTTTGATCCTTAATATAGACACCAAAACCTCATTTTCCTGCTATGGTCTTCTCTTCTGTACATGTTGAATTTATATATTGATTTTCTATAACATCTCCAGACTTTTTTGTGGTTTCCAGATCCTGATGTGCTTGATTTGTGTTTGTATTAGGAGTTCAGCACATCAACGCAAATCAAGATGCTCCTCCGTATCACTGGATTTCCCTCACTGCTTAGACTAATAAAATGCTTTTACACAGAAAAGTGTAATAAATGTACACAATAAATTATACATCAGCCTTATCCTCTCAGAGGAAACTGTTCCTTGAAGATGTTGTAATCCATAATTGAAGTATAACATATCATTTTTCTGCTGGAGCAGCACTCCAAAATTACTCGATTGCTCTTATTTTGAATATATGTCTTCTTTTATATGTTTACTCCATTCTCACTAATAATCTCGGGAGATATCCTTTGGTATACACAGATTTAGCAGCCAACTTAACATGATATTTCTCCATCAATTTTTTTTTGTCACCTCAGTAGAAGTCATTTGAAGCTCAGCTGAAATTCTTTGAGGCTTTATCAGCAGGCATCACAGTGGTTGCTGACAACAAGGCCACTCTGTTACAGTTTCAGATGAAATATTTTAAATGCATGAAACATTTGGAGAGGAGGTAGATGCTTACAGTTGCCAATAAGAATAGTACCATAAGGGCACAAAAGCTACCTCCTTTTATGATGTTTAATAAACTCTACGGGAATGTGACTATTGTGTTTATTTTTGAGACATATTTTGGGAGGAAGGTTACCCAGTGGCACCAAAAGTTTCAAAATGAAACGTTCAATTGATAACTTTCTCTTCTATTTAATGCCACTTTGTATTAAAATACTTGTTTTTGCTAGCTTTACATGAGGCATGGTAATGAGGTCAGAATAAAAGGTAATTTTGTCTAATTGTCATTTTATTGTTCATTCAGCAAAATAAATAACAATAGCATGGCCGTTGTTCATGAAGGAATCCACCTCCTGATGACTCATTTAAATGTGAATATCCTGAAAATGTAGATATTTTAGAGTATGAATAGTGTTGTCACTACTGAGCTTCATTCCAGAGAGGACTCTGTATTTCCAAAAACTCATGGTGACAGCACTCCACCAAAACCCATGTATTAAGCAACTAAATCTTCTACAGCAACATATGTTTGGTTAAATGTGTTCCTTCTGCAGACACAATAACCAATAAAACTTGATAATAATTTTAAAACTTACTCTTTCTAACATACAGAGCTTCATGTTTTATTGCATATATTCCTTGAAATACATTAACAATATGAATCTTTTCAATTTCTTTCAAGTTTTACTTCAAAGAGTAGTGCTTGCTTTTTACTTTAGAAATATGCTCTTTTTTCTCCACTGAAGTGTTGTGCTGTTCTCCAGCAGATCCTGTGCTGTCTCTCTAGATAATGGTGCACATTAACATCAATGAGAGCAGAAGCGGTGATGTTTCTAAAGATAACTCCAGGCCTTTAAATTGAATTACCAATACTGAGATGGTTCTCTTTGCCAAGCTGCCACCCCGTTGCTTGGCTGTCAACTTTCAGAAATTATTCTTCACTACTGACCAATAACTGTGGTGAATTTTTCCTAATCTAATTTTGAAAAGTGCCTGTTGTGCATATGGTATTGGAGAAAACCCTGAAAGATTTCAATTTAGTACAGCATGGTCCATGAGAAGACACAGTTTTAGATGGAAGACATTCTGGAACAGTTCATTACGTTTATGTTTGTTACAATGCATTGGCACAAAGACAGGATGTGTCTACGACATGGCAGGGATTTTTATGATTCACAGTTATTTTTGAGTCAGTATCTGAAGTTAAAACTGTCCTTACTGACTTGTGACAGTGACAGCTGTTTAGGACTTCTTGCAGATAAATGGGATGCATTGGAGAGTTGCTGTGTGGGATTTGGCAAAGGCTGGGGAAGTACTTGGAAGACAGATCTATTGCAGATCACTAAAAAGACAAAACACACTAACTTCATGAAAACCTCTGAACAGAAAGTAGTTGAAAAGTAGAAGGTGTGGTGGTTTGACCTTAGCTGGATGCCAGGTGCCCACCATGCCACTCCATCACACCCCTCCTCAGCAAGCCAGAGAGGGGTTGAGATAAATGCAGTTTAATAAAATACATAAAGTGTAATAAAGGAACAGCAAAGCCATGTGTGTGAGAAGCAGAACAAATAAAGATGTTACTCTCTACTTCCCATCAACAGTGATCTCCAGCCACTTCCCGAGAATCAGGGCTGTGGTACACGATACTGTGTAAGCAGTAGCCAAAACACTGATGTGCTATCAAACATGTTTCTTGCCACCAACAGAAGACATAACACTGTGAGGGCTGCTGTGGAAAATTACCACTATCTCAATCAGACTCAATACAGAAGGGTACTGAGGAAAGGAGTCACAATGCTTACGAGTCATAATGTCTACCCTGTTCTTGCTCTTTCCTGGGGGCTCATTTATGCTCATTGTTGGGAACAGGTTACCAGGCTATATAAAGGCTTAGTATGAGGTAGCATGGTTGTTTTTTTCCTCTGAGATACTGAATAGTGTCTGCAGAGGACTACTCATTCCTCCTCCCACCTGCACTTACTGTTCTTCTCCAGAGAAGTATGCATAACCTTCTATTACACAGAGCTGTGCAATGAGTATTTTTCTTGGTACTGTTACACTCCTGATGATGTGAACATGTAATTTTAAGCAATCCAAATGAGCCCTGTAGCAGTCAGGCTAGCAGGCGAAAGCATTACTTGGGGAGGGGTAGCAAATGTTTGGAAGGTACATCTTCTGATCTAGTATGATTGTTTTTTTAGGTTGTGGAACTGGAAAATATCTGAGTGTCAACAGTCAGGTGTATAGTCTCGGCTGTGATTACTGTGGACCACTGGTAGAAATTGCAAGGAAGAAAAATGATGAAGTTCTTGTATGTGACAACCTTAACCTTCCCTTTAGGGACCAGTGCTTCAATGCAGTAATTTCCATTGGAGGTAAGACAACACATATGCATTCTGTCCCACAGCTAATACACATTTTTGGGGATCCTTTTATTTCCATGCATCTTAATTTCAGTTCAATCTGTTTTGAAACAATTCCCTTAGAATCACAGCAGATATTGCTGAAATGTGGTAAACGTGTTAAAAAAAGAATCAATTCCATTGTACAGAGGCACTGTTGACCAAAGAAGCATGTAGATCATTTGTTTGTTTATATGTGGTCTTGTTCACCCTGTGGAGAAAAGATTTCCTTCCAGCATGCATTTTAAACAAGTAAAAAGTGATGTAAATAGGGCTGCTCACAGTTTAAACAGATTAGGTGGACAAGATAAACTCTTATCTCCCTCTTAGGATCTGTTTTAACCAGCAAATGCATTGAAATTGAAAAACTTGCTTTCTCTATAGCAGAATTTGAATCATGTTAACTAATATGTGTTTCAAGTACATATTTCTCTTAGAATAGTCATGAAATAAAAATTTAGAGCCATACAAATGCCTGTTGTCTAAAGTGAGTAATTTAAAAAATCCTACTTGACGAAACTGATAGTATTCCATGGGAGTATAACTGGCTGGCTAGATAAGGGGAGAGCAGCAGATGTCATCTCCTTTGACTTCAGTAAGGCTTTTGACACCATCTGCCATAACATCTTCATAGGAAAGCTCAGGCAGTGTGGCTTGGATGAGTGGACAGTGAGGTGGATGGAGAACTGGCTGAATGACAGATCCCAGAGGGTGGTGATCAATGGAACTGTGTCAAGTTGGAGTCCTGTGACCAGTGGGGTTCCACAGGGGTTGGTTTTGGGCTCAGTCTTGTTCAACATCTTCATCAAGGACCTGGATGAGGGGACAGAGTGTACCCTCAGCAAGTTGGCTGATAACACCAAACTGGGAGGACTGGCTGATTCCCCAGAAGGCTGTGCTGCCATTCAGTGGGATCTTGACCGGCTGAAGAGTTGGGCAGAGAAGAACCTCATGAGGTTCAACAAGGACAAGTGCAGAGTCCTGCATCTGGGAAGGAACAACCCCATGCACCAGTACAGGCTGGGGATTGACCTGCTGGAGAGCAGCTCTGCAGAGAGAGACCTGGGAGTCCTAGTTGCCAATAAACTGAACATGAGCCAGCAATGTGCCCTCATGGCCAAGAAGGCCAATGGCATCCTGGGATGCATCAAGAAGAGTGTGAACAGCAAGTCGAGAGAGAGGTTCTCTTCTACCTCTACTCTGCCCTGCTGAGGCCTCAGCTGGAGTCCTGTGTCCAGTTCTAGGGTCCCCAGCTCAAGAGGGATAGGGAACTGCTGGAGAGAGTCCAGCACAGGGACACCAAGATAATCAGGGGAGTGGAACATCTCTCCTATGAGGAAAGGTTGTAGGATCTAGGACTGTTCAGCTTGGAGGACACTGTAGGGGGACTTCATTAACACTTAAAAGTATTTAAAAGGTGTATGTCAAGACAATGAGGCAACACAGTTTTATGTAGTGTCCAACAACAGGAAAGGGGTAATGGACAAAGCTGGAACACAAAAAGTCACCCTTAAACATAAAGAAAAACTTCTTTCCTGTGAGGGTGACAGAGTCCTGGCACAGGCTGCCCAGGGAGGGTGTGAAATCTCTTTCTCTGGAGGTCTTCAAAACCCACCAGGACACGTTCCTGTGTGACCTGATCTAGGTTGACCTGCTTAAGCAGGGGGGTTGGACTAGATGATCTTTAGAGGTCTTCTCCAACCCCTACCATTCTATGATTCTGTGATTCTATGAGTGAAGTATCTCAGCCTCGTAAGTCCTCTGACCTCTTTTTGAAAATATTACTCATAATTTGAGAAGTATTAACTGGAAAAGAGTAGATGAGGTATAGTTATATTACTCAATTACAGTCTACTTTTTTAACTCTGCTCTTCTTGAACTAGTTGTTGTTGATTGGCCAATGGCATCCTGGTGTGTATCAGAAGGCCAACAGGACCAGGGGAGTTATTGGCTGTCTGTACTTGACACTGGTGAGGCCACAGCTCTAATACTCTGTTAAGTTCTGGACCCTTCACTACAAGAGGGACACTGAGACGCTCGAATGTGTTCCAGAGATGGGCAATAAAACTGGTGAAGGATATAGAGAACAAGCTTCATGAGGAAAAGCTGAGGGAGTTGGGGTTGTTTAGACTTGAGAAGAGGAGGCTGAGCGGAAACATGATCGCTCTTTAAAGCTACCTGAAAGGATGTTGTAGCTAGTTGGAGGTCAGTCTCTTCTTCCAATTAATAAGCAACAGGTCAAGAGGAAATAGCCTCAAGTTACACTAGGGAGGTTTAGACTGAATAGTAGGAAAATCTTCTTCACTGAAAGGGTTGCCAAGCATTGGAACAGACTGCCCAGGAAAGCTGTTTTGTCACCATTCCTGGAGATACTTAAGACACATAGATGTGGAGCTTAGGGACGTGGTTTAGCAGTGGATGCAGCATTGCTGAGTTAATGGTTGGACTTGATGATCTTAAAGGTCTTTTCCAACCTAAACAATTCTATAATTCTTACTTCTTGCAGGGACACAATCATAGAATGGTAGGGGTTGGAAGGGACCTTTAGAGATCATCTAGTTCAACCCCCCTGCAGAGGCAGATTCACCTAGATCAGGTCACATAGGAACATGTCCAGGTGGGTCTTGAAGGTTCCAAGGAAAGAGACTCCACAACCCCTCTGGGCAGCCTGTGCCAGGGCTCCCTCACCCTCACAGTGAAATAGTTTCTTCTTATGTTTAAGTGGGACTTTTTGTGTTCCAACTTCATCCCATTACCCCTTGTCCTGTTGCTAGCTGCTATAGAAAAAAGGGATGTCCCAACCTCCTGACACCCACCCTTTAGATATTTATAAATGTTAATAAGATCTCCCCTCAGTCTCCTCTTCTCCAGACTAAGACCAATTCTAGGTCTGTCAAGACTAAAAGTTTATGTGATATTTCTGTACACTTAATAATAGATTTTATTCCCTCTTGAATGGAAACATGGTATACCTGTGTTCACCTAATTCTAAATAAAGTGTTTTTCATACCAGAAAGTAGCAAGTGTTTATGTAGATAGTCAAATACTCTTCTTGGCTTTGCTAGTATAATCCTGTTCACGGGATTTGTATTTCTGTGGAAGCACCAGACTGATTGTAATTATAACCATGAGGAATACAAAACCAATGAAATGGGTTGCTTAGATAGAGCTTTTAAATTCTGTTGGTTGATTGTCTAATGAACTAAGCTCTCATGCTTATACTGTCTGTCAGTTTTGATATTATTTTGCAGGAGTATCTTTGGTGATATATGGCCTAATTCCGGAATGAGAGAAAATATCAGTTGCTTTTTCCCCATCTTATTAAGGAAATAGAAAATAAATAGATATATTTTGGGGTTTGTTTTGTTTGATTGTTTTTTTTTTCCAACATTGGAGAAAATATCAACAAGAGTTAGGAGTACCTGGAAATTAATACTGGCCATATGGACTAGGAAACTCTTCTCAGTGTTTGCTATCTTGTGTTGCCAGATGCTTGTGAGGGCCTTATTAATATCAACTGCCGAGAAAGCTTTTCTTGGCTTGCGGTAAAAATGCTACATTTCTTCCCCTTGGTAATTTAGTCATTGTTTTGAATATAGACAAGGCTAGTTGGACAGAATTTTCATAACTGCAGTGTTGAAATAACACTGTTTCTACAAGCAGAATTGGCTTCAGTCAAGCAACACATATAATCTATTTTTTTGAAGGTATGGACATGTCTTCAGCCAAAAACATATACCATTATTATAAGTTGTTATATGGGTAGATTGAATCTTTTGCATGCAGAAATGGCTGGCTCCAAATCCACTTGAGACAAACTAAGCAATCAGTCATCTTTACATCATTGATTTTGATGAAATCTAGTGCTGATGACATATAGAGCAACATGACCAGTCTCAGGAAAAGTTAATGTCGTTGAGAGACTTAGCTGTTCTCTAGCTATGAAAATTATTTCCTTCAGGTAAATAGGAAGTATGAAAATCTTGAAATATAGCTTTATTTGACATTGCAGTGAAATTAGAAAGATCCTGGAAGAAAGAATCAAATGTGGTGAACAACACTTTTATTTTGAATGTGACTTTTTATTTTTTAACAGCATAACATAATGTAACACAACCCCATCATTCTCAGACATGCAATGTAGACTGAGATATTTATGGTTTGGTTTTGATTTTTTTTTTTTTAATCTCCAAAATGATGTATGAAGGCAAAATTAAAGAAATGGAAAATATATCTAAGTTTTCTCACTGGCTCTTTTGAAAGTGCACTAATGTGAAAATACAGAGTAACTATTTTACTGATATTAGATTTTCCTGTATTTGTTACATTGTAAAAAGATTTTCTGTTTTTGGCAAGATAAGTCTGAAAAGTGTCCCAAAAACTAAAGTCAAACTTAATATTGCCTAAAGTGAAAACTAGTCATGCTAGGATCTTTTATGGGTGATATAGAGAAACAGAAATCTCCAGGTTATATGCCTGACTATTCTTTAATCCCTATTTTGAGATGAGGTCAACTTTGTTTTTTGGGATTTCCCTAGTTTTAGCCATTGAACATAAATGTAAAGATCATTCTGGGGTAAACTTGCACTGTAATACCAATAAATGCATCACTGTTGCTGACTTGCAGTGAGTTATGTTTCGGATATGGCAACGAAAATGACTAAACATGTAGAACAGGTGGAAGATGAAGCTACTATGTCTTCACTAATATTCAATATATAATGCTTTTCCTTTTTCACAGTGATCCATCATTTCTCAACTAAACAAAGAAGAATCAAAGCCATAAAGGAAATGGCGAGGGTATTGATACCTGGAGGTCAGATGATGATTTATGTTTGGGCTATGGAACAAAAGAATCGTCACTTTGAGAAGCAAGATGTATTTGTTCCTTGGAACAAGGCCTTGTGCTCACGACATTTTTCAGAATCAAATCGATCTGGAGATAAGGGTGAGTTTGTGCATACTGTAAAAAGCCAAGACATACACCCTGCACAGCTAGTCATCTCTGATTGCAGCTACCAAACCGGTCTGCAGCCAGAAACTGATTCAAAACATTCCCACGGTACAGACCACTGCTTATCCAGAGCCTGCTGCATGAAAATATCTGAAGAAGAAAACAGATTTTACAGTGCTCTAGGAAGATCTTTCCGCTCGTGGTTTTTCTCCAGATCCCTCGATGAATCGGCCCTTCGCAAGCAAACTGACAAGTTGAAGCCTCTGAAGAATGAAGGAGAATGGGCAAACAGTACTGTGCCCATTCAGCACTCACGACACTGCAGTTTGGATCTAGGTCACCACGGGGCGCTGTTAAAAGAACAAAGTTTGGATGATGATGATGTGTTTGTGGAAAGCCTGCCTCTCAAAAAAACAGAGTGGTCACCAGCCACAGATGCACTGAAGGATTTAAGTTTAAATGGAGGACACCAAAGTGTCTCTCAGAGCAAGAGTGAAGAAGTTTCATTTATAAACAGCCCAGTGGAAGACAGGGATTACAGCTGTGGCTATAATAAAGACAGTGCTGGTAATTCTGATGCCAGTAAGTTTTTCAAAAGAACTTCAACAACTGACTCTAGTGACTCTGCTTTGGATTCAGCTGTGTCTGTTGGGGACCAAACAGATGCCATGTTGGATACAAAAGCCTTTATGCGTTATTACCATGTTTTTCGGGAAGGGGAGCTGTGCTCTCTAATCGAAGAGAATGTGCCTGAGCTTCAGATACTTTCTTCGTGCTATGACCATGGAAACTGGTGCATTATTGCAGAGAAAATACGAACATAGCTGGAAAAAGAAGCAAGAATCCAGTGACTGAGGATTTTAAGCTGCTCCTTGCATTCCTGTGATTGCGTGGTGTGACATGGAATTTGAATCTGATGTAGCTGTGTGCCATTGGTTTTGAAGTTATTCTCTCTCTAACTGTTTAACTATGTAATGCAAGGTCTGTATATAGGAATATAAGCAGGAAACAATATTTATGTTTTGTTAAACTTTTATGAAGTTTAAACTGGAGAGTTTTATATTGCTTTTAGCAAATAATTGTGTTTTAAAATATACTTTTCTATTGAGAAATAAAACCTTTTTATAAGACAAGGATCAGGGCATCTTTTATGAGATATATGCTCTCTGTAGAAAATTTAGGCTTTTTTCTTCAAATGCTGAATTCCTATAAATAGAGATATAGCCACATTCAAAAACATACTCGGCTATATATTGCTAGAGCGCATGCTGCAGAACTGGGAGCAAGCATATTCTCAGTGCTACATAGCTTAGAGCAGAGTTGTTAATGGGCAAAAACTATGTACAAAGCAAGCTCTGCATATTCTGCCATTTTAGGCTTGTATTTGGGAACAAACATCAGAAAAAGTTTTGAACGGTACTTTGGACTTCTGGTCTAAAAAGAATTTAATTTGCTTCTCGAGTGCAGGGTAAGTTTTGTCTCTTAGCTCTCACAAATACTTTAGCTTGATTTCCTTTGCTGTAATTTTTCATTAGTTATGATGGGATACGATAGTCTACGGGATTCCTGAGAGTGTCCATATTATGTAAAGGTTACAAGATATCAAATATCTGAGATACATATATCTTATTGATGAGCCAGGGAAGCTAAGATGAAAACAATAAAAATCCAGTGCATGTCTGTTCAGCTGTCGTACTTGCTCTCCTCATTCACTGACATGAGAATATATATTAAATAATGTAGATAGGAAAAGGATACAAGTCCGGTTTGTGTATAAGAATACAAATACTGTCTTTTGCAATTGAAATGGACCTTTTGAGACCATTGCTTAAACAATTTTTCCAGGCCCTGTAAGAAAAAAAATTTGCTGAACACAGTGCCCCATCATCATTAGCCGGTTGAACTAGATTGTGGCAGTTGCCCTCATGTGGTTCCTTACACACAAATAATCTCAACCCTTTCAGTGTGAGACTTCTGATGGGAGGTTATATATTCTGTGGATAAAACCCACATGGCTCCTGAAGATCAGTAGTGAAATTCTAATTGTAACCAACTGAAGCAGGGCTGGAGTGGGCTAATTGCCTTGTTAGCACAAATTTACTCTGTTTTCAGGCTTTATTTACAGTCAGTGGTTTTAGTCATTGTAGGGTGCACCTTCAGCTGGTGTGATTTCGTGACCTTTAATGGAGCTGCACAGATTCACCCAAGAGATCAATCCTTTTGATACAGCAATGTGAGAGACCCACATATTTAACAGATTTGCCCTATTAGTAAGCAAATAACTTTGAATGCAAAACAACAGGAGCAAAATGCCAAAATTTTCTGGTCTGTGCTGTGTAAGTAGATGGATTTTGGGTTGTTCAGTGAAAGCCCTGACGATGCAGAATATTTTTAGATGTAGCTGCCTGGGAGCAATCACCATCTGGTAATGTATTACAGATTTATTTACTCGGGTAGTACTTTTAGAACAATCATTGTCTTTCTCATAGTTTGGGATCCTGTACTTCATCCTTCCTGGGCCCAGTCCATTTGCACTCCCCACCGCCCTTTGGGGGAAAAAAAAAAAAAAGAAGTGTGGCCAAAGAACCATCTGAGACTTCTGAAATATTATTTCACTCTAAATATTACTTTCAATATAGCCTGGGGCTGAGGTTCTCACACACTGTATCTATGCTGCACTTCAGAAAAATGGCAGTGTTCCCTGTATTGCTGGGTCTAGCTGCTCATGGCTGAGGGGCTGCTCCTGCTGCATCTTCTATTTTCAGTTTTAGAAGCATAGTGCAAAATCAGCCATGCTGGTGTATTACAGAACCAGTGTGGACCCTGCTGAGCTGCACACCAGGTCTGCAATGTGCTTGTCAGACAGGTGAGGCCTGCCTCATTTCTTGGGAATTTCTGGAGGAGCTTGAGGACTTTAGAAGAAAACCCATTTGTTTCCAGATAAGATATGCCAGTGGATATTCAGCAGCTCTGGAATTTGAGCTGAATTTAGGAAGGAGGTTGTTGATTATCATCTTATATCCAGTTTTGAAAGTTTGTCCCTAAACTCCAGCATGCATAAACTCCATTACACACATATAAAAATACGGATAAAATATTTTTAATCTATACTGTCAGCTGGATTTAGTTAACTGGGAGGAGGAATGTTACAGTTGTGTTATATGCACTTCTGCAGCCTGTCTGTGGAGTATATGGTGTGTAGTCAAGCAGATTGGTGAAATTTGGGATAAACTGAGAAAGAAAAGGCTTCCATTTTCTTTACAGCAGAGACTTACTGTCCTTGCAAGAGGCATAGGCTCCAGTGAAAACTTCCTGCTCTATCAGCTGTATGAATAAGAGCTGTCACCTCAAAGCCACTGAGGTACTTCAAACAGCTTTGTGTTTGTAGACTTTCCAGGCACTGTTCGGTTTGAGATTCTTGACTGAGGATGCTTTTCATGATTATTTATTTCTGTACTGGATTTTCTGTTGTTTTGATCTGATGCCATTAGGTTTGAGCTGATGCCATACAAGTTTGGATTGTATTGTTATGAATTCCTAGGACAAGTAGAGGGAAGGTCTGCTAAACTGTTTGCTGTTCAGATATTCAGTTTTCCTCTGAGGATGTATCGTCACTGTGTAACATAATTTTTATTGACTGCAGATCAGTCAGCTGAGGTCGTGAATGTGAGGTCTGCACAGCAAACCTTTATTTCTGTTTGCAGCCTCCCACGTATTTATGGAGGCTGCCTAGGTCTGCAACAGCTTTATCATCTCATAAGAAGCTAGATTACCTCACTCGGAGCATGGTGAATGTCTCTGTTGATCGCTTTCTTTCTTGATGACGCCCATCTTAGGCAAAATGTAATTTCCAGAAGAATCTATGTGATCACAGTCTTTAATAGGTTACAAGCATAGTTAATGTGCTCAGAGAAGTGTGTATACTATTGAAAAGTCTGCAGTAAATGCATGAATAAATAAATAAAACCCAGTTGTCCTTGCATGCTAAAATGCTTGTTAATATCCAGATTTCAAAATTTAACTATTACAAGGTAAAAGGCAAATGTGTTCTTATATTGCTTGTCTGACAAGTGAGTGGTCTTCCAGCTGCAGTGGCTTAGGATTGCTCCTAAGATGCTCATCTAGCTTTAAGTGGCACATGGAGAACTCTTGATTACATGAGAAAAGATACTTGTTTTTATACAATTTAATTTACTGGTATCATTGTCAGTCTGAACTGACTAAACAAAAGCTGCAACCTTATGAACTCTTAAAAACTGTAGTCCAAATGGACAACTGCAATAAAAACCAACATGACTGAACAGAATTATTTTTGAAGGACTTACACAGTTGCAATCTGCAATAAGCAAGACTTTTTCTTTTTTCTAATATATGCAAAATTATCATTTTTGGTACCTGTAGTGACTAATTACTTTCTTCCATGCTTACGGTGTAGGAATCTTAAAAGAACAGGTGAGGAATGAAAGCCATAAATATTCTAGCAGATTTTTTTCTGGTACATATTTGTATACAAGTTACTTAAGTGCACAATTTGAAATGCTGAGTGAAAGGCTGTGTATGTTCCACGAGCAGAATATTGTTAGTGAACCACCTGGGTAGGCTCTAAATAGAAACAACGGCTCTGATCCTCTCTCTACCATGTCATGTCTCCATCAGACTGTATTCTTGTCACTGTTGGGCTGTATTAGTAGTGACATTGTGTTGAATCTGTTGGTTTACTCACTTTCTTGCTCAGCACTTTTATGAGATTTGTGGCTACTTTAGTACTCCAGGAAAATGAAGCATGTCAGTGTCAAGTATATACAATTGTATATCCCTTTTGTGAGTTCAGCATTTCTTATTCTTACAGTATATGAGTTCTGGCAGCCACCCATGATTTTATCTGCCAATCTGTTGGTCAAAAGCATGATTAGGTACTACTCTGTAAACAATTCTTTGTCCATTCCTACTTCATATAAACACTATTTCCTACAAAACTCCTATGCTTTCAGATTAGTTAATAAATATATTAGTCACTGGAAACTCTGTGTATTGGAAAGCTTTTAATGGATGTTAAATTTAAGAAAACTCTGTTAGTACTATTTGCTCAGTAAGTTAATCCTCATGGACATGATCCAGAGCAGGTAAGCACAGTGATTTTCTATGAAGTCTAGGAGATTGTCTTCATACTTTAGACACTACAGTCAACCTAGCATAAATGTGATCATTTGAACAAGGTAAATAAATGTGATGAAATGTGGTTTTTTTAATATATGTCCCTGTATGATGACACAGGGACATCATGTTGACAGATGATGATGACTGTATGTCCCATTGATGACAGAAAAGCAGGATGATCAGGAGAATTGATTGTGACAGAGCTACATTTCCTGCTCCTTCTGATCTATTTACAGTCAGCCAGAACTATATTTGGCAGTATAAGATTGAAGGATTTCTTTGGGATTGTTGTCTTTTTTTTTTTTTCACCAGTTTAAATCAGAAAAGGAAAAAGACTGTAATTATAATTACGCAATTGCCTGGTGAGGTTACAACTGAACTATATTATACGTGTTTTTAAAGTTGCAGGGATATTTTTTTCTGTTTATACAATTGCAGTGATCACTTATTTTACTGATATGTTCATTAAAGTAATGACTAAGGGCTTAGCAGTAACTAAGCACTATCCAGATGAGTATTAATACATACCAAGTAGTACAGAGTATATAACCTAATAGTATTTAGATTGTTGGAAAGTAGTATGAGTATAGGCTAGACAATAGGATGATAACAAATGTACTTTCAGGGGGATACGGAATGGTCTTTATGAAGTGGGGATGAATTAATCTGATGGTTTTCAGAAAGGCTAAGGAAAAACAGCAGATAGGAAGTACACAGAGAAATGAAGGGGAATGGCAAAGATTGGGGCAGAGAGAGCGTAGTTAATACTACTGGATATTCTTTGGATATGCAGAGGTCCCTGTTTTGACCGGTGTTACTTTCGGGAGGATCTAGTTCATGTCTGCTCCCTTATTCCACAAGCATGTGCACAAGGGTAAATGCACCTTTTTTCATATCACATAGAGTTCAGTGCTCTTTCCAGTACTCTTACAAGTCTAGACATATGCTGAGGAAGATTGGTAAGGGGTAAGAATTTTTAGTTCCTTTATTTCTTCATCACTGCATTGCAACATGTTCTGTTTAGATTCCTTTTATTCTTGCTGAGTACCTCAGTTGCTGTGATTGATTTGACCTTGTTCAACTATGCCCACAGTCTGGGATTGAATTTGTTTTACCTAGTTACCTCTTCTACCAATATATTTGCACTGGTACAAGCTTTGCATGTGGAAAGGGTTCTATGGACAGATTAAGCAAGTATTGAGGCACAAAAGGGTGTGTATTTTCAGCAGTTAATGGATCCCAATGGCTTACTGTTATTATTTGTGCAATAACTGAAGTATATTATCCAGACTAACAAAAGGATTGCTTTGAGACTTTCTCTTAACACATTAGGTATGTGCACACTGTAGAAGGATATATCAGGCTTGTGCCTGCATCTTTGATATAGATAAATTTAAAAATCTGCCTTGAATTACTTACTAGATACTTGGTTTGTTACTATAGTGGTAGATACATTTAGCGTTCTGCGTTCAGATGAATGTGATTGCACAGCCTTTCGTTGCCTGACTAATAATCAAGGGCTCCATTATTTCTATTAATTTAATTTCTGTTTATTTCTATTTCTAATTTAATGTATTTTATTATTTCTGATCACTTCTTTCCAAAGACAGCTCTCCTCCTTTCGATTCAGGTACAGCCAAAAGAGTATTAGCAGTGCACTTCAGCTTACCACAAATATGTATGTATTTCTC
Source organism: Colius striatus (assembly GCF_028858725.1). Taxonomy (NCBI): domain Eukaryota; kingdom Metazoa; phylum Chordata; class Aves; order Coliiformes; family Coliidae; genus Colius; species Colius striatus. The sequence goes on along the minus strand of NC_084761.1, from coordinate 69,398,501 downwards.
CTTTTTACCCTTAAATCTCTGTGGTGATACTTTCAGGTTGTTTTAATACTTTACCCCGACAGCTGAAGACAAAAATGGAATAAAACCCAACTTCTAATACCTTAAAGCATTATAGCAAACTTCGTTACAATGACCAATTTAGGGAATTATGGACACTTTAAATCTCTAACATGGAAAAACCGTAACGTTATTTATTCATCATTATCTTCACTTAGGTACTTTTCAAACTCTTGAAGCTGTGCATACATCCTCCTAGACCTTGGGGTGCTTGAAGACAGCAGATGCCTCTGTTTCTGTTGTGACAATTCAGTACTCATGCCTGCTGCTTCTCCCAGTGCCAAACAGAAAAAAGTTGTCTTAGAGTAAAAAAAAAAAAACCACATTAACCAACCAGCCAATGCTCCTGCAAACCTCCACCACCAAACCCTAGTAGGAGGTGCTTCAGTAGTTATGATCATATCCAGACTGAAATAGAAATGTGGGAGAAGAAAGAAAATATGGATATTGAGTGGTGCTCTTAGCTTTTAAAAGATTTTTTGATCAAATTCTTTATTCCTTTGAGCCCTGTTGACAAGGTGTTACACTGCTTCGATGAAGGGTATGTGGAAGGGGACAGTGGATGTGGAAACAGTGAGATGGTATTAGGTTGCCCTCTTCTGTTGTGACAAAGTAGGCAGATTTCTGCAGAACGTGGAATGCTTGTTACTGTTTTGTACAACATGTACAATTCTCTTTCCTGAATGAAGAAAGGATTGCTTTTATGGTGCTCAGTCATTTGGAAACTGTCATGAGTAAAAAAGACAGAGATACAGAAAGAGAACATAAAGAAGCGAATGTTCACTCAGTAACTGAAAATATCACCTCTTACCCGTGTGCTAAGAAAGAAGTATGTGTACACACAGATAGAATGCTGATGATCCTGTTGAACAGAATAAGAGTCATTTGTGGGAGGCTTTTTGATGAAGAAACATAATGTTCTTTTCTGTGTGTCTCTTCTGCAACTATTCTACATCTCAGAATTACTGAGAATAAATCGACCCTTCTCGCATGTCTGCTTCTATGCCACAGGGACTGACAGGACAGTCAGATTTTGTTCTGAATGTTTGGACTGGGTAAAATAAAATGTTTCTCTTGAAAAGAATTAGCTACTTGGGTAGAGCAAGTACAGAGAAAGTACAGCCATTCAATGCAAGGTTACACCTTACTACCTAAAAAGAGATAAACCAGATTGGTTTGTGTCTCACTGGCCAAAGCTGCTTTCCAGTGTATCTGCGGGAACACCAGAGGTGAGATGGTGATAAAATTAATAGAAAGCGAGTCAAGCGAAGCATCTCCAGAATGCTTTAAATCAATGTTTTATTCAATGACATAGCCTAATGAAGAGTGCTCACTGCTTCTTGGGACCTGGCCCTCCCCACTTTTTGAAGACTGGTTGTTCTGACGTTGACCACTGGACCATTTCAAAAGGTTACTCTAATTCCTGAGTAGTATTTTCAAGTGAGGAACAGATTCAGATGTATATGTATTGTATGTTTTGGTGCAACCTTGTCCTTTTTTATTTGTTTGTTTTATTTTGTTTTTTACTTTCTACATTATGAGAGTTTTTACTTACATTTTTCTTACATTACAATGCAATGGTAACTAGTGCTTCGTGCAAACAAACCATTTGACCTTGGGGGAGTAAGGACTAAGCCATCAGTGCAAATGATCTGCCAGCCAGGGCATGTTTGGATGGAGGTCCTGGGGAAGAAGGGAAGCGTTCTAGGAGGACCACATTAAGAGAGTAACAGAAAACAAGCTCAAGCCTGTGAAGTCTGACTTGATCCTGAGAATAGTTGCCTTGAAATCTGATTCAGTCTTCCCTAGACTTCCCTGGTCTTTCTATTGGTTATTCTCAGAAATGCTTATTTACCCTGGGATTTTCCCTTTTTTTTTTTTTTTGGATTGGGTTTTTTTTTGATTCAGAGGAGAAACAAAAATCTCTGGGAGGTTTACTTGATGCTGAAACATACAGTAGACCAGACGGTGTATTAGTGGAACAAATGTTTGACCACAGTTGCTCAGGGGTGTTTTCATAGTCTCTTGAAGAGTGAACCACGGGCACACATCTCCCTTTCACTTTCTAGCTTCTACCTGAGATTCACAGTGAAAGAAAATACTAAAAACCCAAGCGTGGGGACAGACTGGGGCTGTGACATGTTCTCACTTGCTCCTTGAGCTGGATATTCAGGGCACGGAAACCTTGCATCTGTATGCTCAGCTACCTGAAAAATACCTAAGGCTCATCTGGAGATACCAAGTTCGGGAGTAAAAGGAAATTTTTCAAACTTAACTGTGCCAAATCTATGATTCTGTACCTGAATTTGCTTTCAGTTTCACACAGCAACTTTGCCAGTGTTTGGGTAGAGCTTCTAAATGGAAGCTTTGCTACAGAGATGGCATGCCTGCTATTGGGATGCAGGTCTTTTGGAGCCAGTATAGCAAAATGTTTATATGCAACCCACGTGTCCTCAGGTTCACCTTTGCCTTTCATCTCACATAAAGACCTTATGGGAAATGTGAACTGATTTAGTGCTGTTCAGAGAAGCCTTTCAAATACAAATTGAATTTATAATTGACATATCTATGAAATATTAAACAAGCCATTAGTGTCTTCTCTGAGCAGGTTACCCACATGAGCCCTTCAGTCTGCCCTGGATCCTATATCTGTGGTAACGTAGTAGGCTCTAGCTTATTGAGAGTAAAGAAGCATAAAGGAGAACTTGCTGAAGATAGTATCAAAAAACATGTTTAAGTGGATAAATACCATAAAGAGATTTTATACAGCAGTGACATAAAGAGTTTCAACATTCTTACATTGAAGTTTGAGATAGAGTCATCTGCAGTGATAGCCACTTGATGATAATAAATATGGAGGTTTCAGGGACGATGACATGGAAACTGATCACTGAAAGATGGAACTAAAATAGGGGAAAGTTACATCTCTGTGCCCTTTGGTCAGAAGGATTGTTTCCTGTATGGAATAAAGTATAGAATGCCTATAGAAAACCATGGTATGGAAGGAGGGGCAAACAAAGGGGTCATGATTACACATTCCCAAACCTCTAAACTTGACCCACTGGACATCACTGGACTTTGTGAATGGTACATCTCTGAGACCGTCACAGTCCCCTCACATTCTGAGAAACAAACTATGAATGACAATGATATTCAGCCATCAGCATGGTGAATATCTGAGCTGCATCCTTACTGAGGGGTATTTACCCACTGGACAAATTCCTTTGTGACCTACTCTAGGTGGTCCTGCTCTGGCAGGGGTGTTGGACTAGATGATCTTTCAAGGTCATTTCCAGCCCTTGAGATTCTGTGATTCTGTGGTGGGGGTCCTCTCTGAGATGTTAGTTCACTGAAGGCTACAGTGGTTACATTGAGTTGAGTGCTATGTACTCAACTTATCTGTTGAATGCATAGTAAGAAAATAATTGCTGCAGCCTCTAATATCTATAGACTTGTGTTCTTTTTTAAATACAAGGAGATTACAGTAAAAGGTAACATAATCAAGGCAATGCCAGCACATGATCTGGGGCTTCGTTTCATTCCATGTTTGAACCCTACAGTTTGTTTATACCAAAGTTGTCCTTTCCTGGATTGGTTGGGTGCCTGCAGAGAGTAATGTGAAGTGACATTTTGCTGCTGAAGCCAAAGTCATTGCTAAAAATGTCACAGCAGCCTCCTGTATTTGTGTGACAGCTCCCTCACAGAAGACATGCAAAGGTTTGAACAAATAAGTTAGAAGAATTCAGAAAGGAGAGAGAGAGAGAAAGAGGATAGAAATGTAATAATTTGGAATTTTTATAACAGTGATGCAGAATGCTGTAATTAAGAAAGAAATATATTAAATTAAGTATCTTAAAAATATTAAAGGAGAGGAACAAGAACTATGAACATGAAATATAAGGCAGTGTTTTTCTTTTATAAACTGGTCAAGAGTATTTGAGGGACCACAGGAAGTTTCTCAACTTAAACAAAACAAAAAAAAAAGGAGAACTAAAAGCTCAACAAATAAATGTAGTTTCAGTGAAGTCTAGACTAAAGACACGACACTGCCTGAGGGGATTAAGTGGATAATCAAAAACATTTTGTGGTTTCTGCCATTCCCAGGGATCAAAAGTAGGGACAGAGGAAAATGAGAGATGGTAAATGAACAAAACTGGAAAAAAAAAAATTCCACCCAAAACTCTGCAGAAAAATATGAGTTTCCCATATCTAGTTAGAAGATAACTGAAAGTAGCTAAGTGTTGTGAAAGAATACAAACACAGGATCTATGACTATGATCCAAAGTCCTTGCTTTTCTTTGTAGGAATATAAAGTCAGAAGAATTTGATGCTCATTTAAGTAATGATTAAATTTTTAATATTTGACTCAGCATAGCTCTTTGAATTTATTAGAATTGTGTTTGACACATTGAAATGAGAACATGAAGGCTAGCTGATTCTATAATGCATGTGATTCTTTCGTTATTTTGATAGGCAAAATTAGAAGAACCGATCATTGTGTGGCTGGAGTGCAGAAGTCTTTATGGGGTCATTAGCATGGGATTTTATGAAGGAAAATTAGCTTTTGTGTAGCTGTATTGTATAAGTAACTTCTCAGGACCTAGATACATATTAAGGTGACTTCAGAGCAAGTTGTGTAATCATTGTCAAACCTAATATTCAGATCCCTGAGATTGTGAGTGACACTGCTGGGAGTGTCGAGTTTTATTTATAGCTACTTACTATATGATCTAAGATTGTCTCTAAACATCCAGATTTTGCTAATTTGAGTCTCCTCATGAGAGGAGCAAGGCAGAGGAATATGGATTTTCTGGGTCAAGATCTGTCCCTTTAGATATCTTATTTTTGAAAGTACAAAGAGATGTACTGCAAAAACAAATGTACTGTCCTAAGGAAGTGAATACAAAACCCTCTTGCTACCAGGGAATTATATTTAGAGATTCTGTCTGCAAGAGGACCTCCTTTGTTTAATTCTTCTCCAGCTGGACCTTGTAAAGAGATTTCTCAGCAAAGCTTGCAAAGCACAGCGTTGCACCAATAACATCTATGAGTCACAAGCACATATGGGTGATGGTACCTACATCAGTCTGTGGGAACTCTGCAGTCAGCTAAGCTATGTTTGGCATTTGTCTTGCATTGCAAAATATCTTCACAGATGCTGAACATTAGGCGACCACTGAGACCAAGAGTCTAAAGCATCTACAAATCCTAATGACAGAGCAAAATTATCTTTGCAATCTTATCATTAGTCAGACTAAATGGTACCATATGAAGAGTTTCTCTAGAGCCATTAGAAAGAAATATTTAGAAAAAAAAATAAGCTCTTAAATATTTATGTGTAAATTATTAATAATGGAATCAATAATTCTACTTTAGTAGAAGCAACAACACTAGAAAACTGTTAGCTTTGACAATAAATTAATTTGTCTATTAGCACTCTAGGGACTCCCAGAGCTACTTGTTACTGATCTGCTCAGTGTGAGGAAGGGATGTACTGTGGTTGCATAGCAGACTCCTTCATTAACCAAAGAACATGCATAATATTTAAAGTGAATGGTAGATCCTCTTGTCTGTGATAATACTGAGTATTCGTATACACTAACAGAGATAAAAGGCAGGCTATCTGGTAATCTGATTGCTTTCTACATTAACGGTGATGTGTACAAAGTGAATGTAAATACTGCCTAAAATATTTCCCTCAGCAGAATAAGAGACAGAAAAGCTTCGATTTCCCACTAGGGGTCAGTCGATCTATTTCTTTGGTTCAATAGGATCTATCTGCAGAGGAGAAGCGAGAGCAGAATGCAGATACAGTTGTGGGGTTTTGGTGAGTAACAGCCAGAAGTATTTTGAAAGAATGAGACTAAATGGATGACTTTTCTGTTTTAATTGTGCCTCTATGTTTGCTCCTTTTCTTTCTGTTTTCCATTTAACAGCAGTCAAGAGAAACCCCGCAAACTCCAATGTTGATACAAGCAAGTAAATCTCAGGAAAGTAGAAAGCAGGAAGCAAGAGCAGGGGCAGGCTGGCCTGGCCTACAGAAACACCCTTGGTTATTTCATGCCAATCCTGAGCCAGCAGCAGCAGGGTTTAACCCTTTCCAAGGGAAAGTGCTTTAGATACTTCTCCTTCCCATGGAAAGTAGAATCCAACACCTTTCAAGGAAGCTCCAAAGCATCAAGCCTTTGAACTGCCATTACACTAAAAGAAGACAGCACCTTTCGCAGTGCCAGGCATGGTAAGTTTCTTGGGAGAGACCTTGAGACTGCAGGACATGTGCAGAAACATAAACCAGTAAATGACTGTCAAAGGCAGGAGAGAAAAAAAGGTACAGAGCAAAACATGCTGTCTGGATGAACTGCAGCAGAGGTTGCTAACCGAAAGCGACAGAATGTGGCAAGCAAAGAGAATGTTTTTAGACCAGCTTCATAAAACCCATCTCTTGTGTGGGTCTGTTCCCTAGATATGCTATTTATAGTACCATTTGACATGTGCTGCTGCTCTCAACAGTTTACACTCACACGGACTACAGCTTCTTATGTTGCCTCCCGTGTCCTGGTATATGCATTAACATGTGTAAATCAGGACTGTTGGTCCCTCTCTAAAACCATTACTCTGAGACCTGCAGGGTCCTTCTCCACCCCAGTCAGGTAAAGATTGCATCTATGAGAACAGTCATCTATGGAAATCTGATGGAAGGACCATGATGCAAAGGTCAGAGGTATCTATTAAAAGAGAGCAGCAACTTTGTGATATTGATTCAGTTTATACACCACCAGGAAAAGGGTCAAAGCCCAAGAGTTCTCTAACAGGATGAAGCCCTCACTGGAGGAACTGATGAGCAATGTCCATAAAGTTAGCAGGGCAGAAGGACTGTCTCCCCAGGCTACCCAGACACCTGGTTGGCTTGGTCTCTTTTTTGCTTTGGGGCAGTGGCTGCTGGGCTGTGTAATCTGGCAAAGAAGACACTCAAAAGGAACCACTAACTTGGTACTTTATTGTCCAGCCTGTATTTTCTCCACTAGCATCAGCATCAGTCTTGCCTTTTTGATCTCTATCTTTCTCCTCAGAACAAATACCTTCTCGCCTGCTAATAACTTTCTCACAGAGGTCTTTTGCCCCAGCAGAATCCAGGTAGCAGAAAACCCTTTCCTCTTCTCTTCTCTTCTCTTCTCTTCTCTTCTCTTCTCTTCTCTTCTCTTCTCTTCTCTTCTCTTCTCTTCTCTTCTCTTCTCTTCTCTTCTCTTCTCTTCTCTTCTCTTCTCTTCTCTTCTCTTCTCTTCTCTTCCCCTCTCCCTCTCCCTCTCCCTCTCCCTCTCCCTCTCCCTCTCCCTCTCCCTCTCCCTCTCCCTCTCCCTCTCCCGCTCTTCATGGTAGTTATGTGGTATTTTCCAAGTTACTACTCTTGTGTTCCGGGCTGCCTCTTCACTGCTGTGCAGCTATCTCATTCACTTAGCCACTGGGTTTCTCCCAGTGTCTGTTACAGTGCTGGGAATGTTATTAACATAATCTGGTTCAGGTTGTCTTTTAACATAAATCCGCCCAAAATCCAAGGCCTAGGTTACGATAGTTGTTACTGCATAGCTCTTCTTCTTTTAGGCATTGGATTTGGTCCTGGCTATGTAAGATAGAGAAAGAACAAGATCTTTTTGTGGGTCTGTTTGTGCAATTTTACAAAGCACACAGAATGGACAGACTGAAGGCAGCCACAAATGTCCTGCAGGCTTCTTGGTTTCTTCTTTTTCCCTCTGAAAGGACCAGAGCTGTATCTCATTTTACATAACAAAAGATGGAGTGAAACAGTTGGGCCAGAGGAGGGGCAGTTAGAAGAAAAACAAACACCACTCCGTATTCTTGCCCGAGGACTGGCAGAGGGGTCAGAGGCAGACCAGCACGAGAGACCCAGAGGTACCTGGGCCACCTCCTGGAAGAAGCAGCAAGTCCTTGCAGGAGGAACTGGGAGCCAGGAGTTTGATGTCTGTGTGCTGTCCTCCAGCAACTCTCTTCACTGATCTTCATTCAGCTCAGTTTCTGTCCTTGGAATATAAGAATAAAATCACATCATATCTTCACAGTATGTTTTCAAGCCTCAACACCAGGAGCCTCATGATGTAACTTCAGGGACTTGATAAAGAATGTTAAAATTGACTCATATTGTCCATGGTACTGAAGTAAACAGTATGTTTCTCCATTGGACCAGACTTGGGAAGACTCTTCCCAGAAACACAGTTGTGGAAGGTGTTTCTCATTGATAGTCCAGAAGCATATTTGGGTTCTGTTAATAGCAGAGCTCTGCTAACAATTTTTTTAAGTTGTGTATTTAACATAGACTATACTTTGGAGGTTGCCAGGAACTGGCTTTTGCCATCCTTCTGCTAAGCTGTGAGTCTGTGAACATCTTAGCTGCTAAGCTGATAGGAAATTACTTTTCCTGGGACAGCACATGTGGGAGGTTTGGGACCTGAATGCCACATGTATCTTAGGGATGGCTCTTCTATATGAGCTGGAGGTTCTAGTTCAGTGCTACCTACTCCCCTATTATTTAACTAAGTTGTTTAGGTTTTGCACACTTCTTCCACAAGTCATTCTTTTCTTCCTTTAGTCTGGTGTGCTTCAAATCAATCTCATATAAACGTTTCATCCAAAATGTTCTGAGAGCTTATTTATATAGGGGTACTGGTTTGCAACAGTTGCAGATCTGGAGGAAGGAGCCAACAATGTCAGGATGAACCAGGAATGCCCGTGAGGCACTTCACACTTGGCTAGCTGTTGTCACTTGGCCTATAACAAACCTACTAGGAACCAAACCCCAAGAAAATTAGCTGATTGTGTTAAAACTGCAATTCTACTCAAGACTGATGTCTTTGGTGCTGGAATCCATGCTGCTGTTACGCTGTGCTCTTCTTCCTGCTGTCCACAAATATCTGTGATTTCTACCTCACCTGTGTTTTCTTCCAGTTGACAGAAACCTTGGTGGTGAATTACGGGGATAAAACTTGGGATCTGCTGCAGTCAAATCTGGTTTTGCTGTTGAAACTCTCACCTCTGTGAAATCACCTCGGAAAAATGTTTTTATTTATGATGGATTATTTATTTGCTATTTCTATGACATGTACTTCAGAAATTCTTTGTCTGTTTGTAGCCAGCTCATTTCCAAGGAATACTTGTTTGAGATGGAGGCTGGCTCCCAGAGCCCATCCCTGCTTTCACATGCAGCTTTCCGTACTCATCTGTGGAGCTACATGAGTAAAACCGTTTCCTGTAGAGGTCCTCAGGGCAACTGCCTTCCCCTGCTGAGGTGGTGGCTGTTTCCCTTTGAGGCTGGTGCTCTGTCCTTGTACAATGCAGTTTTCTAGTAGCTGACTTCCAGTGAAGCTCTGAAATGCTGCTCTGAAATGCTGCAAAAACCCATCATATTCCCTACCGAGAAGAACGTGGTTGCTGAACAGAACTACCAGTCCTTAATTACTGTGTCTGTACAGACTATGATCTGCCTGGAGCCATGATCTGATACAAAAAGGCTCTAAAACAAACCTTTAGACCAAGTTCTATATTTATTTTAGGCCCTGACAATTGGGAAGGCATGCCAGCACAAGTTATTAATGCCACCGTATTTTTATCATGTGAATATGACTGTGTAGTTAGTGATGGTCAGGGTTTCTGGACGTGGCACTGCAGCCACACAAGGAAACAAGAAGTTATTTTAGCTGGTTGGTTGCATTTGAGAGTGAATTTCATACTTGAAATTCTGTGGTGTAAGGAACTCACTTATATTTGAGGAGAAGAAGAAAGAAGCAGCTTTTCTCAGATTATTTTTTTTTAACAACTGCACTGATTTGGAGACTGTAATTCCCTGTGGAAGCTGTGTCTCAGCTATAAATACCCTCTGAGCTAGCTCAGCGAGTTTATCTGGACTGGGATTAATTTATAGGTGTTGCATTTGAGTCTCACAAGGGTCATATTTGTTATTCTCTGTAGAGCAGTGATGAGTAAAAATGACCGAGCAAGAGGCTGAGATATCTTTTAATGAACAGCTTCCTACATTGCTGTTTTTTATGCTTTGGTGAGCCTCCCAGCTATCCCTGAACTAACATCCAGAGGACAGTTGGCCTCTTGAGGCAAAGTGTTTGTCTGCAGGGAACGTGAAAGATGAAATAATAGCTATGCTCCTTTGTTATTGTACGTGGCTGGTTTTAAATAATGATTTTTTTTAGAAGCTGGGTAAACCTGCAAGTGATCTCTCCTGCCACTGCCTGTGCCATTGCAAAGCAGGAGGAGAGACCTGCTAGTGGTAAATCCACTTTTATCTGAACCCAGGCATCTGCCCAGCTTGCTGGTGTATTTCTTACATGAGAAGAGAGCAGAGCAGTGGGGCAAAATGTGGAACTGGGATGTGTAGAGGTCAATCTGATTAAAAAGAGAAATGTTGCTGTTAGTGAGGCTCTGGCAGGAAATAAATTAAACTTAATGTAAGGCTGGCTCTTGGAGAGTATTTCCCCAGAGGAGAACTGCTGTAACTGAGTGTCCTCTCCCATGTTTCTCCCCTCATTTTGAGTGCAATATGATTGAATCCTAAGATGCTGCCATATTAGAACATGCACAGAAGAGTGTTAAATTTGGTTGTTGAAAAAGCCCGATGAGGGGATTGGTATTGTCACTGCTCTTCTGAGGTCACTATGTGGCCCTGAGGAAATTGATAGATGACTACCAAAAGCACAGGATGAGTCAATTTGGAAAGCAATGCCACAAGAGAGGTCTCCATCCACAGAGCAGTAGGCCTAGGCTTTTTCACGTTTACCAAGATTGCAGCTGTATCATAGGAAACGTGACAGCCAAAAAGATGACTGAAGGCCAATTTTTACTAAGCACAGAAACACCACATTCAACCCCTCAGTTTAAGTGTTCACGTGTGATTCTCAAACATTTAAACAGGTGGTATCAGAAGACAGTAGCTCTGTAGAGAGACTGTGCTGACCTAGACTGACCTCACGTCTTGATTGAATGTGACTGGGTGCGATACTTGCCACCAGAAGCAATTCACTGTGAGGCAGCTGTCTTCTCTGAAGATGCCAGATTTAGGCATAAGTTGCAATGGCTGCTTTTGCAAGCTGACAGAAGACTCTACTTGGCCGGTTCATTGCCAGAGTGAGTGTCAGCTCACCAGGAGAGGCTGGGTTGTGGTACAGGGCACATCAGAACCTACAGGTTTCTTGCTTGCAGGAAAAAAAAGTCAAATGTTTTAGAACAGACAAATACCTTTTGATAATCCTGAATTTGTGGGTGTCTTGCTTAATAACCTAATCTTCATACTTGAAAATAACTAGCAAGACTTATTTACCATTTTTGATCAAGTTCTGATAAAGTTGTCTTGTCCCAGCCAGAGAAACTTCTGGAGAATCTCTAGCATCAACTCATGCATTTTAGGGAAAAGGCTGTTTCTCCAGAACTCGATCTCTCCAAGAGGGTGATGACAGGCTCCTTACCTCTAAGCGTTCTTAAACATGATGCAATCTATAAGCAAAATAGGCCACCTAGCCTGAGCTGTGCATATGCTTGTGAAAGGTTTTACATCAGATCAGGGTGGGCAAAGGGAGAAGGAAGTGTGAGATACCAAAGACTGAGCCTGTCTGAAAACAGAAGATTTGCAGAACAGAAAGCAGCAATACAGAAAACAGGAGGGCTGCAAGAGCAGCAGATGATTTCAGAAGTTCTTGTTGCTCAGATTCATCTGCCTGCTCTTGCAGTATTTTGCAGTCTGCAGCTGGGACATCTCATCTGCGACTGCGGAGCGTTTGGTGGATTGTTGGTGCTTTTGTGGAATGAAGGGTGCACCTTTAAATCACATGCAATATGCTTGCCTTGTGATCAAGGTAAAGAAAACAGTAGAGTGCTGAGACCTGGGGAGCAGCACCCTAGGAAATATTTCCTTACAAAGGGCATCTTCTTGGCTGTTCTCTGTTTCATGGCTTTAAATAACTGCAAACTATATGTATACTTTTTACACCAGTTTATGACCCCCTGGAGAATGACAATGGGTATAAAACATTAATCTGATTTGCTTTAAAATGTTTAATCTTTTTTTTTGGTTGTTTTTTGTTTTGTTCAATGGTACAACTCTAGGCACAACTGATAACAAAAACTTATCTCTTTAAGGAGATAGCTAAATGCGATGCTATTCATCACGGTGATGGGCGGTTCCTCAGGCACAAAAGCGCATGTATCGCAGTCCGTGCATGATGACGAACAGACCCAGCTCTGTTTTCTGTCTGCTCTTCCTGGCATTATCGACAGAGCTACCAGCAACGGCAAAGCAATGCTCTTGACAAACTCTTCACAAATGTTTGGGTTGCTTTCCTGTGTGCTCCTCTGGCAAATCTGGTGTTAGTCACAGACCACAAGCGTAGAATGCAAATAAAGCTTCGCTCTTTCAATCAGTCCGGCATTTTGTTTGAAGTTGGATTTCTTGTCTTTCAGCCAGGCTGAAGCTGGTGCCTGTGCAGAAGTGGCCCCGAGGTTTGCTGTGTTGGGAAGAAGCCTGCCTGGGGAGCAGAGGACACCTGCAGCAGCCCCAGGGGTGTGCGGGTGATGCGGTGCTTGTCCTGGGCCATGGTCCTACGGCGATGTGTCAGCCAGTGCTGACCTCAGATTCAGTAACTGCTTCAAGGTAAATACATACCTGTGGTTTAAAGCAAGCTGGAACTACTATGAATGGACTTTACCAGAGAAATGTGGAAAGACTTTAAAAATCATGCTCATAATCTTTTAAATCACTGTATTTTTCTTCTTTTTCCCAGTTTATCTAAGCATTCTTTATACCAGGTTTATCAGCTCTGATATGTCAAAACTTGTTCCTGTGATCAGCATGAAACATTGAGGTTGTTTTTCTAATATTCTAGTTGCATCTCTAGTTCCAAAATCCTTTATGCTCTAGTTCCCCATCACAAAATGGGGTTAATAGCACACCTGTTTCATCTCTTGTCTGTCAAAAATAATTTGATTTAGAAATACTTTGGAGTTGTGTACAGGCAAGAAGCAGCTCAAAGGAAAACTTGTTCTCAGCTTGGCTTCTAGGTATTTTTATTTCAGCAAAACTTGCACTTTCAATTTGTGGGTACCGAAGAACAAAATTCACACTCTTTCCTCCTTGAAGTTCTGGGTAAGCCTTACTGGGGAAACCGAGGCACAGAGTGCACGAGGTCCACATGGGAAGCCAGACTGAGTGTCGGGCTTAAGCCATTCAAAGAGCCTGGGCTGAGTTCCCTTTTATGCCAAAAGTTTTTGGCTTGTTCATTCGTCTTCAAGACTGGTGCAAAACCTGGCAGGGCAGTGGGAATGGAGCTGGTGGGGAACCATGTCCTGCACAGCCTGGAAAATACTCTTGCCCCACCTACTACTTCTGGGACCTGTTCCTGTAAGAATTAGGCAGAAGACAAGGGCAGAGCAGAGTGAGCTTGTTTGTTTAGGCACACAATGTTTGCCTTTATTTCCCTCTATCTTTTCTCAGGGCAGTGACGGCACTTCCTTCCTAGTTCATTTGGGTGGTTGCCTGAAAGGGATATGTCTAAATAGGGGTCAGAGTGACTGCAGGGCAGTTTGCTTGTTTGTTAAACAATATGGGAAGAAAACAGAGGCCATGAAGAATACTTCCCTCCCCTCTGTGCCCCAGGGAACATTCTTTATAAAATTTGGCAGCAACTCTTTCATCAGAGACCAGCAGACCTCTGCACAGAGTGGCTGGCCCTGGAAACTGTTTTAGTAATTTAACACGAGAGGAAGAGGAGGCACAGGAAAGAAGCTTAAAATAAATTTTTTTTAAAAAAAAGGTTGTGTAGAGCCTCATAGAAAAAAAATATCTCTAAATCAGTAAGTGTTTAAACAATAAAAAATATTTAGCAGTTTTCAAGGAATTAAAAAGGTATGTTGGGCTTGACTTTTTGCATGGTGCATTATAAACAGGAGCACATTAAGTACCATGTCATGTCCTTGGTTGTGCTGCTGATCCATTTAAATTCTTTGTCACTCTCTCTGACGGCGATCATTGCAAGATTGTTCAGAAAATGCTACAAGAAACTTCCCGCAGGCTCTTGTGAAATGTGTGTCCAGAGGTAAGCCCAAGTGACTAGTGCAGAAACTGAAGCATGAGAAAAATAACAGGAATTCTGTAATTATATTTGACTCCAAGCTCCACAAGAAACCCACCTCTGAAGACTGGTAGTGAATTCCAAATGCTAATGATATACTGAAAACAATTTCTTCTGTAACAGAGCCGATAGTGCCAGAAATCAGCTTGTTTTGCCTTCTTTCCTCAGACAATTTGGTGCAATTTTGAATCAATGTTTCTGGGCTTTGCTTCTATCAGTAAGCTAGGAATATGGTTATATTCAAACCTAAAACTTTAGACACTTAAAACTACCCAAGGTCTGCCAGTTGCTTAGGTTTTTATCAAGTACATGTCTAACAATCTGTTAGCCATGACTGGCCCACTAAAACCTCTATGCTCCTCACAAGGGGGGCCTCTGAACTCCATCAGTGCTCTTGATGGGTCATTCATTCCCTCATTGATCCTGTCTTATCCGGTAGGATGCTGCAGGCATAGCCTTCCTGCATTCCCCGGTCCAATAAGCCTGATGCATTAAACTTAGTTCGATGACTATTGTGCCTGACCTTATTTGCAACTACCACCACAAGGCTAGTGCTTTGCCTAGAAGGCTGTATTCCATTTTTATATACAAGTATTCATTCTTCTTGTAGGCTGGAAACAGGAAGAAAGCAAGTGTGAATATTTTCATCTTTTTTAGACTATAGTTTAGACATTAGATGGAAAAGCTCTACTTTTCTGTTTGCTCAAGGTTGCTTTTAAAAGGTCTCCAAACACAATTTAATGTGTCTTTGAAGGTGTCCAAAACCAAATCAGGGAGCTTGCAGGCTCCTAACCCCTACAGGGTTAGTGCTGCTGAGTTATTGTACTGGAATTCACAAATGGTTATGACCACCTAAAAGTGGTCTGTTTCCACTTCAACTGAATACTTGCCTTGTTATTAGGAATACATGTTTCTATGCTGCATGTACCATTTGAGCTGTACCATCTGAGTGTGGCACAGAGATGGGATGCCCTTGCCCTTGGGGGAAGAGAATCGCTGTTCTTATCTCCTAAGACTGAGCATCCTCTGATTTCTCCCCACACTGTGAGGTGGTTGCTGAGGATTTACAGGAGACAGCACACAGTTTCAGTATTCTGTATGTGCTTCTGCCAGTCTTAGATAATGGAGCATATTGTCTGTGTAGAGGGAGGGCAGATGCTGTTTTCCAGACACATTACCTTAATGGACCTCCCTTTCTTTATAAGAAGATCTTAAAAGGCTTTTAATGCTGCTTTTCTATGCATCACAAACCAACTTCTGTTGTTCTCTGCTGGTGAATTACATTATGTATGGGTAGCAAAGTTTTACCATTTTCTTACTTTTACTTTAGTACTGATATTAATGTATTTCTAGCTTTGTAGGCATGTCACTGAGGTGGGATGTTCAAAAATCCATTTGGATTATTACTTGTATTATCATTACTAAATGCTTTATTGTTTGTTGTATGCTTTAGGAGACCTAATTGATAAATGACAGGTGACAAAGGCTTCAATAAGAAATTTTATCCTGCTGGCAGCAGTAGATAAGGACTGTATGCTTTAGAAATGTTAAAGGCAAAGATAGCAAAATTCCTTAAACCCTTCTTATGTTCCAATAAAAAAAAAAGTCTTCCTATAGGTCAGTGAAAAACCCCACATGTGCTCTTCAGACATTCTGTTGTGCTGCTGTGGTTCTGACAGGTATTTAGAGAAGTTATAGAGTGCTGGAGACTAAGTCATTGAGGTAAAACAAATATTTTGTTACCTTTGCATTTCTTTTCAAAAGTTTCAATGAACTAATGTTCTATTGTACAACTTTCTCTGGTGGTAGGCGTAAAAAAGTGGCCCATAGGAACTTGGCTAACCACTCCGTTGAGTGTTTCTATAAACTCAAATTACAGCCTAGATAATGATTACATCTTTAACCAGCTCACGACAATGTCTTGACTCAAGCTTATTTTCTAACTGTTTTTAAACAAAGGAGAATTCTTACCAGATGACCTGTTTGTTTTGAATAGGTATTTCAAACTACTATGTTGCTAAGCATGGAAGTGTTTGGCCAACTGGGTCATCTTCTTCCTTTTAGAACTCTTCCTCAATCGCCCACACCTTGCCCACCATTGAAGTCTGGGCTGTGTTATGAATATGATCTACCTTGCTACTAGCTGCCTTGTTTTAAAAAATCACTTTTCTAAAGTGCCACTGAAGGGATTTGATAGAGGCCACTCTTTCTTGGGATTCTTATTTCATTTGTTAAGTCTTCCAACTTCCGTATTACAAGGCATAAGTCCCCTCAAATCAGAGCCATCTTGACTATACTGTCCTGTCTTTATGCTTTTAACAGGCTTATCTCATCATATAATGGGAAATGCTGTTTATTTTTGTTCCCTGAAATCCATTCATAACTGCATTGGCACTTTTATCGCTGAGTATTTGATTTTTGGAATAGTAACACTCTTTTATGCACTGAGAATTCTGTTTCTAAGGGGCTTACCCATTCTTAGTGTTGTAAAGCCTTATGAAATGTCTGTATGGATCAGGAGCAACTGTGATGTTCAGATCCATCACATCACTCTTCTATTACTCAAGCTAATGAAGTGACTAGCAGAAGACTGGTACCTGGAGAAGTATACACAAGACACTTGCTGTAGGGCTTTTTCTTCTCCTAGTAACAAACTCCCTGAAGTTATGAAAAAATTTATTTGATTCCCACTATGATAGGGAAATTGTGCTTATCAGTTATAGCTCTTTCTGTGTGTTAAGTGTTAGAAAAGTAAAAGACTGTCCCAGTTGTCTGGTAACTTCTCCATGCTGATCTTCATGCTCTTGGTCTGTAGTGGAGAGCCACTGCATCTTCTCAGTTAAATGAACACCCACTTCTATAAACCATAAGCAAACTGTACTCCAATACATTTCTTAGAAGAACACTTGCTCATAGACGACTTCCAAAATAATCGAGTTACTTAATTGTAACTTTATTTTTGACACCATATTGTTTCTTACTCAGCAAGGAGCACTACTTGACACTTAAAGGTGAAAAGTGGTAGCCTGTTAAGTCCTGTAATCATGTCAGATAATGAAGAGAGGATCTTTTTTAGGTTGTCATGGCACTTTCAGAAAGCTAGTAAAGGAATGACTCCAAGGTCTGAGACTCTACAGTTTTAAATGACTTATGCTCTTGTTGATTCTCAGGGAGATATTGTCCCACAGCCTCAAAGACCTCTTGCTGTGTGGAAAATGCCTTTTCCTTTCCTTCTGCCTCAAATTTTCCATTAACAAATTTTTATCCCAACTTGTACACCCACTCAGCTAGTTTGAACTCTTCTTCTGTGTTTTTATGACCTTCCAGTGCTAGCAGACATTTACTACATCTCCCTTGTTGAGTGGCCAGATTACGTGTATTGTATCTTTCTGTATAAATGTACCCCTTCAGTGCCTTAATCTCTTTAGAGGGAATTTTTTCTTTGAATTCTTTCCCTTCCTTCACCGCTCTCTACTGTCCCTGGACTTGGAGAAGTCAATTTCTTGTGAGCATTCTGGATGCCTCAGGCAATACAGGAAAATATAGTAGGGTGGTTCAAAGGGAATAAGAAAGGGAGCAAGCCTCAAGCGGGAAAGAAACATTGATGCAAACACTGCATAATAGCATCAGTAACGAGAACAGTACTTCACCTTCACCTCTAGTGCTATGCTGGCCATCACTTAGACATCGATCTTTCCTTGCTAGAGAAATAAAACAGCTCTGGGCTGGCTGAGAGATAAGAAATAGATGAAAGTAAATTTTCAGAAATTTGAAGAACAGATGGCTCTACTGACAAGTTACAGTGTAACACAGGCAAAGGAAATAGCACCTTGTCTTTGTAAGTTTAAGGCACTGCTCTATTAAAAGAGTAACTTGATTTAATTCCTTATGACTGTAGGATACTGCTTCCAGCATTTAGCAGAGATCTGTGTGTGACATTTGATTTTCATATGTCCAAAGAGGAAACAGCTGCCTTTTATTATGTAGCCCAAGTCATGGATATGTTTTCATATCAACTTTCTCCTGGCACACACTCCTGTGGATATATATCAGGTCCTGTACTTTTCAAGCTCTCGTACAGACTGCAGAGGCATCGTTTTGTATCATTTCAGTCTCACTTTCCCAGGCTGTTTGTGTGTGTTAGTGACATTGCCTTCTGGCCTTTAAGATGAGAGCCGCCGATTATTTACAGCTTAATAAATAGCTAATTGTGGAGTGCATTACTTGAAGGATGACAGTGGAACGTGACTTTTTCCATCTGAATTTGTGAGAAAGCAGTACTGAAATTCAGCATTACTGATGCACACAGCAGGCTGGATCTGTGCTGCACCAGGGATGCCATGTACAGCCAGCAGGCTTTTGGAATGCTCAGGTGGAGAAAGAATATAATGATGATGTCGGTAAACTGAAAGGCAGCAGGCCTCCTTCCAGCTTCTCTGAGACAAGCCTCCCAAATCAAAATCCTCTTTTGGATGCCCAAATTATATTTCTGTTGGCTAAGACTTTAAAAACTTTTAGAAGTTTCTTGAATTAACAGCTGTCTTTGGCTTCGTTTTTCACCTTAGTCAGTTGTTTGTGTATCTTCCTGGCCTTCTCTTTGGTTTCGTTTCACTGCTATGTGTGCTTTAACTTTCTTCAATTACTTTCACACTTGCATTTTTTACAGCGAACCTACAACTCCACAATTCATCACGTCCTCGTTCTCCCTGTAAAAAACAGGAGAGCAGCAAATGATTCTTCAACATTCCATACAGGTGCCTATCAAGTAGGAGCTTGTTTTGCTCCCTGTCACATTCAAGAGTACCTTTCTGCAAGACAGCAGGCAGCAGAACAGGGGTTTATTCTTACTTTTAAATGTACGAAGCTTTTCACTTGGGAGTATTTCTGTCCAGCTGTCTGCCTGTCAGGAGGGCTTGTCTTCCAAAATTTTTGAAATTGATTTGGTACCTACCTTTATCAATACTAAAAATACTGTCCTGGCAGAGGGCAGGGGTGGCTACACAGTTGGTAGTAGCACGCAGAGAACTGGTAGTAAGAGAAATGCTGTCTCCTCCTCTGGGCATGAGAGCATAAGGAAGAATGCAAAATACAATAAAACCCATTATGCTTCTCCAATTTTAAACATTTAATAGTGCACTTATTGAGTATATTCTGTACAGACATCTATAGCAAGTTAAACATTTTCCTTTCTCTCGTGGATCATAGTCATGTAAAGCACATTTACAATAGAAAACATACTTGAGGTACAAAAACCCAAAAAGAATATCTGAGGTATAAATACAAGTATATTTTAAATAATCTTTATCATGCTTTATGTTTGACAGTACACTGTGGGCAAGTATACATGTTTACAATAGAATGGTATGTACAACATACAATTTTACAAATTCAAAAGTGTTTGATGTAGAAGAATATACAAGGTTGTCCTACTCATGAGGAACATTGTTACTGGAAGTACTACATTATTTGCCATAATAAAAAATCTTCATCAAAAAGCTTAAAATAATACTGACAATGGTAACAAAGTCTCAGTCAAAATTCCACCTTGCAACTCATTCATACCCTAGCCACAAAATACATTTATCACTTAATACTGCACCTCGAAAGCAAATCTTTACTTTTACAGTAAAACCTACAGAAAGACGCCTTTCCAGAGGACCTCAAGATTTCCCACAGTTCACACAAATTGATTCTCAAGGAGGGAGGAATATCTCAAAGAGCTTAAAACCCAAGAAAAAACCTCACCCTCCTCTCTGCCCCCAAATATAAGCCTCCAAACTGCTCACATCCAGGTTCTGTTTGTTTAATGTGCAGCTTTTAGGAAAACAGACAGAGGAGGGAGAGGATTGGAGTGAGCCACTTCATGCCAGCAGGCGTCCTGTCACCCTCCGGCACCTCAGCTCCAGTGTTGACTTTTTCCCCTCGAGCCATTAGAATACAGTAAGATATATGAAAGCTCATTAACACACTTGTAGTTAATGCAGGTAAGAGTAAAAGCAACAAACACTTTTTTGTCAAATGAACAATTGACGTTACTGGCTCTCTTACCACTGAATAGACATTTCACCTCTAAGCTGCTCAAAAGTGTATACACTTAAAATTACCGCAGAATCGCTAATCACTCCTAAAAGATCATCTAGATAAGCAGTGGGCACTAATCAGAGCAAGCCTCTTGTAACATCTGCTTAGGGTTTTTAACGAGGTTAAGAGCTGAGGAAAATGCAGAACTGGCACATGGGAAGGATGGCTACTCCTGGTCCACAGGGCAGTCCCATTCTAGGTTGAACTGTATCCAGCTTACTAATATCCATCCTGGTTGCCTATCAGTGTACCAGACACATTTCAAGTTCGACTTCTGCTATCCTTTCAACCATTAACACACTCATTCACACTTTAATCTCTGTGCAAACCTTTTCTCTGCTTATCTCAGTGAGAACACATTGAAGAGTACCAACTATTCCAGTGGATACACCAGTCCCTCAATGCACTACAAATAAAATGACACGGGTATGTACACAAAGCTAAGGATTTCACATGGGAATGATGAGCCTTCACCATATTTCCTAATACATTTTGCATTTAAAGAAATTTGCTTCTCAGAAGCAATTCAAACCATCTCATAGTACTTCTTTTTTTTTTTTTTGCACAGTCCTCCTATGTATTCCAGTCGAGGCCTACACTATAGACCTTACACGGACAGGAAGCAGCTTTAAAGTGTATGGCCACAGTCCTATAGGAATGCTCACAGTCAAGTTCTCACGCTGTCACCCCTTCATGACATGACGTGCAGATGGTACACTAGTCTGGTCTGCAGTGGATGAGCCTCAGTTTTGGGTAATATCTAGGTTGCTGAGGTGTGGAGCACGTGGCTGTTCCTCTTCAGTAGTCACCTGGATTTTATTTCCTTGCTCTCAAGACTCTGATGACTGAAAGAGTCTCGTATCTTAACGACTTCAGATGCACACAAGTGTCCAAAAGACTTGGTGTACCATTCTGGCATGTGGCCCCTGATGTGTGGAGAAAAAGTAATGATGAAGTAGGTGCCAGTAACTTTTTAATAAGAATCAAATATAGATCTTGCTGGTTACAAACCCAACTAGGAAATCTTATTACTGCTTATTGCTCAGATCATACACAGACTTGCTCAAAATTGAGTTTGCTGCAATGAGGAAAAGTTTTGTGAGAACTTGGTTCTCTTTACTAACTTAATATGAACATGTCCTTGCATCCAAAACCATCTGTGAGAGGAAGGGGTGAGATTATATACCAACAGTTACGGTGGAACACATACTGAGGCTTTTTAAGGTGGAGCACACACTGGAGGCTTCCAGTGGAACAATTCACACCTGCTGTTACATGTGCACTGGAGCCAACTTTACACGGTGTCTCAGAGACCTGTGTGCATGCCTTTGAGAAGGATGCACTGCTAGCTGAGCTAAAGCCTGTTCAACTGTCTACATTTTGCACTGACTACAGGGAAGTAGTACAAGAAAAGTTACCACCACAAAAGGACAAAACAGAAGCACAAAAGGACAATGTGGAAATTCGTACCTTAAATCAATTCTGCACATGTAGGTAAGTTTAGATTTTCCTGACCCGCAGGGCTCAATCAGATATCTAGAGAGGAGCACATTGACTCTAACACCTGCCACCGGAGCACGGTCATGGTCCACTGAAGTTGCTAGAAGCACACAAGCTCCTTTGGGGAAGTTTGTCCTCCACGTTCTAAGAAAAAAAGGACAAAAAAACCCCCCAAAAAGTTTTTATCTTTGACAAACAGTAATTCAAACATCTAATATAACTTCAAATTACACACAAATAAATATTCACCTACATATAACTTACAGTCTACAGAATATATAGGCAAGGTTGCCCTCTGTATAGGATATAAACATCGTTGCATTTACAAGTCTTACCTTAAGACTACAAAGTCCCTGGCTGGGTGAGGTGCCATGCTGTTCTGGACATACTGGTATATATCTGTCTGGCTATCCAAAGGTTCGATTACTTTTGAATCTATAAGATCTTCATCCCACAGGTGCTGTTCTTTAAGTAAACGATTTAAAATGTCCTCTGGTGTAGCTGGGATTTCAATGGTAGTTTTCCATAACCGGAGGGGAGGACCTTCGCATACCTGGGGAAAATCAGCACACAGTCCTTAGTTTCGCTCTCCCTCACACTTTCTTCTCCTTTCTATTTTAGTGTCGGCTAAATCAAATACACAGCAAATCAAATACATACACATGCACATATACATTGTACTAAGCTCCTTGTAAGCTCAGACTAAGCTTGTTTTTCTAACAGCCAAAGGTATCTGCACACTGACTTCCAAATTACTTGAAGTTACAGTTATCTTCTCCAGTATGGGGTACAGTTAAATTTTGATGCTACAGAGAAATATCTTAATTTTCCAAGTTTATTTGTAAAATATCTTAAATTTCACTGAAATACTTCTCCCTGTACTCTGAGATGCCTGCAAAGTGATAGTGCTTGGAGGCTTCACTCAGCTTGTCAAGGCTTTGCACGCGTCAGTGAAGGCGTCACTGAAGGCGTGTAGGTGCAATACAGTGAACATTCCTAGGCTGGATAAACAGAAGATCACAGATCAGTGCATGTTAGCTGACTACTGCTGAAAAACATGTTATTTTTAGAGGGTGTGCAACCATGCCAAAAGACTAAGGTTTTTTTTCTTAAATCTATCTGCAAAGTGGAGGTGCACACCGAACCTTCTGTAATATCCTGTGTGGAAGGCCTGCTCGTGTTACAGATGATGAGCTAAGAATCAGAGTTGTGGTGTGAGTGACAGGGTGCATACCTTCTTGTAGGCCAGCTCTGCTTGCTCTGAGGTGGAGCAGCTGACCCACCCTTTAAACTTCTCCTTCATCTCTTTAAACAAGTCGTCCACGCAGTCCTGGAGGTAGCAGTGGTAGTCGGAGGGTTCAGCAGTGCTGCTGCCACCCCGGAGTTCCTCCAGGCTGAGGGGACGTAGGTCCTGCTCTGTGTATGAGTTCCGGCCCCTGCTCATTTCTTCGGGTATCTGAGGGGTAATAAGGCCAAAAATCATCCTCTTGTAGCTCTCTTCCCAAATCACAGAGTTAGTCTAGCAGCTCGGTAGCCATGGAAAGATGAGTAGGCTAGTTTTGCAAGCTGTGGGATGCTTATGTATCTGTCAGGTCAAGCACTCAATGTGAAGAAATGCCAAAATTAATTTTGTGACTTTGATTTAACTCAAGTTAGTCTCTATTTTATGGGATGTCTTGTTTTTTTCAGTGGAGCATCCCCCTTTGCTCTACCACCCAGATCCATTCCCACAGCACAGTTTATCCTGCTGACTGAAGGAAGGAAGGATCTGTTGTCGGCTCCAAGAAAAGATACAGGAATGTCTCCAGTTGAGGGCTCTGAAAAGATTTGATGACAGTGAGGAAAACCAGGATTCTAGACTTGTCTGGTTCTCTATCCCAGGCCCTAGAGGGAGTATGCTTTTTAGTTCCTACAAACTCTTCAACCTACGGTTTGACAGTGTCACATTCCAGGACGCTTTTGTGGCCTAGTCTTGCTAACTCTGGGGAATTTAAGTATAAAACAAGCACAGAAATTCCTGGAAATAGCTTCTTGCTTTGTAATTAGAGCTGAAGTTCACAGACCCTCATGGCTTCACAATAAAAGCTTGAAAATATGTTTCAAATGTCCCACACTCCACAAGTGCTTCATTGAGTGTCGGTGCCAACAAAACAACTTTTTTCTTCTGGCACCACTTCTAATTCATGTAGGCACCCAGATCAGGCAGAGTTTTTTTAAAAAGCTATTTATCATGTATTAAATTTTATTAAAATGAAAAGACATTCCTAGCTTTCCATTATACAGCCTTGTTGGTCAATATTTCACCCATCACTTTTGCAAAGGGGTGTTTTACCTGAAAGAGCTTCTTGCATTCAGCAATCATATGAGCTAGCCCTTGGGTTGCAGCCAGATTTTCATTCAGGTCTTTCTGATCAGGTTTTCCCAGGCTTGGTTTTCTTTGCATTACCCTTCACAGGGGAAAAGAACACAGACACAAATCCAGTTATTTAACGCAGAGCAAGAGAGATGCTTGGTAAGACAGCAGTAGCACTTTAAGTCTGACGGTGACCTAGAGCAGTGCTGTCTAGGATCAAATCTTGGTATGGCGTTAGTGACATCACTTGCTAAACTCTCTACATTTCTCTGGAATTCCCCCCATGCTTGTATTTTAACTAATCATGGAAAAACAGAATGGTAGGGTTTGGAAGGGACCTGTGAAAATTATCTAGTCCAACTCCCCTGCTCAAGCACGTCCACCTACATAAGGTCACACAGGAAAATGTTCATGCGGGTTTTGAAAACTTCCAGAGAAGGAGACTCCACAGTCTCCCTGGGCAGCCTGTGCCAGTGCTCCCTCACCCTCACAGTGAAATAGTTTTTTCTTATGTTTAAATGGAACTTTTTGTGTTCCAGCTTTTGTCCATTAACCATTGACCTATCACTGGTCACTACAGAAAGCAGTGTTGCCCCATTCTCTTGACATACACCTTTAAGTACTTGTAAGTGTTAATGAGGTTGGTCCCCCTCAGTCTCTTCTCCAGGCTGAACAGCCCCAGTTCCCTCAGCCTTTCTTTATATGGGCACTCCAGTGCCCTGATCATCTTGATGGCCCTGTGCTGGACTGTCTCCAGAATTTCTCTGTCCCTCAAGAGCTGAGGAGCCCAGAACTGGACACAGGACTCCAGATGAGGCCTCACCAGGGCAGAGTAGAGGGGGAGCAGAACTTCCCTTGACCTGCTGGTCACACCCTTCTTGATGCATCCCGGGATGCCATTGGCTTTTTTGGCCACAAGGGCACATTGCTGGCTCATGGTTAGTTTATTATCAACCAGCACTCCCAGGTCTCTCTCTGCTGAGCTGCTCTCCAGCAGGTCAATCCCCAGCCTGTACTGGTGCATGGGGTTGTTCCTTCTGAGGTGCAGGACTCTGCACTTGTCCCTCTTGAACCTCATGAGATTCCTCTCTGCCCAAATCTCTGACAAAAGGTAGGATCCCATAACTGTTCTGCACTCACTGCTCTCTGAGATGTCCGAAGTAATAACAACTGGTGAGGTGAATGCTAGACTGGGCCTGTTGCACATTGTCCCTGAGTGTGGTACAGGACCAGCAGCAATGAGCTCTGCTCCCCAGACACATACCTTGGGGAAGAATTCTCTCTTTTGAGAGTGTTTAAATGGAAGAGGGAAGGTGCTAAGCAGACAGCCAGGTTTGTTGGTGTCATCTGGTTTTCCTTCACTGCTGCTGTGACATCACTCAGGAAATAGAGAAGAATCTGGAGGACCTCCCTGTTCTCATCGGGTAAAAGCATAATGGCAGCCTTGATAGCCTGGAGACGCTGATCCTTTGGCACATCTGCATAATATTAGTAATTCTCTCATCAGCCCATTGATTTTCCACATACACAGCACGAATACATCCCAAAGCAAACTCCAGCTTCAAATATTTGACTCGAGTTTGAAGTGATTTCCTTCAGGATGCATACCATTTGTAGGAAATATGAAGGAATTTTTTTTTAACCCACCAGTTTAACTACCCTCAGCTATTTCCTGCCTCGCAAGAAATGCAAGCAAGAAGAAGCTGTGCCTAGGCCAGAGTTAATTTTAGATTTAATTTCAATAGCTACATGCTCCCATAGATACACTAAAATGACAGAAGCCTGGAGTTAGGCAGTGAACAAGCAAACGCAGTCCAGCCAATTTAGAATTCTTTGGCTTTCAAAGAAATTCTAAACAGGAATGCATTTTAGAATAGGTGAATTAATGAAATAAATTGGCTAGCAAACCTTTTCAACAATGATGTCATAAAATATCCACAAAGTGCTTTACCAAACACAGAGGGCTGCTTTATTGAGCAGATCATTTAAAGTCATGCGGTGGAAAAAGAAAGTCAACGCTCTGAAGCCCCATACCATTAAACAGCTCCTTGGTTACTAACAACAAACAGTCATTGGAAAAATTTGACGTGTGTCTTTATATAAGGCCCTTTCCTCCAAAATTGAAGGGAAGAAAAAATGAAACAACCCAGACCAGATCTGCTTCTTATAAAGGGATTTCCAACAAGCCGTCTCTGAAGACAACATCAGAGTCTGAGTCCTGGAGCATTTACATCATCATTAGCACCACACCACCCTCACTGCATGTCTCATCATACACATGGTGCTAACCAGATATTTAATTGGTATTTGCTTCGGGCTTCAGCAACTTTGTAAGGCTAAACAGGTGAGTTTGGAAAGCAATTCTAAGCAAAAAATCCATAGTTTTCCACACTCTCCCCTCAAGCAGCTCAAAGCAAATTTAAGTCATATGCGGACAATTCCAGAGCGCAGCCTGGTGCCTAACACCAAAGCAAAGGGAAACTTTGTCCTTTGCAGGGAAGCAAAATTTACAGCTGCTTTAAGGCCCTTTGCTTTAGACAGAGAGAATACTTCCCGACCACCTCCGAGGACTCCTCAGACCTACCGCCTGCGAAAGGAAAGGAATAAATACTTCTGCAATGCTCTGTCAAAATTTTTTTGTCACTAAACCCACAAAGAGTTGTTGTTTAATATGCATGGAAGTGGAGAGTTTGATTAATTTTCTCCATAAGTCTCGAGAATCCAAAACACACGCAAAAATGTATGCACTGAAGTAACAGTATGTATGTTTTTGTTTTAAACAATCACCTCCATCTATGGAGCTCTGAAGGAAGTTCCTGTAACCTTTTTGTAATCATCACCTTAAGGAAGGCACAAAATACAGTAAGGGTTCAAAGAAGGTGCTTTTGCAGCTACTTGTGTTGTAGCTGTGCTACCATGGGAAGAATACATGGGGAAAGAGCTGGGGTGGTGTTAGGGGAAGAAACCACAGGATCAGCAAGGTGCCTGTAGTGCATCAATAAGTTTGCATCCCCATGAATATCTCAAAAAGCTTTGGATTTCTGGTCACTAATAAACATCAGTTCATCTTTGGACATTTTATAAAGTGAGAGCATTCTCAATGAAACAATGCTGAAGAAAACTTTTGAAAAATGACAAGTTATTTGGAAAGATCCAGCACAAAATTACCATCCACGCAGAACTCAATTTAGATAGCTCACAAAAGAGAATGTCTCCCTTGCTGGAATTGAATCTCCCATCTCAGAAACATTCTTTCTTTTCATGAACATTGATAAACTCCATTTTGGCCATCATTTATGCTAAGCACTTTCTGTTTATGGTACCTATCAGTAAAGTAGCTACATGTCATTAACAGCAAAGCTTTCAACTTAGAGGTTGTTTTCAAAAGTTGTGGTGAAGGGTGGAAGAATAAGAATTACAAGAAAATGGATTTTTTTTGGCAGCCTCCCTCTTACAAAAACCCCTCAGTAATTTAGTGGATTTCAATCCCCTTGAAAGCCCCAAACTCTGTTCGTGTAATGTTTGCACAGCTCCTCTACCTAGCCACATCATATGTGGCTTATTTTCAAACTGTAATATCAAGTATGCTCAAAGAAGAGAGGAAACTTTACAGCAAGTGATGGTGGATTTATATTTGTTCCCAAACTACAAAGTGAAATGAAAAGAACTTGCACTACAGGTCTTATACAACTAGAACATCAAAAATCTGGTTCTTATGAGGCAGGCTGAACTTTTATCAGCTGCTGGAGAAAGGCAAAGACCAACAAATGCAACACACATAATGCCCAGAGGACCAGAATTAGAAAGTTCCACCTTTGCAACACAAGTGACCATTTGACATCTGCTGTAGAAATCTCAGTACTTACACTGGTATATCTGCAAGAAGGTCTCGGAGAGTTTGTTGGTCATGAGAGGCTCAGGGAGATCACGGAAGAATTGCTTTAACATGTCTGCTACATCGTAAGCAGACTGGCCTTCGTAGTTGACACTGTCTGCTGAACTTTCATTCATTTGACGCAAAGCCTGAATTCTTGATTTGACTCCAGATTTCCTAAACAGTCCAACCTAAATATATATGGAAAGGCAAATACATTTACCGTGAGTCCAGTAAACCTGAAATGGAAGAATGCTCTTTAGCTTCTTATGCAGAGATTCTAATTTCATGGTCAGCTTATTTGAGCCTACTTTTTTCAGTCCCACCCAAGTACAAGAAAAATTAATAGAAGGCTGGGCTTTGGGTGCTGCATGCACGTGGGATGAGGGCAGAGCACAAACCCACCTGATCCAGGCAGTGGTTGCGGAGGTACCGCATGGCTTGCTGGATGCTTTGTGGGAGAGGCTGCCCCGTGCGCTGGACGTTGACTTGCAGCGGTACCCCAAACACATTTCGGTCTTTATAGTCCGGCACCTTTATCCTTTTCATAAATTTTGGCACTGCCCTGTTAAAGCAAAGGGAATGACAAAATTAAATTAAACCTCTGTTAGCCATTTATCTTCTGTACTTCCAGTAATTCACAAAGTCGGTGAAAACAAGCGAAACATATTAGTAATATGAAAAGTACTGACAGCATAAATCAGCTAACCCACTCAGGGCTGGGAAGAGGGAGAGGACTAAAGCCAGAGTTTCTCCTAAGAGAAAGTCTTGACATTCAAGGCAGCGTGCTGCCTCTAAGTATTAACATGGTGATACTCCATCAATATTATTAGGACAAAAGCTACAGGGTAAAACTGCAGGGGCCAGATTGAATTGCGAAAGAGTCAAAATAAATCCTGCGGTCAGTGACCCCTTATAACACTGCTTCTTTAGGTTTCGGGGAAGATGGGCATTCAAACAATGAGCTTTTGTATGTCAACTACTTGTTCTGCAAAGTCTTCAAACTGGGTCCACCACCCACCAGTGTGCATAACAGCAGGAAACTGATGTAATACGTTTGGGTTTGTCAGCTAAAAACTTCAGCTCTATAAACAACCCCTTTGAGGGTCCCCCCTCTCCTTGTCTGTTAGTGACTGTTGTTACCCCCACCTCCCACTCCAGTTTCAATGACAGGCCTTTCCATCTGCTTATGACTCCAAGGAAAAAGTTGCTAAACACAAAAGAATGATTTACCCCCAGCTCCCCAAGAGTACTGGTTCCATAAAGGGTAAAGAAAAACCCACACCATTTAAATGTGAAAATATTGAGATCATTTTCCTAAACAAGGAGAAAAGCTAATGTCCAGTGCAACAACTAATAGGACATAGTAGCACTGGGAAACAGAGAGACCTATTTAACATTTCAATATACAGTACAGCTATACAAACACTGCATTAGATTTACAGACAACTAATCTGTTACATAGTAAAACAGAACTGATTTGTGTTGCTGTATAGTTAAGTTTAGGGCATTATTGATATATGTATGAATAATACTTGCTTTGTCAAAAAACATGCCAATGGAATGTGAAAAAACACATTGCGATCTCCACTGAGAATCTGAAGCATGCAGGGATAACTGGTCAATACTTATTTCTGTCTTTCAGAACAAACAACTTCTGTATTTAGAAAGGCTGACATAATAACAGCCTTTGAACAGGAGGTACTTTGATGCTGAAGCTAAATACTCTCTATGACTCCTGGGGAAAGGAGGAGGCTGGCCTGTGGTAGGGAGAAGAAAAATTTAATTGCGTCTTCTGCGTCCTGAAAGGTTAGACAGGCTGAACTGCAGATATAATAATAAAAGAGCTTTCTATTTCATTCTTCTGACAAAAACCATTCCTCTGGGTCACAAACACCTGGCCACAGTAGAAATCACTGCCTACAAAAAACCCTCCATGGTTCTCCCTCTTTTCTTTCCTTCTCTCCATCTTCTTTTTTCTTTTTTTTAAGCTACCTGGATTTATAGTGTTTTAAAGAGGGGGACATAGATTTTGGCTAATGAGATACTAGAACTAAAGGAAATTTACATTATTTCATTACAAAATTTCTATGAGTTAATGCAAATATTGAAGAAATACATTGACAAAAAAGTATTGAAGGAAAGCAAGCCTAAGATCTACTGAGGTTTGTTCCACCACTTGCTAACTGCCTCAATAAACAACTAGTCCATCTTTTGCTATGAACAGTGGATACCTTCGTGCTCAGAAAGCTGGCCTACATTTCATTAGGTTTGTTCCCTCACATGCCCCCCCATAAACATACTTCTCAAGCCTAATAAGATTATGCTTACGTAAAGGGTTAGTGATCTTAGCCCCACCTTATGAAACCACAAATCACTGTCAGCATAGGCTGGAGGAAGAAGTGCAAATATGGAAAAAGAGGGATGGAGGGATTCATTGCATCTTTCTGAAAGTTGCTTAGGAGGAGCACAATCGTTGTGATCGTGTAGTTGGCCTGTCTACACACAGCACTATGCCCTTACCAGCTGAAACCATGCTTATTGGAAGGTGTGTACTTCTCCAGGAGAGCAGTCAGCTTCAGAAGAGAGTACTTCTGCAGCAGGTTCATCTGTGTCACGGACTGGGAGTTGATCTGCAGTGACGCTGAGCTGAGGCTGGGCCGGTGGGAGCTCTGGAAGCTGTGCCACCTCAGCCTGTGCCTACAGAGAAGACAGGACACAGGGCAAGGACCGGTCACTGAAACGTCTCCGCAAGACATGCACAGGAATTACTGCAAACTGAGCTCCCAGCCCTTGGCAGCCACAGCCTTCTGAGATTTCACAAGCATAGGCAGGCAGTATCTCTGCCTCACCCAGTAACGATGCAGCATGTGCAGGTACTTGAGATGGAAACCTGCACTCTGAGCTGACCCACACCTCAATGTTAACCACACAGTCTTGCCCTATCAGAGATCCTTTTTCAGAAGCTTTTTCAGTATTAAGGTAGCGAGAATCAAAAAACTCCATTAAGAAAAAACAGCCCAAACGTTTAAAACACAGCAAATTGAAAATAAGCACTTCTAGGAGTCCCATTAAGTTTATACAAGCAGCTGAGGCAACTAAATGTCAGCAGAAACCAGGCCCTAAATGATTTGGGTTTTAGTTTTAAAGGAGAACTGGAAACAAAGGTATAAAGTATTAAATAAACTCTTTGCTCTATTCACAACAGAAAATGCAGTCATCCATCCCACAGTGAAAGTCCTAGCAGAAACTGGGAGACCACTGGAACTCCCTCCAGCCCCCGACTGTGCTACAGCAATTAAGAGAAAGTCAGCAAACCCCATTTTCCCTGCAGACTTAATGCCCTAGTATGCTATTAAGAAACAGTCTGCTACTGAGAAATGCAGTTTTCTGAAACAATCTGAAAGTCAAGGCTTTTACTACATTGATGCAAACCAGACCATACTTACACCGGTTCTCCTAGCCAACTTGAAAAGTGAACAATCCTACTTGAGATCCCTCTCCCTCTCACAGACCATTTTGGTTTGAGGAATTATCATCCTCAAAACTGCCTTAACATTGCTCCTAATGCTGGTTTGCTGAGTGCACTGTTTTTGAATGACAACTTGGGCTGAACATACAAACATACAGCTACAAAGTGTGGGAATCACTTGTCTCAAAGTGTTGCACAAATATTTCCTTTGCCTGTAATTGTTTTGGGAAGCGATGGAGCAGCATGTGTGCTTCAACAGCCACAACTTCTATTGCACCTTAACTGGTGCAGCTACTATGGAGCCACTTGGGCTGGATGGGAACTCACCAGGGCCACCCCAAGTTCCCAGCACTTGCGATCTCACCTGCTGGAACGTGTCAGCGATGCGCCCACCCCAGAGTCCCTCCTGTCCTGCATCCCTGTGGGCTCCTCTGTTTCGATTAGTGAATTGCCCGTACTATCCAGGTCACTTGGTGTTGTTCGATCGTTATCTACATCGAGGTGGATCTGCTTTGGAGAGGACGGACATGGGGAGATGGAATCAAGCGCCGAGTCAGAGTCTCCTTCATCTGAGAACTTCTCTGACCATTGGTTTACTATTCTCTGCATGCCTTTGACATGGTACAGGATGTCGTCTAGTTCTGGGAATATGTCTTCATTTTCGAGGTCGGCTAGGTCACTCGTACTGGAATACAGGATCGAGCCTGGCACATTGTCATAAATGCTCAGGCGGCTGCTCACTGAGCTGGAGGAGTTGCGCCTTTTCCCCATGCCCAGTTCTTTGGAGCTGTCACCACTGTTTTCCCTCCGAAGAGCAAGATGGCCATGTCCATGGAAACTCCCTGTCCTCCAGTTCACAGATGCATTGCCTTCTGTTGGGGAGAAGTTGCCATTGGAGAGTGCTTTGGGAAAAGTGCCAGGCTTATGATCTTCGGGGATAAAAAACACAGTGTCTTCTGCAAAGCTTCC
The DNA here is from genome assembly GCF_028858725.1 of Colius striatus. Classification (NCBI taxonomy): domain Eukaryota; kingdom Metazoa; phylum Chordata; class Aves; order Coliiformes; family Coliidae; genus Colius; species Colius striatus. Next base: position 69,366,054 of record NC_084761.1, on the reverse strand, counting down.
CCGGTTCTTGAAGTTCTGCTCCATCACGTCACTGAACGTCGACTGGTTGAAGGGGTCGAAGCCTTCCAGGTACATGCCTACCCTTTTGTTGTAGGCACTGAGGCTGCGTGTCCGTGTGACAGGACTGGGTGTGCTGACAGCACTGCTTGTCTCTGACTGACTGCTGCTGCTGCTGGTTTGGGTGGAATTGGAGACGCTTCTCTTTCGTACCATGGGCAGGCTGATGTGATTGCCGTTGAGGGCAGAAATCTCCACACAGTTAAGTTGCTTTAGTTTATCTTCATCCATGCCCTCCTGCAGGATGGGTCCGCTAATAATAAGGCCAAGCTTTGAAGGAGCCTTGCTCTTGCTATGGTGAGAGCTCTTGATTTTCAGGCTCTCCATTCTCTTGAGCAGGCTCTTTGTTTTAGACTTGGTGTTCTTCTCATTGGCTTTTGTGTTGAAGCTGAAGCTATTCAGCTCCCTGGGCGAAGGCAGGCTGCTGAATGAGTCATCATTCGCTACAAAATTGCTTGAGGAACAAACGCTCACGACAGAGTTTGTCCTGGTGGTAGATGCCTCACTCTGCAGAGTTGGTTGGTGGCTGCTGGTGCTGCTGGTGCTCAGAATGGAAGCCACCTCCTGGCGCTCACTGAGATCTGTTAGCACGCTCTCACGGCTTGCTGTGTTAGTAAGGTGAGGAGCTTCCAGGGAGGAGGTATTCAAGTCCGGTTTTGGAGGAAACACATCAAACTCTTCAAGCCTCGACCACCTCTTGCTGTCCCTCTGGAAAGTCCATTTGCCGCTTATAGCACAAGGTTCATCTTCATCCGAGTCTTCGCTCTGCAAAGAAGAACCCTGAAAGTACTGCTTGCAAACTGCTCAAACAGCAAGTCGGTTGCATTTAAATACAATGCCTGCTAAATGCTTTAAGCACGACCTTGTTCTCACTGAATTTAAAGCGAAAATAGTCTTTCACTTCAGGGAGAGGAAGATTAGGCCATAAAGCCCATCACGGGAAAAGAAAACACGAGCCAGGCAATATATTTTAACAGATTTTAAATACAAAAGATACACGCTTCATAAAAAGAAACAAACAACACAATCTGCTTTAGATTGCTCTTTTTTAAAAAGCCCTATTATCCATAGACTTTTAATTAATTGGTCACAGTGGATAGCCCTCAGATGAATGGAAATTCCTGGCATGCATAAAATTTTAAACTGGAGTCAGTCAGGGGTTGGGGTCCCTCTGGACTCTCTCCAGAGTTACACTCTGTTGATAGTGGCTGTGTGTTTATACTCCCCTCTGCAATTGTGAGACGTTTCTCATAAATGTTCTGAATTGCAATGGCTTAATTCCTTTACTCATCTGGGGAGTCTGTACGGTCTCCTTGCTGTGCCTAATGAGATAGCAAAAGAACCTCTTGCACTGCAAGAGTGTGATGCCTCCAGGCTCTTACCTGGTCCACTCTTCCTTCCACAGGCTAATAGCTAACATTTTAAGAATGTCTTGTGAAGTTTCTACTTCAGGCTTGCTTCAGGCAAACTTTAACACTCAAAGATAGGGAGCAGCAAGAGCTCACTGACAGTATAGCACGTAGAGTAAATTGTAAATAACATCTCCACTGATGATGTTTGATGTATGAGTAATGCCTGAGGGCACAATTACATGTACATCACGCCTACTATCTTTCCATCTAAATACTGAAAGGGAATGATTCTGGGACTGACATGTTTGGTGTTCCAAATATCTGGAAGAAATGTCATGCTGGAAGAATAAAACCAACGAAGATATTTTAATACGACACTATGAAGCCACAAAATACCCTTTGGTGTTCAGAACAGGAAATGCTAACAGCCACCCAGCTCCATAATTTTCACTTCATTTTTTTTGATTGTTTTAATTTTAAAACAAACACAGACACATGCCTCAAACTGTAACTATTTCTGTGCCAAGAATACAAACATTTATTGTCTTAAAAACAAGAATTATTAATATTTTAAGTATTTTATTTATGCATACTTTAGCTCCTGATCTTTTGTTTTGTTTTGTTTTGTTTTTTTAATAGAATATTTCATCAGCTCAGGAAGATATGTGAAACATCATATCTGGTTTTCGTAACTAAATACACATGACACACAGAGAAAGCAAGATTTTGTTTCCCAACCACTACAAACTACTTCTGCCATGACTCAGATGAAAACCTAAGAGGACTGGCTTGCTTATGTAAAGTTTTCAGAAGGAAAAAAATCACCTGAAACTGCCAATGGATAATAAAGATGGTTGGGTGGTGAATGTGGTTTGACTGGAAAAAAAGGAGCAGTAAAATGATCTTAATTTGCAAAGAGGTCAGTGCAAACATATGGAAACATATGTTTCTGTCAGCACAGTTTTCTCCTAATGTTAAAAAGCTTTAAGGGCTATGTATTGATTTTAATGAAGTCAAAACCAAAAGGGAATAGGATCCAAATCCATATGCCAGAACATGGGCGGTAAATGAAAATCAGGAAGGACTGAAACAAAAACTAACATCCAGATTCCGGAAGATCTGGGGCTTGAGCCTGAAGTCAGGTCTGGTCTGACCTCCAACAGCAATACTGATCATTCCAGCATTAACAAGGTTCAGGAACAAGGAGAAGAAATCTTCTGGGGGTCATAAACAGCAATCCAGCTGTCTGTCCCTACTTTTAAGGAGTTCCTACATATGCTGCTTCAGAGTGTTATCTTCTGGAGCTTGGATGCTATTTCCAACATACCACAAACAGATAGGGAAAGAGAGGATTAATTCCTGGTAAACAACCTCAGAGCATTTGTATGCATTCTTGTTAAGGGTAGGGCAGCATTGTATTGCCTTAGCTCAGTCATCTTTATCTTCAGTTGTCATATCCCAGAGGAGGGTATCAAGTACTGATCCCTTCTGGGACACACACATAGCTTTAAGACAGCTATTGAGTGGTATCTTAGAAGCAAAACTCCAGCGATTCAGCTTTCTGTTGGTACAACCTTACTGAAATTGCAGTAGGTGCTCTCTTATTTATCCCCACACTCCACAGGGATCCTGAAGATTCAGGAAACATTTTGCATTCCTGCTGAGTTCCATGGGAGCACAGAAACTTTCTAAAAATGTAGCTGTTGTATTCTGTAAAAATACTGCTTTAATTTTGAGTTACATAATTAAAAATCCAAGGAAAAGACTTACTCAGTCCTACAAAGCACTAGCTCTTTCACAGGCCAAACACAGCATAACTGGTCCTGTCTACATCATAATAAATTAACACAATCCTAACGTAGTGGCAAAGAACCAAAACTGTGAAGATGATGCCAAAGCCTATGTTCTAACATTCAGGTCAGCTCATCGTGGCTGGTCAGGGTCTCCTCCACCCTATTATTTACAATCCTGCCTGAGTGCAGGTAATATGCTACAACACACACAACTTCACTGGCAGGCAGGGAATCCCACTGCCTTTCAGATTGGGAGCAGCATCCCAGGGAAGAGTTTGCTAGATGAATAACCTTTGCCCGCAGCCAAGCCCTGCAGTTTTCACTCAGTGAGAATACAAAATGAAACTTAAGCACAGTTTTGGCTGTGTGTTCTCCACAGGTTCTACTCAGGTGCTGCCCCAGACTGCAGCTAAGCAGGTCTGCTAGATGGTTGTTTTTGGTTTTTTTTTTTTTTTCAGTTTTATTAATGTACAATGCTGTAACAGAAGACTTGAAAGGAACTTACCCTCTTCCTGTGGGGACTAATTTCTAGCTTCATCACTGCACATTTGTTTAAAGTATTTAAGCGCCTGCAAAGCAAAGGAAACCATAGTAAGAGAACACTCTGGTGTTTTGACACAGGCTGCTCCAGTTCAAAAGCTTTTGTGAAGGTTGTTCCCAAACTGCTTTGCATACAAATAGCCACAAACAGAGTTTCAATTAGAGCCCTAATTATTCTTAACCATTAACCCATTACATTTGGCTGTTACTAACTTCAGAGGGAGGGACCGGTGACTATTTGTCACAATTACCCGAATCAAAGTAAAAAGAAGTGAACTGAAACTTAAGTCTAAGTTGTGAAGTGCACTATATCCAATGAATTGTAATAATTACATTTGTTTAAACAGCAGACATTCGGTGCCTGAGATAATAAATTTCGACAAACTGAAAATAACAGCAAAACCTTCTTATTTAACACTGTATACATATGCCTGTGTAAAAAAAAAAAAAAAGACAAAATCGTGCTGCTTTACAATTGTACTTTACAAGCTAAAATATATTTCTGAATAACAAATTGATTATTTTCAAAACAGTCCCCAGAAAACTCATCAGGTTTTTTTTTGTAAAAACAAACAAGAACACAAACCTGATGTTCTCTTCCTAGACTTAAAGTTTGTTTTATACATAAAAATGTTGTTCTGAAGGACTAAAATTTTAACAAAGATAAATTGCTGCAGCAACAATACTTAAATAACCTCCTACTGAAATATGATAGCAGTCTAGATATGTATTTTCAAGTACTATATGAATGTATATAAGCATATCTCTGTTCCCTGATGAGCTAATGATATGGTAGGTATCCTTAAACCAAAAAAAAAAAAAAGGATCTGTCTTTCTACTCCCCTCTTCCCCAGAAACTGAATGTGCAGGGCCGAGTAAAACCAGCATAAAGCAGAGCAAAACTTGGCACCGTTAAAACACACAGCTCCATGGCAGTTTAGGCATAGCTAAGTGCAGGCTGCCGTGTTTTCCTGCTCTTCTCCCAGCCCTCAGCCTCCCCAGAAACTGCTCCAAGGACATGGCTCAGCTAAAATTTGCACTGGTAAAGTAGGATTATAGAAAAGATGGTGCTCTGGAAAGGCAAATGGCCAGAACAGGCTGGGCACGATGCAGAAGGCAGAAAACCTGAAGCAGCAGCTTCATGGAAGAGATAGTTTGGAACCTTATGTTAATACTTTCACTTGTGAGGCTGCACTGTGGGTTGGATTAGGAGAATAACTGAGCTGAAAAATAATCTTTCAATACCCTGTTGGGTTGAATTTCTCCCAGGTCAGTTCCCTGAGCTGTATGAAGGGTAGTGTCTGTGGGGGTAGGGAGACAGAGGAGCAGAGCTGACTCTTGCCTTCAGCCAGACCACAGCCCCAGTTCAACAAGAACAAAACTGAGCTTTAAAAAAAACTAATTCATGTTGAAGGAAGTTGTATAATTTTCACATAATTCGTCTGAGCAAAGTGTAAAGAAGACCTTGTATCAGCAGCTTTGAAAAACTATAAAGAAATGCTGACTAGTCTTGTTACTTCAGATGAGTCTCTTCAGCTTCGTGAAACTTGTAACTTGAATCTAGAAAATGTGTGCACAGGAAGAATTACTAGTTTCCCCTCTTTTCCCTTGCCTTTTATGCATAGGATTGGTTGCAGATGGTATTTACACAGGGCTTGATCCTGAGGCCTTCAAAGAAAATGGAAAAGCTCCTCCTGGTGCTTTGCTGCAGTTGTGAAGCAAGAAAAAAAAAAAAAGCAGTTTGATCTATAATTAGACCCAGTCACAACAGAGCAGAAAAGAAGAGAAACAGGAAGAATTGCCATGGGTCAAATAGTAGGGCAGTGGCAGGTTAGGAAAGTTATCCAGATCTCTCTATTTTCATCTTTGCTCTGACTTTAAAAGGCGGAAGGCTCAGTCTTGATGGCTGCACCTGGTGGGTACATGCACAAGTCCGGTGAATTTCAGATAAATAGTATTTACAGAGTTGATGAAGGGTGGATGTCCTAGCTATGTGCTACACAACAAAACCAACATTTTGGTTTTTAAGAGGCCACAGAGCAGCTGAAAGCCACCCCCCTCTATCTGCTATAAAAACATTCTCCTCTCAAGCTCCTGGACCTCAAGACCGGGGAACATTAAACTGGTTTCAGTTCCATATTGTGTAATAATTTACAAATTTCACAGTGTTGCAACCTTTGACTTATGCAGGGAGAAGTTATCACTGAATCCCTTCATCAGGCTTTATCTAGCTCCAGCCTGTCTGACCACTAATAAAGATGATCTCTGATTTCACAAAGATTACACCCCCAGACTTTTCCCCCACTCAAATAAAAACCTTGAAATAGCTGGAAAAGAGTAAAGACCTCTGTTTCCACAGAGCATGTTTAAGGAAAAAAAAAATCTCCCAGTACACACCTCACAAAAATGAGTACGAGGGCAAGATAAGGTTACTCCCAATGAGCAATGCAAATAAAAGCTCTGCTACACATTTGATGTGATTTCATCACAGAATCAGTTTCCCTTTTAAAACTTAAATGCTCCGTAGTGATTGCCTCAGGTCTGCAACTTTCATTATATACTTCACACATCCTGCTTTAACTTCTCCTCAAGTTCACCAGTGCCCAGATCCTTGAGCTACAGGGCATTGAAAACACAGTACCATATGCAAAACTACCTTCCAAACATATTATTGAATCTGCAAAGCTGATCTTACACAGTTTAGACTTTGTCAGGATGAGAGTTACCTATAGAACTGTCATTAACCTTCATACATGTTTTGCAATATATTTTAAGCACATAAACACACATTAATTTTCTACACATCTCATGAAATTGATGCCTGTTCGTGAACCACAATTTTCTGTCTCTGAACCCTTTCCTTTGGCAATTCCATTCCCAGGTGTAAACTCATCTTATCATTCCGCTACTGACAGTCAGCAGGTCTACCTCACTCTTTCGTTCTTATTCTGCCCAGACCTGTCTCAGCAACACCTTGGTGAGGACAGGATGGGAGATGAAGGACGGAGCAGGATTGCTGCAGACAGCAGTTATAGCTGCTTTCACCGTCTGGCTATCTCAGTCTTAATTTCTACAATGCCTTCTACCCCAGTCACTTTCTGGATGACAAGATAATGTTCTTTCCTATCATTTAGATAAACGCCTTTCAGTCAGCTCACTCTGTGCATCTTCACATCCAGATGGTATCTTATTCCTGTGGAGCATTCTATTTCCAAGACATCACTTCTCGCTCTCCATGAACTCCTCCCTTCCAAGGCTCTCACCCCCTTCACCCCAGCTCTGCAAAACCCTTCATCCTGAGGGTGACCAATGCGACAGGATCAGTTTCCCAGTCCCAGTCCCTGAGTGAAGACTGACCCATATCAGCCCTGAGTGGCAGTTAATGTTGGAAGCCTGAACCTGCTGCAGCCAAAACGATGAGGTACTCTAGCTTCTCTAAGAAATGAACAAACCATGCATTTTTCCTAGTCTTCTCCTCACAAATGGCCAAACTACTATAGCCTGAAGTTCTTTTAAGGCAGCTTGAACAATACATTCACTATCAAAAACTGCAATGTGAAAGGCTAAACCTCAGCTAATTTATACATTATGGGCTTATAATGTGAAGTCTAGACTCATTCTAGATTCCAGTTCTACGTAGGCTATAACCCCAGGTAATCCATTCTGCTCTCATTAACAGGAGAAAATGGTGATAACAATGCAGAATATCAGTTTTATGCATTTTAAATGACAATTTTCAATCTTTCAATTTAGCTTTAAAGTTTAAAAATATTTATCAATGGATTTACATTCTTAATTCCTTCTTATAGGACAAATTCCAACTCCAGTATACCTGTAACTAACTGATGATACAAGGCCTATCCTGTCTCACTGCAGTGGACAGCCTCTATGTTGTCTTCTGGGGGATCATCTGCACATTGTAACCTGCAAAGGAGGACAGCTCTCTTCAAGCTGAATGATACCAGCAGGGAATGCTGCTCATGCAAATCCATTACCACCAATTTCTTGGATGAGAAGTCTTGATGGCAAAAGATTCAAGAAACCTCTTGTGTGTAAAATGTGGCAGTTTTCTAGCTAGGCATAAGGAGATTAAATAGGATTTCCATCATGGCTTGCTACGTATTTTGTACTTTAGGATAAGCATGTTTCAGTACTTAGTTTTGTCAGTGTGTGATGCAGCCAGTTATCCTCTGGAGGTAAATTGCCAGTCATTAATCTACACAAAATCTCATGAAACCAAGGCCAGAAGTGCTTCTCGCAGTCACTACATGAAGTATTCTTGCACATTAGAGTCACTGCTCTAACATTTTTAACCGTACATTTCATGATAAGATCACTAAATGACATTTCTTAACCATCTATCTTCTACTGTTACCAAGTGCCATATGCTATCTCTGTAATTCAAGTCTCAACCCATTTTTCACTCTTTTTTTTTTTCCCAGAAAAATCCTTAATGGGGTGGCTATTGATACCTTTTCCATTTAGAAAGGAATTTGGCAAAGCATTTAGTAACAAGTTAGTTTTAAAGTTACATTAGTTTTCCTGCATTCATTAACAAGACTATTTAATGTTCAGATTGTACTGTTTAGATGTAAACTGTCATTTAAAATGCTTCAAACTTAAAAAAACCCTAACCCTGTCACTGTGGTTTCTGCAGTCTTTTTTAAAAGCGATTGCTTCACATGTAGTAATTAGAACAAAGTATCAGAAGTGCTGGAAGAATGCTGGTTGTTAAACAGAAAAGCGGATTCTCAGCACAGATGACTTACTGTTTTGCTACCACTGCATACAGTGTTAATTTAGTTCTGTGCTGAAAATCCAAGTAAATTCAAAACTATTCTGATTTTCAGTAAAGAAACAGTGATAGACCTAGGGCTGTGAAACAACTCTTTTACTGAGGAAACTCCTTTACTGTTTACAGACTGCCCATGATGTGAGTCAAAATAAACCCAGGTTCAAGCAGAAATGCAGCATTCCAAAGGATGTGCCTTCTCCATGTTTTTTTAATGAGCTTAAGAAAATTACAAGGAGATGTGGAAAAAAAATATCTAAAGATGGAAACGTGATAATGTACTGCTTTTGTCTAACACAAATGGCAAAGGGCCAAATTCAGACATCTGAGACAACCGAAATGCTTCAGTTTTATTTTGAGATGGATCTGAAAGCTACTGGAGAAATTTCAGCTTTGGTTTTAAAGGTAAAAGGTAACTCTGATATATAAGTCACAAGATTCAGATCTTTGTCTCAAGCAACAGGATGACTGGTGGATTCTTGCAGATGTGATGAATGTGAAGAGGTTATTTTACAATCAGCAGACTTATTAAAGATTTCCCACCTTCACAATACATATAAATACTAATATAATTTTGTTTTTCCTCATTTTTATTAGAAGACTTACAATATAAGCTTCCACTCTTAGGATACAGATCTTTTTGCTGTCACTGTGTTCAGAAAAACTCCTAATTGTTTGTATTGATCACACTGGCAGAAAATCTCGAAGAGATATGGAGGACATATTCTTACTTTCAGTAGTGAGAAACAAACTGCTACCATTTTTTTCCCCGATAAATAAATAACTCCAGGTTTAAAAGTATTCTTGCAGGCGAGCACTAGGTACGAAATATGCTGGCTTGACTGTATTTTGTTTCCTGCCAAGGGAAAACCATGCTTCTGGGAACTAGCGTTTATTCACATTGCTGTGCTTTCTGTTCAACAACTTCAGAAGTTCCAGAGCACACAAATAAGTAGACCAATGCAATACATTTTAATACTGATGGAATAGGTGCCCTAAACTTCAGTGGGGCATATCTTGAGTGAGAATTTAACAATAATGAGGTTTTTTTTTTCCCTTCCTCATGGCTGGACAACAAATTTACTTTCTTAGACTGAAAATCTTGTAAATATTTCTGAAGAGCTTTAAACTCCAGTTCCTCTATTTCTCTCCCAAGTATGGCAGTGATGGCATGAGAATACTATAAACTTCAAGCCTTTCTTAAAAGGGTTTAGTAATTCATTACAATTACTGATGTTTGAAGTTGGAGACATCATGCATGCAGCATCCAAAAGCATTAATTTTTCAGACAATTTGGAAAGCTGCCATACTGAAGGACAGAGGCAGAAAACTGCACTTATTTCTAGGCAATGGGAGATATAAAAAAGCTAAGCCATTTTTTTTCCATTTAAGATGGTGGACTCACATAGAGGAGGTAACTGATGGATGGTTAAGTGTCAGATGGGGCCACTGCAATTGCTTTTATGATAAAATTGGTAATGCTGAGGCTGCAGTTCTGTAAAAGCATGCTGCCACACACTGGAAAGTCTTGCTTCCTCTCTTTTTTGGGGAAGATTCATTACTTGAAAGCAAATTAGGAATAATAATAATTAAAAATATGTCTGTGAAATATCTGTCACAGACTTCTGGTACTTTACTCCAAACTTTGTTTTAAATAAGATTCCCAAACATTAGTTAACTCAATACATCATTCTAATGGAAATTGCATACTGACAGTGAATAACAAAAAGGTCTCACGCAAATGAATATTTAATGGTACATAATTCAGTTGAAGTTATGCATTTCCCAGGTTGTACTTTCTATTACACAGGAGGGGTTTGTTTCAAAATGCAGTGTGGTTTCTTCTCACCTACCTGCATAATGCCTCAATAGCATCTCTGTCCAGGAAGTCATGCTCTCGCTTGACTAGAGCAATGTCAATTGGAAAAAGGAGATCTGTAGGAATAGAGACAGGTGGAATCAAAATTAGTGTCCAATGGTAAGTTACTTCAGAACAATCATCTGTCTCCAGTTCAGTTCACCAAGATACCTGAGACTGGCCCTTCTCAGTTGAACACACACTATCATCTCAAATGCTTCTTCTTCAAGTACAAGTTTTTCATGTGCAGCTTTGGTAACTGAAAGCTCATGTGCAAAATGGAGGAAAGCAGTGATGAATCAATGGGATAGGGAAAGAGGGAATTGTGAGCTCCCTATCTGACATCAGAAGTATAAACTGATTTAGACCAGCTTTATTTAAAATAAATATACAAACTCCATCAAAGTACTAATATCTCTCCTTAAAGAAAAAAGGTCAGTAAACCCCACATCTCTGGAAAAGAATGAAAACCCGAATCTCCCTGGCTGTTAATCAAGCTATTTAAAAGACTGACACGGTTACAACATTACTGAGATATGGACTGAAATGAAAGCAAGCCAAGCTGTGCGGAGCCCATACTGCCTCCTTTCCTTAAAAGATTATTTAGGTAAACAACTGAGAGAATGAGGGGGAGGAAGCAATGTTGGCAGAGAGTTGAAAATTTACTACAGCTCTGAAGCAGTAACTGCATATATATATATTATTTACTGTCCTCCACAGATTCCTGACTGTCATACAGATCCTGATCTGGCATTCCTTGCACAGTCAAAACTCCCACCAAAGCCACTGTGTGTTCAGGGCATGCAGCAATAGAAGGACAAACTATGAATATATTGCTGCAGTTGCACACAACTTTTCTGGTCCAAGTGATTGTTTATAAAACATTTTAATTTGCAGGCTCGGAAAGAAAGAGCTGAAATGATGAAAAGAATAGGACTTGTGTTAATTTGCAGGAAGGTAGTTAATATTCTGGGTTTTCTATGTTAATGGATACTCTCTCAAATGAACTATAAATTTTGCCCCAGGAATAAATGGACATCTTCTGTGAATAAATAAATAAATAAGTAAGTAAAAATTTCTGTCATTTCTACAGAAAACTGCAGCTTTCGCAAAGCAACTGACAAAGGCTCACTGATTAATTTCCATTTTAAATGCATACTGGCAACTTATTAGAACTCCTGTACTATATCCAATTGATTCATAGGTCTCCCATTCACTATTTTAAGTCCAAGGTGTGAGTAAAGAGTGTGAGCACATTCAGCTGGTATTTTGCTGCTGTTAGGGGGGCTTGCAAAGGACATGGTATCATGTTTTCATATAAGGACAGTTGTCTTTTCAATGGCTATGGCTGGCCTTGATCCCACCTCTGCCATCCTTTTGATAGCAGGACATGGTCCTATGTTAAAAGCTTTGTCTAGGTTTAGAGTGTCTAGGTAGGCCAATGGCAACCACAGGTAGGACAGGTTTTCTGAATGCCAGTACTTTGTTAGGGGGATTTACAGCTTAGCATAACATGAAACCCACAAACTCACATATTCATAGTCTTGTCCCCAGTTTTAACAAAGACTGGAAGTACAGTCCCAGCTCTACATCCAACAAAAATCTCAGCATCTCCATTAGCACACAAGGAAAACAAAATGGAAGAAAAATAACATAAGGAAATTTGATTTCTAAACGGGTGAAGAAAAGTTTTGCCAAGTGCTGCTTTTGAAAGTACTATTATCATCTCATATTGCCAATGCAGCTGCAAATCAAAGCTCAACTAGATCATTTTTCAAGAAGGTCAGCTCAGCATTTGCTATAATTTCCAACTGTTATACACTGTAAATAATAAGCTTTCTCTGCTCATTCTTACACGCAGCAGCTGGAGTTTGTTTTATAAAAAAGAAGAGGTAGATAAGACTGCATAATAATTTCACTGCGGTGCATGTAATGCTAAGTGGTGGTGATCACACTTTAATCCAAACTTGGGTACTTTGCTCTGCATCAGTGTCAAAACTGTATGCCAAACTTAAAAGCTCCTAGTAGGTTAGAGAGGCAGTAAAGACAACAGTTTAACTGAAGACAACGGTTTTAACTGAGAAAAACCTTTGCAAAAGTGGCCACACAAAGTGAATCCATCCCACTGCAGGAGGCAGGCGTTGCTTTGTGGAGCTGCGCAAAAATGGCCTGTGTGTTCTTTTTTCCCTTCACAGTAAGCCTGTTTCGAACACCAAACCAAACTGCTGTGAAAACATGCAGAGGACTTGGGAATCATGAAGCGTACAGATGCATCCGTGCATAAGCAGAATTGCCTACCTCTGCTCCATCAGGAAAGCTGCCTGGTGGAGCTGGAAACAGCTTCTAAGACTGGGCTCACAGCAGTGGGTGGCTACATTCATGAAAATATAGTTCATTTGTGTTTTATCCACAGGGAATGTACCATGGTGCTAACATAACATCTGTGCTACGAGGACACTTGAAAGAATCAGACTACAACAGAAATCTGCAACAAATGTGGACTCTAAGAGTGCTTCAGAGACCCATTGGGTTTGGAATATCTATTGAGTGTTGTGGGTAGCACAGAGCAGCCCAATCCCTAAAAGTCATCTTATGTACTGGCACTTCAGTTGTGACCCTGAACCTTATTTAATTGGTGAATGTTACACCTTACTGTCCAAAAATTGCCAGGGAATATCAACTTGCAAGCTCATGTGCCTACCTTCATAAAGCTGTGCGTACTGTGGGAACCCAGCAGCCCGTAGCCAGTCACAAGCTTCCTTGGCCTCGATTTCTGGAAGAGAACAGAAACAAGACACCCTTTGATTAGTGACTTGCAAAGCAAAAACTTCTGCACCACTTCTACTATTCCCATTACAAAATAAGCACAAAGGTATTCAGCAACTTTGAACTGAGACACAGGTTTGCTTATGCCAGTTTGCTTTTCTTCTCATTACCAAACATATCTTGGATTCTGCAAAGTCACTAGCATTCACCTGTTATTTATCAACAGCTCATCATTTTAATAGAGAAACGGGCACAGATGAAAACTGCAGGAGTTAAGGATTATTCTATACAGGTTTTTTTCACACTAGAGAAACCATCAACGCAATCAACATGAGCAGCATTTGTTCAAGAAATCTTACGATCTTCTTGGCACAACTGCTTTGTCATGACAGAAATTCCTAGTAGAGCTCATAATACTGTGCACTGAAACATCTTGTAGATAGTAGTGACAGACCCAAGCAGACCCAAGTGACAGACACACTGTACTGCAGCTCGCTCAAGCGTGTATTTACTACCCAACAAGAACCTAGTTTCACTGGAGGTCTCCAAGGCATTTATGAGTTACTTGGTATATTACAGGAAATTCATCTAACCTCACTATGCCCAAAAACTAAACATGCCACAAAATGAAATTATTCACATATATATACATGACACTGAAAGAAAGGAAACATTCTGAATGTGGGTTATATTGGTCTGTGAATAAATTTGCATAAAATAATTTGTTACCTAATATAAGCAGAGACTATGTTACCTTATTATCGTAAACTAGGAAAATGTAAAAGGTATTTAAGGTATTCTCTGAGTGCTCAGGAAACAGACTGGGTTAGCTTTCTTCCTCTAAAAATTCAAGAAAGTGCTACTGGGAATTTATCTCCCTGTTTAGAACTGATCAAACAGACAGTGAGCAATCAGAAACTCTTAAAGTTCATCTGGCTTTGATTATATTCACTGTTCTTGATGGACCAGAAAAGAAAAGCTTCATTATGTACAACTCAGTAGACAATTTTGCCACCTACTTGGAGAGGATAGCTACTTGCTGCAGAAACCACACGCAAAAGGGTTTTCTCACAATGACTCAGAATATAAGTAACTGCATATAAGGCAGTAAAAAGCCAAATATAAGTCAAATATCTCCAGATTTTGGCTTGTTACAAAATATTCCCAGTGTGATACAGGCAAATAATTAAAATCAGACAGAACAGCAGTCACCTTTTAGTGTCTCCAAAATGATAGCAATTCCCCTCTAATTCTCAAGATTACTACAACTGGGTTAAAATACTTGTGCTTTGCTACAGTACTTTGCTAAGATACGTACCCAAACCAAAGGGTTAAGGTGAGCTAAAGCACAACATTCCAGATAAATAAACAGCTAAAAATCCACTCTTGCTGAAGTCAGGACAAGCAGGCATTTGTGTAACTTGTGTTTGCTTCACCTTTGGGTTACGGGACCACGTGAGAACAAGCACGTACAGACATATTGACTTGGCTACTCATTAAGAAAAAGCATTCTTCAATTCCAATTGCAAGCAATTGTAAACTTTCATTCCAGATAGTATTTTAATTTTGGTATCCTAAAGAAATGCATGGGAAAGTTGATAAAGAAGGGAAAAAAAAATTAAAATATATTTAAAACTTGTACTGATAAAATAAGAACAAATAACAGGATATTACTATATTAGAATGAATGAAAATACTAAAGTAAAAAAAATCTGCAATTAGTCTTTAAGAGCACTTCTATGTCATGTCCTGCAGAACTCTCTGGATTGAATGGAAATTTGACTTAAAACTGGGGGAAAAATAAAAGAAAAAAAGATTCCTAACAACCAGTATTTACTTAAAAATGCAGGTAGATGACTGTACTGCAATTGAAGAAAGTGTTAGATTCCTTACTACTACAGTAGCTCTTAAATTTGTTCAAATATTTGTTCACAGGTCCTTTACTGAGCACCTCAGGTATATGACCTGTAAAATATTTTTAGAACTAGAAAATTATGAATATGCATTTATTAGACCTTTTTTTTTAAGGTTGTCTATAGAAGATTTGTGTACTGTGGAAGTAGTATTTTATAGGCATCCAGGTGTGAGGTGCCTTTGGGACTTTCAGAGCATATTTGCTTTCAAAATACCTTTGAGAATCCCCCAAGAAGTCTACCTAGGCAATTAAACACCTGAATTGTTCCTGGTTGGCCACAAGAATGGCACAGAATAATCAAACATCTGTGCACCTGTTCACCAATTAGGCTAGATAAATGCCTAGCACTGGGTACAGGTCAGCATCCAGGGTTTAAAAGCACTGTTTGCCCCAGTTCCATCTCAATCATTTTGGGAAAGCCAGGGCTCTAGCCTCTAGCTCCTTTTGCATCTCCTTGGAAGGGTGAGGGGTTTGGAGAGCTGCCTTGTTGAAAGGGTCAGGGAATCCCTTGTGGCCAGAGCGCTCTCTACATCTCCTCCATTCACATCAAGTGTGTGTCAGAGGGGGATGTGATAGGAGTATGGGTGACAAAAAAGAGACAGGACCTAAAAAAGCAGCTCCTTTCATTCAACTCCAGGGGCACAAATCCAGGATTGCTCCTAGATTGTACCAATGCACTATGATCAGATGAACAGAAAGGCAATTTCCAAACTAGTTTCCCCATCTCAACACTGCTTGTTACTGAGGAGTCAGACTATGAACAAAACTGTATGCATGTGAAATTCAGGCAGATCAAAATAGAGCCAGAGGTAGAATCCAGCCCAGGGTGCACTGAATAGGCTGCACATAAAGATGAGTACACAGAACAAGCTTCCTCACATAAGAGGTACAAACTTAAACAGCTGAAAGCTTGTGTAGCTAAAAAGTTCATTACCACAACTTAACTGGGATTTGCCTTTGAGAACAGAATACACTAGTTGAACCTGAGGTTCTGGCTAAATAATTTAAACTATGTGAGAAGAAATCTGTGCTTTCCAAATACCAGTTTTTTGTCCAGCTCAGCAGCATCATCCCTGGGGCTCTTGGTTTTTATACTCGTTTTAGACATGGGAATACAGGCAAGTCCTTGTCATCTGAATCAATGGCAACCAGAATAATGAGAGGCAAGAGAGGAAGTTGGGAGCTTCCAAAATCAGATTTTTCCACTATTTGTGAAACGTTTTAGAAGTGACAAGTCACCCAGAGCCTTCATCCAGTCTCCCAGAGGACCTAAGTTACAGATCATTACCTGAACTACGAGCTTACTGCTGAGTACAGCATCTGCTTGGCCAGCAGAGACACAAGGAGGAGAGGGAGCTTGCAGAGGAACTCTACACTGCTTTCTGGCCCATTTTAGGGAAATCTTACTTCAGCCCCAATTAATCTGCCATGATATGCAAAGCAATTTCCCACCGTGAGCATCTTTCCAGTGAAGGCCTGGCAGCCAAGCTGATACGAGTTGCTGAGGGAAAGGGACTGGTCTCACTCCCTCCTCCCCACTCCATTCCCAAGGTGCCACTTCCCTTCTGAATCAAACATCCTTGCCAGCTAAAACCTTTAACATAAACTACAATTCAGTATACATCCCAGGCAAGAAATGTATGTTCAGCTTTTCAGATGTGCGTCCTGTGCTCTCCCTAAGCAGCAGGAGGTTCTTGTACGAAAGAACTGTTGGGAAGAAAGAAATCGTGCTATTATTTCTAAATGTCCTGATACACTAGAAAATCTCTTAGAAAGTAAAACAAAGGAAAAAAAAAAGCCCAACACAAAACATAAAAAAACCCAAAAGGAGTACAATGAAGTCTTTATTCTTGGTGCCATGTAAGCAAACAGCAGGCAAACGTGTTAAAGAGGAAACAGGAAATTTTTATTGGAAACAGCTTTATTTGTTAGTCTGTTTCACAAAGCAGGCCTCCATGCTCAAATCAACGGTAGCAGTTCCTTGTGTGTATGGTTGGGAACCATTAGCCCTTATTTACCCACTTCCTGGGGGGTTAGGAGGATCCAATTCTTCCCCAAACGGGTAAGTGAAAATGGAAACTTCTAACTTTCCTTTTGTTTAACTTTGGCTAATCTTGGTTCATAGCCCAGGAAGTTTGCAAGTCTGAAACCTCATAGCAAAAATATCTCAATTCACACCTTGATTGATACTGCAATCTCTAAGGCGTCTATAGATTTTTGTTGGATGATAGCTTCCGTCCTGTAGAAAATAAAAATTGCACAGTGTGATGCTGCAGTAATGTCCTCTCAGAAAAAAAAAAAAAAAAAAATCACAGCAGTCTAGCTAGGAGCAGTGAGATTATTTGCTTTCATTCTCTTTTTTTCCCTTTTGCTTCCATGAAATAACATGCAACTTAAGCACCAGATCTTTCAGGGTCTTCAGGACAACGTGCAAAGTAGATCTGTCTTTGTACAGTCCCGCATTCACTCCATTTTCACCTAAGTGCTAAACATCATATGAACAGCTTTTCCAAGCAGATGGTTTCCTCTTGCCTCAACTCAGATACCTTTATGGCCATATTAGCACCTCCACATATCAGTTCTAATCATCTCACCTTTTGGCCCTCTTAAGAGAACTGACCGCAAAAATCTGTAGCAAGATTAGTCAAATCAATGCTGTTAAAATAAAATTTCAGCTAAAATGGATGTCATTGCTGAAGGTTCACAGCAACGCCATACCTAACCTAAACTAACCTGGTTTGTTTGGGGTTCTTTTTGGTCTTAATTTTTGACCAAGTCATTCCAGCTGAAATTGACTTTTTCATAAAAGAAAGGGAAAAAAAGTAAAATTTGAATATAAAGTCATCTTCCTGAATTCACTTGCAGGAAAGTCTGTCCCATGCAATGCAGAGAACGTGATTTCTCACTGTGAATGCTAGAGATGAACCTGCTTGCTCCTACTACAATGTGTGAAACTCCATAAACTACCTGCACATGTTCTAAGGAAGAGATGGAACAAAAAGAGGATTCTTTTCCATGAAGGACCGATGCTTAAGTTTAATGGGTGCAAAGGGGCTTGCACGCTCAGAAGATTATCCTCTTTTTTTTCTGTCTGTATCACATAGGGGCAGATAATTTCTATCACTTCCCTCCGAAATTTCTGCTGTTTTGCAATACTTATGTTCAACTTCAAAACACCGTCCTGAGCTATTAAGAAGCTTGAGATCATTCAGGATCATATTTTTTAAGACCAGCTGTGGTGTATGTGAGAAATACTCTTCTCTGGATAGAATTCCAAGTACAAGTACTTGAATTACCTCCCTGACACGTGAATTGTGGTTCCAACACTAGATTTAATCACTCTATCCAACCACTCAGTCTACAGATAGATGAACATGGATGTGAAATCTGAGACAAACTGGGAAAAAAAAGAACTCCTTCACTGTGACAGCTGTCTACAGATGAGCAGGCTAGGCACCAAAAATGATAAATCAGTTCTGTGTAACATCATATGCCTGCAGCTCTTTAAAGTTGGGACAGTATGACTTCCTAGGAGTTAGTCTGCTATGTGTCTGTGGCCTCAGATGGTTTTCACTTTGAAGATATGTGACTGTAGCTCGAAAATAATTAAATTCCTTTTCATAAGTCTGTTTTTTCTCAAACCCAAATATTCCTTAGGCAATATCATTAGCTTAACACCCTACACTTTTCAAGGGAAGAGTACATAGCAAGGACTAGAAAAAGCAAAATGTCCTCAATTGCTGAAACTTGCTAAGTTTGCGCATAAATGTTCAACCACTGAAAGTCAGAGAATTCTGAAAATCCCATTAAAACCTCTTGCCAAATTTCTGACACATTTGGAATCTCATTCTAAGAGAACAATCTAATCTTATACAAATGTCCTAAAACATTAGTCCAACACATTCAGCCCATGAAGGATTCATGTCTTGAAGAATCAGTGAGTCTGAAACAACAGTAAGTATGACTTGGAAGTTTTGAAGTGAAAGCTAACAACCTTCCCGGGAGAGTCCCTTTTCTCCTTTCACCTTTAAAGCTCAACTTACATTTTGTAATAGCAGCTGTTTTTTTTTTTTGATGAGCTACTGTTCTTCACTGTGCTTCAATTTACCTTCCACAGTGAGGTGATACATTCAGTGACCTCCAATTAATGTTGCCTGCCTCAACAGTCAATTCAAGCTGATATGGATGCACACACCAAATTAAGAAAATATTTCTCACCAGAAACTTTCTAGGGGGAAAAAAAACCAAGTTCTTCAAAAAACCCCCAAATATACGGCACCAAATATACATATTGCTTTTTAGTCATAAAAACCCTAGAAAGAGGTGGTAGAGAGGAATGTTACTCAGATGTTTTTCAACTGTATGACTATGATTGAAGAAACACACTCCTTGTGTTCCTGCTGGCTTTGGGTTAAACATAGGACTGGCTTTTTCAAGTTATGGAGCCTTTCAGCGAGACAGTAACTATGCTGCTATGTTATGTGTAAACCACAGGACACTGGGAGAAGAAACAGAGTATGTTTGGAATTTGTGTGGGAACAAATGAAGAAGTAAGGAAACAGATGTTTAAGATCATATATTGATACTTTCCCTGAAAAAAATCAGGAAGCTTTTTTTTCTGTCAGCAGAGCTTTTGGAAAGAGCAAATGGCTTACTTCCACTGATGGGGTTTTAAGTTTGTTTATTCCCATAATGACAAAAGCCACATTAAAAAAAAAAAAAGAATCTATATGACTGGTTTCCAAAATATCCACATAGGTGTATGTTGCCTGTATGTAATTTCCCTCCCTACCAACTGTACCAGGCTACACAATATAGTAGTTTTAATTGCTCACCGATTCTCTTGTCTAGCACAGGAAACAAAATACCCTTTGTGAATCAAAATCTAATTAACTTGAATTTCCTTTTCATAGTCCTCAGCATATTGAAATCACTTCAAAAGTTTTTTAGCTCAAAATTTAACAAGATAAACAGCATTTGTTCAAAGTATTTAAAATATTTAGAGATTGAGCCAATACTTGTCAAATTAAATGGGAGTCTCTATGAATTTCAGAGGAGTTAAGCCCTTCTCAACAGGGAACGAGGGGTCTCTAAAAGCCAACAATAGTCTTTTTCAGGAAAAAAAGGGATCAGTTTCACAATTTTCATTATTTTTACCCCAAAAATATTTTAAACAAGACTTTTGATTTCTCTAAGTCCAGTTGTGCTCTAAGCCCATCCTTAGCATGGGGAGCACTCCAGGTTTTCATCAGAGCAAATGGAAGGACACTGCCTGATGGCAGGAGGGCACAACCACCTCCCCCAGAGCAAGTCCTCGCTGACAAGAAGTCCTCCTCTCCATCAAGAGTTCCTGGAGCAACTGCTATGCTCAAAATCCATCAAATCAGCACCACTTCAAGATTTAATACAGGGACACTGGAATAAAAGGTAGTGTCCACGTCTTTGTTATGTGCTTAACCTATTCACTCTGTAACAGACTGCAATTACTGCTTATTTTCACACTATTAAATGTGTTTCTAACTGCTCAAAGTTAGCTGCATTACTTCCTAAGAAGACTTTGGGAAAGTACGTTCTAGGACAAAAGTATCATTGCAACTCCTGGACTTACACTGTAAATCAGGATCAAAATTAATTCCTAAATGTGGGGGGTTTTTTTTGTTTGTTTTTTAAATTTTAAGCATATATGGAAAGTTTAACAAAGAAATTTTAAAGCCATGATCCAAAAGTTAAGAACTAACTTTGTTTAAGCAGAAAACTAATGCTTCATACGGCTATTTTCCTGCCAAAGAATCATTATTTTTATAGATTAAACATGGTCTTCTCCCATTCATTTTTAAGAAGGTTCATAGATGAAGAGGAACAAGATGTTAAGTGACTTAAAAAAACCCTAAGAAATAATTGGGCACATGGGTTATTTATCTGGCCTGATTAACACAGGGTGGTCTTGGAGGAGGATTATTTGGGGCAGAGAAAGCAGTTAGTCAAATCCTCTGAAGGAGGTCATGTTGACAGATTCCAGAGTGAGAAACGAATCCTCCTCCAAAGACCGGGAAGCAGAAGATGACTTTAACCTCCTCTTCTCTCACAAATTATTTGGTTAGAATGACCTTTGAGAACATACTGAAGGGCAAACATTAACCATTGCTACTTCCAAGCCCAGCATTAACGTTCTCCCATTGTACCCTGCCTGAAAGCTAGTAAATTTGCATGCTGTATGCAAAATTCAAATCAAACGCCCATCAAACTTCAGAGGGAGGCAAAAATGCACAAAGTCTGGGTCACCTGTTCAGATCTAGCGAATAAGAAGAGCCAAACTGAGCTATCTGAATGGTTCATACTGTAGAAAGGAGAGTTACTTCCAGCTTGTTAAGCTTCAACATCAAAACCATCCACACACACAGGAAGAAATATGGAATAAAGACTGCCTTTGCATCATAACGTCATTGATGACTCAGACTGCACCCTGTGTGGATGACACAACACTAAATACCAGTGGCAGTGAAACAGCCCAACGTAAAGCTGGTAGCATCCCAGCTGAACACCTCTTTCCCTATATCAGAATTAAAAGCGCAAACCCAGATTTTCCCCAAAGCAAATATTACTGTGAACTTTCTATTTCCAGATACTACAGACAGTTACAGTATTCTTCTGTCTGTGATACTGCACACTTCAAAGTGCTTTTCTTGGTCCTTATCGAATGGTCACATCTTGAGAGAATGGTCTAGATACACCAGAGCCATAGTAGCACTGCAAAGCCAAAGCAGCATTGCAAACGTATGCAGAGAGACTATGTATGAAAAGAAGGGAAGTTTAAACAGATCATAAACTTTTGTACTGTAAAGTTTCTTGTATCTTATGCAGGAAATCTGTTCTCAGAGACACACACAAAGAGCAGAGGGAAGGGTGGCTGGCAGAGCATCCAGTTCTGTGGGTCCACAGGGTCACAGAAAGAACATCCCCAAAAGGCCAGAATGCAAGTTGGGGGATATTTTTCTTAATTGTGTGTCTTCAGGAAACGACAAGAATAGGCCTGGGAATGTCAAACTGTGTCCACCTCTGGCTTCAGCAACTGTCGTTCATGCATCTCCTCAGGAAGCATTATTTGTACAGACTGAGATGAGCATTTGAACAGAGAGATTTAGACAAACATAAAATTATTTAAAACTAAGACTAAGAAATTCTACACCATATTAAACTCTAAAAACATATTCCCCTCAGCAACAGTGAGCGATCATATTGTGCCTTCATTAGAAGAGAGATTGGATACTATCTTTTCGTGATCCATCTAGCACACTCCTGATACATCTAGCACAGTCCTTCCTAAAGGAAACAAATAATAAGAAAATATTTGAAAGAATATTCATCCTAACATACAATTATGCTTATCATGCTCTTCTAAAGACACCAAAGTACTTCACAAAGGCATTACCTGTAAGTTTCAAAGAATGAAATTCAATTAATTAGCCTGTTAAGTCATTCCTGACTTTGTTTTACTACTACCAGTTATGTCAATCATATCCTGTACGAACAGACCTACCATTCCAAAGATATGCTGTGTGGGATAGGGTAAATCTGAGTGTCAGTAAGTGTGGCAGAATAAATACCCAGTGAAAAGAACTAAAGAGCTTCAATCACTGTACAAATCTGTGCCCATTTCATGAGACTTGTTCATCACTGCTGGAAGACAGACTTTGTTTTTCCCCTAAAACAGGAGAAGAGGGGGAAATAGAAGAGAAAATAAACAGGAAAAAAGAAAACAAGCTTGGAAAAAAAAATCAAGACCACACAAGACAATCTTGATATCCTGCACCAGCCGGGATTACCAACAGCCTAAGTATATGTAGATCTCACTCACTACATCACTTGAGAGGATACAGTGTTTTGTAATTCATGCGCCCTGATGAGACTGTAAGCAGAAAAATATGACATCCAGTGAAGATATATAAACTATATAGAGGCATAACCTCTTTCCTCAGTGGAGATCGAACCAGCAAGTTTTCTGTGAACTGCAGAAGATTTGATTGCTGTATTTCTATAATACGCACAAGAAGGAAGGGGAAACATCTGAAGTTATTTTTATTTCCCCAAGTCTTCTGGTTATACTGTATGAATGGTAGGGGTGGGTCTGGCATTGTCTGAAATGTGTCAGGGTCCTTTTGCATAGCCTCATTTCCTTCTTCCTGTTGCTAGGAAGGATAGTCAAGCATGAAAAGTGCTTGTTTACAGTACAGGACCATCCTGTTAAGCACATGAGTTCTCTTCCTCCATCTCCTTTTAAACAGCCAAGGGTGCAGTTGTGTTTATGCTGAAGCCAATAGCACAACTCCAGTCAGAGGGAAGCTGGAAGAGAAGTCTGACTCTCACATGAAGCCCAAACATAACATACTGTGGTATTCTGACTAGAAAAAACTTTATAATGCAAATTGCATCTCTAAATATTTGCAGAACTCATAAATTCACATGTCTCAAATGAACCATTGCCTAGAATGTGTAAGGAATTAGAACAACCAGAAAAGTAAAACCAAGTCACCTCTCATCTCCTTCTTCTAGGAATCCTAATATAAACATTTGAGATTAGTGCCTAGGGACAACCGCAGTACCTTTTCCTGCTCCCACCAGAGGCAAAGTATATAGGATACTTGTGAGTTTCTGTGATTATCATCTGCCTTTTTCTCTGGCCCAGTAAGGACAGCTGTAGAAATGGCTGGGAAGACCCTGACTCAAGAACTAAAATTCATAGACTGAATCTATACAACTGAATTTAAACTGCAAACAAAACTCATGACAAGATATATTCTTGCTTTTAACTACCACTTAGAAAGGAAATTTAACAGTAGCTCCTCAATATTTAAAACAATGTATCTGCACTTCCTTTTGATTAAAAAAAAAATCAACTTACAAGCCAAGTTATTTTGAAAGAAGATAAAGAGATCAGAAGTCCTAGAGGTTACAAAAGGTAGCTCCAA
This sequence comes from Colius striatus, assembly GCF_028858725.1. Lineage (NCBI taxonomy): Eukaryota > Metazoa > Chordata > Aves > Coliiformes > Coliidae > Colius > Colius striatus. Next base: position 69,342,015 of record NC_084761.1, on the reverse strand, counting down.
ATGCTTTGATTTCTATGAACCTGTAGATGAAAGGAATCTTCTCAAAACAGTATCTACATCTTCTTTTTCATATACTATATTCCATTATCAAAGAATCTCAGCCCTAATCAGGATCTCACAGGCAAACTACAGTACCAACGCAAATCCATTTGCTAGGGAGACATTGATCCCACTTCCTGGCCACCTCAGCCTTTCTCTTTTTAGATGCTTCTACTGGGGATGCAGATCAGGATGCCTACAGGACATCAGTAAATATACCTGGAAGACAAGATAGGAGCTATGGAATCAACAAATTGCCTAATATCAGCTGCGTGTGCTGCTGGCCAGCAGTAGCCTGGTTGCCAGATGGATGCTGAATCAGTCTGGCATTGAACTGTGGACAGATTCACTATGAAACCTTCTTGTCTATTACCTTCCTTAAGGTTACTAACAAACAGTCTTAAAATATAACCTGACTAGGAACATTTTTACTGATGTGGCTGCTGGGAATGTCTTGATCAGGGCAGGGCAATTCAAACAGATCACACCAAACTCTTGTGAAAAAAGAGAAAAGCATCTGTAACTGATGGCTAAGATAAAACTACATTCTCCAGTCTTTCAACTCACATGTGTTAAGTACTATGACACATCAAGCAGAATCTTCTGACCTAGTTAAATATATCGTTTAAATGTAGTTGTTTCTTCAATACTTTAATTTTCCCGAAGTGAACATGGGAATTTAAAAAACAGAAAAAAAAGAATACAATTAGCTGTACCAATAGTAAGTGCCCTTGACTGGCAATATGGCTCATTAGGCTAATGGCAAAGCATCGCTCAACAGCTTCACAGTTACGGTGGAAGTAAGTCATCGGTGGTGGTTTGCGAAAAACGGGGAGCGGGGTACGAAGGTAAAACTGGAAACAGCATCGGTTTTCAGTTTGCCTGGAGAAGGAGGCGGGGGGGCGATCCCGGCTGGCGGGAGGGGCTGCTCCTCCGCTAGATCAAAGCATCCGGGAGTGACACTGGGGCTGGCCACCGCCGCACGGGAAGGGGGGGCACCGGGCTCCTGGAGGCCATCGGGCTAATTACGGAGAACTTCAAAAGAAACTCGATGGCTCCCGTCTCGCAGGGACTCCCGAAAAAAAACCCAAACCAACAAAATAACAAACAAAAACAAAACACCCCCACTCCAACCGAACACACAACCGTCCCCACCTCCAAAAGTCCACCAGCATCAACAAGGGGGACAAAAAAAGGAGGAAAATCACGAAAAAAAAAAAGAGACAGAAGCGACAGACCACGGTGCCCTGCAGAGAGAGGCCGCGTGCCGCTCCGCGGCACCTCCGCGCCTCGGGTTCCGCGGCTGTGAACCCTTTCAGCCCGCGCCTCCCGAGCACGGCCGCAACGGGCCGCAGGTTCGCAGCGCCAAAAGTCATGCCGAGCTACCACAGCGCTCCCGTCCCACCTGGGGCCTCTCCCGCCTCGACGGGCGCTTTTCCGTCTCGCAAGCATGGACGGGCCCGGCAGGGCAAGGACCCGCGGCTGAGGATGCTCCGCACCCCACCGCACCGCGCACTGCACCGCACGCCCGGCCGGGACAGCCGCCGCCCCCACGGGAAGCCCGCCCGATGTTCTGGACGCTGCGGGATAACAAAAGAGGGACTCCCGACCCCCAAACCCCACCGCGCTGCCCTCCAAGCACCTCCCGGGACCGGGTGCTTACGTGTGAGGATCATGGTCTCCCGCCTGCCGCGGTGCCTCCGCGGGACCGCCTCCCTGCTTGCCAAGCGCTGTCTCGCAACTGACACTCGGCGCGGCGCGGAGGAGCGGAGCGGAGCGCAGCGGCCGTCCGCCCCCTCCAGGCGCCCCCGCCCCCGCCTCCAGGGCCCGCCCCGCCGCCGCCTGGCCCGGCCCGGCCCGCTCCGCGACCCTCGTCCCGCTCCGCAACGCAGGGCAATTGAGCGCACAAGAGCTCACCTGGCCGTGACCCATAAATAGAGGCAGAAAGCGCCACACAACCACCCGCTTGTACCCACACCCCTCTCCCTCCGTCAGACCCACACCCCTCTTCCTCCTTCTCGCGTTGCACGCCTAGGGGTTCAAGGGGAACTTCACAAACCAAAGGTAATGCCGTCAGAGGCAGTCTAATAGCTTCTGCCGTCTTTGCTCCACTGTGATTTTAAAAGGCTATCGGCTATTGCAGTGGCCTTTTAGATGATAGTAGTATTTACATAAAAAAGTAGTCAGCAAAGCTCTAAATGCTTTTTTTCCAGGGAACATACAGAAGAGTGCTACTAATAGAGAAGGCAGCTTGGCTCTTTGGCAAGGGCTGGGAAGGCCTGAGCAGCCCTAGGCACAGGGAATGCTGAGCTTTCAGCCTGAATCAAGCCGTGCAGGGTGGCCGGTGGATGCTGGTGCAGTGCCGTGGAACATTGAAAATACCTGCAGACCACCAAAGTCTCAGTGCGGACCTAGAGGGAGACCAATGAGTGGTTTCCCTATGGGAACTACAACACAACCAAAGGCATGGCTTGCAGGTAGTGAAGCAAAGCCTGAGTTCATAGCTTAGTGTCTGGGAGCCACTACACCATTTACTCCCTGTATATTTTGCAAAGATTGTTTGAATGCTTATTTCTTGGTTGATGCTCACATTCAAGGCTTAAAAATGTCACAAAACAGCTACTTTTGAGTAGCTGCCAAACTATCAGCATGGAAAAGAGTACTGTGAACTTTTGAAAATATCTGTGTCCCATCAAAGTCTATGATTGGTTCATTTTCTTCCAAGCCAACATCGTATTTTGTACTCACTGGTGTTATTTTAAGATTTAGTTGTCGTTTTTGCACTATGATCTGTCAGATATCGAGTATATATAATGTGGTGCCTGAGCAGGCAATTTGCTGAAGAATAAACATCTCTCCCTTCTATAGGTTGCAAATTGTGGCCAGTTGGCTATTATAGTGTTGTTTCTGGAAACCCCTACACAGATCCAGATCATTAATTTACTTTAATAGCCCAGAAGAGGATGGAACTGCACTATATCTTCAAGCCTGACTTTATACATTACCTGCTTAATCAATTACCTCTTCATATCTCAACTCTCTCCAGCTCTTTTTGGCATATCAACATTTACCTGCGTTTTTGAATACTTCTTGTAAGGCACCAGGATATGTTTTCACAAGGTAGGCCAGACCTATGTAATGTGAATTCTTAACACAGGGAAGACAGACGTATGCTACACCCCAGCTGTTGAACAGACAAGGTAATCCTAGTCTAATTGGCTTTCTGCCTGTATTGTCTATAATTGTATGCAATTGTTAGACTGGGAAGTGAGCAGATAGTTATGACAAGAGATGGAAAACCCTGGTTGCACATTGTATGTGATTTTAAGTCTGAAATCTAGAAAAGAGATAAATTGTTTCTCCAATAAGCATCATCAAAAGGAAGGGAAAAATAAATCCAGAACATGTAGGAAAGCATGCTGGTACTAAGATGTTTTCATCACAATGATAATGCTGGAGCCAGAAGACCACCATGTGTCAAGTTAATACCCTCGTTATTCCTGTAAACACAGGCTGCCTAGGCTGCTTCCTGGACCAAGCCTGCATCTGTGTATAGGAAGCTTTTGTATAGGACTCACAGGAAGCTTTTGAAGCAGGAGAGAATGGACTTTTACTCTGTAGAAAAAAAAAAAGGGAATTGTTTGGAGGACTCAGCAATGTGAAAGGGAACTGAAAAAAAGATAAGCATGAGAGGAGGCGACATGCGACAGTGAGAGGGTTGTGTGATAGTTAAAAACCAAGAATTTGAAATGAGAGGGTTTTGTTGGAGGATTCCTCCGAAGGAGGTGAGTGATGAGATCAGTGACTTCTCGACAAATATGACCCAGACACAGAGGATGGGAAGCTCTTGGTGGTGAAATCAAGGATTATCATTCTCACCTCTACCACTTTGTAAAACAGCAAATGAATGATGATGCTGATGATAAAACACTAGAGTTTGTGCTTCAGTTCAGCTCTTCTGATTGCAAAGCTAATCAGCTCCCATCAGTAAAGGAAGAATCTGGACCCTCATTCAGACTTTGTGGATTCCCGTAGCAGTGACAGAACCAGTGACTTTGGTGATGGACCAGCTGTCTGCTGGGATCATTGCTAAATAGGTGCTGGAGGATTATCACTGACTTGGATTAGATTCTTGCTGGTAATCTGAAAGAGAAAGGCTTTGATTCCAGTTTGTTATCAAGCCTTGAAGACAGGCAGTCTCTCTGGCTTGCATTTTAACTTGGAATTCTATAGGTCTGCTTAAGCAGGCGTATTTTCAGAGCTGAAAAGCAAGGCACCAGTCTTTCATTGGCTGTAAAACGTGCTCAGAGGAGCATTCCACCTGAGGCATGGGTGTTTAGCAGACTACAACTGCCCTAATCACTCATCTGGCTTTAAGGAGCATTGTGAAATCAGTAGAACTTTGGCCTTTAATATTTTTATTTCTTTATCTCTCTGGCTATTCAAAGAGCAGGCATCTGCCTGACAGAGACGTGGTATTTTGGAGGTAGCCTGCCTAAGAGGATTTTTTCTGTGGAGTACTGTTATCCACAATGCAATCAATGAGCTGTAGCTGGACGGTAAAGTAATTGTAAAGGATTGCCCGAAAGGCACAATTATTCACTTTAAAAGGTGAATTCTCCTTCTGTTGTAACTGCATAAGGCAGTGATTCGCAGGATGGCATCTAATAATAAGGACTTGATTGTCCTCTGTTTTCCCTCCCAGGCCCAAATGCCTTAATGGTTAACTGTACTCTTGTCATCCTTTTCTTCTAAATAGCGCAGTACACAGAGAAGTCCCAATTCGTAATTAGTCAACTGACCTGCTGGTACAAACACAGGATTGTCAGACACATGATTGCAATTCTAAACGCTAGTATTAATATCCTCTTAGCAACAGCATGATAGATTATAGAGCAATTTCAGCCCAAGTTTCCAGGCCTCTGGCTCTAGGCTTGGATTCCTTGTTGACTGGGGTATTTTTGTGTAGTATTTTCACAGTCCAAAGGACCTTCATCTTCCAACCATTGTCAGTGAAATAATTAAGTTTGCATTTTTTAGCATTTGACTTTATTTAATTATTTAAAGGAGTCTGTAATTGTTCACCCTCTTGGCAAAGAATGTTTACACTATCACTTCTCAGAGATAAGGGGTATTAAAAGAGCCTTGCTTTCAGAGAAGGAAAGCCATTGTTTCACCTACTAGAGAATCACAAAATGAAAGAAAGCATCTTTCCAAAGTACTTTTTAACAAAGTACATAATAAAGTCATTATATTGTATAAACATAGGTGCTGCTCTACTGCTTGTAATTGATTGGCTCTCTGCTCTAGGAATCTTCCCTTAACAGTAATTAATTAACAGTATTGGAAGTACTACCAGCTCACCACATATAGGAGACTCTTGTATTTAATCCCAGGTAACATTTAAGGCTTTTTTTTTTTTAACAGTAAACAATAAAGAAAATTAACCTTGCTTTATTCTTTCTGACATATATAACTGTCTGTTTTAAAAGAAGGGATCTGTGAGCTCTTATGTTTTTGTCTTCTGTTGAATGGCCTCAAACACCATGAGTTCAACAGTTTGGGCTGAAAAAGAAATTACCAACTTCACACTGTACTTAAGAAAGGCTCTATAATATGCACACACAAAAAGGTGAGAAATAAAAATTGATTATGTAGTTTGACAAAAGTACAATTTAGTAAAATGTAAATACAGGTAAATTTAAATAGGAGGAAGAGAGAAATTGTCATTCAATTTTCAACACAAAGAGTAAGCTCCTTAGCTTACATGGAATACCATTAGTTTATAGAAACTGGTGGAGATGTAGGGTGTCTTTTCAACATTGTGTTTAAGATACTGTCACTGGTGATAATTTATTTTTTGAAGGCTGCAGAATTTTCTACTCTTAATGAGTCTGCTTTCCGTTCAATTATATGTGTATTATTACATTGAGAAAAATGATTCACCTTTGGAAAAATAACCAACTGAATTTAACTTTCGAGATAGCAGGGAAGACAGATTTGGGTAAACTAAACAGTTCAGAAGAAGTGCTAGAGCGGGGTAGTTAGAATGTCTAACCAGTGATGAGGACTCAGAGATGATCCAGAATAAACGTATAGCTTCTGGAACACAGTAAGTTTTTGTTACTTATACTTAAAAAATTCAGAGTGATTGTTCTGTTACTGATAAAGACAGCACCTATAATTGATCATTGCTTCACAACAAGGAATCCGAACCCAGAATTGTCAGGACTAAAACCTCTGCAAGTATGTGGTGAAAGTGGTTGTGTCGGTGAGGCATTAGGAGTCATCCTTGCCCTTTCTCCTGTCTTTGTGGGTCGTTAGTATGACAGTGACCGTGCACAGATTTTCACCTTTGCTTCTTTTCCTCTGCATTTACAGGTTATGGTGTGCAAAGAAGTGGGAGAGGAAGACAGCACAACACATGCTTTTACTCAAAATGTAGGTTACAGAATGATCAAAAGACGAGCAACTTGATGATGGTGTATAATGGAGACAGGATATGTATCTCAGCTTTGTGTTGCTTGGCAAAGGAGAGGTTTTTTTTCAGACCAATGCTTGTGTTTTCATTCTGTGTTCTTGTGACAGCAGCTATATAATTTCTAAGTCAGCCATCTCTTCCCTCTTAATTTTTAAGCAAATAGATTTTACCTTCCACCTTTAAAACCACCAGTTTCCAATACATTCCCATGGTAAGATGTGAGTTTTTTTTTTAAACCTCATTCAGTGTTCATGCATGACCTCCAGTCTGATGAAGCAAAAGGTCAGCTTTCAAAGAGACACAACAGTAACCTTCATTAAAATGAGATGTAATATGCAAGTTCCCCACTAAAGTAAGTGAAAACTGAAAGACTGGTGCCTTAAACATGTCAAAAGAGTGGTTAAAAATTGGTTTATGAAGCAGCTGTGTTGTTATAATACACATGAGATGCTAGACTTTTCAGCATGATACCCTGGGACAGACCATGTCAGCCATGCAGTGCCCAGCTGGGGTTAAAAGGAGTAGGAGGGAAGGAAAGTTTTCTTCTTTTTTTTTCTTTTTAATTATAGTAAAAAATTATGAACAATAAAAATTTCCTTTCAAGAACAAAGTTTTTCTGACTTCCATGTTCCATCTTCTGTGATCCAAGACTTTTTAGTTAAATTAACTCTATATTCATTAAACTTATTTCCTCTGGAGGAAATAGGCAAACACATCCACCTGGTCCAGTTGACCCATTATGTGAAAGACTGCTGCTGTTTTAGCCTTGGGGAATCTCCAGGACGCAGGAAATAATTTTAAACCAATGACTTAATAAAGCACAATAACTATGGCAAGTGGAACACATACACTGTGATGGCTAATTTCATCTCAGCATTTATCAGAGGAGGTACTAGCTTGATGCTACAGCATGGAGGCTAGCTGTTGTTAATGTAATGTGAAGCTACAGAGACAGGGAAAAAGGAAAACAGTTTAATAAGCCCAGTGAACAAAGTCAGGACTGGTGTTAAGTCAAAATAGATTAAAAATCCTTCTTGGTCCTGTTTTTATACAGCCCACTAGACTGAGACTCAAAATACTTATCTGCTGTCTTGCTCTGTTTTAACTTATTTGGCAGCCCTGATCTATCCATTCCCTTTCTCATACTTCATTTTTCCCTAGATGAAATAAGGAGAATAATGTGTGCCTCTTTTGCAAAGCCCCAGAGATGTGCTGTGGAAAGTGCTGTATGAGACTATTATACTGATTACTGTGCCTAATAAAAATCCTCTTGCAGATGGCTAGTTTGACTGCTTATTTCACTGTCCATGCCTATGGTCTTGCTTATTGTAACTGAAAAACAGCTTACAGCAGCAATTACCTTGTTTTATTGGGAGATGCGTACATGCAGACAGTTACTTAAGGGCACCTTAAATAACTTGCTGGAGTGTCAACACCCATAATGATGTCTGAAGAAAGATGAGAGAAGTGGAGGGGGAAGCTAGCTGTCTTGCCAGCAAGAACAAACTGAGTTGGAGAAGATTTATTAGGTGTATATTACCCAGATAAATGTGATCCTGACTTGAATGAGAGCCAGCAATAGCAGGGGGAGAGGGTCAGGCAGAAAGAAGTGGCTGTTTGGACTTCATCAACAGATTTGGGACCTGACGGGGATTAGGAAGAGTAGCAGAATTGTTGGGGTGTTCATTCGTCACTCTAAAATTTAGGGTTATGAATTCTAAATGAATGGCCAGTTTACCTGAAAAATGCTTCCTCCTCCTCCATGCTACATTTCTCTTTTTATGCTAGCTTGTTACAGAGAGTGAGAGTACTGTATGATATTATTTGTGAACATTATACAGTACATAGAAGTGACTGACAGGTTAATGGGAACTTGTATGTTTTAAAAACAAAGATGCATATTCTGTTACATGACCACAAGAAAAGGAAACATGGAAAGCTGTTAGCTTGCTTTCATGTTTCAACAGTGTCACATTATAAAGGACTACCTTTTTTAGTCTGCTTGTTTCTGAGGTTTTACTTTTGCCTTCATATCATTTTACAAAGAGACATGGCAAATGAGTGTGCTCTTGAGAAAGCAAATCTCTTACATCTAAGCTTAGTCCAGAACAGTTTTTAAATATCTAAATTCTGAATTAAAAAAAAAAAAGAGATTCTTTTGCTATTCCTTATTATTGGGAATATAAGAAAGAGCATTATTTTTACTAAAGAAGAAAAAAATCATGGCCCTCTCATACCCTGAAATGCCTTTGGACTTCAAAATGCAAAGACAGGTAGCAGTGATTGGAGAATGTTTTTACCTAAATTTCTTTGTCTGGTACAGCTGACAAACTGAGATTACCCGGTTCTTATATTAAACTTCAAAGCAGTTCTGTCACTAAACAGAACAAACCTTACCCTTGCTTTCTATTATTTAAAATAAAAATTGCAATTAAGCAGATTCTCTGCTGTTGTAGATGGCATTTTTTGAAGCATGCGATTGCATAGCAATTTGTAAGAACTAAGAGGCTAACTGTGTAGCTCTGTTAAGCACAAACAATTTATTATAGCGTAATTCAGATTGAGCTTCCAGATAACAGGTTTACTCATTTTGTAGAAAACAATTCAAATTTTTATTCAACAACCTCAGTATGGCAACAAATGCATGCTGAAGAACCTCTTTCCTCCTCCAACACCACCCAGTGTCCAGCTGATCTGACAAATTGCATACATGAAATAGATACAGCTCTGATGTTTTAAAAACTTTCTGGCCATTGGATTCTTTGAGTCTTTTGTTTCTGACAGTTTTACTGAGAAGTCATAAACATGTATGATGAGTGGTGCAAAACAATAAGCCTTAAATAGATAAACAGATATGAAAACTAATTGTTTCTTCATGGAACCCAGTTAAATGTACGAACATTATTTATAGTATGTGGTACCAACGAGGGTATGGGTCATTTCTCATCTTGTTCATCTAAAATGAGAAGGATCTGTTTTGAGAAAAGTAACACAGGAGAAAAAAAAGTCTTATTCAGCTAACCTACTCTTTGTTTGATCACAGCTTCAGAGAGTTCAAGGCAGCTAGGGACATACCTGTACTAGGATCAATGGGGCAAGTGATTAACATGCTCAAAACAGAACTTTCTCTCCTTTGAAACAAGAGCCTTTATATTACTCAGTAGAATTACATTTCTCTTAAACAGCATTAGAGTACAGAAATAGTCTCAATTTTCTTTGCTGAGGAATCTTTACTTTTTCCACATACAGAAGGTCTATTAAACATCAAGATTAACAGTGCTTCTGGCATCTGATTTGTAGTCAGGAAGTATAAACAATGACTTGAAAGGTGTATATGCAGAGCTTTCCATCTGATTTACCAGTAGCTCTTTAGAACCTGTCATGCATGTCATATTGACCTTACAAACTTAATTACCTAAGCTCTAAGAAAGCATATGCTTGCATCTCAGCTCCTTAGTGTAAATCAGTGATAGCACGAAGAAAAATCTCTAACAAGAAAAATCCTGAAAATTTTATTCTAACAGGTCATAATACAGAATTTCTCAGCTGATGAAGTGAATTTAGTTGTTTAGAAAATACTAGGAAATAAAAGCCACATCCCACTTGGCCTTGGGTGCAAGAATCCCAACGTGTCAAAAATTTGTGAGCCAGATTCCCCAAAATCACAGACTGTCTTGAAAGCAAGAAGCTTTAACACACGTTAGAAACTTTCTGTTTTAATAGCAAATAGAAGAATTTTATGTGGTTATCAATATGTAAAAACTGAATCATACCCCAAAACTGGTGGTTAACTCTACAATAGACAGGTTATCTGAAGAGTTTGGTAGCTTATCTCCTTTGTTATTTCTGTTGCATTTCAGAAAGTCAGCTAACTCTATCAGGAGATTTGAGCCATATGGAAAACTTCTTAGTGTACAGAATAAGACGAGGGACAATTCAGCTTTTTCTTTCCTTCTGAGATAGCGAACTGTTGCCCACCAAGGCAAGCTTTTAGCTAACCTAGGGTTCTTGGGTGTTCCATCTGTTTCTAAGAGGAAAAATGGCTTCCTGCATTACCTTCTGATAACACATTTTTCCCCCTAAGACATGTAAAGAGCTCTGCACCTGGAGTAAGTGTTGTTCATGTTCGTGTCTGTAGCACTTATGCTGGGTGTTGCTTTCACCTGCTTCCTGTTTTCTCACCTCTTTTCTTCCATTTACTTTCCTTCTATTTCTCTCTTCCCCTTCTTTTCCCTCTTCATAGATGGCTGCTACCAATAGCAATTGTGAGGGGTAGAAGTGCCCTCCTTAGTTATTTTCCTCATATCTTCTTTTGGCCAACACAAATGAAGAGGAAGCAGAATATAAGATCTAGAACAGTGTTCTCCAATGAGGAGAAATGGAAAAGCATACAAACCAAAAGAAAAAATATATCTAGTTTCTAGTAAGAGCTGTGAATGTAGAATTCAAAAAGAAAACAGAGGAAGGCTGAGAGATGAGATCACTGCTAGAGTGAGTGAACCGTATCTGCAATTGTACAGCAAATCTAGCAATTAATTTAATGCTTCCATGGAGCCAGGTGAAACACAGTGCTCAGGACCCTTGGAAATGAACAAATGTAGTAAGTTGAACAGGAAAGACAATGGTTTTCAAGTATCCTGCTAAATTTATGCTAGAATTGCTCTAGATAGCAATTAGTTTTGTTAGACTGGAAATCATCAGAGCACACAGAATATAATGTAAGAAAACTTGAAAGCTACCTACCTTTTCATAGATACTGTAAAAAGTAGTGCAGAACATAATGGAAAGCTCAGACAATTTTGATTGCTTGTTCTGATTGTCTTGGAAATAATATTTGTCATCTTTCATGATCTCCTTTCTTGATTAGAAAAGGCTTAGCTTATTTCAGGGCAAAAACGAATCTAAACCTTGTTCTGACAAATTCATGTATACATTTTTTTTTAGTTTGAAGGGTATATTGAAATTTTAGTGCATAAATGCTTGTAGGATCAAGGCTTAGGTTTTACATGGTGAGTTTTCAGGCTTTTTCACCTACCATTTTTGTGATCTCAACCACACTTCATTTGAGTCTCTTTTACTCAATCCATTAGGAATAGATTTTCAAGAATGAAAAGATGATGCTTTATCCTCTGGCCACATGTATCTACTATTTCTGATCTGGCTGATAATACAAGAAATCAAAGTACAGATTCTCAGAACAGCAAGCCTTTTCATAATGGTCTCTGAATGAAAAGTCCATGTGTCAGCTGACAAAATGAATTTCTAATAATACTTGGCATTGAATGAGTGGCTTGTCTTAAAGGAGTGCACTAAGCAATGCTTATCTGATCTTTTTAACACTGAAATAGATTTCACCTATTTGAATGATCTTTGTTTTCATAGAATCATTGTTTTAGCTGTCTTTATATTGAGAAGCTTATATGGAATATGATATCTTCAAAATCAACACAGGGATATATTTTTTTAATAAGGAAATAAAACCACGTTTCTTGTTGGTCAGACTTTCTATGCCTGTTTGAAATTCTGAAGAGCTTTATGCTACTTTTTAAAGCCAGGTAAGTATTATGCAACTTTCTTTTGAAAATGTTACCTGTGAGTGTGATCTCCTTTCCATTCTATAATTGACTACTTGGCATCACTGTCAGAACAAGCTACTATGCAGACTCTATGCAGTGCCACAAACTTGTGAATGTGACTCTGTAGTTTTCAGTGTTAGGAAATAAAGGTTGAGTCGAATTTCTGTTTTTAGTAGTTTGACATAGACTGTGTACGCATATACTGTAAACAAATACACTCTCTAAGAGTGATTTAGAAAGAAATACCGCTACTTTGCTTTAGATATGAAATAGTAATCTGAAAAAAAAGGAACATATGCATTAAAATTAGTTATTCTTGGTTCATATAGCAGCAGTTTTAAAATACAAGCTTTCCTTCACCAGCTAAAGATGAATCAAAGCACTCCGATTCCTGTGAAATTGTGTATCTCTGCGATCATAGTTTGTTCTGGATCAATTCCAGTGAATTTTGACAATGGGAGCTAGAAAGGAAAACTCAAGAGGGTATTTTTAATCACTTTTACCTCTATTAATAATGTGATGCTATTTCCATTGTTCCTGTTATAAAAATAAGTCACTTACATGTTCCTCGGAATTGATTATTGTGTTTTAGTCAACAGATTAGCCATCAAGACGTTGCAGCCTATCAGGAAAGGGAGTGGAAAGGGGCAGACAGACAAACCTCAAAGGAAAGGACAAGACACTGTGTCTTTTGTCCTTTGTTCCAAGATGGAAATAAACTGTCTCCACTTTTGATAAGCTCTTCTTTTGATCTTTGTTCACAGTAATTAGGGTTAGACACCAAGTTATTTTACAAACCCTTTTAGGTTTAGCCCCCTCTAAGTTAATATGAATATGAGGTGTTTGTCCTCTGTAGCCATCCACATTAATTACGTTTTTATGATTTACTTTTATTTATGGATATTTTGCCTAATATGCGAACGAACTAGATATTAATAGATTTGGGGAAGTTGAAAAGTGTTTTTTTTTTCTTTAGATTATTTATTCTTCAGTAAAACTGTGACAGCTTCTTATTTTACAAATATCTGCAAACATAAAAATGCACATAAAATTAATATATAGAGATCTGTTTTCTGTCTGTATTATGTAAATATTTATATATTATATAAAGATTTGTATCTCTGTCTTTTTTGGGGGGAGTCAGTTTAGGAATACCTATCACACTGTGCTCCCATATACTTTAGATAGTTTGGAAAATCTGCCCCTTACGTAAGACTGTAGATTAGTGCCCTTGCTCATGAGTATAGGCAAATATGATGTCAAATACCTTTGATTGCAGAGAGAAGCAGAGTTGTTACTGTAATTGATGCTGAAAGACAAATTGGTTGCAGCCACTAAAGGAAATCTTGGGAAATAAGACTTTGGAATTCAGCTGGACTATGTTAGAAGCATAACTGGAGCATTACCCGCTCCTGGTAAAAGTGTAAGAAAGAATTCAGGTGTTAGGTTAAGAACAAGTGTGTTTTTCTTTGTGAAGTCAGAATTTGTCTCAGGCAAAAAAAAACCCCAAAACAACCCAAACCCAGCTCTACAAGAAGGTAAATAAAATTAATTGAAATCATCTAAGAAGTTAAAACCAATGTAAATGTAGGCAGTTTTAAAATATATGACCAGGAGCCTGGATACCTCAGAGTAAAACAAATGTAATATTCAAAGAATGCAGGCAACAAATGTGTTCATGTAAAAACATTTGTAGTATACAGTAAGTTGTAATTTCAGAAAATGGTCCAGAATTAAGGAGTATGTATGTATATTTTTACATCACTGCTAATTCTTAGATTTTAAGGATCAGTTCAACAACTTAAAATAAAAATCTTTCTCAGGATTCCTGATTTAAGTTGTATCTCTGGCACTTTATAATGCACCTTGAATTTAAGATTTCAAGTGACAAATAACTTCAAAGTTTAGAACATGACAGGTTACTTTGGAGTTTAAAATATGTGCCTTATTTCAAATTTTTATTCTCTTAGAATCAATACCTAGTCTTTCACCTAGGTTCTTTTTTTAGTGTCCTGAATATCACAATCAAGCTGTGGGATTGGAATCAGAAGTACATGATGCAAAGCTATAACATGTCTCCTGCTGTTAAGGACAAAAAAAAAATAAATCAATGTACGCTTTACTGAGACACATCATTGTAATAGTATACAGGTTCATCTCTGCAGATCTAAAAAAATGAAATAATCTTTAGTAGCTTCCTGAGACTTGCAGAGGTACAGTAGTTCACTGGAAAATGTAGAATGCTCCTTAAGCGATCTGAATTGCTGAATCTTTGTATCTCTAGTGGAATATAGCTTACTGTTATCAGCTGAGTAAGTGATACAGTCTAAACAAAGGGTAATAATATTCAACTGGAATTCCAGGAAAGGAAGCTTAATGTGAACTTCCTGATTTAATCTTACAAAAATAGAAAGGTTGATAGGATAAATGAATCACTCAGACGAGCAGATTTTACTTCACTTAATTAAAACAAACCATAAAAATGTCAAGTAGCCTTTTGTAACATTTAACTTCAAAACTCACATACAAAACTACTTAGAGGATCATTTTCATGTATGAGACTGAGAAGAATCTCTTCAGAGAAACAACTCAATTTTCTGAAAGAATCTTCTAGTTTTCCAGCCTGGAAATCATGATGACAGCTACATGGACGTTTGTCATACAATTTTCTGTATCTTCTTTTGGTGGGCCAGGAAAAGTCTTCTCAGAAGTGAATTTGGAAATTCTTCTTCTAGAAGATATCATCAAGTCAGAGATGTGTGGAAATGAAAGAAAAACAAAACGAATGAACTGTTTTGAGCCCTAAGAAAAGGTTTTGTTAGGTTCAATATGAGCACACTTTGACTTCCTGACAGTGGTAGTGACTCAAGTGTGGAATAAACTCACAAAGAAAGAGAAGGAACACTTTTTGGACAAGATACCTTGTAAGTCTCTTGGAAATGAACAAGAGAGATGGTCCTGCACTGCTGGGAGAATGGAAGTGACAGTGTTGTAAAGCTGCCTCCATCTCTAACTTCTGCGAATTTGTCACCTGTCAACACTTTTAAACACAGCCAATACGAAAAATGTCTAAAACACAAATCAGTCAAGTGACAAGTTGTGATTACAACTTTCTTCTTTCCCCCTACCAAACCAGCAGAAAAACATGTAAAAAATATGTGCGTACTACCATAACCCTCATGGCAACAACAGGCAGAATATCCATGGGACTGCCACAGTCTGTCCGTGTTAGAGGTCCTGCGTATGCTCCACCCATCATCAATCCTTGCCTTGGGTGGAACGTGTTTATTTCACACTCTGATGTGAACATCTCATCATCTTAGAAATAGCTTTTTTTTTTTTTTTTTTTTGCAGCAGGCCAATAATTTTTGATTTCTAAACTCTTCCAGGGTGGAGCTCTGTTTAATGGCAAGCTGGTGGATGGGAGTCTTTAGGCAGACCCTTGGCACAGTTGTCATTTTTCTCCTGGTTAGGGTTTGAGTCCAGGTTTTTAGTTTGTTTGTTACCAGTTTTTATTGCCTTCCAATTTGTCACTTTATTTTATTTTGTTTGTGGGTCTGTAGGGATTTTTTTTTATCCTCTTCCTTACTAGCATATGAAGTTGCTCAGAATCTGAGATCAGAGAGAGATTTCATGTGGTAAGGTTGTTGTGTACTTTCATGACTGAGACAAGTGCTGCCAGAAGAAAGCAAGAAGAAGCAGACCTGGTGAAAATATCACATCTGTGCATGTAAAGGATCTTCTGAAACATGCTAAGCCTGGATATGGATGACTATATCTGTATCTATGACTATATATAGACCATATATGCAGATAGCATCTGCAGTTGGAAGAGGAGTAGCTCCAAGTTAATACTGAATTCTGTTTTATTAGCTAACATTGTACTCTATTTTATTAATTCATGATCTCTTGGCCAATTCTAGGGCAGGACTAACCAAGTTTCTTATAACCACTTTGATTTTTTTTTGATGCCAAGGAGTGAAGAATAATACAAGGAATCACATCTACAGATAAAAATACATGGGAAAAGAAAGAAGGAAGAGGTGAAAGAGTGGCACAAAGGAATCCTAAACCACATGGACCTTCTTCCCTTGCCTGGAGACTGATTCTGTATTGGAAGTTAGAGATTATTTCCCACTAGCAGTTTAAAAGGGGATAATCCTGAGTAATGCTGGAAGCTAGGATAGAGTTTTGTGAAAGTGGGAAATAGATATCGAAAAAGCAAACAATGATCAGCAAACAATGCAACCTCCTCAATCCCTGTTGTGCCTGGATGTTTCAGACAGCTGTGAGTGATGAGGCACCAATCTGTAATGAGCTAAGGATGGGATGTGAACCTTAGAGTGAAAATGGAGTTGCCTACTTTTGACCCAAAATGTGCTTGATGGGTGGATATGCTTCAACTGTCAACTATCTTTTTTGTGTTGGCACTAGAATTAACAGTCTTGGATACCTCCCATTGGAGAGCTATCTGCGATTACAGATATGTTTCAGAAGATTCTTCCATTTCATAGAAAGAAATTGATGAAAATTAGAAGAAACATGCTCATCGTTTGCCAGACTTGCAAGATACAATTTTTTTCCTACATACTTAGTGGTTTGAGTAATTATTTTCTTAATGAGGAGACTTGTCAAAACACATTATAGTGACTGATTTCACATCTCCACTGTTTTTCCTAGCAGTTTCTGATTACTGATTATATGATACAGGAAAACATTCATTTTTAATTACTGCCAGTAACTTCCTAGTGATCATTAACAGCCAAACTGTTATAGCCTACCTAAGAAAACAAAACAACAAATAGCTTTTTCAATTTATAGTTGCAGTTTGAGTTTGGAAAATGGAGTCGTTCTGTTTTTTCTGTGATGAAAAAGGCCCTGTTTATTTGTGCTGTTACTGGACTATGGTATTGTATGAAGAAATGCCCTTGTTTGCATTACTGTGGTACTCTCCACTGAGATTCGCAAAGCATGCTGCAAACAATGTATTGAGTTTCAAAGTGATTTTAATACATAAGTGTTCATTTTATGGTTAGGGACACTGAAGCATATGAAAGGGTGTAGGCATTTTCTACAGCTACATACTGAACTGGCTGAGCAAATTGTGAACAAACCCCATGAGTCTTTCCCCCTTTTCTGGGCTTTACCCTTAGGTCCCACTCACAACCACCCCTAATCTTCCAGGACACAGCTGGCTTTTGCCTTGCTTTTGCATTATTGTAGCCAGAGGAGAAACCTCAACTATTCCCCACACAAGACTCAAAATTACTGGAAGTTTCTGTCCTCCGTGTGCATCTGACTCCAGGCTACCGGGGCCCAGAAAAGTGAGTCTCTGCTTTATCTCAGAGTGGAGTGCTCACCTAGATGGCTGCACATTGCTCTTAATCCAAGTCAGTGTCTAGAGGGTGCCACTAAATATAATGGTTATATCTAGGATGTTGTGAAAGAGATTAAGTTCAGTGTTATTTTAGAGAAGGAGGAGAAAATACAGATATCATTTGATGTCTGGGCTTATATTTGGTGTATAATATGCATTCAGGTATGCATCCCATGTAGTTTACTTTTACTTTATCACTAACATTCATAGTCTGCTTGTCTAGGAGTAACTTTTGTGGTTATGTTATTTGAAATCCTTGATGCAAGAGTAAACTTGACAATATAGCTATACCATTCTGTACCCATTTTACCAAAGTAATTTTGAGTATCCAAAGTTATGTATATTTTGGTCAATTTAATCCAAAAGTTATCTACAGCTTGCATTCTCCACTAGCAGATGTTTTGTTACTGGAGTCCAACATTGTGCAATAAGAGAGTGAGTCCCCAGAACTCCCTGTCAGGAACACAAAGTACTCTAAGATAGATCACTTTCATATTTTCTGGCATTCAGTGATGGGTAAATCTCCAAATGGTTTGTACGTCCATTTAGTTTAAACTAGATATCCAGAGCCTGAATTCCTAGAGCTCAGTTTTCTCAGACTACTAAATCAGAATAGTTATTTAATGGGGGTAATAATATTGATAGGGGAAAGGAGAGAGATAAAATTTTCTCATATTTTCTAAAACTGTCCTGGTTCAGCTTGAAATCAACAGAAAAATTTCCTTTCTTTTTCTCTTTGCTTCTCCACACAGTTTTTCACCGTTTGTATTTACTGCTGTTTATGTATTCAGGATGAAGTTCTGTCTCAGCTTTCATATGACCCCTCTGAGCTGTATCTTTCACACCTGTATGTGTACTCTGGTGCCAAAAAACATGTTTGGAAATAAAATAAGGATTATATGAGACATATAGAGTTCAAATTTATATTGATTAGAATATTTTTCAAGAAGACAATGGAACAGAAGGGGCTTAATTTGAGGTCCATCTGAAGAAGTCTTTAACCTTTCTGTTATATACTTATCACCCAAGTCAACTGGGAAGATCAGATGCTGCAAAAGCAGATTTTTAATTTCAGTGAGGTTAAATATTAAGAAAATCGGAATTGTTCCATTTGCTAGAGTGGGACAGCAAAACAATTCCATGCATTTTGACTGATTTTATCTCCTTTGCACACACACTATAGTACATTTTCTTGAATTGTTAAGCATAGATAAATCAGTTCTTCAGCACAGGTGTGTGAATATCTAATTGACTTTTTGACACTTTCACAAAAAAAAGAATCCTTATCGAGGCAATTACATTTGAGATGCTGTGTAGCAGATTTTTTTTCTTCTAATGGAAGATAATGAAAAAGAATTAAATTACTGTTTCCTCATGATTTTGCAATGGTAACATTTTAAAACCTGTGTCATTTGTTTTTTGCAGCTGTTATTTTGTTCAGGGAGTCAGTGTACGACTTGACTTTTCTGTATGATTTCCAAGTGGAACTGCTTTTACTTCCTTTGATGTTACAATATTTGGCAAGACCAGTCTCACGTGGATAAACGAGTGAAGAAATTGCATCAATTTTAGTGAAAATGCAAATAATTATTTTTTTCTCAGACAGAAACTTGTGCTAAAAAGCATCAAGCAACATGGGGTAAAAAATGAAACCAGACAGTTACATGCAGTGCCAAAATATAAATACAGCAATTAGAACTGATGCTGAAGAAACTCTGTAGGGAGCAAGAAAGGGTAAAGAAATGATGGAAACAACAGAGGGGATTTTAGATGTCTAAGTTTAAAGGACATAAGAAAGCATTCCAGTAGCACAAGCAGAACAGATAAAAAAGGCTTTCTATCACACTTGCATTGCCTGTGGAGACTCTGTATGAGAGTCAGCCATGACAGGAGTTGTGGACATTGCTTGCACAATACTTTGTTGGGACAGACACCTGCACTGAGCACATGTAAGAGGCATCCAGAAGAAAAGGCCAGCCGGGAGGTTACAGGAATTATGTGTTTTCTCCTGTCATTGCTATGTGTACTGTAAACACCCATGAAACAAACCTTAGCATAAATTCAGACAAACCAGATTCTTTTATTAAGCCTTTCACCCTTTACCTTCAAATTATGTAGGGAACAACAAGCTCTACCTCCTTCACTGCCATGATCTGCTATGGACTTCAGATCCTGGCTTTTAATTTGCTTCAGACTCAAGTGCCCTCCCCTCCAGGCACTGTCTTCCAGCCATGTTTGGCGTCTCCATTGAGTCTTCGCACAGCCTAATTGCTGGAAAAATCTTCTCTGTTTTTGGACTTCTCCTTTTTCTGAGGGAAAGCAGCTTATTCATGCTCTGATTTGTTTTCCAAGCACATTTTGTTGACAGCCTGCAATTCCCCCAGAGCCCTTGCAGGAGCCTGTAACATTGCACAGGGTCCTGTGACCCACGCAACTGGCTGAGAGCTCTGGGTATTGCTTCAGCCAGAAGACTTGCGTAGAGAAGAGGGAGAAGTATTGCACAGCAGACTGATTTACTGATCCCGGACCTTGGATTTGTTACCTCCAGCCTTCAATCCTCTCAGAACTTGGATTGTAGGAGAAATGGCTTTCTCCCTTACTATGTATATGCTCAGGGTTATATTTGAAGCCATGTGATTTCCATGAAGTCATTTTGTGGCACCTAGCTAAACACTTTAAAAAATGTTGCCTCCTGTGTAAGGAGAGAACAAAATTAAGGACTCTTTGTTGGGACTGGTGCACAGCAGGGTTTGTGTGGGTGCTGATGCATGAAATAGATGCAAATATGTCTATTCTCCAATCGGATGTAGAACATATACATAAATGAGTGGGAAAAGGCAAAGCAGATAAAATATATGCAGTTATTATTCTGTTGTTCAGGGCTATGTGCCAGGTTGAACCCCAGAACAACCTATTTCGCTCAACTCCCAAAGGCAATTTACATTAAAAGTGTGATTTTTTTTAAGTGCAGGGAAAGGTCATCAGGTCACAGGCCAAGAGATTGCCACAATTTAGAAACTGAATGTGAACAGGTTAGGGAAAGAGAAGAAATCTCCTGCAACCATTTTTGTTGCTGAATCACAGCCATGTGGGCTTCTGAGTGCTACAGCAAAATACACACAGGCTTACTAACAACTGTAATTTATCTTAACAAAGCCTAGAAGTAAAGGATTTAGTTATAGTCCCTATTATATCCTGCTGGATTGGAAGAGGATCTACCTCATATCGTTTCATATCATATCTACCTCATATTATTCTGTAGTGTCCAGTGGCAGGACAAGAGGTAATGGACAAAAGCTGGAACACAGAAAGTCCTACTTAAACATAAGTAAAAATTTCTTTCCTGTGAGGGTGAGGAAGCCCTGTCACAGGCTCCCCAGGGAGGGTATGGAGTCTCCTTCTCTAGACGTTTTCAAACCCACCTGGACACATTCCTGTGTGACCTGAACTAGATGGACCTGCTTCTGTAGGGAGTTTGGACTAGATGATCTCTAGAGGTCTCTTCCAACCCCTATCATCCTGTGATTCTGTATCATCCACCTCAGAAAGAGGCAAGTGAATATGCTTGCTAGTAGAAGAGCTTGACTTGGATATTATTCTGTAGCTTTTGCTCAGTTTTACTGATTTTGTGAGAGCAAACAGAAACATTTAGTGGGAACAGAAAAACAAACAAAAAAATATTTATCTGGAATAAAGATCCCAGAAAAGCAAACAAGGAAACTGTTGTAATGAAAACCTGAGATGGGAAATGCTTCAGCATGTATCTTTTTTCCACAGCTCAGTTCTCTTATCTTATGAAACAGACAGGTGCTGGAAAAAGTGAACTGAAAATGACTTACTGAAAAGTTGTGCCAGCTCATTCTTTGCTGATATATCAGTGAGTGCTCTAGAGGAAGCAGAGCCTGATTATCCTAGTTTTACATCGAAATTATTCCAGAAAAGCCAAGAACTCTCTCTTTTTATATATTGGGAAAAATAAGTAGGCCATGAATATTTTCTCTGATGAGTTTTAGCCATGAGTGCATATAATTTATAGACGGTGAAAACATTATATTTGCAAACACATATGCAAGTTGTCAATATACCCTCTGGAAAATCTGCTGCAGCTGGTTGATAGTCTTATTATATTATTAAAAGTGGGGTTATTATTTCACCATGTTTAGGTCACTGTTGGACACAACATACAGGAGAGGGAAGTATTGGCCATATTATATTAAGCAATGAGATTTCCATATGTTGGAAACAACATCATGAAAAGAAGCTGCCCAGAGAAAGAAAACTTGGTATTTATGAGGGAGTATTCAGTACATCACCAAAAATCCCATCCAGCAGAAATTCTCAGACTCTGCCTGTTACCATGCTGTCTGATCTCACAGAAAGGAGACGGATGTTATTTCTCTTAAAGAAATAAAACATAAAAATAGTTAGGCTATTCATCAACTGAAATCAAGACAAGTGTTTGGTTCTCACTGTTGAAATGGGATATTATTACTCCTATGGGGATTAATAAGCCTAGCTGGAGGAGTCTGGCCCTTTGGGAGGTCAATAGAGGAATGCTTATGATTAACATTTTGGTCCATAGTCTATACTAAGTTAATAAAGGTACATTTACCTTTAATATTCTGTATTAACACAACTTTAAATATCTACTAACGTTGATGTTGTAGACTTTCCTTGGTTCCTTGAAGTAAAATAATACTTTGTGGAAAAGATTTTACTGTAAAAATAAGCAGATTTAACATTGCAGTTTGTTCCCAGCTCTCAGATGACAACCTTGCCTGTAATTAGCTGTGAGCTGGAATGTGAGTTGCCATGCAGTAGCCACACTAAGCATCTTCCTTTATGTCTTGATTTCCTATTTCAAATATCTCCATCCAATTAAGAAAATGATTTGTGGAAATGAAAGAGTGCAAAGGCAAGGAGACTCAGAAACAGCATTTAAGACAAACCTAATGTATAATCAACCTGTTAAATAAATACTTAACAAAAAATTTACTTGGCTTTATAAACAAAACAAACAAAATGTAAGAAAGCACTACTTAAACAAATAGAAGCCTTAAATAAAGCAGTTGCAGGTATTCAGCAGTTAAAAAGATATTTCAAAGGGCAGCTTCCACTATGAAATTCAGAACTCTCAGAATGAATGACTGTCGATTACAGTAACATGTAACAGATGCTTTTATTTTTCATAATCAAGATTAAGGGTCTGTGAAAGTTGAATTCTTGCAAGCTCTGCATGAAGACTTATTTTCTTTTCTCACCTGATAGATCTGGAATATCTCTGTTTAGCCTCCCCAGAAAACCCCATCCTAATGAGTTGCTATCACTAGGCTACCAGAAGAGCTTCTCCTATTTAAAGCAAATTTAATTTTCAGACTGCCATCATTCTCCTGACTTTCACAAAGGTGTTCCATATTTGTACTAACACTACAGCTCAGACTCAGCCTCCCTCAGACATTTTCATACTAGCAACAAAAAAATGTCATCTGTTACAATCAGCGGACATGAGAGATCTGTTAATTAATTGCCAATTTTTATTGTGCTACTTGCCAACAGCCTATGAAATAAATGTTTGTTGCCTAATGAAAAATGTAAACAACAACACTGTGACATGGGGTTTCACTATTTCCTGATTGTATTTTCCAAATGGACAGAAAGATATTCCATCAACTTCAACTATTCCATAGAGTGGCTCTCTGATTTCCATCATACTACTCTGTGCAACTAGATGAGCTCATTGAACTCTTGTGCTTTTAGTTGCCGTGACACTCGATATCCCTTAGACAGCACTTCTGGTAGATGCAGCTGTTACTTTTAAAAATAATTAAGGCAGCAATACTAATAGCCATTCCATTTAATCATGTGGAAGCTATAGGAAAAGAGCTTTCTGTAAAGGCCTCTTTTACTAGCTCACTGTTCACTTTGAAACATTTCTCCAAGGCCTATGAGTTCTTCCAAACTTTTAGTGAGAAGAAAGGGGGAAGGGGACAGGAGGCATATGTATTCTCTGACCTCTCTTTTGCATTGTACCAGTTTGCTTATCAGATTGCTAAAAAGGTGTATATTTATTTCACAGAAATAACTCCTTAAGTAAAATCCTTACTATCTCTCCTTAGTACAGTGAGCTCATTTAAAATATACTCCTATCAATGCTGTACAATATACATCATTGAGGAAAAAAAGGTAAGCAGGCAGCTACCAGCAAAACGACAAATATTGCGACATTTACGATACCCTGCCTAGCAGAGGCTGTGTTGAACACTAAAGCGACTGCTGACAGCCTCCAGTAAAAATTGCAACAATGTTCAAAATCTGTTGGAAAAGACCCATGTTTTCCAAAACCAGTTAGGAGATGCAGGCCAAGCATCCAGCTACATTCTCAGGAAAAAAGGCCATTTGAGGGGCTGCTGCTTTTGCAATCACAATAAACCTCCCAACACACAAACTGCCTTAGCAGTGGAGCATCTAAACTTGGAGTTTAAATGTTTGGCTGCAAATCATCCCCTTGCCTTCGAACAGAGCATTGCTAATCTCTCTGGAATATCATGTTAAAGCAATACTTTGCATTTCCATGCTCTGTCTGACAGTGGTGGTTAGTCCCAAAGCAGCAACGGAGCAGGGTTAGCCTGGCGTTATAGGGTTGGAGTGAGGCCAACGTTTTTCCTCATGCTTCTCAGAGAATGAGTCAACACACCTGCTCTAAAAATCTGGATACAGTCAGCAGCCAACGATGTCATCTTTGGCACAGTCACCAGAACTCCATCTGAATTATGTTCTTTAATTCTGGTTTTAACGCTTTTAATACAAGACACTATTGGAATTTTTCATGACCTAAAGTTTTTCTTTTCCTGAAAGATGTGCAATAAGAAAGTAAAAACACTGTTTACTTTAGCTGAAACCTTAATCTTCTTTATGAAAACTGTAATAATTGCTACTTTTAAAATGCAAATGCACTCTTTAGGGGTTTTTTTTTGGCAGAAATAATATTTAAGGTTTTTTTTAATTATCAGTATTTTCCCAACAATAGTAGGACCGCATTCTGCAAACATGTATTCCTGTGAGTAACTCAATGAAGTTAAGGAATGTGAATTCTGGCTTGCAGAGCTAGGCCCGTGCTTTTTTTTTATTTTAATATTTTTTTTAACATACACAATGCAGAAAGAGAATTTTAACTGAGGAAACAATATTAACTCCACGTCAAAGAAGAATCAATTTGTCCTCAAAATTATGTCATTTTTTGACCTTAAAAAAAAAAAAAGGCTGTCAATCTCTACAAAAGGATAATGGTGCAGACTATGGTGCAGTAACACCAGCAAAGTTAGCATACAGGTAATGTAAACTCTGCTGGAAACACTTCTGTTGAGGTTCATAGGAGTGGGCAGCATTGTGTATGTGCAAATAAACATAGCCCATTTCACAGCTTAGACCTAGCTATTACCAGCAGATAGTTTTATTTGCAGAGTAGTTTGAAGATGCTGAACTCCCTGCTCCTCCACAGCACTCTATGAACAGAAGCAGTCACTAAACTTCTCCTTCTTTGTTGGCACACGGTTGCCAATTTTTCCAACTTTCTCCTCATGCAATAAGAGAGATTGCCAGATAAACTCTGCCCAATGCCTGAAGGAAATCGTTCTAATAACCTTTATATCTTCCTACTGTTGTATCCTCCCACTTAATTGGTCACACTGGGAACTAGACCAATATGTTGATGGAGCTCTCAATGTTACAAAGCCAACAGAGAATTTGGAGCTCTTCAGTAATGTTACCTATTATCTCATGTTGCAAAACAGAATTAATTAAAAACAGGAGCAAATTGATATCACAAGTGCAGAAAGAAAACCCTAACATAAAGTAGTATAATGATGCTCCTTTAAATAAAAAAGCCCAACTTTGCTTTCAATTTGTAGACAAACAAGCCATAGTTTCTGTTGGCCATAGTACATCCTAAGAAACATTTCAACCAAAGTGGTATGGATGTCTAATTCTCTAAAACTACTATTCATCTGATGTGTTCACTCACAAAAAGCAGAAAATTGCACCGCAAAGGACCTGAAGTGTATTATCAGTTAGACTTGAATTCAACATACTGGGAGGAACATGTAGTCCCTAAGACTCTTGGGATGATTCTAGCTAGGATAATATTTAAATATATAATGTGTTAGCATAGATGGCTGTCTCCAGGTATGTTGAAACTTTAGTCACTATAGTAGCTGTGACTCGTACAGTCTTTGGCAAGATTTAAACCTAGCGAGCCCAGGCACTACAAGCTGTGTAGTAATGTAGAAATCAACAAGAGTTAAACAGTCTCTGAGGAGAAGACCTGTTCTGAAGGAGACCAAAGATACTTTCCTTCCTTACTTGTTGGAGACAGCATAAAGGGAAGGGAAAGTGAGGAGGGAGAAAAAACTAAATAGGAGACTGAAAAAACAATAGGAATTGGGGGCAGGGTGTGGGGGGGTGGGTGAGGGTGGTCCGTGGTGAGAGAAAGAGTAAAAGAGAGCAGTGTACAAAGTACCAAGAGTCTTGGCTTCTATTTCCATCTCAACTCTGGACTAACCCTAATGTGTGACTTTGAAAGAGTAATGTCATTGCATTGTTTTTCTTTTCCGTTGTCTTGTCCAGTGTTAACTCTTTGTAATAGGAACCATTTATCAATGTTTGTAAATATTCTGCCCAAATGAGCTATCATTTTCACTGGAGGCCACAACAAAGAATGGGATGCTAATGTAGAGAGAGGAGGTACATTTACCCTGACAGTTAAAACAAAATCAGAACCCTCCTAATGCATGTGTGAAGATTTTGTCATTGTCTTGCTTAAAATCTTGCTTTCCTTTTCTCCAAGATCTTTCCCTGTCAGTTTACTCTCCCACAGCAAACTCACACTGCAGAATAGTTCACGTACTGCCAGGAAGCCTTTCATCCCAGTGCTGACCCTAAATCTAAGGATATCCCTGAATAAATGTGCATTGTATAAAAAAGCAGGCGAGTCAGAGTTATCTGTGACCCTCAGAGTGGAAAATCTTCATCAGTGCTGCACCCAAACTGTCCAAGGATGAGGTCTAGGAATACTTACTCATCCCAGAGTTCTTATTTAGCCAAATTCTTGGTTTAGCCTTTCTAACCCTCTAGGGAGAGACTTGAGAAGAAATTGTATACATGTAGACTACAATACAGAAAGCGAGAAGGAAAGGATAACAGGATCAGTTCCTGAAACTTGTTTTTCAAAGGGCTATTTAATTTTCTTCTTAAATCAATCTTACCTGGTCAAAATTGACACTAAATCTGAGCTACCTCCACATTGGCACAAGGAGGGCTTGTCCTTGCTTGACCAAATGCAACTGGACTACATTAATTTCTAGTAAAGGGCAACAGGCATTTTCAGAGAACTATGTATTTCATGTCTGCTGCCACATTTCCATGACATCTACTGCTTCCTCTCCTCCTCCATTTACCTCAGTTCTCTCCCAGATCTACTCATAACCATCTAGGTAATGGAGAGCATCTATTCTGGCCCCTTCAGAGTCTTCTGTGTGCTGAATAGCCAGACACTAAGCCAACAGGAAGGGTTGCTGCTGTGCTTATGGAATAGTGTTTTCATTTGTGAGTAATAGTCTGAATCTCCTCCATCTAAAATCTACTTTTCACAAGGATCAAGAGCCACCTGTAATATCTCAGTAATACCTGCTCCATAATCAGATTTGGTTACAGTTGGAGGAATGAGTACAGATGGATGGATAAGGGGCCAATATTCTCCCATAAGCCTCATTTCTTTAGAAAATTATGTTGAAATATATCTTAATATTTCCATTGGCAACCACAGCCTTCTGTCCAAATGACAGGTTGATTAAATCTTAGTGCTGCTGTTGCTGCTGTGACATGCTGGAGAATTCATACTAATTTCTGTATTTGGGCAGACTAACTAGTTTCATTTGAGCATACTTTGTATAAGTAGCATGTGGAAAAAGCTTGAAAACATTTCATGATTACTATTATTGGTTGAAAGAAGTGTATTTAGTATAAAAATCCATGTAATTGAGACAAAACCTTTAAAAATTTCATCTCAGACTTTTAAGCCACATAATAAACTAATAAATAAATTGGACATAAATCCCAGCCACCTGTCTTTTCTTTATTTAATACAGATTAGCAGCTGGCTTGGGCTTTTGTCAAGACTGTGGGAATGAGTTAACATGTTTAAGACAAGCATTTCCACGGCTGACTTACAGTGCAAGTTTTCTTCCATAATTCAACAGCAGGACCAACAAAACGAAAGCTAGCAAAACAACATTAGAAAATGCATTCCTCTTTAACTGCTGGAGCAGGGAGTCCTCAGGTCAAGGGTCCTAGGAGAAATGTGGGCTGACTTAACAGCATTTCCAAGTGACTCATTTCACAAGCCACCCATGTGTTCATCACTGAGCAGAAAATCAAGTTGTTCTGTGAGAAAGCAAGCCTCAAAATGTTTTGTTTCTTGTTTCACAAAGAAATGTATTGTCATGTATCTATAGGAGTTACACCAGGAAGAAAAGACTGTTAAATAAAATAAACCATTTGGGGTTGTTTAGAATGTTTGTAGCTTTTCTCCACACCTTCAAAGTTCAATCATCTACTCAGGTATCAGACCCTCCCTTTCCTTGACTTTTCTTTTTCTCAACCAGTCATTTCACTTTTGCATCTAGGATAAGCATGGAGATGTCATGCACTGTACATTGTCAATAGCAGCTCATGCTAGCTGGGAGATTGCTACAGTGAGTGGGGGTTACAGGAGATTATGGATGCTTACGAGCAGGAAAATGTACTTTTAAACGGTGGCAAACTGGAGTGCAGGGAAGGTGACTCTGCTGCCTGAAGGCTAATGGAAATGGTAATGGGGTTATGAAAAAGAACAGAAAGAGTCAGAAAAATTCAATGTGTCATTAATTTGTGATGTATTTTTTGCACATGAAGATGAACAAACACTGATGCTAAATTTCTGTTTTATCTTTCTTTCAACATGTTTTGCTTCTTTTAAAGAGAAGAAAATCCTCCTTTTCTCAGTCTGTCCTTTTTTTCTTTTAGTTTTATGACTTTCAGATTTTACCAAAAATTGAGTATACTATATGGGACCTGAGTTTTTGCTAGAATAATTCTCACAACAAAATATCAGCAAGCTGTATATATTTCTCATGTAAAGAAGCAGTCTTACAGTACTTGAGCCCAAATTCCCTTCATCCATTTGCACAATGCCTGCATACTAACTCCAGTTTATTCTAGACCAAGGTAAAAGGCCTTTTCAGTCTTGAGGATTTCACTCTCCCAGTCCTTACCGGACTTGGTAGCAAATCTGCATTGAGTCTCATTAAGATCAAGGCTGGGACCAAGAGGAGTTTTGTACAGTTAAGACTGCTGGATTGGGTGCTGGTTTCTTTTCCCAGTGTCTGTACCCTAGTATTCAATATCAAAAGCTCATGAGGCTAGTCAATAAATCAGCAAGAGATGCAGATAGACAATGTATCTGACATTCAGACTTTAAGCAGCACATGATTCCACGACGTCCAAATTCTGCACCTCTGACTCATTTTGTGCACTTCCCCTCTGTTTTTTAATAGGTGATTATCATGAAAAAATTCCCACAGAAACTAACATGATGCAGAGCTCATTGCTGAATGAGTAGTCTATTAATTAGATATCTTCAGAAAAAAGATTGTTTTATACTCAACAGATTAAACTGAACCCTTGATATATTTGAAGTTTGCTCTATCACAATCAGATAAACACAACAGAACATGCCGACCTGCAGAGGTTCATGACTAAACTGTTTGCAAGGTTAAAAAGAAAGGGAGAGGAAAAACCTTGTTAATCTTCTCCATTCCTAATTTTAATAAAAAGTAAATATTTTTTTTAAAACATTTCAAAGGCTTCCACTTTCAGCTATGTGGCCGGTTTAGATTAGAGAAAACCTAAGTGCCTCCTAAGGTTAAACACACTATTTGTCTCTGTCTTTCAAACTACATCAGAGTATATTTTGCAGATAAGTCTAGATAGGGTAAAGCTCAAACTCCTTTCCTTTGACTTTTTACCTAGAAATATATAGGCAGAGAAGCAGTAAGTTCAGAACAATATTTTCCTCTCATTACAGATATTCTACTTAGTTCTTAGAACTAATAAAAAATTTATTACATGAAGGGTACAGTGATTTGAAGCTCTTATTCCATTACAGATAGCATACTTCGCAAGTAAAATAAATTATCTGGCAAATGACATTTTACAGAATTGGAAAGCTTTAAAAGAGCATTAAATATACTTTGTTTACCACATTAAATCATTGAGATTATTGACTCATTTATTAGTCTTGTGGAAGAGTGAGATACTTTAATTGACTTCTGGTAGATAATTTGCAATTGACTTCTGGTAGATAATTTACTTAGTGTACTTTTATCTGAGGTGAGCAAACTACTATGATAATTTGCATTTTATTATGGAAAATCAGTTTTTTAGCTTTGATTTGGAACATGAATTTGGGGTTGGGGCAAAGGCTGTTTCTACAAAGACTGAAGAAGACTCTTTTCACTTCACCAATCTTGTGCTTGAACAATTCTTTTAATGTGAGTGTGGTGGCAGTGGTATTAAATTTCATTTTTATTAATAGCATTACAGTTGTCTATTGGGCAGGAATTATCTATAACACCCCATAGCAAGAGTAGTATTTCGAACTTTTACAGAGCAATCTTTCCCAGACAAAGCATGACAAACTCCCTGCAAGTCCTCTCTCAGGCCTTGTTTTTAACATTTTCAGACTCATTTTATATTTTAAAATCTCAGCCTGGGAATAGATTGTGTAAACATTTGTATCTGTCTTGAGTAGTAGTAGCACTGATCTCAGCTGCTGTGAACTGGCAAAGTGCCAGCATCGTAAAAGAAAACACATTTATTTATAATGGTTGACTTTCTGAGCTAGGAGCTCTCTTTGATTTCCTTCACTTGGAAGAGAGTTTGAAGTGCAGGTGAGGGTGTACTAGCCGCAGAATGAATAGACAAATTTTCCTTATAGCAATGCTGAGAGATTTGCTTGGAGGAGAAGGCCTCAGCAAGAGCTTTGTCTATGCGGAGTCACAGGACTGATGCCCAGCTGCCTTCTTTTGCTGTAGGTCCCTGAGAGGCATCCAGTCAGGGACACTCCCAGTGTGGTTACCCTAAACCCACATCAAAAAAGGAAACCCACCACAAAAAGGAAAACAACACAAACTACAAAGACAGTGTTTCCCTGTGGTGGGAAGGGTAGAAATATCTCATCCAGCCTCCCAGCTAGAGGAAGCCCGGCAGAAGCAGCAACAGCATTACTCCTGTCTCTCTGCAAGGCACAGACTGCTCGGGGACCTCAGGAGACGATCTGGGCATATAACCTAGGAATGTGGGTAGCAGATGTGAGGGGCCTCAGTGCCCTACAGATGGCTCACACATGGTTTTTACTTCCATGCCCCAGTGCCATATTGCAGCAGTCTTGCCGCTGCGTTGTCTCAGCAAATTAAATGGATAGGGGTTTAAAAGAAGAAACGAAAGAGGAAATTTGGCACTCTACAGGTGCAAACCCTACAGCAAGGGCAAGATTTGAGGGGATTACAGAAATCATGTCAGTCAGTTCAGGCAAGGTACATGCTGCCACAGAGGCTACTTTCTGCAAGGTTTATTGACTGGCCCTGCAGTCAGTCCATGGTTTGAGAAACGGATTCCTTCCCCTGAGCTTTTATCCTGTGAACTGTTCCTACTGACAGTATCTCAACCTGGAGTTTCTTTGTGAAGAAAGCATTTGATTGCTATTAGCTTCTGACTGAGACAGTTATGTCCTACTTCCAACCTTTGCATAAATATTCTTTTTTCTCCTCTACTGTACCTCCATCCTTCTGGGAAAAAGTATCTCCTTTTTGCTTAATGCTTGTAAATAAAAATGTCACATAGATTCAGAACAACACTTTATCCTCACTGTAGGAGGAAGCAGACTCCATGGCATGTTTTTAGGTAAGCTGAATTTAGGAATAGCTCTTTTCTGAAGCAGTTGGTAAAGTGTTATGTTCAGTTACCTACAGATATTGTATGTGATTCTTGCCTCATAGGATGTAGTTAGTTCTATTCTGCCACAGTGTGGTTAGGGAAGATGCCTATTCCTTTCATCCAAAAGTTTAAAATTAAAAGCTATTTGTCACCAACATGACAGCTGTGTTTCTTTCTGAATGGAAAATAAAAGTTGAGTCTGCATTTTTTTAGAGTTCATATAAATCTATATGAGCTCCTGGCAAGGAAAATAATCCTATGTGTATGTCAGCATTCCACAGCAGGGTTTTAACAAAGATCACATGTTGGACATTGGAAAGTCAGAGCACAGAAACATTGCAGTTACAAAACCCCTTGCATATCTGAATAACACAGCCTAAAAACTATTAATCTGAACAGCTGTCCTATATATGATAGGCAATAAAGAACAATGTCTTTCAAAGAAAGCATAAAGAAGAAAACCTGCTACAAGAATATGCTTAACTAAATGGAATTTCATCCATTTTTTTCACAGTGTATATTGTTTGATCACAGTAAACAGATTGTTCCATAACCTTTCTTGCTTTCTTGAGGTCTGACTGTAGGAAGAGTTTAATACAGTGCACTCCAAATGCTCAACTCCATAATTACTTAGCTAAAGAAAATGGGAAACAATAAAGCAAAATTACCTATTCTGATTAGGCTATGGAGAATCTTGATCTAGTCTTTACTTGATTCAGATTCACAGCATATACTTGCCAGAGTACATAACTGTATGATATGCTCCTGTATCAGGAGTAAGAAATTATATTGTTGATTCCTGATCTTAAGGAAGTCTTTGCAAAGATTGAACTATGCGCTACTGTGATGCACTGAGAGAATCGTAATTAAAAAGATGTTTATTTTTCTTGTCAGTTATGAAATTTATTGAGGTTGGTTTTTTAATTTCTGCATTTGTTGAGAGGAGAGGAGAAGCATGGGCAGCAGCTATGCCTGTGCATTCAATATGCCCTCCAAATAATCTCTTATTCTATTTTGATGAGCTTTGGCAGTAATTCAATTTACCGATCCATACCCTTCAGCTAATTAAAGCCTATTCTAGCAGTAGGTAGATGTTAATGTGCTTACCAAACTGTTAGGATGGAATCTGACAACAGGGATATTAAGAAAGAGTAAATTCATAGCTTTGATCTAAATATAATTAATTCCATATCCTAGTTTTTTGTTATCATACATTTGTCCGTAATATACAAAAATCTGAAAATGATTGAACTATTTATTCTCTGCCTTCCTCAGGATAGAGGTACAAGTCTGTTCATACACTGGATGGTCTGGCAAAACAAGTGACCCACATACTAGGATCTGGCACATTTATCCCTTGCAGCAGCAAATTTCAAGTTAGTCAGAGGCTCTTGGCTTCAGTTTCACTGCTTTTAGATCATTTATAGTTTGTGAGTTTGCTGGTTCAATGCTGTATGAAAGTATCAGATTACAAAGCCAAATTTTTAAAAATGCAGTTATGTAAGGAGATGGTTAAATTCTGAAAGCTTTACTCACTGCTTAGCCTCAACTAATTAAGAGACAATTCTGACAATAAAATCTGTGTAAGGATTTTGGGATTTAGATTGAGTATTTTCCCCTGGATTTCTCTGATTATATTTTTTTTCATCTTTGGATACTTGGTGAACATCTGTGTTTGGAGGCTTGTTTTGGTCAAAAGAAGAGGATTTTTTAAAAGCGCAGTTAAACATAAGTAGTTTAGAGATAAATAGCATTCCTGCTCAGTTAAAATACTCTTCTATTGCTTCTGTACGTGACTTGGCCCAAGGCTGATTATTATCCCTGCATCACAGAAGTGTGGAGCAGATATTTCATGGTTGCTTAGAACTGGCAAAAAAGGGAAAGGGTGGGGAAGGAAAGACAAAACCATCTTTTGGTGACTTGGCCCTTGAGGGTCTGTCTGGAGAATGAAGGAGACTTGAAAGTCTTTTGAAGGGATCCACACACTATGTCCGTATGGATAAACCCTGTGCTGGTTAAACGTTTAATAGAGTTAGAGCCACATTGAAGCCAAGAATAAAAGTAATGCCACTCAAAGGGACGGAGGCTTTAGAAGGAGCTAAGTTTGGGACAAGACTTGCTTTAAACAGATTGAGAGAATGGGAATAAATGAGTAGATGACCAAGATCTGTTTAGAGATAGATACTAGACTTGCCTGTTTTTTGAGCTACAAATCAAACTTATAGGCTATTACTTGCTACTTGTTCAATACCCATTTTCAAAGGAAAAATGGCTTCAACAAAAAACAGGAAAGCCATGTCAGTCACACATGGAATTTTATTGGTTAGCGAATATTATTAATGTTAGCATGCCGGGTATGGCATCCATATATAGCACACTGTTCTAGTCAGGAAAAAAAGCAGAGCAGTGCTCTGCTGAACTGCTACATGCATGTAGTACAGTGCAAGAAGTTGTACATGTGTCTTAATTATCTTGGATTAATACCATAACTGCTGAGCTACTGACTAAAAACACTCAGGAGTAACACCATTGCTGCCCTCTCTTCTGTTTCATTCTTGTGCCTGATGGCTAACGTGAAGTTTTTACTAGCATAGTTAGAAAAGCCTACAGCAGAAACAAATTCCTGTTTCAAAGTGAAGAAAGTCTGTTTTAGCATAAACCAGAGATTTCTCCCCAGATTATTTTTTTGTTTCATTCAAAATGCATTCTGTTGCTGCTTTACTTTGATGGTTAAAGTCATACTAGTCTGCAAGGTTGTGGGAAGCCCTGGAAAACGTGGTGTGGGTTGATTTTCAGCCAAGCATGAGAAGAGCACTGTGAGGAGAAAGCCTTCACAATGGCATGTGCCACTGCTTAGAAAGACTTGACAATTATTTAGGAGTAGAACAAAATACTGCCATAGACATAGGATGAATTCCACTTCGAT
Source organism: Colius striatus (assembly GCF_028858725.1). Taxonomy (NCBI): domain Eukaryota; kingdom Metazoa; phylum Chordata; class Aves; order Coliiformes; family Coliidae; genus Colius; species Colius striatus. The sequence continues at coordinate 69,307,588 of NC_084761.1, read as the reverse complement.
ATCACTCCCTTATTTGGCAGAAATTAATTTGAGAAATTTTGATTATCATATCATTTCTACCCCTCTGAGTCAGAGCTTCATTTCTAGCCAGAGCATGTAGCTGACATTCCCATCTGGAGTCAATTTATACTCCTAAATGTTAGCTAGTAACCAGTGAACAAAACCAAATGCTGACATTTTATTTTAGCTAATCTTCTCAGGTAGTTCAGAACTCAGTGTAGCAGTGCAGATTAAACCAGGATATTTATTTAATTAATCTTCTCCTATTTAAAAAAAAAAAAAAAAAGAGCTTAAACATTTCTTATTCACTTCTATTGAAAACACGTAGAAATAGGTGGGAAAGAGGTGAAGTTTGCTAATAAAAACTTTGGTTTTGTGTTTGTCCAACTAAGTAAGTCCTAAAGAGTCAAGAGACTTTGCAAAGTACATGCAACTGATCCCCCTTTTCCTGAAAGCTGCACGTCAGCACCCTGGCTTGGTTGTATCTTTTAGCCAAAAAGATCCTGCTACAGTATCTGGCCATGGGGCAACAGGGTTATGAATATATATTCTAAAGGAATATGAGTACAGAGATAGTCATTAATGAATCTTTTATACTTCAGCCTCTGGAATAAAACCTGTTTCTTAAATTCATTCTTTTCTTCACTGAGCTTTAAAGTGGGATATATTCACTTTGAGTGAGATCCCAAGTCATCCTTTTTGTAGTAATTTTCTTATTTCAGACCTGACTATTACTTCCTAGCCACACAGCTGAAGTCAGTTCTTCACAGAGAACAGAAGATTTGGGGAAAAATTATATCCTAACTTCAAAGTATTCAACTATGATTTTGAAGGCTACAAACCTGGCCAGAATTATTTATTCTTTTCCGCAGACTTGGAGCTTGACTACATTTGCCTAAGATTTCTTCAGAGTAGGGAAACAAAGCAAGCATTCATGCCCCAGAAAGCCTTTTAACTGGGTCCCAGGAAAAGACAGACAGACCATACAGACAAACGATGGAGGCATGATTTGGGCTTGCATGACAGCAGTAAAATGGTCAGAGTTTAGGAGCAAAATAGAAGCCTGCAGAAGGGAAATGGTTTGCACCTTAGCAGTCTAAGAGTAATTAATGGAATCCCCTTACTGTTGTATTTGTGACAGTACAGACCATCTCTCCTGGTTTTTCTGTGCCCAGCTACAGCATCCAGCGGTTGCATGGGAGTTGCATTTGCCCACCAAAACTCAAACCAGTGTGCCAGGACTGGAACACAAACACAGGAGGTTGACTTTGGGCCTTGTTTTGTCCCTGGCATTGCAGATAGCTCCCAAATTTCTCCAGATAGGACTTACTACTGTTTCCAGTGAACCAATTGTTTATTAGCTGAATCTGTCCCACAGAAAATGCCTGTGGCACATTCATCTGCAGGAAGAGAGAAAAATAAATTGTTTCAGAGGGAGCCTCTGTGGTCTTGGTGGAGGGGCTGATACACAAATCCTGTTCCTTTCAGCCTCTTGGTGTGCACACATACTTTGTGCATGCCTCGGGCTATGGGATGCATTGTTAATAATCACTTCAAAGTAGTCTATGGGCATTTAAAGTTGCTCTCTGTTTGCAGCCCTGTCTTTGGTCTTTAGGACACTTTTGAAGTTCTGGCCAGTGGTATGCCAGTACTGCCAGCAGTACAAACTGCACTATTGTTGCGTGGCATTACCACCGTGTCTCAAATTCTCCAGGCCTCCTGTCTTGGCATATCAAGTGTGTTTGTGTGTGCATGTTTATTAAAATTGAGGAGCCTTGTACTATTTGGTGCACATTGGAAGAACTTTGGCAATATTTTCTCTAATGTAAGCACACCATGTTTGTGTTAGCACACGACTTACTAACAGACACTTTTGCAGGGTGGGAATCACAATGATTGCCTTATGTCTGTCTACATCATCCTTTTCACCTGGCAAATTATCTTAAAATTGGTTTATAAGAAGTCTCAAAAGGAAAGGAGTTATTTGGCTTACTTATTTGATTACAAACATTTTAAATAATAAATAAAAAAATCCTAATCTCTTGTGACAGGACGTATATCTACCTGGTGGCAGGTCACATATATTGCACTGTATCACAAAATCCATTGCGAAGATCTTTGCAACACAAGTACCAACATCTTCTTTGAATGTTTCAACTGCAAGGCAGAGTAACTGTGGATCACTGTATAGCATAGATTTTACCCTGTGTAATGGGTGTGTTAAATAATGCATGTGTGTGGACAACATGAAGAATAAAGATGACCACACAGGTTACTGGAGATCCTGGTCCTTCATAGTAACAAAGGCTGCTGCAGAACTTTTGGTAGTGGTGAGGCCAGGGATGGGAGGGGATACTTCATTTGCGCTTCTGACCATCGGTTGTAAGATCTCAGCAATGCTTAGGTCCTGGATTCTATTTTACCTGTGTAAAGGCGGATGTGGTTTCATGGCCATTAAAAGCTGATATAAATGAAACCTGGGACCAAACTGTTGTCTTCTTCCTCTGCTTTCCATCCCCACCTATGCACTCCCATTCCTGCCTTTGTTCTACCATAGAAGTTCAGAAGGCGACACAATGACTTGGATCAGGAATCACTGCGGCTGTCAACCTGACAGCAAACAAACAAAAAACCAAAACAAATCAACTTGACCTCCAAAAACCCTCCCTGATTTTCAGCTAACTCAGTTTCCTGCTCCAGCTCAGAACATCTGACAACACGAACGCTTACAACAGCACAAAGGCAGGGAGGGGAAGGACACAGCTCTTGTTTTACCATTGATAATAACCTTCCAAGTCAATGGACTCCGAGGAATCACAGTATGTCAAGTCTGGGGTGAGTTATAGGCCATTTCTTCACTTTTGTGCTTTTCTGGCCAACACTACCCAAGAAAGCAGGTAAATTTGCAACACTGACAGTAAAACCACCCTGGATTATATTTGTCAGTTAAAATCTTTTAACCATTTTAGCGTATCTGTTAGCTACTAAGGTGATCTAGGTGTTCTTCCAGCACTGTCTTAGATTTTAGGCTGTTTCAGGAATACATTTTTTTTCTCATTTCATCATCAAAGTTTCTTTGACCGACACAGAGGTGTAATATCCTCCCTCATCTTCTGTCCACCAGACTGGGAATGGCTAGCATCTCTTCTTTTTCTGTTGCAAAAACTGTCCCCATATTCTCTGCAATTGGACATTAGGATATATTATGATGTAATTCAAGATACCATGTCATTCTGCTCCCTTTTTACTTCCTTAAAAATGATTGATTCGTATTTTTACTTCATTTATGTATCTGTTCTGGACTCAGTAGTTTGTTTTACATGATCCCATAGAAGTGGTCATTAAACTGTATCATTGTTATCTCACAACCCTATACTTTTGTAATCATAGAGTCACAGAATGATAGGAGTTGGAAGGGACCTTTAGAGATCATCTAGTCCAATCCCTCTGTAGAAGCAGGGCCATCTGGATCGGGTCACGGAGGAATGCATCCAGGTGGGTCTTGAAGACCTCCAAGGAAGGAGACTCCACACTCTCCCTGGGCAGCCTGTGCCAGGGCTCCCTCACCCTCATAGTGAAATAGTATTTTCTTATGTTTAAGTGGAGCTTTTTATGTTCCAGCTTCATCCCATTACCCCTTGTCTTGTTGCTAGATACAATAGAAAAAAGGGATGTCCCAGCCTCCTGACACCCACCCTTTAGATATTTGTAAATGTTAATGAGATCTCCTCTCAGTCTTCTCTTTTCTAGACTAAAAGCCCCAGTTCCTGCAGCCTTTCCTCATAAGGAAGATGTTCCAGTCCCTCGATCATCTTGGTGGCCCTGTGCTGGACTCTCTCCAGAAGTTCCCTGTCCCTTTTGAGCTGGGGAGCCCCAAACTACTAGGTTTGTCAAAAGAGCCCTAGTCACAGAAAGAAAACACCTTAGATCTAAGAAGGACGCCCACCATTATGGCATTTGTACGAACCGTTATAGATCTAGTAAAAAACTGTTTTCTGGTAAGCTGAAAGTCTATGTTACATAATACTGAAGCATATGCCTCTTCATTTTAGGTCAACATCTTGCAAGCTTAAGTATTCTGATTTCATACCAGCTGCTTCCACTGGTATCTGTTCTCACCTGCAGATGGAGACAGGAAAGATCTTGGCAACATTTCAGCCAGATGGTGACTTTCCTTTGCAAAAACATATGTTCACCAGTGTGCCATGTTCAACTGCCAGTCTGGCCTCATCATAACTGTTCATTCAGTGGAAATAACAATGTCTAATCTGTAGGAAGGTGTACAGGTACCCTGACCAGCTTTTAGAAAGAGAAGACTGTGGAAGCATTAGACAAGACTGGTCATTTTGGCTAGTGGAATAAAGAGGGTAAAATGCCCTGTGAGAGACTGAGGCTGCTGGATTACATTTGAACACACATTTGACAACCTGATGGAATTTTCTGGTAAATTTGAGGTGAAATATTGTCTTTCTTCCTGGAATGATGAGCTACAATTGAACTGACAATAATAGCATAATGGTAGAATATAAAATAAGTTATTAAGAAAAGAGATCTTTTCTTGAGACCAGAAATTATGCAGCATTGAGGAAAATATTTCAGCACGACAGCCATAGTTGAGATGGGAAAAAGTTTTGAAAAGGGATGTGAGTATAGAAGACAGGCCTGAGAACAGGCATTTGGTAACTCAGTGATGTCACCAGCATTAAAGAAATTTAGACTGAAACTTGTGACCTCCCATTTCTTCTGCTTGTATTAAAATAATAAAATTCAGCCGATGTACAGATGTACAGTTATGCCTTAGTAATTTTTAGGCACCTTGAAAATCAGAAACAATGTCTTTCAGTACTACCCCAAAGAATTTGTTGAGGTTTCTTATTTTTCATTTTTCCCCCTCCATAACTCATAGGAATGGCACCCTACATTCTTGAACAAAGCAATTAATCTATATGCAATTCAATATGGACATTGCATAGATGTATGAGTGCTTGGCAAACCTTTGGTTGATTATATTACATTTTTTTTCCTTCAAATAAAGGTTAAAAAAAAAAAATGGCAGCACTGGCTGCTAATACCTCACAAGCTGTCCAACAGGACTGGGATATGTGAGAATGCAGCTGCTGATTGACATGCAAGTGACTGCAAGGAAGGTGTACTGGGAAGCATCAGCAAGACCAGAGGGAAACTGAGTGATGAAATGCAGATACAACAAAAGGTGATAGCTGATTGCTGCGTAAGCCTAACAGAGATCTTTATATGCAAGAGGAAATGACAGAGAGTGTCTCTTGTTTTTCTTCTGTCCTGCTCATGCAGCACACTAATAGTAGAAAATAGTTCAAAATAGGTTAAATGTTCAGCAGACTGACCTTGGGAGACATAAAGAAGGTCCTGTAAAACAAAGATGTCTGGAATGCCATTTATTCTTAGTACAAGCGTTTGTAAAACAGAAAATTACCTGTTTTGCAAATGCCATGATGATGTAGGGAAGGTCAGATGTGATCAAAATAAGAGTGTGGTGGGAAGAGGATGCAAATTTTAATTGTATTTCTTCTACTTTAAATTTTTGTAATCTGATGAGGTACTTTTCTTGGAGAGGCTTCAGCTGTGAGGGCTAAGAATTATTCAATACATGGAAACTACTTTATGTGACAAACATCTTGGTGATTGTGAAGTCAAGCCATCCAAAGAGACCAAAGAAAAAAAAAATACTTTCCAGAAATTAAGTCCACTAAAACATAGTTCTTACATAAATATACTTTTATAGAGGTGAGATTAAAAATCTACACAAGTTTTTGAGTTAGAAGACAGGACACTAACAAAATAAATCAGTCTATTTTGCTCCCTGTGGTTTGGCTTTTGTGCCTGGATCTCCTTCTCTTGTTCAGAAAAACCTATCCACGAATCAGTCATTGCAATCCCAAGTGCATGAAATATTTTTTCTTTTTAAGGAATGTGACATTCTCTGCAAAGCAGGAACAATGGTGCAGATTCATCTCCTTACTAAGGACTGGCAATCTGAAGAGTGTCTGAGGATACTTAGAACACCAGTGCATTTTAGAAGTACATTTTAGGTGCAACCTAAGGTGTGCTCACCCAGTGTTTTGCTGTGCAGTATTGGTAGTAGATGATAACATGATGTGGTCTAGGTTCATGCTATACTTGGAATTTTTTTAATTTGTTTTCCGCATTCTCTTGTTTCCTTCCTCAGTGAAGCTATTTCCTACCAAACAATGTTTAAATTGGTATAGACTAGCCAGAGCATAGTCTGGGCTGGTTATCAGCAGGCCTCACAACTGGAACGAGTGTCTCTAGATTTCCTTATCCACCTCCCCAGCAGTTACTGTCATCAAAGCAACTGGATGAGACACAGATGAATAGTTGCTCTTAGAATAGAAATCTGCAGCAAGGTCATTGGTGTTCAAAACAATTTGACCAACAGCAGGAAATTCCCTCCAAGATTGCTAAATCTTGTTTACAGAGATGTCTTTCTACAGGATATACCCTACCCAACACTGTGCTGAGAATGTCACATGACATTGCACTTTTTCATGGATAGTCTCAGTAAACAGAACGGATGAAGTCCTGGCAAAATTTTCACTTCCTTCAGTGCAACAGGGTTTCAAATTAAATATTTCATTGAAGAAAAGGTATACATTTCTTGTGTTTAAAATCATTGTTGTCAGGTGTATAAGATGGCATGTGGAAGTTCTCTTGCTAAGAATGGATGGTAGCTAAATCACACTGATAGATATAAAATAAACCCAGAATTAAACTATCTTGGAATACTATTTCCCAGAGAAGGCTGAGTTGGGACTGGGAGACTGGAGCAGCTACATCCCACTATGAAATATAATGTTAGTAATGCCCACTCAGTGGCTAGCCACATATCTTTTGGTAGAAAAAAAATAATTCCCTTTTTCTCAAGATACGAGACAAACTTGGTGAATACTTCTGTCAAACACCTCCAAGAAAACATTATGTTTCAGAAAGTAATTTTTTGTTCATGCCTATTTTACAAATAAAAACAACAAAGGTTCCAACTGACAAATAATTTATCAGTTATACATATGCACTCTGTCATAGATATTGGCAATCATTTTCTCTAATTGAGAAAAGTAACTGGCTAAAGAGACACTTTAAAATCTCTGACTGTTCACATCCGTTTAATGAAAGTAATAAAACTGGGCATCAGTGTGACAGAGTGGAGAGTAGTATCCAAAGTATTAAATGAAACCTAATTCTTTCTTTTCTATAACCACCACATATCCTCAATACTTGGCATATGTCCTCCACGAGAACCTGTAGGAGTTGGTCTTAAGGGATATATACTTTCAGGTTCACCAGATCAAGGGGAGAGAGAACCACAGGTAATACACTGGAAAACTGACACTTCTTCATGATGCCTTCTCAAAACATTCATGAAATCACCAAACTTATAAGTACATGACTTAGGATCCCCCTCAGATTCTGTTTTTGTTTTTCAGTTAAGATCATAAGCAAAAAAAGAAATCTCTAAGACAGAAATTGCGAAGCTGTGGCCTTAAATATCACTACTGGAACACAAACTACTTTCTATCAATACCCCAAAAAGTTGTATATATCTATTTGCACATGTGGCTCAGCAGTGTGGACCTAGGAACTTAACCAAAGTCAGCTCAGTGGCATTGGCATTAGGCAAGTTTTACTCTACTATGAACATGGAGACCTCTTTTTATTTGGAATAGAAAGACATATAAGGTAACAGTTATAGATTACAGACTGCTTTTACCAGAGGTGTCATAAGTTGACAAGGGTCAACCAGACCATTTTCTTTCTCTTGTAGCATTATATTTCTATCCATCACAGACTCCTAATCCATCACAGGATTTAGTAGCCTAAACTGAGTGAAAACCAATGACATCAAAAGCCTCGTGAAAATACTATCTTTCTATTTGATAGTCTGCTCTAAGGACAAAATATCCATCAGCACCATCATCCAGATTTATATAAGAATGATCAGTTATGAAAAGGAAAAGAAAGCTTGTGGATTTTAAGTAGTGCTTGTGATACAGTGAAAAATAAATATTTTATTGGATGATGTAAATTGTTAAATGTGTACTTTCAACACATGGATGACCAGTTTATTGTCTCTTATACTATCAAGTTATGACTTAATTCTGCTGAAAAATTTAAATACACTGTTTGTGAGCAGACATACAGGTAAAGTATGCTCAAATTTATTTGTAGCATAAGCCGTTTGCTTATGCTACACATAAGACACTACTCTAAATTCTCTATTCACACAACCCAGATGCTTCTGGGCTCATGAAGAGAAAAGCATGTAAAATGAAGTGCAGTTAGAATCACTAGTTGCAAAATTTAAGTTTACATGCTTGTTACTTTCAATACTTGGTTCACATTGTGAACAGTAATTTTTGTAAGATCTATAGTTTTCCATTAGGGTGGGCTTTGGCTGTGTTTGGAAAGAAAATTCAGCTTTATATATACACATTCTCTCTGCTATCTAAACTTAGTAGTAATTAACTCAGCGTATAGCTTTCTCTTTTAAACAAATGGCAAGTGAACTTGTGAACAAAGGAGAGCTAAATAAACAAATAAACATTCTCATGCAACCATTTTCCTTGAACATTTTAATAAATATTTACATATAAATATTTATATTATTTCTAGTTTGCACTTAGAGTATATAATAGGTAACATTTGCTATTGGTCTAAAGCCCTGGTTAACTTGTCTGGTTGACTTTGTAAGTAAATTGGCTGATCTAACTTGCATAAAAAAGAATGAATAAAGGTATCACTCAAGCAAGGATAGGGTGGAGAGCACTTTAGGGAGTGATATGGACAAAAGGAAACAAGAAGACCTATTTAAAGTCACTGCTTGTCCTCTTTAGTTGAAGAAATATGTTAGGTTACAAATAGAAACACTAGAATTAAAATTATCTGTTTTCCTTCCTGAGTAGAAAGAAGAGATTCTTGGCATGTTTTACATGGGAGATTTATTTTTCTGAAATTGTTCAGATTTCTCCTACATGCTCACGAGTACATAGGAGAGGGGTTTTTTTGTGAGTAATGCAGTCACTCAGAAATAAATACACTGCAAATCTTGACCATGAACATTTTAAAGGACTCCTGCTATTGTACTCTCAGACAGAATTTTGTCAAGTATATTACTGGATTAACCTTTCTCTCTCTTATTTTTTTTTTTGTCACTGTTCGTCATCACAATCAGATTAATGGCTTACAGTTTTGATGGGCTATGCAGCTGCATGTATATGTCCACTTTCAATACTAAGACATATCTACAAAGGAGCTTCTAGTATGTTTTCTATTACCTGTCTACTATGATGTGACAGTTGGTGCTTATGGAATATTCCACAAGAATGATCTACTGCAAAATCTTTTATGGAAAAAATATACAGAAAAGAGTAAAAAAGGTGTTGGGTAGGCAGCGTTTTAATTTGATAGTGTGAACATTTTCCTATTTGATAAACAATAGGAAAAAAAGCATTTCTTAAAGATTACTGTTAAAGAACATTGTATTTTAAAAATATTTCCGTATTTAAACTGGTTCTCTCAGACTGCAAAAAAGGAATTTAATGAGATTTTTGGCAAGTAATACTGGAAAAATACTTAAATGTGGTCCCAGTTAAATAAGATCTTATTTATTTAGGTTTTATTAAACTACACATTTTTTTTTACCATTCTTTGTGATTTCTGTCTCTTTTTCAAAAGGGAGAGCATATCTGCTGTTATAATAGCAGATCGAGTCCTGAGCTTGTTTGCAGCTGGATATAGTTGAAAAAAACAGCATAGTGCTGTCTAATATTTTTCTTTATATCTAGTATAGCCAGATGAGAAGCAGCCCTTCTCTCAACATAATAATTAAAACTTAGACACAGCTTATATCAATTAGAACAATAACTTAATATTAAAACACTTAAATATTTTTAGAAAAAGATGGATTGAAAACTGTAGTCAGCATATATTAGAAAAACCGTAATAGCTAAAAGCTTTGTTGTTTTCAACCATCAGGCTTAACCACACATTTGATATAACAAAAACAGATGTGTAGACACTACTGAAGGAAGAGAGGCACCTTTGATCTGCTGACTTCTGCTGCTACACTCACAGAGGACAGTTACTTCCATTAATGAGGCTTTTTTAGTTTATTAGGTTCACTGATTTAATGTGCAGAGAGCAGGAGGGAAATTGCACTACCCTCTGAGAAACCACTTTGATATCTTGTAAATACAGAGCTATAAAGCCCTCATGTGACTTATGACCATAAGTGACACATCTTTGTCAACAGTTGGTATGACTGCTTGACGATGCTTAAAGAGCATGAATGGTGAGAAGGACAGAGGTATTGTTAGATGAGCTGATATTTACTAATCTGTAAGGAATGAACTCAGAGAAGAAAAAAAAATAATTCTTCAGAATGAGTCGGAATTCTTCAGAACTATTTTTGTAGAAAACAAAAGTACCAAAGCAAATGTAATTACAGACATACTGAGAAATACTTAAAGGAATCAGAACAGATGGCTGCATCTACTAATGGTGTTTTATTTGCATAAGTTGAAGGGGTCCTCTTTGCGCCGACTGCACTTATCAGTACAGTATATTGCTTGTAGTTAGCTCACCTAATTACACAATTTAATGAGACCTATGCTGACCACACACAGTTTCTCACATTCACGACAGTCCTGATGCACATATAAACAAAATGCGTTTTGAAGACAGAGTGCCTAAATCTTGCTAATATTAAAGTTTAGAATTTTAAAGAGGCTTGCAGACCTTTAAAGGTCATTCTCTCAGGAGTGCTATTTACTGTAGGAGATGCTAAGAGTCTCTGAATAGTCATGGCAAAGATAGCTAAAATGGGAGTCGTCCACATTGCTGTTTATGTAGTTTACTAGCTGTTACTGAAATATCTAGATTCTCAGTTTTATTGCTGTTTCAGAAGATTTTGCTGAAAGTAATAAGTTAAATAGTGAGATGCTTTAATTCTCCTCCAGTGAATGTCAATGCTGCATCATCTTTGTTCAAGTGCCTTATGTTCTTGTGCCTGCCATTTTGAGGTTCTTTAATTTTCCTTTTCACTCTTAATTTGCAAATCTGTCTGATTAATAAGTATGCCTTAACACAGTTTATTAATCTATTTTTTGTTACCTGTAGTGACATTTCTCTTTACTACAAATTATTTAACACTACAGTAATATTTAAAATACACCTCTAGTTAAAATTAAGCTACAAGTGGCAAAGGGGTTATATAACTCGGAAACCAGATCCTGATTCTCCTGGAAGTTTATTGTGTTCCCACATGATGGAATTACATTTTGACCATAAAACATGATTTTGAGCCCTTCTCTATTTTTTTTTTTTTAATACAAAACTATTTTCCATCTTTAGAGGAAGGCTGAGTAGAGTGCAGGTACATTCACTTGCATCTCACAAGTTCAGTGGTAAACCCTGCTCCTGCTGAGTTCACAGCGAAAAAAACAGCCCTACCTTCACACTTAACTGCTTGTAGGCCAAGAAACATAGCTGGTTCCACAGGAAGAAGAGTAAGGTAAGGCTGAAGCCTTAATGACCAGCAGCTATATTCTCTTCTTGAAAGAAGCCAGTCTGCCCAAAATGCTTTGATTAGAAGCATGCATTCAGCCACTGCCACTGTTGCGATTTAGAGCTCATCTTCACTTTGAGCTAAAAGGTTTGTTTCTAAGGTGTATTTCACTGCTATTTGTTCCATCATGTTGAATTTAAAGGGACTTCAAAGCAGAAGAGTATTACCAAGGCACTGATAGAAGGGCTCAGCTGTGAGAATAATGTTTGAAGCCTCTTACTATAATGAACACACATCACATTAAAAGTGCTTCTGAATTAATTTGTGTGTTACTGCTGGTAAGAATGGAGTTGTAGATAAACATTAAGCAAATTTCCTCGCCTCTCATCTGAGATGATGAGCTCTGTGGTATAGTGGCTGTACTCATACCCTACGTACCTCCACTGGGATCCGATTGAGCCGGGGGAGTTATTATGGGATAACATAACCATATTATTTCCATTTCAAGGAAGATGCTGCTGTCACATGTTGATAGTATGGCATTTGCTAATAACACTCTTCTGGAAAGGACAATCTTATGTTATCTTTAGAAGGTCAAAACTGCTGGATATGCAGATTTTTCTTCTTTGCCTTTCCTTGGACAGTTGCATTTCAAACTATTATTTTTGCATACATACATAGTGTACTGGAATGGTAAACACACACACAGAGGGCTTCAAACATGGAAGTGCTTTCTGTGTCAATTCTGTACAAATGATGAGGAAAATTTGTTTGTGGGTCTCTTCTAGTGTTATTATCACTTTTCAAATGAATATTTGGTGACACTCCTTTAAAATGAATCATGTTCTCTTTGATGAGAAATCCAGATCAGCTGCAATTGAGTCTGTGAGAAAAGGGGAAAAATATTTTGGAATAGGACTTCTCTGCCATATCCAATGTGATATATCAGAAGACTTGGTGTTTCCAACTTCAGTTAAGCTTTGAATTATACTAATAACCCCTTAATGCTGAAGAAAATTCAAATATGATTGAACTTGGTGCCTTACTAATGAAAAGATCGTTTTAAGCTTATTTCCTGAATACCCCGATTCACCAGTTCTGAGCACTAATTATCCTGTGTCCATAAAATAAGTACTTTTCTAAAATATATCAGACCTTTTAGCAGAACAGATTCATCTAGTAAATAAATTTAACATTGTGGTAGGGGCAGGGAGGAAGTGTGAATCTTTCCTGGTTGTAACTTAGTTCCAGTATGCTTTTTTAATTTGAGCTGATCAGAAGCAGTATTTTCAGAATGATAAATACCTCTGAGACTGCAGTCTTTTTTTGGAGAGGCTGCAAATGTTTACAGGAAATTTGTTGTAATGTTTTAGGCAAACAGGAGAGTCAGGGAGATCAAGTTCAGTCTCAGTATAGGAACTTTGTTTCCATTTTCATTTTTCCTAAGAGTTATTAGTTTTCTGCTGTTCTATATTTCTTCAAAAAGCTGTGCTGAGCCACTTTTCTATTAAAAGCACCATGTTTTTGCCTCATCCTAGAAGGAATCAGTGGTTTTTAAGTATGATAAGAGATGCCTGATGGCAATAAACAACCTGAAATTTGAAAGGAGAGTTTTATGAGATTTTCTGTAAGAGACACAATGATGCTTCTATCAGCTTCAAGAGCGAGTGTGCCCAACTGCCTCTTTAGATCTTGCCTTTAGTTTAATTATATGCCACCATTCACTTAAATGACAAGAAAAGACAGAGAACAAATTCACATGGAGTTTTTATTTCTGTGGCTTAAAGTGCAGGAGAAAGTGTTCCCATTCTCCAGCTCTCATGGTGATTTAGAAACATGGAAAGAATTGAAACAAAGGTAAGAAGCCCCCACTTGATGGATATAAACTACAGTTTGTTTTTCAATAATTGGTATACTTTTTTTTTTGGTCCCATGAATATATTCTTGGTTTTAATATTTTTCTCCTATATTTCTGAATAATATTATATTTCTCATGCTTTCTAGCAAGCTTTATTGATAAAACAGGCAGATGTGCATTCTAACTAATAAAAGTAATTACATGTATTATTAAACACTAAGAAACTGTTGTCAATATATGCTTGCAGTCATCTGTGGAGTTTTTTTACTATGCCTATTGTGGCACTGGAGTTGACATTTTAACTGTACTGTCTTTAAAATACAGTCTTATAGAAATAAAATACAGAAACATTTTAGCCTCTAAAGTTATTGTTTATCTAATATGTTAAAAATTTCTTATTTTTTATAAAGATAAATTTTCCTATTGTTCTAAATCTGATCTCTTTCTTGCAGCACATTCTGCAGTGTAAAAGATCTCTCCCATTTGGAAAAGAAGTCATTTTAGCTCCTTGCTATGAACCTTCTGTCTTCAGACAAAACTTCATCTACAGTGCTATCACTATATGGAGAGATATATTAGAGGGTGCTCAGCACCCATTCCAGGTACTGCATAAACACATGATTGTTGTCTATTCTTGTCTTGAACAATTTTGTACCTAATATTGTAAACTGTCCCCAGCAGAAAACTGAAATGATGGGAATCAAATGGTATGATGTACTGAAGACAAAGGAAGCATTGGAGTGAATAAAGGGGGCAGAGAAGAGTTAAATCCCTGTGGAGATTTCCCCAGGTGGTGGATACTGAAACCTCATGTTTGAAATTACATCTTGCTGTGGTAGCTCCAAAGAAATGGAACCAGATGTGCTCATCACTACCCATCAGGCCACCATGGCAAGCTAATTTTGCCAAATAGCCCAAATATACACAGAGCTGTAATGACTCTTAATTCCTAACAGCTTCAGTGATCTTATTAAAAGCGGTGGTGGGCTCAGGGATCAGAAACTACTGGTTTCAACTTTCAAATGGGCTGTCTGAGGATGCTAACCCCAGTGACATTACAATATAAGATGTCTTATAAGCAAAAGAGGTATAACAAATACTACTAATAAAAATATGGAAGAAGAACATGGACTTATGAAATAAGTAAAACAAGTTTATTGGCAACCATTTTTGGTTTTCCAGTTTCAAAAAAAAAAAAAAAAATAGAGATTGTTGTTATTTTTATCCTTAAACACATAGTTCTGACGGGATGATAGAATGATGTAGGAACTCAGTGGGATATCAAGTAAGGAATTAGGTTTTATGGGCATCTGTAAATGCTGCAATGGCAGTTAAGAGCAAGAGTACAAGTTACAAGCTTTTATACATGGGCTTTCTGAATTATTTCTACTTGGTAGTTGGAAAGGTTGCAAAATATGGCCTATCTTTTTACTGATCTTTGAAATCTCATCAAAATACCTGTCTTCAGCTTGCTCATATTCTTCTGTTGGACTACATTCTTTCCTTAGTGAAGTTATTGTTGCTTTCACATCATCAAAATTCCTTTCTCCTAGTAAGACATAAGCTATTGAAATTCTGTGTAATGAAAGCGTATTTCCATTTGAGATCATCTAACTTTATTGCTTCATGTCCAATTGACTGTTACAAGATACCAAACTTCCCAAGCTAAGTTCGTGTTAGCAATATGTACTAGCAATATGTACAAAATGAGATATGTAATTTCTAATGTTTTACTTTTTGTTCAGTAAGTGTCCGCTCTTTCAACTGTTCTGCTCAGCTGTCCAGCTGAAGAAAAGATCTCCTGAGAATTATACCATAGATGTACACTGGCCAGCTTCAGTAAAGTTAAAATAGCATGGAACATAACTGTGCATATACTTCTCTGAACTTCTACATTTCTAAAAGGTACAGAAGGAGGCCTCTTTTGAAATGATACAAAGGAGACATTTGTAATATTTTACTATGTCAGGTTGCAAGCCAAAATCTTAAAGCCTACAGATAACACTATATGTCCATAAGAAATGCAACGGATTTTACCAAGTACTTCCAAAGAACAGCTTCAAGTTGAAAAGTGGCTTCAAGTTCTCTTAAAAGCTGCCATGGCTGGGAAATAAGCCAAGGTGTCTGTGTTTCTGTAATACTTGTGCTGATGCCAGTGATAAATATTTGGGCAGTCATTTTCCCTTCTGCTTGAAATGTCTGAGTGCTTGCTTGAGGGTCCTAACAGACCACGGACAATTTTATCTTCCAACGAACAAAAGATTCAAAGTCAAATTATAGAAGTTATTAATACAGTTTGAAAATTCAGAAAATAGATATAAAATGTATATATTTCTCAAATCAAGTGGGAGTTACTCTGTGAGATTTTATGGCATTTTTAATGTAGAAAGTTAGGGCTGTTGATACTAATAGTCTTTTTGACCTTAGAAAAAGAACCATGGCTATTCCATATGATTTAAGATGCAAAAAGATGAACTCAGAATCCGCTAACAAAAAGCTCTTAGAGGACTCTGGATTGATCTCAAAATTAGATTTCAAAGGAGAAGAGTCATTAGTAGAGAACCCTAAAAATATTGACTACAAGGTTATTTTGGCTTAAAAACCCTTATTACCTGATTAACTTCACTCAATTATAGAAATCCAAAACGACAATCAACATAGCAACAATCATACATATATCTCTGTATATATGCGTTGCATGTACTAATATATACTAGACTGAAAAAAATCACGTGGAAATATCATATTCCTTTTCTTCATTGATACAACTGTAATAAACCCCAACTCTGGCTACAAGTTTGAATGTTCAGGATTTTACCAATTGTGTAAATCTCATTAGGTTCTTAAGTTTCTGAAATACGTGATATACGTAAGATTATGGTCAGCACTTTTACATTAAAGAGCTGTAATTGCTAATATGTTCATTCAGCAAATTCTTACAGCAGAAAAACAAACAAATTCATCAACATAAATGTCTGATCGCAATCCGATTTCTCCTGGTTCTGCAGAATGAGAGATTTTTAGGCAGCACCTTCTCATGTAGGGAACATGATTAGAGCTTTTCTTCTTCAGACCTGTTACAAAAATCTCTGTCACTGCATCACTGGTTAAAAGCAATGGGAGACAAAACCAGTGTTTAGCTTGATTTATGTAACTGTTCTAGAAATTTCTAGCCTAGATTTCTTTGCATTTTGAAATTTATCAAACTTCCATTTTAATGTGAACTCTTTCTTACAGCAAAATCACCCAACTCATCTTCCTGTCCCACCCCCAGTTCATCTTTAACAACTTAATTGTGAGTAACACAAACCTCTCTTTACCAGGCTGCTTGGGAAAGTTGTTCTAATTTCCATTTAAAAAAATATGCTTTCTTGTCACTTCAGTACATGTACTCAGAAATATTTACTGAATCAAGAAGAATCAAGAGAAACATGATGAATTCCATGCTCTTGAAGCTTTAGTTTGCCATCTTTAGAGGAAAGTGTTCAGGATGAACAGAAGTAGGCACGATGTGAGGTAGTGTATCAAGGCAAACACAACACATCAGGAAGCTGCAAATCTGTCTGAGGGCAAAACAGAGATGCTTGACAAATGATAGATATGGAGAAAAACAAAAGGCTGTACACCAGTCTTTTGGGACACATACTTTACAGCTGTTGTCTCTGTCCTCTCAGCTCTGAACACTGACTGCAAAGATGTGTAAATGACATTCCAAAGCACAAGTACAGAGAGGAAGATGTTACACAAAAATTACGGTTGCAAGAAAACAGTTTGCTGCCTAGTCTTTCAAAGTGAAACTTTCTTTTATAGATTTCAAAGATTCAGTGGCCTTGAAGAATATCAGGTTAATGAACCAAGTATAAGCAAACATCTTGTACATTTAATGTTAAAAAAAGCAGACATCACCCAACACAGATTTCCATTTTCCTCTGTTACAGACCAGAGCCAGCTTAATGCCTAGACATTTTTCTGCTGTGACTGGCAGTGACAGGCAAAGGCACATGCCAAATCCTTCCTGTCTGTGGCTCACCAGGGCAGGCCAGTTGTTACTTCGGCTCAGGTGGCAGATACTTTGCTGTTGGAATAGAGCTTCAGCATCAAGCAGCAAGAGTAACATGGCAGAAACTCTGACAGGATGCTGTGAAATTTGAACATGAGCTTCTCAGAATATTGATAGAGACTAAAAGCCTTTTGATGCATCAACAGAGAGAAAGAGACAATTAATCTACTGATAAAGTCTTACGCTGGTTCTGTCTTATCTCTTTGCCAGATGAAATTGTATTGCTACACAACAGATACCTGAAATAGTGAAAGTAGAATGCAGATTTTCCTTTGTCCCTGTGTCTTTTCAGCAATCGTCTTTCTATTGGGCAAGTTCCCTAAGAGAAATGTGCAAAACTCATCCCTATTTGCCAAAAACTGCAAAACATAAACCACTCTAATTTATATTAGGGTATAATCCAAAAGCTGCAGTCACCAATGGCTTCTATTATATTATCACATAAGAGAATCTGAGAAATACAACTCAAGTCAAATCATGTTTGGGGATGTGAAGAGATGGGGAGTGAAGAAGCAATATGAAGTCACAAAATCATACCTCGCAGCCTCTATGCACATCTGGTCACAGGATTTTAACATATTACTTTGGAAATTCCTTCTCATATCTTACTATCTACTTGTGTTACACTCATATTTTTTCCTGCTCTCCGAGTAACTTATTGGCTAGCTGCTATTCATTTCTTATTCTGTTCATTCTGTTTTTTATGCTTGATTTATCCCTTGTAAGTAGAATCTGACTAAATATTCATCACTGATTATTTTTATTAGCTGCCTCTGTATAAGATTAACAGAGATTTATCAACATTCGGCACCCTCAGACAAACACATCCACAACTCCAAAAATAAACTGCACTGCTAATTGACTTTCTCACAGTCTGGGATTATTGATACCAATTAGCAACCTCTAGTACAGTGAGATATTTCCCGCACTGGGAGAATTTGGCCCATTTAATTCTCTCCCCTATTCCACAGAGCCTCAGCCCTGCTTGGATCCCTACAAGTTGGTGAACATGGCACTGCAGAAAGAAGCTCAGTGGATTGATAAGTTCTCTGCCTGTGCTGGTCTGAGTGATCACTGCATTTTTTGGGGTACATATTAAAGATATTCATATGGCTTCTGAAATCATCTCCTCCCACTGAGCACTGATAGTAATTGTTTTACAGATTATAGTCTCTTCAAAACAGAACAGTGTCTTACACAGTGCTAAGGATGCCGCAGCCTTTAGTGAACAATAGTATCAGTCAATCAATCAATCAATCAGTCAGTCAGTCAATGTGCTCTGACGTTTCTTTCTTTTTCATCCCTCTCCCAAACTTTGATAGCTGCATAAAATGCACAACGGTCAGTTTCAGAAGATTCACTTCAGCCTCTTAATGGGGTGTGCATTGCAAGAGAATCTGTTCTGCCAGCATTAATTCCATTTTCAATGGGAAAATGCTGAAGGAACTAGCCATTGGAAATGGTTGAAATTCTTGCAAGTGGAATTCTATCATATAAAATTAGCAAACATATAAAATATTTATTGCCACAGAGATACTATACAGCTGCTTGGGTCTGTATTATTTTTTCATACTCTACTTACTGCCAACATTTTCCTTAAAAGAAGTAATCAGTTAGTTCCTAACATATAGCCTACAATATAACTAGACTCCCTTCTGTGTCTTGTGCAATAGTGGCATTCCCTCAGAATAATAAATATTGTCTATATGACAATTAGGTTTAGGGGAGATGGTAAATGCAAAGTTCAGGAGGTTGTCATTAATATTATCTTAAGTCCTATGTCCTGTTGTCTTCATAGCTTAATATGTTTACTCTTAATATAGAACATAATTAGGAAATAATATACCTAATTTTTACTGAAAATAGCAGCTTGGTGAAATATTTCCTATCATCTGGGGCTGACCTTCCCACAGGCCGCATATCCTGGAACAGCACATTGTAATAAGAGAAATCAGTTATTTTGGATGTAGGCCAAACATTAATTTAATTTATCTGGCTGCCCCCTTCCTTTCCATCTCTTCTCTCTGCTCTCCCCAATAACACTCACATATGTGAGCTGGAGTTAAGAAGTTGCAGTTGGTAAACAAAACAAAGAAAAAACTGCTAAGAAGTTAATGAAAACATCAGTAAGTCACAGCATCTGGATCTCATCATTCACCTCTGACATAAGAAAGATGTCCAGATGTTAGCAAAACTGTAGCAGTTGAAATATTTTGTGAGCAAAGCTCCTTCCAAAAAATCAGGCGCGAAGCAGTTCAGCACTTTCAGCAGTTTTTAGGAATGTTTCAAAAATATAACGGTCTTTTAGATGTGTGAAATATCTGCTCAGTGCTGAAAGAATATACATTCTGGGGAGCTGAGTCTGGGAATTGGGAGCCCTCACTCTTGGGAAATGCATATGCATGTTCAAAGAGTAGGAGAAGATGAGGCCTACCGGTTATCTGTCATAAGGTGAGACCTCTTGCAGAGACACAACGCTGCTTGTCTTGTATCCAGCATTCAAGACTAGAATTTGACAATATCCACAATAATAAATTATGAAGATGGGCCTGGGGAGAGTAGACTATAATTTTAATCTTTTCCACTCATTTTTAATCCCTGTCTGGGATAGAAGCCTCGCATGCTGGAAAGTATAAATGATGAGGCTGGTTTCCTAACAGGTGTTTGCCAGGTGTAATGTTTTTTTTGCTTCCTTTTGTGCCCAAGCTGCTTGATGGAACGGTGACATTTTTCACATTTGGGTGCTCACTCTCCATTTGTGGAGCTTCATGACTGCTCAGTTCCTCTCAGACATGTTTTCTGCGCTGCTCTGCATGTGATCCCTCTCTCCTTGACCCATACTTATAAAGAGTCATTTTGGAGTCCCAAAGAAAGCATTAAAATTATTTCTAAAAATTCCTAATTGCTGAAGTATCCTGGGACTGGTTTACTCTTATGCACACCCCTAAAATCCCCAGGCATAGGAAAGGACATACTGCAGTCCTAGAAATGGCTAGAATGACTGTGAAAAAAAAAAAAGATTGCTGCAAAAAGGGTGTATTTCCATAATCCCTTCCAGCTGTTGTAGCTTGAATGCATGAGGATTTTGTAGCAACCACTTCTACAATAGACTTAGGGTACTGTGTACTTCTTATTGTAAACTTGGACAAAATAGTGCCATTGTTGTAGCCTGAATGCAGAAGTTATGGCGGAGCTCCATGAAATAAATGTTTTAAATTTCACTAATGGAGGAAAATGTAAAAGTGATAACTAAAACTTTCCAATTGTCCAGTCCTTCAACACTGTCATTTAGCTCTGCTGTATTAAAATCTCCATTAAAAATACCCAAGGTGACAGAGTATCTACATTTTCTTTTTCCTATGAGTGCTCCAACATCTATTGGTATCAGACTTCAAATTGGAAGCATGAGGGAAATACTACATTCCAGTAGCTGAAAATAAGCATCAGAATCATGCTACAGGCAGCTATGGTCTGTCTGGCACTTCTCTACATTTTCATATGGAGAGTAAAAAATTAAAAATTAGAATATGGAATAGGAATCAAGCTATGTATTTGATCCCAGATGCCATTTTGAATCAGGAGTTTGACTGAAGGACTTTGCCTTAAATGAATTCCAGTCATTCCACGAACACCAGTGGTAAAAAATATGCTACTCTATATAACTGGAAATTTGAAGTGGCAATATTTTCCAAAAATAGACAAACATATGCTATATTTGAAATTGCACTTCTTATTGCACTTAATGTCTGCAAATGTCTTCTTTTGTTACCAGACAATTGTTATTTACTCCGGTCATGTTTCTTTCCAAAAAATAACAGCCTATTTATAAGCACATATCAAATCAATACTTGATAATTCTCTACCTCATAGCAAATGGCTATTTTTAATATTTATATTTATATAATAGTCTGAGTAAAACACCAAACCTATTGGAGCCTGTCTCCAGTTTCAGGGTCAGTAATTTCGTAAAAATGCTGATCTAGCCAAACAGCGATACATTTGAAGCTGTATATTGAATGATTTCAAGTTCTGCAACTTACTCCTTTTCTAAAACTTTATTTCACCTACACACACTGTAAATCTTTCTTCGGTCTCAGAACAAAGCAAACACTTAAAGCAATAATTTCTCTTCTGCCTGAGTATAAATTTTAGAGACAGTTAAAATATAATGTAAACCACTTTAACCTAGGATTTTAAAAATTTCCCAGGGATAAAAATTCCTTTCTTTACTTCCCGTACTTCCTATAGATAGGTGTATACATGTCTGGAAGTATAAGCAGTATCTGGGAATTGCTTTAGAATTACTTGTCTTATACTGACAGATCTTTCAATCCATAAAAAGGCATATTTTAAGGCATCAGAGTTAAGAGGAAAGTCTAAGAGAAAATATGAATTATAAACACAAGGCAAATACAGGAATGATGATAATGAAGAACAAATTAGCCATCAGTAAGAGCAAATAGTGTGCCACAGATGCTTCCAGTGATCCTAGACAAGTCATGCAAAGATTAATAGCACCGGTGGTAAGAAAAACTTAAATAGTAACACAATTCTAGCTGATCACTGTAAATGAAAAAATAAAAAGCCTACTCAAAGGGGCCTGCAAATAAACTCTTCATAAGTAGATTAAAAACTAACCCAGTCTTTATTAAAAATGTGAAAACCAAGAAAAAGCTGACTAATGGTCTACTGAAAGGAATCTAAATGGAAAAGAATCCTTTGATGGAAAAATGTGAAAACCAGGTAAAAGCTGACTACTAGTCTACTGAAAGGAATCTAAATGGAAATGAATTGTACTTTTTCTGCAGTCCCAGAGTCCTCTCCGTAGCTACATTTTTAGCAATAACTTACAAGGACATATATAACCTTTCCAGTTGGTTCAAACACTAGCAAAGTAGGCGGAATGAAAAGTGGTTTGTAACGAGATTGTTGCAAATGAGTTGTTTTTCATTTCCTTGGCAATTCACGGAAAACAAAACCAAGAAAAACAAGGATGGCAAAAGCTCACTTTATTTTTAGTGGGTCAAAATGTACAAAATTAATTTTAATGTGAGGTAAATTAAATATCGTGATGCTTTAGTGTACCTTAATTAGGAAAAAAAAATTGACATGATTGAAGATGCTAAATGCTAAGTAGATAAATAAAGAATATAGTTTCAAATAGAAAATTTGAAAGTTTATTTTTAGAATACCAAATAAGTAATATTTCTCCCTAAACTTTCAATGGCTAAGCCACTGCAGCAAAATTTACAGTAAGTCACAAATCCTGGACTAACTACACAGTTTCTTTTTTCCCCATGTAATATCAGGCATTTCAGAAGACAATTTAGTTTTTTCATCATTAAAAAATATAATTTAAAAGAGAGGCATATGAGTAGTCAGTTGTATTCTGTGTCTGACCATGTTTACCAGAAAATGCTGGATTGAAAGAGCAGGATTGTTTAGTCATGTCATATGGTGGACATAACGGGTTTTAGTGGAATGCAATCAAATGCTTACATGGGTCATCTACAGTCTACCATGCAGATAAATCAGCCAACAGTGGAGGCACTAGAAATCCGTCTACAACATTTTGAGGATATGCTGAGAATGATGCGTGCACGTTCTGGGGAAGCTCACTCTACACTGTTGCCTTTCTTGTGCATAAAATCCTGGTCTCTGTTTAGCACTCTGTGCACAGAGAAGAAGCCAGAATGTGCTGAGGATGTGTCCTGGCTTCAGTAAGGGGAATAAATTGGGAATTCCCACAAAAATTTTTTGTGAATATAGTTACAAGAAAAGTTAAAATTTTCATATTGCCCATTTATTGAATGTGTCAACTTGAGTCTCATTTTTTCCTCTTATTCTTTGCTGTTCATTCCATTGCCCCAAAATGTATCCCAACTCTACTGGGCATTTTTGATGTCCCAGCAGTTGAAAACACTTCCATTGTGTTTAGTGGTTTATTTAGGGATTCATTTTCCACGTTTTAAGATCATCAGACATTACTATTAACATCTGTCTAGATTTTCTTTGTCTGTGTAAACTAAAAGAAAAGACATCATATGGAAAACCATGAGCTGTGCTGCCATCAAAAGTGATTTGACTATGATGTGATCACACTGTGCCTGCTACTCACTGCTCCTCAGGACAGGTATTTTAAAAATATATACCATATTTATACAATGGTAATAATATACCATAATATGGTGTAATAATATACTATATTTATACAAGAGTGCTTCATCCCAGCTGGCTGAACCAAAGATTGTCCTGTCGTGTGGAGGGATAGCCCTGGTGTTAGGGTTCAAAAGCAACGTGAGGATGCTGCACTGTGATACTCCCTCATGGCCAGGGCAGGATGGTAAGCAGAAGTGATCTGAGAGAATAGTCTGTATTTATTCATCCCTTTGTTGCGTCCACTCAAAAATAAAGCATCTTTAAGTACAACCTTTTAGTTTAATGCAGTTTACTAACATTTTAAATACTTCTGGTATTTGTTCTCCAAGACTAATGCTATCTCTGTTTTGTGTCTTTAAGACTACATGATCTAATGGAAAACCTATTTTACACTCTATTTTCCAGAGTATTTATGAGTGGTACTGCCTGTTCAATGATTCCATCAGATTATATTGCATATTTTGCTATTTCTGTGTGCAGGCTATCAGATTTTTTTAAAGGCAAAACATTTTTTAGATTACTTCTTCTTGAATATGCCTTGAAGAATGCATATTTCACATTTTCTTCTTTCTATTGCAAATATCATGTGCTTTTTTTAAAGGTGTGTCTTGATAACACATATTGCTGATCTAAGTGGATTTCTTATTTCAGTGTCATGACCCTTCTCTACCACTCTTAGATAGTCAGCAGTTTAAACTGCTGGTATTCCAGAGAACAAACAGAAAAGCAACACAACTTGTTGCTGTTTTGTTTCTCTTCCTGAATCTGTTTTTCATGAAGTATTTTCAGGAATAGACCCTGATATCTGCTTCAATTGCATACCACACTGCTTAGTGGGGGTTTAGTCTTATGATTTGCTGACTTTCTGACAGACAGCAGCCCAAATTTACTATTGTACTGACAAGCCTACATGGCCAGTACAGCCTGGAAAATGGAACTGTCACTGCTTTAAAGGGTCCTCTAACATCTAAGCCTTGTATTGATAAAAACTGTGACGGCTCATAACCATCTGCCAAGTAGAATAAAAACATTCCGACCCTTATCAGTGCAGCTAAAGAGGGTAAAGGGTTCATGTTCACTCCTCGTTTCTAGGAATGCAACTGAGTCTCAAGAAATATAATTAGCAGCTGTCTATCCCCCAAATATTTGACAATCATATGCAAGGTTAAATATGCATGTTTATCAAGGCCTTTTTGTATTCTGATAAAACTTGCATATTTTCATATGAAGGTCACATACAGAAGGTATAAATTACATGTCTGTGATGCTTTCCTATGTGAACTGATGAGAGGAAAACAATTTTGTGGAAGACAGTTGGTAGTAGTTGTCTTACATGGACACAGGCCAGAAGTACTTGGAGTTTGTTGATACAA
Organism: Colius striatus; assembly: GCF_028858725.1. NCBI lineage: Eukaryota > Metazoa > Chordata > Aves > Coliiformes > Coliidae > Colius > Colius striatus. The sequence continues at coordinate 69,282,578 of NC_084761.1, read as the reverse complement.
ATGCCATTCTGAATGTAACCATAAATTTAAAATCTTACTTCAAAGTATTCACATGAGCATCTCAAGCAGGTGGAATGGAAATAAATGCCAGGGTAAACAAGTATCCAGCTGACCAGGCAACACAAAGATTAAACAAATGCTGACTTGGTCCCACGAGCTTCCCTTTTATAGATTTGTGTAATATCCATGCCTTTTTACTTGGAATTTCTTTCCTCTTGGTGTTCCTTCCAGTGGACTTTCAGCAATGTCTCAAACATCAGGACCTGTTGCTGCTCTATGCCCTGCAGTCTTTAGGCTAGTAAAGAAGTCCAGTTCTCTAACACACCTTTGAGAGATGAAAAGGAGTATCTGCTCATTTCAGTTTGCCATGGAAAAGAGGTTAATGCCATTACTTTCACAACATTGCCACATTTGTGACTGACTACTGAGCACTAAAGTAAATGTAATGTCCCAGTCTCCTGTCACCATGAGCCTTTACTGTAAAACTGTGATAAAGCTGAGGTACTTTGCCATCTGTGGAAACAGGCACGGATTTTATCCAGCCACTAACACATGGACATAACAAGGTTTTTATGAGTTACTCTAATTTAAAACAGGTTTTTACCCCTGTGTTTCTTTATAGACCATGGTCACTCACTGGCTGATTACCTGTTGTAATCAGTTTTGGAATCAGAACACAATTACAAATGTCTGTTATGGACTTAGCTGCTCTTATTTCTCCAAAACGTAAGTGCAGAAGAATGATGTAAAAGTTCAGTTTACATTAGTGAGCCATACAGTCTGCTTCTCGGTCATCTCATCCTTGATCTTATCATTATTCACATTTCTCCTCCCTCGTCCAACCTCCCTCCCCCCACCCCCCCAAAACTGCCCTCACTGTAAGTAAACAAACAAACCAAAGTGATCCCTCTGGCACGTCACACCCACTATGCATTTCTGCTGTCTTCTCTGAAACCTCTAAATGCCATGATAGTAGAAGTAACAAAGCCAGTTGACTGAATGAGAATCATTCAATCTAGCAGACAGACAGTAACAGGAGAGGAAAATAAAGTGAGTTAAATTATCTTCTCCTCCAGCTTTGTATTATGATTTGCCTCGAGTTTTGAGTATTTGCAAGTAAAAATAAAAATGTGAACTGTAACCATATAGTTGGCTGGTAATTTATATCTCAGAAGCCTTCTCTGGCATACCTGACACTCACTTGGAGCAAACAGCACTGAAATCCTTGCCAGAGGAAATACCAGTAATCGCTCAGTGCACAGCCCAGATATTCCAACTGACACACTCCTTGGCTGCAAAACACTCCGTTAATGCAACTCACTGAAGCACATCACAGCACTGAAGCACAGGCTCTGACCTAACAGCAAAATAAAGTGCTTCAGTACACTTCGGTCTGAGGAGTTAGCATCATAATATCAAACCAAGATTCACTGCTCTTTTTCTTTTAACTGACGTTTGTCTCATCTAGTTATAGGAACATATACAGTCCCACCCATAGGCATAGCACGAAAGTAACGTGACAAACAAAAGGCTGGAGAAATAGAGGTATTAGAGGTACTTAGATACATTATGCAAATGATACCACTAATTGCCATTATTGACTGGGGTCTCTAACAAATCTTAAAATATGCTTATGTAATGTCCTTCTCACCTGCTAGTCGTCTGTCTCTTGTGTTTTTCCAGATAACATCCAAGGCTCTAGCAGTGGAGTCCCTGATATGATCACTAAATGATCTTCTCAGAGGGGCTTTCACTGGGCGATGCATAATGTAGATCGATCACACATCCAGAGTCAAATAGCTGTAGCTTGGCCCCAGGAAAAAGGACATTCTTTGCCTGGGGATCTGTCTGAATTTCTCTTCTTCAGCAGGCAGGTTGTTACTTTATATAATTTGTCATCAGCCTTGTGGAGCTTTTCCTTGAAGAGTCAGGCATTGCAGTTCTCACTGCGGATGCAGGAAAGCTCAGACTGCAGCCAGCCTCTTGGAAAGCTGCCAAAATCTTACATCTGGAACAGTTTACAAATGAGCTAACGATACAGTCATTTAGATTTGGGGCTTTATTTGTGGATATCTATAGGATTCTAGCTTCCTGTTTAATCAAATAACTTACCAGGCACATACTTGCATGCTCATTTATTAGGATATTTCAATACTTAACTGATATTTCAAGTAATCTTTCATGTTTTGATATGAAAAAGGTAAGAAATAGAAAAGAGATAAAATAATTTTAGTTACCTGCTGTTCAGGTATTTTATCTTCTAACTATTTTTCTTGCATATCACCTTATCTATGGTACAAAATAAGGCCTGATTCTGAGTTCCTTATGTGTAGTATTTCATGCCAATGCTGGAATGAAGGGGAAAATGAGAGGAAAAGAGGAGAGGAGAAAAAAAGGAGAGGGAACTAGGCTTACATATATTTCCTGAATGGAAAGATAAGGTCCTATATCCCATATGTAAAAAGTTTATGCTTGTAACTGAGATTAATAGTAACAGTAAATGAAGCCATTTGACCTTGCTTATTTTGACCTTTTAAATTGATTACTGTGTCCAATTGCCTCCCTGAGGGTAAGCAGGAAGAATGAAAAGGTAGCTTTCCCTTCCTAATATTATGTATGGTAATATGTGAAGAGGTGAGAGATCCCAGCCTAAACCCCTGATCCCTTTTGTTATCAGTGAGAGCAAAAATTGTTGAATAGAATTGTCTTTATGTAGATTCAAGGTGAAGTCCTTCATTTTTACAGCAACTACAGCTGTTAAAGTCAGATGCCATTATTTTCTTGAGATGTATTATACTATTAAAAATTGATTGATTAACGTCTCACAAGGTTGGCATACACAGATCAAATTACAGAATTACAAGTTTCAGCCTGTGAATTTCCACTCCTTTCAAATTCCTTTCTAAGAGGAAATCAGTTTTTCTTTTCATCCTATACTAGATAATTTATTTCATACTTTCTTATTTGTTATAACTTTTCTGATGCCTTCTCAGTCCACTTCATTAGTCCTTATTTCCTTTAAGACAAAACGTGATCTTATTCCAACAATGAAAATAAATTTGAAACAGTGTAACTGAGGGAGAAATTGGCTCACCAACTATTTAATGCAGATCATTATCCCTTCCTATCTAGGCCTTTGTCTATTATCTTTTTAGAGCATCTACAAACACTAATGTCCTGTTTTGAACAAACTAACAGAAGCAAGGGATCTCAACAGTTTGCAGTTGCTTTCCTCATTGCATGTCTCCTACTTTTTGATGAAGAAAGAAGCAGTCAGCTCTAGGGAAATTCAATCTGATTAGACAATCTTGAAATGCAAGGTTGTATTCTTCTTCTTCTTCTTCTTATTATTATTATTGCAAAACTTCCTTTTAGAGCAGGTGATGATATGCTTATATAGGCAAATGCTGTCATGATCAGAGAATAATCCATCTACCTACTTTGAAACACTTACACTCTGTTCAGGTGATATCTGCCATTGTTTCTATTAGTGACCAGCTCAGAAGAGCACAAGTTCATTTTTAAATGAGGAGGCAATAACCAATATCTAAATCTGAAGCTAAATGTGTATATCTCTGTATTTCAGCTGAGCATCTCTGTCAGAGGAGAACAGAAGGCAATGAGAGAGAAGACAGACTCAGCAGATTTTAAAAGTGCATATGTCTATGTTACCAACAATGTGGCCCAGTAAGAGTGGATTTATACAGCAAAAGAAAGGGTACTTAGGTTCTGACACATCTTGAGGTGAGGTTACTTGGAACTAAGTCTACCTGGATCTCATGAACTGAATGAAACCTCAGGAGGGTTTGGAGATCACTGGCATGCTACCAGGGTGCATCTTCTGGCTTAGTGTCATCTGAAAGCCATTCAGTTCACATGCTCCAGGACTGCTGGAAGATATGAATCAAATGGTGGTGTTGGGAGATAATTTTCAAAAGCCTATGCCTGGTTTAGGCTAAAATGCCAATAGAAACACATCCACCACTATTTTAGCAGCTAAATCATCTGTTTAACATTTTAAAAGAACAATATTTATTTTGCTGATTTGGGTTTATTTGTGTGAGAGTTTTTGTGGATTTTGTTACACATGTAGGCAGGTCACAGATCGAATATTTAAAATAGTCAATGCACCCAGTTCAATAAAATGGGCTAGAAAACATCAGAATGACCCAACAATGGGCAAAGAAAATGCAAAGATAAACTATAAAACAAAGCAGAGGAGGATGGCTAAGGGAGTCTGCTTGTCTTGTTTTCCAACACATAGAAATGGATAATCTAAGTAAGACTGTGGAAAGAATTTAATTACATGTCAGGATATTCTTGATGGGCCATGGACAGGAAAACAACTAGGTATAGGTAGGCTAGAGGTATGGATAGGAAAGGACATTAATTTTAGGAAAGTGTAGACTGAGAGATCTGGCGTGGAAGACAGTTAAAAGCAAATATATACAAATAAAGAAGAAAATTATTTTAAAATCATGTTAAAAGGATGCATCAGTGAACAACCGTGCTTCAGTCTTTATTTCTGTGTTGTTTAAATAACACTCCTTGTAGAACAACACACTCACTTTTGGTCTGGACCTCTCAATACCCAAAAGATGTTGAAAAGGCCTCCACAAAACCAGCGTGCTGAGATACTGGCAGATGTTGGCAGGAGGGTTACGGTGGCAGTGGTTCATAGTTCTCAGCTGGGAAACACCTGTGCATTCAGGGGAAAGCTGCTGAGCTCCCATGGCCACTGTGCTTTTGTATTGAGAGCCCCACATGGCATCTCAGGCAAACTCTGCCCACATTTCCAGACACGATTCTGTGTTTAGAGAAATGCTACTGCCCAAATGGTATGTGCTCATGTAGAGATATTTTCCCTTTCATCTCAGGTGTATTTCTCCCCTTGCAGGTGTAGCTGTTTGTAGAGAGACATCTACCTAAATCACATGCCTGCAGTTACCTTCAGATTGTTTGTATGGAAAAGCTTTCTCTGTTTCTCTGTTAACTCATGCTCAGAGTCTAAACTGGGAGAGGATGCCAATGCTGCCAAGTACATGTTTGCAGATCTCAGCTGTTGAATTTCTGATGTTGGTCAATATGAATGTATTAGGCTGATTTATGGGGAAAGATATTAAACCAAACAGTTAAAATGGAATGCTGGGAATGACATTAAAGGAAAAAGGTTTTAATGATGAGATTTATGGAGTGTCAAAGAAAATGTTTTCAAATAAAATGGCAAAATCTTTTGCTTCTTTTTTCAAAAATGTGATGGAAAATCTGAAAACAAGTATCTTCCTTTAGATGAGAAATAGTCTATGCACTCTTCCATATGGTAAATCTGTAATTCAATTAGCTGTATACAGTTAGTACAGCAAAATGCATGCAAAAATAAAGAAAGTCTTAGCCCCTCCAACCAGTATCTACATAACATTTATAACACAGCTCTATCTCTTGGGTTCACTGTGTCTGGAAACTTAAGGGGAACTACCAGTAGGTACAGGTTTCGTATTTGAATAATACTCATGATGATCACAGTCACAGTGCACACCCAATACTCTAGCTATCTTCAAGAAATATTTTACTTTATTCAGTGTTTTCTGCTCAATAGCTGAGAAGAAAAAAAACGAAGAAATTCTTATGCTTAAAAGGTAAACTAGATTGTCCAACAAAGGTGTATGCTGGATTTAACATAACAGGAATCTGAAGGAAAGGGGTCTGATGTCAACAAGAGGGGAGTGCAGCAGCCAGTGTTTGGGGAGAAAGATGATGGTAAATGTGTAGAGCAGCATGCATGCCCAAGGAAGAGTCCTTGTGGAATTCCAGAGGCAAATATTTATAGGGGCCAGATCTCTACCTTCCCACCCATGTCTTGGAGCTGTACTGAGCCCTGCCTTCCCAGCTCTCCTGCCAGCCAAGATAGGCTCTGCCACTGTTGTTACCAGTGTCTTTCCTGTTACCCAGGCCTAGCCTGTCTCTGACTTCTCCCACTTCTCTTTTCAGAACTATTTTTAGAAATGTCTTGTTAATATAAGCAAAACTATGCCTCTGAAATCTTCCTCTCGAGGCTGACTCTACTTACTTGTAAAGTGCTGCTCATTGTTCTTAAACGTATTGTTCTTAAAGCAGCTGAGGGAGAGGCACAGGCTAATTCGTCATAACTTCACCACTCCTCAGCAGTTCAAGCCAAAGGATCTAAGCCTGCCAAACACGTGTTTTTCTGGCCTTTAGTGGTTCTGTCCATACTTCAGTCAGCAAAGATAACATTAAAGATCCTTTTTCCTCTTTAAGGTGAAGAGCAGACATAATGCGTTGGATACTAGGGTGGGAACGTTGATTTCAGTTTTAGTTCTGGCAACATCCAGCTCCTAGGAAGTAAACAGTTATGCAAGCCTCACTGTTCAGGCTTACTCAAAATGCATCAACTTCCCTTCTGAATGTTTACAAATGTGCAAATTCTTATGTTTATCTCTGGTTCATCTGTGCGATTCTGGTCCTTTGAGTTGGGAAGGTTGTGTGCATCTAAAATATGTATAGCCAGTCAGAAATACATATTTTTTTAAACACAGTGCCAGTTTAAGCTCTCCTGTGACTTCTGCATGGACTGTGACAAATGGTATAGCAAATTCAGACCATCTTTGCTGTGTGGTCTATGGTTTTTGCCTGATCTGATGTATGCAACCATTTACCCCTTTCTACAGAAACAGCAAAGTAATGGTGTAACTTTCCAAAGGTATCACAAAGCAAAAGAATAATTTGGAATCCAAATTTTAAGTCTAATTAAAAATGCCTGCTAGGCATACAGCATGTGTCATTGTTTCATCTCAGTAGTTGTTCCTAATTGCTGTCTGGGAGGTCAGATCGGAAAAGGAGCCCTTTGAATTTTGACTTTGACATGTGTTGCTTTCTCAAAGAAAATTTGGTACTGCAACATCTGCAGAATCTGAGAAATAGGATACAAATCAGATCTTAAAACAAGAAGCAGCCACCAATCAGAGCAAACTGTAAAGATTTTGAGAAATTCCTGTGGAAAGACAGGCAAAGAAAATGTACTTTGTTGAAATAAAAAGTTTCAACAGAAGCTTGGGAAATCTCAACAAAATCCTTGATATGACAAACTACATCTTTATTGCATTTGACTTTATTTTAAAAAAACTCCATAACACACCTTTGTTTTTCAATCAAATAAGGAAAAATATTCAGAAGTTTCATTTAGCATGCATATATTCTTTTGTAAGGGTGCAAACAATTTATCTGTCTCATGGACTACTTTCCAGTTCTCAACTTTACCTATGCCTCTTTAGGGAGCAGCCCTGGAAGGACTTGACCATGGGAGGAAGAGGGATGAGTATGTTACACTATGGAATTTCAAAGAGTTGCTAGAATGAAAAAAAACCCTTCTATGACAAGTTTTCCTTTTTTTGTTCCAAATTGAAAACAAAATCTTCAGAAGGAAATTTTTTTAAAATTTCTTGCTCTAGGAGTGAAAATTGGTACATTATAGAAGCCAAGATCTGCAGATTGGGAAGACAGGCAGGATAGGGGATATATTGAGGAAGACTATTCTCTCTTCCCAAGTTTTGGCCTCCTATTTCCATAATACTGAGAGAGAACATTAGGATTTTTTCTTATGTTAACTGTCACTGCATGATAGAAATAAAATGAAATAAAAATTAAGATTACCCATTGACAGAAAAAATGTAGTACAATGTGAGTCTTCGCAGCTCACAGACTGTATATATCTGCTGCTTTGTGTATGATGACCTCTCCTCTTCAGTCTGTCAATTTCTCTTACTCCTTTCCAAATACCTTTACAAGTTATTCCTTACTGCTGATTTTCTCTTCTACCTCCTAAAGACAACTTCACAATGCTTTGTACAGTTTCCTCCCCATTGTTGTTCCAATTATATCCTTCTCCATCATCTGACCTCTGGTTTCTATAGCTGGCTGCTCTCCTCCATGTTGCTCCTTTCACTCTTCTATGCTGTGTGGGCAAAGGCTTGTGAGAGTTTTGTTCCAGTGGGAATATTGCTGCACTGGAAAAAGTAGACTGGAGCTGCTCTGCATCCATGTCTCGGGAGCAGCTGCATAGAAGATAACAAAAGTTCTGTGGTGGTTGCTGCAAAGGTGCTGACGATGAGAGCACACAACTCAACCCCATGTTACTATGTATCTCACTCTAATTTGGTCTCAGAAAAGTTCTCTAGGACACATGTCAACACCCTGGAGTTAATATTTGAACAGTTGAGCTTCCTTCAGAGATGAGGAAAGTACATTGCTTAGCAGCAGTGCATGGTGCAAATCACAATGACTGTTGGTTTTTTTCATGGACCTTTCAGTGTCGAAACATTGAAAACTTCTGGTGAAACACTGAGAAGATCTTGTCAAAATATCTACCTTAATTGCCTTCTTTTGTCTAATAAGTACATGCTGAAGTGTTTATACAAATTCAGTAGCCTCCTATTGTATAAGTTTCAAATTAAATATGATCCCAAATAAACACTATATCAAACTTAATGATGTGATTATGGCCCTGCTTTACAAATAGCCTCATGGCTTAACTGTAGTTCTGTGCTCTTCAATGTGTGAGCTTATCTGACTTTTGCTGAACTGCTATCTCATTATCACTGTACACTGCAAAAAAAAACCCCAAAAACCAAAAACCCCCAAAACCGCAACAACACGGGAAAGCAGAAAACATATCTAATCACAGCCATATATACAAACCAGGAAGAAGTAACTGAATAACATGAGAGAAGATATACTTCAAGTTTCAGTTGTAAATTGTTCCATATTCTGTTTTTAACTGTAACTGATTATAAATTGTCCTTATGTTATTAGAAAATCCATTCTTGCCCCTGCTGCCAACTGTTCTCTGAAATACTACATGTTAATGAGAAAAAACAGGACATTACTGAAAACTGGAACTGTAGCTAAAAATTCAAATGAGAAACTTAAGTGTTAAAGCTCCATTCTGTTTAGCCATATGTGACACACCTGCTTAGTGAAGTTTAAGGAAGTATTAATCTATAGGGATGTCCAAACACTTCAAATACCTAACTTGAGCTGTAGATTTTTCTCAATTATATCTGTTTCATGCCAAATAGTTGGTGGCAGTAGGTTGTGAACTGCGATTAGTGTTGTTTCTTCTTCCTTCACAATGACCTGACATGCAAATGGCCCTTACTGAGATACTTTTTTTGTCAGCTGAGCAATATATTACATTTTGAGCAGTCCCATCAGTGAGATTAGGGCAGGATGAATACAATTTCACAGAACAGGATACATAGTCTAAGGCATTTCTTTCTTTCTGGTAGAAATGCAAATGTGTCTTTATTGTGAAATTACAATAATAGAAGTTTGCAGCTCCCACTGAAAAAAAAGGACCCAAACTGTCCAACATTTCCTAATCAATCAACCAACCAACCAGACAACTCTCTATTGTTATTCCCTATTAAAATTCCATTTCTATAATCTTCTTTCATAATTGGTAATTTTATTTCCTTCTGCTTTTTCTCTCTTCCACGCTCTCTTTCCCTCTCCCCTCTTTATGTTTATCTGTCATACTAAGATGATGGGTTCCTTGGATTAAAGATCTTCCTCTTTAGACACCCCTTTACAAAACAGCACAATATTAATAAGAAGTTAAAACAATAAAGTCTTTGAGCTTGTCTGCAATGACAAACATGAGCACCAATTGTGAATAAATTGAATTTTCTTGTAAAACATGATTCAATGGGTTTATAATAGTCTAGCAGTGGCTGGCTGGTGTCTGTACACAGAGCAGTGAGCAGAATGAGTGTGGAGAGTGCTATGTGAACCAGACTCATTTAAGTCAAGGTGAGCAGGGAGATAATTCAGAGTCCAGACTGGGATCATTCAGGGAGATCAAAGAGCAGCAAGAAGTTTTAAACCAAAGAAAATCTCAGTGGTTGTAAGGTAAAATGGAAAAAGCTTATTCCTAGAAGATTTAGTGAAGTTTAGGAGGCTCATGTAAGTCGTCTTCATTAGTACTGACCTGTGTAATGTGTGTTTTATTAAGTGCTGTAAAGAGTCTGAGCTGTCCTCCTCCCTTCTCATGTCTAGTGATGCCACTGAAGCACTGTGAAACACAATCTCTCCAGAAGGTTGATTTGTTGTGATGAAAACAAGCAAGATGTAATCTTCTCTGTATTGCCAGTTTGTGGCCTCCGTGGAATTTTCATGGGAAATAATGACATAGAATGTACTATCCAAACTGAATCTAAACTTTAGGATAGGTATTGTAACAGACTCTCAGTAGATTTCAAGATTACATTAATTAAAACCCTACTGGACAGTTTGTGAATGGTAACTACTTGCTCCATTCTTATGCAAATATTTGTTTGCATAGATGGAGGATTTATTTTTAACATTGCTTGACTTCCTCAGAATTGAGGTTTCAGGTTTTGGTATCTGTTGCGCTTTAATCATTTGTCCTAGAGTTGTCTGTGACATTGCTTCTTAGGGATGCTTTATTTATATGTTCATTTTAAATCCAAGTCTTTTGGGAGTTCTCCTTGAATACTTGACAATGATTTGGTAAAAGAATCTGCTCTTTTGAAGAAATATTCCTTTTTTACATCTTACTTTAATGTCCATTTGTTGTAGCCATTGGCAAGCCTCTGAGAAACTGTTTCACAGCAATTCTGCAGCATTAGATGCTAGCGACCAACAGGTCAGAAAGTGCTTTCTCCTAGGATATGTACAGCTTGGAAAATACTTGCAATTACAGCTTTGGGCTGCTGCCAGCCCTGCAACAAGTTGCAGGGATGAGAGAATCCAACTCACCTGGGCTTTTACCTAACTCACTGCTTCATTCCACAAAAGGGTGGAAGATTGTTGGTATCTCATCAAATGCAATACAGAATAAGAAAGTTGTACTGAGCTTATGAGGGAGATTGTTATACATAGCTTTGTGAAGCAGAAGCAAGGACAGAGGGAGAGATGCAAGGGGAGGAGAGAGCAAATGTATTAGTCATCTACTGTAGTTTAAGTTTACTGCCTCCATTTGACAATTAAAATTCAGATATTACAGTGATAACTGTCTTTATATCCTGCTCTGATGGAATGGAATAAATGTTGGAATGGAATAAAACAATGAATTAAAAAAAAGAAATTAAACAATTGTTCTTTTCATTGAGCAGATTTTTTTTTTCAGGATATTTGCTACATCTATATTACTATTGCATTTTTTTTTCAGAAATCTGTGATATTCTATTATGTATGCTATTTTGCAGAATGTCTTTGTTCTGGGGTTTGTTATTTCAACTGAAGCCTTGTTGTAACTGCTGATTACAAGTTCTAATGCCTAATCTTTAAGAGATAATCTAATGTTTCACTTCACCTTTTGTAAGCCTAAAGTATCACAGATGCAAGTTAAGACTTTATGGAGAGTGTCAATCGTAATTACCCTGAAGATTAAAGAGCCATAATAGCAACTGAAAGATACATTCTGCTATCCATAATAAAGACTTTATGAATAATGAGTGTACACAGCATACCTTAAACACTTAACAAAGGAAATTTAAAATTCCAGCTAAATTATTATTAGATATTAATGTTTCATATTTACTCCCTGAAGTTAGCAACATTATTAAATGAGGTTTTAATGAGACATTTGATTTACTATTCTAGGAATTGGATTTCTTCATATCTATACTTAATTTACTTCACAGCTAATCATCCAAAATTGCTTCTGCACGCACTTTGCTGTTCTGCTGGCTCCTGATTTTCAACATGGCATAAATGTCTTCTGGAATATTACTACAATGTGTGGAAAATCTTCACTTAGAGTCAAGATTATTACACTGGGGACCTGTATAGCTGTCTAGAAAAGAATAGTGAACTCGGACTAGCTGGTTTTAGGACCAGGAGGCTGATAGGATGCAGCAGTACTTACATAAAGTTTTGTGTTCTGAGACTGGCTACTGGCTGTCAAGTTCACCTAAATTATTTTAGCAGGTCATTTCATTGCTATATATTTAGCCAGATGTACACTTCACAGACTAAAACGCAAAGTGAAAATATGAACGTTATGTTGTGTTTGCAGAGCTGACACGTCCACCTGTATTTTGCAAGAGCTCTGTATCTGATCTAATACTGTTTTACAGTCAAGTCAAGTAATTATTTTGAAAAGTAAGAGATTTATGATGGTATTCCCATATGAACTGGTCCTGAAATTAAGACTATCTGCTCAGGTCTTCTTTATTCTGAAAATTCTGTAGTCATTTGTTGTTGTCATGCCTACATGATGAGGTGAGAGAGAATGTAAACTTCTGTTTATCTCTGTGAAATTAAAGTTTTCAGAGATATCATTACAATAATGAATCTATACCATTCTCAAAGAAAATGGGAAAGATGAGTCTTGTACTCAGATCTGATGCAAGATATTAATGGCGCTGAAATGACCAAAATTAGGCCCTGAAGAAATGTAAATATCTAAAATAGCAACAGCAACATATTCATGGAAAAACTACTTATAAATCTTCATATACACTAGAAGCATGCAAGTACAAATGTTTCTTTAAGTACATCATAACAGAAAGGTAGAAGGAAACAATGAAAGAGCTGGTGAAATAAGGGAGAGATTATTTCATATTTATGAATGGATGATGTAGAAATTCGTAGAAGAAATATGGTAATTGGAAGAAGGAAATAAAACACTCCCCAAAGAAGCTGAGGAAGCAAAAAATCAAGAAGACAAAGCTCACATTTGAGATTGATAGTTAACTGAGGTTAAAGTAATATTTTAAAGTTATATTTATTAAAATAAGGTATTGTAGTAAAAGCGGAAGGATGTATATCTCAAATGCATGACTGAGAAGCATGGCAAAAAGTATAGCAGTTCTTCTTTACTATTCCTGAGTATATAACACAATAATTACTATTTTGCTCACCTACATAGTAGAAAAAACAAAAATTATTTACATTCTCAATATCTCCTTAAAGAACAACCAGATATAATCCATTGGCACAAACAAATCCTTTCTCAAATGCAGCACGTAGTTTTATCCTCTCCAGTACCATGAAGATGTCAGCAAGTTTTGAAGGAATTCAGATAACAACAACATAAATGATTAAGGGTTTGGAGAGTTTGATTTACGAGGAAAGATTAAAACATGTTCTACTTAGCCAAATGACAGCTAATAATACAAGGAGAGAGTAATGATAACAGCCTACAAGTATTTAAAGTGTGAGCAGACCAAGAAAACAGTGGAATTGTTTAAGGTGGTACAAGGTTTCAAAACACTGACCTGATATTGAAGAGAGTGGTGTGTGTGTGTGTATTTGTGTATGTTTTTCCTCCAAACTAAGATTAATTAATCTGTGGAGTTTATGTAAGGACAAAATAAAAGGTGTGAACAAAATCAAGGAAAAAAACCTGTGCAAAGGAAATCCAGAAGGATGCATATATCAGCTATGGTGCAAGTCCTCAATATAGCATATATTTAAAAACAGCAGTTAGCAAGATCAAAAGTAAAATAGCAAGAGTTAATATGACAAATGAGCAGAATATAACACTAGAGGAAGCACGTATCAGTATCATAGTTCATACTGTCTTTAGAAAGAACTAATCTTGAAAGTAGGTTTGCTTTGCTCAGAAAGTTTCTCAACCCCTTGATAACCTGCTACCCCCTTTTCCTTGTGAAAACGGATGTGCTATTCACATACAAAATTTTTAGCCTTACAACTGAAAGGTTAACTGAAACAGCAGACACTCACTGGATATTTTTTCATTGCCTAAATCAGCTCATCCTTATTTACTCATACTGGCAGCTTTCTGAAGGCATTGCTATAGAATGTGTTGTTATATGGCATTTGAAATAAAACCATTTTTTTTTTCATGTCAGTGATGCTCTTTAACACTTTATGCACTTTATACGGAACCAAATTAAAAATTAGCCTCATTTCACTGAATAGCCTAGTAATTTGATGCTGAAAACCTCTTCCTTTGTGTGAGAACTGTAAGATTTCAGCGTTTGGACAATCAAATTGCTAAACAATAAATTCTGACAACTAGAGTTAGGAATGATGTAGCATTTTAAATAAACTTTTTAAATAAACATTTTAAAAAGCTCTGAGATATGTACTTGGCAGATATTGAAAATTTATTTAGATCAATTTATTTAGATATATCAGATTCTGAATTTGAGGTCTGCAAGATTAAAGATCTTTTATAAGCCTTCATCTAGGGGAAACACACACTTTTTAAAGCTTGCCATACCTTCAAGGTGAGAAGACTGCAGAAAAAGTGTTTTCACTCTACTTTCAAATTAAGATCTTTATACACATCTACCCACATGCCCTTGCTACAATGTTTTCAGTAAAGTACTACTGATCACTAACCAAAACATGGTCTGTATACAGTTCTCATACCTATCTATAAAAAATTAAACATATATCTCACCAACACCCCCCTTTATATTTTTATCAATGCTAGTTATATTTTTTTCCTTTCTAAGAGACAATAAAAATATATGCAAATATATCCCAAATGAAGTACTTTGTTTTTTGCTAATGAAGCAAAAGTCACATCTGACTTCATGATTGTTGCAAAACTTAATACTCTGGAGAAGGTCAGATGTTTCTGCATCATTTTATGGAAAAAGAGACTTTTTTTCCTTATGACTTTCATATTGTTGTGTATGATGTGTAAAGACAAGGATGATTGTGTGCAACACAGTGAAGTCTATGCAAACTTTTGCAATTAATACTTTTAATTTATCAATGACTATCACCTCATGAATGGAGAGCTCTCAGAAAAATATTGGGAAACCAGCTGCTAACTCCTAATACCTACAAATAAAGAAAGCTCAAAAAAGTCTAGATAAGTGTAAGGGTGAAGCTTCACACAAAGAAGTGATTCGTGCTTTAGCAACAGGCCCATGCTGACCTTGGGTTCATTCTGCTCCTCCTTGCCTGAGAACCAATGTGCTGGATTCCTGTTGTGCAAAAAATGCTGAATTGTTCTGAAATGGTGTCTAGTTTTACTGTAAACAACACTGCTTTTGTAGTTCCCAGCAGCATTCTCTCTGCTCAGAGGTCACATGATCTTTATCCTCCTGGCAGGAAATAAAAGATGTTGATGGTGAGGTCCTCTGTTAGGAATAGTAGCCCTTAGCAAGAAGGGGAAGGACTAGAGCATGGTAATGCATCAACGGTCTGTGTAAAGACATGGTTTCTATTGTGAATGTGTAACATAATTTTTGAAATGTTAAAGGTTCCACAGGAAACTGAATTGGGAAACTAATGCAATGGACACTATACAGGTGGGAGAGTCCCAAAAGGCAGCAGAACTGAGTTGTCACATGTAACAGGGAAGCCCAGATGGGGATGGTTACACAGCTCATATGAGCACCTTATGACCATGTCAGCACCGTAAACAGAAAAGTAGAAGGGGGGATGTTTAGTCTGCAGATGGACAATATGTAACAGTTTCAAATCTCTGAAGAGATTTCATAGTTTCTGTCAAATACTAGACAGTGTTGTAATAGCTTCTGAATCGTGATGTGAGTGCTTTAAATCCTAATTCTAGGTCAGTTAGAATTGCATTTTCTTAGTATTTAAGTACATTTTCTATGCCAAAGTCTCTATGCCCATCTACATCTTTTACAGCCTCTTTAAGGAATCTGTTTGCTAAGACACTATCAGCAAAAGGCTGCTATAGGAAGTAATTCTTTCTTCATAGTTGTTTTGTGGGGTTTTTTTGGTTTTTTTTTTTTTTTTTTTTTTTTAATCTGTATCCCTTATTGCGCCAAACTGTTCCCTCATTTGGTACTGAGAAAATTGTTTGCACAGCTTGCTGAAAGCCAGCTCACTAAAACAACACAGGTTAAAAAATAGACTTAATGTGAATCATTTCAGTGATCCTGTTTAAAGCAATTGCCTGAATTCCTGAACTTAGAAGGCAGTAAAATACAGTTGGGGAAGACTGTGACTCATCTTCAACACAAAGCTCTCTTTCAGGCAATTACAACTTTCAATTTATCTGTGCAAAGGTGAACCACAAGCTGTGTCAGAGAATACATGAAGGATATATATATTTTACAAGCATAGCAGATTGGTGCATAATGAAAACCGGGAATTATTGCCTGAACTGTAAGACAGACTATAAATCCCTTTTAAAAATTGACAGTATGCATTTGAACATTAATCCACATCAAGATCCACAGCTAAACAATTACTACAACTTTTAAAGATTCACATCCTTCTCTCAACATTTCATAGGTTTCATACAGGAGGCTGAGCGTACTACAGCTAACTGCTATAATGTTTTGACACTGTCCCCCCTGGAAAAACTGGCTTCCCATGGCTTGTATGGACCTACTCTTCATTGGGTAGAAAGCTGACTGGATGGTCATGAAGTAAAATCTAGTTGGTGGCCAGTCACCAGTGGTGTTCCCCAGGGCTCAGTGCTGAGGCCTGTTCTATGAGAGAAGAAGTAGATGACATGAAGACAGGCAGGTGTGTAAACCAGCTTGAGGGCAGGAAAGGGGGACGTGGAAAAGCTGGATCAATCAACTGAGGTCAGCTGTACGAGGTTTAACAAGGGCAAATGATGGGTCCTACACTTGGGCCACAACTACCCCATGCAACACTACAGGCTTGGAGCAGATCAACTGGAGAGCTGTTCAGTGGAAAAGGACCTGGGGGTGTTAATCAACAGATGGCTGAATGTGAGACAGAAGCAAGTCCAGGTGGCCAAGAAGGCTAATGGCATCCTGGCCTGTATCAGAAATAGTGTGACTAGCAGAACCAGATTGCCCTCCTGTTCTTGTCACTGGTAAGGCAGCTCCTCATGTACTGTGTTTAATTTTAGGCCTCTCACTACAAGAAAGACATTGAGGTGCTGGAGCATGTTCAGAGGTGGGTTGTTAGGCACTGGAACAGGCTGCCCAGAGAGGTGATAGTCTCCAACCCTGGAGATATTTAAAAGATACATAGATGAACTGCTGACAGAGGAATGTACACATGGTTTACAAGTCCTTATAGATGGTACTAAGTAAGGAAGTTTCATTATAGGCTCTGGTTTAGACTCTAACTTTGCTGTTAGGTCAGATCTCGTAGTGTAGATAGTTCATAGCAAATAGCACTGGGACAGCTAGATTTATTTTCCTATTCATGAGGGAAAAAGCTTGAAGGAATAGAAACTTATCGAAGAGGATCAATGAAGGAAATAAATTATTGAAGAAGCATCAAGGAAGCTTGAAGTTGAAGTGCATAGTTGAGTAGAATCTGTCTTGAACCTCATAAATGTTATTGTAATTGGGAATGGAGTCCCCATTTTTAATGAAACTCATAGAGGTATTAAATTCAGAAAGTTCCAGAATGTTCCAGTATAAATTGGAAGGGTGCAGAGGAAACTTAAATGAATATCAAAAATGATTTGATGACCTATAAGTTTGACACATTCCTCATGAGTTTATATTGCTCTGAGGCAGTACATGAAGCACTGCAGTCTAAACCTCAAAGTACTATGTGTCCTCTCAGGGCTAGATATTAAGTGATTTACCAACATTGTTGTTCTCTAAAATGACTTTACTCCAATAATTAAAAAGATTTGGTAGTAAACAAATCTGATTGTTTAGCACAATGACCGGAATATGTCTTCCTACAAGCTGTGGAGAAAGAGGAGAGCCTAATTCTATGATACAAGTGTTCTCCAAACCTTGTCCTATTTACAGACTAATCCAAGCTTGCTCAGAGCATAGTACACTTTTCTTGTATTTTTACGGACTGTTTTATGAATGGATGTCTAATTGCTGCAGGCTCAGGAAGGTATTATAACTGAGTTCACCTGGCAGTCAATGAAATCTGCTGTTTCTTATCAGTGAGATCTGCTGCTTAAAGGTCCATTAGGAATAAAAGCAAATCCTGCTGTGTGAAGACACAGGTAAGGCAATGCTTTCTCAGTGTCTGAATTTGACATTCAGGCTATAATTATGGTTACAGTGACTTCTGGTAACCCTTACTAATAACTCTGCACATTATCTACAACTTATTTGGTACTAATACATGAACCTGGGCATAACATGGGCTGAGAATAGGCTTGTCCCAGAGGAGGGGGAGTACTGGAAAAGCAACCTCTAGTACAGAGAGTGTAAGCTGAGAGATGCTATGCCTTCTAGGGGACTGTCTGCCACACCTTTTCTCTACAGTTATACCAGGGATTACCTGTTCCGGCAATATCAAGACATAGAGGAAGCTGAAAGTCATTTGTGTCCCACTTTCCAGGCATGCATAGGAAAGCAACAGGATAGATAATTTTCTGGCTCACTATTTTTAACCTTCCCATCTTCCTGAGCTAATTACTATTGCATGATATCTAAACAACTAAAAGGCAAAAATGTGGAACAACCAAATCGGGTTTTTTTTTTTTTTTTTTGTAATCAAAAGAACTAATTTCCAGAATCCTCTTTACAGTAAAAGTTGAAGATACTTGAAGATAGTTTGTCAGAAGCAAAAGTGTAAAGTTAGATGAAAGCAATGGTTCAAATCCTTATACTAGAGTCTCTCACTGGAGCATATTTTCCATGCATTACAAGAGGCATTGTCCTTTCCAAACCACATCTGGGAAGCAAGAGACTACAGATCTTTCCACTGAGAAACTGATTTGATTTGCTTATAAATTAATATTTGAATTCTTTATATTTGAATTCTTTAAGCAAAGACTAAACCTGGAGAAGTCAGTGCTAGACAAAGGATGTTACAGTGTATTAATCTGATTGATATTTTTGATCAAGACCACACAATATGAGTAACAATGAGTCTCCTACCACTGCTATCTCCCACGGTTCATGGGTCTCATCTAGTAAAGTGCCAGATGTCATGGGGCAAAACTCCATCAGGAAGCATGATAATAAGTAAACAAGTGGTATACCTCTATGCAAGTACTTGAGCTCATGTTCTGTATGGCTGAATTCTTGAAACAGATGCCCTTTTATCCTTGGTGACTGACTGCTGATGTGGACACTCCATGTTTAAATGTTGTTGAGCCTATACCCTCCTCTGACAGCACAAATGAAACATCCACAGTAATTCTGAGTTTTATGAAGTACTGTGGTTCTGGTTTGCTTTTGTCATCATTTTATTTCTAAATAGAGAAGGAAAGATCGCTTGTAAGGAATTATGTAGCACTATGTGGGAAACAAACCATGAGCGACTATAGGAGTCACCTCACTTCTGGTTGTCTGGTTTAGCTAATACAATTCAGATTTTAAACAGTTCTGCTATTGCATGATATACGGCAGACAGGGAGTTTTGGTGCTGTAGTGTGTCTCACCTGGTGGCATTGTGCTTGCTGCTACTTGCTAAACACAGCTGAGAGTCTACAATAACAAGACATTTGCTTGGCTTTTATCTTTGACAGTACAATTCTCCATCTTGCTTTAGTCTATTAAAATGTTTATCCATACTGCAGAATGCTACACAGACACTTTGTATTTTTTTGTTTCTTGATTTTTAACTGTTTATTTTGCTTCATTTAATAACAGTTAAGGAAGCTTCAGCAACAGATCTCAGGAAATTAAATGATCACAGTTTCTTTAGTTGAACTGGAATGCACTTCAGAAAATAAGAGAGAGGTTTAAGTTAAATTCATGGGAATGGTGAACAAAGCATCAAAAGGCACAAAATCCCAAGACAGATGTAGTGAAGATTTTCCAGATGTGGAATTCTTTTTATGGATCAGTAGAGTTAGCTTCACTTACTTAAGCCATAATGATTATTCTGAGGAGGGGAAAAAAAAAGTGTTGGTCATTTTTTATCTCTTGGTCTTTTAATATAACTAAATGCAATTTACCTAACAATATTTTTCTCCTATTTTTAATAAGTTGTCATACTTATCAATTAGGAAACAATTTCTTGCAGTTATCTAGTTATTTCTGAAAATATAATGAAGGGGAGAATCACTAATAGCCAAAATGGACACAGAGGTAGATTGAAGATGGTAGTAAAGAATTGCATGAGGCAACTGACTGATTTTGCACATAAGAATACACTGGTGTATGTTAAAGACCAATGGCATTTACCATATGCTAGAGAATCAGCATTTGATTTGATTGTCACTTCTTGATACCTATAAAAGCAATTTTGTTTTACAAGAGTATTTACAGGGATTTGAGATGATGGCTAAACTTGATGGCTAGATACCACAAGATATTTCAAAATCTTCAAGATAATGCGAAATGCCTTTTGTCAGATATAGTTAGTATCTTGGAGTTTATAGACAATAAAAGATCTAGTTGCCCAGGCTGAACATACTACAAAGAGGTACAACAATTCTCTCAAGCATCCCTTGCTATACCAAAAGGCATCCGTATCACAAGTTGACAACTTTAATATAAAAAAATTAAATTCAGTCTGAGAAACTTGTGGCACTGCAGTTATATACAGCCCTATCATTGTGCTGCCAAGGATGGTTCTACATCAGGAAGACACTTTGCCTCCAGGTGTGCCTTATCCAAAATGTGCTTTTGGGTATCTCTCACCTGAGTTTTCAGCATGTTCTTAGAGGAATGTAAATAAGCATGACTTCTCATCAAACATCAAAGAGCTCTCTCTTTTCCCAAAGGACCTGTGAAAAGTAACTCCTTATTCTAATAAGACAGAAGCTTAAAGTGTTCATGTAAGTACCTAATATACATAAACAACAAAACCATGTTGGCTTTGTGGGGTAAAACCCAGGTCCCAAGAGATCTAGGACTGAAATAATTTCTTACTGTTCTAACAGATGCAAAAAGTTATATTAAACATACGTTAAAATTGTCCAGCTCTTTGGTTCATCTTCAACAACTCTTAAGTAACTTAGTAGTCCAAGTCATGTTTTCAGATATGAGTACAGGAGCACACTATAATCTAACAGATGTTTTCAATGCTGTCTAAGAAGCCAAAGAAGTAAAGAATTGATTAATAAATTTTGAAATTACTAGCTACTTTTATAATTCAGTGCCATGTGCAAAATTTACTACCCAAAGGCAACCTTTACTGGGAATTGGTGTACAATTGGCAGGTGTGACAACAGAGAGTTTGTTTTCATCTCCAGGTATCTAAATAACTATGAAAATGTAGCCAAAAGTTAATTTAAAAATTTGACTCCAGGCACTTCAGCTTTTCAGAAGCTGTCTCTATTTCCGGACACTGAAAGAGAAAACCCATCACCTGATTTCCAAATCAAATCACATGACTACTTTGGATAATATGGCCTAATGATTACATGTCAGTATCAATTAGGACCAAGTGAACTAGTTTATATTTCTGAGTAATTTTTTCTTCATATTGATCTGATTCAACACAAGTCTTCACCATCAACTAGTCTGGACAAAATTAGGCTAGAAAGAATTTTAATTGGCTATTATCCTCCTCTGTTATTGTTACAGCCAAAAAGGGAAAAAAAAGTTGTTTATTTTTGCTTTGATTTAAAATATATTTTTAGTCAGAAACTACCTCTTTTAGAGTGCTTCTGGTATCCAATGCAAGTCCACAATTTGGACTGGATAATAGAAATTTTCTGGAACAACTGTGTAACTGATAACCAACTTTAGAATGAAAAAGCAACTTGATTAAGATAAAATACATGATACTAGCCAGAATATATGGAATACCAGTTTAAAGTCTGTATGGTGGTGTTCTAAAATATGAGCACATTATAATTATAGTGTAACACTAAATTGAATTTGCTGAATGTAACAAATTTTTAAGCCTTCTGCTATATTCTTTCTTTGGCAACAGAGAGCTCAATCATCAAATGTTGTTTCCCACAATATTTTTGCTTGCAAGTTGAGATTTTACAGTCTGGAAGGGTCGATAAATAAATGATAAAAAACTGTCTGGAGAGTAACTCTATGGAAAAGGCCCTGGGGTCTTGGCAGACAGTGAGCTGGGCGTGAGACAGCAGCATGCCCTGTCGGCAAGGACAGTTGGCAGTATTCTGGGATGTATCAATAAAAGCATGGCCTGTAGAAGGAGGGAAGGGATTATCCCTGTCTATACAGTACTTATTAGACCACATCTGCAATACTGAGTCCAGTTTCAGGACTCTCCCAATACAAGACAGACACTGATAAAAGGGATTAAGTCCAGGGAAGGCCACCAAACTGGTCAGGGTCTGGATCATTTGGCCTGTGGGCTAAGGCTGCAGGACTTGTTCAGTTGGAAAATACAGCTTTTGGGGTCCTATCGACAGCTCCCTAGGACCTCATGGCAGGCAACAAGAAGATTGAGTTCGTCTCTTCACACTGTGCATCATAGGATGACAAGAGATAACAGACATAAACTGACATTAACACAATCACGAAAGAATGTAGATAAATATCATGGCTACAAAAGCACTAAAATGCATGATAAGGACCGGTACAGTGTGAAAATAATGGCCTATTCTTGATATCGGCTTAAAGTAATTCAACTAGGCTTTTCTCTCTAAATATTTCAAAGATCAAAATTGATGAGACTATGTTACAGAAATGAACACAAATAAATGTCTTTGAAGAAAAAACAATATATTTTGTTTTAAAAAGCTCTTCCAAAGAAGTGTAAAAGCAGGTCATACTGATGGCTCATACTAATGCACATGGAATAAGAAAACAGAAACTATCTAAATATTCTAAAGAATGTGATGCATGAGAGGTTCTATTAGTTCTCAGATACTTCAGATGTACTTTATTATTGTTATGCAATGATTTAATTAAGTTTGTTTTAGCTTTCCAGAAAACACTTGTTTTCTCTTTGAGGTATGAGACCTCAAAGTTTGTTTCCTTCTTTAATGGTATAGTTATCTTAACTGCTGGCTCTTCCTCAGAGCACATTCACACTACCTGTCCCTACTCTTCACTTGTTAAGACTCAAGAAAGTAATATATGACAAACAATTATGAGGAATTTTAGGGGCTATCCTGCTTTTACTGCATGGTTTTAAGTGGACTTTCAGAGGAAACCTGCAGTCCAAGGATTTATTCCTCCAAAACTTGAAAAAAATGGCCATGGCACCTTAAGATTGATGAAACTCTGGCTTTGCACAGTGCTATGTGCATTTTAAAGTTTATGTGTTTATATCCGCGGTGAATATGAAGTTACTTTTAAAAATTAAGTAATTTATTCAGAAGAACAACTACAGTAGTGTGTAGTTAATAAGCCACTAAAAAGTAAATACCAAAAATCATGACATCAGCCATTTTACCTTATTTAGAAAAAATATAGAAAGCCTAAAAACTAAACATAATCAAGAATCTTAGCATGAAATGTCAGCTTTCAGCATCTCTTGACATCACAAACCTTTTTCTAGTAATGAAATAAATGACAGTGGAATAAAAATATATCTATTAGCATCTAATAGAGTTTGGCAGACATCCATGCATATTCTGGCAGAGTTTCTATAACTTTTTTAATACGACAGATTGCAGTGCAAGCGCTCACCTGACGTTTTTATTTAGTTCATTTTATTTATTTGTTTTATTTATTATTCAGCTGAAACAAATTTTACAACTGTTGCAACATTAACAGTGAAGAAAAAAAAAAAAACCACTACCTAGCTAGGGACTGGTACTTCATACTAAAAGCTCACAAAACCACTAAGATTATTCTACTAAACCCAAATGCAATACTTACAAAAAGGTACAACTGATGATTCACTTTGTCCAATTTATTCTAAAATAATGGCTAGAGATATTGTAAAGCAGCCAGAAAACTAGTAACTGTGCCAGTTAAGTTGTATTTCTCTATAGTTTATGTGAAAACTGATATCTTATAGCCAATCTGATTAAATTTCTTGATGTTTGTTCTGGATTCAAAATGAATTATGGACAGATGAGTCTTTAAAGACTTTATGAAAATGGAACATCCAGTGAATACCGCTCATAGAAAGAATTGATTTCTCTCAATCTAGAACACGTTTGTAAAATCTAGTGGAGATTTTCTCTGTTTCGTGTTTTATTAGAGCTGCAGTTAAGTTAAATGAAAGTAATAGAGCTCTACCTAGTCTGCCAATCAGTTGGTCTTTTGTGTGCCTTAATGAGAATGAACTTGTTGCTAATGGATTTTTGAGATGCTCCTGATGCGAGTTCTCACAGACAACCCCGACTCTCCTCCTTGTCATCACTCCATCACCTCCTGTTCTGTAGCTCATTGCACCATGAGGCTGAGCACCAAGTGTCCACTGCCTGACACCAACAATCAGAGTCTGTAAGAGGAAATATCCTGCTGTTAAGGTCCCCAAGAGATGTAGGAAAAAATGAGATTTCTTCACTACTAGGCCCATATTGTAATACTAACACTGTGGAGCTTTCAAACACTTTATATTGGCCAGAAATCTAATGAGACTCCTGTGTTTAACTGTATTTAGCACTTTATCCTCTTCATTGATTTCTGATCACCAAAACATAGATGAGAAATAGATTATCAAATCTGTTCTACTCCATGTCAAAGACTGATGAAGTAGACCTCTCTATCTTACTAGGTAGAGAAAATACTGGGAGTACCCAAAGAGGTTGTGCACTTTTTCCATAATATATCTTTAAAGGAGGAGGAAATATTTTAATAGAATCATGAAAGCTCTTAAAAGCATGTTTGCTTGCTATTCTGCTAGGGAACTTTTACTGGTACAGATGAGTAGAGCTACTTGCCTTTTTAATATTGTCATGAGTTTTGTGCTTTTTACTTCATCCAAGTTTGCACTTAATAACTAAGAAGTAGTACCCAATGACTTAAAACATCCTTATTTTATTTTTAGAGTAGTAGCTCTTCTAATTGTATGTTCAATCAAAATATCACAAGACAGCTGTTTTATGCACAGGAAAGATTTATTTATTATGCTGAACATTATGGACCAATGGTATTAATATTTGTTTAATATTTATTTAGGGGTAGACTAAACCTTCTGCCCTGTTTATGTGATAGCACATAGTTTCATCACCTTAAGAGAAATGAGCCACACTGGTCCCTGACCAGATGTGAATATTCACTCTACTTCTCCTGCTGACTCTGTAGTAGCAATGTTTATAAGTCATGAAGCTCACTGCTCCCTACAAATATTTGAGGATAAATTGGGAAATCATAAAGTAAGTCCTCAAAGAGATTTAGGCAAAACTTCTAATATTGAATTATAGTCATTTCGTCATTATTTTGGGAACAGTGATCCAGAAATTGAAGTTATATACCTGTGAATTAGGAACCCCACAGTAGATTTATTGTACTGAATATTGGTGTTAGGAGCCACCTTGACTCTACAGTTACTGAAGAGCTAATCAATACCATTTGTGAAGTCTTGTGTGTGACACACATCAGTCAACCAAATGCTGACATACAGTCAGGTGAACCAAAGGTTTGTAGGCTGATTGTTTCTAGAACATAAATGAAGCCAACACTATTAACTCTGACAAGCCACCTTCATTATTTACAGGTGAGATGAACCCTTCATCTCTCAAATTTCTTCATAGTTTGTGGACAGAATTTGAGAATACAAATCACAACAGTCACTAAGGTAAATAAAGGCATGCAAATACATAAATTACTCAAGGGAAAGACAGATGCATCTGAAAAAACAGTTGCTGACCTGCTTTCCTGATTTAGGTGTCAATAGTCACAGACTTGAGTAATATTGGCTTTAGCCATCGATTTCCCTGACCATGCCTGTTACTTACCTTTAACTTCTGTCTTAAAGAAGTTCCTTTGAAACATTTGATTTTTTCACCATTGCCAGAAATGTCAAAAACATTGAGACTTCTTAAAATCCGTTTCACAGAAATAGTTTTTGTCATAGTACATTATTTGCAAGGCCCTAATTTGCACAACTTGAAGCATTAGTGTACACAGTTAGGCATGACGAATCTGCTCAATATGCTGCTCATATATAGATTTTTGCCAGAGGGACTCTGCAATCGCAGGTTTTACTGCATTTACCAGCAAAAAAAAAATTTAAAAAAATTAACTGATTATGCAACTTGGGTTATTGACAAAAGTAGCAACGTGCTCAGTTCTGCTTGGCATTGCTCTGAATCTAAAAATAGTGTGTATTTCTTTTTTTTTTAAGAACTCCATCTGAAAGGATGTATTTGATGTAGTCAAAACTTACTGTGTGTTGGAAAATATACAAAATTGAGAAAATATGTCGGGATTAAGAACTGCTATAATCAGTAATGTATGAACTTAAGCAGTATGGTCATTTAGAATCTAAATGTTTGTCTGCTTATAGGAGAAGCATTTGTAAGTATCGAAGTATCTGGAGTCTAAGGAATAGAAAGTCTTGTAAAAACGTGTTTTTATTTATGTAAATAGAATTTTTGAACCAAAAACATTGAAATAACAACCTTTCTATTTTCTTGTAATTCTCATTCCAGTCTCAGACGAAACCAAATAGCATTAAGTAAAAAAGAGGGAGCTACAAGAAATTATTATTATTTCAGATTCTTAAAATGAGAAAAGGTGACTGACTAGACATTTTGAGTGCATTTTAAATCCAGTTTCAGTACAACAGTATCCAATCTTGTTACTGACTGTGTTAGTAGCACTGTCAGTAGTAAAATACACAATAACTACATTTTGGTCTATAGTATTTTGTATGTTTTGGTCTTCTTATAATAATAGAAACTAGAAAGAGAGAGGTTGTTGGTATTTCCAAATAAATAGAAAAAATAGTATTTTTTTTGTCCTCTTACAACAGATGTGCAGATGTGCTAGATTCTTCTTTGAAGGTTCTTACATGGTACTTATAGTTTTGTAATTCATGAGGCTTGTGCAATGTCATTTATCTGACAATATTAGCATTTATCATCATTTATTTGCCATTTATCAGCAATCTTCAAATCCCAGCTAGTTAAATTGCAAAATGTGAGACTTGAATGTCTGAATCAAGATTCAATCACATTTTAAAAAAATAGCACCAACCACCTCTAGAACCAAGTGACTTCAATCAATAGGTCTGATTCAATAATCATCTTTTGACATTGAAATAGCAAGCATAGAACTTGGAGTTTGCTTTCTGATTTTATAACCCCTTATCTATGGCAAACACTTGTTGCAACTCTTCCCCTAGTATAAAACTAGGGTCAATACACCTCTATTCCCTGAAGACTACAAAATGACTACAAAACCCTACAATGTTACATGGCTGCCTGACAAAGTATTTGAAATTAACTGCAAAGCGTAGGGCCAGTTATAATCAGTTTGCATGTTTGGACGTAATTTAAAAGATGTGGTCAAACTTAAACTGCCTCAGAAAAAGAAATACCAAATAATACCACCTGTGAAATCTAAAAAGGAAATGCTTATTAAAAATGAGTCATAGCTTGGGAATTATTTATTAACTTTAGCAGCTAAAATAGCAACATCCTGACCAGACAGTTTCATAGCTTTTACAGTAGTGATTAGCACTGTGCCTTTTCTCTTAAAAACTTTTTTTTAACCTGTTCCTCTCTCTTAATAAGCAAAACCAAAGAAATAATCTGAACCAAGATAACTCGAGAAAATGTCACCAACAAAAATGAGACACAAATAAGTATAAGGCATTTGTATATTTTGAAGTATTTTTCAAGCTGTATTTGAAGTTCAGTAAGAAACTATCAATTAAAACAAATTACAAAGAAACCAACAAAAATTCGAGAGATCTCTAATGTTAAGAGTGTTCTCTAGTGATATCACAACAATACACCCATTTGACAGTGTCTAGCAGACAATCACTAATAAGTTTCAAATACCAACACCATAGTATGTATAGTTTTCAGAGACCATGTTAAAGAGAAAAGTATAGAAAACCAACCTTTCAACATTCTGGAAGTACTTAGCAAAAATAAAAATTGAAATCTTTCAGTGACAGTGGTCAATGATCAGTGACATTTTCCAGATAACCGAGATTTCCTGCCATACTTGAAGCAGTCCGTAAAGTTGACACTTAGTCATCAAATTCCACTGATTTGAAGAAACCCATAGGCATCCATGTTTGTTAATTGAGACAGCAAATAAAATAGACTGTAACACTAAGCAACAAGTTAATATCTAGAGGAAGACTGATATGTTAGGGACAGCTGCAATTCAAACAAATACGTTGTAGAATACTTTCAAACAGCTTTATTCGTATCACACAGGAAGCTGGACTGCTTTTCAGAATGGGAAAATACCCTACTCGAGAAACAACGAATAACCTTTATACGGACAGGTCTGTAATCCTGAAACCCCACAGTTGAAGCCTGTCTTTTATCACTTAATTAAGTAACACTCTATTCCACAAAACAAATACAAGGAAATGAGAAAAGAAGTAAATATTTACTCACCAGCCTTCTCCTTCTCTGAAATAACTGGCATAGCCTGTGAGGAAAACCAAAAAAGATGCCACGATTTAAAAACTAAGAATACTAGGGAAGTATTATAAAATCTTAAGGTGCATTTTAAGAGTCCAGAATGTTAGGAAAGAAATGCTCTGTGTTAGACACTGTGGAGAGAAACATACAGGTTCCATTTGAGTGTCTTACACTCTATTGTGAAACTAAATAATGTATTTAAAAAAAACAAACGAGGACTATGATATTCCAATGATGACATTTTGAAATAATCATCTGAGGATACACGCCTGCAAAATTCCACTGGGAAATTACTAAATAATTCTGAAGGAGTGAAGATAAATTTATGTGGCTGAAGATGAGACTAAAATGCCAAATCTCTCCTCTGCAGAGCCCAAGTAGAGTTCTACTGTTGAATCCATATAGTTAGGACTCAGACTCCAAGGTATGTTGTTCTGTGACATAGCATTTTTGTTATTTTTTATATAACGTTTTAGATATGAGTAATAGAAGTACTTTCATACTGGCCATAACTGGTTTTAGGTTTGGAAAATTAGGGTTTTTTTTGCAAAGGATGTAAATAACTTTCATATTACACTTTTCTTTCAGACTAATGCACAACTTTCTGAGTGCATTTTTCTGAAAATAAGTAGGTTAGAGATTGAAAGAATAGTAAAATGGAATTTATGTGGCACCCATATAAACAGAATTGAAGAATGTGCAGATATGACAAAGGCAAAAAAAGCTGGATGAGAAATCAGAGTCAGTATGCAATATATCCAGAACTGTCATGTGAATTAAGGTATCTCTTTCACTCATGTCAGTCTAGCCTCTGTTCAGCATGTTTTCTTGCTACAGATTTCACAGGAAAAGAAAGAGGGAAGTGATGGACAAAAAAATTTCATTTGAAAATTTCATTTCAGGGTTTCTTTTCTTCCTGCTGTATATTATAGCATTTCCTGGATGATATTTTGTACAAAATTTCAAATAGAACATCTTAGACAATATATATTGATGAATAGTTTACAGATTGGTAGTAATCATAAGGACTCTTGTGATTCTTTCTGTTTTACCTGTACTCTGACTAGTTAAATAGCTGTTGCTTGAGTTTGCCATTCGAAAGCGTTGTGTCATCAGACTAATATTCAAAACAGCAGTCTCTTGCTCAAAAAGCATTTCCCCAGCTCTTTACAAACATTTATTTGTTCAAAAGAAGCACCATTTTGCTTCAGTAATGCAACAAAGGCATTAATTTCCATAAACTAAGGTTAACATACCAAATAAAATTACAGAATGAATTATTGATTGTAAAGAAAGAAAAAGTGTAGCATGTATAGATTTTTTTAAAAAGAATTTTAGAAAATTGAAATAGAAATTTTGAAAACCAGTATATAATTTTCTACTCTTTCACAGACCTAAGTGGCTACACTGGCTTAGAAATATAATTAAAAAAGAAAATTCTAGATGCACTATTATCGTTTATCCAAGAAAGAATTTTTTAATGAGAAAACTTTGTAAAGGCAAGGTGAGAAACAAACAAACAAACAGGAAAAGAAAAGCAATTCGAAGAAGAAAAAGAACAAAGGAACATTAGTGTAAATTGAATGGAAGGGTCGAGACAAAAGGAAAGACAGGGACAGGTTATCACATTTTAGTGCTGAGTTTTGTTTGCAAAACAAAAAAAAAAAAGCAAAAGAGGGTGTGTATGATGACATCATTTAAGAAAAGTTTAGAAGACAACACTGAATTGACTGGAGATATGGCAACAAACATTGTCAGCATTGAAATCATAAATTGTGTCATGGAAAACAGATAGGGACAGACTTTGAAAGGACTAAAATGCAAGGACAAGTTGAACAGCTGTGATTCAGTGAACTGAGGGGAAGCTGCTACAGAACTCACTGGGGATATGACAGATACAGGTATGGAAGATAATTTCTCTGGTGTCTTTATGGCAGATTTGAACACTTCTAAATCAGCTCCCATTATCATTCATACCAGCATGCAGGTTTTTTTTCTATTCGGTATATCAGGTTTTAAAACATTGTTAATTGTTGCCATTTGTCATATCAAGACATTTCCTGGAAATATGTAGTATTTCTAGTTGATAATCACTAAAATATGTTGATTTACAACCCAAAATAGATTTTAGTAAATTTGTTACATATTACTCCTAAGAATTGTCAGTTGTTTAGCCCAGGTAAAATGCTGTGGTTGGAAATACATGGAACCATAATGCCTCAGGCCAGATGTATAAATCACAAGATTAGTACTTCTGTTAAGTAGGATGAAGTAGCACTACAAATTCCAGAAAATTTAAAGGTAGAGGGAGATTTACAGAAAACAGTACTTCCTACAGGAATCTTGCAGCAATTAATTAAGACTGATGCTATAGACACCAATGAGGATTATGCAAATTACCAAAAGTAAGAATTTTAAAATCAAGTCAGGTGCATGGGGAAAAAAAAAATACTAGAGCATTCAGAAAAAAAAAAAATGATAGCATCACAAAGTATGTGTTTTCCAAGAGTAACCAGGACGACTTGATGTGGTGTCACTGTTATGAAACATGTTTTCCTTGAAATAATGTATACAAATAAGCAAATCTTACTCATTAACTCTTTATAATTTAAGGAGAATGCATCATGAGAGAAACACTGAAAATCTTCATATTTTGTTAAAGTATACAGTAAATGTAAATTCCCTAATTAAAAGAAAACAACTCAACCCAAACAATACCCCCCAAAAAACCCCTACCTTCCTTTTCCACAAAACACATTTTGGACAATACTTGCAAACATGTCTGCTCTCTAAAGAGTATAATTCTGCTGAATCAAGTTGTAAAACAAGATAAACATTTTCTCAGAATATTCTATTGCTGCTTAAAAGCTGAGTAAAAAAAATCCTACATGAACATAGCATTTCTTGAAAATTTATAATGAAGTAAAACCTGAGCAAATGTTCAACATGATCTCAGACAGTCCAATTATTGATTTAGTTTTTCTTTAATACAGATACACATACTGCTTACACTCTGCCCAGTGGGAAAACATGATTGTTACTTATGAGAAATGCTCTCATCTCCAGCACAGCCTTGAATTCATTGGAGACCTTCTTCCAATGAGTTCCATATGTTCTAAATGAATTGCATTCCCAGGAAGTGATTTAACATTTCTGGCAAAGGAGCAATTAAACAGGATTTTCCTGCTTGGCCAGATGGGTTCACTGTAACTTCACATTATTTCTCACTGTCTTCACAGAGCTAAAGAACTGGACTAACATTTTCCAAATGATTGGGTCACATGTGGTTTAAAAGAAAGCTGGCAGATGCCCTTTTTACACCTCTTTCACAGATTTGAAGAAAAATGCCTCCAAAACCAGGCTCCTCTCTATATCTTAAATAGTATGTGCTTTTAGCAGTGCCAAGCAAGAAAAGATAAAAGAAAAAAAAAGGAAAATAAATCCCTATCAGACCATTTCTGAAGTATACTTTAGATTTTATTTTAAATTAGAGGATGTAATTTTTAACTTATGAATATCTTACTTGAAATGGCACACTGAAATTTTTTTGCATGCATCATTACTGTATTGTAACTGATTCCCTGTAAATATGTCTGCAAGTATGACTGTAAAGTGCGTGAATGTGAAACACTATATTGCATGCTTTTCTTTAAAGTTACAGCTGCCTTGCTCACATAGAAATGACTACCAGTAATGCTAGGTCAAACCACCACTTCCTTAGAATTTCATTAGAAGTTAGGTGAAAAAGCTGTCTTCCATCAAGAAAGAAAATGGTGGAAAATTCTAGTAAATAAAAACTTTAAATAAATTTTTTGCACAAATTAGTAGGTTCTTTGGGGGTTTTTTGTTTGTTTTTTGATTTTTGTAACTTTTAAGGATATTTTAACAGGAAAGACAAGTAAGCATATAAAAAAAGCCCACAATTTCACAAAGCAACTATTCATTTTGGGCACATACAATTCTTCAATTTGAAAAGAAGCAAGAAAGGGTCCTACTCAATTCTGCAAGGCTCCTTCTGTTATAACTAAGATAGTTCGTCTCTGAGCAGGCAAATATATTAACACTATGGCTTTAGAGATCGGAAGTCAGTAGATGTGTGCACTGCCTTCGTGGGAAAAGGAGGAGGCATTATCTGCAAAGAAGAGTGCATTTGGGAGCATTGGTGAGGATACACTGAGCTGCAAGACTACCATTCTAAAAAGCTGAGGCACACCCAGTCTGACCTGAACACAGCTTGGCTCTCCCTAAACTGTAGTGCAAGGCTATTTTTTTTAATACTGATTTTAGACCTGCAGATAAAGTCATTATGAATAAAATTAAACTAGCCATCTTTTTATTTCCATTGTGAACAGCTCTACCACAACTGACTTCTCTGCAAAGGGCTACACTTGGTGACAAATATTTGTATAAACTAGCAAGTTACTGTAGAAGTGCATGTAACATAAAATTTCTGAAATAAGGATCTAGTGACCTATATTTATTTTTGTAGTATAAACCACTTGGAGTGAGTCTAAATTTCGATTTTCTAAATATGATATAGCATCTTCATTTTTAAGGCATTAAATACACTGTTTTTAGCCCCCACAGAAATATAGGCCTGCATGGTTTTTTTTTTAATCACAGAAGGTAAACTGCAATTGGCATTACATGAATCACATTTTCAATACTGCCATCCAATTTTGATGGATATTCTACAAAGCCCTTCCATCATAGAAGGCTGTCAGCTATTCAGTCTTTTTTTTTTCAAGTGTGCATTTGAATAGGCATGCTGGGAAATTTCCTTGCTAACGATCTGGCAGGTTTTGATTTGCAAGCATTACCCTACAATTTTGCCTGTGTAGATGATATCTTCTACTGTCCAGGGTGAAAGAGAAACTCCAGAACAAAAATCAGCATACTGGGATTTGACTAGAAAGGGAAAATCCAGCCTACATAACAATAACGAACAGGTGATTTACAATTGATGAGCTCAAGCTATTATAAAACCCCTACTTTATTTTTGGAAGTATTTTTATGGTAATCACCTTTCATTCCTGCAAGTAAAAATCATGGTCTAAATTCTCACCTTAACAGATACTTTTATACAAACCAGTTTAAGTAGGAATTGTGGTTTTCACTGAAATGGTTTACTGCAACACCAAATTCATGTTCCTGTTCTAAAAATCAGGAAGCTTTGTAGCACATTAGGAGCAGAAAAGCTTTTTTTGTTAATGATTCAGATTAAGAGAGTAAATATATCAAAAAATCCTTTGGAAATATTAATTTAGTGTAATCTTTTGGTATTAGCATTGAACTGTAATCATAGCAATAACATAGGAGAAAACTCAAGAATGATTAATTATATAATCCAGAATTATTTAGAAAACATTATTTTATTGAACTTGTAGGTTTTTAAAACAAGTTTTCACTTCTCTACAATTTTTACTTTTTTCTTTTTTTTCCTTTTTCCCATCTGGATAAGGAAAAACTAAAATCAAACTGATCAACTTTCAGGACAGATCAGCTTTAGAAAAGGAATTTAGTAAGGTCTTTCTTCTCTGTGGTGTTTCATTTCACTAAAGATTGCTATTACTAGAAGTAGAGCAGAAGGCAATTAATATCTGCCCAACAATAAAGATGCATAAACTAACTAGATTTAAAAAAAAAAAAAATCTATGACACATTCAGAGATTTCTGGCTAAGTTAATGAAAACACTATGAATGTAGTTCTAGTGGAAGTACAAAGCTGTATGCTTGCCTGCCTATGTTCTCTTCCAGTCAGTTGTATGCCTTTCTCCAACTACTTTGTTTTCTGGATAGATATTTCTGTTTGCTTGGGCCTCTTTAAGCCTCTGAGGTCATGCACAGGGACCTCTTCTAGTTAGTGCTGGATGGTTGGCAGTTGTCCTTCCACAAGGCACTTGCCAAGAGCCTGCACTTGGGGTGGTCTGGTCACTTCCTTTGCCTTCGTCATTCAGCTAGCAGAGTGTGACTTATGCTGGATTGGAAGTGCAAAACAAAGTAGTTTTGTGCTCTGTTTGGTGTTATTACAACTTTCCATAGATCAGGGTAAGCTCCGATGCTCTGAAATCTGTCAGGACCACATGCAGCTGGTTTATATGACAGATAAGACAACAGCATGTCTGCAGCTTGTCTGGACCATGAAGTAGAATTTGCCTACAATATTGAGTTAAGTACTTTCTCTTTAGAGATGCTGAAGTTTTCAGAGCAGCATCTGCAATTTGCTAAATATCCTGAGATATGATTTTTTAAAAAATTAGCAATTGTTAGTTTATTTGCTTATAAGATGTTAATGTAGAACAAAAATAAATGTGTAAAATAGACTTACTTTTGATACTTCCCAGGAGTTCACAAGATAAGGAACTTGTTTCCACTTGAATTGCTCTTTAATTAGTGGGGTTGACATATAGTACTTGAAAGAGGGGTCAGTTAAAATGTGGCTTACTGTTAACTGAACATTTATATAACTTTTGGTAATAACAAAACCTGTACTACTTCCAGTTCCACCAGACATACATATCTCTTCCCTAAAGAAAACGTAACTTGAATGTTAACACCAAAGATGAGATGTGTCACACTGCCCCTAGAATGGAAGCAGTCCCAAGAATACTCATGCTTTTCATCAGTCACCAGAGGTTCTATTAGGATTCTTTTACAGAGAGAACTTTTTCCCAAGCTCAGAAGTCATTTGTTTAGCTAACGTTTATCTTATAAAACCTTTTACAATAACAAAACACATCAATAAACCCTGAAACACTGGCAAAGCTGAACTACATGGAAACTAAAGGGCACCCAGCTCTACAAGGCAGCAGTAAAAGATAATTAAAGTCTTATGTTTCCCATTTGTTTCAACATCATATAATGACTACAAATGTAATTTTGCCTTGAGGTCCTTAAATCTGGGGAATATGGGGCTGATGGGAATCATAGATGATTTTAGTTTTTCTCATGTCCTTATATATAAAACTGACAAATTTATAATAATTCCATGTAAATAAAAAATTATTTCAAACATGTGGTGGCAGAAAGCAAACTTTGTTACACAGTGACTCTGAGTTACCAATACCTTTGACCACCTTCTTGCAGAGTAGAAGGAGAAACTCAAACCAACAAAAGCATACCATTTTTGTCCTCTAGGTGCCTCAAAGAAAAAAGCTCTTTGCCCTTCATTCCAAAAAAACTAAGTCACTCTTACTAACTTTGAAGGTTGCAAACATGAAAATCAAGAAGCTTATCTTATTGCTGCAAGTGCTAGAGTCTACTGTAATGCAGAAGTTGCATGTTCATGAGCTAAGGAAAGGTTAGCAATACAAATTATCAGATATGCAAATGAGAAATCTGTTTCTAATGATCTTTCTGTGAAGCCCAAATCTAATGGTTGATTGCTATCCACAGTTTAAATTCCACTAAGGTTAGTTTTCTGGATTCAGATCTCACTGAGATTGAAGGCAGTAAAATCATATTTGATTTTCTTGAATATGATACATGAATGACTATGTTCAGCTTTATGTTCTGAAACAGAAAATGAGGGGTAGAGTGTTGCAGCAACTTATTGACACCTACTGCGAGTGAGTGACTATTGACACTAATGCACCGATCCTGTGTGAGTTTGCTCTATTGAATCTCTGCAGGTAACCCCAGCTGGAGACTCTTACTATTGTTAACAGCACCAGGCTGCTACAACTATTTAGAGTTCTCTCTAAGTAAATAAAAAAGCAAACCACAAAGAAGCTATTTTTATGGTATGTATATTTTGGCACAAACCTTTATACTCAGAGTTTCATGTTAATTCAATCACTGATAATATATTTGTTGAACCAGATGGGAAAGGATCAAAAGCAGATCCTCAAGGAGGCTCTTGAAATTTATTCCAGGCATCAAAAAAAAGAAGAAAAAAAGAGTTACTACAAAAGCTATGTCTCTTCTATGATGATGAAATATTTACTTTCTACAGAATAAAGTAGTTAATTGCTCAGGAAGCTGAAGATTTACATAACAGTGATGCTAATCATGAGATAATTGAGAGAGGAGGTGGTTAGTGTGCTAGACAAAAACAGTGATAGGTTTAGGATAGTCAGTGGAGTGTTTTATTGTGTGACCTTAGGAGTATTTCTCTAGATCATCCAAGAGAAAGAGAGATGAAATGAAATGAGTTGTTTTGAGTGCTATCTGCATACATAATGTGATAACCTTTAAGCACTTTTGAAGGTTATGGGTGACAGATGGTGGCAGAAAACCAATAAGACATATTTTGACTGAAAAAGTAAGAAAACTTGCCTTTTACTTCATTCAAGAACTTCTATCTCTTTCAAGATAACTGATTTTTAAATAAGGTGGAAAGATATTGCTTATATGAAAACACCACCCTTTTTTTCAAAATACAGAATAAGAAATAAAAACATGTAACAAATAAAAATTGAAAAGTTCCTTTATTGCAGGGAAAAGAAACAGGAGATTTGACTCCTAAAGGGACCTAAGGAAATGATGCAAAGTTTTTTTAAATCCAAATACAACAATGAAAGTTCTAAAAAATACCCCAAGGGCTTGAAAAATCTCTTTGGAAAACAAAATATTTATCTATAAAGCTGTTTTGTGCTAAAATGTTTTGTAATCAAAGTCACTTTTTTTGTTGGAGAAGAAAACCCCAACTACAACCATTGCTAAGCTCTAGTCAAACTGACTATCGAATTTCCTCTGCTCATATATCAAAAACTTGTTTTCTCTGGTACAGTTAGTAAACCAGAGAAACACTTATTTCATCTGCCATATAGTTTCCTCATCTGGAAGTACTACCAGTAAGAGCACTACTCCAAGTCTGTGATGTGATCGATTCCCACTATATTTCTTTAGGTCCTTGCAATACCCTGTTTAACCTGGCAATGCCTGAGCTAACATTTCATAGTACATACCAATATGGTCAGATGCTGGCACAGACAACACATATGCTACACATCTTGCATCTCTGTGCAGTAATCCCATTTTATTCCCAAATACTATCTGTCAAGCTAGGATCATACATGTCACAAAAATCCAGAAACCAATAGTGGTACTCACACATCTGTGAAGTTTTGCTCATTCTGCTCACATATTTTAAAAGCTTGGGAGGAAGAACGGCTGTTTTGCAATTGCCTGCAGGGGATTCTTTGCTCAATTCACCACCTTGAAGCTCAGCCATATATGGTGCAAGTCAAAAGATGAATTTACTGCATGGTTAAGATGACAGACTAGTTATTACTTTAGAGTAAAACCACTGGGGACAGTTATGGTCTTGTGTTAGAACAAGAACTACTTGGACAATCTTTGTACCAGTTACAAATATTACAAACATCTAATTTTCCTCATCTTTAAATTGTAAATAATACTATTAAATGGGATGTTTCAGGGCTTTCAAGCATCTAGAAAAAATTTTGTAAAGTATTGTGATTGTTCTGTGATAGAGTTTTCTACACAATATGTATAACAGTATATTACAAGATTAACACATAACAAATCAATTAATCTTAACTTTTGAACATATAAACACTTCCCCCCCCCCTTATAATTAAGAGGTTTTTTTGGTGTGTAAGTCATCTAGCATACTATGTATTTCTGTAACTTGCACTCTAATATCAAAATGTCCAGTAAGAAGTTTAGTCCATTTGATTCTAAGATTTTGCTTGTTAGAACTGGTGTCAAATTAGACACAGCTCCTCACATCAGAAAAATGACACTATATTTTTTAATCTTAACAAGTATGATAATTTTCAATTAAAAAAATGGTTAACCATAGCTGATGAAAGATACCCTTTGTCTGAAAAACCTTTATTTTATAAACTCCTTTTATGGTACTCTTGAAAGCTGGAGATATTAAATTTTGCAATTAATTTCTGTAACATAAATTACAAATATTATCATTTTCTATAGATGATCTATTTCTAGTTAATATAAAAAAGAAATTGTTAGTAATACAGAGGACAATTCCGCTCAAGTCAGTAGGAACTTTGCCAGTTACTCCAGTAAGTAAAGGCTCAAATTGATGCTGCTTGACTCATAATCTTCCTGTCTAAGCTGTGTCCAGTTCTTTGTTATAGACACAGTTCTGTATGTCTATATGACCACGTGTAAAAGACAGTAAAATCTACTATTAAAAGTCATTTACTATGACAGTCCTTTTAAGCCCCTTCCTTTTCCATATGTTCGGAAATTGGTCTTCTTTCAGGATCATTTTTTAATTTACTTTGTTGTGAATTTTATTTTTTGTTTCTACAGGCAATAAGCAAAGAAGTGTCTCACCAATGTCTGTGTTCCCATAGTATTCCCATGAAAATCTCAGACTTGCAGACAGATGCACTGCAGATTCTGAGAGTAGTTAGTGGTTCCAATTTTATGCTGGGCATTTTCTGCATTTCCCCAGGACCATGCTCCAATAATACAGTTTCTTTCGGAATTGTTCCAATTTTCCCAGACTTTGTGTGGCATATTACAAAAATGCAGTTCATGGTTTCTAAACTTTCCAAACCTTCCATCAGGAAACAGTAAACAAGAGTCCCAGTTCACTCTTGATTTTCATACCAATACCTGTCCCCTGAGGAGAGTTTGAATCATTCCATGTTTTAGTTAAGAGGGACAAAATTTTAAATCCACACACATTAGTCTCTAGTTATGTGTGTAAATTTAATTTTTTTTTTTAAATTTTTTTCCAAAAAAACCAGTTTCTTGCCTGTGTCTTGGCAGCAAAGTAAACAGAAATATGGCTTAGTGAAAATAAAACACCCAACCAACAAACAAAACAACACTGTACCAATCCTTCTACCAATGTCTGTTTTTCATTGGAAAGAAGAATGCAGTATCCCTTGACCACCCATGTACTTTAAACTTTGCAAACTAAATGTTTGCAAGCTAAACAAAACGAGGAAGTAATAGTCTGAGTATGAGGCAAGATGCAAAAACTTGTCAGATGTCTCAAGACAGAGGTATAGAATGAAAGATCTATTTTATATTTGTCTATGTTTGACTTTAAGGATAAACATGGTAACAGCAGTGGAGGGTACTCATCACTTTGCAACTGCTGAAAGAAAAAACTCTCACATCGTTAGTACCAAAGAGAGTGAGAGAAAGAAATAAGTCAACCTATAGATAAATTAGATAAAAAAATCTCAATCTACCTTTTTTTTTATGCTCGTTTCTCTGTTATTTAATACTTTTAGTCTTATCCAAATCTAGACCATTATGACTCACTTTTCATAGACAAATCTTACTCCCTAACATCTGGGTTTAGCATGATTTAGAAACAGAACAACCAGAAGTGAGGACCCAACAGGCTAGGAACTATTTAGAGAAGCTGGATATATTCTAGCCTGTGAGGCTAAACAGAGTTTACCCAAACATACTGAAGGAGATGTCTGATGTCATTATTAATCACATCAGGGTCATTAATATCAGTGAAAAACATGGCAAATATGGGGTGTCCCTAACAGCTGGAGAAAGACATACAGTCATCTTTAAAAAAGGCAAAGAAACAATGATCTCTAAGCTTGTTAGCCCACTCGAGTTGAGGGAAAGATCATTGAGTACACCTTGGAATCCTTTTCCAAAAATGAATGATGGGAAGGCAATTAGGAGCAATCAATGTCAATTTGCTAAGAACAAATCATCTTTGATCAACCTGATTTGGCTTCTGAGATGTAGTTACTGACTATTTGGACAAGAAGAGAGCAGTGAATATAATATACCTTAAATTAGTAAGACTTTATACACTGTTTCCCAAAGTAGTTTCATTTAGATGCTGAGAATGTATGAGCTGGAAGAGTAGACAGTGAGGTGGATTGAAAATTGGCTGGACTGACATAGTTCAAAACAGCCAAACCACTGAAACAGCTAAATGACCTAATTCAAAATAGCTTATCTCTTAGAGTTTTTAGAATGAGGACAGAACTCATTTGTTCTGAGTTCCTAATGCCATAGGGATGCATCTTTTAGATGCAGGATAAAGTCATTGAGGACATAATGGCAATCATTGATGAACACAGAAGAGCAGCTCTGCATCCAGTCTGAGGAAAAGATCAGATTCTGTGAAAACTAGAGTCAGTGGTATTTCAAGGAGTCCACAAAATCACAAAGGACTGAGATACTGACATACAGGGCACTTGTGGAAGCCGAAATAACTCCTACTGTGTGTATGGAGCTTGGTTTTTAGAACTACAAAGTGTAAGAATTTCTTGTGAAGATATCGAAGAAAGGTATAAATTTGAACCTGAAATTCAATAAGAAAAAGACGTTGGCTTAAAACATATCCTTACTGAGGTTGCAGAAATATGACAGATTGTCTTGGAGCGCTTTCCACAAGCATCAAGAAAACAAATAATGGCAGCAGGAGCTGCTACAAGTAATAAAAATAAATTTTCATGGGTTTCCAAGTCGTCTGAGCAAACTCAAACTACACTTGTGAGAATGTGACAGTCTTTACAAGTGCACATAGCTTCAAAGCTACATCTGACTAGGGCTAAATAATCCAAACCAGAAACACTACACAAAATGTCATATACCATTTCTTATGAAACCTGAATATTTCTTAGTTACTCACAATAACCCAGAATAATGCTGAAATATTGGCACTATCCATTTATCCAGTTCTAGAGAAAAACAAAACTTATTTGTGATTACATAGAAACAAACCTGGCATATGAATAAATATGCAGCAAGTTTCCTGACTTTTTTTTTCCTCCTATGCTGAAAATTCCACAAATAAGTTATTATGAAAATGGGGCTAAGGACCATAGGTTGAAAGAGACTGCTTCAGTACTTCATTACTACAAAATGCACTTGCAGATAGAGGCTATCTTCCAGAACCCTGTTCTATCATATGAAGATACATGGATTTCTGGTTGCTGTTGAAAATCTAAATGTTCTGATAGCAGTTAAATTCTGTTAAGACCATCACTCATTACAAAGTACTGAAAATTATCGGTCACTGTTATTCCTACTTCTTTTCAAGTTGTTTAACTTGCTCAAGAATTCTAAGAGTTAAAGAATTTCAATAATGTAGTTATCTTTTCTCAGCTTTTACAAGCCTGGATCCAATATCACAGAAATTGCATGAAACAAGGTAGAGCAGAGTAGCTAGTCTGATTTCTGTATCTTAAAGGCAATTATCTATCATTTTGTTCAAACAAGTAATCTTCAGGAGACTAAAATATTCAGGGGAGACTCAGGTTATAGGTCATAATTTTTCATCAGTAAATTAATTTACTAAATTAAATAATCCAGATAGCAAAAAAAAAAAAAAAGACAGAATTTGGTTAATATATTATGCTGAACAGAAAAAGAAAACTCCAAACATTTCTACCAGTTGTGTCTGGAAAAGTCCTCTTGAAGGTTTAGTACTGAGAATATGTGCTAAACAGGAGAGAGTCTCCATAACATCACAGATTCTCTCTGCTGTGTATCCAGTCTCTATTTGCGATGAATGCTTCAGAGAAAAGTATAGCTGGTCCTGTGTCCTCTGAAAACTGCTAACTAGACAGAACTAATCATTCTGTCCTATGCCTACAGGCAATGAAATCAACTTGAGGTTTTATTTTTCTTCTTATTTTGCTGAAAAATTAAAGCAAAAAAGCTGCAGGCACATTAGTACAGGACAAATCTTGATCTTCCCATAATCTGGGAAAGAAACAATTGTGCTTGGGAACTACTGGAACAAGAGATATCTCTGAAACCATGTTCTACCTTTCCAGAGACAAGCAAGAAGGACGGATCCAACTTTATTACCTAGGAATTAACTTAGTTTATTGTAAAAGTGATTCCAATCTGTAACCTTTTCTAGTAATCCATAAAAAAATTAAGTTCTCTTTTGCTATGAAAGTAAATATTATTGCAAGGTCGAACTTTAATTGCATTCTGTAGCAAATGAATATTCTTACACCTTTGCTGGAAAGACTTAAAAGCCATACTCTATTGGATATCTTTTCCACATTCCTACATAGAGTTATCAAAGCATTCATTATCATTTGGGCTGATTCCTAAGTGCTTACCAGGAACAGAAGATACGACATGCTACAAAAGTATTCACTTCTTCTGAAGTGACAAAATGAACCCTAATTCCATGTGTGAGTATTTATTTAATTTGAATTGCCTGTGAATAAATGAACTTTTCCAGGATAATCACCGAGCATGATCCCATGTAAAACCCTGAACAGGGTTACATCTCTACCAGAGGAATTTTGCTAATTAAACTTAAGAGAAATCAATGGGAAGCCTTCCTCAACTTTGGCAAGCACTGAATTGGGCCCTAGATGACTAGAGACTATGTTTTTCCTTATCCTTTCTGCCTTCCAATGCTAAGGCAATTGATGCTGCTTTTGTCAATTCTATCACACCCTCATGAGACACTTTGCTTGCCTGGTCAGTTTTATAAACTTCTATGGAAGTAAAGTTTGAGAGAGTTGGTATGTGGGAAGCAACTGAATGTGTCCCTTCAAATAAGGGTCACGTCATGCCTGTGCCACTATAACTCATGGGGAAAGAAGGTGAACTGTTGATTTGCCTTATGCTCAGGAAGCCTACTGTCACCTAACTCATAAATCCAATGATAAGACAAAGTCCAATAACCTGCTGCCAGCTACAGAAAGGAGTCAGGAAAAATCTTCCACTTCTCCCAGGTAAAAAGAGGAGATTAAATGGGAATAAGACTTTTTGTTTATCTTGCAGTGTTTAGTCAGAAGAGCCATGTAAAAAAGAACCTTGAACTTCTGTTTAAAATGCTTTCTAACACAATGCAGCTTGTGATAACTAATTTATTTGCTATTTGACTCAGTATGGTAATGCTTGCAAATAATTTTCTCACACTAATTTAAGATTTTTTTACATGGAATTTTTTCATATATTTTATACAGACTTTCTGATGAGCAATTTACGGATGACTTGTAAATGACATCACCAAAATCTTCTAAAATTACTTTAGTCCAAAATAATAAAGGCAGTAGAATATGGATTCTAAAACGAAAAATGATACTTGTGTCTCTCATTTGAATGAATTAATCCTATAGAGAAAGAACACAGGTCATTAACACAGTACAATTCGTACACTTTTCATGAATGGCTGATTGAGCCAAGAAGAGTCACAGGAGGTATTGGTGTAATTTTCCTCACATATTGCCTTTTAATAGAAGTACAACAGCACTATTTGAGACAATACTTGCTCAGCTGAATGAGAGTCAATTCCAGAGTATCCAGGAACTGACAGTCACAGAGCAGATCTGTTTGACACAACACTGGAAACAGAAATATCAGTGCTGTCACTGCTGAACTGTATAGTTGACCTGCAAGAGTGGGAATCCTGTACATGCATATCCACAGACCATAAGACAAAAACAGTAACAGTATAATTACTAGTTTGAGGAGCTGAACTACTAGAACATCAGTGAAAACAATAAGAAGAGATGTAATGTTGCATGGCTCCTGTGAGAACTTCAGATGACCATACAGAACTCAGCAGGAATTGAGAAAGAATTTCCCATGCAGTGTATGGAATAGGTTCAATAGTCCACATGGACTCACACGGGATTGTGATTTACAAGTTGGAAGAACTGAGTCCATTTCTCATTTTGGAAGGTGGTATTGGTAGTGGTTTTTTGGG
Organism: Colius striatus; assembly: GCF_028858725.1. NCBI lineage: Eukaryota > Metazoa > Chordata > Aves > Coliiformes > Coliidae > Colius > Colius striatus. Next base: position 69,238,677 of record NC_084761.1, on the reverse strand, counting down.
TATCATTGGTTAATAATACTGTCAGACAAGAAGACACCAGGGGATATAAAAATATGCTTTTTTTTTCAGTTGACCTTAAAAATTGTCAGCTAGTAGATGACAATGATGTGTGGTTTTTGAAAATGAAAGGATAACTTATTCACACAAATTAATGATAAAAAGCCACTCTTTAGTAGCTAGGATCTTTAAAAAGAAAAATAAAACAAGACAAAAATATGTACTTTTTTTTTTTTAATGTCTCAGTCCAATTTGTAAAAATAAAAAATCTTGTATTTAAACTTCCTGCTTAATTCTTCATTTACGTTTTCCTGTCAAAGTTATATACTGAGCATATGCCTAGAATGATATTTTTACTATTCAATTTACATACTTAAAAATACAAATTACTCATTATACTTAGTGTCTGAAATAGTTTTCAGCTTAGTTTGTGGAGATAGTCAACATCCACAAGTTTCAAATGGAATTTATCACTTATCATCTTCATATTTTACTCATCAAGACCAAATCTGCTCCTTCATTGCTATTCTTTCATTCTCTGTTTATGATCTTTACTTTGACAGAGATTTTGACCCCACTGATCTACTTCTTTTGCCCATCATGCCTTCTTGCCCGGATGACATAGAATCATAGAATGGTAGGAGTTGGAAGGGACCTTTACAGATCATCTAGTCCAACCCCCTGAAGAAGCAGGTTCACCTAGATCAGGTCGTATAGGAACATGTCCAGGCGGGTCTTGAATTCTCTGAACTATTATTTCCCCATAGACTTATTATCATTCCTTCCTGTTTCAAATGCTGTCCCTAACCCATTGCTATTTGAAGAGAAAATGAGGAGAAAACGTTTTAAAAAACATTTTACTAATAATTCTGTATTTTTTTTTTTTCTGTAGCTGTCTTTTGTCTGTCTCTTTTGTCTATTTTACTTTGGTCATTTGACTGAAAACTATTGAAGTAGAATTGTAAATTAAACAGCATACTTGCAGCAATGTCGAAAAAAAAAAAAGAATAATTGTGCTATTGGTAGCCTGCTAGTATTTTTGCTTTCATTCTTACCAAGATCAGACATGCTTGCACTTCACAAACTTATTTTTAAGTGTAGACGTTATTTCTATTACTGAAACACTCAAAAGCCACAGACTTGGACCACAACTTCAATGTGCAAGGTTCTGTACAAACAGGACAAAAGAATTACCCATACATCAGAAGGAATGCAACTAGTATAAAGAAAGAATCCTAATGTGGGAGTACAAGGAAAACGATCATTTGTGTGATATAAATAATATTTCAAATATCCTGGGAGCACTAGGATCTTGCCTGATACCAACACTTTTCAGATATCCCAGCAAAACAATGCCTTACAGAAAGCACTTGGAACAGTCAATGAAATAACTTTGCTGATGTATGTGGAGAGGGTACTTATGAGGACAAGCATGAAGGATTTTTTCTCTCATATCTCATCTTTACCTGCAATTGTTAGTTACCCTGTGAATATTTTTCTGATGCATCTAAGATCTCATAACTCTAAACATATACAGAATCTAGTATATTTTTAACCTAAAATATTTTGGTTTTGAAAATTACAATAGTGCTTACAGATTTATTACAAGGGCAAGTACACTTTTTTTTTTTAATATTGCTAAAAGTCATAGTAATGACCAGATTATTTTCTTCATGGTTGGTTTTGTCTCATGAGAGTTTCTATCTTTTCATTTGACGTGGAACATGAACTGTCGTTATCCTTTCCTTTTCCTCACTTTCTGATCATGCAGTTCTGAAGATTCTTAAACACGCAGCCTCTGTGGCCCACAGCTTCTCCAGAGGCCAGTATGCCCTTATGTCTCCTCTCTCTTTTGCTCTTTCATACATAAAAGGAACATAAGAAATATTGACAATTCTAGAGCTTTTGGAGATGGTGGAAGAATTTTCAAAACATTTTAATGTATTTTATGTGTTGGATGGACCCAAATGCCTCAACCTTATAGGAATGAGATATTTTCTAAAGTCTTACTATTGTCAAATATTAGTTTTCTAAAAATTTGTGTCCTGACCAAATGTATGATACAGTCTATAAAAATGTGCATTAAAGATTTTATTATATTATGAATGGCATAATTGTTAAATTGGTTAATATTCCTTAACAGCTACTAATATGTATACATCATGAGACTGAAATATGTTTTTGTCAGTGCATGCTTGCATGCTGAATTTGTTGCAAGGTTAGGGTCTGAAATGTTATTTATTTCCCTAAAATCTTTCACACTATCACTTTACAGCAGTCCTATGTACTTATTGCAATGCAGTCACTAAAGGTAATAGTAATAGTCAAAGGAGACTTAACAGGAAAAGGGCATTTCTCAACAATGTTATCTCTGTGACTTAACAAAAAAATGATTTAAAACTTGAACTGTCTATGTGTTTGCACTAATATAAATCAATGACAGAACATAGTATTGAAAACAAAACTGGAAGGGATTGTTTGCATATGCTGTGATTAACTCCACCTATACTGTTTGTAAGAGATTAAGGAAGTTTAGAATTAGAAAACACAGGAGATATACAAGGATGGTAGTCCAAAGGAGTATGTTGTTGGGCAGATACCCATGAAATGCTGTCCTAGAATTCATGTATCCCAGCTTTGTCTCTGCCCTACTGGTAGCCTGGACAGCAGCAGCAGGAGATCTGACCGGACTCACGTTCTGCAGGGCCCTGCAGCAGAACCACTGATGACCCCGAGTGATTAAGGGTCAACAAACTTCAGCCTGAAGCAACTGTTCTATGAACTTTGGCACATTCTAAGTTGGCTCCTGCTGGTTTGTTGCCTTTGGCCCTTATCTTGCAGTTTAGCAAGTATTGTGAAATTCTGAATAAAGTTACGAGACAGATCGGTTCTGTGTCAGTGACTGAAGGTCTCTCTCCTCAAGAGTTTTTGGGCTTCAAAATTCTTTTGGCAAATAATCTCATCTGTCAGCCAGACATTTTCCAGTAGGTATGTCAAAGGATCCACCCGCCCAAAAAGAAAAGGAAAAAAGAAAATATTTGAATAAATATTACATGGGGGAGGGAAACATCATTAGAGATTCTCTGTGGCAACACTTTAAAATACTAGGAACAACTACCTGCTTTCTGTGTGTGCACAAACTTCAACCTGTAACTCTGCTTTGAATATAGTGCTGTACGTTGTTTTCAGATAGATGAAGAATTCAGACAATTGCAAATATCTTTGGAACATGAAGAAAAAGAGAGTTAAAAAAGAGGAGTTGCCCACTTTCAAAAGTACTTGTAAATCTAACTGCATTGACTCCCAAATGTCTATGTTGCTTGCAAAAGAGGACTTTAAAGTCAATTAGAGTTCTGAAAATTTTGCTGTGAATTTTGTTTTCAAGGCAGAACTTAGGCCTTTAGAAGAAATTTTAAGCTTTTCCTCCCTAATAGTACAAGGAGAATAACATATAACACTCTGGACATCTTTTCTCTTGGCAATGTTTTTTTTCTGCCACTGAGGAAGCATCAGTGCTGTAATGGAATCCTTAATGAAACAAAGTTCTTCAGTGATTGGCAATTTTAAGTAGACATATAAATAAAAAAGAGGGCAAAAGTCATAAAACTTGTCTACATTTCTTGTAAAGAGACAACTCATTTTAAATGAGTGAACTGTGCTATATTCAAATATTTAATGAGACCTATGACATCTTTCAGCATACTTTGAGATGTAAATGTTATCAGTTTCAGCTAACTAGTCCTAGTGCTTCTCCCCTTATCTTTACATGTAAGATGGTAGATCCTACTTCTAGCATGTATGTTAACATCCATTCTTCCTTCTCTATCTATCCTTCTTCTGAACAAAATTAGGATCAACTAATAAAATAATCATAGGAAGAAATTTATTCTTCTGCCTTCCTGTTTCCTTATCTGGACACATTACTGGAGAAGTTATCATTTTAGCAAGGAGCTTTGCAAAAGCACTCAGGTTAAGTTTTTCAATGTCTGCAGTCAAATTACTTAATACATAGACAAGATACTACCAACACATTTTCAAAAGTAGTTCATTAGCACAAATCTTAGTTAAAACTCTTCTGCAATTTTATAGCTACAGGGGTAACAAAAGTAGATATAACCGTAGGATTTCTCTTCCTGGAAATCGTCTTAGTTCTGGAGGTCACATAAATTGTGATTTGCAGCATTTGGTGGCAATTATTTGCATTTGTTCAGCTTAACAGCTGTCTATCTCTGCCTTTAAATAAATGCTTAAAAAAAACACAACATCCCTTCTAGTGATTTTCAGAACCCAATAATAAGTGGCTGAATTAAGAAAATAATTTTTGACAATTACATGAAGTTCAGAATGGCTTCTAGATACCCAGATTATCTGAATTTTAAAAAATAAATCTTAAATTTCTCTCTTTTCTTAACCTACAGTCTATGTTCTCTGATTTTCCCTTCTTACAATTTCTGTATTTCCAAAGACTATCCAAAGGATATTCTAAAAAATGTGAGAAACCTGTTAAACACTTTTTCGTCTCCCAAGAATACAGTGGTCTCAAAACATGCTGAAATCCCTAAGCATGTTGAAACATTGCTCAGTACTTTGCAACAGTAAAACTGGATCTATCTTGAATTGCTTTTTTATTGGCAAAGCAGCAATAGAAAAATTAGAGAAAATGCGTATTACTGTGTAGCAAAGCTTTACAATGCCCACCATAGTTCAGCTTTAACAGTTTGGAAGCTGGATATAAAATGGGTTGTACTACTCCATAATGTTTTTGCTATCTGCATTATGTGTATCACTCCACTAATTCTCCAACAAGACAATGAATTACTGAACCTTCTGTTCATTCAGTGTATCAATTATGGGAGTGTATTGTGAAAAAAATCCTCATTGCTCCTGTTCAGCTGAAAGGTCTGTTTTTAATTTCACTTTTTCCAGATAAACCTACAAATTGCAACAAATGCTAATTTTTAAGCATTGTTATCTTAAAGTTCTTTCAGACTTTCAGGGAGTTGTATCTTGGCCAATCATCTGAGGTGCTTTGAAACTCATCACGTTTCAAAAAAACAATATATTTAATCCAATGTTTATCTAATGTCCCACTTACACATCAATACTCATAAACTGTGTTGAACACTCCTAAAGCTATACTACTACAATATATATTAAACTGAGAGTTACAATTTTATAGAGTGCTAGTGTTCACCAGGATCATAGACTGTTGAGAGATTAATTCCATCATCTACTCCTCTCCCTTCTCTGAAATGAAACCCTACTTTGTTTTCACATAGCAGTCTTCTGTCTCAATGGCCTCTAACTCCTCACTAGCTTCCTCTCGTGGGGATTTATGATCACCACAAACAAACACTATACCTAACAAACTACTATGGAAGAATAAACTTTCCAGTCTAGTGCCATTCACATACAGATATAATTGTCTCAGAGTGGGAACCCAAATTTCAGAATGACTTTGGAAGACCAAAAGATCTCTTCACTTTCCATCTTGAGCAGTACCCTGTTGCTGTATGCTTCATGGAAATATGTTAACTCTTAATCTGTACAGAATGCATACAGTATTATTTAATATACAATAATAATATTTCAATGTTTGTTGTATTATAGAATATAAGGAATACTTGAAGTAGCATTATAGTTTGGATTTTACTTATATTTTGAAATAGGGAACATACAAAAACACCATAAAGGTGTTTCAGGAAGAGAAGGTAAATAAAACAAAATTTCAGAGTGTGAGGTAGGTTTTAGGGAATAAAAGCAGACAAAAATTTTGCTAATCTCTGTGTTAGACCATGGAAAGGTTTAAAGTACAGTAGTTAATGTGAAGAAAATAAAATTCACAACACACTGGAATGTACAGTTTCTATTTATAGCAAGCCCAACAAACTAGCAGCCCATGCCATTCAATTACCAATTTACAACACCTTCATTGTGTAGTGCAGTACAGAAAGCGCAAGACTGTTTCATTTCTGTATTTCCAGACGTGTGTCATTTCCAACCTCATATTTAATAGTGTGTAACTGCCTGAAGGGGAGAGATCAGAATGTGTGGCATGTCTCACCGAGAGGAATTTTGTGCATTAAAGAACCCCAAGTCAAGCTATTTCAACTGTTAAACAGAGAACTAAACAGATTCTTTACTCCCACCCTTGCTTTGAAGACCAAGATAAAAAAAAAAAAAAGGGAAATAAAGGAAGGAAAAAGAGAAAGAAAGCACATACGGAAACAAAGTGTCAAGGAGGACAAGTGACAGGGAGAAAGAGAGCATAGGAGCAATAGAATTCCTTAATAGAGAGGCATATGTAAAGGACAAGAAGAAATAGTTTTCCATGATGTCACTCGCAGCCTGCCTGTGTCTGGAAAAGTGCTTGAAAAGACAGACATAGATTTCTTCCATTCCAGTAATGCTAACTATTTATGCCACGTTTTCAAATCATGTTCCAGTAGTAAAGAATACCATTACAAGGAATGAAAGAAGATAATCTAGATATTTATTCACTACCAGCAAGCTGATTTGACCAAACTGATTATTTAGGTCTTGTCATTTCCTCTTTACCCTTTAGAGTCTGATTTGGTTCTTTTTTCCAATTTCTTCCTACTTTGCAATCAGTTCGCCCACAGCCTTTTCTTGCTTTTTTATTCTTTTATCTCTCATCCTCTTCAAGTAGCTGATGTGACGTTTATATCTGTCTTCTTCATGTGCATGCTTATACTTTCCTGTGCTCTCCATCTACTGGTAGAGAGATTAAACCGTTGTCACTAATTTTCTAACTTCAATTCTGTACCTTCATCCCCTTGTTCTGTGCTCCCTTACCTGAAATTCTTTCTTAGATAAAGCACAGGAAATTCTACCCCAAAAGCATAACTTACTTATAAAGTTGTTTCTTTCCCCTTTAATACAGCGCTTCTTTCTTGAGGTTTTGCTTGCTCCCTCTTCAGCTAAATGCATGTTACTTCAGATATCACACATTCCTAAAATATCACTTAGCTGATAGCACATTTAAAATAACCACAGCTGCAAGTGGAGACATGGATTCACAGCAGCTCAATTCAGTATTAATAAGAACTGATGGCATAAACAACATGTATTAGTGACGTACTTGTTTCCCAATGGCATTGGTCTTCGGGCCATGGCGTGGAAAAACTGTTTGCTATAAACGCCGATATTTCTTCTAAGTCACAGGTAGACATGTCATCCAGATGCATATACGAAAAGTAATTCAAGGGATAGGCAAAGCTATGGATACAAAACCATGCCAATGATCTTGCAGGGATCAATCTGGTTGAAGACAGCCATGGACCATGGACCACGGGGAAGACAAAGCAGACTTTGGAGCAGGTTGGGTACAATTAGGTGTTAATAACTACCCTGACTTCAGTGCAAGATGCAAAAGTTAAGAAGGTAGAAAAGTCAAAGAAAATTAAAAAAAAAAAGAGGAGAAGACTGAAAATAAGAGAAAAAGGTAAAAAGAATGAAAGAAAAAGGAAAAAAAATACAGAAATCAGGAAAAAGAAGAGAATAAACAGAAAACAAGACCACATTGGAGATTTGGGAGCATATCTAAGCTAATGTAAAAATTTTAAAATCATTCTGCTCTTTCCCATTTTTATATCCACAGTTCTGCCAAAAGGCATTTATATTTAAAACATCAAACACCAAACTTTTGATTATGAATATTTCATTAGTTGAAAACAGTTTTAGAGCAAGAAGCACTATAATAAATGGAACGATTCCAGTTTTGTCAGGATGACATTTTTATTAGCAGTTTAAATGGTCAGTAATGGTTCTTACCACTTTGGAGATTTGTATGGTGAATGCTCAAAGCAGTAGGTTTTCAAGTAGCTTGAATGGGGTTGCTATATTTGCAATCAAAGTGCATCCTACGTACTTTACCTGAAAAAACTAGCCAGGAACAGAGGAATCATCTGAATCCTCTCCTTGTATAAATGTCACATAAGGAGAAGATAGCAAGAAGTATTTCTTGGGACAAAATCACACTCCTAAACCAGCATTACCTTACAAATGAACTCCTGAGATGATACTATTTTCTCCATCTTCAAACCACTCCGAGCTTTTGCATCTTTTGGATTGCTGAAGGATAAGGTATGGGTCTTGTGGCTCTCAGTCACAAGATGATTTTCAATTTGTACTATTTATTTTGACTGCTTCTCTCCCAGTGATCTAATTCCTAGCAAGATGTAATACACACTCGTGGAGTCTAATAGAGGAACAATGGATTTCTTCATAGAGCTGTCCAAAACCAAAACTTAAGTTGCCTGTGGCAAATTACAAGTCAACTAACAATTCAGCATCTAACAACAGTTTATTCTAGCTGAAAGTCTTGTGCAACACTGTTGGACTGAATAAAGTTACAGCCTTTTGTCACCTATTCGTCTACTGGCAAAAAGTTCAAGTTTTTTTACAGCTTAAGGTCCCTTTACCCAAGTTCCCAGAAAATCTGAAGTCTCCAAGCAGCTCTCTCCCTTTCCACTCCTTCATACTGAGGGACCTAGTGACCTTTTCTGAAACTTTCTTTCCTTTATTCTAGGTATTTTGAGATATCTAGAGTTGAGTTACCAGTCAACAGGATTGAAAAAGTCACAAATCTATGAATATTTCTGTTTCTGTGGTTTTTATTAAAGGTTTTAATGTAGAACATATTCTGCTCATTTCAGCTCAGTAAGATACTCTTCAACGCTACTTTAAGGATTTCTGTCATTAAAAATCCTTATGCTAGTCTTTTGCATGTCATGAAATATATCTTCCACCGTATCTTCCAGTTATTTTCCTTCAAAGAGACATGATTCAAAAAATACTGAGATGTACAGATATAATAACTGATGCAATGTGTCTCAGAATAATTTTAACAGATTTCAAATTCCTTCTTTTCACTAGAGTTTACTAGCAATATTTGACCTTTATTTCTCACTCTGAAATGCTCTATCAGGTATTAAACAGAGAAGGCATGTGTCACTTGGACGAGTTATACTGAGATAAAACTATGTAACAGAAATAGCTATCACAAATAAATAGCCCATGTAAAGACTTGCATGTCCAGTTGCCTATGGTTCAGAGCATGTCTGTGGTTGTACTGGATATATTTAGACTATTTTCCTCTCCCTGAGACCTGCAGTAGATTAGATTATGTGCATAAAAACATGGCAGTCCCAGTGGCAGCCATGGGGCATGCACATATCACCAACAACAGACACAATAGAAGAGGTTGGTGCACTGTGGTTCTTGAGTCAAAGGCGACTCCTACATTAGGATTTCAGAGCATAACTGACAGTAAGACCGTAATGATAATGGACAGAAGCTTCTATCTGCTGTCTTGATGGGTTACAGACTTTTTTTTAAAAAAATTAAGCGCTTTTTGAGGCCAATTTTCTTTACCTTCCAAAATACAGTTCCACAAATTTAAGCTTTTAAAAAGATTGTCCTTTGAAATTAAAAAGTAATAAGTGATTACTTCCTATATACCTCAGATACACCAATCCTATCCACTGCAGCCATCTCCCTTACAAGTGTTGGTTCATACCAAAACTAATGCAGCCTTATTCAGATGTGTACATCTCTGCTTTATGATAATTTAAACAACAACAATAACAGAAAATACTACTAATAAAACTGCTTAGTGAACTTTGGTTTTTTTTTTTAGGGAAAAGAAGTTCTTTATGCCATTGACATTAAGAATGAGTTTACATTTTTCAGCAATTTTCCACTCACAGGGTTCCAATAGACAGGGATTTAAAAATTTAAAAATCACCGTAATTTAAAATTTTTGCCCATGCTTGCTCATGGGTGCAGCAGCATTTCTGAGCTGGATTATGGGATTAAAGTTCTTCAGTGCAGATATATACTATATGGATCACACGCTGACAGAGATTTTCAAAAGACATAAATGTCATGTAAGCTTTTCTTGGCAGGTGTTGAAAAAGAGTTAAAATTTTGTACTGACATACAGTTAAACATATTTAAGCAACTTCAAGAGAAAAAAAAGGGAAACTTGGTAAGGATTCAACTCAGTCCATATGGAAGAGAGAATTGCACTGAATTTATCAGACAATAAAGTTGGAGAAAAAATGGGAACATTTTGCATAGTGCCTGACATTCAGAACATATTGCCAGGAAAGCAAAGCCCAGCAAACTCTCAAAAATTCAGTCTCAATCACCTTCATATCAGTCATTTTAGTTTAAAAAGACATTGATATCCTGTCATTCTATCAAATCTACTGTTTCTGAATGGCTAGAGAAACTGAACCTTCTGCTGTTGACATCGTATGAAAGATTATTTTACGAAGATCAGCATTTTTAGATAAACTTTTAAAAATTGTAAATACAGTGAAGTTTACTCAAACTGTAATTTATCTTGCTTCCATCACAGGTTTATATCTAATGAAGTAGGCTGAATCCCCATCCTTAACACTGCTAATCTGCAGAATTAGTCTATTGCTGATAAAAAAGAAAATAGTATTAATGCAAGACTATCTGAAATTTGTTGTTTGCTATATTTTGAAAGTTCTTTAGGCTCTTTATCTTAAACTCATATATGCCAATATCCACACACTGTTTCCATTACCATGAAATTTAAGGTAATCTTTTAACATAATGATTACAAATAGCTTTCAGAAGTAGTAAATTATTTATTTATAATTTTCATCTGGTAAGTGCTAGCAAATGAGACAGTTCATATCCACAAACCACTGGAGGAAGACAAGGCACCTAGAGGTAAGTGTGTCATAATGACAAGCCTCTATTTGCTTGGAGGTGCAAACACTTAAACAGGTTATTTTATCCAAGGATAGTAGATAAAGCAACTTTTCATCCCACTTGCAAATTGATGTCTGCATATTTCTTTCCTTTCGTAATATAAAAAACATTTTGGGCACAAGATACTAGTCAACAGATGACATAAATGTTCACTTGTGTTTTTTTTTTCAGTCAAAGCATCTGGTTACTAAAATCACTATGCATCATTTCTAAATATTGACTGAAAAACAGACTAACAACTAATTAAAATGGATTTATTTATGCACAGATGTCTGTTTGTTAGTCTATAGAACAGTCATCTTTTCTAATTCAGGATGGTAACTTGTCACATGAACCTTCATTAATAAGAGCTTCAAAGAGCAAGGACTGAACTATGTAATTCAGAGTAAGGACGTATGGTCACAAATGTTTTTTTTTGCAATAGTTAAGCTGTATTATTTATCTTATTTTTCATCAAAAGGTATATTTCTCATGAAAAATAGTGGTAAATTTTTGTAAAAGTAATATTCAAACTTCTTAATTTTTCCTGATTTTTTTGCCAATGTCTAGCTTGTTCCAAGAACAAGCCTCACCTGTTCCCTAGACAATCCTGGGATGCATAGTAGCAAAGTAGAGGGATAATCATAAATCAGTGAGGGAGGCTTCTTTGGATATCATAGATACTAGTTTTGAAAATGTACTAAAAAAGAAATATACTGAGTCATTAATTCTTTTCTATACATATGCTTTAAAGAACTTCTCTATTTGTAAGCTAAATAGAAAACACCAAGGCTGCTTGGGCTGCCTTGTGGTGAGTGTCTACGTAGTGAGGAGTATGCTGCTGGACCTTGTACTGACAAATAAGGAAGGTCTGGTTGGAGATATGAAGGCTGGAAGCAGCCTTAGCTGCAGTGACCATGAGATGGTGGAGTTCAAGATCCTGCGTGGAAGAAGCAGGACACCAAGCAGGATTGCAACCCTGGATTTCAGGTGAGGTGACTTTAGCCTCTTCAAAGACCTGCTTGGAGGGATCTCATGGAATAAGATCCTAGATGGCAGATATGCCCAAGAGAGTTGGTTGATCTTCAAGTGCCACTTCCTTCAAGCCCAGGATCAGTATGTCCCAACATGTAGGAAAGCAGGAAAAGGAGGAAGGAGGCTTCCTTGGATGAATAAAGATCCGCTGGGACAACTCAGGGAGAAAGCAGCCATCTATGAGAGGCGGAAACAGGGCTTGATTTCTTGGGAAGAGTATAGAAGCTTTGCCAGAGCATGCAGGGGTGCGACCAGGAAGGCTAAAGCCCTTTTAGAATTAAACCCGGCCAGGAAAGTAAAGGAAAACAAGAAGGATTTTTTAGGGTACATCAGCAGCTAAAGGAAGATTAGGCATAATGTGGGCCAGCTGCTGACCATAGAGGGTGCCCTGGTGACCGAGGTTACAGAGAAAGCTGAGGTACTGAATGCCTTCTTTGCTTCGGTCTTTATAGTCAAGGCTGGCCCTCTGGGAAGCCCAGTCCAGCAAGGATAGTAGGATGGTCTGGACAAAAGAGGAACAGCCCTTTGTGCATGAGGAAGAGGTTAAAGACTTAATTGGCAAGCTTAATGTTCATAAGTCAATGGGTCCTGACGGTATGCATCCAAGAGTACTGAGGGAGCTGGCTGATGGTGTTGCCAAGCTGCTTTCCATCATTTTTGAACAATCATGGAGGACAGGCGAGGTGCCTGAGGACTGGAGAAAGGCCAATGTCACTCCAGTCTTCAAAAAGGGCAGGAGGGATGACCCAGGCAGGTTAGACTCACCTCCAGCCCTGGAAAGGTGATGGAACAATTCATCCTGAACATATGAAGGATAAGATGGTTATCAGGGGGAGTCAACATGGCTTCACCAAGGGGAAATCCTGTTTGACCAACCTGATAGCCTTCTATGAGGGCATAACCAGCTGGCTAGATGAGGGGAGAGCAGCGGATGTCATCTACCTTGACTTCAGCAAGGCTTTTGACACTGTCTCCCACAACATCCTCATCAGAAAGCTCAAACAGTGTGGCTTGGATGAGTGGATGGTGAAGTGGATCGAGAGCTGGCTGAGTGAGAGAGCCCAGAGCGTGGTGATCAATGGCACAGTATTGAGCTGGAAGCCTGTGGCCAGTGGAGTTCCACAGGGATCGGTTCTGAGGCCAGTCTTGTTCAATGTTTTCATCAACGACCTGGATGAAGGGACAGAGTGTACCCTCAGCAAGTTGGCTGATGACATCAAACTGGGAGGACTGGCTGATTCCCCAGAAGGCTGTGCTGCCATTCAGCGGGATCTCAACCGGCTTGAGAGGTGGGCAGAGAGGAACCTCATGAGGTTCAACAAGGACAAGTGCAGAATCCTGCACCTGGGAAGGAAAAACCCCATGCAGCAGTACAGGCTGGGGGTGATCTGCTGAAGATCAGCTCTGCAGAGAGAGACCTGAGAGTCCTGGTTGACATTAAACTAACCATGAACCAGCAATGTGCCCTCGTGGCCAGGAAGGCCAATGGCATCCTGGGATGCATCAAGAAGAGTGTGGTCAGCAGGTCAAGGGAGGTTCTTCTCCCCCTCTACTCTGCCCTGGTGAGACCTCGTCTGGAGTGTGTCCAGTTCTGGGCTACCCAGCTCAAGAGGGACAGGGAACTTCTGGAGAGTGTCCAGTGCAGGACCACGAAGATGATCAGGGGACTGAAATGTCTTTCATGTGAGGAAAGGCTGCAGAAACTGGGGCTGTTTAGTCTAGAGAAGAGGAGACTGAGAGGAGATCTCAATATTTAATATTTACAAGTAAATAAATGATGGGTGTCAGGAGGTTGGGACATCCCTTTTTTCTGTTGTATGTAGCAATAGGACAAGAGGTAATGGGATGAAGCTGGAACACAAAAAGTTCCATTTAAATATAAGAAAAAACTACTTTACTGTGAGGGTGAGGGAGTCCTGGCACGGACTGCCCAGGGAGGCTGTGGAATCTCCTTCTCTGGAGGTCTTCAAAACCAGGCTGGATGCCTTCCTGTGTGACCTGTTCTAGGTGGGCCTAGTTCTGCAAGGGGGTTGGACTAGATGATGTCTAAAGGTCCCTTCTAACCCCTACCATTCTATGATTTTATGAATCAATGGAGTATGAGTTAAGTCTTTTAATATAGTCATAGTAGGTATGATAGAAACTTCCTGATGCTTGAGAAAAGTCACTTGTTCACTTGTGATTTTTCTGTATATATTTTTTAAGATGCTAGGCACATGGCTTTTGGAGGTGTATTCTGTATCCTTGTGGTAATTAATTCTGATTATTACATATTTTATCTGTGACAAAGACCTTAATTCTGAAAAAACATATCCACACGCCCATGCCTCTGTTATTTCTGACATCCACAGTCTTGTTAATATAAACAGATTTACTTTTGTGAGAAAATGCATTTAACTGATTGCATAATGAGGTTTAAAGAAATGAAGTGAACTGAGGCAGAAATGTTAAATTTTATGACTTTGTATGATTCATGTTCATATGACTTGTTCTTAAAGAACCTGGAAAGCTCTCTTTCTCTGTGTCTGCTCATGATAGTTTAACAACAACAACATAGATGATTTCCTGCTATTAAGCCTCGAGTATTTAAATTTAAGCTACAGAAAAGAATATTGGTTCTACAAGCAACAAAATAAAATTCCTGCAGCCACAGATTTTGGTTTCCATTTCTCAAACATAGATGTGGAGTACTAATAAATGATGCAAGAGCATAACAGATTTGATTCCAAGTGTCAGTAAAACTGACCTGCAGTGAAGAAGTAGCAGTGCAAAACACAATGCCTCTCCTTTCTAAGGGATTTGAGAATTTTCTTGCACAGACTCAAATGCAAACAGGATGTCAGAGAGTCTGGGCTGAAGTTCTTGGATACATTGCCACAGTAACATTCCTGTGAGTGACCAGAAATGATAATTCTCTCAGCTTTGTTAGCACAGAGGCAAGATGTGTTCACAGTTTGAGCTGTTCTTAAAGAATTTTGACCTCTTAGCCCATTAGATTATAGGTAGATATAACCATAACACATTAGACTAACACATTTAAGCACTATATCTTTAAATATAAATATATCCTTGCTCATAAACTTTAAGTGAACTACCTGAATATTGACAACTTCAGGTATGATTTTCAACTCACTGTGAATTTTTCGTACAGAGAAGTAGTAATTTCCTATTCTCAAACACGGGAGGCTTGAATAAAATGTGAAAAATTAAAACCATTCTGAATTTTGAAAAAGGGAGACTGTGCAAAGTTCAATATTTTTTTCCTCTCAATTGTGGCACTTAAAACGCCATGTGCCAAAAAGGAATCACAAAGGAAGCACTCCCGTATAATAGACTTCATGCTCTTGAAACCATATGCCTCTTATAGTGGTATACATGCAGTTTTGATGTTATGTCATGTCATTAACTATGTATCTGGCTGAAAACAGGCTATGATTTTTATGAATGTACAAATAGATTGTTGCATGTGTGAATATAAAACAATGAATTCCTAATGTCAGTTCCTAATTGACTCCCAGTTCAAGCAATTAATATAAAAATCTTCCAGACATCTCAAATCCAGAATTGAATTTTTGCACAGTTAATGCAAAATATTTTTTTTTTTAACTAAGTGGAAAATTTTAAACCTTTCTAAAATATTCCCATCCACTACATTTTCCATTAAAACTTCCCCACAGAAAAATGTCGACCTTTAGTCTATTATATCTTATAAATATTTAGAATACCTCTGTAAGAGATTAAAAGCTTTTAATTTACTTTGTTTTCTTTTAAAAGATGAAAATTTGTATGTTCAATTATGAAGTGCTCTCACCATCATGACTTTCTTACATCCCCTGCCCAGTGCCCTTCATTTACGAGGCAGCAGATGGCAGCATATAGTGAATAAAATGGAGAAAACGAGAAGTAGTACAATTAGCAATGTAACTACTTAAGAACTCATACTTTTACTTATGTTTATAAAAAACGGTTAACGTACATAACCAGGCTGATACAATACTGAAGGTGGTGTCAGCAGCTCTACAGAAAGGAGGAAAATACGAGAAAAAATCCTGTATAGAAGCATAGTTGTTATAAATGTGTTGCAAAAAGAGACAGAAAAGTAAACATACAACTTGACATCTTGGAAAGACTTAGAAGTCTTCATACTCAGCACTTCACAATCTGGGTGTTTATTTAGATTCCCAGTACTGTGTTGAGATCAAACGTGGAAGAAAAAGGGGACAGCCTAATACTTGTATTTCCAGGGTCATACTGCAGGTACATATAATAGCAAATCTTCTATGGCACTGTGAATTTCCGCACATTTTGGTCACTCAGAAATCAATATCAAGGCACAGAGAAAGAGAGAGAATGTCCCTGACCACAGCAGCACTGCCACAGATATCACAAATTAATTCAGTGGTTTTGGTTAAAATTCTAGGAGTAGACTACTCTCAGTACAAAACCAAAATTCTCACTTTGTAGAATTATGGTGCTATAAAGACTTCATAGGACAAAAAGTACCTCTGCCGTATGCAGCTTGCTATCTCTTTCATTTGAGGAAAAACTAAATACATTTGGATTCACATAGGAAATTATACCAAAATCAGAATATAGACCCCTTTGGGTAACAAGCCATGATCAAAGAAATATTTTGAGACATTTGTGTAAGAAGTATAGCACAGCCTTGCCATTACCTACTACGTCATTGGCAAATCTAGCTTGAGTGTTCATAATGTATGTGTTGAAAAAACCCTTATTGTACAGTGAAATAACAATCTGTTAGAAAGAAATAAAAATATGATTAAAATTTAATTTCATAATTAATTGTCCCGCTGTGTCTTCTAAACCACTTTTTTTTAAAACATAGATAAGAAAGACAATGCTAACTTACTCATCATGGTCAGGTCATGAAAAGCCTTTTCTTATCTTCCATTCATAAAATGTTTCAAGTTTTAAAGAAGCAATAATTTAATTAATACTGCATAGTTAGAGTTTTTCTCTCTAACACATATGAGAATGACTTCCAGTTTAGCCTAAATGAATAAAATTAAAATTCAAGGAACACATAATATCAGCAAAATTTAGAAAAGTGATATACGGACTTAAAAAAATAAGTAAATATAAAGTAGATATATCACCTTTCAAGTGATATGATCCACTGTGAAAAATGTGTGAGCACAAATTCATTGGCATATTCTGAATGTTTACTCATAGTTCATTGAATTTACTATAATACGTAATGCAAAGGGAAACGTAAACATTTCAAACAGTTGCTGCCCTGATAATTCTCTTTTATGAATATTTAATTCATAAAATAACTTCTTTCATAAGTTAAAAAACAGCATAGTAAAGTAACAAGAGACTTGAACTCTTTTCCCAAATTTAGAAATCTGTATCCTATAGAAAATAGGATACTCTAAATAAGTAAAATTTAAAAATATAATATGAATCAAAAGCATATGTGAAAGGCTAAATAATTTTAATACACACAAATGAACAGTTTACAAAACTGACATCTAAATAATACATCCTCTTGTTCTAATCCAGTAATAAGATTTGTGAAAATGGACTCCTGAGCTTCTTGAGGGCTTCACTGGAATCAGTAACTGAACCTGGATCCCATTCTAATGTATGGCCAGATCAGATAATTTTGTACTTGCATGCGTTGCTGATGACTAAACTTGTTTGTGAAATGAGTGCATTTTAAATGAATCGTTAAATTATTCTGATAAACAATCTTCTAGAGACTAGCTATTCTAGTGATAATAGATTTCTGATTACCTTTGAACAGTATCGTTAAGGCTAAGTTGGACAGTGTTGAACCAAGGACAGAATTGCCAAGGAAAGCAGTAGAAAATAATCTAAGCTGAGTTTTTTCACTTGAACAGCAAATAGATAGGCTTTACAGAGCAGATATTCAAGGACAAAAACTGAGTCACAAATTTTAGGTCTTACTTTCTATTATCCTTTAGCCAATTTTTTATATTTAAGAAAAAAAAAGACCATGATAATTGGTTCAAGATTTCCTAAATTTTTTAGCTTTTAACTGAATGCTGAAGAATCATAGAATGACAGAGTGGTAGGGTTGGAAGGGACCTTTAGAAACCATCTAGCCCAACCGCCCTGCAGAAGCAGGTTCACCTAGATCAGGTCACACAGGAACGCGTCTAGGCGGGTATTGAAGACCTCCAAGGAAGGAGACTCCACAACCCCTCTGGGCAGCCTGTGCCAGTACTCCCTCACCATTAGAGAAGCTATTGTAACCTATCTTTCATTATTAAAATTCATTTAAAAAGCCATAGTCACATATTGTTTTAACAATAATCAATACAGCTTTAAAAAGAAATTATTTCTGGTCTTTATGGTTGAGCATGTTCTATGTGTCCAGATGTACGGTACTAGTTTGTAGCAGGTAGTGATACATATGGTATTTACACTCCTTGCTTGCCACATCCAGATCAGACACTCCCATTTGTCAGTGTTTCTCATGACCGTTGGGACAAAAGCCTGATGATTTTCTAATTTTTTAAGCTGATTTCAACTCTCACATGTTTAATACTTGTCAGTGTTTATCCTTGAGTGTTAATATTCAAAAATTATTGTCCATTTTGTAGACTGGTGGATAAAAGCCCAGAATTTAGAGATGTGCTAATTATAGAAGCACGAATATTCTTTACTCTGTAAACATAAGTAATATAAAGATGTGAAAAACATTTCTTCCTGTCCAATCCTAGATTATGTGGGAAAACTGTCCAATCATGTGAATTGTTTTTTTACAAGGGTTGTCCACTTGTGTATGTTGCCAAACAGGTACATTTTGAGTTAGTAATTATGCAGTTGACTGAACACTCTGTTGATCAAATTATACTATTTTACCCTGATAATGAAATGTAATGGTGGTATCCTAAATTTAAGATGAAGGTTATTCAACTGTGTGGATCTCCTAAGCCCAAAATACATTTCACGTCTGCATATCAAAGGCTTTCATGTTACACCTGCAGGATCATAGAAAACCCTTTCTTTTATGCTCTTTTCTCCCTTGTCATGCCTATATTCAGTAAGGAATACTCTGTGTATGCCTGAACGTATATGCTTGAACATACGTGTGCTGTATACAGACATTGACATTGACAGGAATGGATTTGCCTGTCTGTAAGTGGGGTGAAATGTTAAAAAACTTGTGTATGTAAATACACCTACCCCAATTTTCCATAAAAGATTATCTACTATTGCAAAGAAAATGGTAATTGCTACTGAATTTTAAATGCAGTTCTACTTTTCCCTTCTACTGAAAATCTTTACAGGATTTTCATAAAATCTGCCCATGAAAATTTAGTATGTCCTGCTTCTCCATAAATGAGTGAATCACTTCCACTAGGATTATCAAACTAAATTCTGCTAATGGACGTTCCTTCACATTGTGACACTGTTAGAAATTTTTTGGTTTAACTCCATATAAAGCTGAACTAACATGAATGAACACGGTTTGTCTATACATAAATTTCCTGTTTCTAAGATAAGATCTTGTGTAATTAATACCTTTTACAAGTTCTTTGTCAGGAACTAGATTTGAACCCATATCTCCCCAACACTATTCCCAGTCCCTCAGTCTACACATGATGTTGTGTTTTAATGGCACAGTCTGATTTTGATGGAGTTAACAACTTGCTATAGTTTGTTTAAAAATACCACATCTCATTCCATAATCTGACTACTTGCAGCTGTACTGTTGTTTACAAATTATTAATAAACAAAACAAAATAAATTGTCCTTGGAGACTAAGCGTTTGGAATCCTTGAAGATATGCAATTGCAAACACCAAAGAGGAAGTAAAGTCTTTGAAATAGTCTGTTACCATTAAAAAGTAGCTTGCTCATTTTCCAATGCAGAGTAAACTTACTCCTACAGCAGATAGTCTGACCAAAAAAACCCCCAACCTATGAGAACAATCTCCCTTAGAGATAAAACACAACACTTTAAGGATTTTCACAGGAGATACCTAAACAGAAATCATGTGTACAGAGACATCCCTGATGTCTGGGCAGCGTTTTGAAGACACGACATTGAATATGTCATTTAAAAAAATTAATCTTGCTCAGCACTAAACATAACAAGAAGAATATAGGAACTTCTTTTCTACTAGTATAGATTTGCAAACACATAGCAGACTATCTAGCCATGCAGACCAGGTAAAAACTGGGATAGAGGTACACAAGGGTGAGAATCAGGGTTATTTCCTTCTGGCAGAAGGTGCCTCTGCCCATAGCAGGGGGATGGAACTAGGTGATCTTTAAGGACCCTGCCAACCCAAATCATTCTATGATAATATGAAATAAAATTTGACTGCAGGTGTGGAGACAGCTGAAATTTTGAATAGTGCATACAATGCACACATTACCACTCAGTTTGTAGATTAGAAGTGTAGATAGTCAAAGCAATCCAAAAGCCCAAAGCCAAAAGGGGTAAAAAAAAAAAATCTGAGGGTATCTTGTTTTACGTAGTTTGCAAGACATCTACGCTCTAGCAAAAATGATCCACGTTTTTGTACTTATCAAACCTAGTAAGGTAAAAATGAAAACATGGTCTTTTTCTGAACATATTTACTAAAAAGATTCTGTCCCCAAATCCCACTATAGAATGTGATGAGTTGCAGCCTGCAAAATTTTAGGATAGCTGAGTGTAGAGAAAACTTAGTTTAATTTATAAAAGAAACTAAAAGAGGGCTCTTTATTTTACCCCTATACTGCACATATCACAGAAGTTTCTTGTAGTTACTCTAAAAAGTTAAAAAAGTACTTCTCCAAAATTATATACATTAAAAATTAAATAATTAAGCTGTATTTACAGATATGTTCAGGGTGTTGTATCCATCACAGTAAAAGTCCAATAAATACTTATTAAAGGTGAATTAGTGCATAATATCTAACTCTAAAGGAAACAACCCACACATTTGCAAAACCAGAGTTCCCAAATATTAGTAGAAAAATCAATACTAAAAAGGGGTGTTTAGTACCTTAGAGTGAGTCTGTGCCCTTCTCAGGATCTGGCAAAACAAGATATCATCGTCTAGCATAACGTATGTACTTATTTGAGAATTTGTGCTTCATAGTATGCAATGACAGAGTGCAGAGCTCTCCATTTGCTATAGTTAAGCACTGATGATAAATTACAAGTGAATTTATTTTTGTTCAAGTGAACAATCCTAAATGTAAATGTTTATTAGAACTTTTGTTACTGCCTGAATCAAGGCTAACTTGCTATTATTGCAGTGCAGTAAATGACAGTTGGCCTCTATTTTACTTTTTATAAACTCATTATAAACATATATTTATGCTAACCATATTTCTATTTTAATATTTTATTCCCTATTTTCTGCAGTGCTTGAATTTGTGAATAGATGGAGCAGGAGTAATGCTAATACTTGTCAGCTCAGGCAAAGTTTAGAAGAGTCTAGATTTCTATACTTCTTGAGGGAGTGGAAACAGTAAGTGCCAGAGGTAACAGAAAATATATCAAAGGATTCTAGGACATCCAAGCTTTTCTACACATGCTGATGGCTGAAGCATCATGCAAAAAGATTCTACAGTAAATGGACAATGGCAAAAGAAAGGAACGCTCTCCTGGATATCTGTATGTGTATGAATGGATACAGAAGGAGGATCCTTGCCATATTTGAGCTCTCAGGCCTGTCCTTCCTCACCACCTAGCATACACTGATACCTGCAGGAAAAGGTCTCCTTTCAATGTGTGAAATTACTTGCCAAATTTGGCCTTATAATGCCATCTTCCTTCCCTTCAGTAGAGTAATACCTAAGCTTGCAGTACACAGCAGTTAAGCCTCCCAAGAGGACTAGAGTACCTGGATTTGGGCATCAAGTCAGGCTAGATGATTCATCCATCTTTCTCTGTGGTTGCATACTCATTGAGATTTAGGAAATATTCCAAGTGATATCACTTTAGGAAACCTTATGCTCTTAAGTAAAACAGAATTACTCCTTTAATTTATTTCCTCATATAAATGCACAGTTTATTATTATCATCAACTGATAATAGTGTGCTTCTAAATGTGAAACTTTTAGAATTATTTGCCACTTAAATGAGACAATCTTCATTACTAATTCTTTTTCTTCAGTGTCCCACATATTCTGTTGTACGGTCTGTGTAATGAATACTACAAAACATCTTTTTTTCCCTTCCAATCTGATATCATAAGAAAAGAAAATACTCACCCCAGTCTTTGGCTTAGCTCCAGAGCTGGCTACCAAACAGGGAGATGCTAGGTCAGGAGCATGGATGCTAGGAGACAAGTTTGTTTGTGAGTGGCTTACTGAAGCAACATCCACTCCACTTTCAGAACCAGATTCAACATCCTATGAAAAAAAATGTTGCAAGTCTCTTTAGTCAATATGAATATGAAATAAAAATTCAGTTCTTCTAAGTTTGGAAAGTATTTAGACAGACTCACTCAAATATATATATATATGCTTAATTCTCTGTATAAATGTAATTCCCCTTATTATTTTTTGCTACCTACACATCCACTTACTGTACTTTTCCATGTGGTGGTTTGCATTAGATGCTGTTCTGCAATTATAAATCACCACTAACATCAAAGCTGTAATTCCCTTAAATGTTTGAATGTGAGGTAAGTTCGGCTCTGCAGAAGTCTGACATTTTTCTCTGATCTTCAGTATTTCCTGAGTGCTCCCACCTTCTGTCTCGGCAGCACTGCAAGCTCAGTCAACATCTGTAAACTATTAAACAGCTGATATGACATCACCATCTAGCAGTTTATACAATTCAGAGGTACAGCTCCCTAGTTTTTTGGAATCAGCAGACACTTATCAGCCAAATGCTATTTCTGGTTCAAGTGCCCTTACTTTGAATGACACTGATTAAATTTGTTTCTTGAGAATAAAAAGAAGAAATATAGTCTGTTTTATTTTCGAGGAAGTAAAAACATAGGGCATGCTTGATTTACTGCATAGAGCTGGAGCAAGGGATTATACTGCTTGCAGATAAATTGTCACACATCTGGTAAAGAGATGGCTGTATGTAGAACCAGCCATATACTGTCAGTGTTATTAGCGAGGGTGCAGCCTGCATGAATACAACTACACAATATGTAAAAAAGACTGAATTATTAACCCCAGACAATTCTCTGCAGACAAAACTTCAGATTCCTAATACCAGGTTCCTAGAGGAGTTGAAATATGTGGTTGATACATCTCTGGGGTTCTGCTTCTGAGCTGGAAATGACAATCCTTTGATTCATTAATTCTGGTTAAGTCTTTGGTCTACCAAACTGAAGCTGTCAGTTAGCTGTTTCTATACCAGGTATGCACTTGTGTTGCTTTCTGAAAAGGGTTAGGAATTAGAGAGAAAATGCACTCTCAGTAGGACCATGTGTTTGAGTCAGTTATTTCTTACCAGTGAGTCCTCTGCAAAGTGAACCATTGGGAAATGCAGCAGAGCCATGGAAACACCTCTGCAGAAGTCAGCTCAGGTATACCTGCTCTTAGAAGCTTATGCTTAGCAGTGCCTTGCTGCCACAATGCGGAACCATGCATCACATTCAGATGCTTCATTATTACAAAATCAATATGAGACTGATCACAATGCATAAACATGCTGAAAACAAAATCTTGGGATCCTTTGATTCGTAAGACTCAAAGACTTAAAAATTAATAGAAAATCAGTGCATTTAAATAGCATATATACCATGTTGGATGCAAACTATCTTTCTAGAGGGCTGTTTTGCAGTATGCAAACAGGTACCAACTGATTATCATGCAGTCCTACTAATAGAGATTGCCTCAGCTTCCTTTATTGCAGTAAGAAATTAGTTAAAATTTTGGTATGGAATGTTGAGATAAAGAGAACAAATGTCGATATTGTATTTCAGGTTTTCCATTCCTGTCAATGCTCAAGAAGATACTGCAAGAACATTGATATCCAGGAAGAAAATGTTTAACTAATAAAACTGTAATTATGCTATGTCATTTAAAAATGATATATTATACAATCTTCAGCTGATCAAAACCATTGAAACTTAAATATATCTTTTCTCACCTGCAGACCACTCACTTCACCATATAGCTATAATGAAACCTGGCTTTAATAGGAAAAATCCTTCATTACTTAAAATAAAACACCACTAACAAAAACAAATGACCTGAATGTTAGCCCAGAGATCTTGGGGCAGTATTTCTCAGGTTTCTTAAATTGAAAAACAGCTGCAGCACATGTGGGTGAAATTAACAAGAAGCCTGCATGAGAACACCTTGGGTCAGCCATTTCATGTTCTTCATAGTTACATGTGTAAACATTTTTCAGAAAAAAAGAACACATCAATCATGTTTGCAAGCTGACCAGTCCCCCTTTGGTCTATTCTCAGGAAGGAATTTTCACATTTAAATAAATAAAACAAAGAAATTTAAGAATTAAAGTACATAGTTCTGCCTAGAATCTTATCTTGAATGATAGAGGATTTCATAAGTGTGTGCCTGTCAAAAATTTCATGCATCATCCCAGTAGGAGAAAAGACCTGTAGCTCAGATTTATTTTCTTACCATTTAATGTCAGAAGACACATACACTTATGCTCTGAGACTGGTGTGATCCTGACTCTGTGCTGACCCAGCATTTAGAGTAAACAATAACTAGAGCACCAGACATTTTCTTAAACTTGTTGGTCTCCCTTTCTTTCATCTGGGAGCTCTGAAGCTCTCATTTATGAAAGGATGCCAAAAGGAAATAATGAATGCCAATATTATTGTATTCAAAACATACATATATGCAAAAAAAAAATGCAAGACAAAAAGAGCTTTACAAAAAGAGCTTTAGTTCTCACACAAAAGAGCTGATAAATGCAACAACTGAAAGAAGAAAACATGAAGTAAAACTGGATTCTACTTAGAATAATAAGAAAAATTAAGCAAACTGGCTTACAGGTATATGCCTCCGTTTGTATGTTGGGGTGCTGGATGGGGAAGAGCCTACACTGAGAGCATTTTCAATATCCTGGTCAAGCTGGTCCAGTTTCATAATTAACAGCACCATTGAATCCAGTCGTGATCGATCCCAATCTTCTGTTATCTCCTAAGGTGCAGAACATAAAATTGCTGTATCTGAAATGATGTTACTTGGAAAGTTTAAGGTTAAATTAAGGAAACTCTTAATTTGGCATGAAAGCCAAATTAATGAATAAACATCAGAAATTTACTTCTTTTTTTTTTTTTTTTTTTTTTATTAGGAATAATATAGTTTTGTATCATCAATTGACTTAACATTGACTTACTCCTTGGAAAAAAATCACTTATATTTAATATACATCCATTATAGCAATTAAATTTTTTAAAAAGCACATAATTTGCTGCAGATGCATCATTGCTCTTTCCTCCTTCATGCACATAAAGAACTACTGATTCTAAACACTCCTTGAAATATTCACCCCAAATTAATTAATTTGTAGCAATAGAAATGATGAAGGTTAATGTATGATCAAAAAGGGAAACAAGGAAGCCATTTCACAGCTGAAGATAACTACAACTACTTTTCCTTGTGGAACTCATCAATGTAACTTTTTAGGGGTTTTTTTTGTCAGTTCTTGGAATATATTTATGCTTTGATTGTAGATCCTCTGTCTGGAAACAGAGAAGGATGAGGGCTATGTATATCATGGCATTAAAGATGTTTATGGAGTTTATTTCCCTGTACTCTGCAGCAAATGGAGAAGATCCTCAAACGTGAAACTCAAAGCAAGAACTTCAGTTAGATGGACTAAATAGACTGATTTTAGTCTAGACTAAATAACTCAAGGAGTTTCTCCCTCTCTTTCTCCATTATATAGGGAGTTAACAAAAAAGCCGACTACCCTGTCTCAGAATTCATGAATATGAAAGCCCCACTGCTTCCTGTATGGATTTACACAATAGGAAGTTAGAAAGTAAGAAGTTCCATTAACTCACTTAAAATAATATTTTTATAAATTCTTCTCAAGAAATGGAATAATCATTTCATTATGTCCAAGAAATAGGTAATATAAGTGCCCAAATCAGCCAGTTTTGATAGTCATTACATTATTTTCAGAGTACATAGTGACTTTTGTAGTCAAAATTCTATTAGCAGTTATTTTATAGACTGCTTCAGAGAAATTGCTGAACATGAATTAAACAATTCCTGCAGGATTAAAGGAACAGTAGAGATAAAATAGTCATATAAAATGTAGTCTTTATGTGAAGGCAGAGGTAACAAAGGCTAGTTGACTAAATCTTAGAAAAACAGAAATACAAAGCTCTCATTCCATAGCAGAGTTATGAACAACATTCATAGCAAAGGCCAAACAAATGAAAACTCTATATTTCACTTTTTATTATAACATGACATTTTGAATTGGTTTGCTGACAAAGCTGATGAATTTTCAGAACCTCCCAATGAACCTGAACTGAGTTTAGAATGACCCAGAGAAAATACTACATGAAAACAATGTAGCAATCAGTGAAACAGTTTAAGTTTCATTCTTTCAAACTGAAAGAAACGTGCCAAATGTTTAATACAAACTACATGCATCTTCATTTGAACTGATGTTAAATTGATGTTTAAGTTGCAAATGACAGAACAGTTATTTCATCTAATCTGTATGAATGTAGAAAGACCAACAGGGCATATAAGGGTCTGCTAACAAAGGGGACGTGACCTTCTTTGTGGCATAAGGCTGAGTTTGCCGTGGTGACAAATTGTAGCCAGTTTACCCATCCACAGGGGGCCACTGATGCTACCAAAACTAGCTTCCTGCACAGTCTATTGTGTATTTTTCTCTATTAGTTTTGCTTCACAATATGCCACTGGAAATACTTATCAATCTAAAATTTATACTTGACTTGAAAAGCAAAGTAATTACTACACCACAACAAAGTGAGTGATGGTGACTGGGAAAGATTTTTTTAGCCTTCAATCTTTTTTTTGTTGTTTGTTTTTTGGCTTTTTTTTGTGATTTAAAAAAAAAAAATATTTTCTCTTCTCTCATGCTAGAGGGATAACACATGTTTTACACAAAAAATAATCTGGAATTTTCCCCAAGAAAATTACTTGACTTACTCTGCCAAAAAACTATGAACTTGTTCTGCATGTAGCAGATTGAGAATGCTGGATAAGAATCTACTGAAATGAAAAGGTGGCAAAATATTGCTTAAAGTGAGCAGTCTTGACACAATGGACTGGCTTTTCAGGCAAACACTACTTTCAGAAAACAATAAAGTTATGAGTATAGAATTCAGCTGTTCTGTTCAGAAAGTCCTAGCAATGGTTTGTGGTTTTGACTGCTGTTAACATCAAGTTTGTCATGAAAAGTTTAAATGTTTTAACTATAGATTTTATTTTTACAATTTACTGAATAATACAATAATCACCTTATGTTTGACCAGGACACTATTAAATTGGTTACATGGTAGTCTAAACATTATACCCAAAATTAAACACTTACAAATGAAAGACTTTCAAATTCAATACAACACAATAAATGCTATTACAAAATTTGATTTCTATTTAGATGGTTTTAGTCTTGATAAATTTCCAAGAGCTTTATAGTCTATTTGTCCTTTTTTTTTTGGTATTTCCCTTTTATGCAGATTCTGAGATTTTATTATTGAAGTTTGATATGATCTAAAGCTAGCAAGATACCAATTCATTTTTCTTTCAAAAACACACCACTTCCTTTGAATCCAATCTTCCATGTTTTTCCCCACTGATAGCTAATTAGCTTCCAAATTAGAACACAAAATTTTAAATAACATTTATAGAACTATACAGTAATTCTAACTTCACTATTATCATTATCATAAATCTGGCCATTAGAAAGTGCCTGGTCAAAGACTGCCCTTACAACTTCAATTTCTGTCTTTAGGCATTTGCATTGGACAACTCAGGAATGCATCACAAAGATATACGGTAAGTCAGACTTGAGAAGTTATGTGCATGTGCTATTTTTAACATGTCTCCATACAAAGAGGAAATACTTTAGATTGTGAATGGGGAAAAAAAAAAGTTTTAATTTGCACCCTCACTGATAGGATAAAGAAGCTAGTTAAATTTAAATATATTCATATGTTTCAAACAGAAAGCGTTATAACTGTTCCTAGAACGAAGAATGCTTGAATTTTAAACCCCAAAGTTCAGGTCATAGTAAAAGAAATCCAAATAATTTTAAAACGAAAATGCATCATAAGCCTTGTTGCTATCATCAGCAAATGATGCTATTAAAACAAGAATATTTTTGAGAACATGGTTGCAGATAAGATTTAAACAGTTTTTAGGATCATTTTTGTTTTGGAGTTTATATAGTTGTTGAAAATAATAACACTATTTTCTTTTCCCTATGTACAACTATGTCTTCAAGTGCTTGTTTGTCACTACGACTCTACAGCACTGTCACCTGACATTTTCTGAATAGAAAATTCTTTGTGCATAATGTTCTATTTTTTATTTTAAATGTTTGATAGGTAAAGATAAAACGCTGTACAAAGGCAGCATTAGTCCGAGTATTTCTAAAAAACACATCCCCCCTTTTTATTTGATACAGTTGCAATAGATTTATACCCACATTATAAGTATATTACAATGATTACAACCTACTCAAAGAATAAGAAACCAGTGAAGGATTAAGTTTGTTTGAAAGATAGTTAGGTTTGGATTTCATATATTCATTTTTTCTTATCCAGATATGGCAAAACAATTGAAGTAGATATTCTTCCTTAAAGTATGTATTCCTTTCTTAAAGCATATATTTCTTTAAGTATATTTTCCCATTTGTCTTTTAGACGCTGTTTTTCATTATACATATGGATTTCTTGCTACTGTAGCCTCTGTTCTCACATATCTCTTTGGCTGAGTAGAGCTGAAGCAAAGTTCTTACTCTTTAGTAAGAAGTATGTACTGTTTAGACTAAAGCCGATTTTAATTTTTACAGCAAAACATTTGTACAGAAATATTTAGCACACAAAATTAACTTTGTGCTCTCTTTTACTACCCTCAGGGGGATCAAATCATTCCCATCTTTCTTGTAAATACTCCTTTTCAAAGCACTTGCTGGTTTTCAGACCAGAGCAGACTGCGTTAATGCTGGTGGGGTCACTTGTGGTTAAGCAAGGGAGAGGATGCCCCAGTCTAGGCAGCCTTGTTAGGGTCATCAAGGACACTCCAGCCTCTTTCCTTCCTGACACTCTTGTGTCAAGATGCTCAAAATCTCTTTGAAAAGGAGATCTTGGTTTTCAGTGGCAAACCTTCTGCACAGCTGACAAGGTAAGCTTGATGACCCATGAAAGAGATCTTTTATGGAAAAGGTTGACCTAGTTTCGTCTGGTATTCTTGATCTGCAGACAGCTGAGCTGAAAATCTTGTTTTAATGAAAGGTATTTCAGAGGGCATTAAATTAGTCATTCTTGTCTTTCCTTGCTAAAAAAAAATTCCCTTTTTGAAAAAAAAAATTAAATAAAAAAATGGGTGAAGATTTTTGTCACTGAAAACAATAACGCAAAAGGTACCATTTTGGAATTCATCTGTTGATTTTCACTAGCAGATGTATAAATCAGATGTGTGATTTTTATCCTTCTACATTGCATTGTACAGTTCTCAAACTTTGAAAAATATCTAAAAAATTTATCTTCAAATTTTGCAGTCTAAAGTGCCATGTTGGAGTTCTGTTCTTCCTTATACTATAGAAACTGCAGTCAGAGACCATTAAAACACAATGAAAAAGCTAAAACACTCAATTTCTTTTTGATAAAAGATACAAGGCTTCAGCACTAGCAAAAATCATGATAAGATTAACATTATAAATTATATTTTGAACTAATATTTAGAATAGACTAAAAATGGAACAAAGAATATGAGCCTACATTGGTGCACACGTAAGGACACATGCTAATGGACTCAGCCGTCTTTACACATTCATGCAAAGTTTCTGTAATGTAGTTTTTCTTCTATTTTTTGCTTTAGGTAGCTCAATTTAGAAAAAGTAAAAAACTCTGCTTTGGGCATGTTTTTCAACACCTGTTAAACTCACAAATAAGTTGTGTGTATAAAAGTGAGGTCTACAGAGGCGCTTGGTAATATATAATTTAGTAACTGTGATTTTCACTACTGTATCCTCGTGAGAAATGTGATAAATACAATTACATCAGAAAGTCAATCTCTTAATAAAATGCATACTTTTTATATCTCCAGACAAACTATATGACTCCTTCTTTGGAGCATAGTGCTTGTAAGGATGGAGCTGCACTCTAAGAAAAAGAGGAAAGTGTGTTGGAATATGACAGTGAGCATAAAATCCAAAGATACCTAAACTGGTATGTTCCAGGAACTAGAAGATTTCAGGACCAAAAAGGAGGTGAAGCTTCTCCATTTCCCTAACTTTTCACACTTTTTCAGACTCATGTTCTATTCACAGATAAAGTATCCTGACTTTAATCTGTTTTCCACTGCAGAAGCTTGCCGTCTTTCATGTTCAAAGCTAATTTAATCTAAGCAAAAGCATTCCTCTTCAGTAACTTCCTTTCTACAGCTGCATTGTCTAAACACATACTCAACTTGTAGACTGTACTCTATTTCAGTTGAGTCAGTTTTAGTTGCAGTTTTCCAGGTTTCATGTCAGTCAAGTAAACTATCTAGCAGAAGTGTTATTTTAACAATGAAAGTTAGGAATTCACTATTGATGAAATGGAAAATCACTCAAAAAACCCTGGGGCAAAACAATCTGAGGATTTTACAATTATTACATGGCTGTGTTAACTCAGGAGGAGTAGCAAGCAATAGTTGCTCATTAAATGGTTGCTCTTGAAACACAACAGCTCTGTAGTAAAGAATCTAACTCAACTAGGGTTGCTTTCTACCTAGTCACATTAATATGGGTGGATATAAATGGAAAAAATAGATTTCTCTGACTGTCATCATTGCATTAACATCATACTGACTCTGCTACAATACTAATGCAAATAATAATAAATGTCACTAATTCAGGTAACCAACAGAAGCAAAATCAAATGTAAAATTAATAGTCCCATATGGAATATCTTGTCCAGCGTAAAAAGAAATTATCTTATCTTATACAATAAAATTTCATAAACTACATCTGATGAGTAAAATCCATCTTTCTGCCTTCAGAGTTACATTTGTTTACAGTCTGATGACACCCAACTCCCAGTAATCATGCCTGATTTAGGATGTCAGGCTCATAAATATGAAAAATTGCCAAAATCAAATCCCATGCTGGTAGAGAGCACAACATGAACATAATCTATTTCCATTTGTTAAAAAAAAGAGAAGTTAAATTAAAAAAATCAGTAATTGTGCTCTTTCCAGCATAAAGAATATTAAATTACTTTCCAATTTCCTTCTTTGTATTTTGTAAATTAGCATTATATTTATACTAAGAGTCATCTTTTGGGACTGTGCTTTCAGGACTATGACTTGCAAAGCAAGCAAAAAGCAAGTTTTTACCTTTTCTGGATTTCATTTCTGTTCTCTCTGAGTGCAATGACTTTTGCTTTGTAAAGAATATTTTGACAGTAATCTAAGAACTAATTATTAGACCAGAAGAATACTGGATTAAATAGAACTGTGATTAAAAAAAAAATGTGAGTGATAGAGGAATGATGTTGCATTTTTTCATATTCCTGCAAAACTACTTTAGATCTAGTAATTTTGTGCGAAATCAACAATACTTCAGTGAAGTTATTGCTTCCTATTATGCTATAAATCAGAGTCAAATAAGGGAAAATATTGATTCTATTTTAATAATCAGAAACTGAATCAGCATCAGTGACATTCTGAAATTTATCTTGAATATGCATCTGTTGACATGTGTTTTACAAATACATAAATAAGTGAACCTAGTTGTCCACTTATATTATACATGCCTATTTTATAGATTGGTAGAAAGAAACCTGATTTTGGTTTGGTTTAGTTTGGCAGTTAAATCAGAGGGAGGGTTTGCCCTTCAGGAGATCCATTCTGATCTTTGTGATTTTGTTTAAGGCTTTTTGATTTACCAGACTAAATTATCAAAGTAAGAGAGAGAAGATTGGATGCCAATGATCACTCACAGGGCTCCTTGTATCTACTGAAGTAAAACAAATGAAGAATAATTTCTATCAAACTGTGCAAAGTCCAAAGTCTCTGCTCAAATTCTTCTCTCCACTTGCAATCCTCTTACTTCAGTTTCTTCAACCTTTGTTAGTGTTAAGGTTTGAAAGAGACAAAGAATAGGTATATGGACAGAACAAAATAAGACTTATTATAGCTTAATTGATTGAGTAGGATTTTGGAGGTATCTAGACCAAACTTGTCCTCAAGTAGGGCAAGCTGTGAGATGAGACCAAGCTGTTTAGGGTTTCATTCAATCATATTATGGACAGAGAATGCACAGCATCTCTGGCCAACCTGCTTTTGGCCTAGATTGCCCCCATGGGAAAAAACTTTTCTCTGAAGAGATCTTCTGTTGCAGTTCAAACCTGAAGTTAAGAAATTGCAAACCCAGTACTTTCAGTTTTAGACTTCATTGAAGACTCTGCAAGGAGGATGGTGGAAGACAAATGAATATAAAACCCAGTTTCTCCTTCAGTTTACCAGTGAAAGCATAGCAACCAGTTAATGACTACTACCACTATATAGTCTACTGATGACTCTACCCCATGATACCTGAAGATATTGCCATAGCAGTACTGAACACCATTCTGAAATTAATGAGATGATTGCAATGGACTTTGAATAAAGCCTAAGAGAAACATGAGGTGAGAAATACAAGCACTTGTCTTAAATGATCACCATGTTACCCTACTAAATGAAGACTTTTAAGAATAAAGATTGCAGTGCAAATTCAATCTCTTTAGGTGAAGTATCTGTTCATTAATCTTAATATGATGTCAATAAATGAAAAAAAAACCCAAAAAAAACACACACGGTCCTCTCGCTGATAATACTTGAATCTATTTTCCTATTATTTGTGTGCATGGTTGACAGAGTCTCCACTTACTGTTTCAAGTCCAATCAACAGGATGCAGAAAATTTCCTTTTATTTGCAAGTGAAATGCTTCTTCAAAGTTAGGAAGCATTATGGAAGAAATGTACTGTTTTACAAAAATTATAACAAATCCTTGTAAAAGGGAAGCATGTTTAGCTGGTTACTTAACCTCGTAAATCTCATGAGAGTCTAGCTTGAAGACATGCAAGTAATCATTCATCTGGTGGGTTTTTTTGGTTAAAAGTATAAATATTTAACTACTTCTGTCTTTTACTTTAGTTTTATATTTCTCTTTTGAGTCCTGTGGGTTTATTTATATCTCTGTGTATTTACAAGTCACATAAACACATACACATGCATGCATACACTCAGGTTTGTGCAGCACAAAGACTTTGTATATTAATGAGAGGTTTTAAATGGTCATTTTCTCAATGCAGAAGTAAATATTACAAGTTTATCTAGAAAAACTAATTAAAAAATTAGATTGGATTGACTCATAACCAAGAGTTTCCTGAGAATTTGCAAATTGAATGACAAAATGTAGGAATATTTTGTAATAGCCTGCAACTCACTGAAATTGGCCCAGTGCTTAGGGCTTCTGAGAAACTGGTCATTTATTTAGACCCCTATCTAGAAACAGAAGAGTCTGCATTTATCATTCTGGTTTTGATAATCTTGCTCAAGTTGGCAGTTTGCATGAGACATTCACTTAGTCTGTGTGTCAAATACAAGCAGTTTCCAATCTCTCATGTCTGAATGAGACTGTTAGAACAGAAAGTGAATTGAGAAAGCCTGGGATAGGATTCATTCAGTATTTTCTTCCACTGTTCTCTGAAGCATGACTAGATTATGGACACCTCTGTAAGAAGGTAAAGTAAATATGGAACTTCAGAGTTGATGGTGGACAGAATGAGGTGTGTGATTCAATGTGGACAGAAGAGAATCATAGAATCATAGAATGGTAGGGGTTGGAAGGGACCTTTAGACGTCATCTAGTCCAAACCCCCTGCAGAAGCAAGTTCACCTAGATCAGGTTTCATAGGAACGTGTCCAGGCGGGTCTTGAAGACCTCCAAGGAAGGAGACTCCACAACCCCTCTGGGCAGCCTGTGCCGGGGCTCTATCACCCTCACAGTGAAATAGTTTTTTCTTATGTTTAAGTGGAACTTTTTGTGTTCCAGCTTAATCCTATTACCCCTTAACCTGTTGCTAGCTACTATAGAAGAAAGGGATGTCCCAACCTCCTGACACCCACCCTTTAGATATTTATAAATGTTAATAAGATCTCCCCTCAATCTGCTCTTCTCCAGACTAAACAGCCCCAGTTCCCACAGCCTTTCCTCATATGAAAGATGCTTCAGTCCCCTGATCATCTTGGTGGCCCTGTGCTGGACTCTCTCCAGCACTTCCCTGTCCCACTTGAGATGAGGAGCCCAGTACTCCAGATGAGGCCTCACCAGGGCAGAGTAGAGGGGGAGAAGAACATCCCTCGATCTGCTGGTCATACTCTTCTTGCCACAAGAGCACATTGCTGGCTCATATTTAGTTTATTATCAATCAGGACTCTCAGGTCTCTCTCTACAGAGCTGCTCTTCAGCAGTTCGACCCCCAGCCTGTACTGGTGCATGGGGTTGTTCCTTCTGAGGTGCAGGACTCTGCACTTGTCCTTGTTGAACCTCATGAGGTTCCTCTCTGCCCATCTCTCAAGTCTGTTGAGATCCCACTGAATGGCAGCACAGTCTTCTGGGTAATCAGCCAGTCCTCCCAGTTTGATGTCATCAGCCAACTTGCTGAGGGTACACTCTGTCCCCTCATCCCAGTCTTTAATGAAAGACTGGCCTCAGAACCAATCCCTGTGGAACTCCACTGGCCACAGGTCTCCAAGTCGATTCTGTGCCATTGATCACCACTCTCTGGGCTCTGTCACTCAGCCAACTCTCAATCCACCTCACTGTCCAGTCATCCAAGCCACACTGATTGAGCTTTCTGATGAGGATGTTATGGGAGACAGTGTCAAAAGCCTTGCTGAAGTCAAGGTAGATGACATCTGCTGCTCTCCTCTCATCTAGCGAGCTGGTTATGCACTCATAGAAGACTATCAGGTTGGTCAAACAGGATTTTCCCTTGGTGAAGCCATGTTGACTCCCCCTGATAACCATCTTATCCTTCATATGTTCAGTGATAACATTCAGGATGAGTTGTTCCATCACTTTTCCAGGGATGGAGGTGAGGCTGACCTGCCTGTAGTTTCCTGGGTCATCCTTCCTGCCCTTTTTGAAGACTGGCCTGACATTGGCCTTTCTCCAGTCCTCAGGCACCTCGCCTGTCCTCCATGATTGTTCAAAAATGATGGAGAGAGGCTTAGCAATCACATCAGCCAGCTGTCTCAGCACTCTAGGATGCATCCCATCAGGACCCATTGACTTATGAGTCTTAAGCTTGGCCAACAAGTCTTTAACCTCTTTCTCTTCCACCCAGGGCAAGTCCTCTGCTGTCCTGGCCATCCTCTTATCCTTGCTGAACTGGGCTTCCTGAGCATCGGCCTTGGCCATAAAGACTGAAGCAAAGAAGGCATTCAGTACTTCAGCCTTCTCTGTATCCTCAGACACCAGAGTACTCTCAGCGTTTAGCAGTGGGCCCACATTCCCCCTTGCCATCATTCTGCTGCTGATGTACTTGAAAAATGCCTTATTACTGTTCTTAACATCCCTGGCTAAATGTAATTCTAGAAGTGCTCTAGCCTTCCTAATAGCACCCGAACATGCCCTGGCAATGTTCCTATACTCTTCCCAAGAAGCCAGCCCCTGTTTCCACCTGTTTTCAGATGGCTGCTTTCTGCCTGAGTTATCCCAGCAGATCCTTGCTCATCCATGGAGGCCTCCTACCTCCTTCTCCTCCTTTCTTGCTCATTGGGACACATTGATCCTGGGCTTGGAGGAAGTGGTGCTTGAAGATTGACCAGCTCTCATTGGCACTTCTGTCTTCTAGAATCATATCCCATGAGATTCTTCCAAGTAGATCTTTGAAGAGGTCAAAGTTGGCTCGCCTGAAATCCAGGGTCACAGTCCTGCTTTGTGTTCTGCCCCTTCCACACAGGATCTTGAACTCTACCATCTCATGGTCACTGCAGTCGAGGTTGCCTCCAACCTTCACATCCCCAACCAGGCTCTCCTTATTTATCAGTACCAGGTCCAGCAGCACACCCCTCCTTGTTGGTTCCTTGATCACCTGTGACAGGAAGTTGTTGTCAACAATCTGCAGGAACCTCCTGGACTGCGTGTGCTTGGCTGTGTGGCTATCCCAGCAAATATCAGGGTGGTTAAAGTCCACCATGAGGACCAGGGACTGTGATCGTGAGGCAGCTTTCAGCTGTTCATAGAAGGCCTCGTCCACATCCTCCTCCTGATCAGGTGGCCTGTAGCAAACTCCTACAACAATATCACCTGCCTTGCCCTGGCCATTAATTTTTACCCATGAGCACTCTACTCGGTCTTCATCCCCACTCAGGCACAGTTCAGTACACATTAATTGCTCCCTCATATAGAGAGCAACTGCACCTCCACAACTTGTCAGTCTGTGTTTCCTGAACAATACATAAACCTATATGGCTGTGCTCCAGTCATGGCAGCTGTCCCACCACGTCTCTGTGACTGCAATGAGGTCGTAGCCCCGCATCCGCACCCACATCTGCAGTTCCTCCTGCTTATTCCCCAGGCTGCGTGCATTGGTGTAGAGGCAGAGCAGGGGCTTACTCAAACACACAGGTTTCCCTGGGCGGGTGCAGGAGGTTCCTCCCTGGTTTGTCTCTTTCTCAGGGTGGTCAGCCTTTCGTATCTCAGCCCAGTGTGCAGATAAAGGACACTTATCATTGCCTTCCCTGTCCTGCCCTGTTTCCCAGCTCAAGCTCTAGTATAGAGCTCAAGTTCTTGTATAGAAAGCTACACAAGATATACAAATCATATGGAATACCAGTTATTTAGGCAAGCGTGTGTCTGAAAGGACACACACAAAAGTGTGAGACCTACTTTAAGTGAGCCACCAGTTAATCTGCTCTACTGCAGAATGGACCTACTTCATTTGTACAATGAGGAAAGTATCACAACATCACATGAGATTTAAATCCCATAAACCACTATTCAACTTCTTCCAAATGAAAAATAGAAATTACTATCTTAGATGGTTAAAATGGCAACCTGTTAAAATAAGAATTCCCATTGAAAGAGGTGATGTCATATGACATGATGTGATGTGCCTCTTTGTGTGATATGACAAGGCCTACTTACAAGTCTACCATCAAGATGGGCAAAATGGAAGACATAATTTGGGGTCTTTCTTTCCTTTTTTTTTTAATGCTATTTAGCAGCACCAAAGTTCAGCAGTGCAGGTCAAATAATAAAGCTTATAGAAAAATGAAGGAACAAATAGGTACGACTAGGGTGGAAATGGTATTAAAAAGGAAAGACAATGGCTAACAGAGTGAGAAATATTAAGGATAATCCAAAGAGAATACATTTATTGTACAAAAATCAACAAAAATTTTGCATTTTTGGAGTTATCTTCTGCAAATGTAGAAGAGCAAGCTTCACAGAAGGTTGAAAACAACATACAAAATTTCCCTGTACTTTTAATATTCTGTCCCTGCATAGATTACTCTTCCATGTTAAGCTATCTGGAAATCTCTGTTAAATAATTTTGTGTTACTTCTGGTTTGTTTCTTTAGAAAAACCTGCACTAAGTGAAGATTTTAAGCCATGCAAGTGACCTGAGAGAATTGTTTAATGATTTTCTTAGGCTTAATGTTATGGCACATGTAGCATGATGACAAAACCTATTGCAAACTTCCACAGGTTATAGCAGTCATATTTTTCTTGTGCAGAACTTTCATGACAAATACAGGAGGGAAGATGAGAATACAAACTCTTCTCTAATAAGAATGAATTAGTTTAGAAACAGTGAACTTCAAAATAGAACTGTCCTTTTCAGAGGCAGAATGTTCTCTGGAACAAAGATACTGGAACAGATTCTCAGAACTCTACTTATGTTTTCATGTTACTTGCATGACACAATTTAGTTGTCAGTATATAAAGAAAAACATTTGTAAAACTGAATGACCTGTAACATTCCCCTCTCTCCCCAATCATTTTAACAGTGATGTATTTATAGCACATGCATCTCCAAGAAAAAGACTTTGAGCAGAGAGACTAGTATTTCAGTACAATTAGGTTCAGACAAAGCTGTGATCAAACATTATTGAAAGTCCCAAAGCTCAAAGATCTACTTGATTGCCTCCCACTTTTGCCCATCACACTCGTGCCTTTCTGTAAGTCCAAATATTTTGCACAGCTTCTCTATATTAAATATCATTAGCTCTCTAAGTGCACTTGATTTTGTCTTTGGCAATGAGCTGAGGTTTTTGGCTATACCTCTTCATGGATTAGGTAAACCACTCATTTTCTTTTCTTGCAAAAATTCCTCTCAATACCAAGACAAACTCTAACAAATGTTCACTATTGTAGGGTAATTCACTATTAAATTCACTATTAAACCTTATTGTAGTCAATGATTAAAAATATGGTTTCACCTTACATGATCTTAGTAAGTTCAGTACTTCAAGATTTGAGTGTGTCAGAAATTAATTGTTTAGTAACTTTATACTTTGTTCTTTGTTGTATTATTAAGAAATAGATAACTAAATTATAAACTTCTTATTCCCCTAGACCTGATCTAGGTGGACTTGCTTCTGCAGAGGGGTTGGACTAGATGATCTCTAAAGGTCCATTCCAACCCCCACCATTCTATGGTTCTATGATTCTACTATTCTATGATTCTATGAATTGGTACAAGTCATGGTTTCATGGTTACTTAATCTTTCCCTCATTTATTCTCCTAGGCTGCCTCTCACCTCTTGTGTCAGTCCAGTGATGAGCCAGTGAAGATCCATCTGAACACGGCCCCTGGGAAAGGAGTAGTACTGAGCAGGGTCAATTCCCTAGCTTGGTTCTCTGTTTAGCCATACAAGAAGTCAGTGCATGGCCAAGGAAAGCTAAACAAAGGCAGAACAAAGTTGTACCATTTTTCCTTTTTCTTTTTTTTTCCTTTCTTCCTTCAGAGCTTGGAATTAGGTTGGTGCAGAATGACCACAAAACTGTAACCTTGTTATTAAAGGCGAGATTATGCTGATTTTACATTGCAGGGTTTAGGGGCTTCTCAAATGTTCTTCTTCAGGGCACCACTGGAAATACAGGAGTCTGCACTTTCTTAACTAAGTTGATGAGGGTCTGAAAGAGAGGCATACTATCAAAAAACAGCAGTCAACTGCTGTTCTCTGCCCCTCAATTCACCCATGTATCCTCCTTTAGCTTGGTCAGTTTATGTAGCTAATGAAATGTCAGATTTTTTTAATGTCAGAAGTTTATAAGATAACTTGATACTTTGAGAAAATCCATTGCTAATGTTTTATGTTCAGTGAAAGGAGTTTAAGTGCTTTGTTTTCTTTCCCATGTGAAAATTGGATTGTCCTGGTGAAAATTACTTTCTTATTGAATTACTTCCGTACAATAAGATTTAAACTAAAGATAATTTTGTATCACAATCCACAGTACATTGAAGTTTATGAGAACTACTATTGGTGATTGAGGAGGTGGTAGTAAAAGTCTTATCTTGAGTGAGAATCAAATTTGCTTTTGTGAATAAGACTGAACCTCAGCTAGAGTTCATGTTTGAGTTAAAACCCAATACGTTTGAATTTTCAGAACTTGTCTCATCAAAAGTACCTCAACAAAAGTGTTACAAAATTAGATGTTTATATCGGTCTTCTTATCTTAACTACATGGAAATCTAATCACAGACAAATCAAGTCCACTAAACTGGGATATGAGGATATCTACATAACCACTGGGATGGAAACTGGGGTATGTGGCTAAATCCCCCAGACTAGGATATGTGGATATGGGGGGAGTGGAAATGCTGATCAAGGAAACTGTTATTCCTTACATGAAGAAGGATTCTAGATAGCTCAAAAAGCTCAAAAATAGCATACTCTTTCATTTTGAATTCATAGCAAGTAGTAATAAATTACAATCAAATGTTTTCAGAAATTACAGAATCAAAGGAAGCTGAATCACCCTTTATATGACACGCACCATATTTGACAACTAAGATATTTCCTGGATTAAACAGCCAACATGCTGTCATCTTCTCTGAAATTCTGCACCAATTACTAGATAACTTCTGCAGTTGATAATGGCCCGAACTGGGTAAAAAGTACCAACACCCCCTTTTATTTACTTCAGATGCCTAAAGGCATTTGCATTCTGTATATTGTTGCCTGAAACTCATCAAAGCTGAGAGTCTGACCATGTGGTAAGTGGTTGATTGGAATTTTGTAAAAGTCTGTGGTTCAGACAAGGAATTCCGCTCTTCTTTATACAATATTCAACTATTTCATGTATGCCTTTGAAATATGTTTATGCACAATGGAATTATTTTAGTTATTATATATTACTTAATGAAATTGATCTGTGCACAGAACACAGCATTGAGAGCTTGCTCAGACACACACCTGGCCTGTAAACTAGCCATTATAGTTGACTGTCCATTCACATTCAAGTACATAGGCCATATAACACGCAAAAAACAAAGTTACTCTGAAAACTCCATTCTTCTGCAACAACCTTTTTGAATCCTTGAATTCATTCTTTCCTGCTTAGATTTTTCAGTCATTCACTTTAAATATTCATTTTCCTTTAGCAATTCTGTCCTAAATCCTTAGAAGCAGGTCCCAGGAAGTGCCCAACATAACTGTTACTAAAGCAGTTTTCCATAAAGATTTAAATGAATACAGTTTGTGTAATTGTTTTTAAGCATTCATTACTTTTTCAAAATCAAGTTCAGCTTCTCAAGTCCAGTGACTATTTTCATCTGAAACCATCAACACTAACTGCTTTAAATATTACACAATATTAAACATTACACATTTATATACACTATTAATGAGCTAAAAATAAAAAGTCATGAAATCATAAAAAATATAACTGGGAGAGGTCTTGAAATGTTATGTCATCTGTCTCCCTTTTAATAACAGGACTGTCATATTTGATAGATGGTTCTCCAGCTCCTCTTACAAATCTCCAAAACTGCCTCAAGCAAAGAAAATTTTATTCCAGTGCTACCCTCCTTAACACTAAACCCGTAATTTTAATGTAGAATCACAATCTTTCTTTATCTTGGACTCATTAATTCTCATTTTTGGTAATATTTCGTTTGCAATTCTCCTTCCTCCATGTCTTTTGCTCAGGCTAATTT
Organism: Colius striatus; assembly: GCF_028858725.1. NCBI lineage: Eukaryota > Metazoa > Chordata > Aves > Coliiformes > Coliidae > Colius > Colius striatus. The sequence continues at coordinate 69,197,593 of NC_084761.1, read as the reverse complement.
CTTCACCTCCACACTGCAATGGCAGGGACTAGTTCATTCTCTTGCCATTCTCATGTCTCTTCTTGATTGTCTTTTGAAGATCAACTTGCAAAATCCTCTGCCTTCCCTAAAAGTGAAATTGATGTATAAAATGCATCTCTAGAAACAGAAAAACTCAGCATTATCAGGATATTTTTCTATTATGACAACAAATAAATTTCAGTTGAAGCCATTTCACCTCCCAGCATCAGTGAGGTGAAAAACCACTGTCAACTGACTGAGAACTGCAGGCAGTAAGCAGCTGTCAGTTAGCAAGGTGAGCTGAATGATTGTCAGGAACAGTTCGTATATAACCAATCTTTTCTTGCAGGTTTGGGTCTGTCAGACAGCAAACACTTCCCAGCCCTTGCTACAGCTCTCCCTGCACTGCTGCTCCCTGCCCTCCATGTGTATGGGCTGTCACGAGCCCACACCTTGTCCTGCAAGGTCTCACTCCCCAGAACCAATGAGGATGGAGGCAACACTTTCCTATAGGTGCACAAAGGTAAGAAATGAGTCAAAACACTTAAATTGAAACAAGAGTCAGGAAATTTTCTCCCAGGACAGTCCAGCAGTGAAGTAAATCACCCAGATAAGTTCTACAGACTCCAGCCTAGGAGATTTTCAAGACCAAACTGGATAAAGCCCCGAGCAACCTGGTCTGACCTCGAATTTGTCTCTGCTTCAATAGAGACCTCCTGAGATCCCATCCAACCAATTACTAAGGCTATCCTTATTTTTCCATTGCTAGATGGAAAATAATTGTTATCTACTAAAATTACTGGTAAAGTCAGGTTTAGTAGAAAGTATTGTTACTGAATGCAGCTAAGAGTTTTGCTCAATGATTTACCTATTTAGTATATTCGGCTTGGTGTTTGTATTGCTGTTGGACAGGTATTGCTACTTTTGTGTGCAGCCTTACATATGCAAAGTATGTTTACCAGTCATATATTGGAGCCATGACTACTGGAAATAAATTACATTGCATTATGTGAGAATTAATCCTCTTTAGGAAGTGTAACAAATAGCTCCATATTCGTTTTAAAGGATCCATAATTTATTCCAATTAAAGTGAAAATTCAGCACCAATAACACTCCATAAGGATATCAATGTATAATTTTCTTTCACATCATTTCATAACTCAGCCTTTGTGACCTATTAGGTGACCTATACCAGGACTGTGTGAGGATTCTCACATCCTCTATCAGCAATAGCAGAAATATATTATTCCAAATTGTATGCATAAGAATTAGATGGAAAATTAGATTTATATTTTATTCTTCACCACTACTTATTTTTCTACTTCCAGGATTTCTTTTTTAAAATGAAGGAATTGTAAAAGTCTCAGATACTGAAGAAATAAGCTGCTCAAAAAACCTACATCTTTCTTTCTACAAATTCTGAAAACATCTCATGTAGATACACCAAGATGAGGGGAAAATATTAAAGGAAACAAAACATATTAGAAATATTGATGTGGCAGACTATTGCATATCATACCTGAATTCTTAACACATTTATCTAAAATACAAAGTCCGTATTTACAGTCAATCTAGACTGCAATAAGCAAAAAATTACAGCCTCAGCTGAAACCTGAGCCCCTACTACCAGAGAGAAGCTAACAAGCAATGTGCTAGCTGGTCTTTCCATCTGAGACTGGACTCAGCATTTTCCTTTTCCTTTTTATTTCTGAGATCCAGCTAGGCTGCAGCAGATAATGGTATTAGCACTCAGCTCTGAATCAGAAAAAGTCTTGTGCTCTTGTGCTCTGTTCTGGTCCTAGGAGGGAGGTGAGTTCCTGCCTCCCAGGTCAGCCTGCAACACGTCTACATGCCTGCAGATCTCCCCTCTGTTTTGGGGAGCTGATGACAGACAGCTTCCCTTCACAGCTGCTGCCTCCCACTAACAGGAGAGAAGTATCCGTCTCTCAGAAAATACGTACTGCTCAAATTTACTTCAGTCAATCATAGAATCATAGAGTCATAGAATGGTAGGGGTTGGAAGGGGCCTTCAGAGATCATCTAGTACAACTACCCTGCTAAAGCAGGTCCACCTAGATCAGGTCACACAGGAATATGTTCAGGCTGGTTTTGAAAACCTCCAGAGAAGGAGACTCCACACCCTTCCTGGGAAGCCTGTTCCAGTGCTCCCTCACCCTCATAGTAAATTCATTTTTCCTTATGTTTAAATTGAACATTTTGTCTTCCAACTTCTTTCCATTACCCCTTGTCCTGCCACTAGATATACTAGAAAAAAAGATACCCCAACCTCCTGACATCCACCATTTATATACTTGTAAATATTAATAAGATCCCCCCTCAGTGTCCTCATTATCTAGGCTAAATAGCCCTAGTTCCCACAGCCTTTTCTCATTAGGAAGATGCTCTTGTCCCCTGATCATCTTGGTGGCCCTGTGCTGCTCCCTCTCCAGAAGTTCTCTGTCCCTCTTGAGATGGGGAGCCCAGTCAGTCTGTGTCACTGCGTCTGTCCACACAGGATCTAGTAGTCTACAATTAGGAGCTTGGCAGTTTGAGTGAAAGGTGAAGTTGGTTACAAATCCTAGTTTTGACTACCACCCAATATATCTATATGACATTACACATGCCAACATATATGAAAGAGAAGAAAATGGATACAGAAATTCATATTAGTTCCAAGTAGGGCTTTACCAAATAGGAGGTTTGAACTCAAGATTATTCTCAAAGAGGAGATAGGATAAAACACAAGTATATCAGTGTCAATGCTGAACAAACTTCTATTAATTTCAAACTCCTCTGAAAGCTGTTGAGGTGAGTGTGATTTAACTTACAAAATAATTTGAAAATGTTTTAATGATTTAATTGTAATATGATTTTAATTTTCTTTCCCCCTCACCCGAATCTGTATTTCATTCTGGAGGTCGAGATTTCAGCCTAGCAATTAACTGGAGCTCATTTTCACAGATCCTCAGCTTCTGTTTTAACTACATTTTTCAGTAGTTCAACCCTTCCAGTTAACAGAATGTTAACAGAAAGTTAACAATTGCTTACCATGAAATCAATGAGACTAGTCTCCAAATGTGATTTAGTGAATTAAAATCAGACTTGGCAGAATCTAGTCATTAAAAATGAGGACAGTATGAAGATCAGATATTTAACACAACTGTTTATAGAACTGAAAAAAAAAGTAAAATATCAGGCTTTCACTGAGTGCTGGTAAACCGAATTATCAATTAACAATACGGAATTATCACAGGGTAGGAATCAGACTGTATGTATTAGTGTTTTCCATCTACATATCTGCCTATTCCAGCTTAGTTGCATTGCAGAAAAGTACACTTTAAATGTTAAATCTTTTAAACAAAATGTTATACTCGTATAAACACATAAATCTAAGATCCTGTATAACCTCTTCAACTCATATTTGTATTGAAATGTCTTATCATTCTAAGTTTTTCAGTCTTTCAAGATGCACTAGCATATGCCATTGTAATTATTAAGCTGGTGATGAAAGCAAAATGAAAACAAAATTTTCACACTTCTATTTCTGGTCTGCCTTCTTCTCCAGGGTACCCATTCCACTTTGTAACAATGCAACTATGCAACAGGTAGCCTATGGTATACTAAGCTATGTTACTAATAAATGCCTGCTTACGTATTCAGAAAAGAAGTTTAATGAATTATTAAGTCATGATGCAGCAATAAGAGCATGTCCTCAAGCAAAAGGTATAAAATTACCACAAAATGGAGTAGAAACACTTTTTAAATAAATCTGCATTAAAAGGAAGCATTTTTATATATATTTACCTTATTTTGCTTTAGCATTAAATACGGTTTCATTCATAAAAAGCTGAAATACTACTCTTCATTTTAGATTTGATCCTTCGGTTTTCAGGATTAAAATCTGACTGGGTTTACTATGATTAACGCTCCAGAAATGTGAATCTTCTAAGATTTTCCTAGGGTCACACAGTGGCTTTTAGTAACGGAGTAGTCTTGAACAGATTTTTTTTCCCAAACATATATGTATGTATACTCCATACCTCTTATTTAAAAGTGTTGCCTTGCTTTCATGCTAATACAGTTTCAGGAATACGAAATGTTAGTTGGAAATACAGCTATAAAGTTGTCAAAGCCCAACTTATTTACCCTTACCAATGCGTGTTAAGTAAACACAGTAATCAAAAATAGTACTGTACATTTTGAAGTATATAATTGGAAAAAGAATGTCTACTGATCATGTCTTCAAAAGCTGCATAAGACAGTAGGGCAACACTGTTTCTATATCTATTATTTCTAGGTGCATCCATAAGACAAACAATACACATCATCTCCAGTTAACAAATAATGGTGGTGAGGAATTAAAGGAAAGGATACATTCTTAATTTAAACTTTGCTAACTTGTTTTAAAATAATAGTTCATCTCCTGTGTGATAAAACAGTAACATTTGTCTGTCTTAAAACTTTCTCTTTTCTTTATATAGTCTATATATATTCTATATTATATAGAACATACAAAATAAATGCTCTTCATTATATCCCTACAATAACCAGGTCTATGGTCATTTATCCTTTATAAAGATAGAAATAACAAGATGTTTCACTAAACTTTAAAAAAACCTTTTAAATGTAGATTTTCCTGATATTGAAAGAAATAAACACCATCAACATATCTTCTGACAAAAACATTAAACATCTGTAAAGGTCAGCATAGCTTTTGCATGAAATATGTCTGCAGAGAAAAAATTATTAGGGAAAGAAGAAAAAGACTTTTGGAATAGTTAACTACAGAGCAGCTGGCACAAATTAGCCTATGTCCTCATACAATCAAAATGTTTCTATTAGAGAACTTGAGATAACTAGCTTGAGAGCATTTAAGTGTACTCCAGTATTTTTTCCCTCAACTTAATCAAGTATTATCTCATGAGATATGACTGCAATACCCCAGTAGAACTGAAGATTTACCAGCTCCATGTTATTATATATCTGTATTTAATATCAAGTTATCTGGCTTTATTTTTATCTGTGGTGTATGCCAATTTTTATTGGCTTAACACAAGACATACCATGACAAAATCATCTCAGAGGAAGATAGAAACATTGCATGAAAACTCTGGCTACTGATTCCCAAGTGAGGTCAAAAGACTGAAACTAAAGTCTTAGACATGCATAGTAGAAATACACAGAAATACACATCTGGGGAAAGAACGTGACAGAATGTGGTGCTTGTCAGAGCCAAGGAAAGCAGTAGTGAGTCTATAGTCACCACCAGCTGGCCTCTCCAAGGAAGAGCAGCATCAAGAACACAACAGAATTGAAGTAACTTTATAGTAAGTGATGCTGCTCAATTTGAAGAAGAGGCCATTTGGAATCTAGAAGTATTTCTTACTGTATAGAAATTGAATATTAAAATAAATGTTGCTATTATGAAACACATCCTTCTATATGTAGGAGAAAGATAAATGCATAATTGTTCTACTTTTTTTTTTTTTTTAAATATAAACTGCTATTCCATTGTTGTTTGAGTTAAATCCAGCTTTCTCTGACTCATACCAATGTGACATGTGAATGGCAATACATCTGTTTCTCTAAGTCAATGTGTTTATTGACATGAGGAAAATACCATTTCGCTCTTCTTCATTTAAAGAATGAGCTTTTTACCAGACCCAGATAACTAGATGACTGTAGGTGAAAACTGAGGCCCTTTGAAGAAACTGAGATTTTGCTAGAAACAAAATTAGGATTTCACTAAATCGAATTCCATCCTTCTGCTATGTGTATCATCTAGGATAATCATGACCAGGTGAAGCTTTTTCATTCCAAACATTTATTTTTCTCTTTTCCAGGGCTCATTTGCTCAGTAGATTTTTATACTTAGGAAGGTAAGTATCTCTAAATATGTAATTAGGTTCAATAATCCTATTGATATTAATATACCCTTGAAAAAAGCTGAGCTTTTATGATATTCCTGAACAGAAGACAGATAAAGAGAAAGCTGAAAGGAACACTTGCTTACAGAGAAAAATGACAGAAAAGGGCATTTGGAGAAGCATCACATAGTTTCTTTAAACTACTGTACATAGACTTCAGAGACAGTACATGCAAACAAGAACATACCTGTAAGTTATTATGTGTGGGATTGCTTAATTTCATCTCAACCTAATTTTAAAGCATGGTTACTGCAAAAATGGGAGACCTGTCCTCACTGAGAAAAAACTGTGTGTTTTAATACAGACTGGGAGGGAACATACCAAACATGAGCAATATTGCAGCTCTGATAGTTTCTAAGGCTGCTGAGGGTCTTCCAAACTATATATCTCAGGCAATTGCATAGATCCCATTACTGCAACATTTCAGTGGATCTTTAGTACAGTTAACCTCACATTACATGTGACAAGGGAAAATAACTCCATTTAAAGGATCTGAAAATTATATGCAGGATAAGTATTTTTCCCAAGGTTAAAACAGGACCTAACTTAAGCAATAGTGCTGGCCACTAGGCTAAATTCCCCTCTGTTTTTAACCCCGCTTCTCTGATACATCCCTGGAGTGGTAACATTTGGAAGTGCATTTAATGCTCTGGTTAGTGGCGTAATGACTGTGTTTGCTATGACTATGTCTGTTGGGGGATGTTTCATTACTGGTTCTCATGTTTCAGACTCAGTTCTGACAATGTAATCAAACTGGAAAATGTAAATCAGAGTTTTCTTGATATTTATTGAATGCGTGTACTGTCTCGCAACATTTAACAGGAGGGTTTTTTTTTTTCCTCTGAGTTCTCCTACTTCCTTCATCTCTAGAGATTTCCAAAGCAGCACTGTGTAGCTTTATGTTTATCAGATTTTTTTTCTCCTTTTCCTCTGAGACAGGAAGCTGAGGGTTTTGACCTCATCTGGATATTTCCCAATGTCAGAAGGTGGTCTTTTCAAAAAGATTCCATGACACTGATCTCTTCCTGATTTATCAGATAGCTAGGTCAATAAATAAGGTCTCTACTGTTTTGTCAACAGCTGTAAGATAACCAGTGGACTGCTTCTAGAGTTAATTATCAAATCTTTTGAGTTTTTCTTTCAAAGAACAAGTGTTATCTTTCTAGTTAGTAAATTTCACTGCAACATAATTTAACAAACTATGTAATTGTAGGAGCTCTGGCTCACATGAAGCAGCTCATTTAAGTAAAATGTTAACACTGGAAACCTGTTCTTTCTAGTTTTCCCTCTGTCCTTTTGTCACTATATTTTCCCACAGAGTGCTTCGTGAAGCATTTTGTTTATATTTTATAAATATCATTTTATAAATGTCATGTCCAAAGCATCCACCAAGTGACAAAGAATAGGATCTTCTGTATGACTTATGGATATGGAGTGCACAGCAGCAAAGGACACATGGGGACTGTTCCAGATTTTTTATTTTTCTGTCTGTATCCTCCTTGCCAATATATTCAGAATTTTTGCTGCTATTGACCCCCCATGTAACTGGCCATCTCCTGTCTCAGGTGAGGAGGTAATACTTAACATCAGATATGATCCACAAAAATATATCTGTCAGTAACTAGAAAGCATCTTTTCTGACGCAGTGAAATCAAGAAAAAGTGGAATGCTCTAAAGACTGCCAAGACAGCTTTCTTCATACACCTGACAAAAAAAGAATTTATCAGACCACTCCTAAAAAAAATCTGAACTGAACTACTCTTGTTTTATTGCAAAGGAAGCCTTTACTTGAAAAGCATAATTAAGTGTTTGTTAACAGATTTCACTGTCAGTTCAAAACTTCTGGCTACTGGAGGTCAGTCAGTAGCCTTAAGCTTGTAAAAATCCTCAGAACACAGCCAAACTCTTTTTTTCTACTGTCTGCCTCAGTTTCTGAACATTATATCATTCCAAGTGGGATATTCCTTTTGTAAGTTACATATGTAACATATAACTGCTGGCTATTTAAAATATGCATAATAAAATATTCCTTTTGTCTGCACGCTATACCCTGAAGATTTAATGTAGTATTGGAATTCAAGGAACTTCCAACTCCTAACATCAACTTTGCCTTAGATTGAGAATAAATAAGATGACATCTCTGTTTTGTTTTATTCATGATTGCACTGATGTTATTATCTGACTTTTCTCCCTATCTGCTAAGTTTTGGTTAGATTTTCTAAACCACAACTCAGAAAGGGAAGGTGTTTACTGGAAATTGTGTGGTAAAAATGTTAAAAAGTATTTTTTAACAAAAACTTCCACAATGATTATTTCTAGAAATTCTCATACTGGCTTTTAAAACACAAATAACACACAGATGGAGATTATTTCTACATGACAGACTGAGTTAGAACAAATAAATGTTTATGTTATTTCCCTACAGAACATGTGAAGTGATATAATCACAAAACAACTGTTCCACATATTGCCAAAAATTATCAAAACCACTGGCATGTAATAGATATGCATACACCGTGGGGACTCTCAGAGAAAAGTAGAAGATTTTATGCATTGGTCAAGGTAGAGAAGAAGAATCTCACTATTTGTTGTGGAGTAATGGGAACTGCTCAGACAGAGAATGATCAACAATGTAATCAAGTAGATGCCATAGATTCCTCTTGACATAGAGCCTCCTCGTGCATTATTGAGTGAAGTCACTCTCTACATTTGCTATGAAGGCTGGAATTATGGCCTGGGTGTAAATCTCAATCAGTGTTAAGTAAGAGTGCTTCCAAATGAGGTAGATGACTCAAATCCAAAATACCCACCATAAACTATATTTACCATTTCACAATCCTATTCACGACAGAAGTTTTTCCCCGTCTGTACAGATTACGTTTCAAATTACATCCAAGCACTGTATATCACTGCATCAAATGTTAAGCTTCACAATAAACAAAGAAACAATCCTAAAATTGACAACATTTTTGTTGCTTTTTTTATTAAAATAGTGGTATACAGGTTTCTTTTGAAAAAACGTTTGATGTTGAAGTGGAATAGGGCACTGACTTGTAAAATGCTCGGAAATGCACATCAGGAGGATGCATTCATGGAGAGCTGAACAGCTGGCCAACAGAATGAACACATTACCACAAGACTACTGGGAACTAGTGAAAGAACTAGAAAACACTAGCATACAGAGAAAAATGTTCTTCACCAGTTTTATTTTGAATCTGATATATTTCAGACAGCTGAAAGAAAATCTGCAAACATCTCAAGAGACTGCCTACTTTGTTTAGGAGTTTAATTTTAATCTCAAGTCAGAAACCCATACTCTTCTATCAGGGAATATTTATAAAAATTCGCCTAAAAGGCAACTATAATGTATTGATATATTTTAAAAATCTGTCTTCAGAAGGTTTGTTGGGAGTTAATAGTGTCAATTGGACACTATACAGCCAATTTGGTCACAGTAGGAGTTAGATGTCTTCACATCACAAATTATGAGAATGTACAATACTGTGACCACCTCTGATAGCCAGCCTTTTAAATCATACCTCTTGCACTGCTCAGATATGAATCTGCTACCCTCTGAGATTCTTTTTTTTTTCTTCCAAATATAAAAAAAATTCTCTCCCTATTGGCAATCCTAAAATACAGTTTTTCTCTGTGAAGTACTGCATTAGAATCTATCACATCAGCCGTGCAACTGTCAAATCAGTCAATCCACATTGAATCTCACTATCTCATATTATTCACAGTACCATGATTGGTTACACATTAATCATCAAACTCACTTCACAAGCATGCTCCTGGCTCAAATTAAAATGCTTCAGCTCGTATGTGCCCAACCCACTAGGACAAAACTACCTTGATATTTCTGCTTCTTTGGTAACTATAAAAATCTCAAGTTTTAAAGTTTGGTTTGTTGAATAATATTCAGTTGCATGCTGAGAATATAAATTTTAACTTCCTAATTTTGGAATTGTAAATGATTTGGCAGCAACAAGAAATAATATAGAAAATTAAAAATTCTAAATTTATACCTGTTCATTTTCACAGTTAAATAATTTTGCTCAAACATAAAATATCTTACCTTACCATGTGCAGTCAAAAAGAAAAGTTACACAAAAGTCCACAAATAGAGAGAATGCAGTTTAGAATACAGGTAAAAATTTCCAGATTAGAGAGTTCAGGAATACTAGTAGTTAACACAGTGTCACATCTCATAAATTTTTCGTATTTCAAAGACTCAGAATTATGAAAGCAAAAACATTTGTGATAGGTCTATATAAGATAAACTACTTCAGCCAAATGTAATGAATGCTGATGCAAGTAAAAATATATAAAGTAGGAAAAAAACCCAATTAGAATGGCAGATAGGTTTTTCTTTTTATTATTCTTTAAGCGAATCAGACTGCTGAGTTTCAAAGAGGAAGGCTTTGACACCTGTCTTTTACACCAAACTTGTTACTTAGACAAACGCTATTTTTGTAGATGGGATCAAAAGACTTCTAAGCATCAAATAAGAATCAATCTCTATGCTTTGTGAGGATCCTCAATGTACATAAAAGCAAAAGTAAAATTTATCCACAGAATATATGAAAGGCAAAAAAGCACCCAATAACTGCAAACAAAGTCAAGCTAGTGTACCCTGACATCTGTTCCTGAACTCCTTTCTCTTTTTCCATCTTCCAGGAATTGCTTGTGTTGATTCCTGACCTGTGTATTAATGTGAATACTCAGAAGTGCTATTCAAAGTTATAAACAGGTTACTTTGTATTTTAAAGGACCATTTGCTTCATGATTCAGTGTTTTTCATTTGAGGGTTTTTTTTTTTAACTTTTTTTTTCTTCTCCTGCAGTTGCAGAGCTACAAAATTGAGTATATCTAAACTCAAAGAAAAAAAAATGTATCAAGTGACTGTTTTTTATTACAGCCATTTCTGTAACAGTAATTAAAACAGCAGTAACAATAGTCAAAACAAGCATATATTTTCAGCTACTAGGTCTGTCTATTCCTCTTTTCCCACCTCAAGTGACATGCTTTAGCGACGATAAGGTGACGTTATTAGAGATCACAACCAGAACTTCAGAGTTGGATAGATAAGCTCTATTTTAGCTACTCTCACTTTGGAGAACACAAAATTTCATGAGTTTTTACAACAGCACTCTTAAAACAGGTTGATGGAAAGCATAAGGACAGAAGAATCTGTTGCTATTTCAGTTGTGTATCTGGTAAGATGGAAAATTTTTCAAGTCTACACAGATGGTAAATAAATTTCTGCTACATGAGGCAATTCCTGGAATAAAGAAATTTTCTCAAATAACAAGTGCCAATTTTTTTTCAGCATGGCTTATTTTTAACTTTCCCAGGGACTTGTTGAGAGAGTCTGAGAAGTGTCCTTTCACCTTCAGAGTCCTGGTCTAACTCCAGAAATAGCCTCTAATGTCGTTCTCAGCATAGACAAGTTTTCTTTACGCTTTAAAAGATATTTCAAAGCAAAGATCAAAGCTCTGCAATTATACTTTGCTGCTAGTAAAAACTCCCTCTGAACATAGCATCTAGAAAATAAGAAATTTCTATTTAAACCCTAAGACAGTCATCAATGGCTAACAGCTCTGACATTTAAACTGTCATTATGCTTCATGAGACAATGCTGTTGACACAAGAGAGCTTGTCCTCCATGAACTAAGTGTAATGAAAAGGACAGAGAGGGAGCCCAGAAATGGGGACCAGCCCACTGCAGACTACACTTCCTAGGGAAGCTGTGAAAAAGACATAGAACATTTAGAGTTTTATCAGTCTCATAAATGGATTTAAGTAGAGATTTTACAGCACTGTAGAAATGAATGCCCTGCAAGGGGACTAGGAACTATTATCACTACTACAAAACTAGCTCTTGATCATGTTTGGGGCAGCTTTTCCCCTCAGACCAGGGTAGAGTCAAAGGTGTGGAAGTTGCTCCCCCTTTTCTCCAGCAACTTAATATTTTTTTCCTAATCTGTTCATGTGACTGTACAGCTCTGCTTGGCTGCTGCTTTGAACTCGAAATCAAATCCTGTGAAATGGTGATGCTTACAAGTAGAAAAAAACATAGTATTCTCATGTCACTAGGTGATCTTTCCTTTATATATGCGTACACTCCAAAAGGCTACAAAATTTGAAACTGTCACACTGAGCTTAGTACATGATATGAGGGGAAAAAATATCAAAGCATTTCTGAAAAGGAAGGAATGAGGGGGAAGAATCAGTAATCTCAACATGTTGTCTAGAAGAGGATCTTTTTGTCTAATGAAAGATGATAGGATGAAGGATCTTTTTGTCTAACAGAGAGTGTGGATGACATAGAAAAAATTGTCATTCTAATCTAAGGCGTCTGTTACTATTCCCAAGAGTGCAAAATTCAAGAATATATATGATCTCCTGAATGTAATTAAAGCTGTTTTCCCCAGTCATGATTATTCATAGACTTCAGTCTGTAAAATCATAGTTGATTGATTTAAAACATAATAAAATATTTGTGAAATGTGCTAAATTACAAGCCCTGGAGGATATCTACCCACAAAAATATGAATCGAGGTACAGATATGGAAGAAATTATCCCCAAAAGGCATGGAAACACAAACTGATCAACTGGGAATTGTTTTCATGAGCTAAGAAAGTTTTTGGCAATTAAGAGTTGAATGATCACATGGAAAATCAAATAGTTTTCATCTTCTTATTTTCCACCTTATCTCACCTATAAGATGTCTCCATATCTCTGTATATTTTTTTGTCCTATTTCTTCTCTTATTCACTCTCTGGCTATTTTACTTACTCTATGAGTGTAAAGCCTGAACAGGATAGTGCTCATCTATGATATCTTCTTGTCATCATCTATCAAGCAGTAGAGAATATTTGTAAACAAGTGAGTTTAGTGGGCTTGAATAAATTTACCAGATGTAACAAGGTGTGATATACACGTACAGTCACTACTAAATTTATATAGGATAAATACAGCTTGGCATTTATCAGTAGTGTAGTGTTTCACAAAATTTGGATGTAGGAAAGTAGTTTCATTTACATTCCCAAATTTTTGCTTCTAGTCATGCTTTTTCATTTTCAATACAGTAAATATGTCAGCTTTTAAAATATTTTTAAGCTAAAATTGCATGCAGCACAAGCCATGAGCTTTAGCACTGCTGGATTTTTCATATATATTATATCTTCATATTAAGCAGCCATTAATCAAATGTCAATGATTAATAGTACATGCAAACCATCTTTAAGAAGATTGACGATACCACTCAAGAGATTAACACATGTAGTAGGTCCTAAAAGATTTTTTTAATGGGTATATTAGGTGATCCATTTTCTGCTAAAGCAAAATAATCCAAATAAGACATTCAGTATTTCCAAATAGAAACCTGTGTTTAATTCAATTTGTTGTGTGCAAAAATGTTTGAAAAGCAGGCATCTTACAGGAAAGTATAAATAAACTTCCATTTTACATAAATATTTTACATATTGCACTCCTCGGGCTAAATCTTAAGTAAGGTGAGACTTCAACAATGATGTGAAACTTCAGATATAGAAGTAATTGCTGTAACATGACACATTATTGAAGAACATCCTCATAGTACAGTGAGCCAATTTTTCATTAATGCAGTGTGCATAATCCAAGTTCTTTATGTTCCATCGCTGTAAAAGCCTTAGATGTCAGCTGAGGCAGTTATGTAGGAGAGCAAGGATCTGTTTTACATTTGCCATACACTTACTCCAGTGCACACAGACACTTTTGAATACATGTAAAGAGAACTCTATTGCTGCCTGGATTTTTTCAGAGGAGGAAGCATACCCCTCTGAATTTGAATTCATAACCATTTTAGGCCATATCCTCTGGAGCTTGGAATAGTTTTTGGCAAGAGAAACAGTATTGTTTCATTTTGTGAAGCTATATTCAAAACACCCTATCAGTGGCATAGACCCCCTTTTCTTTACAGACTTCCTATGCTGCCATTAAGGCAGAACAGTAAAAGAACATAAACACAAGTAACATGTTTAGGTGTTTCAATTGTATGTACTACCATGCTGTGAAGTGAGAACAAAAACCACCAAAACAACACAATCAGAAAAAAAAACATGGAAAACACTTTGCAGATGGCTCCCATCCTGCTGCAGTTCAGCCCATGGGTGGATTCCCTTTGCTTGTTTCCTTTTAGCTACTGTGTGAGAATTGGTCAGATACCTGTGGATTTACCCACTGCCATAGTACCATGACCAAATACTTCTTGACAACAGCAGGCAAAGAGCTCACTACTGTAAAACCTTAGCCTTTGAGCAGGCCACTGTGGGCTACTGCTCTGTGCCCCCTCTTCAGACACAGCACCACTAACAGAAGAGCTTTCTTTTAGCATAGTTCATGTATGCAGAAAAGAGATGAACTGAAAAAGCTGCTTTGCCCTAACTATAACTTTAAAGGCTCTTTAATATAGGCAGGAGTGCTCCACTACTGACTTTCCAGGTTATTGCTGTATTTACCGTTTCTTGATGGAAACTGCATCTCTGTGTGCCTCTCAGTTTTCACTTGATTATTAGTTCAAAGTGAGTTATGCTCGTCAAAGTGCCAGATGAACAGTTCTAGGAAAGAAAGTATTTTCTTTTAAAGTCTTTTTTTAACCAACGGAAAAGTGTGTTGTAGATAGTGATGTCATGTAATCCAGACGGTTTTGCCCAAGTGTTTAATTCCACTTCCCATTTGCTAAACTGCTAAATTTGTTTTTTTTGTGTACCATGCTCATTCACTTCTTCCAAGGCAGCTTCCCTCAAAAATGTGGTGTTAATTACAGAACTGGTGTAAGTTTAGGAAGTGATCATTGGTCCATTTACCATGACCTACAACTGAGAATTTACAGACTACAAACAGCAACTAATTAGCCTTTACCAGTCAGAACTTTTTCAAGATTAATTTTAAAATCAATCAAACAAAAGTTTTAAAGGTTTTCTTCCAGCCAATTATTGCAAACCAGGACAAAATTAGAAATTTCTGAGCATAAAACTGCATGAAGCTAAAGCTCCCTACACTGGTTCCTGGAAGCATGTCGTATCACTTTGGTGAAACGATAGTGCATGACTATGGATCATGTATAAATACAAATACTTTCATGACCATTTTTGGTAGCTCAGTTTCAACTAATGCAGAACTTGATGTGCAACAGTGTCTCCGCTTGCAGTCTAGACAACGCTGGCAGCCTTTAAAATTTATTACTGAACTCTGTCACAAAAATGTGTCAAAGTAAAATTTGCATAAAGGTTATACTGTAATGGCCTGGCAACCATCCTGTCCTGTTCTGAGCTTGTTTTAAATAGTTTTCAGATTGTTTGAAATACATCATACCTCAGTCTAAAAACAAAGGAAGTCTGTGGGAAAGCATTCTTTAGCTTCCCAGATGGAGATAATATTTGTGACATGTATTTTTGTGAGAGCAACAGAGAAAATTCATGATCATGTAATCACAATAATAGGAGTGCTTTATGACCACAACCACTTTCTACTAATTATAATAGTTAATATGCATAATTTAAAAAAACTTAGATCCAACTGGTTTAGTCTATTTATATTTTTTAACCACATTACGATTATTGAATGGCAAATTTAGGAAGCAAATTTTCAATACAGATAAGAGAAACAAATATTCATGACAGTCAAGAAGAAATTTTTAAAGAAATCACACTATTTTTTTTGCTTTACATGCAGCTCTTGCCAGATGCTTCTCATTGCCTTCAAAATTATGACCATTCAATAGCAATGTGCAAATGCAGCAAATTGTGGTCAAACAGCTGTGAATCTCAGTAATAGTTGTCCACTGTACTAATGCTACAGACTGTAACTGTGAGATGTAGGTAGCAACTAACCTTTCAAAAAGTTGTTGTGGCTTAGTATTTCTCATCAGTTTTTGATGCTGTTCAAATTCACATTATGAGTTAGAAAGGTAGCTCTTCTGATTTTTTTTGGAAGCTGTCCTACTACCTCCCCCAGTTATCTTACTAGGAGAACCAAGTGTCCCAGTCAGTTAACAGGCTAATACATGCAGAAGCTTCTGGAGGAGCCTGACTTTCTAACTCACAGGAAAAAGTTTGTTTTTAGCCTTGTAAAAGAAAACTTGTTACAGATCGTAATGGAAGAGGGTCATACTTCACATCTCAAGGGGAACTGTAATACTCAACTAGCAAATACGTATGGAAAGGCTCAAATTAAATTATGTAGTTTTTATTATTATTATTATTTTTGAAATAATGAAGCAAATTATTTTGCAACAGTACAGAAAATGCAAATCCACACTTTAAAAACTCACAGCTTTTGTGTAGGGGAAAGGTGCTGGTAAAAAGACTTCTGTTACCCCAGGTAACCTTCTATCCAGTTTTCTTTCTATATTTACTGCCATTCTTGTGATAATTTTTTTCTTAAATTAATTTGCATCTCATTGATACTGGTTTCTGCTACCATACTGACATTAGCTGTGTCCTTAAGTATCCTCTGCAAATCACACAGTATTTAATCTAGAAATCTGTATTAAAATATGGTCAATAATAGTGAGCATTAGGAAATAGCTCTGTTATGCTCTTCAGTGTTGTAGGAATGACTTTGAGATAACATCAACTGTTTGAAATTAGAAAACTTCTAAGCAGGCCACCAAGAAGAATTGGAAGCAGTACACACTAAAAGCAAAAGCCTCATAAAAGAGATGAGGAATTTGTACACTGAAATGTTTTCTTGACTCTTTTTTTGGTGGCACATAAGAAAAATGTTTTAATGAGACTGTAATGTAATCTGAGATTAGCAGTGAAGGGAAGAGAAACTGATACAAATTCATCATTTACACTACAACTAGTTTGATACCTCTATTAACCCTTCCTGAAGCAGTATTCTAGTCTATACCTTTTCTTGGAAGGAATGCAGCTGACCTAACAAACTTCAAATCCCAAGGCACACACAATACATCACATTTCCTGAAACCAATCATTATTTATTATTTCACTGCACTATGTGCAGCAAATTTGTCAGAACTTTGTCATGTCTAATATTACAGAATTTATAAAACCCTTTAATCAGAAAATCTCTGTAGCAGATCAGAAGTTTCACATTAATGGAGAATCCAAAAAGTTTCAGAATTAATACTTAATAAGCCACCAAAAACTCAAATGCTGATCCACAGTTTGTCTGAACTATCTTGAACTTGGTTTCAAAGTCCAAGAGTTTATTTTTGGAAGTTTTACTCCAAAGCTCTTTCTTTGGACTGCTCAAAAAATTACTGTGACAGTAGCTTCTCCCCAGTAACTGAGCAGTTCTGAAATCTATTTCTTCCACAGGTTAAAGAAAATAATAATACCAAGCATTGCAAGTGAACATTGCTTTGAGATGCCTGAGAAAAAGGCTTCTTTTAGAGCAGCAAACTTTTGTTTTCTTGTATCATTACAATCTGGGATACAAAACAGAGAAAACTATTTCACCATTGCAAAGAATGACAGATTTTCAGTAAACTGTGTTTAGCTGCAATTGTATAGGCACATGGATGTATATATCTTATCCTAACTAAGAAGATGTAATAATTTTGACATGTAATTGTTCATTAGTGTACATTAATTCAATTTTTTTTCTTTTGACATTCAGATATCAAACTGCATTATATCAAGCAGCCCAAATACAGGTGAAGAATGTTTCTTGAATTTATTCTGGATTAAATCAAAACTTTTTCCACATTTGTGTATAGTTGGTGAAAAATTTGTTTATACATTTTTCGAAGAATTATTCCCTCCAGTCTTCTGGTATTATCTTGATAAGCTAGTTTGAAGATAGAATGTTGTTTTCAAATACTAACTACAACTTCCTAAGCCATATTAAAAAGCTTGTTAATAGCAATTCTATCTTTTTTTATGCAGAATGCTTTTCAGTACATCTTCTTTACATAAATGCAAGGATATTACAATCCCCTATGAACTGAACCCAATGCTACTTGCTATTATACATAGTGTTTTTGTTATTTCTTTTTTTTCCCCCCCACAGTCAAGGTCACTTTGCATTTTATTAAAATGAATAGGTGATATAACGTTATGTTACAGGAGAGAGAAATGAACAGTCACAATTGGTTCTCTAGTTTTTTTTATCCTCATTTCCATGGAACAGCTTCTAGGCGTAAAAATTTCAATTATAAGTGGAGTTCATTTCTGTTTTAAATTTCATGGATTTTTGTTCAAAATATTCAGAGCCAAGCTTCATAATAGCAACTCTACTCTTTTACTCATCATGTGAAAGAGCTGTCTCAGCCTTGTTTTAAAAATTGCAGCTATGAGATATTGCTAGTATAGATTGCAACACCACTCACTTTTCGAACACATTATGAAATCATGTCTCAGTTCACCTTTTTATGCTGCTGTTGAGCGAAGCAGATTTTTAGTGTGGTGGATTGACCCTGGCTAGGTGTCAGGTGCCCACCAAAACCATTCGATCACTCCCTGTCCTAAACTGGACAGGAGAGAGAAAATATAACGAAAAGCTTGTGGGTCATGGTAAGGAGATCACTCAGCAATTGCTGTTACAGGCAAAACAGGCTTGACTTGAGGAGAATTTGTTCGATTTATTATCAGAAGGGAGTAGATGAGAAATGAGAAATCAAAACTGAACCTTAAAACATCTTCCATCACCTCTCCTTACTGGGTTGCCAGAGGGACAGGGGGATGTTAAGTGCAGAGGGACAGGGAAGGATGTTAAGGAAAACTCATCACAGATTGTCTCTCTCGCTCCTTCCTCCCAGAAGAAGGACTCCTCACACTTCCTACTGTTACAGGGTGGGGTCCCTCCCACAGCAAATAGTCCTCCAGAACTTCTCCAATATGGATTGCTTCTATGGGCTTCTGTTCTGTTCCAGTTCCAATCCCTTCCATAAGGGCATTTGTTCAGGAACAGACAGCTCCAGCATGGGTCCCCCATGGGTCCCAAGTCCTGATAGCAAACCTGCTCCAGTGTAAACTTCTCTGTCCAAGAACTTGCTTCAGTGTGGGCTTCCCATGGAGTCATAGCCTCCTTCGGGCATCCTCCATGGGCTGCAGACCTGTTGGTCCTCCCTTCTGCTCCTTTGTGGCCTCCATGGCTGCAAGGGCAGGGCCTGCCTCACATGGGCTGCACCACAGGTCATGGGGGAATCTTTCCTTCAGTGTCTGGACACCTCCTTCTTCTCTTTCTTCACTGACCTCGATGTCTGCAGAGTTGTTCCTACATCCTCACTCCCCTCTTCTATTGTAGTTTTTTTTACATCTGTAAAGTAACTTCTTCTCTTTCTCAAACGTGTTAATCACAGAGGCATTACCACCATTGCTAATTGGCTCTGCCTTAGCCAGCAGTGGATCTGTCTTGGAGCTGGTAGGAATTGAACCTATCAGACATTGCAGAAACTTCTAGTAGCTTTCCACAGAAGCCACTCCTGCAGACCCTGTGCTACCAAAACTTTGCTATGCAAACCCAATGCATTCATGATGAAATAGAATTTAAATTCACGTGTTAGAGCTCTGATGTGTTTGTGCTCCTATTTAATATCACCCAGTAGGGATTTTCCTGGCCATGTCTAACCTTGATGAGCAGCTTCGAGAAAGCATGAAACAGGCCACATGCAAAAATTTACAACACCCTTTACAAGCTAATGTTCATTTTCCCCCATTCTAAAACCAGTGTATAATAATTAAAAATTTTCCTTTTGTTGGTGTTTTCTTAATAATCAATATGCTTCTGGTGTTGTATGATTGTTCTCTAAAATCTCTGTTGCATGATATGTGTGAATATACACATGAGCTGTTAGGACTCCTCAAACATCGCAGCTTATTCATTAGTTTCAAAAATGATTCCAGCCTCTGGAAAGTCAGAATGTACAATTCCCAAGTGAAGTTGACTATTTTACAATCTAAAATGCATGTAACCCAGGAAAACATACAGGAGGGTCTATTTGTTGTAGCCACACGTAGTTAATCCATTCATACTTCTACTACTCTGAACCCCTAAATAATCATCAACTTCACGTTTCGGGTAAACTGAATGGATAATCGATCAACATAAAACCAGAAAAGCTTGATTACTGTGGTATTTTTCAACTAGACCTAACATTAACTTCTCAATTAAATTCAGACACTTCCTATTTCCAAGCTTTAAGATGTCTCCCTGGGAAAGCAAAGGAAACGAAGGTGCTGTGTATCAGCCATCTGATCCCTGGTGACTTGAGGGACCAAGGAATGTGTAACAGCTGGACCTGTTTGCAAAAAGCATCTTCAATGTCAGTACATCCATCATGACTAAAGCAATTTACTGAAAAAAGAGCTTGTGATGGTCAAACTTTTGAGCCCTTAAGCCCTCAAATCTTCACTCATCTGCAGAGCAATCTCAGCAGATCCACACTGTCTCACCTCAGCTTCAGTTTGAAGATAGCAGATCTAAAGATAAGAGGGGAGGTCATGCTGTATGGCCAGATTTAAAATATGTTAACAAGGAACAGGTTTTCGGAAGAATATAGTACCACCAAGGGCATAATATTGTCTACTCAAAGGTCCAAAGATTTTAGTTGTCATGGAAGTATCCATTTCTATGATGCCTCGAGGTACCACCTCAAGGTTTGTGTGCCCAAATACCTATATCAATTAATCTCCATATGCCTTTTCCCATATTCTGATTTTTATGAGCACATACTTATATGGAACTATAATTGACACTGAGCATTAATCAGACAGTGGCGTGTTTTAGGCCCTAACTGTTCTGTTTGAACTGCTGACCTCAAGAGAAAAGGTTTTATATATCATTCCCAATCCCTTAAGTCTTCCTGTCACTGCAAAGCAAATACTTGGCTTTTATGGATGGATTCAGTTTCAAGTCTGTTGTTTTTCTAATGTTTTGTTAAAATCACAAAAGTGGCTTTCAGAGAAAGTTTGTAAACATAGGAAAATTTTTCATTACAGCTTATTACCAACACAGACAAGCTTTTATAAAATAGATAATGATTAGATATGTGATAAAATCCTGCAGACAGGAACATTTTTTTTGTAGCCATGTTCAATGAACTTAGAGATGAATAATATCAAAAGCAATAGCAGATATCTTTTCCCTTTTGCCAAACATTTCATAGTTGGGCAAGAAGTCTTTACCAACAAAGTAGTACGAGGTCATGCCTTTAGGTTTGCAGACTTCATCTGTTTTGCACACAGCTTTGTAGTTGCTGCAGCCACCTAACTCTTAACCGTCCTTGAAGCAGCTGCTTGTTTTGCTCTTTCCTGTGCTCATGACCTTTTCTAGTCTTATCAGAATTTTTATATTTTGTCTTTTAAAATTTTTAATGGAACAAAAACAAATCCCAAATACATTCTAGAATATAATTCTAGTGAGTGTAAATTTAAAAGATTAGTACTTTACCCCAAAATAGGATACAGGGAGGTACATGGAAATTAGCAAGATCAAAGCTATTAAAAGTATAGAATAGTACATCTTCCTAACAATAAGAAATATATGCATAGGAATGTAACAATAGGAAATGTATGCATGCATCAATATTAGCAACTATACTTAGAAAAAAAGAAAATAAGATGCCAAAATAGATCAGCTGAGAATATGGTTTTCCTTATGAGTAAACGCTGCGGGACTGGGGCTATTTCGTCTAGAAAAGAGGAGACTGAGGAAGATCTCATTAATATTTACAAATATCTAAATAGTGCATATCAGGAGGTTGGGGCATCCCTTTTTTCTATGGTTTTTTTCTTGTCCTAGCAATAGGACAAGGGGTAATGGGATGAAGCTGAAACACAAAGAGATCCATCTAAACATAAGAAAAAACTATTTTACTGTGAGGGTGATGCAGCACTGCCACAGGCTGCCCAGGAAGGGTGTGGAATCTCCTTCCTTGGAGGTCTTCAAGACCCATCTGGATGCGTTCCTGTGTGACCTATCTAGGTGGACTGGACTAGATCATGTCTAAAGATCCCTTCCAACCACTGCCATTCTATGATTCTATGGTTATAATAGTCAATTATTTCTCAAATAGGATGTTAATTCCTTTGTTTTTTTGTTTTTTTGGTTTTTTTTAACTTGAACTATTTTCTGTAGATGTGTAACTTTAGCAGTTCTGGTTCTGGTACTGCTAGTTTAGGGTTCTGTTTATTAATTGTAACTCAAAGCCCTACATATTGCAAGATCAGTTGAACAATTACCACATTAACTGTGATCATATGATACTTCATACAGGAAGACTGGCTTTGAGGGATTCTGAAACCTTTCACAAAAGTCATGCCTTATAACTGTATAAATGAAGTAGTAATATTACCAAAGGGTTTACACAAGAAAGTAATGGACAGCAACTCAGGATGTTGTATCACAGTTATAGTACTTAACATATGAAATTGTGCTTTAGTGAAACATCCACTGAGGTCCTATAGCTGACAGAAAACAACTCCTCATATAAGTAATAGAAACTGTATTTATTAAAAAAAACCCAAAACAACCAGACAAAAGAAGCTGAATGATGTCAAACAACAACAACAAAAAAGAGACAGAAACAATTAAACAGTTAAAAATTGGTTATTAACAAGAACAAGCAGCATAGCTGGGAAAGCCAGACTTTAAGATGAATTCTGTAGTGCCCCAGTCAGCACATTTCCCTCCATTAAAGCCAGCAGGAGATTTATTGCCAGGTAATGCATCCATTAAAGTTTTGCAATGATACTCTTCCTTACTCTGTGTAGATAGTGAAACTTTGGTTGCTATAAAATTACAAAACTTTGTTTCAAACTGAGCAATACTTCTTTTTGGAGGAACATGTGCCCATGTGGCTGAGCTGAAAAATCAAAGAAATACTTCAAAATATTTCAACTCCTTTTTTTCCTTTTAAAGTTCTGTTGTACTTTCCCCCTGTTCTCTTTTTTCAATAAGGCTTCCAAACCACTGGACACAATCTGTTTCCTAAGAGAAAATAGATAATAATACCTGATAGCAGCAGAAAACAAAAAACCCAAACTAAATCCATCAAAAATAATTATTCATTTTGCCTTGAAAAACATACATAAAATACATAAAACGATGTATATAGAAAGTAAAGTGAATATAAGGTACCTTCCCAATTCACAATTCAAACCGTAAGAAGAGTTCCTGAATCGCAATTTTTATATAGACACATTTTTCTTGAAACAACTTGAAGAAAAATTTGACAAATTAATGAAAGCTGAAAACCATATTATATCCAACCAGTCACAGAATCACCTTAATAAGGAAACATTAGAATAAAAATCTGCAGATTATGAACATCCTACCTTTCTTTTGCGTAGTTTCACTTGACTGTCTGGATATTCTTGTGTGGTCAAATGATTCCTCACATGTAAACACTGAATGTCTTCTGCTGAACTGGCATTTGAAAGGCATTTGTTTTCAGAGATCACTTGAGGTTCTGTGAAAATACTTTCATCCAGACCATTTTCTACCACTGGAATGCAAGTGGAAGGAGAAGTTGGTATAAGGCAGTCACTGGATTCCACTGATGAACACAATTGTCTATCATTGCTGTTGCATGATTCAGAAGAAATCCCACTCTCTACCACATTACAGTCAGACTTTCCAAGCCCATCTTTAAAAGCATCAGATTTCCGTCGCTGTTGTGCAATTACAGCACTATGAAGCAGCTGCTTCTCAGGCATAATAATTTCTTTCACATTTTGAGAATTAGAACAATTTTCTTCTTCTACATCTACTACTTTATTTAAGCTTTCATAATTACAAAGCTCCAGGCTTTGGCCAATACTGCTACAAACATCTTCTTCCTTCTCCTCTTTAGGACCTGTAGCACAGCCAGGTTCCTTTCTTATATCTTCAGTTATTCCACATACTTCAGCTGCCTTGTTAGCCTCGGTTATTAGTACCATCTCTGTTAAGGAGCCTGCTCCACTTAAACTCTTTTCTTCATCACCTGGTTCTTTTTCTGTGGCAGTGATATGGTAATCAACACTAACCAGGTGAAGTGCTGGGTAGTCATCATCATCATCAGACACATGGACTAGAGTTTCTGTGCTGGCCTCCAGAAAATGCTCTTCATCCTCATGATTATAATTTTCATCCACCTCCTTTGAAACACTTCCCAGCTGTTTTGCAGGGAAGCCAATCAGCTCTCCACAGCATTCTGGAAATGAAGTGCATTTTTCTTTCCGGTCCACTTCCAAAACCTCATCTTTTTCCATACTTGTCTGCAAGTTATCAGCTACGAGTCCATGACGACATGCTGTATTATACTCCACAGACTCCAAAGCCAATCCCATCCACTGGGTCACATGCTCTTCCCAGCTTTTCTTTCTGATTGCTAGAGACATGTCATAACAGTTCAGCAGCAGTCTGCAACATACGTTCCATGGATGACCAGAGCAGATGTCATGGCTGCAATGCAGTGCTCCAGAGGGAGGGAGTTTTTCATTGTTTTAACATCTGCAAGAAATAAAAAAAAGACTGAGTTATTGAATCAGCTCCAAATAAAAAAAAAAAAAAAGAAAAAGAAAAGAGAAGGAACAGTTTAAACAAAACTGTAAAAGCAAGATAAGACTGAGTCCAGAAGAACAGGAATTCAGAAGACTGCTTTGTTTAAAGTTTTAATACTTTTCATACAAAACTTGACAGCACTCATAATTCGTAATAACTTTTTTTCTGATTACCCTTTAATATCAAGTAAACAAAATTGATATGAACAAGCACGTGGACAGGGAAGTAGCTCTAGAGCCAAAATTTGACAGTAAGTCTCTTTTCACTATGTCTATCATAAGATATAAATTTCCATGGGTATAAATGGCATTATGTCTTATGGTTGTTTTGAACAAAAGTTATTTTGTATTCCTTATACATCCAGAAACACTCGTGGAGTGCAGAATTCTGGCTATTTCCCAAAGAGGTAGAGAAGAATTTGAGGGTTGTACTGAATTTACTAAAGTTGTAAAACACTTATGAGTAGCTTTGATCCATTCAATGGCTCTCATTTTATTGCTATTGTTTCACTTCAGGAGAAGTTTTAATTAAAAGTGTTACATGCAACTACAGGAGAAGTCAGCTGTTATATC
Organism: Colius striatus; assembly: GCF_028858725.1. Classification (NCBI taxonomy): domain Eukaryota; kingdom Metazoa; phylum Chordata; class Aves; order Coliiformes; family Coliidae; genus Colius; species Colius striatus. The sequence goes on along the minus strand of NC_084761.1, from coordinate 69,172,589 downwards.
GTAATAAAACATACAACCCTTGAAAAATTTAAGTTTTGCCATATTCCTTACATCAAATACATTATCAAACCTGAAAAAAAACCACCAAACCTTCATCAATATGTTTAGGATCTACTAGTGTAAGGAAAGGAGGAAATCCTTATATAGGATGAGGGTTTCCAGAAGGGTAGGTTGTGAGCCAGCCTGGTTAGCCATGACTGTGTCTCTCACCTGGACTGTTTCGCTCTATCAGAGCCCCCTGTCCCTGCTTGATTATCTAGGTGCACATTTTGCTCTGGCTGACCTATTGGGCCTTCTGGATGATGGCATTTGAGATACATTAATCTTGTGACATTGCATGTACAAATTGGCACAAAGAAAATACATATTAATTTATGCATTATGAAACAAAATTATTGTCAAATAATTAAACTTTTGCCCTGTAAAACATTAGAAGTTCAAGATGCAGATGCGTCTTTTTTTCACTCCCTACATAAGAACTGTCAGCACTTAGCATGGATCTGTTTATTGATTTCAGCAATAAAGAAGATTAAGCACTGAGTTTGTTCTGGGTCGTTTCAGTCTACTAAGGCAAATTCTGATTGCCCACCAGGCTACACAAGCTGCAAGGCTACAAAGCTGCCTTGACAAATTACGTGCCTGAGGTATACAAGTATCCATCTTGGAAGAAAAGCAGAATTATGCCTGTGCAACTGAACTTCTGTAAATTGTGTCTTGACAAACTGTCTTTCAGGATAGAGTTGTACATGCTCCTAGATCTTTAACCTTCTTTGAAGATGGCAAGCTTCATTTCACATTCACATTTTCCACTTCTCTGCTTGAAAAGAAAATATATTCATAGGGTAAGAGAATTCCATGCACAAGTCATTACAGTGTGGGAGGCTGAGGAAAATGGAAAGTAAGGCTCTGCAGGCCAAAAAATTATCTGCTTTTAGAAGCAAAATTTGTTAGTAAGAAGTTAATGCAACTTTAAGATTCTCTTTTCTTTGCATTCTTATTCTAGCTTACTTTTATATTTTGATCACTTTTTAAACTTTTTTTTTTTTTTACTGAAGTATGCTACACCTTTTCCTGATGGATCCTGAAGCTCTTCGGAAACAATTACATTAGCTTTACAGCTCTACTGTGTTTTATAACCTAGCCTCTGTAAAGAGCTAGATTTACTAAAAGGGGTTCAATGATTTCTACTGCCCTCCATTAGCACCGCTTGGAGTTGGGCTTGGTGCAATTCATTTGCAGCTTCTCTCTCTCTTCTCCTACTAGAACGGTAGCTCCACCTACTTTACAGAAAATTAAACATGGTTGCTACATCCTACAGAAGAATTTCTGTCAAAAATCAAGAAAAGAGACCAGTAACATTAAGTTTAAAAAGCTAAAAAGAATCAGCTGCCTAATGACATACAGATGTCCATCTACTGAGGATTCAGGCTGCCCTTAATGTGCCAAAGACAGGCATTCAAAGAGTTAATGGGTGTGTGCTAATCTTGCTGCTGCTGCTGATGTATGGAGTTACACGTGTGCAGAAAGGGAAGAACAGATCTCTTACTGTTTTTCATTTTTTGGATGTGGAGAGTTATATTTCATGGGGCATGAAAAATAAATAAATTTTACTTTAGGAATCCTTCTGTTTTACTTGTGCTATCAACTAGTTTTGGCTGCCTCATAGACTGTAGAAAAATTATTAAACAGGAGAATGTAAAATCTTTTGCTTGATATGCAGGACAAATAAATGTACAACATGGGGACTTTCATTGTTCTCTAAAGCATGAGCTTACATTAGCATCCAGTATGAAAAATTTACCTTACATACACACTTCCCTATAGGCAGCTTCAGCTACCACTCTCTGAAATCCCCTCATTCTCACAACACATGGAGGAGCATATAGTTTGTGGGAAGCTTATTTTTCTTCTGCTCCCTTCCAGACCTCAAAGTCTACATTATTTACACAATTCAGCTTAGAAATTATTTTCCTGCTATAATTGCTTGACAGTTATGGGCTGACAAGGAACTTTTTTCTCTCTTCTACCACTGCATTCAGGATATTTTCTTCGCAGTCACAGGCATATAAGCTCTGCTTTGGAAGATTCACTACTCCAGGCCTCTGAATGAGATTCTTAACTGTACTCCTTTCTCTGCCAGAGAACAAAGCATGCTGCCACATTGCAGAAGAAAGGTTTTTTGGCTCGATCGTTGGTTTTCTGATATTGGTGATCACTTTTCTCTTGACATGCAGTACCTTTTGTCCTCTCAGAAATACCTCTCTCAAGTCCATTTGTACTCTTCGCCCATGGAAGAAGCAACTCCCTTTATGCCTTCCCATCATTAACATCCCACAACTAGAAACTATCATATCTGACTTTTTCCAATTTTTAAGAAAAGAGGATGAACTTTTAGCAGTGTGCTGAAGTGTTTTGTAGAGTGGAAGGACCTTTTCTTCAAAGCATGCCAGTATGACATAGTCCACTCAACTGCTCCCATAATTCAGACTTCTATTTTGCTTTTATTGTTCAATAGCACTGCGTTTAGTCCTTAGTACTACTTCTTAGTACTACTAACTTTCTGAAGAACAATCAGAAGAAGAATCCCAGGTGTGAGTTAAGGAATATTTGCAATATTGATCCAGTAGGCAATTCCTGACCAAAGGAAATGGAAATGAACAGTGTGTTATCACGCTGCAGCAGAATTCCCTTCAAGTACCCTCTGCTTCACAGTATTAATAAAACAAGATGTCATTTTAGATGTTTTTTGTAATAATTTACTGTCTATCTCCTGTCACTATAAAATACAAGAGAAATGAAAAATAGGACAAGCTTCTATACTTGTTTATTTTTGTAAGTTTTGTATCAAGTCTTGCAGAACTGATAGCTGATTTGCAACTGATACTTAGCAAAGTTATTTTGTACAGAATAAAGTGATGTATAACATGAACTGGTAGGGTGTATAATTAAATTGTCTCATATTTTTCCTCATGGAGGATTTCTGTGATTTTTTTCTGAGAAGCTCAAATTAAACTGTTTCTAGCAGGCTTTTGAAATTAAGACAGAGAAAGCATCCCTTCTTTATCTCATGAAATTCCATTCAGGTTTGGATGTGCATATGTTACCTTCTCTCACTTCCCTTCTCAATGAAAGGTGGTGGCCTACAAGTAGTGTCTTTGAATAAAACAGCCTTAAAACCTACCACCAACACCCTGTGAAAGCTGCACAAGCTGCAACAGGAAGACCTAGGAGTTGGAGCTAGAATGCGATTGGAAAGGGGAGGGAAGAGGCTTACTTGAATGTCTGTGTCCATGACTACCCAGACCTGTTAGAGACCCAACTACTCTCTGGGGCACAGTGTGAGACATGAAAATCTCCTAGTTACAAGAGTGTGAAAGCTGAGTCCCACAACCAGGGCACTTCAGTCCTCCATGTCTTCCCTCAGACTTCCAGGACACAATAGTGGAGACCACTCTAGTTTTCCTTGAGTGTAAGAAAGGGATAAGGATAGAAATGTAAAGTCATTCTGCAGCAGCAGTCACCTCATCAGATGGGGCAGTGAACACCATGCCATTAGGAAGGGCTACGGCAAAAGTAGGCATAAATGAGATACAGCCATGCACACTTTGATGGTGTTCCTGGCTGACCAAGATGAGGACAGCCACTGACCTATCTGCCACATCCACCAGATCCACCATACTGACAGTTCATTGCACCATGCATGAACTCCACATTGCAATAAATAGAAAAGCTTTGGAAAGAAGAAAGTTGCAAAGAACACAGGAAGGTTTACTAAATATAAGTGCCAGAAGAGTTTCAGAGAGGGCAGCCCAAGCAGTACATCCCCTACTGTTTTGTCAGCAGAATTCAGTTTTTGCTAATGTTTTACATGGGGGGTGACTGTTCTGTGAAAAAAGTAAGGCAAAACATTAGCTTACGAAATTACACAGGGATGAAAAATTGTTTAATTACATTTTTTACATAACAGGCATATGTAAGCAATGGAGATCAAGCAGAAATATTTATTTTGTTATCATTATTTTATCTTTGTTGATCTGTGACCCCAGTCAGCAAACTTTGTTTAAGGAAGTCTGAGTGAACAGGGTCTGTTTCCTATAAACTCATCTCACATCTTCCCGGTCTGGCTTACATTCAGCTCTTTCAGTCACTCCATACCAAGCTCTCAGATAGAATGTTGTTTACAAATAATTTGGGATAAAACATAAGCCTCTAGGTCTTCACTCAGCTAGTTATTTTAAAGTATCTCCTGTTTTAGAATTTACAATCCTTCCTTCTCTTATTTCCTGAACATATATCATCCTTTGAATTTTACTGAAGTGAAGGCTCACTATGTCTGCAGTTTCTACATAAACAGCCTTTCTAGTGCATAGGTATAAACTGCACAAAACCCTGATGTCCTAGAATAGATATATAAGAATCATTTGTTGTAGGATATCAATCTAGTGAATATAAGATACACTTTCCCTAATTTCTTTTATTCATAAAAGACAATCACGTATGATGAAATATTCAAAACTGTTTGAATTGTTTGAATGAATAATTGTTTTGAAGATATTTACAATCTTATTCTAAGAATACGAAAAGGCATAGTACTTTTAAGACAAGTATGTCTTCAGAATGAAATCATAAACCAATTGAAAACTTTCATATTCATTTTAATAGTAAGATTTGCATATGTATGCATCTGATGCACATGTGTGTTATAAATATGAACATGAGCCAGCAATATACTTGTTGCTGAACTTTGTACATATAAACACAAACATAGTCCAATAGTGTCATTTCACATGGTAGTTATCCTTTTCTTTGAGATCTCAAACACTGGAATGACATGTGCTTTCAAAGACAGGAAGATGCACTACCTTGGGAAGTGTGGCTTTGGTATAAATATTCTCTGTACACTCCACAACAAACAAATTGGCAACAGATAACAGCCTTCAGATAAGTTTGAGGAACTGATATTGAAATGCTAATTAGAAGTTTCAGGATAGGAAAAAAAAAGTGACTATGAACAAACTGGTAGAACTCAGTTACAATACTCAAGTGAGAAATTACTGAACTTGTAACTCTGACAGGTATCCAGTTACCTTCTCTGTACATGGGAACAAAAAAGGAAAATTATGATGCCTGCAGGGCAGAGAAGGGGAAATCCTGGGAGCTACAAGGAGCTAATGGCAAATGCCTTTGGAGTCAGAGATGGGTTTTACTTGAGAAGGGAGATGAACAGAGACAGAAGGGGTCCTGACCGGGACTTGGGAGTAAGTGGGAAAAATACAGTCTTTCTAGGGTGAAAGCCCATTCTTTCCCCAATCTTTTTCTTTCTGATCATGAAATGGAAGAGGAAGTGAAGAAATTTTTGGCCCACAAATCCCCATCTTCTTACTAGGCCTCATGGGTGATACCTCCACACAACGAGAAGACTGGAGGAACAGAGGAAGTTGCTCTGCACACTCAGTCTTGGGGAACTAAAAGAAATGGAAGAGTGCACCAAAGCTGGTTTTAACATTAAGTCAAATAAAGATAATTTGGTCCTGACTTATATACTTGCAAGTCAGATATTCAAATGCATTGTCTGAAAATCTAATGAAGAATGAAAATTAAAAAAAGAAAATATAAGAGAACAGAAAACAGAAAATGAGAATTTTTACTTTTTAAAATAAAGAGGGAAGATGACTAATAAATTTACAAATCAACTATTAGGATCTGTAGGTGTTTTTGGTTATTCAGGAGAAAAGTAGTGAAACGACAAAGATTGTTAATGATATAGTGGGACCTAATTGCATTGGAGAGCTAGGAGATAAAATGGCATATGAAATTCCCTGCCAATAAATATAATGGCATTCAGCTATTAAAAACCATTCTAACTATAAATGCATAATGATAATTTCTGTGAGATCTGTTACTAATCCGGAGAAATCTCCAAAACTAAGAATTAGTGTGGCTGGTAATCTGGAACTGAATGTCAAGTTTTTATTCACTGTACTTCATACTACAAGAACTTTCAGAGGATCAAGGTAGAGGTAGAAAGCAGAAATATTAAATCAGAAATAAGGTGTGTTTATTTTCCTTGTTCTGGTAAAGAAACAAAAACTGTAATGTATAGTGGATATAAATTATACACTACAAAAAGTTCATGATTTTTGATAGAAAAAAAAACCCATGAAGAAATGAATCAATCCTGAAGTTGTTCTTGTGACTTGATAAGGATTTTCTGTTTCCTGTGGGGATCAATTTCATTATCTCTTTAGCAAGCTATTTGCTTACACAGATTCTGACATATGTCAGATACACTCATTAGAGTTTACTGTCAGTGAAAATACGTAGTACTGTTAAAGTTGTTAACATCCTTTCCTTAAAAGGCGTTTAATATGTTCCAAAAATTGTGATACTGTCCAGCAGTACTATAAGATCTCAGTACATTAATAGCACCAAAATTTAAAGTTAAGTTGGCAAGTTGTTCATTCAGACACATAAAGTCTTGATTGTTTCATGAAAATACGAGGCCAAAACCTTGACAATATAACTTAATTTATTATTATAAAACATAAACCAGAATGGAATTCTTTTACTTTCTATTCCTCCTCAAAAAATAACTGCATTACTAGTGCTTATCATAAAAGAAGTGATTTCAGTGGGTTTTATCTTAGTTGCATTTGTATTTGGTACATTTCCAGTGCTGATCAGCTGAGTCTCTTCCTCAAGAATGAGAAAGGGGAAATGATACAATCCAAAGTGATCCACAGCTATCCAAGCTTAATTAATATATATATTGCTCACACCCACTTTAATTATTAAATCAAAACTAATGTAAAATATTCAACTTTATCTTTTTGTGCTATTATGCCTTGATGAATTATCAATAAAACAGAGAAATGTTGGGGTTTTTTCTGGTATTTATAGTATAATTACACTATTTTACTATAATTTTGTTAATGACATTTTCACATATTAAACATCTGCAATAAATTCTTATTAGCTGTTATGATGATCTATCACCTTCACCACAGCATCATTCAAGTGATGACAGCCATTGAAGTTACAACTGCTCACTAGAAGAAATTGTAAGCAAAAAGTATTTCCAGTATAGATTTTAAAGAAAACTAGAGCCATGATATCTAGCAATTCTGATCCATGACTCTGCTAGTCTTAAAAATTTAGTGATTTGAAAAATATTATTCCATCTTGACTTCAACATAATATAAAATACCTATGTTTTTGGAATGAAGAAAAGTAATCTAAGATGTAAAAACCCTAGACTCTTTTTTTTTTTTTTTTTGCATAGGTTTTCTTTTCCCTAATGTAATTTTTACTTTGTTTTCCTAAAAATAGAAGTCTTCTATATAGAAATGTCATCACTTTTCTTATCCTTCATTCAAAATTGTTTCTGCTCTCCATCTCCAGAGAATTTAAAAAAATAGATATAATTGACATATTTCTTACACTTCTTTTTTTCTCTGCCCCACTCCCTTAAGTGGAAGCAGTTTGAAAAATGACATGAAATGAGATGAGAAAAGGCTACTCTGACTATTATTTTTGTTCCTGAATTAGGGTAATTTTTCCCAAACAACTATTTGTTTGATTGTTTCTTTTTTTTTTTTTTTTTTTTTTTTTTTCCTCGGGATAGCAGAAACTCTATTTTCTAGTCAACTCTAGTGAAAAACCAATTTTCCATCTACAGGAAGTCCTTTTGTAAATAATGTAAATTAACTAGATTTTATTCCTGATGCATTTTAGATTTAAGGTTCTAATCCAGTGCTTCCATTTTAAGAAAAGTTACTGGTGCTCACTATAGCTATGAGCTGTGAAATCTGAGGCACTGTGAACAATGACTTTTAGCAACCAACCTGCTTACTGAATAGTAGGGGATATGTTTTCATTCCTCAAGTAAACAGGACTAAAAACTATTTTGGACTTTATTATGCATATAATTTGTACATAAAGAGTTGGAAATTATTTTGTCTCATTGATAAAGACAAATAATTTATCATCAAAGGTCTAGAGAGAATGACTACTGACTGAGATGGCTGTACTTTTTGGTGCAAATAAACCATTAACAATATCATGTGAATCCCATTTTGATGCACCTGTAAAAAAGTACTGAAAGCAAACTGTGCAAATATTTCTGGAATGTAATTGAAGATAGGAATACCAAAAAATTGTCAAAAAGTCTGATGTACCAGGTATTTCTTTGAAACTAGAGAGAAATACCATCTAATGCATACTGAGTGTTTGGTAAAAGCACTGGAAGTCCTAATTGCGTCCACTTCTTTCGAGAAAGGAAATACAAAAATTTATTTATTTCCCAGGTTGATGAAATTAGGAGGAAAGAAAGGCTGCATCAGAACAAAACACTGCAATGTACGATTTATAGTTACGATATTCTTATTTTAGAATTCGGGAAGCTTATCTTTCCATGGGCTTGTGTACAGTGTGTTTGTATTTCACTTCTTCACCCCCTTTGTCTCTGCCTCTATAACGGTCATAATGTGAACATGATTGTTGGGACCATAGTCAATAGACCTTGTCCACAGAATTTTCCAGACACATCTGAATTCCAAACTCATCAATAGGTCTCCTGATTTTGTGATGATACTCTTCTATTCAACATCTGAATCCTACCTGGAAAGACATACTCAAGCCAGGAAATTGCTGTTTCTGAGTACATGTTTACAGGAAAAAAATAAGCAGATGACTCTTGAGCCCATGTTGACATTTTCCCTTGATTTGAAAACTAATTTAGGTCTATTTCCTCTACCAACTACCAATTCTCACCTGATATGCAAAAAAATTTTTTCTCAGTGGTTCATCTTGCTGCTTCTATATTCTCTTAGCTCCCTTAATAGAACAACATTTTACAACAATCTTCAGTACTACTCTAGATTTTCCCACTTAGTCTAATTAAATTTTCTTTTTTAATAACCACTGACTCACTCTTGCCCAAAGTGCAACTTTGGATCATGAAGCAAACTGCTCAAGTATAGTGTTGTTTGGGTTGGAACATTTGTCATGGTTGAGATCTAGTGCAACAAATGGAAGAAAGATGAAACTCCCACCCATATGACCAACTTTGAGAATCCTACAGCCGATAAAGAGTGAGCTAGAGGATAAGTCAACCACTAGAGATTTAGAGGTAACAGAAATTGATTACAAACTTTCCTAATATTAGTTCAAGGGCATTTGATCCAAACTTATTGGATTTTGATGTAATATATAATAAAAGACCTAACTGGAAATATCATAAATCAGAGTAAGAAAAAAGAGCCTAAAGGAAAGTGAGGAGTACATTGTATGAATCAGATTGGATTTAAAGTAGATACATAGAGCCTAACATAAATCTCTGTGTTTGGTGGCTGATGTACAATATCCCAGAGATAATTCTTCAGGCATTTGTAATTTCAACACAAGTGAATTTCCTCATTGAAGAGAAACAAGCAATTATGGTAATACTGGATTTGAAATTCTCTACTAATAGACTATTCTTAAATAAGTCGTTTCTAAAAGCATCAACAAATATCAATAGTGAAATAAGAGCGGCAGTCAGCAGCCCAGAAACATTCAAATTCAAATTCAATATCAGTAGTTATTTAAAAAAAAATAATGTTCAGAATCCTACTATATATAATTTTTAGTTAGAGGTATAATTTTTTTATACATATGCATACATACATATATATACGTGTACATATACATATAGGTACATGTCTATATATAAAAAAAATACACCTGTGTATATACCAAAGTTTAAAGTCCTTACTAAGTATTCACATTGATCACTGTCTTCAGACATGTATATATAAAACTGAAGGCAACAAAGCCCTGACCAGCCTGCTCTAGCTGGCCCCACTGGGTGTGAGATTGGACAAGAGAGCTTGAGTCACTTGTATTAGGAAGAAAATCAAGATCTAGCTTTTCTGGAGATACTGTTTCTGTTGCTCTTGCCCCCATGTTACTTTATTTGTAAAAGGAACAGAACACCAACATAAAAATATCTTCTAATTTTTTACTCAAAACAAACAACAGATAATTAAATCAGATCATTGAAGAGAAAAGCATACTCTAAATTGTATCTCCTTTCTGAGAAAAGAGAAAACTGTTCTTAAGTTCTCTTCCCCTTCTTACTGCTCTCCTCAGGGAAGCTTTTTATCAAATATGATACATTTCAGCAACAAAATTCATATTAAGAGGACCAAAAAATATACAACTCAGCTTAACACTTCTGACAATTAAACAATAGCAATGAATTAAATTTAGAGACTCGTGAAAAAACCACAGTGAGCATCCTTCTATTGTTACACCATCTAAAGAATAATTAAAAAAAAAATTTAATCCCAGAATTATTATTATAAACCTTACCTATTAAAAAACTGCCTGTCCAAGCTGTTATCTTTAATTTATTTTTTTTTTTAGTATATTTTGTGTAATAGACATCTTTATAAACTAGGCCCAAATATACAAACTTATTTCATTCAAGTGCTCTAATTATGGAATTTAACACAGAGGTTAACTGAAAAGAAGTTTACAGGCACATAAATTTATGATGAAGGAAAGCTATTTGAATAATTTCTGTTATATGAATGTAAACATTTGCTTAATTTTTCTCAAGGCTGAAGACATGAATTCACGTACTTAATTGTTCAAAGGATTCATCAGATATAACTACTCCAGCTCTTGTTTCAAATTAAGAATGTTAACATTTTTGAAGAACTCAGAGCAAGGTAAAAAACTTCAGATGATTATTTTCCATGTTCATTATTGCTATATATCTATAAAATAATTTTCAAGGCATTTTTTAGGGATTATGTTTTCTGTAAATTCTTTTAGTTGAGCAACAGTACCTAAAAAACAAAACTAGCTTAGCACAACAGAGAAATTTGAGTAAAACCAGGAGGTGAACAGTGATTTATCTTCAGGATGTTTATTTAAACCTTCTAAACCAAAAAGATGGGTAGTTATCTGTATTATATTTTCATACAGTCTATAAAAAACTTCATTGTTAAATGAGAAAATACTTTCTGGGTTCTATTCTGTTGTCTATCCTGTAGTTCAACTGCCTCAGGTTTCAAGTATTTTCATCTGCAAGTGAGGTCACATGAGGTCATTATTTCATTCAAAACTTAGAGGACAGAGCTGCATAAGAAAGGAATTCTTGATATGGAATAATATTTTTTATTATTATTATTTGGTATTTTCTCTTCTACTTAACTAGAGAACTTGTAAAATACTAGGTATGTGTATGCATATTTGCAGGAGCAAGTATGGGAATACAGTGCAACAAAAGCCACTAATGCTAAATCCCTTGAGACATGAAAGTTCCAGTACAAATTGCACAGGAGTGACGCAGAGACTTAGCTGTTCAGATTCCTCTCAATTTCTATGTCCCACCACCTACCTCCCACGGCTCTCCCAGCTCAGGGCACCAAACTGGAGAAAGCTTTTCCAAAAGCATACGAGTGACTGTGACTTTAAAACTCACCCCAGGATATATCCAGGAACAATTTGATGTCCACAAACTCTTCTCTGACCTCTTCAAACTCATTCCATTCACAACCCAGAGCCACTTCTGACCACAATGAACAACTTTCTACCACATTAATGGCAATAAAGTATACAATTCTCAATTTGTTGAGAAGGAGATGTTTGACTCCATTCTGGAGTATTTACTGGTCCTTCATGCCACAGAGTAATTTCATTATTACCAATCATTTAAAAAAAATCAGTAAAAATACAGTTGAAAAATTATTGAAATATGTGAACAGAAGACTCCTGTTTAGTTATTAATCTGGCCAATAACTATATGGAACCTTAACAATGCATGTAGAAAAGAAAGACTTTCTCAGATTGCTTGTAAGCAATGACTGTCTTTTTAGATTTTCAGGAAGACAATGATTGTTATACAGATTGCTAGAAAAATGCTTCTGATGTCCAGAACAATTTAATAAAACATGCCTTTATGCAGAATAACAGCAGCTCTATTCAAATATCAGTTAAAAATCATATCCCAGGTTTTCCCTTAAACTTCTTAACAGCAGATTCTTGCTATTTTTACTAGATTAAAAAAAAGACTCAGTAAATTCAAACATCTCCACTGAAAACTGTAGTCATCTGACACTTACTGAATCTTGGTTTCTGAACTGCTAGCACAGCACACCTCAAACAGCATATCTAATCAAAAGTTACTAAAAATAAGCTAATTTAGTTAATGCCAAGAAATAAACCTTGGAACTTCAGATTTATAGTGCATAGTTTACAAAATTGTATTGTTAGTTATATTGACTGAGAAAAGGATAGAGACCAAGCCTAGCAGAGGTGTAACTGATATATCTACCTAAAACACTCCTCATAATCATTCCTGCTAGAGGGGAGGGAAGCAAAAGAAAGGGGGAGGGAGAGGAAAAAACCCCACAACATAGCCCTAAATGCCCTCCCTGTTGGTAAATGAGGTGAAAAAAAAGAAATAATTCAAGTGTCTAGCTTTCTTATTTAATGTCCATCAAAATTATGCAAACAAGTCCATACAGCTCTATTCATACACGAATGCAAATAAACAAGATTCAACATATCAAGCATACTTTTAAAAGATGAAGAAAAATGCATGAGAATAATTTTTTCATAGATCTAGCACATTGTGATAAGCAGATTTGGCACAATCTACAACTAAAAGTACATTTTCAATGATTATCTTTATTTTACCTCCAGTTTTAGTGCTGAGATCCTGAACGTAGAAAGATCCAGTGCTGGATGTTGCTTGTTTCTTTTCTGATTTTTCCTTTCTTTCCTTTTTAAATTTTTTTTTGATAGTTTAAAGTACAGGAAGTTTCCAACACAGTTTTACCTAAATGAAGAGAATCTGGAATTCAGACATGAACTCCCTAAACTCTTAGGTCAATAAAAGAAAAAAAAAAAAACACAACAAAAAACGTCCAAAATGAAGGAGGAAATAAATAAACAAAAGATCCCAATCCTAGTTAGCTCCTGCTAGCATAAAAGTTCAGGTTTTGCCACTGAGATCATTGCTCTATTCTAAGCAGTTTTGCTCAATGTGTGATTCTAACAAAAACACCCTCTGCAGCTGGAGGGAGCCTTAACTAAGCACGAGCCTGTCAAGCTTTACCCAGTGACTTCTGTCTACTAAATTCAGACTGATGTTTTGTGAAAGGGGCCTCAACAACCAGGCCCAGATTGCCTGAAAAGTATTTCCTGCCTTTGAGAGAGAGGGAGAGGGAGAGAGAGACAGCGAGCCTGCCTGCCTGCGCCAAGAAGAGGGAGAAGGAGAGAGCGCACAGAGATGGAGGGGGAAAGAAAAAGACGGCAAGACAGAACATTTAAAGACATTCAGCTCAATATGCTGCCGGGCTATTTCTGTCAAACAGGAAGATGTGTACTACACTTACGTAATGTAAAAGTGTTTTCAAACCCCTCCCTCCTGTTAATTTTTTTCTTTGAAAAAGTATTTTATGCATTTCTAACATTTGTACAAAGATAATAGCTATCCAGAACCCAGTCTTTGGCACCAATTAGTGAGAAACAAGCAGTGAACCACATGGTCTAAGTTCAATTAACACACCTCGTTGACGGAGGGTCTAGTGCTGTTCTGATGAGCAAACATAGATACACAGTCACATAGATACTGTTTACATGTGTATGCAAAAATTATATTTCTACTCATGAGAATAATCTGGATCTGAGAAAAGGAGCACTATAGTTTAAACACAGTTGTATTCCAGGCAGTGGTATATGTTGCTTTACCTCTTCTGAGAATCCTCCAGGGTCACACAAATCCAGCTCTGCAAAAGCAAAAGAACAGACTCCATCTTGATCATATTAGTATTTTGCTGACATAAACCACTTGTAACTACTTCGTTCCAGTTTGACAGGGTGCCTGAATCACGTCTCCAGAGTAACCCACTGCATCTACATCCTTTACTCTATACAAATTTAGCGAATATCATCTGTTTATCTTTTCTGCTTTCTTCTGCCTCCTCTGAATGACTTCCTCTTAGCTTTTGCAGCCTGAGAACTTGGATTACCATTTGGTTTTGATTAAAACCAGACGGACAGCTCTGCAGAAGTTTGAGGGTAAGCTAATGGAAATGGCTAGTATGGCTTTAATTAGTGTATCTATTAATAATAAATATTAGCTATTCATATAAAAATTTCTGTTAATAAACACATGTAAAAAGACATTTTTTGCCACTGAGTTCATTTAGGTGAAATAACTTACTCAATTTTAGTTTTGTTTAATTTGACGTGACTCGTAATGATAATGCCCATGTATGATTTCCAAACTACAGGACAAAGACAAATCTTTTTTTTCTTTTTCTTTAAAGAAAAAGTGTTGTTGCTAATTTTAATAATCTTTTAATCATCACCAGGCAGGTCAATCATATATCATTTACCTTCTGATGACCCCTTCAGATAGCATAAGCCCTCTGGTAAATGATTTTACCATTACTGATCGGGTTATTGATTGGAATCTTTGGCCTTTGTCTGGCCTTCAGAGAGAGCTATGAAGATGCAGAGGTAAAACATCACATACACTATGCTACCGAAATAGTGCCTGGACATTCAGTGAGCAGAAAGTCTCAGGATATTTATTCTGAAAGGAGATAGGAAACATTAATAATTACTTACTGATGATACATGAGCTTTCTACCAGCCTCCAACAACTGCCTTTTAACTGTTTATATAATGCCTTCATTAGCTCAAGTGAGTCTTCTTGAGGGCAATTCTTTAGTCAAAGAAAAGCCAGCTCTGTAGGACTGTCTCCAACTCCCACTAATATGGTCATATCTGGAGCTAATTTGTCAAGCTTTAGTTCCTCAGCATGTGGAACTTTGCCCTAAAGTCTGCTAAATTTGCTGAATGTGGTCTTCATTGTCACACATGTAATTTTATATATGCATTTTTCAGCCTTAAAATTACAGCATTAACTTTAAAAGTTAGTTGCAAAATTAGGCCCAAATGGAAGTGGGTTTGAAATTTTTCCCAGTAGCTTTCATGTACACGGATAGAGGAGGTAGACAACAGTAAGTGGGATGGCTTACCAGCCTAACCTCTACATCTTCAAAGACAGTGACCTTTGAAGTCCATAAAAAGAAATTACATATGTGGTGGTAAAATATGAACAGTCAGAAGTGTAGCCTCAGAGGTAAAAAACTTTTCTGAATTATTTTTGACTATATTTGCCTAGCCTGAGATCTGAATGCATAACTTTTACTGTACTGTAAAGTGTGATTTATACTGTTTTCCTGAAAGTCTTCCAGTTTGGAATTCAGTGAATAAATTACACACTGCAAGGGATATACTCTATTTTCAATTATGCAATTGCATAAATTGCACAATTTTGAAATTTGTTTTTATGGGAATCAAAATAAAACAAAAGCCTCTAGTTTCCTTACAGTTAAAATTTACTAAGATTATTGTTTTTTATAATATCAAAAAAGTGAAGAAAAGTTGAAGTACACTATTCTAAAAGAATGAACATATATTTCAAGTCAAATTTTTTTATTTTCATGAAATATTTTTTTTCAGTTAAACTTCACTGAATGTTTCATCAGAAAGCTTTGATTTTAATAAAATACTTTGGGTTTTTTTTCAAATGCTGGTCACAGGAAAAAGATTAAAAAAATGTGTAACTGAGGACATATTTAAAAGTTATAAAATTATTAGGACAAGGTCTTCTCTGTTAAAGAGTTTCACATAGATAACTGGCTTTAAAATATTCTAATGCTGGATGGATAGTTAAAAAAGGAAAAAGGAGGACATTATACACAATCATAGAATCATTTCATCTGGAAGCTACCTTTAAGATCATCGTGTCCAGCCTTTGTCCCCGCTCTATCAACCACCAGATCATTTCTGTCTGTCCATTTCCTGTCTAAGAAAACTGGGGACAGATAGTCATATATCTATCCTTCTATCACATCTACAGAAAGTAAGAGAATAACTACAGTCTGAATACTTGTTCTAAGCTGATTTAATAAAAATTTATAATAACGATAAAGAGGGTCAGAGCAGTAATTTATACTGAAAAAGAAAAGAGAGAATATGTGGAATCAGAACATCTAAGTCTGAAAATATTAATAATTCTGTTTAATATTAGACTAACAGAAGAAGTGCAAAAGGTAAATAGGGGAATGGAGAAGTAAAGAGAATAAGGCAATTCACTGAGACAATAGCATTGTTGTTCTCTGTATGCAATGATAAAATGTATCTCAACTGCAGCCACATTGACTATACTAAATGCTAGAATTTAGACCCTTGATATTTGTGAGCTTAAATCAAACACGAAGACCGTCTTTTTTGTTGATACCTCTGATCCCTTTTTTCTATTGTAGCTAGCAACAGGACAAGGGGTAATGGGATGAAGTTGGAAAACAAAAAGATCCATTTAAATATAAGAAAAAACTGTTCTACTGTGAGGATGATGGAGCCGTGTCACAGGCTGCCCAGAGGGGTTGTGGAATCCTGGCCATGTTCCTATGTGGCCTGATCTAGATGAACCTGCTTCTACAGGGAAGGCTGGACTAGATGATCTCTAAATGTCCCTTCCAACCCTACCATTCTATGATTGTATAATTCTCTGTAGCTCAAAAAAAACATATAGCTCAAAGCTAGGCCGTTTAAATCAGGTATTCAGACAACACTAATTTCTGTTTAGGTAATTTAGATGAAGAGTTATAATATTCTATTACTGGTATAATTATATTTTATTTAACAATAATTACAAAATGATTAAAAAATAAAGCAGTATCTATCATGTTATTTATTCACAAATATGAAATCTTTTTGGTTATACTAGTATAAGTTGAATACACTCCACAACGTATAATGGAAAGAGAAACTAACAATTTGTAATTTACATGATGTTATGTAAAATGAATTACCAAAACAATTAAAAACTAAGAAAAAATTGAAATAGTCAAGCAAATTCTGTTGTGGCTTTACACAAATATTATAATGCAGACATGGATATATTCAGCAGCTGTTTTTTTGCCTGAAGATACGACTGTTCTTTCTAGACCTAGAACTAGACATAATAGGATGGCTCTTCCATAACCTAGCTCTTGCTCTGTCAACACCCTACATAAATCAATGAGAATTTACTCAAATCATGCATCTCTTTTATAGAAAATTGTTACCACATAATATAGCTATGGTCTATTGCATGTAAATCTCCTTTTTTTTTAAAAAAAAAAGCACCTGAAGTCTTACTCTCAGTTGTCTTAACCAATAGAAATTGATAGATGCCTTGCAGAAAAACCTGAAAGCTTTTGCTAACATTTTCCTTTTGTTCTTACAGCTAAATATGAGATACTTTTGCAAATGAGTGAGGTATAAAAAAAATTATTTTATTAAATAAACCTACAAATAGCAACACAGAGGCAGATCACTCCATTTTTAAACCATTTTTTAAGTATTTGTATTTACTTTTGGTTCATAGTAGAATTTCGTGCCTTCCTGAAGTATTTTGCAGTTTGATATTTCATGTGATATTAAATATAATATTTTGTTCATGCCAAGACATTTCATGAAAAAGTTTTGGATTTGAAGAAATTGTTAGAGATACAATACAAAAGGCAGCAAAGGAGAGAAAGGGAAAGAGAGGCACTCATCAAACATAGATGGACTGGCACAACAGAGAGGGTGGGTACAAGAGAATCACAGATTTCATGTATTCCATTCAGGAACATGAGTATGTCTCATATATTCTTGCCAGGTTGCAGTGCACTGGCCTACAGTATAAATGCACTGCATGAAGACTAAAAAAAAGAGTCTTTACAATTTCTCAGTTCCAATAAATTTACAAAAAGCTATTTCAGCAAAATGACATTCCTTTCAAAATATTAAGGCTACATATGTGTGAAAAGCGCTTCACTAACAAGATTTTGTAAACAAAATATTGTTGGAACTACTTGAGAGATGTTCTCATCAACCTTTAGACAGACAGTTTTCAGGACTGAAACTCACCAGAGAAGCAACAATATATATGCGTATCACTATAAGAAACGGTATATCTTAAAAAAATAACCCCAAAAAACGATTACGAAGAAACTGTTCATGTGTAGTGTGCGAATAACATTTTTTATTCAGTTTGGAATATTGAATTCTAATTATAAAACAACATAAACTTTTCAATAATTTAGACAGATTAAAAGAAGGAAACTACTTCCAAACTGGGTAGATCATAATCCTAATTCAGACTATTTTTGGTGCTGTCTGTTTTATTTCCTGTTTAGAACTTTTACATTGCTCAAATTCAGGTTTGAATGATCAAAAGAAGGATTTTGTTTGTAATAGATTAGGCTATTTAAAGTATGTTTGTCAGAGTTGCTTACATTTTCCCTGACGTGGATTATTAGCCATCTCACTCTTTTACAAGCTTCAAATATTTTTAGGAATTTCTGTGTTATTATTTTAAAATATTTTCTTCATTGATTTTCAAATGAAATCCTTTCAGGCGACTCTATTTTAGTAGGGACAAGCATTTTTGGAAAACCAAAGTATATGTAATTGAATGTCTGAAGGGCAAAGAAACTTTCCTCAAATTAGTTATCAATTATACTTGTTACTGTAAATGCTCGTTTATGAACATAGCTTTTCTTGCGGTGATAAAACCTGCAGTACAATTACTGTGGTCCTTGTTGAAATAAAAACCAGCACAATCTACCACTTCAGATTTCCAGTTAAGTAACACTGTTGAGTAAAACATTTTAAAGCTATTTGTTTGATACTTTTACACAGGAGTGTAAACTGAAATAAAACTGCAGTTTCAAGAACTATTCAATGGATAAGTGGTTCCATTCTTACTGGAATATGCTATCCAGATTTTGGCCTTGCTTCTACCTTTTAGTAATTGATCAATGTATCTGTCATAACTTGGCAAGAAACTCAGAAAGCTGTGTATTACTGAACTATATCTTACATTTCCTGTTGTGAAGACTGTATCTTTTATTCTGGGGATGTCTTTCAAGCAATTATTAATTTTTTAATCAATCCCTGTGAAAAAAAATTTTGTTTTAAAGACAACAAACTTCAAGCAAAAATAAAGCATGAAGATGGAAGTAACTGTCCTGTTTTTTCAAGTAATACACTAAGGTATTGTGATTACCAGGTAAAAATGATTACATGGGTGCAGGTGGTACATTTTCTTTCTGTAGAGCTGACAGGCACTGATAAAGCAGAATATATGCTTACACATGGTAAATATTAAGGATAACACAGTTAAATATTGAATATGAGTAGACAACATGCAGTCAGTTTCTTCAACAGTATTCAGTTCTTAGTGAAGACAATTCTTAAATCTCATTTATACAAATATTCTTGGAAGGACATAGAAGTACATTTACTTCAAAAGTAATTTTTTTTTTTGCTGTTATCATTCTTATAAGAGGATGAAAATAGCTGCACTAAACTTAGGGGAGATACTTCAGTTTACAGCAGCGCAGGATGCAGTCCATTTGTTACAGCGTTTTGCAAGCTATTTAGATTCATCCTTACTAATTGCTTTCAGAACAGTGAAAAAACACAGCCCCTACATGCCTGTGTCTGTTAAGCATAACCTATGTGTGATCTTTGGACATAGAATCATAGAATCATTTAGGTTGGAAAAGGTCTTTAAGATAATTGACTCCAGCTGTAAATCTAACACTGACAGGTCCACCACTAAGCCATGTCCCTAAGTGCCGAGTAGTCTTTTAAATACCTCCATGGATGGTGACTTAACTGCTTCCCTGGGTAGCCTGTTCCACTGCTTGATAACCCTTTTAGTGGAGATATTTTTTTTCTAATATCCCATCTAAACGTCTCCTGATGCAATTGAGGCTGTTTGCTCTTTTCCTTGTATTTCTGTATTTATATATATTGTTAATTATTTTTATCCACCTCTTCAAAATGGAATCTGAGAAAATAAAAGTTAAACCTAAACCCTCTTTCTGTTACTGAATTCAGTAAAGTCCACGAGCTTATCATTCTCATTATAAGCTCTGCCCATCTTCTGGGAGTGCTTGCAGTAAGAAACTATAGCAGTGGACATCTTCCTTGGAATTAATAAAAAAAAAAATTACCTGACTACAAAGAGAATTTAACAAATACAGGAAATACTCAGTGAAAAGTCTTATGAACCATTAGGTCAAATCCAGTTCAGATAGCTTGTAGACTAGTTTCAAAAGAATGGATTATGACCATGAAAGTAAAAATGCTGAATATTCAGCTGCTACTGGTTTTGCTTTTCGTACTTGGTCTAAAAGCAAGAAATTCTTATGATGCCACTGTTTGTAGCAGTCTTCTGATCATGTTAACTGTATCTCATGTGAAGCTTTCTACATGTATTATAAGGTTATTAAAAGCACACAGCTATTTCCAGAAAGAATTAGGAATTTACAGACCACCACCTTTATGTGTGCTTGTATCCTTTAACTTCATCACTGTCAAGGAATAATTGCTGAAAATACTGAACATTTTCTAGCTGTTTCCAGCTTCATACGGTGACTCAATAAAAAACCAAACACTGAGAAACAAGCTTATAGTTTTAATATATGAGAAATATCATTTCACAGAAGCACAGAATTACAGAATCTGAAGGGTTGGAAGGGACCTTGGAAGATCATCTAGTCCAACTTCCTTGCCAGAGAAGGACCTCCTAGAGTAGGTCACACAGGAACCCGTCCAGGTGAGTTTTGAATGTCTGCAGAGAAGGAGACTTGACAACCCATCTGGGCAGCCTGTTCCAGTGCACTGTCACCCTCATAGTGAAGAAGTTTTTCCTTATAGTTCTTTGGAATCTCTTATGTTCCAGTTTATATCCATTGCCCCTTGTCTTATCATTGGCCATCACTGAGAGGAGCCTGGGTCCATCCTTCTGACACCCTCCCTTTACATATTTGTAAACATTAATGAGATCACCCCTCAGTCTCGTCTTCAAGCTAAAGAGTCCCAGCTCTATTGAATGCTTTTATGTGAAAAAAAATATTATTTGTAAACCCTTGTAGAACTTTTAAATGATAACCAAATAAACATTTAACAAGGTAACAAATGTGACCATTATTAGCAAGAGACTATGACAAACTAGTCATTATAGTCCATTATTAATTTCATATCAAAGCCTAAAATAAGAAAATTAAGAACAAAAATTTATTTTAAAAATGATTTAAATTATGTATGTCTCCTGCTTTTAACAATACATCTAGAATCCTCTATTGAGCTCATATGCTGCAGCCACTGCAAACCAGTTGTTGGATTGAATGACAGAGACTGGAGGAGAACCATGCAAATTAAGCTTAAGATCACTTCCATCTGTGTATTAACTCAAGGGATGACCAATTAGGTTAAGTTATTTGAAAGTACGGCCAGTGGACTCTATCTTTCCAAATGTAGAATCTTAAAATATTTATTACTTCAGTATTGCTGTTACAGAGAACATTAAACCATCCTATAGATGTCTGGGGAATTACTCATTTTGTTTAAATGTCTAGGAGTTATTTTTAATTCGTCAGATTTGTGACAAATATCCCGTTAAAAAAACTCCACAACAACATGTTGTACTAACTTACCTGTGGCTTCAGTAATGTTAATCTGCTTTCCACATTAATTCTCAACCCATTGAAGCTCATGATTTTAAAATATATTTAGCTGAACACATGGTGCTAATGTCAGTTTTCATCCTACACAGCATAAAATGACAAGTCCCTGTTTGTTTTGCATATGGATGTGTACACACTAACATTCTTACAGAATCTGTAAAGTTTGTGCAAACTCTGCCTTTATTTTCTGTTTAAAAAATATACTAAAAATTTGCTCTTTCAATATCACATTTCATTCCAATAGTACTATTTCATCTTCAGAGTCAACAAGAAAATTCTTACAGTGGGGCTGTGTGTGTTCTTAAAACAAATCAAGCAAGACTCCTTGTCTGTTTCCTGAGAAAATACTTTGGAGACGTAAATATAATTATCACTGCTTTCTTGTAGAAATCACTAATTACTCAAAATAAATTCAGACTTCCCAAACAATAGGGAATTATTGGATTACTTCTGATAGATTCCTTCCTACTGTCATTTTATTTAGTGTAATTAACCTTAGTTGCACTGTGTTGCCTTATAAAGCAGTCTGCATAATCATTATAAAAAATACATTATTTGAGAAGTGGTCATTTACATGACAATACAAATCATTGTATATGATGGCTGAACAATCAGTCTATACAAAACACAGGATTTATTCAGCTCAAAACTGTAAGTTTTGAATACAGAAAAAAATGCCTAGGTATACCCAGGTAAAGATCCAGCCTTCTAAAATTATAAACATTCCAGAAATACATTTAATTTGGTCCAAACGTGTTTGTAGCCTTAATATATTCATAGTTTTTAATGCTGTCCTTATGGAATCAAAGATGAAGATACCTGTGTTTTTTAGAGAAAGACAAGGAAAAAAAAAGGAATTAAATATATATTTTTGGCAGAGAAAAATTACTGATTTTTGGAACACCAGAGACATTCTATCTAAGTGGGAAATGAGAAAAGGCTTATAAACTTCATTGCAGGTATTATTGGTGCAAGAAATAACTGTAAATTACATTTTTTTACAGGAAAATCAGTTATTTCTAGCAGCTAGATGTATTTAGAGTACTACATTTATGACTGGTAAATTATAAATCCTATGTAATGTAAGTAAGATAAAGTAAGAAAGTCTAAGGTGGTATTTTTATTTCCAATGAAAAGGACAAAGTAGAAGAGTCTTCAGAACAATTATGTACCTAAAGTATTAAGTTTAGAATTTATATAGAAAGCTGTTTCTACAAACATAAGGAGTTTTCTTTGATGAAGAGACAGTCATTCTCATTTCTGTGAATGAAAAGCTCATATCAGTACTTTATTTTTCTAGTATCTTGTGGAAAGTCTAATTCTTTATGCTAAAAGAAAAAAATCATGTCAAAATCTGAGATGCCAGACTTCCTTAACAGATAGGCATTACAGAAATATGCTTTCTGTAATTCCTTGGTTTTACAAAATATATTATTTGTTCATCAAAAGCATGAGCTCCTCAATAAAAAAACACAACATGAAAAATCTGTTACATCAATGTTACTGAAATTTAACATGAGTTCAATACAAGAAAACTAGTGTCTGGGAATGACTTTACATGTTATCAGGATTTTACAGAATAGAAAGAATAGTGGTGTGTTTTTAGTGGCTTGTTAGTAGCCATATAGGCTCTGAAAACTGGTAAGAATGAAAATCTACTCAATCTCAAAAACTTTCAAGGCCATTTATAGAATGTGCTGTTGTTTAGTTTTATGTGACAACATGTTTATATAAAACATTTTTTAGATGTTTTAGTTAAAATGTGAATTTCTCAGAAAAAGAAAGTTAGTAAGATCAGAGCAACTAAATTGGTTGTACAGCCAGTATGTAAATCACTTCACAGCATAATGTTTCTACATAAAGTTGTTAGTTATCTCAATTAAAAAAACCCCCAAAACTTAAAAAACTTTTATTAATTAAAGAAATAATTTCTAAAGTACCAATTGAGAAAGATAACGGCTATAAAGCATTAATAAACAAATCAGGTATCCTGTTAATACCAAGACCATATTGATACTAAGTCACGGACAATAATCTGCCTTTAAACTTGAAATGATGTGGTATATGATATGAGGATGAGATATTGCCATGTTTATTAGTGCATGTCAACCTACCAGGTTGAAAGACTTGTCAAGTCAACTTGTGGAGTTAAGACCAAGGTTGTCATTGTGTTGCTTCAGATATATGTAACATTGAGTGTTGCCTCAGGATGGGTAATGGAAACATAAAGGAATTGTTTGCCAATTGTCCACATCTCCACAATACATGGGGACACAACTCCCTGTCCATGTGTCTAAGTTAAAGTTATCTCACTCTGTCCTGGCCTCTGTGGCCCATGGCTTCCTAGACAGCTCTGAGAAAATAGCTTTAAATCTTCCTGCAACTTGGTTTGCTGTTGAAAATTAGTTCTACATGAGTATAAAGGAATCTAATCAATCATCTCAATCTGCTAACTGCAACAAACAAAAATAATTTATATGTTTAATAATTTAATATTTCAGTCATCATTCTGGATAGTATTTTATTTCCTCTCCAGGTGCAGTACTCTTCACTTGCCCTTCTCATGAGGTTTCGCGCTGCCCAACTCTCAAGCCGATCGAGATCCCGCTGAATGGCAGCACAGCCTTCTGGGGAATCAGCCAGTCCTCCCAATTTGATGTCATCAGCCAACTTGCTGAGGATACACTCTGTCCCCTTATCCAGGTCACTAATGAAAATGTTGAACAAGACTGGCCCCAGAACTGACCCCCATGGAACTCCACTGTTCACAGGCCTCCAACTCGATTCTGTGACATTGAACACCACCCTCTGGGATCTGTCATTCAGCCAGTTCTCCATCCACCTCATCGTACACTTATTCAAGCCACACTGCCTGAGCTTTTCTATGAGAACATAATGGGAGACGATGTCAAAAGCCTTGCTAAAGTCAAGGTAGATAATATCCATTGCTCTCCCCTCCTCTAGCCAGTCAGTTATGATCTCAATAATATTTACAAATATCAAAATGGTAGACAAGTAAGTAAATGGTGGACATCAGGAGGTTAGGGCATCCCTTTTTTCTATGGTATCTAGCAACAGGATAAGTGGTAATGGGATGAAGCTGGAACAAAAAAAGTTCCATTTAAACATAAGAAAAAACTATTTCATTATGAGGGTGAGGGAGCCCTGGCACATGCTGCCCAAGGAGGGATTGTGGAGTCTCCTTCCTTGGAGGTCTTCAAGACCCACTTGGATGCATTCCTATGCAACTTGATCCATATGGACCTGCTTCTGCAGTGGGGTTGGACTAGATGATGTTTAAAAGTCCTGAGAAAATGAAAAGAAGGGTTTGTATTATCTAGGAACCACATTAAGGACAACCTTTCCCCATTTGTAATTCGATGTATCAAAGGCTATTAAACAAAGATAAAAACCGTGTCTTGAGTTTCTGATGTCAGTGGAAGAGTTTTGAGGAAACTAGAGGGCCAAAGAGAAAAGCTACCAGGGAAATCCTCCTTGTAGGGCATTCTTTTTCGTATATGCTTTCATAACTTCCTTTCATAGGAATCTGCTCCTGGCCACTGAGAAATCTAGAATATTGGGTCAAATATACTTCTGGTCTGATCCAGTTTTGCCATCCAGTGCCATCATTCTTATGTCATGTTTTCTTATGACTACTTCCTCCTCATATAGAATATCAAATTACAAATTCAGGAAAATCCAACATTTCCTCCTTGGAGAGACATAAAAGAATGAAACTTACAATATTTGTTAATATTTTATTTGTGTATTTTGTCAAGATGCTAACTTATTAAAAACTGAGTAATCTTTACTTTTTTAATAGATATCTTTACTTTTTTCCGTTAGATCTTTATGAAAACTTGAATAGAGTAAGGACTGGGTCTACTAGAACTCGAAGAAAAGATGAATCTCTTTGATTTACTGAGCAAATGTAGACACTCTGTAATGAGTTGTGGATGAGGTTTCAGTGGCAGGAATGGGTTTGTTCACTACAGCATCTGGGCTAGTGTTGAGATGTCCCAAATAAGAGGGCTTCACCACAACTACATGGTGAAGGTAGTACCTTCTGCCTCTTTCTGTAGGAGGAGTAAAATTGTTCATTCCTTTAAAGAATTCATGTACCCTTTCCAGCTGAAAATTCCTTCAGTCTCTTATCCTGCCTAAAGGGTAGTATCTGATCCACATAACACATAGGGAGATGATCCTGGGACAAAAATATCTGGCTTTCCATCCCCCATGCCCCCCACTCCCAACCCACTTCACACACTTCTAATTCCATCAAGTATTAAAATTGCAACTAACTTCAGAAATACATTTAATTCATCTCAATTAGCTGCTAATACTGAAACTTCACAATGACAGATATCTAAACGTGTTTGCTTCTCAGACCTCACTACCTCCCTACAGCATTTTGAGATAAGCTGCTATAACAACAGCTAAGACCAATATCATAACATGTGTGCATGTACTAAGCCAAAAGTATGGAAATCAATGATGCAAATGTGAAAATATTTTTGTTCTAGTCCCTCTAGATGCCGGAACGTAATTAGAAGGATGCAGTGATGAAAACAAGGAGGCCATCAACAGCTGCATTTTGAAATGTGACTTCTGTTCAGGAATGGGGTAGGACTCTGTAGGGACAGTACAATCACTTATTGCAGAGTTTGTTAGTGAATCAGGGCATATACTCACTTTTTTATAAATATAAGCAGACATAATTGCAACATGAACACTAAGTGGGTGGGGAGATCACAGTCAAACACTAAATAGTAATGCAACCACATTGTACATATCTCAGCTTATGCTGAGCTATGTATTTTTTTGTTTGAAAATCCCAAACCCCAACAATACATAAAAGTCCTCAACATTTAAGCCATAGGATTTGTTGGTTTCCACATTAATCTGTCCCTCAGAACCCATAAAAACAGTAAAATGCAAGTAATGTCTCCATGAGACGAAATACATTATATGTAACTTGCAAAAAAATAAAGTGTTGATGATTAAGAGTGAAATTTATAATTTCTGCATGGCAATTAGCTAGTTCACTATTTCACACAAATGGCAAGTTGCTCCATGAACCACAAGGATAACTAAATTTTATTTCTCATGGTGTTGTCTCTTACGCTGAGATTCTCAATACCTAAAAGTATTTGAGTTCTCACAGAACACTCACTCAAAGAAGCTTTCATCTTCTTTAACTCTTTTTAACCCCAGTATTCCTAAATTGGCAGCAAATAGTCAACAGGTTCAAAAGTTATAGACAGGATAGATATACCGAATTGCATACAGCTCACTTATCTGAGAAACTGACTTCAAAAAGAAAGGACTTTGAAGAAGGAACTAGGCCTAAACAATTTGGTTTTGAAAACCAAAGGAGATTAAATAATGGAACTGCATTGAGATTGTTAGAAAAATTAACAAATCAAAAAAAAAAAAACCAGGAAAAATCAACTGAAAAAAAAAATTTCCTCCACAATTTTCTAAAATAGAAATGTTAAGTTTTTTTATTAAAAATAGCTTTATTTAAAAAATATCCTTCCTTATTATTGGTGTTTAACAGCTAACACTGAGAAAAACTGGAGACATATCTTAACTCTATATAAAATTTTGTATCCAGACAACTCGTCTTCCATTTTTTTTTTTCAAAAATGCAATTGAGCCCAGACTATCAGCTATTCACAGAGCTTGTCGCACAGCACTTGCTGTACCAGTGTATACACATTTTTGTGGTCTCTCTAGTCTGATCTTGGATCATGGTGCTCATATCTACATTGACAGTTAGTGTTGACCAATAAAATTAAACCTGTAGGGGAAAACAGGTGAGGAAGTGACATCTACATTATGCAGCTCTGTTTCTTTGAACAAGTTTTAGTTGAATGGCCTAGGTTGGATGTACTAGATATGCTCTATGTGATGCAGTTTAATTTCATTCCCAAGGAGAGATTGTCCTTGAACATGCTCTGTAATGCAATGCAAAATGTAGTAAACGGATGACTGCAAGATTTACCTGAAAATATGTTCCTTCTAACCTCCTAATATAGATGTATTAAGAAGAAATGATGAAAGCTCAGTAAGGGATTCTCTGAAACAATCTGTCTCAGAGGAAGTTTTGTTGGTTTTGTTGGGGAAGGAGGAAGCTTAGCTCTTATTGGTCTTGATTAGACATAGAAGTGATTTGTTAATCTGACTTTAAGGACAAAATTTATTGAATTCATCATAATTACTGCTATGATATTTTTTTTAATTGTATATTTTGACTAGAAAATAAAATCACATACAGTTTTCATTTTGAAGCATTTCCACTTCCCTTTTTGCAGAATAAATATTCTATTCACCCCTTGCTGATGCTTTCTTCCACTTTCCATTCTTGATATTTTCATTGGCAATATTTGGTTGTTGCATGGTATTTTAAAATAGAGTACATTTCTCCAAATGTAGCTTAGTAAGACTTTTTTTCCTCTCTCTCAGGTTTCCTACTTTTCATAGTGTGACTACAATGACTGTTCAGAGATTCCCAGATACTAGTCCTAGAAATGGGAAAACTGCCAATGATAAAGACTGTTTTCACAGCTTTTTTTCAGGACTCTGTTTCACTTGAGCAAAACCAGGGTAAGCACAAGAGGAGGTTTTGATTTTATGTAATATTTGAGAAACAATGATGGTTCCTTGAAAAGCACAGATATCAAAGTAGAAGGGACAAAATAAATAAAACATATGCGAGTAAACAATAGCATTGTATCCCATTTGTTTCTCACTATGAAAGTGAGACTATCTAAAGATATGAAGGCAATGGAAACTTAAGATAAATAGAAAGAAACTGTTTTATTACCATACTTTAGCATTTATCACAGTAATTCCAATTAGTGTTTCTACATAAATGTCTTTCCTCTGAGCTAATTATATAACTGGAATTTGATTTTTACAAAAGAAGTTTGTACTTTTAAACAATGTAGAACTAAAAAGAAATATGAGCATTTGCACACAGTGCAACTCAGCTTTGTTTGTGCAAATCCTATTTTATTTGATATAGTTTATCATTACCCAATTTACTAATTGTAATTCTCTAAAGGGCAAAGGAGCAAGAAGACTCTAGAAAAAAAAAAAATCATGGTATGAAAGCATGGAAAAATAAGGAAATAATATTTTCTCAAGTGTCTTTAGTGAAGAAGATAAGGAAAAGATACCTGAGAAAATGAAAAGATGTCAGAGAAATGGTGACAGACTATACACAGCATCTATTTTGTGAGAAGATCAAAGAGTAGTAACAAGGGAAAAGTATGCAAGTTCTATGTTTTTAAAAAGACTCTAGAATTCACTAATATAGAAAAGAGGGAAAAAGGAGTATATGCCGTGTTAACACCTCAGAATACGTGATCACCTAAAACTAGTGTGAACCAGATCTGAAGATTCAGCTGATAACATATTCAAAGTAAAGAAAAGTGGTTTTGCTCTGCTTCCCATGACAAACTGAGGTTTAAGGAAACCTGAGGCTCAAATTAACCAAAAGGAGAATTTTGGATAACAGGTTCTTGTCATGTGTGTAGTTAAAGAAAATTATCCATGTTTGATAAGAGCCCAATTTGCATGCCCCTTTACTTCATAGTAGATTTTTAAGATTAGTTTAAAAACTAGAGGGAGATTAAAAACAGCTTTTCTGAGAGGGAGGCAGACATCTAAAATGTTTTCCATATGTCATACACATTTTTAAAACAAACCTTCTATTTGCTCAAAGTGATAATTTAGTCAAAGGCATAAATACAATGCTGTTTCCTCAGAAAGGTATAATTCCATTCTTGTTTCTCAGGGCATGACAGGTATTAAAATGTAGAAAGGGGAATGTAGTTTTATACTGTAATTAATTTATGTTAGAGAAATAAATTAATGCAGTAACTGATTTACAGTTACCACAACTGAAAAAAATAATAATTACTAAAACATTTTTCTCTCTTAAGTAGACCTATTCAGTTAGCAATATGCATAACTGAATTTCTCCTTCCACGCTTACAATTCAGAGATTTAACCTCATAAACAGAGGGAAGCAACCATAAATCATATGCAGTCTGAGACAACTAGAAAAATGAGCTGGTCTGCAAGATGAAAGATCTTGAGAATAAGTGATTTTTTACAAGCTCAGTGTTTGAGTCCAAAGTTTCTCAGTTCACGAGATTTTACTCATACTGCAGTAGTGTTTACCTCCTCCAGCAGAATTTAATGTGGAATTCTGTATGTATAAAGACTATTTATAATGGAGGATTTGGAGATTAACCCTGACTTGTATAATAAAACAAATGATCTCCTAATAATTTCCTTTGAAAAATGGCTTTTTTGAGGGGAGAGCTTCCATCCTGAAAGTTTTTTGTATATGTTACAGGTACCACTATTTACAATTCTAAAGATTTAGACTCCTCATCTTCAGAGTTAGTTTTTTGATGAAATACTTCACAGCTTACTTCCTTTATGCAGTTCAAAGAATACAAAGGTTCTCTGATGTGTGAGAGGGATCACAATAGGTTGTTAAAGGACTCTGCAGAGATTCTGTCTTTCTGCTGTCCAACCTGCACTCACAGGCCATGTGAGTCCAGTATAGATGTAAAACTTCATTCTCCATTAGTGACTTGACTTTGGCAGCCTGACTAAGCTGAATCAGTATAAAGATTAAGCAGAGCAAGGGAACAGTATGGGAACAGTAAGGAAGTTTCTCAAATATTTAGGATTAATTAGCAAGGAAGGGACAGGGACAGAAGCTTTGATTTTTGCAGACTCTTCGAGGATTAATGAAACATCGTAGCCTATAGGGCACAGAGTCAATCACCTATCAGATGAATCTGAGTTTATAGGTTTTTCTAGTCATTATTTTCTACCATTTACTTTAGTCTGCAAATTTAGATGAGAAAGAAGCAAAGTCTAAACATGAGACCATAATTAGCAGCAGCTGATACCAAACTTGCTTTACCTCACCGTATCTTTTTAATAATCCAGCCATGATTTGGAATTACTGATTTATTCCAAGTT
Organism: Colius striatus; assembly: GCF_028858725.1. Taxonomy (NCBI): domain Eukaryota; kingdom Metazoa; phylum Chordata; class Aves; order Coliiformes; family Coliidae; genus Colius; species Colius striatus. The sequence continues at coordinate 69,141,996 of NC_084761.1, read as the reverse complement.
GCAAAATGCATATTAGTACACAGTGTACAACATTCATACATCCTAAAGGCTAGGTGCTGTAAACACCTAACAAATTTAACAGATGCCCATAGAGTATGTAGAGTAATGTGGGATTATATACAGTAATAAATTCAAATTCCCAGGGCTTTTTTTGCTGGTTTTGTTGTTGTTGGGGTTCTGTGTGGGTTTGATGTGGGGGATTAGTTATATATTTTTTTTAAATTAAACACAGAAGTGTCAGTTTTGGCTTAGGCATTTAGCTATTATCCAAGACTATTTTAATATAGTACAACTAGCTCAATTTTATTGAAGAAATTACTGTTAAGGTGCAAGAAAACACATTACTAAGAACTATGCAGATTATGAGGTTTTTAATCAGGACATACTAGTGCATATCTCCTTAGCATCTTCTACTTGCTATTATTGGAAAAAAATATCCTTTACACTCTTAAGTGACAAATACCCTTCTTACAAGATGTCTCATGCACGTAAAAGATGCTCTGGAGTGACTTGCCAATTAAGCACATTCAAGCAGCAAAAATTACATGACTGGGTAACATTCAGTAGGAACAAGATTACAGAATTTTCAAAAGGTATTTAGTGAAAGAATAAAAAGCAATAATGGGAGTGTAATACACGTTATGCATTTTAACATATAGCTTAGATGTTTCATTTATTAAAAAGTAATTTCATAACACTTGTACAAAGCCAAAGTATTCTTCAGAATATGAGAGTAGGGGTATAAGTTAATTTAGAGAGAAAGACACTATTACCAGTTTGGGAGATCAACAAAATCTACAGAGTTCAGCAATAGCACAATATCCAGTGTCGTGTCTAGCTTCATAGTTTGTTGTATTACTGGAGATTTTAGAGAGGTAAGAGCAATAAGCCTGTGGCCTCCTATGCTACTAGCAATGACTTAGTCCTAATAAAGTAATTTTAAAGGAAACATTTTGTTATTATAAAGTGTAATGATATTGAAAATATACTACAGAAGTTTTGTGCATGTCCTTATATAACTGAATTTTTCTGTGGCCTGTATGTTACTGTGCCACTCAGGAATATAAATTAATTAGTGGAAATATAAAAGGGCATGTACAGTTAAATTAATGTCTTTAAAAAATTACCTCCATGATTATTTTTTTTTTAATTACACAAATAAGTGGGCAAAATACATAGAATAAGTTTGGGTATCTCTCCTCTGAGTTAGAGTTTAGTATTTTATTAGATCGGCAAAGAAAGTAAGTTTTGCAGACTAAAATCTGTGACAGTAGGAGTCTATCTGATCCCAAGTGAATACCTGGACAAAATGAAAAGTTACTGCTTCATTTTAAGGAGGCATAAGAGTTTGGTAATGAAATTATTTGATGCGAGTAAGAATACCAGAAGAAAGCTACAGGAACAACACAAACTATCACAAGATTGAAAGCTGTAAATGATACAAAAGCAAAACCCAGTGAACTGTTGGTAGCAGTGTTTGTTCCTGAAGTGAAAGCAAGAGTTTTTCAGGATAAACTGTTGGCTAGAAAAGTTTCTTAATATAGTCTTGTGTTCTCTCTTGCATTTCCCTGCATATCCCTGTTAATCAATGGACAGAAATTTCAAAGCAAAACCAATGTAACAAAGAGATATTTTGTTCCACTCATGTTTTCTAACTGAAGCAACCGTTGGACCAACTCCAAATACAGAGTAATAAGGCTGGTACTTATTAGTCACAATTGAATACTAATAGTGTAGGCTACTGATACCGAATCTTCCTGTTTTTTCAGTTTGTTCACCACAATTCGGTATGAGTAATATTCACATTCAATATTTTTCCCAATAATCTCACAATAGTGTACTTTACTTTTTTTGCATTAATCTCCTTGTTGAGTGAGAAAGTGTTTTGATGCATAGGCACCTTTAAAGCAACCATAACACTCACAGAATCACAGAATTTTAAGGGTTGGAAGGGACCTTGAAAGACCATCTAGTCCAATCCCCATGCCAGAGCACCACCATCTAGACTAGGTCACACAGGAACTTGTCCAGGCAGGTTTTCAGTGTCCCCAGAGAAGGAGACTCAACAACCCATCTGGGCAGCCTGTTCCAGTGCCCTGTCAATGAAGAAATTTTTCCTTGTATTTCTTTGAAACCTCTTATGTTCCAGCTGGTCCTATCACTGGACATCACTGAGAATAGCCTGGCTCTGTCCTCCTGACACTCACTCTTTACATATTTGTAAATATTAATGAGATCACTCCTCTTCTCCAAGCTAAAGAGCTCCCTCAGCCTTTCATTGTAAGGGAGATGTTCCACTCCATCATCTTTGTGGTCCTGTGCTGAAGTCTCTCCAGTAGCTCCCTGTTCTTCGTGAACTGAGGGGCCCAGAACTAGACACAATATTTAAGAAGTGGTCTCACAAGGGCAGAGTAAGAGGGGAGGAGAACCTCTCTCAACCTACTAACCACAGCCCTTCTAAAACATCTCAGGATGCCATTGGCTTTCTTGGCCATGAGCCGACATTGCTAGCTCATGCTCATCCTGCTGTCTACCATGACCCCCAGTTCATAGAATCAATCATAGAATCATAGAATTGTAGAATCATAGAAGCATAGAATCACAGAATGGTAGGGGTTGGAAGGGACCTTTAGAGATCATCTAGTCCAACCCCCTTGCAGAAGCAGGTTCACCTACATCAGGTCGCATAGGAACATGTCCAGGTGGGTCTTGAAGACCTCCAAGGAAGGAGACTCCACAACCCCTCTGGGCAGCCTGTGCCACTGCTCCCTCATCCTCACAGTGAAATAGTTTTTTCTTATATTTAAGTAGAACTTTTTTGTGTTCCAGATTCATCCCATCACCTCGCATCCTGTTGCTAGCTACTATAGAAAAAAGGGATGTCCCAACCTCCTGATACCGACTCTTTAGATATTTGTAAATGTTAATAAGATCTCCCCTCAGTCTCCTTTTCTCCAGACTAAACAGCCCCAGTTCCTTCAGCCTTTCCTCATATGAAAGATGTTCCAGTCCCCTGATCATCTTGGTGGCCCTGCACTGGACTCTCTGCAGAAGTTCTCTGTCCCTCTTGAGCTGAAGAGCCCAGAACCGGACACAGGACTCCAGATGAGGCCTCACCAGGGCAGAGTAGAGGGGGAGAAGAATCTCCCTTCACCTGCTGGCCACACTCTTCTTGATGGTCCCTTTCCCCTACATGACTCTCTAACAGTCCATTTCCCAGCCTGTACTGTTACATGGGGTTATTCTTTCCCAGATGCAAGACTCTACACTTGCCCGTGATGAATTTCATTAGATTTCTCCCTGACCAACTCTTCAGCCTGTCCAGGTCTCGTTGAATGGCAGCACAGCCTTCTGGTGTGTCAGTCAATCTGTCCAACTTAGTATAGTCAGCAAGTACCCTCTGTTCCCTCATCAAGGTCATTAATGAATATATTGAACAGTATTGGTCCCAACACTGACCCCTGAGGGACTCCACTAGATACAGGCCTTCAACTAGACCCTACCACATTGATCACAACTCTGCCTTCTACTCTTCAACCAGTTAACAATCCACCTCACTACCTCATCAGCCAGACCACACTTTCTCAGTTTTACCACAAGGATTCTGTGGGAGACGGTTTCAAATACTTTACTAAGATCAAGATAAACCACATCCACTGCACTACCACCATCTATGCACCTGGTTACATCTTCATAAAAGGCTATCAGGTTGGTCAAATACGACTTCCCTTTGGTAAAACCATGTTAACTGCTCCTAATGACACTCTTACCCTTTAAATTCCTGGAGACAGCACCCAGGGTAAGTCATTCATCACCTTTCCAGGGATGGAAGCGAGGCTGACTGGTCTGTAGTTACCTGGCTCCTTCTTCTTGACCTTTTTGAATTGTAATTTTTTAATTTTGTCCATTGTAATCCAACATCTGAGTTGTGGTGTGCAATGAGTGACAATATTTGAATGACAAAAAGTTGTAACTACCAGTCATGCACAATAACAGGACAAAAAAAATCCCAAAACATATAAACCAAAAAACCACACACAGACTGCCTCTCCCCTTCCTCCAATCCCATTGCTCCCCAAACACATCTATTCCAAGAAGGGAATAATGTTAAATATCCACCCTTTAGCTTTGCCAGTGTGGTTTTGTGGTTTAATATACTACAGTATGTGAAAGGTGAAACAGAGCTACAGCAAATATTTTGTCAGCATTCCCACAAAAAGTTAAACATATCTAAATATAACTGCTTCAGTAAATCTTTTCAAAGCTCATCATCAAAATATTGAACAATGAGCTCACAAATGAACTTCTAGATCTGTAACTACCTATCTTTCTATAGAGATATACATATTTCCATGTGTGTGTGTATATATATGTCTCCTATATATATCTCCTATCCCCCTTCTCCCCCTTCTCATTTTTACTAGAGAAGTCTAAAAAGCTCATATGCAAGCAACATGTGGGCATGTGCCCACAGTTGCTATGAAGTAGCACATACATCTGTGACTAATATCCAGATCATTCCATTTACTGGACCCAAGACAATAAAAACAATGGATAAGTTTAAAGAATTTTATTGTGGGTGGCCAGTCAGTATGACTAAGACACAGGCACTTTCTATCTGCTTCAAACAGACTTCAGTCTGACTGATCAGAGTCCCATGTGGTCAGTCTGGAAAAGTGGAAACCACCAAAAAACTCCCAAACTCACTGGATTTTAAGTATGTTCCCGCATAGCTTACTCTTGATAATCATAATTCTCAAAGTCATACAGCCAAAACAGTGGAGAACAGAACTATTTTAGTGCATTATTGTCACAAGATTGTTAGAAAATTGAATAGAATTCAGAGAAAAAAAGAAAAAGTTGCAAAGGAGACTTGAAATTTTAGATAGAGCTAAGCAAAGACCTTGGCTATTTGAAAAATGCACGCATAATGTAGAGTTCTGCAAATATTATCTCCAAAAGCTAAGAAAGTCTAATATAAGGGGACTGGTTCAAAATGAATTAGGTTTTGATGAGACATCATTAATTTATTAAGGAGGATGAGGAACTCAAGAGAGATAGAATACAGGAACAGAAAAGGAGACATCCACAGTATATAGCTAAAAAACCTCCAACGATAAACCTCAAAATATTAAAGAACCCTCCTGAATCTAGATAGCCAATCAACATGACATGTCACACTCAACAGTATTGCAATGACACAGCTGGCATTTAAAGCTGAGTTATCCTGATATCAGCAGGAAGTCCAGACTGCTTCTCCACATGTAGTACATAACACTTCAACTGCCCTGCCACTACACCCTGCAGATATGTATGAAATCCATTGGAAAACCAATGTAAATACATTTTAGTTATTTTAAATTTACATGAAGGCATAAATAGTCAGGTGTGTGCAACCCAGATTATTAACAGTTCAAATAACACAGTGTTCTAATAACAACTAACAAGTCTATTCTGTTTCTGTAAGTGGAGAAAGCTCATAGCATATGAAATTGGTAGGTACTGATATTTATGCATCCTGCATTTGTCATCCAATAGTTCTTTACATCACTTTAGAGTGGATTACTCTATGTTACAGTGTAGTTTCTGCTCTTTGGGGAGCATAATCAGATACCATTTGCCTCTACATGTTGGTTTACAGCCAAGACTAGACTGTGAGGGGTACCTGCTCTGAAAGCAAGCACTAGGCTTCAGATTACTCTGAAATGAGACTTTGTAACATTAACTGCAGTTAAATTTCCACATATTCTAAGAACAGCCAGATTTAGTAAGCTTCTGAAATGAAACAGAACAACCAAAACAGTTTTGAGGGAACTGCTAAAAGGACAGGGTCATAACTAGTGTATAATTTATTGCTAAATCAAAAACAATGATTTGAACAGGGATGAGAATCTAGCCTTAAAAGCGTTCACACAATCCACCCACGTTCAGAAGATTTTGCTGTGAGACACATTGCAGGTTGAGGTCTGGGAAGAAATGACCAATTTAGGCAAAGGAAGAAAATATTAAGTCAGCTTCTACTGACTTTGAAAAGGAAAAAAAAACTGATTAAGGGCCAAGACTTGCCTGCTATGCAAGAGGATATACCATAGAGCCTAAAGTGGACATGACTACCCACTTCCCTGGATGTGTCAGCTGGTAACTATTTATCTTTTGATTTAATAGACTTTATTATAAGCAAGTGGTCTTTTGCTAAGTGAATACCTCTCATTTACTTTTCCAGATTATACTCTGAGAACTACCACAGCATATTCCATATGGTAAAAGCAGTAAAAATAGCAACTAGATTGTAGGATTTATACAGAAACATTACTCTCCCTGTGTACACTAAGAAGTTCTCTGCCTGAAACTAGGCAATAGATTCAGAAAGTGCTCTCATCTATACTTACCTGTTCCCCTGTCATTCCTTCTTTAGCAACTCACTGCTGCTCTCCCGCTTTTTCAAACTGACCAGCTTCACAGTAATAATTTACTACCACATTGCACATCCTACTAATCTTTTTTTATTTATCATCAAGAAAGTCACTAGTGTCACTATCTTTTTGCTGCATTCAATCAAACTTAAAATAACGAGTTCCTCTGAGCAGAGTCCAAACCAATTTTATGAAATGAGGTTGAGGAGTAATGTTGTATAATAGATGAAAAGCATGGCATAGAATCTCTGAATCGTATTTTCTATTCATGCTTTAATTGTAACATTTTGGCTATAAGATATTCTCCCCAAGTCTAGAATTGCCCTACATTACTAGTAAAACTGTTTAAGAAACCTGCTTACAACAGTAAGGCTGGATTGCACTGAATGCCAAATAGTCCAAATAATGCAGTTCATCTATTGCTCTCTGATTTCACGTTTGTAACTTCACATGTTTCATGAGGTATGTGTAGGTCCATAAAGTACACTGATCATGTTAGCGGATGAAGTTTAAATTATTCCAAACCAGTATGACGTCCTCCCTAAAACCTAGAAAACATCAGTAGGACCTAGAAAGCATTGATAGATTGTTGAACTCAGATCAGTCTTCCATGTATCTTAATAAAATATCTTGTCATCATCTTCTGTGTTCAAATCATGTTGTGCTAGTAAAATTCTTTTAACCTGTGTTTGACTATGAGTGTTCATAATTCAATTCCTGTTTTCTCTTCCTCAAAATTTTTGCCAAGAAGCTATAAGGAGTTGCAGACAAACTGACCTACAGTATAATGATAACCCACAGGAGACAGCCAGAACTCAGCCTTTTAGGGGTTATGTACATACTTTACTACATGAAGAATGAAAAAGCATACTGAAAGAAAAATATTACTTTCAGTCTCTCAGACCATTGGTAAATTGCTATGTGATATCCTAAGGGTGAAGAGGAAAATAGTTAAACAAAGTAATTAATGAGGATTATTTTCTTGCCTTACGTAGAATTCACATTTAAGTAACTCAGTCTCTGGTTTATATCTTTATTTGGTGTAGTAGAGCAGCTTCACATAGCCAAATGTTAGAGAAGTACCCTATCAAAGAGTAGGTATGCATCATATCCAGTATTGCCTCCTCCATGTAAAGAAGCAGAGAACTCCCTGCCTGTTTGACATTAGGAAACCCAATAGCTTCTGTGAGCAGTTGTGCTCAACAGTATTACTCCATAGTATCCCAGCTACTTGCATTCCCAAAGTGTAAAGGGAAAAAAAAAAGATAACAACAAACCCCACAACAACCCTGTACTGTGTCTCACTGGGACGGAGCTAAGTTTCTTCATAGCATCCCATATAGTGCTTTATTTTTGATTTGTAACTAAAACTGTGTTGATAACACAATGTTTTGGCTGTTGTTGAAAGGTGCTTGCTCAACACTGAAGTTTTGTACCCATCCACTCTACCTGCTGCTGGAGTAGACTGTGAGTTTGCAAGAAGTTGGGAGGAGCAGTTGACTCAAACTGGTCAGAGTGATATTCCATACCATGACCTCATGCTCAGAAATAAAAACTCAGGGAAAGTGAGAGGAGAAGTAAGAAATTAATGGTTATGGCATTTGTCTTCCAAAGTAACTATAATGCATGCTGAAGCCTAGCTTTACAGGAAGCGGCTGAACATTTGCTCAGTGACAGGAACTGGCAAATAAATTCCTTATTTTTCTTTAGTGTGTTCTGTAAGATTTGCTGCTACCACCCCAAACAAGGAGGAATCACAGTACTATTCATGTTTCAGAAGTTTCAGTGTGTTTTTTCCTCTATTAAAAGTAGCACAGGCTACTAAAACTGAAGACTGATAAGTCATCTGATTTCAGTACTGTCTTAAAATATTTACAGTCACTAAATGCATATTATTTCATTATCCCATTGAAAATAGAGTGTAGACTTTTACAAAAGAGATGACAAATTATGGGAGTTTCAGTGTGACTGCAGAGGGTGGAGGCTGCAGTTTGGGATGAATACCTTTAATGACATATCCCAAACTGCCTTGCACTAGGATAAAAAAGCACAGGATGATGCTGAACACTTACTATGGAGGATGTGCTGTGAGGACATCATGGTAAAAAGACATAACTGTGGACAATGTCTAACCCACAGCCTTTATCTCATTCCTAATTGGATCATACCTACTATCCCCTTGTATCTATGTTCTCCTTTCTGAATGGATGTCTTTTAGCAAAGCAGAAGAAGATGGTAGGAATACTTTTCAGCATACTAGAAGGTAGGATTCTTCAAATCCAAGGGCAAGCTTCCAACTAGGAAAGTAATTCATATTAGCTTTGGGAAATAAATTTTAAATACTTTCGATATAATTGGTTTCATACATTTGGGAGGACTTTAAGGAGAAAAAATATTACTAGAAATTAACAAAAAATAATAATAGAAGATGCAAAATATCTTTAAGACACTATTTCTTTGAAATTTCAAGTTGACCTCTAAGTTCCACTGGAACAGAAAAACATGATTAGGGTAAGAAATGTGTTCCTTATTTCAGTATATTACATGTGTTAATGCTTAAGTGACTTGAGTAAGCCACAGCTGCTCTCCCAGGACGTGTGCAGGTACATTCAGAACTGTAGAATGTCAGATGTTCCACAGAATAATGCAGCCCACACATAAAAAGCATAGAAAAATATGCATGAAACACTGTTTAAAATGCTTTGCTTTCTCCTGTATTATTTCCTCTAGCTTATTATACCAATCACCTGCAGCATAAATCTGTCTTCACCATCTGTTCTGTCTTCTAAAGCAGATCCTCATTGCCCTTGACTCTTGTTCTTGTATACAATTCTTTATCAAACATAATTGGTAATAACATTGATACCAATACCATCTTCCCAGGCATACTGCTTAACTCTTCTACATCCAGAATAGTGTTGAACCTGACACATGAAGGTGAAAATCCTTTGAACAGCACGGAATTTTTTTCCAGTGCTGAACCAGTCACATCCTCCTCACTACTGGGGCTACAGGATTATTTAAATGTGCCATTGAGAAAATGAGCTTAGAATTTCAGAATTTTAAGACTGTCAGTTATGAACAGAGACAGAAACATGCTGTAAGGAGCTGATAGAGAAATCAGAATTTGATCCCTTATACTCTTGTGTGTATCACAGTTACCTACTGTGGTAGGTCTGAAGGTTATAAAAAAACAAAATCAGAAATATCAGAAAAAAAAAATCAGAGAATCAGAAATAAAACTGTTTCAAGCATGACTCATTTACAGGGTGTATTTCAGGCACAGAGTCTCCTCTGCCACTTGAATTGTAGCATTAATTATGACAGTGTTCAAGGGAAAATAAAGGTGGTTTTTGCTGTTTTAGTTTAGAACAACTAAAAATATAGTAATAGGATGTATTTTACAAAAAAAAAAAATAGGTTAAGGCTTGGAAGGTGATTGATTCATGTGGTGCACTGTACAACACAGAGGAAGCACAAAGCCTTTCATTTCCAGGCATCACCAGTTTGCTTTCATTTGTGCACTATGGCTATATAACTTATTTTTTAAAAGCTTTGGATTTTGAACAGCTGAAGTATTGAGTACTGTATTTAGAGAAGCTTCACATGCCTTTAAAGTAGATGTTTCATTGCAGAAGTAAAATAAAGTGAGTTCTTCACAAAACATTTTTACATCTTTGTAAATTAAATAATATTAACCTTTTAATTCCTTGATTGGTTTAAAAGTGTGACTGTATATCATCGTCTTGTCTTATTTCAATTAGAGGGTATTTGTCTGCCAAATACACAGAAAACTCATCTTTCTGATTTTATAAATTCAAGATGAGATGTTTTGGGACTACGTATTACATCATCATATGCAATAGTAAATCACTATTTGCTAAAGAAAGCAGAGAAATCAATAAAATTCAAATTCACTTTCATATGGTTATGAAGTGCCTTAAAAGTGACTCATAGAATCCAACTGGCTTTACAAAGTCAACATTAAATGTATTCCTAAACCACAAGTGTGGATAAGTCTATGACAATATCCTCCAGCAATTTATAATTTCCCTCAACTCATGCATTACATCAGCTCTAAAATATTCCTATATGAGTTTGAAGTTTAGGTAACGACCAGAAAACTTTATTCACTTTCTCCAAATTGTATATTTCCCCTCAAATCCCCAAAGCCAGATGTTCTGAATGACAAAAATATTTTTCAGTCAAAGCATATATATTAGAGCTACCATGCATCCATCTTCCTTCAGCTCAGGCCCTTTCATTTTTTGGTGGAGATTTGAACATTAAGAACATACAGTTTAAGGTTCAATCTTCAGCAGGGTCTCTAATTAACAGAATGAACAACCATGTAACTCATGATGAAAATGTAAATACTGAAGTGTACTGAGAGATAGAAGTGTTGTAGATAGGTAATATTATTCTGCCTGAAATGGGAAAGAGAATGGAACATAACACAGATATCCGTTTCCTTACTTTACTGATGTAATCATTAGGCTATTATTTAAAAGAATAATTTTATACAATCATCAGTTATACCTTAAACATAGCTTTGACAGCTCCTCCTGAATGGATTTTCTCAAATGTTTAAATATCTCTTTCTCTAGATAGCATAAGATCTTGAATTCTGTTGAAATAGCTGCAGATTTCATCTTTTTGCGTCTTTACCTATATATATATATATAATCCTAAGTATAGCTGTATCACTAATCTAAACACTAGTAAATGCTTGTTCAAATTATTCTTCTGAGGAACTGCTTTCACACAGATATCTTGCAAGTAATTTGGTACTTGATGCAACAAGTCCAGTGGTAATTCTGTTCATTTTTAGTTGAATACTCAGATAAATACATAATTTAAAAAATTAACCAAGGTAGTAATTTATCTTAAAACAATAATAAAAATTATAAAAATGAAATTGTTGAAATATAATATTTATAAAAATGCTTATAAAATTACAACTATCAAAACTATTAATACTATTTAGTAAATACTAGCATACAATAACTAGTAGATTTGCATTCATCAGTTAGAGGATCTGATTTTATTCTGCTAAAGAAAATGTAGAAGCATGAGCCCTTCTGCCCAACCAACTATAGAAATATTTGTAAAAAAACCCTGCATATTAGAGGCTTGATTCTCCTTCTGGTAGCAGATATTCTTTTGGCTATACTTCCTTTTTTTCCCAATTTTCCAATTTCAAGTCTGTAGAAACTCAATGCTGTTTTTCAGGTTTAAAGAAATTGGCTATATGAACAGCTGAAAAAAGCAAGCAAGTGGCATGACACTTGTATCTGTAAAACTGTCTTAATTTTAATAGCAGTTTTCACATTTTTTCTTCAGTGTGTGTGCTGTTTAGGTTAAAAGCACTTTTTGGACAACATTTTTGCCTGTTTTGTAGTTGAAACTTGCTATAACTTTTCAAACTTGATAAATTATGCATAGCGAAGCAAGCTTATGGTGGGTGAATATTAATGGCAGGAATTAGAGCACAGAAACTAATCTATAGTCAGAGAACACTAAAAGAGAGAGTACTAAGTGACATAAGTAGGCTAATTGGATGCTTCTTACAGGAACTGTTTTTCTGCAAACATTAGATTCACCTGACAGAGATTTACTTGACGACTCTTGGCATGAGAAAGAAAGAAAATGCTTCTCTTTTGTGTCAAAGTAACAGATCTGTATACTGACAACAAGGGAAATAAAAATTCCCAATACCCAGTACCTCAAAGGTATATAATTTTTCTTCTTCATTTATTTCAAGAATCAAAATAATTCTCCTCACTTTCCTTACAGTTATCTTCCTGTCCTTGACAAAGACAACTTGTATTGTCAGAATAAGAAAACATTTAAGAAAATAATGATAGAAGCTTTTTCCAACTATTTTGCATTACAGTATCATGGATCAGTGTCTGTATGTGCTTGAGATGTTCTAGTTCTAAAACAGTACAGCTGTCTTCCTGCTCACAAAGATGGGCAACAGCTTTTAAAATCTTTATTAATGTTTTGTTTTTTTTTTTTTTTTTGACAAATTGTGAGACGTGTCTTTCTCGGGCACTATGGTAGTGTAGGTCAGTGCTAGTTAGTGGTCCAGTTTCCAGATAACTATTGCAGTCTCAATGCCTCTCTGAACTGTGAGTGGTATCTGGGTAGAGCACTCAAATCCCACCCAGCAAGAGAGGGAAACTTGAGCCGATAGTCTGCAGAAAAAAGCTGACAGTCTACAAAAGCCATAGTATTTCCAAAATAAAGGTGGGAAATGCCTTCATCACATGGTCCAAAGGATCACCTGTCTAAAGGATTATCTGAGCGGCCTGATCAAAAGTTCAGAACCAGGGTGAATCAGTAGAGAAACGTTGGGGAAAGACTTAAGTAATGAGATATTGAGTCTTTGATTGATAAGGAAGTGCCAGGAGTAAGCCCTTGATGCACTACAGCTATGTAAAACTTAAAATCCATTCATTTTATGTTTGGTAAAACTCATTAACAATATGACTGGAAACTGCATGAAACACAGAAAATTGTAACATTATATTTAATACCTTCAAACCACCAACTCTTAATCTTATACACAATAATATCATTTATAAATTTCAAAATTGTTCTGTTGTCAACAGCCATTATAGATGGAACAGCAAATGTGTAAACCATCTTTACATTACTAGTACTTGTGGAGGCTTCCCTTCTAAAAGCCCAAACTGAAGTAGTAAAACAAAGTTGAGACACAGATACCAAAAAGTCTGTGAAGCTCTCCAGAACATGACTTTTGTCCCTTCTGGAGCAGGAGTCTTTCTGATCATGTGCGGTATCCTTGGTACCTACCAGGATATTACTGAGATTGAGTTACTTCATTGGTATAAAGTCAAGACACAAACCCAGAGTAAGTGAATATAAGGTCAAATAAAGATGGATGATTTTCAATAGCATTAGGGGAGTATAAATAGAATTAACAGTTTAGATAAACTTTCCAGTCTGATTCTGTAAAATGATAGCTAAACCCATTAAGATAGAGACCCTTTGACAGGATCTTACCACCGGGAAGCTATATGCAAAGTAAATAAAACAAAGCACAACTACAAGTACATTAAATACAGTATTAGATAATGAATAGCTACCTCATTGCTTCTTCATGTTTTGGTACAGTTTGCAATATACTATTTAACCATCCTTTCCAAAGCACATCTTTCTTAAGCAGTACACAAATAGTATTATATTTTAAAGATATCTTTGCATTTTAAAGGACTGAAGAATGAGTCTCACCTTATTTAAACAGATGCATCAGATATTACTAGAAGGCAATCCCAGAATTTTCTATGAAAATATATGTATTGATATATGAATTCATAGCTTCATACTTTCTGTGCTAATGTTTACATTGTGAAAAACTAGAAATCAAAATATATTTATATATTTACATCTGTTTTAAATAACACACAATTTGTTCTACAACTGAAAAAGTACACTGATTTATACATTTATATAATACACAACCATACATAAAGTTTGAGATGCAACTCTCTCATTAATTTACAGATGATTATTAAGAAAATAAGTTTGAAATTTTGTAAACTTGCCCATTTGTTTGATTTTAGGTGAATATAGATCCGTATATAATAGAAAACCAAATCTTTCCATCTAAAGCCAAGAAAAGAGATGTTTTTATGGTTGGAATTGTTACATCTCAAGTAACAAGCACAATCTCTTGATACATACATGTGTCCAGTACATTGTGCTGGACACATACATGTGTCCAGTACATTGTGCTGAACACATACATGTGTCCAGTACTGTGTCCAGTTCTGGGCTCCTCAGCTCAGGAGGGACAGGGAAGTGCTGGAGAGGGTCCAGCGTAGGGCCACCAAGATGATCAAGAGTATGGAACATCTTTCATATGAGGAAAGACTGCAGGAACTGGGGCTATTTAGTCTGGAGAAGAGGAGACTGAGGGGTGATCTTATTAACATTTACAAATATCTAAAGGGTGGGTGTCAGGAGGTTGGGACATCCCTCTTCTCTATAGTAGATAGTAACAGGAAAAGGGGTAATGGGATGAAGCTGGAACACAAAAAGTTCCACTTAAACATAAGAAAAAACTACTTCACCATGAGAGTGATGGAGCACTGGAACAGGCTGTCCAGAGGGGTTGTGGAGTCTCCTTCCTTGGAGGTCTTCAAGACCCTCCTGGACATGTTCCTATGCAACCTGATCTAGGTGAATCTGCTTCTGCAGGGGGGTTGGACTAGATGATCTCTAGACGTCCCTTCCAACCCCTGCCATTCTATGGTTCTAAGATACATGATTATTGGTACTATATCAATGGTTTTATTACACAAGAAAACTTACTTAAATGCTTCATAATTAAGACTTCAAATCAATCAGTATTAAATTAGTTTGTGCCAGAACAAAGACAGTAGATTGGAAAGAGAATCCTGCTGTATGAATGTCAGGTATGAAGGAGGAAATTTGGTTAAGCAGCATTTTTTTTCTTTCAACTGCTGCTTCCTTCCTTGCTGTGGCTCTATATGCAGTATTCAACTACAAGAACATCTTACCTCTATTTTACTGCAAATTTCTACTTTTAGAGGATGTTTTAGCTCTATGTTATACTATTATCCCATGCCCTTCCACATAGCTACTAACAACAAAGGGATTTTTTTCTGTTGATCTGCTGTAAGCGTTTATAAGGCCAAGTATCAGCATGAGAACATCCCTATTCATTCAGAGATGCCTTTATCAAAGCCAGCAAGTTAACAGCTTTATTGTCCATCAGTTACTAGTTGGTTTGGTACAAGTAGGTTTGTGAGTTAAGAAGATATTGTCAGTATCTGCTTGCCTCAACGCTCTGCACACACATTACACTAGATATCAGTAATATATATATTCCTGTGAATGTGTTTTCCACATTTCACCAGACTTCAGTAGAGAGAGAAGCAAAGAAGAAAATATCACTCCATCATGCTCCAAGCCTTGCCTGTGTAGCAATTTTACCACAGTAAATACGGACTGATTTAAAAAACCCAGTATGCAGGAATTTCAAAAGCTCAAAGCAGCTTCTCAGATGAAAAATTGGATAAGGGGTTAGGAAGATAATATTACCAATAGTGTTTCAACATTTCTGCTATTAATTCTTCTCTTACATTCTGACAAGACAGCTGAAGCAGCTGTTTCCTGGACTCTGAATTTTTAAAAAAAGCCATTACCCCCAAATTAAATCAACCACCTCTCTTTTCCCCTCCAAACTGCACTCTGTAATGCACTCTGCTGTTTATTTTTATTTAGTATTAAAAGCGCAAAAGAGTGGATTAGTGAAGGTGATCTCATCATGAAGACTTTGTTTTTGACAAATTTACTCTTTTCCCCACTGTAAAACATGTGTAGTAGGGGGAGGATAACATTTCACTCTGGAGAAAACAAAAGGGATAACAAAGATTCTTTCCTTGCCAGTCATGGGAACGGTGGAATGATTTCTCCCTCCCTCTCTCCCTATCCAATATATTTGCATTTTTCATATTTCCCTTAATTTTAAAACTATGACACTTTCCACAAACAATGTGGAAACTTTTTGCATTTTAGATGTGAATGACATTCAAGTGTGAAAAGTAAAGGAAAGCTTATTGTTCGTTGTCAAGTTTCAAAGGAAATAGACTTTATTTCACTGCACAGTTCTTAGATACCATTTCCAAAGCTTTTATTCCTGGCTACAGGAATAGAAATGGAGGGATCTTGTTCAATTCATAGATATATTAGGCACTGAGGAGGTGAAAAAACACAGGTTCAAAGACTATAGGAAAACTAGAACTACTCCAGTAATGAAGCATGTTTCTAGAATAAAGACTGTTAAGGTTAGCAATCAGTCATATTAGCATTGAATGTGTCCAAACTATATATAAATCAATGCTCAGAAATAGTAAGAAAAACCAGTGGAGAACCCTTCATATTGATGCATTGCACAATACCTCCTTGAAACCAAGTACCTGAAATGGAATACATTCTTGTTCAAGAGCCCAGGAGATGGCTGGATCTGGCAATAATAGAATAAATTTGTCTAAAATTCATACACCTCCAAAACATGCTCAAAATTCACGTGTCACTGTTGATGTTTTGAGATGAATTTAGGTGTTGAGAGAGAAACATTTTATAGTTCCTTGTCAACAACTTATTTCCCATTTAAAATTTCAACCGATAAAGTGAATTATTTCATCAAATACCTCTAGTATACCAAACTTTCATTAGATACAGTGATATGGATGATCTATTGTTTTCTGGATAGAGCATAATTGAGCAAAAATGACAGGCAGCAAAGTCAACCTGCCTGTCAAGCTATTTGGCACTCCTCACACCAAACCACAATTTGTTTATGGCAATCGAGAAAAGATCCCATGCTTGAAGGGTGAAACTAGGGCTGTCAAGCTGTCCAGTGGCAGTAATTTTTGTGGTACATTGTCACCAAGACAATCCTCTCTCCCTAACTTTGAGGAGTCATTCAGATATTTCTATCAAAATTGTATCCCAGGTCTGAGGCACAGTATCACACCTATTCAGTTCATCAGTCATCCCTGAGGTAAAGTACAGGTAGATGCAATTACCTCATGCCAAACTCTTATCCAGCTTGTCATAACATAGACAAGTGGACGGACCACTGGCAGCAGGCAATTGTTCACTATCTCTCACTGTTTTAATTTTGCATTTCACTGGGTCTTGATTGTGACCCAGTTTTAACATGCATTAGTGACTCCATTTATACTTCTGCAGTTGAACAGCATCTTTTACAAATCTTTGTTTCCCTCCTTTCCTCAGTCTTAGAAAATGGAAAATCCAGACTTTAAGCATGGCCCCACTAATGTGGAGAGGAAACAGTTTCTGCAACATGGAATATATTTCATAAATTGAGATATATCCCAACACTCACTCACTTAAGCTTTTAGAGTCTGAGAGCAGAGGAAAATTTCAGAGTGCAGGTTAAGATGATTTTTAGTCACTTACAGTTGCAAGTAGGTTCTCCATACATCACACTGACAACTCAAATCTCCAAAGTATAAATGTCAAAGATCTTTGCCTTGCCTAAAAGCAACTTGATGGATAAAACCAGAGAATTTCAATTAAGGATGAATGTACAATTACTTTAAAGAAGAATAAAACTAAGCTCTCCATTAGGAATATATGAGCAGTTGTTTAAAAAAAAAAAAAAAGTACTGACCATTCATTCAATTAACTCCTAACCTTGAAGGCCACAGATCATTTAATTTGTCACCACATTGATTAGGCAGCTCTAGATTCTGAAAGCACTTTCATGCCATTAGGTTATTAGAGCCAGCTAATTTGTTTTCCTAGAATTACATGAATAAACTGGACACATTAGCTAATTAAGAAAGTTAGAAGATTCATATTGAACCTTTTCTACATGTATAACGAATAGCTATTATGAAAACACCGATTCAGAGATAAAATATGTACTCTTTTTCAAGATATAACATACATCACAGTATTTTGAAACTAAAATTGTAATTTTGCTGTTACAAAATTACAAGATACAAGGAAATAATGTTAAGTAACAAATCCCAAACAAAAATCTCTCAAATTCATAACTGTTTTAATCTAAGTACAAACCCCTTCGCTTTACTATTTTAAAAGGTTTTTTAACTATAGCTCCTCTCCAAACAGTAAAGCAATCTTTATATCTACTGGTTGGTTGAATGGGAATACACTAAGTCTAACAAGATATTTTTAGAGAGACAGGTTGAGAGTAAAACAAATTAGAAATGTTTTCTTATTTTTTTATGAGGTGTATAAAATAAAGCATTCTCCTACCTTAGTCAAAGATCCTTGCTTCTGACTGACTGCAAAAATTTCACTTGCATCCTAGTAAACTCTTGAGCAGTAATCCTGTTATGTGTCTACAGCAGTTTCATGGGGGTGGTACTTCTGTGTAATAATGAATTCACCAGGGAATCTTCCCTTTCAATGAATGTTGATCCAAACAAGGAAGTCACTCTACTCTTACTGTCACGAGCTTTTGGATAATTAGGTTAAGATGCAGGGAGAACGTGTACATACATACAGTGATGCAGATTCAAATATTTCCTATATGCTAAATGTTTGATAAACAGGCTGAAAACTGCATTGTGCTTTGCAGGGAAAGTGTACACATCTATGTGTACATACACATTATATATATATATATCAAAAAGGAGAATGTCAAAAGGTAAACATGAGAAAATTGCTTATTTAGTCTATATAGTGTGGCAAAAGAACATAGCTGCATCTAGTAGTGATTCTAAGAATTTAATCTGAGTAGAGATTCAAAGTCAGGCATACCAATCCTTACCTAAAAAAAAAATATATTTAAGTGTTTCTTAATCCTAAATGATAAACTGCATAAAAAGCAGATCCACATCCTCTCACTGGCAATCACTAATTTCCTCTGCACAATGGCAGCACAGATCTAATGAAGAAGCTCTGTAATATGTTAACCCAATAATGTCAAAAATAGCTTCCTACAAGCTCTTTGTCAAAGAGCGGTGACATTTCTAGTGTGACATATGAGTAAAAAAATCTTGGAGAGTATATGTAGTCATTTGATACAATAAACACCAAATGCGAGACTAAATTGGTATGTCACCTGAAAAGAGATATATCTGGCAAGGTTACGGCAGTGAATGTGGCAAAAGTGTTTAACCAGCCACTTCAGTGGAGCTGTAAGAAGGGTGCTCAAACACATGGACTAAGTGATTATATCAGCCTTTATTAAATCATTCAACGCTTTACTTATCTAATTTACAGATAAAAGGAAAACCAAAACAAAATTGATCTAAAAACAAGGCAAAACTAGCAAGTTAAAAATAGGATTTTAAAACATTTTAGGTATTCAAATTAAAAGCATCTCTCCCAAACCTCAGCTTGGGAAAAGGCTGATAGGAAAACCTATAAAAGAATCAACAGAATAAATAAAAATTTAGTTCTTTACATACCTGTCCATTCACTTTTGTACATATTCAGTTGATGACAAGGCTGAGAATGTTGCCAGCTACTACTTTCAAAATTCAAAAGCAGGCCAGAAAATAGATGTGCCTTTCTCTAATTCCTTAATTTGCCCGTCAGTCTTATAGATTTCTTAGCTACCTCAAAACAGGTGCAAACTATCATACCTTTTTTTCTGTTTAAATTCCAGCATTTATCCAGGGTGTGGAAGACAAACTCAATTCCCTTTACTTCAAATACAACCTGTTTCCCAACTCCACCCAAGTGCCCTTAACAGCAAGTCATGAAGTGGTCTGTGTGCTTACCACACATTCTTTTAAACCTATCCCAAAAGAGATGCAACACTTAAGAATCTAAACTACTTAAAAGACAAATCAAAAGAATAAACATCATCCTAGAAAGTTCAAACATGTGCATAACCTGAAGAGCAGGTAATGACCTTATCTAGAGTAGAATTTTTTTATTTTATTTTAAGAGAAATGAAAAGAATTCACAGTTGCTTAACTCAAAGGGCAGAGGTGAAGAAAGAGCAGTGAGGGAAGAGAATGACAATGTATAACTATGTCAAAAGCAAGAGCAAAGATGTTCCCCATCTGAAACACTGTGGCCAGGAGGGCTGAGAAAATGATGATTCCCCGTGCTCACATTGGCAAGGCTGCATCTGGAATCATATATACAGAGTGACAACGAAGCTGGGGAAGAGTCTAGAAAACAAGTCTGATAAAGAATAGCTGAGGGAGCTGGTGTTGCACAGTCTAGAGAAGAGGAGGCTGACAGGAGATGTGATCACTCTTTACAACTACCTGAAAGGAGGTTTTAAAGAGATGGGGGTCAGTCTCTTCTCCCAGTTAGCAAGTGACAGAACAAGAGGAAATGGCCTCAGGTTGCACCAGGGGAGGTTTAGATTGGATATTAAGAAAAACTCTTCACCAAAAAGGTTTCCAAGCATTGGACCAGGCTGCCAAGGGAAGCGGTTGAGTCATCATCCCTGGAATATTTTAAAAAAGTGTAGATGGGGTGTTTAAGGATTTGTTTCAGTTGTGGAACAGCAACAGGTTAATATTTGGACTTGATCTTAAAGGCCTTTTCCAACCTAAAGGGTTCTATGATTTTATAGTAGTATAACAAGCAATGAGTTTAAACTGCAAGAAAAAAGGTTTTACAATGTCTGTCATGGATCTACCTGTAAAGAGGGAGATTCTACTGTCTTCTAGCTTGCCAGGGAGGTTTGAAGAACAGGTTAAAAAAAGTTATCATAAATAATATAGGAAGACTTGATTTTGCATTAGCTGAGTGAGGGGATCTATATGTGTGTAGACAACAATTTTAGTGCAAGTTATGCATATTGAACACACAGAAGTGAAACATGTTTCTGTCATTTTATGCAAAGCATAAGCACACTTTTATTCTAGCTTGTAAAAAAGCTCAAAATAATTATATTGACAGGAATTATTTATGTCAATAGAAGTATGAATACTATCCTGCTAATGAGAAGTTTAAAAGCAATAGAACACCAATTTATAATTTAAATTTTAATTCCATTTTAAATATCTGCTTGCTTCATTCATTCAAAAATCTTTATCTTCACTTTAGAACAGCTAAAAGCATACAGGATATTTATCTAAATTAAGGTTTTTCCTTTCTCAATTTCATACAGAAATTTTGAGCATTTAATAATGATTTTCATAATTGCAAGAACAAAACCTATGTCCCAGGTATGCTACTTCTCTAAGTACTTTGATTCTACTCTTTGAATGAAGTAATTGTACACTGGTAGATCTTAGAACTTAATTATACTTAAGTATTCTGAGTAATTTTACTTAAGCTTTCTTTTATTGATCTTAAGACCTTCTTTTAGTGATCTAATATACAATTGGAATGCTATTGCACCTTCTGGCTTGTACATTGCTCGTATAAAATTACCATCTACTTTAAAGATTACTTTGTAGAAAAGTTACTCCAGACAGCAAAGGTGTTGTTTTTAAGTAAATAAATTACACACAGGTCCCTTTGCTACTGTTAGATATCCAAAATTGCAGTTATGCTTGTACTATTTCATAGCTCTTACTAGTCAGCCATGAAGTAGTACGTGGTACTACTGTTCTTTACACAACTGTCATTTAATCACATTAAATTGTGGCATTTTGTAAAGCAGCTTTTGGCAAAGGAAAGGAAATTCTATAAAACGCCACCTTTCTGCAAACAATGATTTGATATACTTCTATTGTGTTGGAGAACTGTAACCAGTGTTTAGCAACACCTGCACATCATGAAACCTATTAATGCTTCAGTGAAAGGCAGAAAGCACTTTAATTATTGGAAAGTGCATTTCATCCACAAGCTATAAACAGAGATTTCAGCTGTCAGAAACAAATCTGAGTGGAATTATAGTTCAGTGGTATTTAACACAAATAAGATATAAATCTTCTCATGTCAGTGTTTTCTATTCTTTTCCTGTCTAGTCAGGAGAGCTCAATAAACATCTCTAGAAAAACATGCAAGACCTAGGATAATTTTCCTTACTTTTCCATGCTAAAGTACAGATCATGTAGTACAGAGTAAAATACAGATCATGCGGTCATGATTTGTACATGATCACGGAGCTCCCATGGATTCTGTATTTCTACAAAATATTGATGATATTTGGTATCTATCACACTTTTTTCTCTGGTGATATATAGAATTCTGTGTGGAGTCAGTTCTTCCAATCAGTAGGAAAACAGTAGAGCTCCCACTATACATCCAGGCTAAGAAGTACTATCACTAGTATTTGTCAGGAGCCTAATTCAGATTTCCTTGTAACAAGGACTGTCAAAAAGAGACTGGGGACATCCCTTTGCAGAGTTATCTGGGTGTACCTAACTAAAGAGATTGCAGAACCATAGTTAAAGCTATCTTTGAGAAAGCCTGTGAAAAAAAATGCCATCTTGTATCATAACATATATGCTTTGAAGTAATACTCTCATTGCAGAGGCTTGGCTATACAGGATGGCTTGCTGAACTAATAAAGACTGGAGAGGCTAAATTAACACATTTACCATAAACATTCTTCCCATAAAAACAGTAATTTCAGAGAGTCATATAATTGTAGGGAAGAAGATAATGAAAAAAAGTACAAGACTAGTGTATACACTACAATTAGACTGGAATACATCAAGCAGCATTACACTGGGAAACAGTTCATACTGTCATGTATATTTACTCCATTAAGAGGTTTGAGTCTGTTAAAATTATATTTATTAACTATACTCTATTGCTGTGATGAGTTTAATCTCCGAAATAAAAGGCTGCAGTGAGAAAAAGTTCTATAAGCTGCTATAGAGAAGGCTGACAAAAGCTTGTGTATTTTCCAAATGACTTACATATATGACTTTGTATGTGATTATTATTGCCAGCCTAAGATTCTTAGCAACTTCAAGGAAAAGACCTGTTTTGCTTTTTAGAGTTTTTGCAAAGATGCACATTGAAGAAACTACTTTCCAAACTTTTACTAAGAGCACAATTTTTAAGCTCAAGTGTTATGTTTACATCAGTACTGTTCTTAAGGCATTACTGTTGCTAGGATAAGTTTGTTTATAGAAGGCAGATGAAGTAATTCTCATAAATTTTTCTGAGGATTCCCTGTTTTTCCAGTGACTATTTACTTCTAACCTCCTTGCCCTTTATGTGTGGGTAGTGCTTCCTCTCTTCAGATGGTGTAGAGCAGTTCAGTGGCAGTGCTTGCCAGCACCAAAAGCATTGCTCTGGTGTCCTATTTATGCTACAAGAAAAAAAAAATTACATATCTTCTTAAAACTAGGCATTGAAACAGAGGCAACCCAATACACTTCTATGAAATTTCTTTCTACAAACAATTTTAGCCTCCTAAGCCCTCACAAGGAATACAAAACAGCTTTCTCTATGTTTAATTAAAAGCTATTATTAATTTGCGTTTAATTTAGCTGTAATATAAAGCCATGGCCACATAGCAGAAGAAAGAATGGACTACAGTTTTACTATCTCACCTCATAAACGCTGTAAAGTTTTCCTCATAACTCTTGATACTGCAGAAGTTGCTGCATTTCTCATGAATAACTAAACAGATTATAAATACTTTCACTTTGATATTCATAGACTGATATCAAAATATTATAACCTTCCCTGAGTTTCCTGTTTCCCATGACTTCCATCTCAAATCTTAGTGACCTTTGAGTAGGGAATTTTTTTGCTCTCATAGTTTCTGTGAAAATGAATATAATCAAAACCAGAACTAAGACCAATAATTAGAGACGATTTTAGTATTTTCCTTTATTTTTTATTTCCTATGCTTATTTGAGAGTTATCTTTCTTCTTTTGTTCATATTCTGACACACTTTTTGCCTTGTTTAGAGGACCAGGTTTCACCATCACAGTATAAAGGTCTTCAAAAATTTGTAAATTATTATGACCCATTTAACTTGTTTTTTGTTGTCATGTCTTCATCCATGATACTGATAAGCTTTGATTTGCGTGCATTTTTTTTTTTTTAATATAATATGTTAAAAATGTTCATTTCCCCGTTATTCAGAGGGCTGGAGAACCAGCTGAGTTAAGTCATAGAAGGTTAACACAGAACCTTAAATCCTTGAAATTAAACTGTGCATGAAAACTCATTTGAGTTAGTAAAACAATATTTTTCTACTATGTTATAGCAAACTTACAAATAACAGTAAGAAAACAAAAAAAACCCTACACAATAAGCAGACAATGTGAAGACTTACAAAATTGTTATAAGTGGTGGTAAGTTTTGATTTGGTTTTGTTTGGGGTTTTTTAAGATTTGGGTTTGGGATTTTTGGTGTTTTTTTTTTTCCTTTGTTTTTTTTTTAACAAAAGCCGAACACACACTGTGGACCTTATCTAAGAGGCAACATTTAAAGATACAAAGTAGAAAAAGAATCAGAGACCAGAGGATCAATCACAATTGATCAGTATAATGACTGCAGTGAAAGTAGATTTTTCAAAAGCATGATCTACTGACATGGCACTGCACAAACAAATTCACCTTTAGAGTTTATCTGCCTCTTGGAAATAGCCTGAATGACTGGCATAAGCAGGCAGCAGTTTGGATTAGTAGCTGCTTACAAATGGCATTCATTGGAAGTGGTACTGGGCTTAGAAGAGTTTTGATCACAAAAATAGAACAGGAAGAAGCTGCACTCTCATCAAATTTGGTGTAAGGGGTAGGTTGTTGATATGCTGGAGGAGAGCAGAGTTGCTACGCTAGGAGTATGCAGTCATATGGGAGTACCAGGCCAACAGCAAAATAATGAGATTCAAAGACAAATGAGAAGTTCAGCCCCTGCAAAGTAAAGGCCAGGCATAGACTGATTTGGTATTCTGAGAGAACCTGAAGGTCCTGCTGGAAGGCAAGCTGAACAAGACTCAATGTTGAATATTTGCTGCAGTGATGGCTGTCTGCTCACTGGGCTGCAAAGACAGAGCACTGCCAACAGACCAAAGGGAATGGATTTATTATTCTCCACCTGGCACTGGTGTACTGCATCTGAACTATATTCTGCTGGTTTTTGGTCTGCCCATAGGAGAAGTACTTTGTCAGGAGAAATGCTTCGTCAGTATAAATACTCGCAAATGGATGAGTCTCATGATGAGTCTTAAAGACAGGGGCAAGTGATCTATGAGGAGAGACAGAGGAAACTGAGCTTGTTTAGTCAAGAGAGATGGTTAAGGAGAAACTAATTAGAGTTTGACCATCTAAGAGAATAGATATAAAGGAGATTGCAAAGACAAGTAGAGCAAAAGGTCAAGGTGAGAGTCATGAGTAGCAGCAAGAGAAATTATGAATACAAAGAAAAACCATCCAAATAATTAAAGCAATTAAGCACTGATTGCAAAGATCCAGAGAAGCTGTGGGTTCTACATCCCTGAAGATCTGCAAGATAACTTGAAAAACTGATTTACTTTTAAAATGAACCTTACTTTGAGAAAGATTGTAGCTGATAGCTCTAGAAGTCACTTCCAACCTAACTTTTATTAAGGTTCCAAGACCATACTTCAAAACTACTTTACTATCACTACACAGAGGACACTTAGAGCTTCATTGGAGTTGACAAGTTCCTTTTAAGGTATTGATGTCAAAGCAATATAGAGATTCAAGGCTAGGTATAGCTACTTTGAAACTAATACACCTGCAGTAGACAGAACTTATGATTGACCCTTACAAGGAGAAAATAAAAGACTGCAACCCAATTAATTCCCTACATTGATTATAGTACTGAAAATCGAGCCTTAAAAGTTCTTTGCACAACACACAGTCTCATCAGTCAAGACAGAATATGTCAATGAATTTCCATCACATTTTCCTTTAAAGTTAAAACAAACAAATATTCGAGAAAACAGTTTACCTGAAAGAGTAGTGAGAGACTATATTACAATGATAAAAACAAGTGACAGGGTATCACCTCTCTGATTCAACAGGAGGAAAAATAGCAGTAGTTTATAATACTTTTAGGTCCAATCTCAGCTAAAATGTCTATATTTGAACTAAAATATCTGCTTGTCCTTTCTGAGGGAAAAAACCCACAAAGAGAAAAGTGACATGATGAAAGCTTGCATTTCAAACAAAAAGAATTACATTACACTGAGCATTCATCAAAATGGTGGATGTAAGGATGTTGACGCATACCTTTTTTTCTATAGTATCTAGCAACAGGACAAGGGGTAATGAGATGAAATTGGAACACAAGAATTCCATTTAAACGTTCCATTAAGAAAAAAACTATTTTACTGTGAGAATGATAGAGCAGTGGAACAGGCTGCCCAAGGAGGTTCTGTAGTTTCTTTCCTTGGAGGTCTTCAGGATATGCCTGGACATGTTCCTATGTGATCTGATCTAGGTTGATCTGCTTCTGCAGGGAAGTTGGACTAGATGGTCTCTAAAGGTCCCTTCCAACCCTACCATTCTATGATTCCATGATTGATTCTTTTTATTTTCTGCTATTCTCCCCATGCACTTCCTTGTGGATTTATTTATTTGTTTATTTTTAAAATTGTGTCCTGGATCTTTTTTTTGGTAACAGTTGATCTGAAATCAATATTATTGTTATTTTTTTTAATATTAAAATAAACTAACAATGAGGAAAAAGATTACAATTGGGATCTTGGGTTTTTTTGTTTGTGTTTTTTATATACTTACTATTTTTATTTCAATAAAGTATCAAAGTAACTGTATCTGTTGAAATTTTGAGCTTGGGTAGGTGTTTTTTTTAGATTTGTGTTTTCAAGTAAAGTCCTGAGGTCTCATGGTTACGGGAGTACAGCACTAGGGGGAAATTGACAAACTCTGAAATTCAATCCGTTGTTCTACACAAATGCACTGCCAGGAAAGCTGTGGTGAGAGTCTGAAGAGAGGTTCTGTTCCTCCACACAAAGGGATATACGAAAGATCCAGGGAGATTTGCTCCAATACTGAAGCTGCAAATTGCATATAGGGCAAAATTCATAGTAGCACCTTGCAGAAAGCAAACATCACAGGGCTTCTTCCTTTGATGTTCACAGAACATTTTATTTATAGGAGGAAATAATCAGTTATAATATGGTGTCAAAGTAAGAGGTCATGATCCCACATTAGCTACAGCTAATCACAGGTAGATACCTGTGTAGGACTCAGATGTTATCTATATTCTTATTTAAAAAGATAGGTAACAATTTCAATTGAAAGAAATCCAAAACAAAGTCTAAATTTCTTTCATATGCTAAGAAACCAGGTGTAGGCTAAAAACAACAGGTCTCGTGTTTTCCACATCTTCACTCTCTCTCTAGTCTTCCTAATTATTTATTGACTTCAGAATTCCATCCTCTCACCACAGTGCACAGAATTATTATCTATTTGTTTTTTAAAGGTATAATTTCTGGTGCTCTGTGTCAGAAATGTGACATCACAGAATCACAGAATGATAGGGGTTGGAAGGAACTTCTAAAGATCACTTAGTCCAACCTCCTGCAGAAGCAGGTTCATCTAGATCAGGTCACACAGGAATGCATCAAGGCAGGTTTTGAAAACCTCCAGAGAGGTTTGTGCCAGGGCTCCCTGACTCCTACAGTAAAGAAGCATTTCTTTATGTTTAAGTGGAACTTTTTTGTGTTCCAGCTTTTTGTCCATTACTTCTAGATCTATCATTGGACACTACAGAAAAAAAAAAAAAGTCTTGCCCTGTCCTCTTGATATGTATCTTTTAAATACTTGTAAGTGTTAATGAAGTCATCCTTCAGTCTCCTCCAAGCTGAACGGTCCCAGTTCCTGCAGCCTTTCATCATAAGAAAGCTACTCTAGTCCCCTGATCATCTTACTGACCCTGAGCTCTCTTCAGAAGTTCCCTGTCTCTTTTAAGCTGGGGAGCCCAGAACTGGACACAGGACTCCAGATGAGGCCTCACCAGGACAGAGGAGAAGGGGAGCAGAACCTCCCTCAGCCTGCTGGCCACACTCTTCTTGATGCATCCCGGGATGCCATTGGACTTCTTGGCCATGAGGGCACATTGCTGGCTCATGTTAGGTTTATTATCAATCAGGACTCCCAGGTGTCTCTCCAGCAGGTTACCCCCAGCCTGTACTGCTGCATGGGGTTGTTCTTCCCCAGATGAAGGACTTGTAACCTCAGAGCTTGCAAGACCAAGATAATAGATGAAAGAAGCCAGATAAAAAGCATTAAATAGACATTTATTTAGTGACAAGGATTGTAATAGGTTTGCTTCCATGTATATTTGGCCTGCATATTCTAATTATAATTTGATCATAGATTTGTGTTGCAAATGCACATCTGGACTTTGTCCATTCGGCTGCATTGTTACTTACTCTGTTGTTTATTCCAAATTTCTTTTCACATAGCTCTGTTCAGAGCTTCCTCTTCCCAAGGGATTTTTTCCTACCAGATGGTATTTACATGTCCACCACATGCCTAGATTTCAGTAGTTTTTCCACAACTCTATTGTCAAGTGTCAGAAACAAAACTTAAACATACCACCACAGTTATGTTTGCATTACAGGATTCTGAAGCAGAAGTGGAAATACTAAGTTTCTGTACAGTTTTCAAATAAGAGAAATACACTATAATTACATCGTTACTTTTGAGACTAAACACCGTGCCACATAGCCTGAAAGTATCAGTGTTTTTCTAAAGCTTTAGAAAAGTCACACCACATTAGAAGATTTCTAATTAATGATGTTTAAGGCATCCTAAAGTTTTTATTCCTTGATAGCAAAAAATGAGGTAAATATATTTTTAAGATGGCTATTCTGAGTCCTTCCAAGTAAGCACATACAGTGAAAATGTAAGGAGAGGAGATTGTTCAGAAGTAAATTGCAAAAAGCTCTTTCAGTAATAATTTTTGAGAAGATTCAGCTGTTGGTATTTGTTATTTGTCTTAAACCTTGTAATACACATTCTGCCAAATATCTGTCTTGGATTGCTTTCATGTAGCAATGCAAGGATATAAATTTATAGTTACAATGGGTGTTAAGAAAAGACATATTGCAGTGCAATTTAATAGAGCCAAGATCTCCAGGTCTTAGTAAAAGAGAATATTACAACATGAAATAATTTTTCTATTTTATGTTGATGTTAGTACTTCTTTTATCCAATCAGTTTCCTTCTCAACTGTCAGTCATGCAAGATATGAGAAGTAGCCTGTTGTTTTACTCATAACTGTTAATTTCCAGTTGGACAGCACTATTTTCCAGGGGAGTTTTATATATATATATCTGCCAGTATATTATGAGAAGACAGTAAAAATATTAACTACTCTGTGTTTAGTTAAACACCTTGGAAAGCCACTCAAGAAACTTGGGTGAAAAAAGCTATCTATACAAGCCCTAACAAGCATCAAACACACTGGGACAGGCTCCATCAATACTAAAAAAAAATTAAAATACTGAGACATTAAAATGATTTCCTATAATGTTAACATAAGGTTTAAGAATCAAAGCAAGATGACTCCATCCTTATGTCCAGCTCTACTATACCTGCTTATCTGCTTTTCCATAGGATAGCTTAAATCCTCTAGTGTTGTGTGTAATGGAAAACAAAAATGTTACCCAGTGCTTGATCAGAACTCTGCAATCACTGTTTATTGTGTTTGGACATAAAGAGCATTTCCAAGACACCTACTGACACCTGACAGATAACAGTAACTGGAATAAATGTTAGACAGTACCTGACACTCCAGCTCCTGGAAATAGATCCTGACTTCTGTAACCCATCCTATGAGTAGTATCAGTACTAATCACACATTGCTCATTTTTACAACTTCACTTTTTAGAAGTATTTATCTACACCTATTGAAAATAATAATTTTTGCAAAAGCTATGGTAACTTGTTATCCCTCATATACTAACATTAACAGTGCACAATATGCTCTGATCTTGTTAATTTTTTGGTATTGGGTAGGCAGATTTGTCTAACAGTTTAACTAACCGTTATTTGAACACCAACATAACTATCCCTTGCCAACTATATACCCCCAGTTACATTCAACCCAAATCTACACAAGAAAGTCTTCTTTCATATAGTTTATTATTTCATTCCATTAGTAGTACTTTCATGGGAAGGTATAAACTGCTAATCATACAAATGTAATCATGCCCCATCTCCCTTCCCTAAAGAACTACTCTACCTGCAGTTGCCACTAATTGACCAAGTTAAAGACCAAGTTTAAGTTAAAATGGGAGTGGTTACAACCAAAGTAAAAATATAGGTTTTTATTTTCCATCTATACCAGAAACAAGAGAAGTAGTTATTACTATGAACAGTTTCATACTCTTTAGAGAGAGATGATAAAAGAAATAGCCATGAATGACTTAAAAATGTGGTTTTTGCTTCTAACAATGCAATACTTGTTTCTTGCTTTCAGTTGACATCCCTTCATACTGTTGTGCTCTGCAGAACAATAGAGCCAGTTGTAGAAATTAAATGAGTCAGAAACAACACGTGACTTGGGGCATGTAAGGCAGAACTGACTATATGACTTTGTCTCAGCTGCCAAAGGCTATAACAAATTCATGTTTGTTTACTACTTGAATTCAAAATTTTCCTGTTGATCTGAAGAAACTTTTTTTCTTTTTAAAGTTAGACATTATGCAACATGCAAAGTTGCTCATAACTTATCAGTATTAATTTACAGTTTGGTGAGACCTAGTTCTTTTATGATACAAGTCATCATTCATGTATTAATTAATCATCATATAAGACAGAGGTGACAAACTTCCCTGCTAGAGCAGCAGGTAAAGATTAGTTTCCATATCTAAATCCAGGCTGGCTGTTACAACACAATATTACGATTCAAGACATATTAATCTGAAACTACATTTTTTACTACTCTCCTAGAGTTCTATCATTATGTATCTACACACATGCCCAAGTATTGCCTTTCCTCCCTTGCTGATATTCCTACTGTTTCAGTAAGTCACCCTGGAGATAAAAGTTCTAACTAAATAACTGGAGGTTTTTTTCTCAGCTGTTGAGGTTAAAAGGTTAACTATCATCTTCCAAATCTTTCTAGGCTCCATCTCCTTAAATGTTAGAGCGCATACCTATTATGTGTTACCCATTACGCAGTGGCAGCCTGAGACATTCCCACTCACCTTAGGTATCGAATTAGAAAAAGGAACAAAACAAAAGAGAAATACTTTTGTCTAAGTAGTAAATTGAAAAGTAACTGCTCTAGATCAGGAAAAAAAGAAGAAAATACTTTTAGCAAACATTAAATTTCCAAAGGGAAATTTGTGTTCCCAGCCAAGTCATGTTTATATGAAGCTTCCATCACTCTGAGTCAAGATATCTAGCCTGATTTCAAGAACCAACAGGACTTATGACTGTTTCTCTCAATAATTCCTGATTGTTAAACTCTTAAAGTCTTGAAATCCTTCTGAAATTGACTCTAAGATGTCAAGGATGAGTGCTGTTAAATGATTTACCAAATGCAGATATTCTTTCTTCCTCAAAGAATTCCAGCTCAACATTTCTCTGTCAACTGATGTTATCCCCCCACCAAAGCTTTTGCAGAGCAGCTCTGTCAGTCAAGGTTCAGCTGAATATGAGGTGATGTTTGTACAAGTATTCTCCCAACTCCAATTGAAAAGACATAATTCGGTTGAAGGTGTTCCTGTGAAGTTGTACCAAATGATGTCTGGAAGTCATTTGTCATCATTGTCATCTTAGCATGCTGACAATATGAGAAATCACCATTCTTGTTGCCCTCTTGTCCTCAAGTGAAGCTTCCAACTTAATAATATTTCCTTGGCCAAAGTAATTCAGGTTTTTTATGTTATTAAAAGTCTCAAGACTCAAATGTAACTGTCAAGTAATGCAGGAAGAAATTCTATACGCTCCAGACATGAATACACAACTAAATGCATTTCAGTTTATGTCACCAAATAGTAGCAGTAAGGAACTAACCTAAGCTCCAGTAACTAGTTACATGCATGCTCTTTGCCACCTCCTACTGTTAAATTCAGTAGTAGGACACTGTGCTCACATGTCACATTTAGCATACTGGGTGGTCTAGGAGCATCTAGAGTCAGTTACCACAGCACAGCTGGTAGGCACTTACTAAGCCATGTTAATGCACTTCTGTAAGACTATATGAACATATCCAAGCTGTCAGAAAGAACCTGGTTGATTATGACAATGATTACTGCAATTTACATTCTTCATGTTATCCAGCAGGCATTTAGGTCTTTTTACAAATAAGAAATATTTTCATGTATTACTACAAATCTTACCATCAGGAAATTTCACATGGAACTAAATGCCTAAAGTAGCTGATAACTTGCATACAGAAATATGTGTAGTCCTATAGATCAAAAAAAAGGGATTATTTCTACTGAAATCTTTGTCAATACCACTTTCAGCAGATACTTGACTGTAAACTTGACTGTATTAAACAAATACTTTCAAAATGTTTCTGCATATTGGTGTTCATTGAACTTGCAGTTGAGATTCATAGCAGAAGGGCCTTAAAAAGCATTTTCTTGCAAAGCAATGTTTTTGTTTCTAACTTTCAAATCTTCCAAAGCAAAATAACAGAATTCCATTTAGTTTGTCAGATGATATCAACCTGTATCAGACATTATTCTGATCAAATGATGATTTGTACATTTTATTCCACTAAGACCTTGGGAAATGAAAAACATCAGAAGAGTCATTAAATATGTTAAACTCTAAGACTAGATTTGTTTACAAACACAGTTATTTAAGAAATTGATGCTCATATTTCTTCAGAATTGGAAACACTTTAGTTACTAGTTGATGTTTGTTTGTTTTAATGCTTAAGCTTTGCTCTAATAGTACCTTGATGACAAGTCACTTCAATTGTATTTAAAATCCAAGAAACAGCAGAATGCGTGAGAGCTTCATTTCCTCTGGCTGGCAGCAATCAGTCACAGAGAAAAAGGAAAGTGAAATGGTGAATTTCAGAAGGGAGACCTGTGCTTTCGCTTTGGCTAGGAGCAGGAACAAATTGTTTCATATGTCAGGATGAATCAGTAACAGCTTCTGTTAACAAGAAGGCAGGGGGAGAAGAACAAAGAGAAATCCCCTTTCAGCCTTTCCCAAACAGATTTACCTGTCCCTTCTTTCTTATGTTTTGCAGTCCACTTTAAAGTAACTGATGTATTGTTACTGGCGCGGAAGCATTTCAAGAAACGAGTTGACTATAGCTTTAAGAACTACGAAAAAGAAAATAGAGCAACCAGCGACATCGAGTGGTAAGATTCCTGCAATACACTTCTGAAAGCTTCCATTAGAAACTTGATCGGCATCCCACTTTGCTTCTTCAATTTTTAACTCTAACCTATTAACATTTAAAGTAAGATGCATAAAGTGAAAATACTATTTTCTCTTATTTATGCTTGAAACTTCAATGTTTAATTGGAAAGTATTCTTAAGTAAGGTTAAAGAAAAAAAGAAAAAAACAATAAAAGGCAAGAAAAGCTACATAAGCCTGTTGCTATAACCAGTGTGAAGTGTAGTTAACTAACAACTTGAAAAAGACCAAGACCAGAAACTAACCAGTTTTATAAAAAATTCTGTTCTGAACACATCATAACACTTCTGAATTTGCAGAAAAGCCATGTGCATTGGTAAAAAAGTACACCTAAGCCACTTTTGTACATTTCACCAAATCCTTCTTCCCTCTTAGGAAGGAATGAGTTGAAGTTCAATTCTATTTAATTCTATTTAAATTTCTCTCCCTTTCAGTACTAGGGAAAGGTCATCTTTAAGTGACATATGTCATTATTAATAGATTCTGAGAATGATGTTTTGTAAGTTTGATATTAAAACACACACACGCTGAACTATTTTATAAAGACTATCCTTTCTTTAAATAGTTTTGGCTATAAAATGAGAGACAGGTTTACTACTTTTAGTCTGGTTTCTTTCTAAGAAGCATTCTACAGAGTTAACTGCTTCTAGTATTCTCTCAGATATTTCTCCTAAGAATAGGAAAGACATTTATTGTATAGCCACCTGGGTTTCCCATATCCCTACGATTTCCCATGGAAGTGTTAGTACTTTCTTTCCCTGGCTTACTGCAGAGCAACAGAGGCTCCTAGGTCTGAAATGATGACCTGCTTCATGTAATTTCCTAATAATTCTGTCAAATTAACTGGAAGATAGACAAAGAAAAGAATTTTACTCCATTATGCTTCTCATAGATTTCCATAGTCCAAGAAATATGCAGGGAAAAAAACCTCAAACCAACAAGCATAAATCAATTAATGCTAAACAGTCTGTATTTCATTTTCTATTGTCATACCATCTTGTCATACTAGGGAGCTGCCTAGCCAGACATCATACACAGAAGAGACACTACACTTGTTTAGAAATGAAGATAGTCTCAGATAATGAAGTGTATTTTAAGAAATTGTTTCTAAAATGAACCAGGTAAAGGAATATTTACTGTTTCTCAGCTCCACAGTTATGTATCTGTTACACAAATAATACACCTTGCAGATAAATCTTTTGGCTTTAAATTAGCATCTACTTGGAAATGAACAGTAGAGTCTTGTATTAATAGTATTTTCAAACAGTGGTTAAACAAATTGGTTTGAACGGTGTTTCTGATACAGTATTAAAAGAAGTTAGCAATTCTAACAAGTTATAATCCAAGAGTTTGAGCAATCTTGTGTACATTAAGCAAATTTTATCTTCAAACAACAGATGAAAAGACACTGAAGCCTTTCATAATATTTTTAATGGAAGTTTTTCTGAATAATAATGTCAAAGCTTTCAGGCTAACAGTTCTTCTCAAAATCAAACCATTTTACTTATTTTCTATAGGTTCCCAGGGGCTTCAGTGCCTAAAGTTGCAAGTCATCCTCAAAATCTCTACCATAAAAACTTTGAGGATTTTGTTGTTAAAAAAAATCAGATCTGTGCATGTGACAAGACAATAATTTTACACTGACCTCACTGATCCATTAGTTTTTGCAAGGCAGATACCAAGTGTTAGTTGTGCCATATGGGCCAGCTCTTTCCTGTCTGTATTCCGATCTGAGGCATTGCATATGCATGGCAATACTTGTGCATACTACACATACAGTATTCTGTTTTGGCCCAAACTTCATCCTTGGAACTTTTCTCACAGCAACCTACACAGTGAGAAGCCAGCTGGAAGCAACCAGAATTGTTTGACCTCCCACCCCCTTACAAATTTCCCATGACTTTTCTACTGTACTGAAGTTTTTTTTCCCTTTACACAAACCAGTATCACTTTTCAACAAATGTCAACGTACAGCACCAGAACATGACTCACAGTTATTAATAAAGAGCTGGTAGAAATGTGTACAATATCTCACCTTCAAGAAGGGATAACCTCTTACAGTCAGATACCTGCAATAGCAGCTGAAATACTTAAAAGTTACTAAGATCTTCTTTTGTATAGCATTTATCAAGTAGCTTTATTTCATACTACAGTCAGGAATAGTACTGGGACAGTTTTTTAGTGTGGCAGAATCCAAAGCTGAAGCAGAATTCAGCCCCAAACTACAGGCATTAAGATTCAATTTTGATTAACACAACTCCTTTTTATTAAAGTGTTTCATGAAAAAAAAGTGTATTTCACATATTGAATACCTCAAGTTAACTCCTTTATAGAACAGTGATATTATTTTGAATTTTATTAATTTACATTAAGAGCAACATGTTTTCAAAAGCTAAGAAACTTGATCTTGCAAATAAGAAAACCAAACCCAAACATCTCCAATAAGTTGTTAACTTTTTGTTTTGTTTTGATCTTTTACTAGATTAAAAATATGAACAGAATATGGAATACAGGGATTGTATAACATGAGCTTATTTCTAGTCTTTCAGGCACTTTGTCACACATTTTTGGTGAATTGCTTCCTTCTTTCTAGGATTAGAGCTCTCCAACAAGAATTACTTCTGTCTGCTCAGATTACTCACAGGCCAATATTATGGCAAGAATTTATGTTATCAGCTGTTTCTTCTCATCTAGAAACCAACCCCTTCTCTTTTGGCTTAATTGCCTTCACAGCTGCCAAAAATTGGATGCTGCTTTAGCCAAGTACTTACTGCTTCCTACCTATTTGAATGGTAGTTTGAAAGAGAAATAAAATTAAATTTGTGTTTTTCTTGCCTTGCACTCTGCCAAGCAGGGTATTTACAGTTCCTCACATTTCTTACAGGCTGCTAACTTGGCTAGTTTTCAGGAATAAAGATTGGCATCTCCTACTACTTGACAGACAATGGAATCAGTCGGATGTCACCTTATCCATAAAGATAACAGTTCAGCTGTAGCTTGATCTTGTTTTAGTGCTGTCCAGATTAGGAAACTAAGGGGTGCCATGAAAGGAAATCCACAGAGCAGAACTCCTAGTCTTATTATTGAAAGTATGAGGAAATGTACCTTCAGAGAATCATGTTTGTTCAATTACGAGATCATAGTTTGGGTTTGCCATTTCACCATCTCTTCACATTTACAGAATGAATAAGTGTCTTGGCAGCCTTCAATATTATTCTTGAAACACTAAAAATCCAGCACATAAATTGTAGTAATTTTAATAGCTAATGCATCTAGATTTGTGGAAATACAACTAAAAGTAAGGTACATCTCATGATAGCAGGACACCACGAAGCCATTCAACAACACTTTTCCTCCATGTGAAGCCAGTTGAGCCATAGCTAACTTGTCATATAGTGGTTTTTCACATGTAGAAAGTCCAAAATTTGATACCAGGTCTTCAACTCTAGATTCACAGTTCAGTAACTTCATATCACTCTCCTCAGAGCCCTTAGAAAAATTGTTATGTAATTTCCCCTGTATTTTACACATAGAAAATCCATATTTGTGTGCAAAAGCAGAGGTGCTATCACTGGCAAGGTGTAGTCATGCTTTTTTCTTTCTCACAGTTTTACATGTGTCTTTTGCTGTTTCCTAGTTCTCAGCCTATTAGATCAGAGATCTCTTCTCCCTTACAGAAAATAGAAAACATCTTTTCAGTGGCTGGTTTTCTCATTGGCAATTTAATAAGTGCTATATCTGCATCTTTCTTGGTATAAGAAAGGGAATTGTTGTAGTTTTCTGCTTACTTTTCTCTCTGATGAATTTTCAGTACTCTGTTATTAAGGCAACATTGACATGAAATTTTACTACCAACCCAAGCTCAATTATGTGTCTTTATTGTATTATTTCTTTATTTTTTTAAGTTTAGCTAACAATACCATTAATGGTTAATTTCCCTAGTATCAACTTGAGTATTATGTTTTGTATACAACCTAGATCCATTAGAACAAGGGAAATGAAAGCTCTAGACAATTGCCCATAGGCACAGTGAAAGAACTGAAAACCAATATGTTCTGACATTCATCATCATCCACCTGTCTACCTCGAATGTAACAAATAAGGTGTCCATTTCTTGCATTGATTATGTTATTTTATTTTTATTTTTTCCAGCAGCATAATCTTTCCTTCTGTTCCAGATAGCAAAACCAAGTCTTCCAACCCAAAGTCTTTCTGCACCTGATCTGACTTACATGAGCATAGTACTCTTCAACACTCAGAGCTCTAGAATGTTTCTCTTTGCTTAGGTTAACATGTAGCATCTACATTCATAGAATCATAGAATGGTAGGGGTTGGAAGGGACCTTTAGACATCATCTAGTCCAACCTCCCTGCAGAAGCAGGGCCACCTAGATCAGATCACACAGGAAAATGTCCAGGTTGGTCTTGAAGACTTCCAAGGAAGGAGACTCCACCCTCTCCCTGGGCAGTCTGTGCCAGGGCTCCTTCATCCTCACAGAGAAATACTTTTTCCTTATGTTTAAATGGAACCTTTTTTTGTTCCAGCTTCATTCCATTACCCCTTGTCCTGTTTTCTAGATACCATCAAAAAAAGGGATGTCCCAACCTCCTGACATGCACCATTTAGATATTTGTAAATATTAATGAGATCCCCCTTCAGTCTCCTTGAAACTAAACAGCCCCAGTTCCCGCAGCCTTTCCTCATATCAAAAATGTTCCAGTCCCCTGATCATCTTGGTGGCCCTGTGCTGTACTCTCCCCAGAACTTCTCTGTGTCTCTTGAGCTGGGGAGCACAGAACTGGACACAGGACTCCAGATGAGGCCTCACCAGGGCAGAGGAGGGGGGGAGCAGAACTTCCCTTGATCTGCTGGGTCCACTCTTTTTGATGCATCTATATTGTCACTCTTGTCCTGAGTTCCACTATCAACTGTGTTAGCTCTGCAGCTTCACACGAACATAGATTTGTGCACTAGGGAGACCTTCCTTGTTTTCGTGGAGCACATTTATTAGCTTCTTGCATACTGTTTCAGTAAACGTAGTCTGCAATGACAGGAAGCATTAGGTCTGTGCTTAAACTTTGATGACATAAAAGAATGAAATTTTTGACATATTAATCTTTTCACCATACTATGAAAGACTCTAGGACCAAAAATTAAAAAGGATTGTGTTAATATCAATGAAGTCTAGGCTTCACACTCAGGAATCAGGAATTTCTGCATTGTTTTAGGGAAATCTGAAGTAATCCACTCCACCTAAAACTATGTCATATTTGGATCAGTTGATGGGATTGACTGTTCTTCAGAAGACTGTGGGAATAATTTCACCCAGCTGTCTCTAGCAGTAGTTCTGCTTCTTGAAGGAGAATATTTATTTCCCTTTCTCTCTTTCTCCTCAGGGAATCCTAAGAATTTCCCTGGGAAGTTACAACAGATGTTATAAATATTAACAATTCTTCTATCAACAGAAAGAAAAATAAGATTACAAATATATGTGAATATCTATAGTACTGCAAACCATAATCACTCAAACATTCTGATTCACAGAAAACTGTTAAGAACATATCCTACAATTCACTTTGCTGAAATTCATATGTATAGAAAGAAAATATTGCAAGGCTTTGTTTAGTTGTTCCTAAATATTTAGGATCCTTTTTTTCTTTAGAAGACCACGACTTGAGTAATCCTGGAATTCTCATCCACGTGAACTTGAGTACTACTGTCTCTCTAAGAAAAGCATGCTACTTCATACAATTATAAAAGATAAAAAAGGCCATACCATATGGGATGACATCTAAGTTATGCTCCCTATTATATTTTCTCTATATCATTGCATTTCTGATTATGTGAGGAAATTTTATATAGTTATCTGGCTCATGTCACAGGCACTACCTGTCACACTTGACTAAAAGTGTAAGTATCAAGGAGTTTGGTGGCACTGAAAAGCTAGAGGACATACACAGGTAGGTAATAAAGCACTCATTTTGTATTTTTTATCTCATTTCCATTGTCTTCTTGTTTCTCCATAATTCTTAATTCTTCCTGTGAAGAAAAAGAAAATATGTAAGCTGTGCAGTAAATCCTGATGAAACAGTTATTTGTGAGAGAGTATCTTTATCACAGAACTGTCTTAAACTCTTTTGAGTCTCTCCTAGGTGTACTTCATTGGTGGTAACATTAGTTTCTAGGTGAAACTCTGTGTTCAACAACTCAAATGTGAGATATCAATAACATAGTTCCTTTTTGTGCTGATCTATATGCATAGGATAGTGGTACCTATTTGTCATCTTTCTTAAAAAGACTGTGATCGGGCTTTTGATTAAGATCACTCAAAGGAGACCTCTCTTAAATGGGCAGAAACCTGCTTTTACTCATAACAATCCTTTCTCTCCAGGTTTATTTCCTCAGCCTCTCCCAAAAAGCCCTTCCAAGATCTCTGCCTGTTTGATACCTCATTTTCTTTCCACATAGTCCGTGAAAAATGATCCTTCCTCCCAGCAGAGGAACTGTAATGTTTCCAGTTTGGAGTCAGCCTATAACCTGATCACTCTTCCTCTTTCCCAAGTCTAGTTGTAAACTTTCTGAAGTTTACTCCAGTATTTAGACTGTCATGTTTGGGAAGGGTGAACCTTGCAAGCTTGGAGAGACAATAGCTTGTATACCCTTTCCAACTAATGGCACAGCCATTGTAATATTGATTCTTTTGAAGTCGTTTATCTGTCTTTGCTGCTCATCTGTCTTGACTGCCTTTCTCTGGATGTTTGTTTTCCATTAGCTGCCATCTTTGGCTTACATTCTGAAAAGCTGTACCCATTTGTAGTGAACAGATAAACTGATGGGGAACATGACATTTATAAAAATGGGATCCATAACCGCTGCATTCTTCAAAATCTCATACAAGTTTATTTCTGCAATTACAATTTTTCTCTACTTTTTCATTTCTTTTACATGGCAGTATATACAACGATGTACTTGATTTTGTGACTTTATCAGTTGACTTTTTTACTGCTGCCTTAATTTGTCAAACTCTTAATAATTTTGCTCTGTATAAATTTGAAAATATCCTCTAGTTTCCTGTAAGTGCCTGAGGTTTCTGCAGTACTGTTTGTTATTCTACTGACTCCACTTGTTCTTTCAGGCTGTTATATTTAAGAGTGATGAGGCATTCATTCTCAGTAAAGAAGCTTTTTTAAAGTACACTGAGTTGTATAGATAAATTAATTACTACAATTAAATGCTTGCATATGTTTAGGAGTGATTGTTGACTTTCCCCCCTAAGCACATTGTCTTTAATGAAAGACTGCAGAGGTGAAAATAATCAATTACATTCTGCCTACTTCTACTAAAAATATCCTAATTTCTCAGATGGGTTAGCTGACTGACTACAAGATAATTTACTGTGCACACAATGGGTAAGCACAGAAGAGCCACAAACTCACATTGAAAGAGGAGGTCTATTGTAATTTCAGATAATGTTCATTCAAATATTAAAAAAGCTCCTAAAGTAAGAAATTCATAGTATTAAAGTTTGTTTGTACTCCTAGATTGCTGACTGCTTTAATTTGTAGCCATGTCCCTGACCATCACAGCTCACAAGGCACGTCTCACTGTAGCAGGCTTTTAAACACAATTGAAATATCAGAGTATTTTATTAATATCCTCAAAGGTAGATTATGTTAGGAGTTACGCTGTGCTACTGCTTCTAGGTTGTTTGAAATTAATATGGGAATTTCTACTCTAAATTGTAACGTGTATATGCCTTTAGAACAAAAAACACTATCTGTGAAGAATGTTGAAGAAAAAATGTCTTTAAAATATAAATTCCTCACAAAATCACCCACTAGGTGAAGAAAATGGATAACTAATGGCATTTCTAATGAGACTGCTGATGCCCTTTCACCTGTGAGTATTATCCCTGTAACCAATCTTTTTTTTAAAAGGTCAGCAGTTTTATAGGGGAGTACACTTTAAATTTCATTGTAGGAATATTTAACAAACCCCAAACCAACTAATCAGAGATGGATCAACAGAGGGTATTTGCTTAAATATTATTACAATGATGAATTCAATGACAGGGTAAAATGTGATGATGCATTAAACCTGCATATGTACCTTCTGGGTGCAAAAACAAGATAAAACAACTAACTAAGCTGATAATTCTTCCTGCTATTTTCTTTTTATTTCTTTTATTTCTTTTTTTTTTTTCTGGTAAGAATTATTTGGCAGCATAACACAACCCTGTTATGTGACATTGCACTGGGGAAATGTAGTTAATGTGTGTCATCTTTGCCTAACAGATAAGAAAAATAATGCAGGGTAAATAACAAAGACTATAGAGAAAGTTTGTTGAAGGGAGCTAATACAGTGTTACAGCAAGCTTGGAAGCGAAGTTCTAGTCACAGGCTGAAAAGACTGATGACTGAAGTCATGAATATTCATCTTGGTCCCAGGGCTATAGTTTCTGAAGTGAACATGAGGAAAGAAGATAGAGGGAGAGGACAAAAGTCAAAAGAAGGACAGGAATAGCTGGAACTACAGAGTAGGAAAAATGCACTTCTACATGGCCCACTGTCCTTGGCCAGTTGGAGAAGGAGCTAGCTCTCAGTAATATGGAACATCTGCCCTGTGCAGGACAGGCACGTGCATTTGGTTTCTGCAGGACAGCTTTACTTCAGAGCCCATACTTTGACCAGACAACTATCCTGCTTTCTGTCCAGACTATGACTGTGCATTGCTAGTGAGGAGGATTTTGCATGGTGGATCATTGCTTGTAGTGTAAGTTGCAAGTTGTGCCACTCACACTCTCAATGTACTTCCTCAGTTATGTATGATACACTATCTGCTTATATGGTAGAATGCAGACTGATGCATTCATCTGTTCACAGAGTAT
The DNA here is from genome assembly GCF_028858725.1 of Colius striatus. NCBI lineage: Eukaryota > Metazoa > Chordata > Aves > Coliiformes > Coliidae > Colius > Colius striatus. The sequence goes on along the minus strand of NC_084761.1, from coordinate 69,099,919 downwards.
GTACAGGCAGCTTGAGTCTTGTTAGATTTGAACCAAACAGTAGGAGGGGCAATTGGTTTGTTCAACACTAGGTTTTGCTCCAATGTGGACTGTATGGTGTTCACTGTCCTTAATTCTGAACTGAGTAATATTCTAACAGCAGTGCAAGGAAATTCTCTCTCTCTTTCTCTCTTTCTCTGTCATGGTTTAGCGAGGAGCTGCTTTTGCTTGGTAACAGGGGGAGTGGGCTGCAGTGAAGAGTTTTTGGACTGTCCTCCGGCTCTTGGGTTCAGACCCACCTTTGGCCTGGCTGGGCCAATCTGGTACCTCTGCGATCACTATTTAAGGATGGGAATTTGAAGTGCTTGAAAGGAGATGTAAGAGCAGTACAAGATGGAGGCAACCATGCAAATCCCATAGTCAGAGAAAGAAGGAAGGAGGAGCACTAGACCAGAGACCTCTCTGCAAGCCTTGGTGAGGACGCAGGCTGTATCCCTGCAATGCAGGGCAATGGCAGGACTGAGACCCACCAACAGCTTTGGGTGAGTGCGCCTAGACGGGCGAGAGACTGTGTGAGGAGGTGGCCATGGCACAGGCCGTGCTGGAGAGCCTGCGCGCCACAGAGCAGCCCCACACGAGAGGCAGAGAGGAGCTGCAGCTTTTGGGAAGACATGTCAGAGCAGCCTGTGCAGGGCTGCCAGGTGTGTGAGGTACCCAGTGGAGGTACAGGGAGGACTGATGCAGAGCCCATCTGCCCTGAGGAGGGACAAATGGCAGAAGCCATCAGGAATAGACTCACTGAAAATCCCATTCCTGAGCTTTACCTGGGCTGTTCAGGGGGGGAGGAGGTAAAGACATTAGGATCAGGACTCTGAGCCCAGGAAGAGGGGAGGGGTGGGGAGAAGGTGGTCTTAAAGGCTTGGTTGGACTCTTCATCATTGTACCACTCTGTGCTGTTTTATATTGGTTATGTTTTGGGATTTTATGGTTATGCTTTAGTTGGTGTTGCATTAAATTATTTTCTGTTTTCTTCACCAAGCCAAGTAACCTGATCTGTTTTGTCCTGGACCTTAAGTGGCAATTAAGCTCTCCTTGCCCTTTGGTAATCCTCAGGTCTTTGGTACTTGAGGCTAATTTCGGTCTTTTGTTCCCTGATGGGCCTAAACCAGGACATTCTCTCTCTCTTTTTCTCCCTCTCCTTCGCACTTCCTCACTTTCTTGCTTCCTTGCTTGCTTTCTTACTCTCTTGCTGTGCCTTTCATTCTTTTGCTCTTTCTTTTGCTTTTTCTCTTGGTCTTTCTCTCTTTCAGCCATGATGGGATAGGGTTGATTGGCTGGGGTAGTTTACCATTAAAACCCAATAATAATTACGTAAGTTAGAAAACGGACTACAAAAAGGGTCTTATAGGAATAAGGCATGTCAGATGTCACACTGGCATTGCAAACTGCAGGGATATTAGGCCATTTCCTTCATGAAATAAAAATATAATTTCTTCTCAGTGATTACGGCCATGATTCTGCAAAGGACCAAACATCTGAGAGTTTCCCTGTTATTTTGTGTACCACTGTCCACAGAGCAGTAGCACTTTATAACACATGGTATATCCAGTCTTCATTAACTGCTGGTAGATTCTCTTGGGTAAAGTTCTTGCAGTGTCACTGTAATCCAGAGCTTTTGTAGATGTTAAATTAAATTGTATTGAATAATATATTATTTTATACACAGTATCTTCATGCCAGTAAAAGTAAAGGAGGTTTAGACTGCTTTACATTGTGTTAGTGGAGTGTTATTTAGTAGATTAAATTAATATTTTTTTAATTTTGGGGGGATGATTTATTGAATAATAGCCCTACACATGAAAAGCAGCCAAGAAGAAGATTTTTATTTCCATTTAAACCTATTTCACCAGCACGGACACATATTTTTAGTTTTCAAGTCAGTTATGCCTAAATCCATACATTTAGGCATCCACAGTTCGTATTTCCATTTTAGTAAAGCTAAAACACAGAGCAAACCTTCCTTAGCTCTCCAAACCGTCTTAAAAAAGAAACAAGGCCAGACTCCCAGCAGGTGGCAGCCAACTCTAAAACATGTCGAAATTGTGCCACTAGTGTATGAATAAACATCTCTAGAGCACAGATAATGCAGAAATAAGTAAGCACAGCTTCAAGAGGCAGTTTCACTTTCATCTTATCCTACATTTAGGTTCTGAATCTTATAACTTTGGGAATTTCTACATAAAATTCTTCATAAAAAAAGCAACTTCCCTTGACTTTAAGTGACAAAATTGCACTTCATTAACCTATGACAGTTTAAAATTGTTGTATTATCAAAAGAGCTGTCATTTCACCCAATACTTCCCCTGAAAAAACAGTAAATTAAAAATAATATTTCTCAACTTCTTATTCATTATGTAGCTCAGATATGAACATAAATGTTGCTTACTTTTCCAAAAGAGCACTGAAATAATCAATGAAGATTATTTCACAGGGATCTCTGAAAGTGATCTATATATAAGTACTTTTGAAAAAAAAAAATTCTAAAGCATGAGCAAATATCCTTACACAGATAGAGAATGAGTTTTAGTAGTAGATCCAGTCTAATAGAAGATGCTTTTTGCAGCACAACCTATGGTATAATGCAAGTCTCTCTTGTTGTTAATTTATTTTTGTCACTATAAAACCCATATTTTTTCATTATTTTTATCATAGGACACAAATATAAAAGGACTATTCATTTTTATAGTTAGTACTATAAAATTCCTAGCATTATGTTACATAAAAAGACAATCCATTGTAAAATATATCCATTTGGTGAATCTGTTATTGAGAATTAGCAAAAAGTTCTTTTTTTTGATGGGTGAGATATAGCTACTCAGTCATCAGAAGGACTGAAATTTGCCCTCATATGTGATGCTGATTGCCCATTTATTAACTAAAGGACTGTTGTCATGGGCAAGAGAAGAAATTCCCAGTGGCTGAGGAGGAACGTATTTACCAGGCTACTCTGGAAAGACTGCTTCTGGATATGTTAAAAAAGTGGCTTCCAGCCTTCATTGCTTATTTTCTTTGTTCATATCCTAACTTCAACCTGCTAGGCAAGGGACTCAATATTAGACTGAGTCAAAAGATAGCATATAATAAGAGACAGTTATGCAACAGCATGATTTAGGTACTCTTGAATGAAAAACCACATGCTTGAGTGGGCACTGATGGAAAAATTCTAACTGATTTCTTTATAAGACTCACTGCCCTCCAACTGGAGTGGTATTGATACTTCAGGGTGTAAATGCCAGTGCTTAGCTAGTAAGATACATTGCATGTAATGACTGTTATGAATCTCCCTGTAGTGCTTTACTCGAGAGTCGAAGATTTCCCAGGGCATATCCACATTCAAATCTTTGGGCTTTATTTCCATTCTGGTTCTTAAAAAACATCATATAAACAGAACGATATCACTCCTCATTCTTCATAAGGTGGAGTTTTGAGCATGTTAAACTCAGGTTTGTAAGCAGAATTAAATCAAGATGTTAGATTTCATCTCATTAATTTAATTTAAACTGGAATTAAATCTGACAGTGAAAGAAAGGAAGAAATGAAAGACTCATGGTTGTGGGTCTTGAGTTTGGTTAGTGGAAACAACTTTGAGCCAGTATAGGCTATGCATCTTGTAAAGAAGAAGGGCAACTCAGGCTGTGCATGTGATCAATCAGAATTTCTGTTTTGAAAGAAAATTCATTTTAGCTTTTTATCTCTTAGAATGCAGTGATTTTACCAAGACTTAAAGATTTTTTGGTCATTGCAATTTAGTTGTATCTTTGTGCTTGCACCAATGATCCACAATATCCTTGGTTATCTTTTTTTCCTCCCATCTCACTGTGGCCTCTGCAGTCCTAAGGAGGGTGGGGGTTGATGGGGGACAGTGTCAAGAGACTGTTGTAGTGCTTCATTGCTTGCTGGGCAAAACCATGACACTTACATATTCTGCACCAGACCTTTTCAGTTTTATAAAAATTGAACTGAAAGTCCATATTTTCTTACAGTTCTTAGGACATACAAATCTGACTTCTTCGGAAGATGGTTTTGGAGATGGGGAAGGTGATTACTTGATCGCAGATAGGAAAATCTGACACAGCAATTACATTCTGCTTTGCTTAATTTTTCTTGTGTTTGCATACAAGATCTTAAGGCATCACAGTAAGAGCAACACAAGAGTGAAGGACAAGGTACTTGTGAACCCTTCACTCCTGATAAGGCACCAGGCTTTCTTACAGCAATGATTAATGATGATTCAAATGACTTGAAAAAGCAAAAAATCTGAAACAATAAATGAGAGATTTATGTTAATAATTAAATTTAACTTACTATGCAATACGTTTAATATTAATATTTTGCTGATTTTCTAGGAGATAAAAATTCCCTTTCCTTTTCTTATTTTTTTAAAATAAATTTACTAATAATTTACAACACTATAGCATAAGAACAGTTTCTAAGCAGACTACTGCACCTAGGTAGCTGTGAAAATATAAGAAGCATTTTTAAAACAAATATAATTTTAAAAAATCATTACAGCTTACCTCTAAAACTTAGTATAACAATATTTTAGTGCTCTTCAACTAGTAGAAATAATTGAAAATATCCCAGGAGCTTTACTAGTGACCTTGCCTTTCTGTACCTGTGAAGCTTCACAGCTCAACTAGGTATTTTTCTATGATTTAGAGCACTCAAACTCCCTAAGTCAGTTTTGTCCTTTGGAAATAGTGTATGAAATGTCATCAAAGGGATAGTACATGATTTTAGTTTTTTAGAAAGCATCACACTAAAATTAGATGTTGATTTTTCAAATGTTATTTTGTGAATTTTTTGGGGAGCTTTTGGTTTTTTTTGTTTGTTTCTCTAATTAAAAATATTCTCACTATGGAAGAAACCACTTTTGATAAATTGTTGCCGAAACATAGTAAGTTTTCTCATGTACTTAAAAAAATCTCTAAAAGCTGTTCTTATCTAGAAGAGATGATGGCTGAGGAATGTGTTTTAGTGGATTTTTTTTTTCCTCTATCTTATGATTAATCCAATATTGAATTCATTCCTGTGATTCCAGTTTTTCTTGAAGTTAATAGGCCACTACATCTAAAATCAATCAGAGCTTCTGAGGTCTGTATACACTGGCATTGAAGACTTTTTTTTTTTTCAAATACAGTGACTATCATAGAATCACAGAATGGTAGAGATAGGAAGGAACCTCTAGAGGTCATCTAGTCCAACCCTCTGCTAAGGCAGATTGACCTCTATTGAGTTGCACAGGAACATGTCCAGGTGGCTTTGAAAATCTCCAGAGAAGGAGATAGTAATCCCTCACTCTCACAGTAAAGAAGTTTTCCCTCAAGTTCAAGTGGAACTTACTGTATTCCAGTCTGTGTCTATAAACTATACACAAATAGGATTCTTCTGGCAGATCTGAATTAGGAATAACTTTGTCCTTATTTTGCAAAGACATTGAGAGAAAAACTGTAAAATTTTGAACTCACAGCTACATAGCTGTGTATGATCTATCTGCATCAATACAGAGATATACTTGTGCAAACACTATAATATTGAACAGACTGCAACTATATCAATTAATTTATTCTTTGCAATTGTCTATATGCATTGTGTTATTTAGTTTGATTTTACCTTTTTGTCTGTTTGTGCATCTCACAATTCTAAAGTTTAAGTGCATCTGAAATCATTAATCCTTTGACACTGATCCTATTTCCCCATTATGTAATTCACATAGGCAAAGAGGGTCTTTCATTTTGTGGCATAGCCAGACGTTTATATTCAGCACAGGTCCCCATATTTCAATAACAAATTACTATTATTATCATTATTATTATTATTATTATTAATGTCTGTTTATTGAATTCACAAAGTGCATTTTCATATTGGCATTTTTGAAAATTAATTATTTCCTTTACAATCTTGCATTTCCTTGTTTTGAAAAGGAAAGGGACTTCAACTGCAGAATTCTTGGACAATCATGATAGAAGTGTTATAATTTATGCATAAGTAGATTGCAGTTTTGATGTTTAAATTAAAGGATCAAGGTAAAATATAGATTTGGTTCATAAAAAATTCTTTATTTCCATAAAGAAACTCTTGCACTTTTTTTGTTTAGAAAATTATACTGTTCTAATTAATTTTAATCCTAGCTTTCCTGTCCAGGGGAGTTACTTGGTTTTACAAACTAATTGGGATGAAATCAGAAAGAAGTCTGCTCATTCAAATATCCCCAAAGGAAATTACTTTCCTCTGCTTTTCTAGTTGTGTTTGTTCTATATTCCTACAATTAGAGTGACCACAAGAAAATTTTGTTAAACACATCTGAATCCTTTTGTTTCGAATTCTATCTTAATTCTCCCCATCTCTCCCATTACTATTCATGACAAAAATGAGGGAAAGTGTAACAGAAACTTATAGACAGTTTAATAATGTGATGGAAAATACTTCACAAATTACTTGGATGCATTCCCAGGTACAAAACTTTAAGTCTTAGTTTTTCAGTGAAAGAATATCTTTTCTGACACAGTACATTAGAGTGGGCAATCAGAGAACTTGTTTAAATGAGAAGTTGTGATCACTAGGAAAAGGTAATGCTCATAAAAGTAAATAATCTGAAACTGAAATGGAAGGGAAACTGCAAATTTCAAAACATTCAAAAGCCTATTTTTAACAAAATTTAATTAAAACTATTCTTTTCTGTGTTCACAAGTTCTGGTCTGAAGGGTAAATATGAAAAAAAAAAAATAAGCAAAGATGCTGTCATGGTATTCCTGCCTTAAAAATAACAGAATATGATAGAGCTATTAAGATGTTTTGTTTTCACTCAGGTTCTTTTCAGTTCTCTCACCTAGTAAAATAATTAAATTAATATTTTCCTTGCTTTAAAATAAGCTCCCTCCCCCACTCCTTTTAATTACCAGTTAGGATCAAGAAGAAGAGTCATTCATATAATTTTACAATATTAAAGTCATTGTAGTCATTTTACGTATCAGAAGTCTTGGTACCTCATGTCCTTTCTTAGGATTCTCTTTTCTATTAAAAACAGTGAACTGAGAGAATTACTCGTCTTGATGTTGACTTTGATCTTTACTATTTTTACACAATTTACTCACTTTGTCAAAATCATTTTGATTTCTTACTCTGTCCTCCAAAGAGCTTGCAAATAAATATTCCTAGCCTGCTATCATCATTAAATTTTAGAAGTGTACTGTCCATTCTGTGATCCAGATTGTTAAAACTAATCTTATGAACATGTCATGTGGAACAGTGTCAAAAACCTTATTGATGTCAAGGTACAACATAACCCATTTATCTGCTAGGTCAGTTGCCTTGTCAAAGAAAGAAATTAGAGTAGTTTGACATGATTTGTTCTTGACAGATAGATACCACTTTTTTAATGTCTTGCTATTTGTTAGATAATTAGAAATGGGTTATTTTTTAATTTAATGTGTTGTTCTTCCAAAAATGAAGCTGAGCTCTCTGAAATAGTTTTGTCCAGAACGTCCTTCTCTCACCCTTGCTGTTCTTTAGAGAGAGCTGCTGAATTTAGCTGACCCCTTCCCCTTTTTCCTGGTCTGCTAAGAGTAAATGTAAGAGTAAACATAGAACAGCTAAACAGTTGTAATTAGTGTCTTTGGTAATATCAAATGAATCCAACAGGACTTTTGAAGTTAAACATTCTTAATTAATCTAAATATTATCCAACCTCCCATTTCTTGGTTTTGATTCACATTCTATTTTGAAACAGTTTTGAAAATGTCTCATTTGAAGATTAATATTTTTTTCATGAAAATAAAAGAAATTGACTATTTCATTCTTCTCTGGTTTACAAATCTACCATTTACACTTCTATTTGCCTATATATTGATGCATTCTTCTCTTTCAATGTAGTTATGTACATTTGTGTGTGGAAACACAGATAACTTTTCTCATTGGTTTCTATGTTATTTGTAAATGGTAAGTTGTCTTGCAGCTTCACGTTTCTGCCTTTTATCTCTGTACTTTTTGTGCTGTTCATGTTGTTGGATTGTCTACTTGGTGGTCCTTAGAAGGTTCATAATATAGATGTATTTGCCTGTTTCTAAACTTCTCCTACATATTATCTATTTTGGTATGTCACGCATAATATGTCCTTTAGGAAGCTATCAGGATCCTGAGCCTGAGAAACTGTTTTTTGAAGTCTGTTGTCCTCACAGTGCTTTGTTTTCCGTAAAACTTATTTCTTAATAATTCACACAAAATGCTTCCCAACTTTAAATTGGCATATTCCTCTTCAGTATTCATTAAAAAAAATCTGATTTCTTTCCAGTATGTCAGGAATATTTTAAGAAGTTTTGAACTGCTCTGTTCTATAATCCTGTACCACTTTCAGAACAAATAACTTTTATTGTCATATGAAACCCTCTGGAAGATTTAGTCCCTTTCAATTATCTTCATCTACATTTTCTTTACAACAGGAAGCCTACAGTAAATTCTTACTATGTTATCCTTCTCTCTTGTATTCTTTCATTGACACAATGGAATTTGCTGCCTCTCACTCCTTCCCCACAATTCCACTTCCAAATTTGATTGAACAATGTGATTAGGTTTATAATAAAACAAATAATCAAATCAGAATTTAGATTGCACATATGCATTAACACTGCTCATAGGAAAAAAAGTTTATATAAGATTATATCTTGCTTGTCCTAGCCTTTGGGAAGAGGTTGGATGACTGATGCAACAAAATTATCCAGCGAGGAGTTAAAGTTACACATGATAAAGCAGAGAAGAGTCAAATAAAATGTCAATCTCTAAAAGACAGAGGAAAGAAGGAAAGAAATCCAGAGAACAGACTTAACATCAGAGATCTGGAGTTCCTTTAACCATGTCATTATGAATAAATGTAAATCAAGCTATAAATTTGATAGTATTTTGTTTCACTACATTTTGATGGATAGAATTACTGCACTACAGATTTCTCAGTCTTTTTAGAATGAAAATATTGCTTGCACCAAATAATTATGCCTTTATTCTATTGTAATTTTTATGAAAATTAAGGAATTTGGAAGCGTAAAAAAACCCCCACAGAAATGAACAAGAACAAAACATCTACTTGGGACAACTTTACATCAGCCTTCAAATTTAGTTCATGAAACATATGCATGTGTTTCATCTGTGATTTCCAGTAGAGATTTTTAAAGTGATCCCATGGTACTATACCTAATAAACCCCATGTTTTTATATTAGAAAACAGCATGATATGTCTATGATTTAGTTCTACATGGGAGCAGGGTTATTATTTACTTTTTCTGAGTGACCTTTATCTATCTGCCAAGTTACAGCTTTATGGTTGTAATAATCCTCACAAGAGTTTTCCTCTCTGAAAGTTGTTACCCATGCTGCAGTACAGACTTAATAGCACCTTCAGAGAATAGCTGCTGAACAGCTCTCCTACACATCCTGTTGGAGTGAAGTATGAATTTAACTTGCAGCATACACTGAGTAGTCCATAACTTTTTTTTAGTTGAGTCATGGGTAGACAAGTTTTATTTCTTTCCCTCCGATTTCTACATTTGGTGTTGACAACTGAAAGGTGTGTGATATGGGCACTGTGGGCTCCTGCTCCCTTAATTTTTTTTTTTCTTATCTCTGCCTTCTTCTTACTTTTAATATGGTGTCTGCTTCCCTAACAAACATCAGAAAACAGCATTATACTTCTGTGATTTAGTTCTACTCTGAAGCAGAGGGATTATTTATCTTTTCTGAGTGGCCACATTGCATCATGAATGGAGTTGTCAATTTTCTGAAATAATGCATACAAAAAAGAATTTCAGTGCAGCAGTATGGAACATAACAAGTCCTTTTGTGATAGGAGTCTTCCAGAACCTAGTGTTAAATATCACAGCTGTTATGCAATACCTGAAGATGTTCAGGGCGTTAGAATGGTCTTATTAGCAAACAAAGAACTGCCCAAAGTAACTCAAAGAAAAAATGAAGTAAAAACATCTTACAGTCCCTCATCACTTTCCAGACTTTATTTTGGAGACATGGATCTTCACTTTATTTGAAGAACTAAAATACAAATTGAAATATATAGATGCTTCTGTAATAATTCCATCTTTATGAAATGTAAAAGTAATTCTTAACTGCCATGATCTTTTTAGGGACTTTCAAGCAGAATACTTTCTTCACTATCCCTTTTTTATAATACTTTCACTCTTCACTAGTCCATGACAAAATGGAAAACAACCCAATATTGTTCAAAGAATGTGTCTACATCCACACTAGCATGTAATTTAGCACAGCTGGAGGTCACTAGTTTGGATCAACTGGGGTTAGAAGACTTGCAGTCAACCCCTATTTAGATTTGTGACTTTACTTGGCATTAGCTTTAGCTGAGTCCTCTGAGCCAAATATTCTCCACGTACAATTGGTGTGAAGCTGAGTAGTTACTAGTTCAATGATTTCTATGGTCCCTTGGGGGTCACATTTGGTGTATACCTGTTGTGGAGGTAAAGTCTAGTTTCTCCAGAACAAAGCATATCTAGTGAGTACCAAACCCATTCTGTCAATACAGCCAGTACACATAACTGAGGATGTCAAACCTGGACTACATATCTGAATTAAAATGATAAGGTAGATGTAGCTAGTGTTGATGTGAATAACACTACAAAAATAACACATTTCTCAGCTTTACTGGCAATTGAAAAGGCACACCAATACTTAAAATCCATGCGAGACAAGGTGTCAAAAAATGATAACATCAAAATATACTGACAAGAAACACTGCTGCCTTACACAAATGAGAATCTCTATATGAGATTTGAAAATATTAAGCCATAAACTTTTGTATTTCTCAGGAGCATGGCAAAAGGAACAGACTGAATCATACTGATCTGACATCAAATTATTAACTGCTTGCAACAAGCTATGTAGGCATGCTTTACATTTTATGTTATTGATTATTTTCTACCAGAGCCCTAACTATATAAAACTATCATTTATATATATTTTCTTACATATATATAACACAACTCTCTCTATATATACTTATAATTTTTTTTTGTTTTGTTTTTGAAATCGGGTAGGGATATTTACTTGTTTGAATGATTAAACCAGAAGAACAGATGTAAGAGATAAAATAAGAAAAAGTGAAGGATATTCAAAGAAGGATTATGATCTTAATACTCTGGCAGCCTTGGATTCTAGCAGTGGATTCTAAAGAACATTAAGCAGCCGGCTTTTGACAGACTATCTTAATGTACTGATCTAGTCTTACTAGGTTTGGGAGCATTCAATAAACCACATGATTAATGCTAAGGGAAAATTGTCTTCTCAGTCACTGTTACACAGTTACTGTTCTTATAGAATTTCAGGATGGTTAAAAGGCATAGGCTTCTATCTAATTTGTAGCTGATAAAGACAAAATTAACATAGCTTCTGTGGATACAGTACTCATCTAAGCTAGCGAAGTCATTTAGCCTTGCTTGTGAAATGCACTGTCAAAATCTCTGACATAGACATTGATTTATTTGGACTTTTGTTGTGGGAATTTGAAGAGGAATCTCTAATAGATAGATAGCTATTAGATGGAGGTAATTTATTAAATACTTAGAGTACATTAATGTGTTAATAACAATACAATGTTTAAGGGATAGCATAAGGTACCTAATTTATAGACCTTTTGTAATCATTATTAACTATCTCTGATGAAGAAAGTTAATGTCATTGTCAGAATCAGTAGTGAAATTAATGTTAAGCTGCTGAATCTTTTTTATCTTCCCAAATAGAATGATTTTTGTAAAATACACAAAATTCTCTTAAGTGAAAGAACTTGAGAGAACAAGAAAGGCCTTAAAGACAAAAGAGAGTTTTGTCTTAAAGCCTTAAAGCCAAAGGGAGTTTTCAAATAACAGGTTATGCAGGGAAAAATCAGACAGATAGAACCATATTTCATACTTACGAAATATGAAAGACTGATGCTCAGAAGCAGCAATTTCTGACTTCAAATTTTACGAAGTCTTAGGAAAAGAGAGTGGCAAGTTTAATATGTTTACCTTGTCTGATCTCCTGCTTGTCAGGGAAAAGTAAACAATTAAATAAAGAGATTATCTAAGTGTGTGTAAAAAAATTAATACACTGAAAGGTATTATTGATTTCTGTATTTAAAAAAAAGAATAAAAAACATTGGGAATTTAAAAATGACAAATTCTGTTTACATAGCTTTCACCCAGAAGTGGAGATCACAGGGAAGTCAAGTTAATGGTGGAACCTCACAAGTATCATCAGTGATACAAAGTTTTCACAGACAGTAGTGACCTCTAGGTAGAACTTTTCTTATTTTATTAATTGATTTGAAAATGGATGGAGTCATTGTTATTGAGGTCCATTAAAAACTGTATTCTATTCCCTAATTAAGCCTTCATTGAACCCTAACATACAGAATGATTAAAAAAATCCATTACATCACTTTTGATATTTTTGTTCAATCTAGATTTAATTTTTTTATATACTACTATAATTTATTTATAGATAGTATTAATTATAGATAGTATATGTATACATACACTATATAAATATTGAAATATTGATGCTAATTATTTTATATAAATATTTTAATACATATAGTATATATTTGGCAGTGTGTGTATATACATATATTTACTATATCTACATCTGACAGAAGGAATGGGAAGGAAACAATTCTTGCAGAGCTGGGCTATGAACTCTGTTCCTCTTTGTTGGATCTACTTATAAATAACCTGAAGACTTAAAAAGAATAAAATAAAAACATAGAGAGAACTTTAAATTAAAGTAAAATTCTAAAGCAACAAATTGATTGCAGATTGTAAGAAAAGAGATTGATACTTCTTGATTCTGTCATGAGCTTAATGAAGCACCTGGCTGTGGTATGGAAAAGAACAAGCTTACTGTACAAAAAGGAGGAAACAACATAGCAAATTATGAGATACTGAGCTAAATGAAGGACCTTTGAAAATTAAAACTCCATGAACAACATGAGAGGGAAAAGCAAGCAAAGAAGAAGACGGAGAATTGTTAGAAATCTTTGTTCACATAAGGCAGTAAAACAGTAGTGATGGGTGGCTGAAATAGGAAGTGAGGGCCAAAAATATGAGAGAGCAACGCTGGAGACAGATGAATTTTTGAATTCTTCTCAAAATACGTAAAAAATCTCTGGACTTGACATAAAAATTCAATAGGAGATTAAGTATGGAAATAAACATAACATTAAATTTCGTAATTTATAGGTATAAACATACTATTATTAATTATATTTAAGAGAAAATACATTAAACTGCATTAACAGAGATATTAATAAACATAAATATTTACAGAGAATAAATATATATTTATATAAGTATGATGAATTAGAATTAGTTGATTCCACTATCCTTTAGCACCGTCAGAAAAATGAACCTTAGGAAAGCTGCGAAGTTTTTCCAATTTCTATTTACATAACATTTACAGTACACCTACTACTAGTGTTAAATTATTAATTTAAAGTCCAGGAAAATGTTCCTGCCATAATTTAACACCTTTTAACTGTTTGCCAACAGAAACATGGCAGTGTGCACCCACTGTATGAGATTGTTTCGTGTTTGTAATATTTATGGAGCACCTGCACTCTCCACATGTACGTACCTCAGAGCATCCAAGTTTTTAGGATCTCTTTCTCAGTCAAGAGTTTAACCCCAGATGCCCCCAGATGCTGCAAGAGCAGATTCGATCATTAAGATGACCACTTAGAAACAAAAATTTTTGCTTGGACTACAGCTGAGAAAGATACTTAGGCTTTTATTCTCCTTCTGCTTGGACTGAAATGCTGAAACACTCAGGTTTGTGAGATGAGAGTGTAGGAACCTTCAAACATCTAATATCTGCTTCTCTAAATGGATATGAGATTCTCAAGCTAAGATAAGGATTCAGCTCCCTGAACTTTTCTGGCAGTCAGTGTTTGCTCTTCCTGCACAGAGATTTCACTGAGAGAGCAGCTGAGGTAAGACAGGAAAGAGAGGCAAGAAAAGGAGATCAAGAAAAGGTGATCAATGGCACAGAATCGACTTGGAGGCCTGTGGCCAGTGGAGTTCCACAGGGATCGGTTTTGGGGCCAGTCTTATTCAACATCTTCATCAATGACCTGGATGAAGGGACAGAGTGTACCCTTAGCAAGTTGGCTGATGACAGCAAGCTGGGAGGACTGGCTGATTCCCCAGAAGGTTGTGCTGCTATTCAGTGGGATCTTGAGAGTTGGGCAGAGAGGAACCTCATGAGGTTCAACAAGGACAAGTGCAGAGTCCTGCATCTGGGAAGGAAAAACCCCGTGCAGCAGTACAGGCTGGGGGTGATCTGCTGAAGATCAGCTCTGCAGAGAGAGACCTGAGAGTCCTGGTTGACATTAAACTAACCATGAGCCAGCAATGTGCCCTCATGGCCAAGAAATCCAATGGCATCCTGGGATGTGTCAAGAATAGTGTAGCCAGTAGGTGGAACAGGCTGCCAGAGGGGTTGTGGAGTCTGCTTCCTTGGAGGTCTTCAAGACCCGCCTGGACATGTTCTTGTTTGACCTGACCTAGGTTAATCTGCTTGAGCAGGGGGTTGGACTAGATGATCTCTAAAGGTCCCTTCCAACCACTACTGTTGTTTCACATTCTATGAAAAGAATGTGTGATGAGAACAGGAAGGTCTAGAGACATCTGATGTGGATCAGAAAATATACTAGAGGCAAACTAATGATGTAAAAGGAACTATGGTGAACAGAAAAATCACATTGTTTAAAATATGTAAAAGTAAGAAAACATCCTATGGAAGTTAACAGTGAACCAAAATCTAGTTCTCAAATAATATGTGAAACTAATTTTGAGAATGTTTTTCTAGTCTTCAGGAGCTGATTCAACATTTTGCACATTGAATGAAAATGAATAAATGACTGGAGGGTAAAACTCACCTTTGCTGAACCTGTCTCATCTACAAGTTATAGAGATAATTTTCCCAAGAATAGTAGACTAATTTTAAACCTACTGTGTCCAGTTTTAGTGATAAGTTATTTTCCTGACAGGTAAAAAAAAAAAAAAAAGTCTTACAAGCTTTAATCTTCAGGCACCCATGATCAGATTTGTAACTTTAAATTGGGATAGTGTGAGATCAAAGCTTAATATGGCTCAGATAGTATATGTTCACCTCATTTAAGAACTTTCTGTTCAAATCAATAGAAACAATGACTGGCTAGTTGTAAATCCCCTCTCCTGATTCCAGACAGTGACAGCTGGTAGTGCCTCTGGGCCCTCCTTCTCACATCTGTAGGACTAGCACAGGAACAACATCCTTCCTTTTGTTTAATTTCTTAGAAGTCATCAGAAATATATAATCTCAAAAGCCTATAGTTTTTAAGATAATGGATGGCAAAGCCTAAGTTTTGTAGATTTTCAAGTCTTCCTTGAAACTCTGGTATCTCATACTATCTTTCATTTTTCAGTCACAAAAAAGAATTTCAAATAAGATAGCATAAAACCCTCATAGTATCTTTGCTACTTCATCCTTCAGTTAATTTACTGGATGAATTCTGTTTGTTCACAATGATTTCTGGCTGTTCATCGGGCCAATAAGTTCCATAATCTGTTTTACAGTCACTTTAATTTCAGATAAATCCTTCATCAATTGTCTCATAAAAATAGGTTTCAGCACTGGAATTTTCCTAGCTTTCCTTACTATGAGGAAGTTACAAATATAGAGGGTAAGAGAAATTTAAACAGTCAGACGTTTAAGTGATATTTTAACAGATGTTAGTAGATAGTTTAGTTTCATCTATTTGAGAAGGTCATTATGTAGTTCTCATACAAAAATACAGATCAGATCATGCCATGCTCATCTCAACATAAAGTGAAATTTACCAGCTTAAGTCAAGGTTCAGTGTTCTCTGCCTCCTGAGGGCAATGTAATTAATCACTTGCAAGCAAAAATATTGTCAATGCTTTTTTTTTTGTTTTAATTATCATAACCTTGACCTAAATCTTAAATATCTGTCATTTTCTTTCATGTAAAAACTCAGAATATACTCTTGTTATTTTGGAATATTCAAGTATTTTTAAAAAATTTTGATCAGGAAAGAAATGTCAACCCTTTAACCAGATATTTTACCATTGTAATTAATTTCCTTCTTATTTTGCCAACCTTATTTCAACTTTTTACAACAACATGTATCTTACTCTATCTCCCTACTTCAGTGAATAAATTAGTCATAATATTGAGGTTTGTTATACAGTGCTTGTCTTCTCTCTCCACTTCAAAATATTTTCTTTCAGAAGTGCATTTGCTTTTGGTTGAACTCTCTTGAATGACACCTTACAGCTAACCTTATTGATCCATCTGTGATGTTGTGATGTATTTCAAACACTGTCAGAACCTATGTATTATAAATTTATTCTCATCAGCTCTATTTTTGATTTCTTTAAACTAAAAATCTGACAAGTTTATTAGGACATGACATTTCTTGCAAAGTCATACAGAATACCCTTTAGCTCTTTTCTATCCACGCTGCCTTTATGACTCAGTGTTTTATTTCTCCCTTCCCACTTTTCCAGTTGGAAAGACAATGGATCATTCTCTGATGAGATCAGTCTATGGTCATCCTTTTCCTCAGACATGTTTCTCTTGATGAAAATTTTTGAAGCTAAAGGTTTCTGTTCAGAGAAATCTCCCATTTTCTGCCAGTCATTGTGTTCACAGCCCTCTCCTTCCTCTGGACATTGACAGCTAGTACTGTCTCTGGGGCTTCCTTCTCATGTCAGCCTTTGTTGAGATCCCGTCTCAGCTACCCTTTCTGCTGTTAAGCCATGAGGTTACTTTCCACACAAGGGAGAATTATTAGGTGGTAATTCAAATATGAGCAGGAAAAGACTGTAATGTTCTGGGACTGGGGTTTATATTAATGACTTGGAACTTAAGTGAAAACACCATCACTTCTTGAATTACCATGAGATTTGGTATATTTATTACATTTTTTTCCCCATCAGAATTCTTTTTCTCATATTTTAACTATTTTGTAATAAATTTTTAATTGTTATCATTTGTTTTATTTTTATCAATTTAGCCTGACATAAAACCTAGAACATAATAACATTTCTATGAAAGATGTGAGAACCTATCCATACCTCCTGGGGGAAGATTTACGATTCATATTCAATCTGTGTACTTCTTAACATACTGTTCATTTTGCTCTGATTAATGCTACATATATTTATATAGCCTGATTCTTTGATATAACCTTGCATTGAACGTTTCATTTTATTTCAAAATGAGTGGGTGGTCTTCTATTTGTATTCTGATTGTTTTGCTAATTTTTTATCTTTCAATCTGCAGTCAGTGAAGTGCAAGGACTAGATGAAAATGAATACTGAAAAACAGCAATATTTCAAGAATGGTTTTACCTGCCAAAACCAAAGATTCCACATTCAATAAAGGGGAATATTTTGATCTCAAGACCTATCCTGGTACAGTAGAGAAAGGTACATATCATTTAGGATTTAGAAAAAATGTAGCAAACAGTTTTAATAGGCAGCAAGATACAGAATTTAGGAATTATGAAGTGCAGATAATTGGCTTTCAAATAAGGTTCATGGCTCAAGGACAAATGTTTAAAAGAAGAATTTGCTTTATTTCTGATGAGAGGACTGAAAGGAGATCTAATTACAGTTACAGTGTATCTCTTCAAAGGAAGAAAATGTTGTCTAAATTAAGTACTATCTGGCTTTTGTTTCTAAGAAACAAAGAAAAAATTGCTGAATATGAAATTCAAGGACTTTTTTTCCAGGAAAAAGTAGGAATGCTTCTACAATTAGAATAAGGTTAGAATAAATTTGGGTTCTTCGTCTCTTGAGCTCGGTTACTCTTCTGAAAGATCATTTTGGTCAAGTACAAACAAATTCTTGGGCTCTAAAATATCTTGTGAAATTTAAACAGTCTAAGATACACAAATCCAGATCTCTTGATCTAATGAACATTTCATGTTAATGTCTCTGCACCTGTGATTGTAATATTAGAACTGGAATTTGGCAGGAGAGAGGGAAAATGTAAACCAGCCTGCCTTCCTTTTTAGCTGTCCTTGAAGCTTAACTCTGGGGAAAATCCTAGCTCCCTTTAGGCGCTGGACTTGTGTAAGAATGCAGTCAGGAC
Organism: Colius striatus; assembly: GCF_028858725.1. NCBI lineage: Eukaryota > Metazoa > Chordata > Aves > Coliiformes > Coliidae > Colius > Colius striatus. Next base: position 69,081,727 of record NC_084761.1, on the reverse strand, counting down.
ATGGTTGTAGGCACATCATGAAAGAGAAATTATTTTGCACAGAGGAGGTTATGCAAAGTCTTATCTACACTTCCCCTCTCAATTAGACAGCACGTGATCTACTACCCATCTCCTAGTACTGGATTCCCAGTTTTTAGGCTGAAATTTTACTTTCTAGCATGTTTGCTTGTTTTCCATGATGAATTTTAGAACTGCTTCAAGCAAGGTTTCCTTGTTTCAACAACCTTGTACTTCACTGTCTTTGGCAAGTCAGCCATGCTGGACAAGTTAAAAGAGACAAAACAAGCTTTCCTTCCTATCCTTTGTGGCAGATCAGTTTCTCTATTTTTTCTTTCCTCCTCTTCCTGAACACAGGTTTAAACCTTTTTTTGGCACAGAGCTGTGTGACATGACACACAGAGGATGTGAAAACTGCAACCACTCAGACACTCATGTGGTTGAAGTACAAATAAGTATTTTACTTTAAGTTGTCCAGGAATTATGTGAGATCCAGTACTCGTAGTTTACATAATAAAAATTACAAATGTGAACTCAAAATTGGTTATTAGCACGAAAGTAAATTTCAGGAGCTATCCATTCACAGCAGAAATCAAAGAGCACATTAATATAGCTATACTCTACAAAATCTAAAGTGCTCTAATACAAACTAGAATAACAGCCTCTCACATTGCATTTGAAGTAAAATCAGAAATATTGCATTTTGAGTCCACTTCTCTAATATATGAGCCAAGTTGTCTGATAACAACTCAAAGTTTGAGTCATAACTCCTTCTTTCTATCCTTTTTTATCATGTTGAACCACTTCTGCTGCTACTAAAAACCTTTTGAAATGATTCTTACTTTTACTATCTCCTGTTTCATACCTAAAGTCTCTTTGTAGTAACATTCAAAAGTCATTGCCAGAAGTTTCAGAAGAAATGTAGGAAACATAACAGCTGTAGTCACCTTATTGTCATTTTAGGCAAGAGGTTTGATTTTTTTTTCATATGACTAGGTGAATCATATTAGTTCTTAGTTTAAAATATGTTCCTTTTGTTACACATTGACGTTACCAAATATGTAGTGTAGCATAACTGTAACAGTTAGGGTTTTTTTCTAGTCTATCACCTTTTTCAGCTCCCTCTGCATAACAGAATTTCAAAGAAATTATCTGAACTTTTTACATACCAGAAAATCTATTTCCATACTGATCATTTAATTGTCTTTGGAAATTGTTGTCTGCACCTGAGATTACTGTGTATTTCCTTGTCATTTATGTTTTTTATAATACCTATTTTCAATGATTGCATGTAAAATAAAATATTATTTTATTTTGGACTACGCTCAGTATACCACAAGTTTACTAAAAAGTTTCTCTTTGAATTAAAATTGGACTTAGACATACATGAAAAGAAAGAAATGTATGGAAATAAAAGAATTAGAGGAAGATACTACACAGTGCCATTGCTCTGACCTCAATTCTTTTGTGCGTTCTGCAAAATTCCATCTCTTGGTACAAATGAGACCTATTTCATAGTGCAGGACACGAGGCATGCAAAGCTTCCATAGAAATCTTTGTAAAAGTCCTTTGAAGGCAGTCCCATATGTAATGTGGAGGTTGTCGCAGATGTTCTCAGAGAAAAAAAACCTGTTGTGATGAGATTAGCCATGTAACCTTGCAAGCATACACACTTTGGTACACAGCAATATATAACTCCATGTTTAATACTCTGTTCCAAATATCATTATGCAGTACTTACTGTCTTTCTTTATAAAGGGGAAATGATTCTACAGACTAAAATATCTTGACTACACAGAATGTCCACTGTAAAGACTAGATCATCAAATGGTCTTTGCTCTATGAACAAATGTAGTCTGCTTCCAAGTTTTTGGATTGGTTTGCAGATGGGCATGGATACTTATACTCAAGTCTTGTACGTTTCTATGGCTTTTATAAGGTAGATATCTTAGATTTCATTTAATTGTCAATTGATATGTCATGTATTTGAATGTTTAATGCAAGTTGAAAGAAAAGGGAACATTCTTATTCGTCTTATTTTATATCTATGGTCATATAGCACTTCACCTGAGTCTGGCAGTGGAATGAAGTACTGTCAGTAATAAACCATCCACTGATGCAATCCTTCAAGAAAGGCAGCAAGTGCTGATTAATGTTTAAAGACTCTTACTCCCTCTTATTAATATCTTCAGAGATATGAGATCACTGTTTTGGTTTTATTTTAAGATTGAACAGCATGTGAATTCAATTCTAATTTCACTTGGTTTCACTACAATAGGTTTTGGATATGTGCTTCAATTTTTGACTGGCAAGTAAGAGTCTCACAGATGATGAAGACAAGTTGAAACAATGACTTCTCATCTGTTCAGAAGACAAAACTAGTTTCCCAAATCTCAAAATAGAATCTTTAAATCATAGAATAATTTCAGTTGGAAAAGACCTTTAAGATCATTGAGTCCAACCTCTAACCTAATATTGCCAGTCCTATCACTAAACCACATCCCTCAGCACCTCATCTATGCATCTTTTAAATAGCTCCAGGGATGGTGACTCCAACACCTTCCTGAGTAGTCTGTTCCAATGCTTAGTAAGACTCATAGTGAAAAAGTTCTCCCTAATCTCCAGACTAAACCTCCCCTGACACAACTTCAGCCCATTTCCTCTTGTCCTGTCATTCATTCCTGGAGATACTGACTCCCACCTCCCTACAGCTGTCTTTCAGTAGTTGTAGAGAGTGATCATGTCCCTTCTCAGCCTCTTCTTCTCCAGGCTAAACAACCCTAGCTCCCTCAGCCACTTCTCAAAAGACTTGTTCTCCAGACTCTTCAGCAGCTTTATTGAATAATAGGCTTCCAGCATGTGATTGCCCTTAAACAAGTAGAAACCACCATTGTGAAATGCAGCTTTAAATCACTGTAATTTTTCTTGTATCCTTAACATGTCAGATCTGCTGATAAATTTCTCTTACATTTCCTTTGGGACCCCAGCACTCTAAGTACCACACTTAGAGAAGTGTTAAGTGCTCATGATCTGACTAGAGAATATTCATATCTACTGATTTGTCTCAAGAGAACCACAATTTTTGCCCTGTGAAAACTCCTGTTTCAAATGTGTGTCAACTTTTTAAAGTACAAAACTGTGTGTAGTATCTGTGTGAAGCCTCTCAGAAAAGGATTGTTCCACCCCAAAACCTTTCCTCACTCACCCTGTCACACTTTTTCACTACATCACATTTTATGTCCTATCACAAGCTCACATCTCCTTATGTGAGCATTGTCTTAAGCTTTTCTTTCACAAGCTATTTCACACAACAAATGAGTGCTCCCATACATGTTTGTTTGGTAAATAAAAAGAAACTCACTCTCCCAAACTTAAACTTTAATTTAGCGTTTCTGTATATGCATGGATTTTTTTTAAAGATCCAAGAATGAAATATAATGATCATTTCTTCCTTTTTTCCCCCTAAAATTTAATGAATAAATACAGTAAGATTTAAGTTAACAGTAGCAGCAAAAAAACTCTACAATATTTACACGTCATCAGTGTACATTGGAATTTGTCTTTATTGCAGTAAATCAATTTGAATTTCCATACATCTAAAAAAGGGTACAGAATTTATCCTTGCTGCAGAACAATAGGTAAGCTTTAAATATAAAATTATCAGATCTTTATGACATTTCATTTGTTGATGTAATTACTCCTATAATTGAGAAATTATAGGAGAAATAGGAGAATTTCAATCCTTTATCTCTTTTTAGGACAGGGACGAAAAACCATATAAAACTTTCATTTTATATAGATATGAAGTGAGAAAAGAAATTAGAAAGGCCCTTTTGTATAAAATGTGCAGATTAGATTGGTATTCTGTAACTGAAATTGTAGTAACTTGCACGTTTTTTCTGATTTATATGCAAGTGACTCAAATTCATGTTCCAAAGCCTTAACAGTAGTATGTCAGTTAAATGTACCTATGAGATATACCAGTCATTATACTGTCATTACATAATATCACATTATATACGGTAGTCTGACTAGTAAAAGGTAAGATGACCTCCATTAAAAATCTGTTCTTGAGTCTTGATCTACTTTTGATTGAAAGAAAACAGTTTTCCCATCCTTATTTAAATTTTCAATGTCATAATATTTCTGTAAAATATTCCTTTCCCCTTAAAGCCAAAATCTTGGCAGTAGAGACGTTAGACGCATCCAACCTCAAAAAAGTTTAGACCATTTCAGTCTGATTTATATAAAACCAGCATCTGCTACTGTCCTCAGAGTTCTTTGAAAGTGCATTGCACTTACTTTCTGAGATTTTTGGAAATTATTTCAGTCTTTTATGTGGCGAATGTTACTATGATTTTCCTTCTTTCCATAAGTAATTCTAGCTACTGGTACATAGTTTATTCACTTTTACTGAACACTTAATTCCTTTGGAGACCTACACCTCTACACATAACAAGCTAATTGGTTACGTTACTGCAATCAGGCTATAGCATAAGTTTTCACTGCACTCACAGAAAAGTCAAGGCTCTGTATTCTCTGGCATTATCTGTCAGTATTCTCAATGCTGTCATTAACTTACTAGTGAGAAAATTTTTTTGAAGAAATACAATTTTGTGTGAACATCTGCACATGAACACGTAAGGAAGTTCTTTTGTCCATGAACCAAGGCTTATGCTAAAGACAGTAAATTTGATAAAAATATTTCAGATAAAATGTTAAAATAGTCAGTACATCTGAAAATCCTCAGTACTTTCCTTGGAGACGCAGATATTACATAGAATAGTTAGTTTGACTGTTGCAAACTCAGACATGCAATGTTAGATTCAACCTGCTCTCACTTCCAGAGAGTTTCATTAAAATACAGTAACTTATTTCTGACAAAGGAAACCCAAAAATATAGTGCTGTTATTTTTATGTGAATATTCTTAATTTGCAGGGGACTAATCAAGACTAAGTCTTTAAATCTTTAAAATATTTTTACACACATTTTTCACTTGACCATTTAATGAAAATGTGTGTTAAATTGTCCTTGTAAGCTAGCAAGAGATGGTTCAAGTTATTATAGCACGTTAAACAGAATGAAAGGATATTGATACTTCACTTTGGGTTGGATAAGAGTAATTTATCTGCTTTAAAACCAGACGAAGTCTCTCAACTTATTCATCTCTAGTTATGTTCCTAGGTCAAGAAAATATTCCACTTTGCTGTCTCCACTGATGTCTTCTCACTTCTGTTTGTTTCTTCGTTTAAATAATCCCACTCAAAACAACATCTGTCTTGGTAAGATTCACTGTCCTGGGTAAAATTGACTTGATCTTAAAAGATTCCTTTTATTCTCTTTTTAAAAATCAGATAACAAAATAAACCACTTTAATTTCACTTTGATGTGGTCTCTACGTAGTAATTAAACCTACAGCAAAGTGGATATAATGAATTGTTTCTTATTTTGGACAATGGACAAGCCAGAGTGAAAGTCCTCCTTTCTTGGGGTTACATAAAAAGATAACTTAGCTTTGAAAACTTAAACTGATTAAACATTGATTAAATTATTCAATCTTCTTGTCAAACATCAGTCTGCATGCTCCTGTCTGATGGCAAACCTAAAGCTTGTGCTTAAATATTGCTAGAACATGAGCCATTTTTGGGCTACAAATGCAGTCAGACATATTAAAATCCTGAGATGTCTATCTGGACTGGCCAATTTTTGGCCTACATGTTTGCCATCACTGTCTTTGGCACACAGACCTGCCCTTGCTTCATCTTTCCTTCCAGCTGGCTGGCTGCCCACCATCTCAACTGTGCTCCCAGGATAGATTACAGTATTAGCTCAGGCACATTGCCCTCAGATCAGTGCTGGCATTCATCCATTTGCTGTAAAGTCCAGGAGGAGCAAGTCTCCAAAGACCATGCAGATACACTGTAAGCTGCAAGAAGCCTCTGCAAAGGGCTGTACTTCCAGTCTGGAAGAGATGGAGAAATTTGAAAGATGAAAATTCTAAAAATAACAGCAGTCAGTTGAGACTGAGTATCTATTGCTTGCCTTTTCTTATGCATGCATGTATGTGCATATTTTGCAATGGAACATGAACACTGAGTTTTGAAAGCAGCACATTCTGTATCACATTCCCACTGGAATATGAAACACTTAAATATTGTGCTTGTTTTATTGTCAAGCTGTCAAGCAGAATGTTTAGAAGTAGCTGCTGTAACCTGTTGTTGCGCTTCACTAGTCAGATGTATCCCCAAGGGGACCACAAAACTTTACTTAAGGACTGTTAATAAATAATGATGTTTAGTAGATTTCATCAAGAACCTTTTTAAAAGCAACACCACAGCATCTGTGAAAAACCTTTCTGTGAATATCTAATACTTACAAGTCTATTTTACTATCTTATTGAACTTGTGTTACACCCATGCTGGAAAGCTGCGTGGTAGGAAAGGACCTGGAGGTGTTGATTGACAGTTGCCTGAACGTGAGCCAGTAGTATGCCCAGATGGCCAAGAAGGCCAATGACATCTTGGCCTGTATCAGAAATAATATGACTAGCAGTACCAAGGAAGTGATTATCCCCCTGTACTCGGTGCTGGTGAGACTGCACCTCAAATATTGTGTTCAGTTTTGATCCCTTCACTACAAGAAAGACAATGAGGGACTGGACCCTGTCCAGAGATGGGCAACAAAGCAGATGAAAGGTTTGGAGCACAAGTCTGATGAGATGTAGTTGAGGGAAGTGAGGATGTTTAACCAGTAGAAGAGAAGGTTGAGTGGTGATCTTATCACTCTCTACAACTACTCAAAAGGAGGTTGTAGAGACGTACAGTCTCTTCTCCCAAGTAATGAGTGATGGGACAAGAAGAAACAGACTCGAGTTACAGCAGAGGAAGTTTAGATTGGATATTAGAAAGAAGTCCTTCATTGACAGGGCTGTTAAATGCAAGAACAGGTTGCCCAGGGAGATAGCAGAATCACCATACCTTGAGATTTTAAAAAAATGTGTAGATGAAGTGCTTAGAGACGTGACTTAGTGGTAGGCTTGACAGTGTGAGATTAGTAGTTGGACTCGATGACACAAAAATGTCTTTTCCAACCAAAACAATTCTATGATTCATGCAGCCTTACTGCTTTTATTTTCACAGAATCACAGAAACTTAAGTGTTGGAAGGCATCTGGAAAGATCAGCTAGTATAAACTCCCTGCCAGAGCAGGACCTCTTTGAGTAGGTCACAGGGGAACTTGTCCAAGTGGGTCTTGAATATCTCCAAAGAAGGAGACTCCACAACCCATCTGGGCAGCCCGTTCCAGTGCGCTGTTACCCTCACAGTGAAGAAGTTGTTCCTTATGTTTCTTGGAATCTTTTATGCTCCAGCTTGTACCCAGTACCCCTTGTCCAATCATTGGACACCATTGAGAACATCTATCCTCATGATATCTGCCCTTTACGTATTTGTAAATATTAATGAGATCACCCCTGAGTCTCCTCTTCTCCAATCTAGAGACCCAGCTCCCTCAGTCTTTCATTGTAGGGGAGATGCTCAATTCCCTTCATTATCTTGTTGGCCCTGTGCTGAACTCTCTCCAGCATCTCCCTGTCCTTCTTGAACTGAGAGAACCAGAACTGGACAGAGTAGAGGGGGAGGAGAACCTCTCTAGACCTACTGCCCGCAGCCCTTCTAAAACACCCCAGGATGACACATTACTGGCTCATGCTCATCCTGCTGTTCACCAGGACCCCCAGCTCCCTTTTCCCTACACTGTTCTCACAGTTCATTCCCCATCCTGTACTGGTACATGAGATTATTCTTTCCAAGATGCAAGACTACACTTTCCCTTGTTGAATTTTATTAGATTTCTCCCTGCCTAACCCTCCAGCCTGTCCAGGTCTTGTTGAATGGCAGCACAGCCTTCTGGTGTGTCAGCCACTCCCCTCAGTTTAGTATCATCAGCAAACTTGCTGACAGTGCCCTCTGTGCCCTAACCAAGATCATTAATGAATATATTCAGTAGTATTGGTCCCAGCACTGAGCCTTGAGGGACTCCACTAGATACAGGCCTCCAACTACACCCTGCCCCATTGATAACAACTCTGTGCCTTGTTTCCTTCAACCAGTCAACAATCCACCTCACTACCTGGTCATCTAGCCCACATTTTCTCAGTTTTGCTGTGAGGATGCTGTGGGAGTCGATGTCAGATGCTTTACTGAAATCAGGATAAATCACATCCACCGCACTACCACCATCTATCCATCTGATTACATCTTCATAAAAGGCTGGTCAAACATGACTTCCCCTTGGTAAAGCCATGTTGACTGCTCCAAATGACCATCTTGTCCTTTAAATGCCTGGGGACAGCACCCAGGATAAGTCATTCCATCACCTTTCCAGGGACAGAGGTGAGGCTGTCTGGTCTGTAGTTACCTGGCTCCTCCTTCCCACTGTTTTTGAAGACTGGAATGACATTTGCTTTCCTCCACTCCTCAGGCACCTCTCCTGTTCTCCACAACTTACTGAAGGTGATGGAGAGTGGTTTTGCAGTGACTTCTGACAGCTCCCTCAGCACCCGTTGGTGCATCCCATCAGTGCCCGTGGATTTACGCACATCCAGACTGCTCTACTGATATTTAAACCAGTCCTCATCAACCAAAAAAAACTCTTCCTTTAACCTGACTTCCTCTAGGGTCTGGAGCTCTTGGGGACAGTCTCCAGCAGTATAGACAGAAGCAAAGAAGGTATACAGTAACTTCCTGTATCCTGTCACCAGGGCACTCACCTCATTCAACAGTGGGCCTACATTGCCTCTACAGTTACTTTTTTCTGCAATGTATTTGAAGAAGGCCTTCTTGTTGTCCTTGATCTCTCCTGCAAGGCACAACTCCAATGAGGCTTTAGCTTTCCTAGTTGTCTCCCTACATCCTCTGACGACAGTCTTATAACCATCCCAAACAAATTTCTTGCAAGGAATACCTGTGGGTGACTTTGTCTTGTCTGCAGTTCTAAGAATGGCTTATACTATCAAAAAAATTTTTATTTAGATTATATTTCTTCCTTACACTAAATTATCTGATATATACTCAAAGAGGAACGTTAGGTAGGAAAGGCAGACGTTTTTAAGTTAGAAAAATACAGTATTATGATAGCCATATCCAACACAGTTCTGCCTTGTTACGTGTCTGTTCTGTACATAGGAATATAAAGGATCATGTAAATTAAATCGTGTTGAAATAATGCTAACTTACAAATGATTTTCTAGTAACCCATTATATTCTGTCAGACTGCTATGTAACTCCATTTTTTCTTTTTTAATTCCATCCATGTTTAATTCTATCTATTTTTTAAAAACTATTTTGTAAGTTTTTCATGAGGGGGGAAATGGGAATTATATAAAGTTGGTTTATTTTTTCCAACAAAAATTACTGAATATATAATTATTATGACTTAAGATCACATACTAGTTTCTTCATTAAAAGTAAGCACAAATGGCCATGAAAGGCATCCTCAATTTAGTAATCTTTCTTATAATGAAATGACTCAGACAGTCATTTAAATCACAGAGCTAACTACTGGATTGGCACATCATTTCAATTTAAACACTTCGTCAGACTCTAGAATAATTTTTATTTTTTATTTTTTCTTCCAGTTCATATAATTTGAACATTTATTAGGTGTTTAATAGAGGTTGAAAGTACAGAAAAAAAAAATACTTATAGCTTAATTTCTTCTTTGGTAACATCTTCACTATCACCATCAGATTATTGCATTATTTGCTTTTGAATACTTTCTCTGTCATCTCTTATCTGCTTTAAAACCGTGTCTCATTCAGCCTGGCCTTGGATGCAGTCAAGTGGTAAAAATAAAGTGAAAAATCTTGTTGAAACAAAGGAAATAGATGATGAGAAGAAAAAATAAACAAATCTATTTTTTATCTTTTCTTTTTTTAAAAAAATCTGTACTGTAATTCAAAGCATCCATAAATGATCATCCTGTAATTATTTACATCTCACCACTGATCATTTAAATAATCTATAACCAAGATCTGTTTTAACATGTAGCAAAACAATGTAAAACTTTTAGTCATCAAATGTTTATTTCCCCCTTTAAAAGAAATTGTATGTTGTGTGCTGAAAAAAACAGTTTACATTTTTTTTTTAGTTGAAGTTGTCCATATTTTATTTAACAAAGTGTCACTTTAAAAAGTTGGAAACAAAAGTAAAACTGGAATGTTCAACTTACTAATGTCTTAACTCTGCTCTTACTCTAGTTACACATTTTTAATGGCATAAAAAGGTAATAAAGCTTTTTTTCTGAGATAGCTGCAACATCACCCTGGATAAAGGACTGAGGAGAAAGAAAGAAACTTCAGGACCAAACCCACTCTAGAAAACGAGATATAAAGTGTCTTTGATATTTTCCCTCTGGAAAAGAGGTCTGTTAGGTGAATAGCCTCCCAACATGACATAAAGATATGTCAGCCAGTGTGCAAGCCTGGTGCAGAAGTGAACAAGTTAAATGGCAGTTTATTAACTGAGAAAACACTGAACCTAACATATCTGTGAATTCTTTTTCTCTCCAAGAGTTGAGCATCTGAAGTGAATGGCATGGAGGCATTTCCCACCCTGAATACAAAAACCACCACTCCTATTTTGTGCTAGGAGCCACCCGCAACAGCACGTTGTCAATATATCTATTGGACAACTGGAACCACCAGTCATACATTGATATTTTACGTAGAGTGATGTGGTTATCTATGGGATTTTCAGTGGTTTTATGAAAGACACAGGGGAGCTTTATATTCAATATTAGTACATAAAGCTTTCAGATATTTTACATATTTGAAATGTATGAAACACATTACTGTTTTGTGATAAAGGAAAAGAATGCAAATACCTTTACAGAAGGGAATCTCTTTCCTTTTTGTGGCACTATTATTTTTTTTAAGTGAAAAATTTATATATAACTTTATTTTTAAAATGGATGGAATTGTTTTTAGAAAGAGGCAGTAAATTATTGAATTTGAGTTTTTCCATTTCTGTGTACCCTTGTAGATACCACAATGCTTCAATAACCTCAAAAATAAACAATACTTTTCTACTTCACTGCAAAGAAGATCTGGAAAACTCCTGAATTAAAGAATTTATAGAAAGATCATCTAGGGCATGAAAACTGAAAACTGCAAGAATACATTTGTAACTCTTAGGTACTTGAAATATTTACTTCATGAAATTGGTAACCTTGTAGAAGTACAAGTTTTATGAAATTGCTAATCTTGTAGAGTTCCAAGAAGCCTTCATTGCAGAACAACTAACTCCTATTGTTATCTAGTAAGCTTACAGAAGTTATCTTGGAACAGAGTGAGACAAATAAATAAGCAGCTACTCAAGCCAGGGGAAAGACTGGTTTGATCCTGTCCTTTTTATTGCTTTCAACAGTGTACAAACTTGCTGGAGCGATCCCCTGTGTGCCCAGTGCTGCAATATAGAATACCTCCTTAATAGTCACATTGGCTATTGAGTCCTGACTTGCACCTTCTCAGCATCAGTTTGGTGACCCAGATGGGACCTTCTCTGCTCAGTTGCAGGATCCAGTAAGGAACAGGACTCCCTCGGTGTCCCTGGGATTTCCCAGAGGATCTCCTCGCCCTGCTTGGTTCACAGGAGGAGCAGACAAGGATTATCATCATTATTAAGGTATTCTTTATATTGCTTCCCTATTTTCTTGTTTCCTGGAGAGTGATCATTTGGAAAATATCTATAAGTCTTAGGACACGTCCTATGCAGGATATTGTATACCAGGTTACTAGTGCCTGATTGTATACCCTTGGTTGGTTACACTTGGATGTCTGATTGGGAATTCTTAGGAGCTGCATTAGTTACTGTTCTGGTTTGGATTTGTCTTGCAATTGCCTCCTATTATAACTCGTTAAGAGCTTGTATGGGTGTCTAGTTGATTCACATTAGTGAATCTTGGGTTTGGCACACAGAAAAGTGTGTTCCCAGTTATTTATGTTAGTGGATCTCAAGTTTGGTTTTAACATAATATGATATAGACTCGGAATTTGTAATAATGATTTCTGAGTTGTTCTTACTGTTTTGATTTCTGGTTGCTGGTATGTTTTTGAGAACTGAGTTATTAAGTTTTGTTGGTTGTGTGTGTGTGACAGCAAATGAGATGCAGTGTATCTGTGAATTGAGGGGGACGCGGCCGGAGATGGACGAAGTGAGACATTAATTGACATTTTGAAACCTGGGTTTATCTATTATAATTCTGTTTGTGAATGTCTCTATAAGTATGGAAGGAGGATCCTGTGTTTGTGTGGCTTGAGTGAATGAAGGGAAAAAAAAGGAAAGGGGGAAAAAAAGGAGAGGGGAAAAAAAAGGAGAAAAAAAAAATCAGTCTAGGGTCAAAATGATTCTGATTTGGGTTATAATAATCAACCAGATTAACATGATATGTCAAACAATGGTTAAAAATCTAATAGGTATAATTAGAGTTTAAAAGGAAACCAAAGTAAATTAAGAGTACAAAACTGTAGACAGAGGTTAAAAGGAACACCCCAGCAGCTAAGGGGAAAGCTTGCAACAGACTTTTTTAATGTATGGGGGAATACATCTACGGAATTTTAGTAATGATTTGGCAGCAAGTATGTATGTGGACATCAGACTCAGTTGTCTCCAAACACTCAGTTACGGGCATCTGTGAATTCACCTGAGAATTGACACTGTACTTGTACAAGGTGTAAAAGATTTGTTAAAAAGTCACCATGAATCCCCTTGGGTTTAGCTGATTTAGATATGGAGGAGGCTAGTAAGGATGGTTTTGTAGAAAGATGGAATGTGTGATGGAATGCCGAGAGTGATAACAGGGACTGAAAAGGGAGTAAGAATAGGATTTTCTGAAAGGAAATGTTGATGGGTTTGCAAAGAGATGGTACTGGTAGTGACAAGATTGATGGAGCTTCAGACCATGAATAATGAAGGCTTTGCAAACAGAGAGAACTAAACAAGCCTATCAAAAGATGCAAAATTCTAAAGAAGAAGACTCAGGAATCAGATTGAAAGATAGTCAAGTATGGTTTAGCATATTGGATTTAAAGGATGCCTTTTCCTATCTGACCTTCACTAAAGAAATTTTAAAAAAAAATCCTTTTTTTGTTCACTTTTGAATGGGAAAATTCAGATACTGGCAGAAACCCAATTAACCCGGACAGTGTTACCTTAAGGGTTTAAGAATAGCCCCATGATTTTTGATAATCAATTAAATCAGAATCAACTCCCATCCAAGGAGAAAATGCTACTACAGTATGTAGATGACCTTTTGATTGCTACTGAAACAAAGGAGGACTGTATACAATAGACTATAAGTTTACCTAACTTGGGTTTAAGTGGATATTGAATTTCAAAACAGAAGGCTCAATTAATCCAGCCATAGGGTATCTGCCTTGGATTCAAAATTTTGGGAGGACAAAAGAAACTTGGAGTGGACCAAAATGAAGCTATTTGCCACAGTCCCAGGGGCCAAGAAAGGTAAAAGAACTCACAACATTCCTTGGCATGACAGGTTGGTATTGATTATAATTATGCACTTTTAGTAAAACCACTATATCAGTTGTTAAAAGAAAATTCATCGATCTTAATATGGACTGAGATGGACTAAGTCAGAAGTTTAACAGCTTAAGGAGAAAATTTATGAGAGCCGCAGTCTTTGGACTCTCAAATATTTCAAAACCTATTCTGATTGTTTTTGCAGGAGGAACAGAGCATAGCCCTGAGTGTTTTTGCACAACAATTGGGGCCTTACAAAAGAGCAGTTGCTTATCTCTCCAAGCAATTAGATGGAGTAAGCAAAAGCTGACCTAGATGTCTGCAGGCAGTTGGGGCAGTTGAGGCAGTTGCAGCAGTTGTTGTCAATATCCAAGAAGCACTCAAATTTACCCTGGGACAGAAAATGACTGTGCTAGTAGCCCATACTGTTTCTGCTGTCCCAGAACAAAAAGGGAAATCTCCTTTTCAATTTTGAAATGCTAAGCTATACTGATTGAGCAAATGATGTTAATACAGTGAAAATTAACATGTTAAATCCAGCATCTTTTCTCAGCAGGGAAATTTCAGAACCTGTGATGCATAATTGCCTGCAGATGATAGAAACCTCTACTCCAGTCACCAGATTTAAAGGAGGCACCTCTTAAAAACGCTGAAGCATCATGGTACACAGATAGGAGCAGTCTTGTAAAGCAAGGAAATCGAAAAGCAGAGTATGCAGTAGCCACAATTCACAAGGTAATAGAATCAGAATTGGAGGCTTGTCCAGTGATAAGTCCCCAGAATCCTTATCCACAGGAACATCTGCACAAAGGGAGAGATAATAGCTCTAACTAGAGTTTTAGAATTGGCCAAAGGAAGAAAAATTAACATATGGGTTGAATCTAAATATGTTTTTGAGGTATTACATTGTCATGGTGCCATTTTGAAAGAACGGGGGCTACTCATGGCACAAGGAAACAAATAAAACATGCCAAAGAGATATCACAACTTAAAAAAACCCACAAAACAAGACTGTAAAATTGCCAGAAAGGTAGCATTACATGGGGCATCAAAGAGGTAATACTGAACAGGAAATTGGAAAAAAATTGGCAGATCAAGAAGCTAAATAAATGGCAAAACGAGTGAAATCAGGGCACTAGCTTTGAGTCCAGATGGTAATTTTCCAGCTTTATATTTGCAATCAGAACTGCCATTTATTCCAGAGAAGATATAAATTTGATTAATGATTTAGAGGGAAAAGAAGAAACAGACAAATGTTCATATATGCCTCATGGACATGTTATAATACCCTCTAGTATTTTATGGAAATTAGTTCAGAACAATTGGAAAAGGTAACATTCTAGGACAACATTGGCAAATTTTTTCTTCTGAGCTCCCAAGAAAAGAGAGGGTTCAATATATTTTTGGTATTGACAAATACTTTTCAGGCTCATCTGGAGTTTTCCCTTGCAGAACGAACAAGGCAAGAGAAGTTACTCAAGTGCTACTAAATGAAATCATACCCTGGTTTGGAGTACCTATGGTAATATCTTCAGATGGATGTACGCATTTTTGTGCTCAGACAGTACAACAATATAGTAAAAATTGATAGGCGATTACACACCCCATATCAGCCACAAGCGAGTGGATGAGTAAAAAAGATTAATCACTTGATAAAACAGCAATGAGCAAAGATTTGTCAAGAGGTACATTTGTGCTGGTATCAAGCATTGGCCCATAGTTTTGCTCAGGATACGCATAAAATCAAGGACTAAAGAAAAATCTAAGCCTTTTTTGTAATATTATATGGGAAACTATATCAAACTGGATATAAAGGAGAATATTTATATCAGCTAGGAGACTCCTATCTGCAGAATTATATTATCTATATGTATGTATTAAAAACAATTGGAAAAATCAGTAAAAACATATTGGGAACCAGATTATAAGGGTTTGGATCACTCTACCCACCCTTTTAACCCTAGAGATTGTTTTTATATTAAGAATATTTCAATTGACCCCCTGGAAGAAAAGTGGGAAGGATTCTTCCAGGTTTTGCTGATAACTTTTACTACAATTACAATTAAAGAACAATCAGCTTGGATTCACTAAAGAAATTGCCAGGAAAACAATGGACATCTGAACACTTGGGAACACTTAAGTTAAAATTATAACATAGTTGTTTGTATAATTATTGTAAACACTGATGTTGATTGAGAGGGAATATTCACTTTAAGACTTTACAAAATTGGGTTAATTAAACTAAAACAAAAGATTTTTTGGATTTGAACAGTGCTACTCAAGGGAAATATGAGGCTCCCCACATATAGAGTAGCTTTTACTAATTGGAATTGTGCTCTGGCAGCCACCAGCAAGCAAAGAAGCCATAGATCCCTCTTGTTCCAAAAAGGCCCATTTGTGTGTAAACTGGCCATTAGTAGAAGAGAGCTGGTTGCTTTATCAGAGGCCTGGTATCACCAGCCAGGGGATTGCAAAAAAGCATTGTTTGGGGTTGTACTGGTGCAGGGCCAATGCTGACTCCCTACCATTCTGTTCTGTCCCCAGAGGTGCTGTATCTGCCAGTCTTGGTCACCTATGGACATCTGTGCAGGTGTCACTACACACCGAGAAAGTGTGTCCCCACCCTGGTCCCTCTGCCCCGTGTCTGGCACTGCATGGGTCAGTAACCCTCGGGGGTGCTCTGGCAGCCATCTGCAATCAAGCGAGCCCCAGCCCCTTCTTACTGGTAGAGCAATGGGGAGCATAGCGTCCACTCAGAGCCCTGAGCAAAATGGTGACTCTGCAGAGAGTCCGTTTCCTTCCGTTGGGGGAATAAGGCAGGACAATGGGCAGAAGTAATGATAATGAATCCTTGGAAGTAATTAACAAAATTATATGTTTTCTAAGAAATGTACTGAATATGCATACCTAGTCTGGATAAATGTAGAAAGTTTTCCTTTAAACAGGGCACACACTTGGTGTAACAATCCCCTGTGTGCCTAGCGCTGCAATAAAGAATACTTGCTTAATAGTCACATTGGGTATTGAGTCCTTACTTGAACCTTCTTGACATCACTCTGACAGGTTATGCAGTACATAAGCAATGAAACAGATATAAAACCAAGTCATTATGGGTACAGAATTTTCACAAATAGCACTTTTAGTTGCATTAGGTATTTTATGCAAGTGTTTATTTTAACATTTAAAACAAGAACATAGCTTCATTTTCACTATCCTGCTTTTTTGGCAGTTTTATATTATTCTCTTTCAAATCTCAAGGCAATCTACATGTGAAGCATTGTATTCTTGACATGCAATTACTGTGCTATAACTTATGAAATAGGTTTATTTTCTCACTGTTTTAAGAATATGGAACAACACTCAGTGCTTTCTATTACAAAAAACCAAAAGAGGTTGTCATTACCGCGTTCTGCCATTTACAGTCAGAGAAAGTGTTGCATTTTTGAAACTGCAGTTACCTTACTCTTTATACATGACTGAGTGTACTTGCATGGACTACCAGTGCATAAAGTATCTTAACACTTAATAAAAACATGCACATACATGTTTAATCGGGTGTAATACCTGACATTCATCTATGAGAAACAGGAATTAACAACAGAGCTATATGGAGAAGAGTTAGTTATACAATACTGGAAATTAGATAAAAGCAAAGCCTATTACAGCATCTTGTTTAACCTAGTAAAATTCAAAATAAGAGAGGAAATAAACTAGTAAGTCAGAAGAAGTATTTATACTTAGCCATCAACATGAGCTTGAAAGCAAGTTGAAATAAAATAAAATTAATAAAAGACATTGGAAAATCGGAAGGTGAGTTGGTTTCTGATGCAGCTATTTAACAGAGGGAATGAGAAAACCAAAATAATGGCACTTTGTTTAAAAGTTTTTAAGCTAAGCTTGATTCTTTAGTGACAAGGACGAGGTAACATGATTACTTGTATACCTAGGAGATTGCATTCTGTCACCAAGTTGTGCTTTCTAGCGCTATTCCTATAATCTGAACTTCACTTTTATATTCGTTTATTTATTGGTGAATTTTACATATGGTAAAGGACAGTAACATTTAGCCATTATCTGTCTTGATGTAGTAAAAAAAGCCAACCTTTCTGGTTATAAAAGTATGTGCTGTATCTCCAGATATTTTCTGATTAAATACCTGGTCCTGAATATATTCTTTGATGTGTAGTAGAAGAACCCATTGTTTTCAGTCACATAAGTTATCTTATCCACTGTCTGTGTTTCTGTGGCAACTGCAACAATTGCTTACTGCAGGGAAAAAAAAAATACTTGGTGCATTTGAATGCAGTGTGATGATAAGCTACCAGCTCTCCACATGTATGAACACAGGAGGATGTAAGGGTGTGTTGAATGTAATGGTATGCTTTTTGATCATTATTTATCTACATTATAACACAAGTTTGGGGCATAATATAACTGAGACACAAATTCAAAGGAAATATATTAAGAAAATGTCTTAAATATAGATGAAATATATGCTTCATACAATAAATCTTAAAAATACTTATGATGTAGGTAACTGACATTTGGACATAAAGAGTAGCTCAGTTTATGAAGTATGTTGATATAACAACATATAGAAAATAATAACATTTGTTTAAAAGCTCATGAATTGCCATTTTAATTTCTTTTTCTTTTTCTTTTTTTTTTTAAATCCAACGTACAGACTGTAGATTAGAAGTGGAAGATAAAGATGAAGACAGCATTTTGCTATTTTTTATCCCATAAAAGCCTGCTTGGGCAGAACTGAGATTATCTAGAGCTGAATTTCAAGTTATTTTTAGTTGACTATGACCAGATGTCCTGAACTGACAAATCTGAGTGGCATTCTGAAAATTTAGCTTATTTAGATGGTCAGGTATGATTTTTCTTTACAAATGTCCATCTATTTATGTAACATCTACCTACTGAATGGCTTTAAATATATGAGTAATATATATCATCTCATTTTCAGTATAATCGTCTCATTCAGTATAATAAATTGAAGTTAAAATGAGGACATTCATTTTAGGTCTGCATAGACCACCATGCAAATCAATGGGCTTCCTCTGGAGCTTAAGATTTTAGTGTCTCCTTAGAAGCAATTATTTTAAAATTGATAATTTTTGTGTGTTTCTGGAAAAATAGTTTAACTAACTTCTAAAGTCTTTTACAATGTAAAAACAAGCTTATACCTTAGGAATTTTTTAGATGGGAAAAGTAACTAACCCTTGGACATCAAAGTTGCTCTCATGAATCTTGAAGACTACTGACAAAATATTTTCTTTCCACTTTAATTTTAACTCTCAAATCCTTTTTGCAGTCTTTAAATAGATGCCTCTTTGTGGCTACTATCACATAGTTCCATCACAAAAGATATAAAATTCAGTTGTTACTGTGTAGCTACTCCAATTTTTAATAAAACTTGAGAGTATCAGCATAAAATTTGTTAGATCAGAAATACCATTTGAAAACAAGGCAGTAGTGTTGAAAGAGGAAATACAGCTCTGGAGATAGGTTACTAGGGGAGGTACTCAAGGGTCTAAATAGAGAACAAGACACAATTTATTTGATTACTTCTAATACAAAGGTTTAAACAGAGAATCAGTGATTACATTGGATTTGCATGGCCGGGTTTTAGTGCAGGGGGCTTCAGCTATATCTTCTGTGGGAAGCTGCTAGAAGCTTCCTCTGTGCCTGACAGGATGTCAGACATGTCAGAAATGTCAGACAGCTCCAAGACAGACCCACTGCTGTCAGAGCTGAGTTTATCATTGACTGTGTTAATACCAGTAAATTCTTAAGAGCAGCTGGAGAAGAGAGGAGTGAGACTATGTGAGAGAAATAACTCTTCAGACATCAAGATTGGTAAAAAAAGAGAGGGAAGATGTGCTCAAGGTGCTGGAGTCCAAAACAGATCATGTTTGCTCTCAGGACCCCGTGGAAGGGATCCACATTGGAGCAGTTTCTGAAAAACTGCATGGACTGTGTCCCATAAGAGGGACACCGTGCAGGAGCAGGGGAAGAGTGTGAAAAGCTGTTTCCCTCAGGAGAAGGTAGTAGCAGAAACAGTGTGTGATGAACTGACCACAATCCCTCTTCCCCTCTTCCACTTGTGCCACTGGGAGGAATGAAGTAGAGAAAATTAGGAGTGAGGTCATACCCAAGAACAAGAGAGAGTTGTAGTAAAGGTGTTTTAAGGTTTGTTTTTTATTTTCTCATTACCCTACTCTGATTTGATTGGTAATAAATTAAACTAATTTCCCCAAGTTGAATGCTCATGATGGTAGGTTATCAGTGAGTGATCTTGACTCACAAGCCTTTCATTATAGTTTCTTTCCCCTGTCCATTTGAAGAGGTGAAAGGTAGAACAGTTTTGGTTGGTACCTAGTGTCCAGGCAGGATCAACCCACTACAGTGATATTGTGCTGTCAGTTATAGCATAATATTTGAAGACATTATGATTAGAGAGAGGGAATAAAATATGCAGAGAACACTGAATTACTTTGAATAACAGAGAAAAAGGAATAAGATAAAATTCAATAACTCTGAAACAATGTGTTTAAGAAATAATGTGCAAAGGAACTCTGCCAGCAGACACAGCCTCATCATCTGAGAACAGCAAAAAAGAGAGAGATATGTATATTATTTCTATGAGTCAATTTGAGTTGTGACATTTATTTGGTCTTTGGTTTTGGTTTCACTACAAAGCAACTGTGGTACAGGGAAAGAACAGACAATTTTGGTGTTTTGAGAGTAACATAGAAAGAAACATTTGTTACATATAGAAAGATTTTAATTATTAGTGCTGTTTCAGAGGGAATATATATCCAGTATTTTTTCTTTACTACTAATGCTGTGTGAGTCTTCTGCGTTATGTGAAATCTGAGATTATGATTTGCAGTTTTAAAATTTATTGAGATTTTTCATCAAGAAAAATGTATCTGATTATACCTTATATTTATATAGAGACACTTCATACTTGGTTTTCCTCTAAGAGGTTACAAATACTTCTTTCAGACAATTTATCTATCTTTCTCTATTTTCTGATTTGGGGTTTTTTTTGTTGTTGTTTTGTTTTTTTTTTTTTTTCAAATTTGACAAAAATATGCAAAGTATACTTTGGGTGGATAGTAATGTGAATAGAAACATAAAGCTGGAAGATAATTCCCAGCTCATTAGCAATAACATTTTGAATGTGATACAGAGAATGTTTAAGTTCCATTTAAAAAATATTGGTGATATATTCAGGGCTGTTGAATCAGTTGTTCTGCTGTTATGGTTACAAATGTTTTGTTTCCAACCTATTTTCAACCTTCTTGACCAGACTGATATCCTCAAATGGTTTGTGAATTAAAGCGTAAAAGTGAACACATATGTTCAAGTTTGTGAAATTCATAATCTGGGCAAGGATTCAGACAGTTAATGCCAATTCACAAGTTAGTTCTCATGATTTCACAGTGACGTATCAGTTTATTTTGTAGTGCCCGGTACCTTTGGATTAATTGTGCAGTGTCTATAGAGTATTCTCATGAATTATAGAATTAGGACATCAAGACATCTCCTAGAATGTAGAAAAGAATATTAATGCACCAAAATACTGTGTCCTAAAGCAATACTTTCGTGCATGCGTGAAGCATGTCATATTATGTCTATCAAGTAGAAGTTTTCAACTACACCATCATCATGCACTTGCATTTCATATTTACATTAACAGAAGGTTTTTTTTATATTTTTTTGCCTATTGACTACATAGTTGTCTAGCTTTCTGGATGTTTAGGTAACCATGGTTTCATTAAAATACTAAAACTAAATGCAAAACTCCTGAGAGAAAACTGCTAAGGTCTAGATGTTAAAAAAACACCAATACCACAAGGACTTCTAGTGGGATTTAACTTCCTAAGATAGTCAGCCCAGATCAGTCTTTTAGTTTTTCAGAAACCAAAAAAAACAAAGTCCTCATGTAGATATTTTGTTCAAGAAAGATTATGCAACCACTGTGTTTAGGAGTGAAATACTGTAACTGTTCAGCTAACCACCATTTAGGATGCCCAAGGTCTCATTCTAGTAGATGCAATCTGAAAGTATGTAAGGAACTGGAATAACGATACACCTTAACAGTAGTAGATACATTAAAAGAACCTCAACCAATCAAAACACAGCTGTGCCTTCCCCCCCAAGTAAAAACCCTCTCAAACACAAAAACTTCATTGTTATCAATGTGATCCATTTTTACTTTAGATTAAGTCATCTCAGGATAACATCACAACTATTCTGGAACATGAAGATAAAAAGCATTCAGAACTTTTATCTCTTGAGCAAAACCCCTAATGTCTACAGAATTAATCTGTTTATCTCTCTTTTATCAGAAACAGGGAAACTAAATTTTGGGTTATTTTTGTTTTGTTTTGTAATGTGTTTTTGTTTTGTTTTTGTTTTATCCTCGTGGGGAAAAAAAAGGAGATATGTGGAGATATTTCAATATTTAAAATATATAATCTTGGGTTTAAGGAGACTGTAATGTCCCCAACTCTAGTATAATATGTAATTTCTGTAAGAGAGAAATTGTTTATCTCAGCACCCAGAAAACAAGGTGTCTTATGTCTATAGAGCTTTGATATAGGAGGAGGAGAAAGGGTGGGTAAAATACAATTCCTATCTCATTATTTTTTATTAAGTTATAAAAATTCTTGCAGCTATCTTGGAGAATAAAAAAATTTCAGTGCTGTATATAAAATTAGTAAAACGAGCTTCTCATGTGTTGCATGAGTCAGCTAACCAAAAGTTCTACGATATTTTAAAGATGACGAATCTGGCAGTATTTTGCTTGAAATAGATATCAATTGCCATATATACATACCCTTACTACTTTTTTTTTTTTGAGACACGTACTTTTCTAAGTTAAAGAAAGATCAGTTTCAGAATTTGACAATTATAGATGTAGACTGTTCCTTGCTATACTTACATATTTTCAAACACAAATAAGTCTGAGCAGTAAGTGCCTCCAAGACTATGACAGCTCCTGATGTAAATAAAGGTGCAAGATGAAAGTTGTAAACCAAGTGAAATATTGAGCTGTCTGAGCTCTTTACAGTTAGGATGTTAATAACCTTTCATCTTTAGTGCCTTTTTGCTTGAAATATTTATCTTCCTGCTTTCACTTGGTAATGTTTGCAGCCTTAAAGGTTTTTCATTTTATGATATGTTATCAGTATGGAGAAGGGATTGTTTCTCTGGTGGCAAAGACGCAGAAAGTGAACTGTGAACAGAGTAAGACATCATCTTATGAGCTTACTGACACTGAGAGGTAAAATTTACTCCAGTAATATTTTATCCTTTTGTAAGAAGAAAATAAATTCTAAAACTGGTAGCAACATAATTCAAGTAATATACTTTGATTAATGAAAGGATTTGACTGAAAACAGCTGGAATACTAATGAAATTAGAAAGAATTAGCTGCCAAGTTTATGTACTAATTGAAGTCATCATTTCGAAGTGTGGGAACTGGATTAGCGTAGCAGAAATCTTGGAACAGTAATCGTAATGAGACGTATGTATTGCAGCACAGGATTGCTGTCTGTGAGAGCAAGAATGGTGAATTTTCATTGAGTATTACTTATCTAAGGAAATAAGTATTAATTTGAAGTAAAAAAATGTAAAAGTCAAGCACTCAGGGGCAACCAGAATTTCTGCTATGAATGGAGCTTCTGTAACAGAAAGATAGATACGTTTATCTTATTCAGTCAAAGAACATGTGTGAAACAGAAGACAGATGAGAAAGATATAATAGGCTAAGGCAAAATAGATATATACAATAAACAGTTACAATGTTATTAACGTTTACAAATATCTAAAGGATGAGTGTCAGGAGGTTGGGACATCCCTTTTTTCTATAGTAGCTAGCAACAGGACAAGGGGTAATGGGATGAAGCTGAAACACAAAAAGTTCCATTTACATATAAGAAAAAACTATTTCACTGTGAGGGTGAGGGAGCCCTGGCACAGGCTGCCCAGAGGGGTTGTAGAGTCTCCTTCCTTCGACGTCTTCAAGACCCTCCTGGACATGTTCCTATGTGACCTGATGTAGGTGAACCTACTTCTGCAGAGGAGTTGGGCTAGATGATCTCTGAAGGTCCCTTCCAATCTCTACCATTCTATGATTCTATGATAAAGCATACAATTTCAGGTAGCAGAATTACTTTTTTTGGATTTTGAAAAAGACAAAACACAAATCTTTGGAATACATGTTTTGTCTTGGAATAGCAAAATCAAGATCAATAGAAAAGATAAACTAACACTAATGTTGTCTTTAAAAACACGTTGTTCAGCACTAGAGCAGAGGAAGTACTATTTAAATTCAGAGATATTGTAAACATTGGAAAAAATATTATGTTCTGGCAAAGAGTATATATAGAAAGAAAATATAAACTGCCAAAAATCGGTCAGGACACTTTTAAGACAGATTTAAATATTAAGAATATTGTCAAATGCCTGAACTATGCTAAGTATCATTATTTTCAGTAAATACTCTCATTATACAATTCAAGAGGATAGAAAACTAGATTTGACTATTCAAGGGGTCTCTTTGAAGTCATAAGAAACTCTTGGACTACTAAACATAACCCTTTTTTTTTGACAACCCCATAATATACTCAGTTCATGTGTTTATGAAGATCTGTTCTGAAATTGGGAGTAAAGCCAGCAGAAATACATAGAATCATTTGCGCAAATGCTGGTTTTGGACTTAATTCCAGGTTATGCTGATGACATCCATATATGCAAATCTTCAAGAAAAAGCCAGCTCATATTGATAATATTGCAGATATCATGGCTTGAGACTTTGTGGTGGCTTAGCTCTGTCTGAGTGCCAGATGCCCACCAAGTCATTCCATCACTCCTCTCTAAACTGCACATGGGAGAGAGAAATATAATGAGATGTTCATGAGTAACTACAAGGACAGGGAGATCACCCAGAAATTACTGTCATGGGCAAAATAGACTCAACTTCCCAATAACTGGTTTAATTTATTAATGAACAATTAAAACAGATTAGAGAAAATGAGGAATAAAATCTTAAAAAGAATCTCTAAACACCTCCCACCACCCCTGGAAGAGGGAGCTCTTCCTGGCGTTCTGCCTCCAGTTAATAACAGATGGACTTTTGCAGCTGCTTCTTCTCAGGGGGAGGCTTCCTCACACTTCCCACTGCTACAGTGGGGTCCCTCCCATAGAAGATGGTCCTCCATGAACTTTTCCAAAGTGAATCCTTCTTACAGGCTGCAGTTCTTCACGAACTGCTCCAGCATGGGTATTCCCACAGGGGCAGCTCTTTACACATTGACCCAGTCCAGGTCATCCATGGGGAAAACAGTCCTTCAGCTACCAACTGCTTCAATGTGAGTCCCTCACAGGATCACAAGACCTGACAACAAATCTACTCTGGCATGGACTCTCCCCATGGGCTCTCAGGTCATGCCAGGAACTTGCTCCAACGTGGGCTTTGGACAGTCCCAGCCTCCTTCAGGCATTCACTCTCTCCAGCATGGAGTCCTCCACAGGTGGCCCCCTGGTGGCCTCCATGGACTTCAGGGGGACAGCTGCCTCACCAGGGTCTTCATCACAATTGTCAGGGGAATTTCTCTTCCAGTGTCTGAGCACGGTCTCTGCTGACCTTGGTGTCTGCAGAAATGTTTTTCTCACATTCTCTTCCTTTTGCTGCTGCAGTTTAGCGCCTACACAGCAACTTCTCCCCTTTCTTAAATACATTATTCACAGACGTGTTACCTCAATCAATAATTGGCCAGGCCTAAGTCAGCTGTGAGTCCATGTTAAAATTGACTGGCATTAGCCCTGTCAGCTACAGGGGAAGCTTCTGGAAGATCTTTGTTTAAAGAAGCCACTCCTGTAGCTCCGTGCTACTAAAACCCGGCCAAACAAAACCCCTACAGACTTAAAAATGGATCTTTTGCCAAAGCATACTGTGCTGTTATCAACAGCTGCAAAGACATATGAGCTGCTTTGCAATCAAAAATGCAGGCTATGAGTTAACACTAACTGTTCAACTCCCGTAATTGCAGGAACTTCCATATTTAAGAATACAGCAATTTCTCTGATTTCGTAGTAGAAAGTGATAATGCAGTGACCACAAAACTACACTGTCATGATATTTTATCAGCTTGCTACTCAGTGAAGATAATCCAATTTCTGGAAAATGCTAGGGACAGATTTTTGAAAAAAAACTTAATATTTGGAAAACAGTATGCCTATATTTTTCTAAAAAAGTCCCATTTTCATGGAAAAATTTTCATGTGTACATTTTGGGGAAACATCAAGAGAATTAAAGTTACATTCTCTGAATCAAATCTTTTCTAAAGTATCTGCCTCAAGATGTTGTAGAATGTACCTCATTACCACTATGGAAACAATCAGAAGGATTTATTATGTTGTTAGATTTTTTTGTTTAGTTGGTTTTGTTTACTAAGTGTATATCTGATGTTTGGGAAAGAATTGTTTGCTAGTAAATTGAATATGACAAACAGTGTCATATAGTTGCTCTTGTAAGTGTAGGAAAGGGAAACATTATACTGTAAATTATTAAGCCTGTGCTTCCATGTGTATTTATTTAAAGTCGAGAAAGCTTCTTTATATGAACTGCTGTTCAACAGAGTAATCTGCTGTATTTTGTCTGCTAATCTAGGAATGCAAATCCTCATCTGGGAAATGGAGACATAAATTATGAACTCTTGTCTAAACCAGACAGAGAAAGAACTTCATTTGAGATCTCCTATATTCCAAATGAATACCATAGCTAGTGGTAGCAATTATATTCAATGGAACTATTTATTTTCTGTTTTCCACAGAATCAATGCACAAGACTTTGTCTTTGCTCTACGGTGAAATGATAAAAAGTCTCGTTGGTTTTCCTTTTGGGGGTCTACATGCCTTAATGGTCTCCTCACACAACACTGTCATCTTTAGATAGAACACAAGAGCACAGGAATGTTATACTATTTTGCTAAAAGGCCATAAGGATGAATGAGCATGTGTCATACCTTGCTCTGACAGTATATCAATTTCATTTCTTTTCTAGGAAGTGTTTTGACTGCTGACACAGCACCAGCAGTCTGTGTATCTACCTGACAGTTATAGTTTGGGCCATAAATGAATAGTATTTTCCAGCAATATCTAACTTTTCACAGGTATTTGTGTACCTATGTGAAGTTAATATATACAAATAATAGTTTACATTTGAGGATGACAGTCTAATATCTATATAAAACAAAGGAGGTGTAAAATAGAAAACAAGAGCTAAGGCTTGGAATGACAACTTCTATGACATTCAGAACTGGAATATTCATTCCTCACAATGAGGAATATGAGGAATATTTATACCTCACAATAGAGGATGTAACACTGAAATAGCCACAGTCCACAAAAATGACTGTGGCTATTTCAGTGTTACATCCTCTATTGTGAGGTATAAATATTCCTCATATTCCTCAAAAATGGCTTTATTGTAGTTTACATTTTAGGAGAAATCTACTCAAATTTCGTGAGCTGCTAAGCTAGACCCCTTGTTAGACCTTGAGCTGTATCATAGCAACCTTTTATTCTCTTTCACACAGTTAACAGTTATTTTTCTAGTATCTTATGTTTAATTCTTTGAAATCAATTTGAAGGAATGCAGCAAGAGTTCAACATGTTGTAGGTTTGTATAAATTTTTATTATAAGCCAACTGTCTTGTCAAGTGACTTTCTCTCCTAGGGATCTGGAATGCCTGCAAATTTCAGAGGGACTGAATTTTGCATCAATTTATAAAACTTCTCTAGGGAGAGAACATATAAACATTTGATATAATTATACTTCATACCAATCCAACTGGAATGATTTAAGTTGATTTTAATTAAATTTAATTAATTTTGCTTTTCTTCCCCTCCCAGTAAATTCAGCAGCAACAGCTACATAAGAGAATTTGACAGATTCCAGGAAAGATAATGCTGAAATTCTGCAAACCTGCTCTCCTCAGGGTTTGATAGTTCCAGCCATACTGAAGTTCCATAAGTCACTGCTGATACTTAAAGAACATCAGAGCCTTGAATTTTCACCAAAAAAATAAAATGTTTATGGACTGCTTTTTAAAGGTATAACTTCCTAATCAGAAAAGTATTTATCATATCAATTTATAAACTTAAATTGAGGTATTTATTGGTTTTCAAAAAGTTTTTACAGTTCAAAGGCTATCGTGTTGGTCATGTTCCTTTTCATAAATTCCTTTCACCTGAGGAGGTTCTGTATGCACAATTTGACAGGGAAATAGATGCAACCTCAAGAGAGAAACTGATGATTCTTTCTTTTGCTTTGTTCATATCTGTAAGTACGGCAATGAGTGATATCAACTTGATTGACCAACTGCATTCAAATAAATAACATCTCAAGTCTTGACCAAAGGCTTATCTGTTAGTGAACTTAAAATGACTAAAACTAGCATATGGACAACAGAGATATTGAAGCCTCATTCACTACTGTTTCTATGCTTTAGTAGACTGATGTGTGGATGAGCCAAACTGACTCAAATTCTTATGTGGAATATCATTGTTCTTGTCTAACCTGTTCTGAAGATATTTATCTAGGGAAAATCATAGCTCTATAAGTGATACTCTATTTTTTATTACTTTCTAATTATGATGTAGTTTAAATTACAATACAACAAAATGCTGACAAATCCATTATTTTCTTTACATTGGTGCATTAACATTTTTCTGTTACCGTCCCGTTTGTATTCACTCACTAATCACTGCCCAAGTGGTTTTCCTGACATCATATTCTTCAGCAAATACAATAAACATTATATTAGTCTGGAATAAATATTAGTGCTGTCAATCAGCTGTATTTATTATTTTCTACAGTGAAATTAGAAGTGTCTTGTACACAGATAAAAGGGATGCAACTGAAGATTTTTTCCACTTTTCATCACAAGACTCCTAGAAGCACTCTGGAAGAGAGGATTTTGGTAGTATTTCTTTAAAAAATACTGACATATGTTATGCATCTAACTACCAGTATTTAAAAAACTTGTTTACCAAAATAGACATTAAACATAATGATGTAAATCAAATTTCTAGATAATGAGTTTCCAGTAAAACTAACATGCAATGAGTAGCATATGTCACAACAAATAATCTGGCTTCTCCCAAGTGTCCCTGCTTCCCATGGAATTATACAAGAGGATTTAAAAGATATTGGAATCCAGAATAGTCTGGCTCATACTAATTATAAATGTCAGTTGTGTCTCCTTTAAGAGTCTAATGAAGGACTGAACATAGCAGTAATTCAAATTGGATGGAAGGAAGCAAACTGAAAAGTTAATCAATTCTTACATGTTTCACTCAGAACAGAAGTTTAAGGTAAACTTCTCTCTACAGAGTCTGAGCTGTACGAAGTAAAAGAAAAAGCTAAATTATTCTACTAGATTAACTTCACAAATCTGATACTTGTCAACAGTACAATTAGTCCTACTTTGAATGAAGCTATTTTTCTAAGAGAACGGTCCTTCTGACATAGGATTAAGGTTAGAATACATAAGACTTAAGTAAAGCCCATCACAAAAGGGATGGAGAAAAATAATGGTACCCTATAAGGATCCAGTTACGAGAGAGTTTATATACAGCCCAATGACTGAATAAACTCTCAAGGGTTGTTGTGCACAGTGCATATGAGGTTTCTCCCAAACATCTGTGTATACCTCTGATATATCAGAAAGATACAAAACACAACAGATATTGTTCACAATAAATCTGCATCACTGAAAATAGAACTCAAACAAACCTGTCTCCTTTTTCCCCTCCTACCTGAATGGGTCAGCTTTTATCAGGTTTTTCATAAACATAATTTCTATAACATGAGAAATTCTTTGCTTCTTTTTCTATTTTTTTTTCTCAAGCATATTGTCACAAAATATCTGTAGAGAACATAGAGACCAAGTTCAGAAGTGTTAACATATTTTTGATCTATTTTGAGACTTACATTCTTTCCCTTCATTTTTATTTTATACAGATTTTTAGCATTTCCATTTCTTTCAGTCTTTTCTTGGGGAGTCTAAAATGTAAGAACTTTTGATTATTTTCACTTTCTTCTAGACCTCCTCCAGCTGGTTCATTTCTGTACTGGAAGTGCAGTGCCCTGAACAGAGTATACTAGCAGAAACCTCACAAGTAGTAAGAGAGTAAAAAAGATTATTTGATGTAGCTTGCAACAGCTGTGATCTACTTTGTCTATTTGATCCCAGTATGCCTGCTGCTTGAAAAGCCTTTTAATTTTTTTTGTTGGTTTGATTTTCATATATCACTTTCAAGCTTCTATTATTTTACCCATTCTTAATATAGACTGAATCAAATCTGTCTCAAAGCAAATTACTGAATCAAATTTTACAAAATCAAACAAGTATTGAAAGTTAATTTTCCATTATGTTATGGTGTGGCTTTTTTTTTTGCTTTATTTTGCTTATTTTTTAATAAGTTTTTCAGAAAAACGTAGAGTTTAATGCTATCTATCAGTTGTGGAAAGACCTATTCTATCCTTTCAGTGTAACAGTACTATAAGAAGAACCTCTTTTTGTTCTGCTATGCCTACTTAGAATAACATCCAATTATATTTAAAATTATTAAACATTTTTTAAGGATATGCATAAAGCAATAAAAATATGGATAGATATTATGAACTCCAACTGCTATGATGTAAAGTTCTTAGAAGTTCCTTATTCTTATAAAACTGATGTATTACACCACATTGTCTTCAGTAATTTTTTTGATATAGGTGGCAGCAGTCATTTACAGTATTGGCAAGAGCTAAGTTCAAAATGTTAATGCCATTGCTAGGAAATAGAAAAAAAGAAGAATATGCTTTTTTAACAATATGTCTTTCAACTTACATTTTCAATATTTCCTATTTGAATATAAATATAGGTTTACTCCTTTATGAATAGTAGCATAGATTTTTTTTTTTTCTGATTCTATTTATAGTTCCTGCAAATTATAAGAGATAGAAGCAAGCCAATAGCAAAATCCTGCAAGAGATTTTGAAAATTAATAGTTTCTGGAGAAAGATGCCTTGGGACTTGAAAGAAAATACCCAGCAGGGTATTTCATTCCTATGATGCTGGAATTGTTGCTGTATCAAACAACAGTTGATCTCAAAGACATTAAAATGGAGATTTTATTTTTATTCCCCCCAAAATAAATCATGTTTTAAAACTTTTACAGTATTTTGAAGTTCAGTTCAATGACAAGTAAAACATATTATGATTACCTTCTCTCAGCATGAAAAAAAGAGCTTTGCTGGACATTGAAACTGTCACTGCCTCAGTTTTGACGTCTGAGATATTAAGTTAAATGAGGCATTCTGATTCTATGTCTAACCATTCAAAGTCCTTTAAAATTACTAAAGCAAAAAAAAAGTTTATGAAAAAGCAACAGTACTATGCAGATATTAGCAACTAAACACACATATGTACATTTTTTTTTCTTCCCAAGAAGAATTATCCAACTCATTGAAATACCTATTTTTTTAGGTGATATGTATGATTGTATGTACTTGCAGTTTATGATAACTTTGCTTAGTCACATCTACTCTTTGCCAGGAATTTATCTAATTGTTCAGTCCTTAAATGTGACTCCATCCAGGCCTCATGTTTCCTTTTCACACAATCTGAATGCCCTCTAAAACAAACTGTACTCCTAAATACTGTGATGTGTACTGGGTTGAAGTATTTTTGGAAATCAGAAATGAAATAAAAGGAAAAAAAGGAATTCTAACAGTTCTATTTAAATCTACAGGAGTTCTGAATGTTTACTTTGCTTTTTTGATCTTTCAGAAATTGTCTGGCCCATTTGTTGTGATAATCAATACCTACATGACTATCAACATTTACTATTGTCCTTCAGATGAACCCTTGCCATATCTTCAGAATACTGATGTATGTTTGAAGAAATTTCTCATATGAGGCCCTGCAATCTTTGGGGTTTCTATTTGTCCTGGACAATCTAATTAATGGACAGAGAGCTTTTCACAAACACAACTGCCCAATTCAGAAACAGAGCACACAATGACCTCACCAAAACACCAAAGTGAAGAGTTGTATTAACCCAGTCCATCCTCCAAATGGATAAGGTATCACTAAAAATCAAGTAATGACTTTGTTTGGCTTTTTTGTTGTGTTTTATTTGGTTTTTAATAAGAATACAGAATAGAGATTGTCTCAGACTAGGTAAATGCCTGAATTCTAGTGCCAGTGAGTAAAAGTAATGAATATCTCTATTGGAGTAATGATTCTGTAGCCAACTCTCTCGTCTGCAAGCAATGTTTTACCTATTCTAAAAATCTATCTGAGCATACAATTTCATGAATATTTTATATTTCTCTGATAACATATTAAAAATGCATCTGAACTGTATATAGGAATTTCATGTGAATAAAAGACATTATATTGCAGTTAACAGAGAGCCTAGTTGTACATGGCTGATAACTTGACTGTACCTTGTCAGACAAATATCCTTGTAATGTTATTTAATTGTTGATATATCTTGTAATTTAGCTTCAGTGATAACCTCACATACTTTTCAGGATTTATGACTCAAATAAACTTAGGAAAGTTTTCATTTTCTTTTTTCACTTTGAAATGTAAAAGATATCAAGAAAGTGATTACATGAGACTCTAATTTATACACAGAATGTCTTTTTCAATTTTAAATACGTGCTATTAGGATAAGCAAAAATCTAGCAATGATTGTGACTATACATAATATAGTTTCTTATATATATAGTTTATAGGTCAATCTGTGCTATAAGTCCGCTGATAGTAAGAAATGAAGACATAAACAGTTCTAATTCAAGAAATTGAAATATTTTACTCTAACTATGCTCTGATTTCACAATACTAAAACACCTATCACTTATAGTATTAACATAGAAGTCAGAAATAGTTTTATTTGCATAGAATTTCTCTTGTTCATTCACTTTATGCTTGGATTGTGTGTCAGTAAATATTAATGCAGGTAACATTAATTTTGTCTTAGAAAGGTAGATAAGAAATGAAGCATTTCTGTTTCAAATTTTCAGAGTAGTAGCATAAGAGTTGGTTAACACCAAAATGTCCATCTAAACTAGAAGCTTTATGAAAAAGTTCTATCTAATTGTCTGGATGTTTTTCATTTTAATCTCTTTAAATCACAGAATCACACAGAATCACAGAATATCAAGGGATGGAAGGGACCTTGAAAGATTGTCTTGTCCAAACTTCCTGCCAAAGCAAGATCTCCTAGAGTAAATCCCAGAGGAACTCGTCCAGGCAGGTGCTGAATATCTCCAGAGAAGGAGACTCCACAACCCATCTGGGCAGCCTATTCAAGTGCTCTGTTACCCTCACAGTGAAGAAGTTATTCTTTATGTTTCTTGGAACCTCTTATGCTCCAGCTTGTATTCATCAACGCTTGTCCTATCATTTGACATCACTGAGAACATCCATCTTCATGACATCTGCCCTTTATGTATTTGTAAACATTAATGAGGTCACTCCTCAGTCTCCTCATCTCCAATCTAAAGAGCCCCAGCTCCCTCAGTCTTTCATCATAAGGGAGATGCTTCACTCCATCATCTTGATGGCCCTGTGCTGAACTCTCTCCAGCAGCTCCCTGTCCTTCTTGAACTGAGAGGCCCAAAACTGGACACAATATTCCAGATGTGGTCTCATGAGGGCAGAGTAGAGGGGTAGAACCTCTCTTGACCTACCGCCCATAACCCTTCTAATACACTCCAGGATGCCATTGGCCTTCTTGGCCATGAGAGCACTCATGGTCATCCTGCTGTTCACCAGGATCCCCAGGTCCCTTTCTCCTTCACTACCCTAAGCATTCATTCCCCAATCTATACTGGTACATGAGATTATTCTTTCCCAGATGCAAGTCTCCACAAATTAGTCTTTTACATTTTCTCCTGAAAACTGGGCAATATTTCAAACTTTCTAAGATTTATTTTTTTTAATCTCGCTTCAACAGATTTTTTTTCATTTTATCAGTGTACCAACATCTCAATCTTTGTTCTGACTAACTATCGGACTCTGTCAAGTAATTTGGCAGGTAAAACAGACAACTGAGATTAACAAGCTACAGAAGAAACAATTTAACTGATCTCTGTGAGTCTTATGCATCTCCCTTGGGCAATGTGGGGCAGAGAGCAAAGTGTAATGAAATGAATACCTCAAAAATGAGAACAGTAGAATATGAAGCATTAATGGCACCATAATATTAAGCAGTCAAATCAGCCAGTATCCTAAAGTCGCTCATAGATTAATATGGGAGAGCTGATTTAGTCAACTGAAAATTCCTTATTACTATGAGGCGCTACCTTTTCACCAGCTTCTAAATTGTGAACATGATGAGAAGAGAATATCAGACATAAACTGTAACATTGTTTCCTATTTTTTCACTAAAACACAAAAGAAAGCTGCCCATTTCAAAAGTAGATGGTACGGTCCTGTGAGAGACTAAGCACCATGCAGGAGCTGCTTCGTATGCTGTCAACATGCTAACATGTTCAGTACCTTGTAAAGAAGGATATCAAATGGAAATCCATTTCCATCATATATTCTCTTAAACTAGACTGCCTGTTTATTTAATAACCAAGTGAAAAACAATTTTCAGTGTTCGTGAGGAACAGGAAAGTACTCATGCTGCTTGGCTAAGTAAAATAGGTGCACCCAATATACTTCAAAACTATCTACTAAGATTAAATAAATGATACACTAAATTAGACACCAGAGTATTGTTCTATTCACAACAGATTTAAAAATGTGTTCATGATGATTATAATGACGCATATTAATCAGCATACAGTATTTGACACTTGAATTAAAATCTTAAGACAAACATGAAGACCAGTTTGTAGAACACATATAGCAGCGATTTCCCTTTGCAAAAATCACAGAAACTGATGACATAATACTTCACATTCTATGGTAAGGGTTGGCATTTATTTAATAATCTCAGCAATCTATCATAGGATATACAGTTCAATAGTGTCTATAAATAGGTAAGGAACAGAAGAAAATTTAGATCATTAAATTTTTCATTTGTAAAGTAAAAATAAAGAGAAAACAGTAAAAGAATCACTATTAGACAAAATGTTTTCTAAGGATAGTATTGTCTGTTAAACTATGAAAAGACTTACCACATAGATTTAGTAGCTGCCAGAAAAAACAAAATCCAAAGCCTCACAACAGTAAAAAATCCCAAAACCCTAATCTGAAATCAGAGTCTATTAACAAAGAAAGGTATATTCATGTAAACAAAAGAGCAGCGTTGAAGGATTTCAGTCAGTTAACTTCAGAATTATAAGAACAAATGCTACATCACTGTCTGAACCAGCAATGCTAAATACAAAAAACCCAAATGCTATGAGAAACTTAATTGATAAGATCTAAGGTAAATAACAGAATCTGGAAGAAAATAAGTAAATTTCTTGTACCTATGTGTTATTGTGATGGGATTCAGATACTTTAAAAAAAAAGTGATTTTTTTTCTGTCCCTAGTAATATCATAATATGTGCACATGTAGTTATTTCATCTGCTTTCACAAAGACTTAAATGCAGAGATGATACTTAACAATTACAGTAATCTGTTTAATTTTCATAAGAAAGAAGTTTTGCAACATTTTCTGCAATGTTTGATACAAATAAGGAAGTGCTATTTAAAAAAATAATTCTGAAAAGAATATTTCTCATGTTTTAGAGCTGTTTCTCAGATTCCTGTAGAGTAAAATTCCTCAGTCTGAAATGTCACAACTACAAATAAATCAAGACTGTCAACAGCTAGAGCATCATGCTGATAAAAGAAATAAAACAATTTATGGAGTTATACCTCTCACAACAAGCCTTTGCCAGGCTATCATCTATCTTGGTAGAACATCATTTTACTTTGCTTCTATTGTGAAAATACCTTTAAGTGTACATTACAAACTTTGCAGTTATTGAAAAAAATCAATCAAGTTTTAGGTATCTTTGATCAAGATAGTCTTTCATGTTGGTTATCCATGTATTTTACTGCCAGTTCAACACTCACTTGCCAGGTTAAAAAATGAATTACTGCTTTAGTAAATGATATAGGTTTGCATAGTTGCTAGATGCCACAAAATTCTTACAACTGAAATTTTGTTTCCAGTGATCCTCAGAAAGAAAAAAAACCTGTCTATGAACAACATCAATAAATCAAGAATCCTTACAATTTTTTTCCACCTTATGCATTAGCATATCAGAGGTGTTCTTGGTTTCTCGGTTTATAATACTTGCCATCCCATCTGTCTTTTAATTTAGATTTTTCTATAAAATGAAATTTTGTTCCTAAAATTTTCCATTTAATACTAAAATTTCCATTCTATTTCTACAAATAAAATGTGATGGTAATGCATGAGTTCTCCTTAACAAGATAATTATACACTGACTTATCTAATATAGCTTTTGCTGCTGTTTGTAAAAAACATAATGTATTTTTAGTAAGCAGTGCTTCCCTTCCTGAAGGCAGAATTTATTCTGAAGTTTTTCACTGGGTATGATGTAGAGTTTTACAGTAAATGACACTACATATTGTGGTATATTATTAATAAAGTCATTATTCAAGGCAGTTCACAAAGCGGACTTTCTGGATTATATTTAAGTGAAGACTAAACCTCCATTTTCTGAGAACCATATGAAACTTTCAGTCTTCAACACCTTCTCAGTCTCTCATCATTATTTGAGCAGGAACAAAGTCAAGTTTCAGCATGGGTGATCTAGTTATAATCCTATAGATATAAGTACAATCTTGCTATAAGTAGGTACAACTTTGTAATATGAATTTCTGCTTATGTTGACAATAACCACAGGGGCATTTCTTATGCTGAGATCTAAATCTCTTTCATTAGAATACAATTTTACTGCATCTTAAGATGTACATCCTAAGGCTTTCAACTATGATAAGTGGAAACCTTTCATATTGTGGCCCCATTAATGGCTTTGTTTCTTTTTAAGTTTTCTAGTAATCAGCATTTATGGTATGAAACATTTTGCAAATTAATCGGAGTTCTAAATCTGTACTATTGACAAGCAGCCTTTGTAAGTGTAGTCAACTTCTAGAGAACATAGGCAAAATAAACACTTCTGAATCTAATGTTGCTGGATTTAATTGCTTAACATAATGGGTTTTTTTACTGCTACTTTAGATATCTATGCAAAAAGTGAAACAATTTTCTTAAACAATTGTGGAACATGTTTAAAAAAATTTTAAATCCCCCCAATTTCAAAAAAACACATTTCTTAATATTGCATTCAAAGTTAACTCAAGTCTAAACCTTTTATTTTTAAAGCTCTGTTTGAATACTAATATGCATTTTTCCTTATTCCTTAAGGACTTGGGAAGAAGATATGTGAGGGAAATTGTCCTTCTGCAGTTTCAGCTATGAAAGTTTGTTGAAGAATGTGAATACAATTTGGGCTGATGAGAAAAGTCTGGTATGTCCACATATAACTTGAGAGACAAGCAAAATGACTGTTACTACAAGTATCTTAGAGGCATCAGACTGCTTCTGGATCCTGGAGACCTGCAAGTGTGTAGAAATACCATAATATAAATGGATAGCAAGTGTATATTGGTCTCCTTATATGTTATTTGTCCCAAAAGTGCACATAATTTTAAAATCAGTGTTGAATGGATAAAGAGAAAAATACATTAATCCATTTAAATTATTATATCAAATATATTGAAATAAGATATGACATGAAAGATGAGACTGAATTTCACTTCACACTGGTATAATTATGCTGTTCACCAGAGCACAGGTAAGAGATTGAGATACCCATTTTCCTTGAATAGAGCAGCTGTTTCCAGGCTAATCAAATACTATGCAGCTTTTGTTTGCTATCTGATGTTAGTGCCTGATAAAATCTACAGCTCTAGCAGGCAACATTTTTGACAGGAGAACTGTCAGAGGCATTTGCTAGGTAAGGTGTTGGTAAGTTGGAACAGTGTGAAAAAAAAAATCAATTTAAATGGAAATCCTCTGAACTCCATGAAATGCTTTGGCTACAAATACAGGTGTGTTTTAGTAGGAGTAGACGCTGCCTTATGACTAGAAGAAGATACGTTTAGACATCAGAATCTCTGATGAAGTGGATGATTCAAATGTCCACAGCAAGTCAGATAAATGTAGAGCAAGGCATTTTTTGGATCTGGTCTTGTAGAAGGTAGGTAAGCATAGTATTCTTTCTTCTGTAACTTCTTGGAAGATCTATGAGCTGTCTTACTCAGATATTGCAAAAACTTAGCTAATAGTTATTCTAAATCTGACTTGATCTAAGCATGATTTCACAGTGAGCAGCAGTGAGATTTCCCTTAACAAGGTAAGGCAGATCTATGAACCTTGTTAAAGTGTCCAAGAATTCTAACAACCTCTGCAGAAGCTGAGCATTCCTAGTTTGTGAGCTTGCATCATAAGGATTTTCAGAGCGAAAAAATTTGTTTTGGTGACTCGGAATAGCTAGGAAAACTCTGACACAGGGCAGTCAGAAGCATGTCTGAACCTTGTCAGCTTTCAGGGACTTTGATGCACTAGATAAAAAAAGACTGTAAAGAAATAAGAGGTGACTAGATTTTATAATATTTTGTTGACTCAGAGAGTTTTCTTTCTTCACCAAATATTGTTTAATTAATGCACAACAGGAAGAGACATTTCCCATTGCAGAACAGCTAGGAAATATCACAATGAATTAAAGATAAGGTAAATTCAGATTGAATAATTCTGGCTCCATTAGAACATCACATTTGTCTGTTTTGTTGGCTTCAGAAAACACTTGTTTCAACACCTGTTAAGATGTGTCCTTCACTTCTAAATTTTTGTGTGAAAGCACTTATCAAACATACTTGACTGGATGGGTTTTTTTTTTCTCTGGAATAATTTGGAAAAATATCTCCATAAATTGTGGAGAATGTGCATCTAAAAATAAACAGGTAGTAGTATTTTCCTTAGGTAGGTAACAGTTGAACTACCAAGGGCTTAGTAAGATTTATATTTTAAATATAAATATAATATAAATATAAAATATAAATATATTTTAAAATATTTTATAGTTTACTAAGTCATACTGAACTGTTGTCTGGTGTCCTGCTGAGACAAAAGGAGACTTATGATCACTTTCTGTTTTAACTTTATTGAAAATGGATTTTAAGAATGGAGGAAAAAATAATTCAACGTGCTGGTTACTTTGGTGCATCTTGGTGTTGGAATTGATCTGCAGTAACTTTTACATGTCAAACATTCAAAAGAGATAGTATTTCCCAGTAGAATTTTATAATTCTTTTGAAATAATTTACCCTTTACAATGTCAAGCTCAGTTTCTGGACACTTCTTTTGAACAACTTTTTATCAGAAATATTTGCAACAATGGTAAGCAATTAGCTTGTAGCCTCTAACATGGTTTTGCTATAAGCTGTAAGGCATTATAAGGCTATAATTCACTTTTAATGGTATTCTTCAAGATGTAGTTAATGATTAACCAGGCCATTAACAACAGAGCTAGAATACCATTAAAAGAGAAGGTAAAAAAAAAGGAAGCACTAATTTGCTAAGGAGTATTAATTGTAAATTACCTTACTATGTATTCCTCTCATTTTTAAATTATCATATCTTGATCAGTTCTAAGTAACAAAAAACCAAACCAACGAAACAAAAATATAGCAAGACGTGGTATATACATGTATATTTTGCTTTGTCATTTAAAATCTTTTTGTGATAGAAAACAGTTAAATTCATGGAATGTATGTTATATCATAATTTTACGCTCTATAAGCCGGTCAACTAGATATTAGTACCTTCTGCAAGAGCTATAAAAACATCCTATAATGTATGTCTGTTCTACAATTTAGATTAAATTGCATTACTCTGAAAATTACTGGTACTCACAATGTAGATTTTAATGCACATTTGAGAAACAGCAATCATTTTAGCAATTTTAAAGATATGATCTTGTTACTTTTTTATTAGATGAAACAACTACTGAGTTTTTAACACCATACTACAGAGCTTATGTAGCGTTATCAGGAGAGAAAGTCATTATGATACTGTAGATAAAGATTTAATGTAGTAATCTGAATAAAATAAGCAAAGCTTTTTATGAGCTATTCATGGAGCTTATGTTTAGCTGAGATGTTTAATGGTGTTTAGAAACTAAAATCATTTTGACATGGGGATACTCCAAGCTTAAGAATATATTAAGTTACTGAAATTCACAACATGAAAGTTCTTATGTGAGCTACTATATTTGTCTTTCTTTCCCCAGTAATCTTTTGTTCATTTCAGTGGGAGAGTGCACTGCTTATAAAGTATTTCTGCCAATCCAGTACTAGTATACTCCAAGTCTTTTCTAATATGTACATTTCAAATACAGATGAGATGATTTTACAACATGAACTCACATTAAATGTTCATTTATTATGACTTATGCAAATCATCACATCTTTGAGGAATCACACACTTGAAGTGTACATAAACATAATGGACTTTTGGTGCCTTTTTATTGCCAAATGTTACAAAAAATAAATGTATTTGAGATATTTTAAGAAGATATACAAGCCACTTTCCATTTAAGGTATTCAATTTATATGAACCTGATTTTTTTTCTTCCCTTCTCCAGAAGCCAAGCTTTTCCTGACAAGTTTAATCCAATGGATAGTAAGCTTTGGCTGGTGAAAAAATACAATAATTTTTAAGTTTGCAGAATGGTTTTATCACAATACAAGATGATAATGAGGCTTAAGGAAAACTCACTGACACAAAAATGTCTGTCTGGATTTTCTAAATCTTCCTGGCTTGTATTTTAATAAAATAGATGGATTCATGTGAAATAGGTGGTACTTAGACAAAAAAAAAATCAAGTGTAAACGACACTTGCAACAATTTGTATTTCACTAGTTCTAACTGGGTAGGGAGTCTTTTCAGAGAAAATCAGTATATTCAGTATATTCATTTTAGCTTTGAAAAGAGATTATTTTTCAGATAAGAGTTTCTAATGACAAAGTATCCCAAATAACACAAAAACTAACTGGTTTAATGAGAAAACACAAAATCAGAACTGATGCAGATTTACTATAAAAAGCAATAGTTAACGGTAAATTCTATCAGAAAACAAAACCGCTACCTATTTTTTCGTAACCCACTCTGATGAGGTATCAGTTTAAAAGAAAAATTTATGCTGCTTCTCATAGCATGTATATCTTTCTTCAAACAATCCCCCTTCAAGATAAAGCCAAGGAAGTTTAGTGACAAATGGACAACTACAGGCTCTCTTGCTTTTATTCATCTTCTGCATGATGATTTTGAATAATATCTTGTTCATTTACGATAACTATTAAAATTGGAGTGGATAAGCATAATCATTTTACTTTCTGGAATTTAAAAGTTTTGGAGGATAGAAATATCTTTTTTTTTTCTATTGATACTTTTTAGAAAGGTCATCTACATTTAAACAGCACATTTTTGTTCCAATAGAGAAGCTTGAACAGCAAAATAATCAGATTTGCTCCCATCTCTAAGCAATACCTTCCTTTCTGTGTCAGTAATGACTGTACAACTAAAAAAAAAAAAAAAATCAGGCTGCAAAAAACCCTGCAATGTTCTGATATTAAGATGAATTAAAATAATAAACAGAATATTTATATTCCCTGTATTGTATCTATGTCTCAAAGTAATGAAATCCAAGAAAATTAGATCAACTTTACCACAGTAGAACTGTGGGTTACAGAGCCCAGTATAAAATTAAGACTACTATGGTCTAGCTCTCCTGTGTTTAGATCTCTTTTCCTCATCTGGTAGCATGCAACTAATGCATTTGAAAACAACATTTCTTTACTATTTTTGTGTAAATCTCTGACTATATCTGCCAAGAACCTGAAAGTAAGAGAAACTCTCAAAGATCAGTTACAGTCAAACCAGCACAATGACTGTCTTTTGCCCAAGTGAAAGTGAGTAGTAAACCAATGGTAGAGAATAGTTCAAGCTCCTAAGAAAATCAGCAGTTTCTTAGTGCTATTCTGTGTTAGACATAGATTCAAATTAAAGAATAATGTATTTGCTTATTTTTAGTAGAACAAGCATTACTCTTCCTGCCAGGCATTTTTTACATGGTTTCACAGTTGCAATTTTGTCCACGATACCTGACTATCAGGATGGCCTGGTATCAGCAAAACAAAATTAAGAGAAAGCTCCAAAAGCTAATATCTACTAATGTATTTTAAAATTTAAAGCATATTTTAAATATTCCTCACAATCTCAGGAATTCACGTCTCACTAGGTACACAGTCAGTTATTTAGTTTTATCAAGTGTATACAAGCACTTATATTGCCACAACTAAGTTACTATTGCAAACTTAGTTTTGTATGAGACTTTACTAATCAGGGAGACTGATTTATCAGAATTTAACAGAAGTACTATGTCCTTGCTTTCCACTCCAGTCAACAAACTAGATTGCTAGAGCTTTCCTATAGAATAAATTTTTCAGCTCACTTACTTTAATCAAGTAATATAGATGTTGATTGAAAAGTTGTGTAGACTATCAGATATGGCTTTAAATGCAAATTCAACATACCTAGATTAAATTCAGTTTGATTTATCTAAACTGTTTAATCTTTCCTCGCAGCCTTTCACATTTTTGTTGAAATCAGCCTTGTAAATCACAGTCAATCTCAGTAGCAGGCTTTACACCATACTATAATATACACAACGGTACTTGTTTGCTGAATGACCTTTGCAAAGTTTCATTTTTACAAAGCTTCCTTCACAGGAACAAGAAAATTACCTTTTGTGTTTCACTTACCCACCTCAGGACAGAAATGGATAGTTGCAGTGAGTTTGTGGCTCACCAGAGCACAGTAAAAAAGGGCTTGTACTTCCTAAATATTAGAAAATACCTTAATTTTTGCCCTCCATTTTTGCTAGTTTTGCTGTTTTGCTGCACATCTGATGGAAATACTGCTGTAGATGGTGGACATACAAGATTTAAGTCCTAGGTACTGAAGTCCTAGGCTTACAGGATTTTGTTGCAGGTACACCTTCACTGTATTCAGAACTGCTATTGCTTTCTCTAGCAATGCATTTGTCCCAGCTACCCCAGTGCATCTGAACTTTAGGAAACCATAAATTATTGTTTATTTTTTTGCATATGTTGACAAATTATTGTTTACATCTCCTACCTCATTGCATCCTGACTCATCATTTTGCATGCCTGTCTTGGTTGGTGATACCTTGTAAGTAATTTCCCAATGGTCTCATCATATAATAACAGATCAGCTTTCCAAAATGCAACTTATCCCATACAAGCAATTCAACTTTGAGCTGTGTCTCAATATCAAACTTCAGCAAAATATAACTGACTGGCAGACACTTTTTCCCTCCCCCAGTGTTTGCAAGTAAAATATATAAAGTTTCCTTTCAAAAGATGAGACTACCTTTTTTTTTTTTTTAACCTTGCATTGATCAGGCTGACCACATCCTAAATTTTTCAGCTTCTGCATTTTAAAATATTCTGTAATTTATAAAAAGATCTTTTTGACAACTATTCTTACATTTTTGTAAAGTTTGTTCAGACCCATTGTAAGTCACATCTAAGCTCTAAGAACCCTTTCTTTCCTTACAATCCTTAGTATTAAATGGATTTTTTTTATTTTTACATTGTAAGAAGTTTTCAGTTTGAATGACACCTTGTTCTAGTCTCTGACCTGTAGCAAGAAGACCTTTCTTACAGTGCTCAGAAGTCTGACATTTAATCCTTTCATTGTCTGTTTTTCACTGACAAGCTGCTAAATGCACACAACCGTGCCCTAGCCAAAGAAAGCTAGTGTGCCTGTAATAACACTAAGTCGTAGAGCAGAAGGTCAGATACCATTCTGAATTTTAGTCATGAGCTGACAGTGGTGAAATATTTGCTACTCAAAAATGCATATCATTGGGATCCACAAAGGTAACTCTGACTTCAAATAGGGTTATTTCAATATTCTGCATTTGGAAGCTTGCCTGAAAAACATGATCCAATAAAAAAAAATCCTTCACATAATTACTAGAGTGCACTGATGGGTGAGCTTATGCTAATTTGGAATTATTTTGTTTGATTCATGCATTTCTCAAATCATATGTCTGGAGAGAAAACAGTCAACAATTTTTAGAAAAAAGATTTGAGCAGTCAAATGAAAAAAACACCTATGGATTTGGGTTTAGTGTTTTTTTTTTTTTGCCTTACAGCTTATTCATAATATTAACCATATTTGAATTTGTTTCTATAACAGAACAGATTGTCAACCATTAAATAATACATTGCAGTTTAATTCAGTTAATATCTACTTGAAATTACCATGCTGAA
The DNA here is from genome assembly GCF_028858725.1 of Colius striatus. NCBI lineage: Eukaryota > Metazoa > Chordata > Aves > Coliiformes > Coliidae > Colius > Colius striatus. Next base: position 69,037,764 of record NC_084761.1, on the reverse strand, counting down.
ATACTTAGTATTATTGTTTATATATGCCCTGAATCATCTTAATGCAAGCTGCAAAATCTCGTACTATCAGTGTCCAGAAACTTCTTTTGAAGAATCCAGACTTCTGATAATCTCCAGATGTATGGGAAAGCTATTTCTAAATAGCTTGTTATACATATATAAATAAACAGAAGATGTAGTGCAGTGACATGCAGTGATACTACCAGTGTATTAAAGCACTGGTAAGGAAATGTATCCTGACTTGCAAGAACTGCCTGTGCAGTGCCACATTGATGAGGCTTCCTTTATTTTGGTTCCAGAACCATCTCCAAGAGAGATGTAGGAATCTCCAAGACATCTTGATCACTACCTATCCTAAGTAAAAAATTGAGTAATACCTGGTCAAGAGGTTGAAATTCATTCAAAAACAAGGAAAATTATTATTAAAATGAAAACCAACCCATAACTTCTATTAAGACAGAAGTGGGGAAATTTTCTTGAGGATCCGGAGAAAATGAAACAGGAGTTCAAATCCTGGAATGCATAGAAACCTCCAGAGCATGATGGGCAGAGGGAAAACTTGTTTATAAACTATCTAGAATTACATTGTCGTTTAGCAGATCTAATTTTTCTTCTCTGTTTGCAGAGCTACTTTATTTTTGGGGTTTTTTCTAGTAAACCCTCACTTGAAAAATTTGAAAGTCTTTAGTCTCTTCAAAGCTCTAACATGTGAGCCAACATCTGACCAACATTTCACCAACATTGGTCCAATCTGTGACCAATTAACACAGATTAAAAGTCAAATCAGTGTCTGAAATGAAGTTAGATAATCTTAGTGACCTCTGTAAAGAATGTTAATTAAAATTTTAATTTGGACAGCATTAGTAGGTTCAATATTGGGTTTTAATGCTGCAAGTGGCTTTGAGATGATATGTTTCTTCTGTTTGATGGATATCAAAAAGCCACTAGCCTTGCAATCACTTTACATAGAAAGAATTGTAATGACTTGGTTTAGTTACTGTAGCTTGAGATTAATTCTCAACTCTCAAAGATAAGAAAACTGTTGGAAAACTAGTGCTATTGGTATTGCTGTGATTGCCCTGCCTTCCTTGGCTTTACAGGCTATGTTTGATTTATAATGCTACCAAATCCAACTGTTTTAATGACAGATTAATGACAAATTCTTTAAAAAACTACCAAAAGATAAAGCTAACATATAAAAACTTTAAGGAATCAGTGTGTTGATTGAGGTACTAAACAGAAGTTCAAAAACAATCAGTCTCTTATACAAATTGTACCTGTTCTCCAGAACAGCTGTGTTGCATGTCCCAGACCTGTGAACAGCAGTCTGAGGTGCTGAGCAGAGACCAATATGCCTTCCAAACCTGATACTAAATAACATTACAGCTATCATCACAGCTATCTTGTCTCAATCTGATTAAAGTCTACTCTATGAGGATCAAAGACCTAATATCCTTTAAAAAATATTAAAACCAGTAAAGAAATTTTTTTATCATTTAGCCCAATAAAAATTCTAGAGAAGCACTTTCCAAACTACATAGAACTGTATATTCATTTTTGTTAAGTCTGATGAAAAACTGATGAATTTTTTTCTGTCTTTCTCAGGTAACAGAGCCCAGAGGGTGGTGATCAATGGCACAGAATTCAGTCGGAGGCCAGTGGCCAGTGGAGTTCCACAGGGATTGGTTCTGGGGCCAGTCTTGTTCAACATCTTCATCAAAGACCTGGATGAGGGGACAGAGTGTACTCTCAGCAAGTTGGCTGATGACACCAAACTGGGAGGACTGGCTGATTCCCCAGAAGGCTGTGCTGCCATTCAGCGGGATCTCGACTGGCTTGAGAGTTGGGCAGAGAGGAACCTCATGAGGTTCAACAAGGACAAGGGCAGAGTCCTGCATCTGGGAAGGAACAACCCCCTGCACCAGTACAGGCTGGGGGTTGACCTGCTGGAGAGCAGCTCTGCAGAGAGAGACCTGATTGACAATAAACTGAACATGAGCCAGCAATGTGCCCTCATTGCCAAGAAGTCCAATGGCATCCTGGGATGTTTCAAGAATAGTGTAGCCAGTAGGTTGAAGGAGGTTCTTCTCTCCCTCTACTCTGCCCTGGTGAGGCCTCATCTGGAGTCCTGTGTCTAGTTCTGGGCTCCTCAGCTCAAGAGAGACAAAGAACTAGAGAGTTCAGCACAGGGCCAGCAAGATGATCAAGGTACTGGAACATCTTTCATATGAGGAAAGGCTGTGGGAACTGGGGCTGTTTAATCTACGGAAGAAAAGACTGAGGGAGGATCTCATTAATATTTACAAATAACTACCTGGTAGATGTCAGGAGGTTGGAACATCCCTTTTTTCCACAATAGCTAGCAACAGGACAAGGGGTAATGGGATGAAGCTGGAACGTGAGAAGTTCCACTTAAATATAGGAAAAAACTATTTTACTTTGAGGGTGATGGAGCCCTGTCACAGGCTGCCCACAGGGATTGTGGAGTCTCCTTCCTTGGAGGTCTTCAAGACCCATCTGGACTTATTCCTATGTGACCTGATCTAGGTGAATCTGCTTGAGCAGAGCGGTTGGACTAGATGATCTCTAAAGGTCCCTTCCAACCCCTACCATCCTATGATTCTATGATTTATTTATTTTTAAGCACTGTTAATCTCACAGACTGAGAAGGGAAATACACTTTTTCTCATTTCTGTGAGAGACAGCTGGCCTAATCAGCCAAGTTATAACAGAGATGACTATAATTGAATACATATAAATTAATAAAGTGAACCTGTACTCTTTTCTCAACCACTGAAGCTTAAATTGATAGCTATTATCAAGGAAGTAAAAGAAAAGCAGCACACAACTGGAAAATAGCAACTGTGGGGACAGTAGTCTTGCAACTCTTTGTTATGTATATGTACTGGATCTCTTAAAAATGAATCTTGAAGACCTTCAAACCAGTTTCAATAGTTTTTGTATCCATCTTCATGATATACTGATAAGTGGCATAGAAAAGAGAACTATTTAGTGCTAAACCAGGGCCACACAGTATCATAAAGAATGAAAAATATGTAACTGAAGCTCACTAGAGAAATTTTAAGTTAAAATATTATCAAGACAGGTAGACTCACACATCTACTTCAGCAAAAAAGTGTACACTAATGTTAAATTTTCAAAGCAATCCCAGTAAAACCTGGTTTTTGCCGTATTCATCTTAGTGTAGTGGAGCTCTCCTGACAAACAGAACTCTATCAAATCAGCAATGTGACTTGTTTAGAAAATATAGATTCTTTCTGGCAGGGCTGGTGATTGACCTCATTACCTACGTGAGATGTAGCACGTCTAAGGCAGCTGAGGCACTAGATACTTGGTCACCTATTGGAAAGAGGAATCAGCTATAGTAAAATAAACCAAAATATCAACATTCATTTTACCATGGACCAGAGAATCACCGAATCACATAATTGTTTAGTTGTTTTAAATACTTCCAGGGATGATGATTCAGCTGTGTCCTTGGCAACCTGTTTCACTGCTTGATAATCCTTTCAGAAAAAAAAAAAAATCCTAATATCTAATCTAAACTTCTACTACTGCAATTTGAAGCACTTTCCTCTTGTCCTGTCACTTGTAGTTTGGGAGAAGATCCACACCTCATTACAGCCTCCTTTCAGGTAGTTGTGGAGCTCAGTGGCAAGTCTCCCCTCAGCCTCCTCCTGGCTAAATATCCCCAGCTCCCTCAGCTGCTCCTCATAAGACTTGTTCTTCAGATCCTTCACCAGCTTCATTGCCCTTCTTTGGACATGCTTCAGGGTCTCAATGTCTTTCTTGTATTGAGGAGCCCAAAACTAAACACAGTTTGAAGTGTGGCCTTCTGATACAAGCCAGGATGTTGTTTGCTTTCTTGGCCACCTGGACACACTGTTGGCACATATTCAGTCACCCATCAACCAACACTTCCAGGTCTTTTTCCACTGGACAGCTTTCCAGACACTTTCTCAAGTCTGTAGGGTTGCCTCAGGTTGTTGTTACCCAAGTGCAGGACCTAACATTTGACCTTGTTAAATCTCATACAACTGCATTTGGCCCATCAATCTGGCCTGTTCAAGTGCCTCTGAAGAGCCTCCCTTCCAGCAGATCTACATTCTGTAGTGGGCTTGCGTGCTCAGATTTTGGTAGCAGAGCAGACTACACGGGTGGCTTCTATGAAAAGCTGCTAGAAGCTGCCCCTATGTCAGATAGAATCAATGCCAGCTGGCATTAAGATGGATCCACTGCTGATCAAGGCCAAGGAATTAGTGAATGTTGTAACGCCAAATATGTTTAACATATTTGAGAAGGGAAAGAAAGTTAACAATACAGGTGTAAAAAACTGCAGCAGAAGAGGGGACTGAGGATGTGAGAGCAATGTCTCCTCAGACATCAATGTCACTGAAGAAGGAGGGGAGGAGGTTGGGACATCCCTTTTTTTTTGTTGTGTCTAGCAACAGGACAAGGGATAATGGAAAGAAGCTGGAACACAAAAAGTTCCATTTACACATAAGGAAAAACTGTTTTACTGTGAGGATGAGGGAGTCCTAGCACAGGCTGCCTAGGGAAGTTGTAGAGTCTCCTTCTCTGGAGGTCTTCAAGACCCACCTGGACATTTTCCTGTGTGATGAGTTCCTGTGTGATCTCCTCTAGGTGGACCTGCTCTGGCAAGGGGTTAGAACTAGATGATCTTTAGAGGTACCTTACAGCCCTTGGGATTCTGGGATTCTGTGATCTAATCTAGGTTGACCTGCTTCTGCAGGGATTTGGACTAGATGATCTCTAAAAGTCTCTTCCAACCCCTACCATTCTATGATTTTATAATTCTATGACTCTAAGATGATCTGCTCCATAACCTTACCTGGCAACAAAGATTACAGGCCTGTGGTTCCCCAGATCTTCTTTATAGCCCTTCTTGTAGATGTTGTGGCTTAATTACTGAAGTGGCCTGGAAATGAAAACTTGTATTAAAATTCACATGAAAAATCATCATTGATCACTAATTAAGGAAAAGTGTAAAATCAAGAAGGCTTACAGGGTGGATACATCTGCCGCTGTATGTGAGGAATCTACAACACCGCAATTCCCTGCAAATACTACAGAGTGTGGAGCAGAGCGGAGGCTCTGTGGTCAGACTCTGTGATGATACATGGGAACTAGATGGTCCTCTAGAACTGATAAGCAGCACTTTTGGTTCCCTGAGCCAATGGTCCATCGAATCTTGAAAAAATACTGTACTTCGTACAACTTTGCTCGTTATAATGTCATTGAAAACACACCTCTGTTCCAAAGGCTACCCACCTCCAAGGTGCAACCATTCCTCCTTGAGTCTGCGCCCTGAATTGTTTGTAAGCTCCACCTTTAAACATGAGGTGAGAGAATTCTACACTAATCATAATAAAGATATTCATGACTAAAGTCACTCAGACTCCACCTTGAAGGTAAAAAAAAGGTATAAAATGGTTAAAAAAAAATAACGTATATGGGAAGACATCATCACAAATAAGTCAAGGGAAACTGATTCCTGGGATCAGTTGACAGGCTGAGCCTTTCCTCCCCCCTTGAGATGCCTTGGGTGAGGTTTAAACTAAGTACTTCTGTGGGAAACTTAGAAATCTCTCTTGAGAGTTACACTCTAACTTTTTATCACCAGACTATATTGTCTGTAACTTCACACATTGTATCACTTATATTTTTGCATGTGCTTTTTTCTGCAGACAGCCACTATCACTGACAATCCATAAGAATCTGTATAATTGTTGCATGAATAAAACTGCACTGTTTAAGTAGCCAGTTGTCACAGTTTCTCACTGAACATGACTAAACCCTATAGTGTGGCCGTCCTAGTTCATGAGCTGAAGGTGCAGTCCACTGCATATCCAGAATCATGATAGTTCACAAAAGGCGAACGTGACTAGACTAATTGTGTCAAATTGGGCATCACTCAGAATTTAAACCTAGCTACATCTAACCTCTCACCTCAGTGAAGAGAGTTAGAATGCAATGGGGTTTATTTTCTGTAAAACCAGTCTGTCCTCTTTTAACATGACAGATGGGTGTCACATTTTCCGACCTCCAGTCTTCTGAGATCTCCCTGGTTAACCAAGACTGCTGATCAATGTCAAAGTGCCAGCTCTCTCAGTGTCCTTGGGTGGATTCCATCTGGCCTCACAGACTTCTGTGTATCTATATGGTGTAGCAGGAAACAAATCATTTACCTTGGGATTATGAACCTTCATTCTGCACTCTTTCCCTGTCTTCCAGCTCAGGGGTCTAGGTACCTGGAGAACTGGTCTTACTGTTAAAGACTGAGGCTAAGAAGTACCTCAGCCTTTTCCTCATCCTTTGTCACTATGTTTTCCTTGACATCCAATAAGGGATGGAGATTCTCCTTGCCCTCCTTTTGTTGCCTAGGTATTTATAGAAACATTTTTTATTGTCTTTTGTACCTGTATCTACATTAAGTTCTAGTTGGGCTTTGGTCTTTCTAATTTTTCTGCCTCCATAAGTTCATGGGCCCCCTTATAGCCCTCCTGAGTTGCCTTTCTCTTCTTCCAATGGTCATAGATTCTCCCTTTTTTCTTGAGTTCCAGTCAAAGACTTGTGTTCAGCCATCTGGACAGCAAGGGCTAGTGATTGTGAGGCTTCTCCCAGCTGCTTATAGAATATTTCATCTATTTCTTCATCCTGGTTTGATGGTCTATAACAGACTCCACCATGATATCTGCCTTGTTGTCCTTGTTTCCCCTGACTCTTACCTATGAACACTTCACTCTATTGTCAGCATCATTAAGCTCTCGACAATGAAAACTCTCCTTAACATACAAGACTACCCTTCATTGCCTATCTCTTCTGAGGAGTTTATAGACATCTATTGCAGCACTCAGGTTCTGGGAGTCATCTCATCCTGTTTCCACAATGACAACTATGTCACAGATTTCCTGCTGCACAACAGCTTCCAGCTCACCCTGTTTGTTGTCTATGCTGCATGCACTGCTGTAGATGCATGATATTTATAACACACAAATGAAAAAAAATCTGGTTTACTAAATATATACAACATATATAGTAATAAATAATGGTTTTGTGTAAAGATTAGCACATTGTATTTTGCTGAATTTGTGTGTTGTGGACCAAAAAGGAAAAAAAAACCCCAAACTTCAGAAGTGAGAAAATCATTACAATACAAAAGTAATTTGAAGAATCCATATGAGATTCTGAAAATGTTTTATGCAAATGTATAGTCAGAATTTTTTCACTCTGTAGAAAACAGCTCTGTAGTCATGCTGCTGTTAGTAGGGCAGTACCTCTGAACTACTGAAAACAATATATCATTATCCTGACTGATTTTTACCATCACACACTTGAACATTTCTAAGAAGTTAGGTTCTTCATTTTTATTTCTAACTTAGATTGGTTGTTTCAAATCCTTTTGCAGAAAAGCAATATCATAAGTATGGGCAAGAAATTGTGAAGCCATAAACTGCATTCTCGTCCGTGTTCAAAATGAACAGCACCTGTATGTTTGAAAGGCTTAACCTACTATTTGCAACTAGTTGTCCCAGAAGAGAAAACTCTATTGCTACTAACCCACTAAAGTGAAGGATTATAGAATTTCTGTGCTGCTGGAGCATCTACCAACTTTCTTCATGAGTAGCTAAGATTCAATGTGTGTTATGATTGATGCAAGACCTGCCACAGAATACTGTGCTTTTAGGCCTTGCTGGTGTACCTTGTACAGTGTAGTCCTTGGTTTAATCACAGCTGCATCACCTTCTGTCATTTGTCAGATGCATTCAAATTTTTTTGACTGATCAGGTTAAATACACGTTCAAAACGTTAGCATAGTTTTCATCAACTTCTGCAACCCATCCTCCATTTTTCACAAAGAGAGAGGGCTGGAAAGCAAAATTTGAGAACTTTTTCTCAAGAAGAGGCATTCTCCTGGCACAGCATTTTAGAATCCCTCTGCTCTGTAAAATAGATGGTCTCTTTGAATTATATCTTCATTCCTCATTCCACTCCGATCTTAGAAATGACTGCCTCAATTCACTCATCACAAAATACATATAAATGTATATAATTTATCCAATAGAGTGTGCAGTCTCACACTAGAGAAGTTACTGTCCAAAATGAAATTCCATAATATAAATAGCATTAGTTCAGGATGAAAAATACTAGAGGTAGAACTGGTGACTACCTTGAATTTCTGCAGTTGTTTGTGGTACAAGATTTCTTTTTTATTTTGAATCTTGAAGGTTTATCTTTTTTTCCTGTATCATGTCTGTGCTACTGCAACATCTCCTGCAGAATCTTAGAGATTTTATCCAACTTTCTTATTTATACTTATTTTTAGCCTGACACCTTGAACTGTTAGTTGTCTTTCAAAATCCAATGGGTTCCCACAAGATCATTCACTGATGAGTAAAAAGCTGAACTTGTATGTGACCTCTAGGTCTCTTCTTCATTTTCCAGCTTGTTAGCAGGTTGTTCATGTTGATATTAGACAGAAGCTATTGCTGTAGATCTATTTTCTGCTTCACTTTTCTTCCCATGTGGTACCATTTATCTCTTTTTTTCTTTTCTTTTTGAAGAAAAAGGAATTCTGCTCTAACAAGGTGTAGGACACAAAGAGTTTGCCTGAAAATCTATGTGCAAATTACACATCTTACAGAATTTCTTGCAGAAATGATATTGCTAGGTGAAAAAGACAGAAAGCAAGATTTTCTTAACAGGTAAACTAATGCCCTTCTGATATTGTATATATATAGGTATTTTTCTATTCCTAGATAATGATTGTGACTTTTTTGGTTTTTAAATAGACATTAGTAGAGACAAATCTGCTTTTGGTTTTGTTTTGTTTTTGTTTGCTTGGGTTTAGGTAAAAAAGCAAATGATGTTGAATGTCTTTTGAGGGATATGGTAATATAGCTATATCTTGCAGTTATTCCTGGCTTGCAAATACACAGCTGAGTAGCAGAGCTTTTTTTGCTCCCTGTCTTAAAGTGAAAATTTCAAAGAATCAGCAGCTTAAAATCCCAGCTCTATATACATCTATACTGTGCAGACAACTTTGCCTTGTAGAGATCCACAAGATGACCATAGGTCATGTAGTGCATATTCTTTCTTTTTTATCTTTATTTTTTGTTTTCTCTGAGGCAAAGGTAAACTCTGAAGGAAGCAGTGAGACAAGGAAAAACATCACTTGTGCTCCAAAATGCAAGAGCTATGGTTTGAAGTCACACTGTATCCTTTCCATTTTTAGGCTTTTAATTTTTTTTGACTCCATAAGCTAAAAGAAATAATTTGTGAAATCAAGTTCATCTCTTCTTGTCACAGAGTTTTAATCAAAAGGGTTGAAAAACACCTGTGTCTTGAAATCTACCCTAAAAGAGTTGTCATCTTATTGGTCAGTTAGAAGGGTGAAAGTCTGGCAGAATAGGTAGATAGGTAGGTAGGCAGATAGGTAGGAAAAAAAAACCCAACCAACTTAAACATAAATACTCATATATGCCCTATAATTGGCAAGCAAAAACAGCTACAATTGCTCCTCACAAGAGTTTCAGTACTACAGCAGAAGTTAATTTATTTGTCCAGAAAGGAAGGGAATCTAAGCAGCAGGGAAAGGAATCAAATCTTTAATTAATTCCCAGAGACTGAGCTCTCAGAATACACTGCTAAAAAAACCTCTAGGGAGAATGGAAAGTATCCAAACTCCTTCTGGTTTTCTTGGTTCTATAATTTCACTAATGTAATGTAATTTCTATTAATGTAATTGTATTGCCTTCTTACCTGTCTCTGGAGGTCATTGAGTTTTGTTTTTCTTGGTTTTTGTTGGTTCTTTTTTTTTTTTTTTTTTTGCTTTAAAATATTGCAGATTATTCTATGAAAACTGTATTGATCCCTTAAATATGTGGTTTTCATAAAGCTTAGTAAATCCCAGAGCCCTACCCAACACCATTGTATCTTCCTATCTAGAAAGCTTCCAGGATCACATCTATTTTGATTATACTTCAAGAAAACTTGTCTATAATGTTTGCTTTGGTTCTAAATTTCCATCAAGAAGTAATTTCAGACTACATTTCAGATTGTGCATAGAAATATGTGAGGAACAGCGACAGCATGATCTTTAAGCATTTTAAAGACATACATTAGGAACTCACATTTACTCTATAGTTAGTGAAGAAAAACTAGGTCCTACGTCAGATTTTCATAATCACTTTCTTTGTGGTTGTGGGCAGAAAACTCAGAAAAATTCATTAAAACAACTCATAATCTAAAATTGTAAGAAAAAGAGTCAAGGAAACAATGAAGGACTGAAGCAGCAGCCAGTCTACTGACAGGAAAACTAAAAAGTAATTTACTTCTTTCTTTCATGGAATTTCCAAGCAACGTAATAGAGATTAGTCAAAATTTTAGCTTAGAAGCATGACAGGAATGAAAATTGCAAGCTAAAGTAAAACCATCTTCAAAAAAACAAACATACATTTTTTTTTTGAAATTGAGGTAATACTTGAAAAATCCAAAACTAAGCCTATAGTTACTTTTTGCAATCATTAGAACTCATTATATCAAGATTAAATCTAATTTTAAAAAATAGCGAAATTATTAACAAAAAGGTAACCATAATGGTAATTTTTATCCTCTAGTTCTATTCATAGATGTAAGATTTCACTGCTTTATGTAATGGCACATATCTCCCATATTCACTCGCCTTTCTTGTCAAATGACATTGCAGAATCAACAGCAAGCAGTGAAGTACAATATTTTGTGCTGGACTTTTAGTTCTGGTCAGTATCTCACATAATTCAAAATGTTTTAGACAATTAAATATTTAAATATGACAAGAAAAGGTTAAAATGTCAACTTAATGTGATAATGGTCATTCAGATCATTTATATAATAACCAAGAGTATGTCAAGACTAGAATTTAGGAATACACTACTGGAAAGAAGCTGAGAATTCACAAGTAAATCTGGCAGACTTTCATCAGAAAAGTGCTGTTCTCAATCCCATGACTCCTGAAACCAGTGGCGAAGTTCCTTTCCATTGCATGGGAATATAGACAATATATCAAGGTAATTAATTACATATTGTATTAAGTCTTATATTCAGAGTGTATGTATATGATATCTAATATCTATTGTTGCAAGACCTGAAGAAAAGAGTTGCTTCATCTATTCTCTTTGCAAAGTTTCTGATTTGTGAGAAGCATGCCAGACACAAGTAAGCAAAGAGATGAATGATACATTAGAATTTAAAAATGAATGGAAAACTTTAACAATCTGAAAATCTAAAAGATCAAAACATTCTGGGAGTCCTTCCAAATTATTATATCACTGAGAAGGAAAAAAACTTAAGCAGAAGTTTGGGAAAGGAAAATACAATTAACTCCAATTGTCTGGAAACACAGTTGGAGAAGAACTCATCTGCTTGTGATTGTTCATTAGGGGACAGTTGAGTTGATTCACATGCAGGATGCCCACTTTTTAAAAGACCTTCAGCAAGGGAATTCAGCTCTTTGTAGTTTAACTATAAAGTAATTAGTAAACAGCTATTTGTCAGTTGATTTTTCAATCTTTTTTTCCTGTGTAGTACAGCAAAAGTTAAACTGTAGCCACTCCTGAGTACACTAGATGATCTTTCAAGGTCCCTTCCAACCTGTGATTAGGATTAGGTAATAAAGAATACAAGTGAATTTTAATATATAGCACACATGCATCTGCATGTAGTTGTAGGTTTGAGAAATGTTTTTTATGTATTTATTAACAAATGTTGAAATGTTGCACAGGTTTTTCCCCAAATACCTGCTAACATCAAGAGTTACACCAGCCATAGTAACTGCAGTAAGATTTGATGCAAAATCTAGAATGGTTGTCAGACTTGAATCTCTGCATCGTAACAACTCAAATTCTGTGAGAAAATATGTGTTAAATACTGTAATTTATAAAGACAAAAAAAAAAACCCTTGACAGAACAAAAAATAGACAGGAAAAAGGTTACATTTCAGATGAAGAATATTCTATTTATTAGAACAGAGAAGTCTGAGGCATGCCGTCCTAGTTAACAGCAGACTTTCATAAACCAGAAACAAAATGAAAGATCATGCTATTGTGAGGTGCTAGGCAGGGAAAGAATGCAAAAATCTTTCTAATTGTGATAAAGATGATCCAGGATAGAAAGCTGACACTTAAAATAAACAGAAACTCTTCCCTCTTGGCTAAGAATAAATACAGGGATCTCTCATCTAACTCAACTCCAAATGAGGAAGCTGCATTTCTAAAACATGGAAAGACATAGAAATATGTAGAGAGGAACAGAAGAGAGAATTCACAGCAAAAGCTCTAAGCTCAGAGGAAAAATAATCTATTCCCATGTAAAAAAGATGGGATTATTGCATATACACAAAAGTGGTAATTTTTTTTTTTCCACATTGCAATCTATATAAAGAAGATGAGCAGAAGGTTCATTATCAATTGACCTTCCTTTATAAAGAAGGAATTTCAAAATAATTCATATTGTCAATCTGGAAGTATCCACATGATATAATTTACCATTGAATGTTTTAAAAACATAAGTTTCTGCAGTGCATGTCTTTGGATCAGTCAACATGAAATATGAAGGTTTTTTATGTGATGCTTTCTCTGTACAACTGTGGAAGGATGAGAGTTTTGTTTGAAATGATCCAGCTTTTAGTAACTTCAATTTCTATTTCAACTGACTTATCCAGTCCTCTGGTAATAGCATTACTCTTGATCTAGACTTATGGGACAGCATTGAATTAAACCTATGCCAATGCAGATTACACCAAACAGTTGCCATAGGTATAGTACACATGTAGATCCAAGAGAAGGGGAGCTGTGGGGATTCTCTGAAGAGAAATGCAGCATGTTGCAATGTGCAATTGGAAGTGACAAGAGAATAGAAAAAGTTGTCATCTCCCACCAGCTCTGTCCAAAGAGCAATGGGGAATCCCATCCAGGAGAGTCCTTACCCCTTGAATGGCAGGAAGATTAATGAGCAGTGCTAGAGGCTGTTAAGAGAATATAGACTCATATTTTGTGACAAGAGAGATTAAAATATAAATCTATTTGATAAAATTTGAAATAACATTGACTAGGTGGTCAAAATCAAATGATGCACTTACCTCCTCAGACAGCATGGGAAAATGCTGTAACAACCACATAAAGCTAGTTATATTTTCTACTAGCAAAACACAAGTGATTTATATTAAATTCATCTGGACAGGGAACCTATACAAATCAGAGATTTTGAAATTTTAGTGTTAATTTAGGGTGGAGAGGAGAAAGTCAGAAACTCAAAAATATAAATCACCTAAACACAATGTTTTAGTCTCAGCACAGTGGAAAACGTTTTATATAAATGATCTAGAAAATTAATAATTTATTAGAAACTTACAACTTATTGCTTACAAGTCTACGTATGCTGTATTTAAAATAGTTTTGACCACATTTATTTTAGCCTAGAAAATGTTGACATGTCTTACTTAAACATGTTTGAAATGTGAAAAACTATTAAGGCAGAGATATTTGCCAAAACTTAGACTTTTCTGGAAAACTACCCATTAAAATAATATAGTGTTATTTTCATGTTTGAATGAAGACTATCAAATCAATTCAATTATCAAACAGACCTAAAGAGAGAAAATTAATCTGATTTAGAGGAATTTTTTTTTTTAATTACAGAGCAAGAATTAAATGGGGTAAATTAAATTTCACTACTTTCTAAAAAAAAATGTGAAAAAGAAACAAGCATGGTTTCTAGATAGTTTGAGTGTTTCTGATCTACTGGAACTGTTTAAATTAATCACATACAAAATTAGAAGAGGAAAATTTTTAACAAAGGCTATCTATAGTAAATTTACTGTCAAAGAATGATGCAGAGCTGGATTAGGTATGTGTAAAACCTGGCATATCTGGTAAGTTTGTAGATTTATAGGACATCAGAGGCAAAGCAGAGCAAAAAGGAGAAAAAAAAAGGCAGAGATTGAAGAGATATACCAGGTTTCAGGCCTGAACATATCGTGAAATTTTGGAGGAAGAAGAGATAATTTTGTAATATGCTTTGGGAAAATAATCTGAATAGATAAACTATGGTTGCCATAGCAATCATTCATATACAGGGGATCCCACAGAAAACATTTATTGAAAAAGTCTAATGAATTTGAATTTGATTACAAGGGATGGTGCAGACTTACTTCTCCAAGGGAAGAATTAAATTTGAGTTTTATTATTGCTGCAAAATAATTGGGATTAAGATAAAGGTATCTTTTATACCCATTTAACATTTTGCTGTCTTACTTTTTGTCAGGCTTTGGCCTGTACATAGTAAAGAGGACTTTCACAGAGTTTTCTTTACAACAAAATTTGTGTGACAAAAATAAATATCTAGCTGGTAAAGGATAATGGGGTAAGGATAAGATCTTTAAAAAAAGGAAAACATTGAAGATGGACAGAAATGTAATTAGAATGCACTGGATTTGAACAGCTCCTGTCTTTAGATTATCATCCCTGAAAACTATAAAAGGTCTCTCAGCAGTCAGACCAGTCAAAGAAGCAGGTTGTACAGCCTGGAAAAATTCCTGTTTTCTTTTGAGCAGAGTTTAAAATATCTTGTTTCTGTGTTTTAAGACAGAAGGTATGACATCTGATATATAATGATGATAAGCACGTTACCTCTTCTCTAGTAAGGCATCATACAGTAAGGTCTCCCTTCACAGGCCCAGAAAAAAATAATTTCTATAATGTGGAATAGCTAACTGAAAGGTTCCCAGTGCCAGAAATGACAGCCTGCAGAGAAGAATCATGCAGTACAGTCTCCCAGTACACAGAGTACTCTGAGTTTTAATTGATAAAACAGAGAATGTGAGGAAAAATAGTAACATTGTGAATGGTCATGAGAGAACAATATGTGTTTTGTTGATCATGGGTTGGAATGTAACTCAATAAAAAAAGAAAGCTACCATCACCTGTGCTAGGATGCATGACTGTGCCTGTGAATGAAACAGACACTGCTTAGCTCTGCTTTTTGGATCATGCAAACGTTAGGAGTGAGAATGATGGAAGAAGAGGAGGAAATAAATTGGTTCTTCTTAAGGAGAAGTCATCAGCTCTGCCACTGACTGGAATAGAACCAGAGTGCTCTTCTGTATCCCCTGCAGTAAAGATTACAGTATTATTATATTATTACAGTAAACATTACATTACGTTATTACAGTAAAGATTCTTGTTCAAGCTATTATCTACTCATAATCAGCATTAGATCCTTTGGCAAGCATGGGGAGTTTAGCAATGCTCAGAGACAATCTATCCCATGTGCCTGTGCTGTAATTTAAGGGACTATGTCATTTTTCAGTCATGCCTAGGTTTCACTACTTAGTCCAACATATTCAATTTTTAACAAAATTTATCCTGTTTATATAGTAATTACAAGGTTACAATGTTTAAATGTTTCATATGGTGAATATCAAATGCTGAAGATCTATTCCAGAAACAGCAATACTGCAACTTGCTGTCAAATGATTTTAGATATTTAGAGTGTATGTTGGAGTGAGGATGGGTGTTCATCTTCCTGGCTTTATTGCAGAAGAGAAGAGAAGAGAAGAGAAGAGAAGAGAAGAGAAGAGAAGAGAAGAGAAGAGAAGAGAAGAGAAGAGAAGAGAAGAGAAGAGAAGAGAAGAGAAGAGAAGAGAAGAGAAGAGAAGAGAAGAGAAGAGAAGAGAAGAGAAGAGAAGAGAAGAGAAGAGAAGAGAAGAGAAGAGAAGAGAAGAGAAGAGAAGAGAATGGTAGGTGTTGGAAGGGACCTTCAGAGATAATCTAGTCCAACTCCCCTGCAGAAGCAGGGTCACCTAGATCAGGTCGCATAGGAACATGTCCAGGAGGGTCTTGAAGACCTCCAAGGAAGAGATTCCACAACCCCCCTGGGCAGCCTGTGCCAGGGCTCCCTCACCCTCACAGTGAAATAGTTTTTTCTTATGTTTAAGTGGAACCTTTTGTGTTCCAGCTTCATCCCATTACCCCTTGTCCTGTTACTATCTACTGTAGAAAAGAGGGATGTCCCAACCTCCTTACACTCACCCTTTAGATATTTATAAATGTTAATAAGATCACCCCTCAGTCTCCTCCAGACTAAACAGCCCCAGTTCCCACAGTCTTTCCTTGTATGAAAGATGTTCTATACCCTTGATCATTTTGGTGGCCCTGTGCTGGACTCTCTCCAGTAGTACCCTGTCCCTCTTGAGCTGAGGAGATATCAGGGCTAAACCAATCAGCTATTTAATGCAAACCAGATGCACTTATGCTCCTCATGAGGAGATGCTAGTCTGACTCCCTCATTAGCTATGAAGTATTCAGACTTTGCTCACCATATAATCAAGTATTAAAAGTCAACCACAAATAAAGCTTATCAGCTAGAAAAAAAAGCCATTTGAAACACATGGTAAAGGAAGTTCTGAGAAGCAGTGTACAGCTAAAATGCTCAAATAGATCTATCATTTGTAAGAATAATGACTACTACAAGAAAAAGCAAATCCTCAATGTAGGATCCTGTGAAACTGTTGTGATTGTGGATCTCTTTTGCTGAAATAGAAAAGGAAATAAAGCTTAGCAAATAGACCTTATAAGAATGCTACTGCTAAAGGCATCTCTCCCTTTCCCCGTCTCAGCTTGCCCTGTTTTTGCCTTGGTGACACTCAGCTCGTCCCAGTCCCTCTGGTATGATGAGTAGTTATGCAAGAGGTTGGGATTTTGTGTGCATTGGTTTCCTTCTGTTGCTTTACTGTGCTTCTTTTTGGTCCTACACTTGGGCCACATGCAACCCCACGCAACGCTACAGGCTTGGGGTGGAGTGGCTGGAAAATTGTTCAGCAGAAAAGGACCTGGTAGTGTTGATGGACAGCTGGCTGAACATGAGCCAGCAGTGTGCCCAGGTGGCCAAGAAGGCCAATGACATCCTGGCTTGTATCAGAAATAGTGTGGCCAGCAGGACCAAGGAAGTGATTGTACTCTTGTACTTGGCACTGGTGAGGTTGCACCTCAAATATTGTGTTAAGTACTCACATTGAGGTGCTGGAGTGTACCCACAGAAGGGTAACAAAACTGGTGAAGGGTTTAGAAAAGATCTTATGAGGAGTGGCTGAGGGAACTGGAGATGTTTAGCCTAGAGGAGGCAGTGTAGAGATACTGTCACTCTCTATAACTATCTGAAAGGAGGTTGTAGTGAGATGGGGATCAGTCTTTCCTCTTCAGTAATGAATGACAGGACATGAGGAAATGGGCTCAAGTTGCTTCAGGAGAGGTTTAGATTGGACATTGGGAAGAACTTTTTCACTGAGAGAGTTGTCAGCGGCACAGGCTGCCCAGGGAGGTGGTGGAGTCCCCATTCTGGGAGATATTTAAACAATGTATAGATGAGATGCTGAGGGACATAGAGTTTAGTGATAGCCTTGGTAGTTTTAGGTTAGTAAATGGACTTGATGATATTAAAGTTCTCTTCCAACCAAAAAGATTCTACAATTCTCTGATTCTTGCTGCATTTCCTCCACCACTTCATGATTCTCAGTGTCCTTGCCCTGGCTGGAGTCAACTGCAACTCCAAAGAGGTGCTTGCCCTGTCAAGTCTTCTGCAGGGTGTTTCAGAGCTGCCTGTGACAAGCAGCAGACAAGCCACAGCCTCTTCTCACATCAAGCAGTATGCTGCCCTGATGGTCAGGCCCTGCCAGGTAGAACAAATAAGTTTATTAAAAAGCAACTTCCAAGTGAAGTGTGAAGGATAGATATTTTGGGAGTGCTGTCTGTCAGCACTTTCTCTATGAATAAGTACTGACCACCATAAAAAGTTACTGCACATATAGACAAAAAAAAAAAAATAACCTATGCAAAACCCACAATGAACCAGAAAGAAAACAGCAAGACTCTCTTGTGAAAGAGAAAAAACCAAACCCTTTCCACAAAGGCCAAACGAAAAGGAGACTTAGTCAACACTCACAAATAGTAAATATACTCATAAGCTCTCTCCCCTCTCAGACCCTAAAAATTTTCTTTTCATTTAAGAGAAAACTGAGCTTACTGGAGTTGAACTGAACCAATGCAATAACCTAGACTTTGAGAGGACTGGAAACCTTCTGAATTTTGCTGTACCACCGTTGTGTCAATTTTCTACAACAGAATAATGATATATATGTATCTACAGTATATACATGTATATATATAACTTTACATGTATAAGGTTGCAACTTTAGACTTTGTGAGAATGTTTTTCAATCTTATCTGGCCTTGAACACTGGACTCATTGAAAGGCAGGAGATACAAACCAAAATATTTCTCCTTTTGAACTGTTTCTCTTTCTAATGTAAGACAATGTGATCTCTTCATGCAAGGAGATTTTAAAATCCTCTTCAGAAATGCTTTTACAGAGTGCAAACTATTAGTTATTCCCTATTCAAATTTCTGAATCTTCATAATACTTCTAATATTAAAGACATAATGCTTTCTGCCTCCAAGATACCTTTAACCAGTATGTACCTGAAATTAATCTTCAATAAAGCCAACACAAAGAAGACTTTTCACACAAATTTCAGGGACATCTACACTGCACAGCTCAACTCTCAGTAGGATTTGTAAAAACTTCTGCTATCCGCAGAGGCTTCCTCTGACATAGGAAGCAGAGGAAGATGCTCCCACCAGGGAAAAAAGCAGAAAAAGGACTAGTTGAGATAAAGGGAATGATAAAACTCATTATCTTATGACACATACAGCATATTTTGTGATTCACACGACTCATTAATCCGACCAATCTTGAGCAATGTGAATCCAATGAAGCCAGGATGTATATTTGTGTTCTTAAAACAGATTTCACAAAGCTTAATGTCAATATTTACTGAGAGAAAATTTCCTTTCTGTTCACAATCATTTCAGATTTATGGTAGACTGGCTAATTTTCTAGTCTCCAAAACTATTTCAATGTAACTAATGAAATGACTGACAGTCACAGTTACTGATCACATTTGGATTCACTTTGTAAGAAAAAATTAGATAGTATATAAGTTACCACTCTACATAATTATGAATACGAGGAGTCCACTGGATCGTTAGATAATGCATATATAATAAAACCTGAAACAGCAAGCCATATTTTTCAATGTATACTGAATAATACTGAAGGAGTCAGAATCATTTGAAAAATCAAAAGAAAAAAAAGGGAGATATTATTCATGAGCAATATACTGTCTTTTAATAGTTTAGACCTGTGGATTGATATAAAAAAAAGATGCACATATTAGTATGCTTGACACTAGAACTATTAGGCAGAGTGCTATTTCTAGATTTTCCTTTCTGAAAGATAAATCATGCAAAACTTAAATAAAACTTGATGATTATCTTTTGTCTAAAAACAGTCAATCCCTTCCAATGTTTGTTCATAAATTATTCATAATCTCTATGAAATTGAAAATCTCCATGGTGTCCTCTGAGAAGTCTCAATAATTCTGCTTGAAAAAACAGAGAAGATGTTTTCTACACATTTTTGAGCATCATTCAGGATCATTTATTTCCTTAGATCATAAAAATCTTTGGTATATGCCAATAAAATAAAGTGTTGCATACCAAGAGCAAAGACACTTTAAAAAAACAACAGAGATCATTTCCCAGTGCTACATTGAGGTGGATTCATGGTGTATTGGCCATTTGGAGTGGAGTACAAAGGAAGAGAAGAATGATTTACAGGCTATCTTAAAAGGTTGTGTGTTAGTTTATCTAGCAATGTGAAAGGCTAATAGTTTGTAGGCCACAGTTCCTGGAGGGAACTTTCTGTCCCTCTCCTTATAGAGTTGTCAGAAGGTAAGAATCGTTTGGACTGATGTGAGGAGAGAGTACTATATGTTCTTAAAGAGCAGTGCAAAAATAGTTCATTATTGATTTTGTGCATGTTTTGTTCCAGTGAACTTTTCCAGCTATGTTTAAATTAAAAACTATTCATAAATAGCACAACAATGGGTGACTGTGCAGCGCAATCTGTTTTCTAGCTGCAACATTCAAGCTCTTATATCATTTGTCCTGCTGCTGTGACTAACATGCTCTTTAAATAGACTAAAGAAATAAGATTTCAGGAGCTTTGCCATTTATTTAAATGAAAGTTCAACGTTACATAGAAAAACAAAGGTGAAAAAGTTCAATATTGCCAGCTGATATTATTGTCCTTGTGCTTCAGTAAAAAAGAAAACATTTTTTTCTATGTTGTGAAACAACAGAAAAGGACTAGATCATTTTTTTCAGGTGGCTTTAATGTGCTAGACTGTCAAAGGCTAAGCCCTTGGGGTGCTACACAAACCTAATTTTCAGTCTGTTTTACTTACTGTAGTGTAGATTCTTTTCTACTTACATAGCAGTAAAAAATACACCTTGTTTGAACATTGTGTTGTACACTGAAAGGTCAGAGCATCTGTTTTATTTGTACTGCAATACTTCAGCAATAACAGCAGACAAACTTGGACCAACAACAATAGGAAGGGTCAAACACTCGAAGAAAATTGGTTGCAGCCTGCTCCACAGAGTAAATTTACACTCCTCACCATGTGTCTTTTAAAGGAAATCTGTCACACATAAACAATTACATGCATCTAGATTCTACTGTCTTTGCCTAACTTCTTTGTAAGCAGTTTCATAACCTGGTTGACTCACTCAATCTATCTTCAGATTTAGAAACTTTCTAGATAGATTTTCATGTGTAACCTATCCTTGCTGAATCCCAGAACTTTGTTGATCCTTGACTTAATACAAGTTTTCAAGAGGAAATAAAGCAGAAGAAATGATACCCAGCACAGTACTATTGAGAGAAAACTTGATTAGCACTACTTTCAGGCAGAATGACACTACTTAGTACTTGGCAAAGGAGGTAGATCTTAGTGTTAACAAAAAGTGATGCCTGCATTTGTACTACATTAATAGCACCTCTGGCTTATAACATTGACAGAGAGAGACAGCTTCTTTGTTTCAGTGTTAATATTATTGTGGGACTTCAGATGATAGCAGAGGCTATGAAGTATTCAGAAATATTAATAGGGCTTTAGAAAACATGGAAAATATGATAAGGGATAACTTACACCCTTGTTCACTCTTTAACAAGCTAAAAACATATTATTTGTTGCAAGACCTGATCTCTTCTGTGGAGGGGTACTTGTGCAAACAAGACAAGCACGTCAAGTAAGGACTTACTTGACACCTTATGGGAGCAGGGCTTTACTTAAATGGGACTCTAGCGTCTGTCTGCTTTTGCCACCTTCCTTTTATTCTCACCACTGCCTGTTCAACTTCTGTGAAATTTTTTCCTCTCATTTTAATATATTTTTTAAAATTACTGGAACTCCGGAAACCCGTTCCATCAGATCCATCACGCAAAACTGCATGCGTGGTTTCTTTCAGCACACAAGTTGATCTATCAGACAATCACCTGGTATAAAAGTGTGTCATCAAAATGCACAAGATAAGGGTGAATGGCTCCTATGTGCAGGTGCTTCTCATCCAGTGGTAGAAACCATCACCAGGAGGGGCAAGGAAGTCACTAGAGTCTGCCAGCCATATCACCGACTAGGGAGAGGAAAGTAAAACAGAAGCAAGAGAATGAGAAGAATCGGGATTATTACAATGCCATACAAATTCTGCTGAAGGTTTTGATGTTGCAAAGATTAAGATGTCTGCAAATCGGGATGGAAATGGTCAAAAGTAAAATTGACTGATAGGACATCTGCTGCTAGCTAACAGAAATAGTCTATGCTGAGTGACACGTGAAATTTGTGAAGAGGAGGAAGGAACAAAGAAGAAAGTAGAAGAAAAATGTATTTACAATGACACTTTTTCTTACCACATCTATTTCTTTCCAAATTTCACAATCTGCTTTTTCCTGTGCTGTCATAAACAACCTGTCTTCACACAGAAGGAACTAAGCTTTGCCCCTTTAATCTCCTACAAAGTATAGTGCTCTGGCAGAGGTCATCTGCTTACATCATTGATTTATTATTATAGGGACTTGAAACACATGCTTCAAAACTGATTGCATAAAGAACTCTCCAAAAATATATGGCATTGGAAACTCATACAGTAAAATTAACAAATTGTGATTAGTTAGCTATCCTTCAGGAATTTTGCCTATACTATCTCCTCTTCCTTCAGATTTTTGAGTTAGAGAATCTTTTCCTTGACTTGCTTAACCAGTACATAGTACATCTATGCTATCCCAGCATGAATATAAAGATCTATGTAGATAACACCAGTGAGTTCAGGTGGAAACTACTCCTAAGAAAATAAACTTGCTAAAGACAAACGAAAAATCAAATGAACATTTTGTAAGGACAAGTAGACCAATTTTGAGAAAGAATAGGAGGTAGTTACTGATGCATTTTAGACTTTTTTTAGAAATCAACAAATTGAAGGTATACTGTTTAGTATTTTCAAGACAAAAATTCTCATAGGATGGTAGAAAAAAAAATAGGTCTAGCCAACTGCAATAGACATTTTTGAGCATGTATTTTGAGAGTTCTGAGAAAAGTAATTAGTGCAATCTCCAATTTCAGGTAACATGGTAAGTGCAATCACATTAATATGCGTGAAGATTTTAACCAATACATTTACCATTTTTTGGTATGACACAAATATAAGACATGTATTTGTCTCAGTGAGACCCAACAGTTCTATTTGAAATGATGGTTGTAAATCTAAAATATTTCTACCGATGATGTCTACTTTACAATGTAAAGCAGTATTGTTTCTTTAACATATCTCTTCTCCAGTCTGTAGTGCATTCTTAATGATATTACAAAACATCTCTAAATGTTTTCCGTAATAATTTTTTGCTGAGTATCATCTCTAAAACACAGTGATAAAGACATTCAAAACAGATTGGGGCAATGATAAAACTTTGAAATCAAGAAGTCAGTTTTCTTAGTCTTGCATATTCATCTATAGGAATGAAGAAAAATGTACATACCAATCACTCAGTGTCCTTTAAAAGGTCACAATATCCATCTCTTCCTTTAAGAAGATATAAATCTATATTCAATTATTTAAAAAACACCTCAAACCCTTTTCTTTTCAAGTTGACATACCTTATGACTGTCAGGATTAATTCTTCACTTTTGGTGTGACAAAACAGTGCAGTTTGAGGAACATGATGTCATCTCTTAATGCAGATAACCATGTTTATGCTTTCATCAGTATTCGACAGGGTAAGAGCTATAATTCTGAATCATTGCAGTTTGGTTGTATGGAAATCAGTACCACTACCATCATGTCTATTGGGACAAATAATATGAGACCAACTCTCCATTATTCATAGAATCATAGAATGGTAGGGGTTGGAAGGGACCTTTAGAGATCACCTAGTCCAACTCCTCTGCTCAAGCAGATTCACCTAGATCAGGTCACATAGGAACACATCCAGGTGGGTCTTGAAGACCTCAAGGAAGGAGATCCACAGCTCCTCTGGGCAGCCTATTCCACTGCTCCCTCACCCTCACCGTTAAATAGTTTTTTCTTATATTTAAGTGGAACATTTCGTGTTCCAGCTTCATCCCATTATCCCTTGTCCTGTTGCTATCTACTATAGAAAAAAGGGACGTCCCAACCTTCTGATACCCACCCTTTAGATCTCCCCTCCATCTCCTCTTCTCCAGAGTAAACAGCCCCAGTTCCCACAGTCTTTTCTCATATGAAAGATATTCCAGTCCTCTGATCATCTTGATAGCCCTGTGCTGGACTCTCTCCAGAAGTTCTCTGTCCATCTCGAGCTGAGGAGCCCAGAACTGGACACAGGACTCCAGATAAGGCCTCACCAGGGCAGAGTAGAGAGGAATAACCTCCTTTGACCTGCTAACCACACTCTTCTTTACCCATCCCAAGATGCCATTGACCTTCTTGGCCACATGGGCACATTGCTGGCTCATATTTAGCTTATTATCAATCAAGACTCCCAGGTGTCTCTCTGCAGAACTGCTCTCCAGCAGGTCAATCCCCAGCCTGTACTGCTGCATGGGGTTGTTCCCTCCCAGATGCAGGACTCTCCACTTGTCCTTATTGAACCTCATGAGGTTCCTCTCTGCCCATAAAGTCTAGTTATTGTTGTCAAACAGTTGTTTAGCTATTTAGTTTGTTGGCAGAGAGATGTGTTAGTTATTAACATATTTAATTACTTTTTATGTCACTTGGCCAACCTGATTAATATCAAGGGAAATTAGACTTCCAAAAGCAATAAAAGAAAGGAGAAATCAGCTATGTCAGAGATCTCCCACACAACAAGAATTAGTGAAAGGATTTATGAGTTGGTTTCTAATTGAGTTTGGTGGGTATAAAAGACACAATACCATTTATTAAAAGACTTGTGTATGATCTAAGCATACGTACTTCCTGTTGTTTAGGGGTTTTTTTTTCCCCATCACATTGTTCAGGCATTCATTTTATCCCATCACTCCTTACCTATGCAACATAATAATATTATTTGACTAAAATCATCTTTATTTTTTAATCCATTGTGATTCTGAAGTGAACAGAGTACTACCATGAAGGATCAACATTTTAAATAAAGTTTCAAAAGCATTAGCTAGATCCAAAGTGATTAGGCTTCTTGCTCAGACTTCATGAAAAATATATTCATGAAAGGAAAATCATCATTATTTCTTAGCAACAGCTTCATGACCAGCAGAGAAGAAACGCAAATTCTGCTTAGCAAACTGTTTCCTCCCTGTTCATAACCAAATTTTTCTTTTGGTTTATAACCAAAAATTAATTTGTCCATAAGTAATGAAGTAACTTTGCTGGGATCTTCAAATATATAAAGGTGACAGTTGAATAAACTCATTATAAAACTACCAAGGACCAAAATATTAAAGAAAACTGAAACTTGTACATGGTCTAAACCATGCTCTAAACATTTATGGAAAAGACTGTAATATTATATTCCTCTGAACTATTTTAGGTCAAAGATCTTTAGTAAAATCAAGAAGAGTGTGTCCAGCAGGTTGAGTATCAAGAAAAGTGTGGATAGCAGGTCGAGGAAGGTTCTCCTCCTCTTCTACTCTGCCCTGGTGAGGCCTCATCTGGAGTCCGGTGTTTAGTTCTGGCCTTCTCAGCTTGAGAGGGACAGAGAACTGCTGGAAAGAGTCCAGCGCAGGGCCACTAAGATGATCAGGGGACTGGAACGTCTTCCTTATGAGGAAAGGCTGCAGGAACTGGGGCTGTTTAGTCTAGAGAAGAGGAGACTGGGTAGTGGTCTCATTAATATTTACAAATATCTATATGATGGATGTCAGGAGGTTGGGACATCACAGGGAGGGTGTGGAGTCTCCTTCTCTGGAGGTCTTCAAAACCCACCTGGACACATTCCTGTGTGACCTGATCTAAGTGGACCTGCTTTAGACTATATGATCTCTAAAGATCCCTTCCAACCCCTACCATTCTGTGATGTGATTCTGTAATAAAATGATTCTATTCCTACAAAGATAGTAATACAACAACCATCTAAGCACATTTTTAAAGAAATTGAAAAGGCCAACAAATTTACTTCCAAAAAAATGACATACAGATTTGAACAATACTCCTGCTTGGTAAAACAGCATATACTGGATTATAGACCATATAAAAAGATTATATGCAGTATGAAAGAAAAGGCTCAATGGAGCGATACTTAACTGAGAGATGTTATGCAAGGACTGATATATAAAGCTATCAAAGTTTATTTCATAGAAAACCACTCAAAATGATCCACTGAAACTAATCAAAACTGACCGCAATTTAAACAGTTTATATTATATAGCAAAGTGGTATCAAACTGTAGGAGTGGAGCAAAACAGACAATATTTTGTCACAGCAAATAATGCTTATAAATATAGTCAAATTGAAACAAATTAGACTACTTTCACAGCAAAAGTGAACAGGTTTTGGTTATCTAAAAAGAAAGACTTTGATTCTTCTATTACAGAAATGATAAATCTCTTCTCAAAATATTAAAACCATGTAATGTTGTTTATGTTTGAATAATATGACCAAAATTGGTATTACTTCTTTTTATTTATTACAATATGGACAAAACAATACCACTATTCTTGCCCTCAGATTGGCTTTTATTCTTTTGGGGGATTTTATAGTCTTACATTTTATTCTTGTAGTTATTACCATTTATTGTTTAAAATGTTGTGGAAGTAGGTCATGAATGAGAAAGCTAGCAGAAAGACAGAAGATAGGACATCAATATTTTTTTGCAGTAGAATGCTAAAATACATCAGAGCATTAAGGAAGGAGAAAAAAGTTTGGTCAATTTTCTCACCTAGGACTGTGAAACACTATTTTCTTTTAAAATGCATTTATCCAAGGACTGTGTAAAAAAAATGTTAATAGCTACTATGATATAGACTCAGGTCTTGTATTTATACCACGTATGTAGAAAGAATTTGTCTAACAGAAGAGCTTTGCTTCCTTTTGGCATTTCTCAAAGGAACTCAGCGAGAAGTCCCAGACTCCTAGTCAGCACTCTTTCTGACTTTGCTTTTAACTGCCTACAAGCAGCACAATTTGAGTTAGTTTAGGCTAAATACAATAAATAAAACCCCACAATCCTGATTTTACCATTGACACAGTTTACAGACCAATGTGACCTTTGAAATTGGTTTTGCTCTGACTGAGGTTGGATCTCCAGAGGTTCTTTCCAACCTAAATGGTAACAGAGCAAACCCATGAAACACTGCTTTAAAATTAACAAAATCCCCTAGGTGTTCCCCTAACAACATAGTTCATTGATAAAAGTGCTGAACAGTTATTTGCTAGATGTATTCTTTAAATCTTTGAATGTCTCACAATGTCATTGTGGATAAGTTGTGATATCCATTACACGCTTTATTGCTATTAAGTCTATTTGAAAGAGTCATGCAGCTACTTGAATGGGATCTTTCTTTGCAAAAATTATTCTATGGCAGAGGCAGGAGCTTAAAAAAGTGCTGAGATTCCCACCTGTTTTCTCTATCTTTTGGTATAAAGATCCTAGCTCTCCATCTCCTTCTTCCACAATCCTTAACCGTTGCTCTGGGATCAAAGACTACAAGAGGAAGATTTAGTTTGAGATTGCAGCATCCACAGCTAAGCATGTTTAAACCCCTGCAACAGTTAAGGAAGCTGTAGTCATTACAGGCAATGGAAATACAGACAACACAACCTATAGAGTTCCAAATTCAATATTAGTCAATTTTCCTGAGCAGCAACTAGACATATGCTAAAGGAAAACCTTAGCCACAAGTGCTCTTGACCTCCATTGACTACAGGGAACCACCTATATCTTGACTCATAGACATACCAGTTAAAATATTTTAACTAGGAGCAGAATCCCACTCCTTCTGACTTAATATAAAGCAAATTATTCTGCAAGGTGTAAAGAGAGGTAAAGGGGTGGTCAGCCTGTCTTCACTCTTGAGCTGAGAAGTCATGCAAGAACCACTCCAACTCTACAAAAGTGAGTACAGGAGGAGGACACGGGACTGGAGGAGAACATAGGCAGGGAATGAACAAAGGCACAAGAGCCTGGGCAGCACAGGAGGGCAACACAAACATAAGCCAAACATAAGGGCCCTGTGACAGTATTGACACCCAGTATATGCAATATCAATCTGTGCTCACAACCACTACTTTATTGTGGTATCATTTCCTGTCCTTTGATAATGGAAACACACTGGGGTCCACGTTGATCTAATATATTTTTGTTATATTTTATTTTTTGCATATCTTGCAAATTTCTTAATATTATATAGAATAATATTTAATATTCAGCTATGTCATCTTATTGGCATTCTTTACACTGACAAAGTAGATACAGGATTGTGGTTGTGGAGTCTCCTTCCTTGGAGGTCTTCAAGACCAGCCTGGACATGTTCCTATGAGACCTGATCTAGGTTGACCTGCTTCTGCACAGGATTTGGAATAGATGATCTCTAAAGGTTGCTTCCAACCCTACCATTCAATGATTCTATGATTGCTTTTACCTGAAATGTTCTTTATTGATGCCTGTAAACTTAACGAGGATATTACAAATCTCAGCTTGAGTTTTCTTCATTTGAAGACATACACACGCAGTGCTACAACCATATAATTAAATTTTTATTCACAACACCAAAATTATCTTTAAAAAAATTTGACTTGGTTTTACTTTAGAACTCCTACATCTTTTTCTGCTCTCTTTGAGAGAATGTCGATAAGAACTCAAAAGCACTGAAACAGTGATGGCAAAAAATAATTTTAATTTTACAGTCAGCTTCTTCAGGAACGTTTGGAGGGTACAGTTTTAGACAAGTTTCTTTTAAAATCTTTTAAAATTTCTTCAGTAGTAACAGAGAAGTTCTATGCAAATAAGGCAGCAATAACATGCCTTGTGGCTGCTGGTGTAAAGTGAAGCAAATTAAGAAAAGTGTCAGATATGCACCAGACTTTCCTTCTCCTTCCTATCAGATTCTTGATGATAAAGTACAATATAATCTCTTAAACAAGACTAGGAAAAGATCTCACCAGAAATACAGTAACGAATGTGTGCTGTCTGAGTTAGGCTGAGTAAATTTGCCTTCCATTATGCTCACATGTAAGGATAAATGAACGTTGACACTGCTCTTGTCTGTCTGCATTCACACTCAGGAATGTAAAATTCATTTAATTGGGTGAATTTCAAGTAATACTGGAAAATTCTGCCAATGACCAAATTAAATCTTCCCAGAATTAGAAAGATATCGATCATTCCTTCAGAGAAGTGTTGAAAGATTTGACAGCCAATTGTTGACCTGGGCTAGAATGAATATATGTTTCAGATTGAAAGGCAGAGCTACCCAATAGGTCAATTATATGAGATCTCGGTGTTTCCCTTTTTTAGTATCGGTGCCTAATTAAATAAGCGTTTCCCTTATGATTTATACTAGGATGACTGGCACCGTAGAAATGTTTCTCTCCCAAAAGAAGGCTAAATTTAACCATGACAATGGTTCTCTGTTAAGAGTTACCTACTTTGTAGCTTTTTAGCTCATGTCAGTCAAACTTCTTCAGGATAATCTTATCAGTAGCAAAAAGCTACTGGAGATTGCTTGTATGCACTGGCTTTTATACTATTTTCTGCTATGCTGGATTGAGACAACTTTTTGTAAAATGAATAATGAATTTGAGTATTTTTAAAATCACCTACTGATCAAATTAATCTCATCTGAGTCAGATTAATTTGTCAGGTATATTATTACTAGTAACAGTAGAAGTAGTGATATAGCCACCTTTGTCTTGATTTCTCAGCTGACAACACATTAGCCCAATATTCTTCTTGATTATCCTTGACACTTTATCTTTCTAGTTCCCCTTTTTTAGAGTCAGATTCTGTTTGTCCATTCACATTGTTGACTGCCAAGGCATAAGACGAAATGCAAGCAGCCAGAACAACTTAGCAAATATATTGTTTCAAACACTTCACCTGGCAGATTTAGTCTGCTCTTGTCTATATGTGGAAAGACAATGCATTATTTGTAGTAATTTCCTCACCATTATCATTCTTATGTAATTAAACCAAAGCAAAACACTACTAAAAAGCAATACAGAAAGAACATGTTCAGCAGGCACTTACACTTCTGTTGTAATGAAATTAAATAATTTTTTTTTCCTTAATAAATACAGATTAAATCTATGTAGATTAGGTCAAACCATGGAAACTGTGTATGATCCATTTAGTCAAAGATAAGAGATTGTCATAAAGCTTCAAGGTCATGTCACATAACACTTGTTCACAATGCCATGTTACCAAAAATAACCAGCTACTCTTTTATCCCTCTGCCTTCTTCACCACATATTCCCAAATTGTTCTGAATTTTATTTAATTAGCTTAGGTTTAGCAGTTCCAATGCTGCTCAGAGCTCTACTTCACTCTGATTACAGACAAGGAAAATGTAAAAGTACAGTTCCCACACCTAAGAATTCTCACAACTACTTAGGCATACATTACCTGAACAGCACTGAATGTTGACTTATAAATTTGGAAAAAATAAAGTGTATTTAGATATAATTTGCACAGCATTACATGACATGCAATCGCTTTGAAATCAACAATATTGAATAGGGAATAAATCTGAGCAGTTAGCATGCTGTGTTTATTTCTTAGGCAACACTGAAGATAATCTCAAACTATCTGCTCAGCATCAATGGCAACACACCTTGTTATTTCCCATTTGCACACATTTTTCTTGTACTTATTTATGTCTCACTGGAGTCCCATCTTCCTGCAATTTATTATCACCCTGACTCACTAATATGGCTCTTATTTTTTGTAGCTATTTCCTTTGAAATAGAGAGTGTGCGAAACAGCCATGTCAGCATGTCCTATTTTTTTTCCCATATAAACACTAGTACTTAGAGAGCAGTCTTTCTATTTTTATTACAGGAATATCTGTCCTATCGACTTCTGAGGTTCACAACAATTTTAGAGTTCAAGTCTAGTAGTCTAGAGAATTTAGGTCACTCGATGATCTTATTGATAAGGACAGATGTGTGAGTTTCTATAAAGGTTTCTTTGTCTTGCTAGGTTAATATTTGCCTTCAAAAGTTTAGACATTGAATGGAAGTAGAAATCCAATGTCTAATATAATGTACAAAAAACTCTGCTATATACTAGCTATATATATATCCATACATATTCTAAAACTGCATAATTATAACCAAACTATAGGAAGTATTGTTAAGTGTTATGGGCGCATAAGAAAGCATCTGATCCAATCTCTAAATTTAGGAAAGCCCATATTTTCCTGTACAGTGCCATGGAGGAGTAAAACTACTTTTGCAAAACAAAAAAAGTTAAAGCAAGAAGTTAAAGATAGATAATTAATGAAAAAAAATTGCTTACAGAATCACATAATTTCCGATTCAAATGGAATTCATTAATGAAAAACACAGATTTTTAAAGAGGTTACAATTATAGCTGTGTTTTGCTGATTGAGCACATCATATACAAAGGTATGAAAAAAATGTACCAGTGTTCACAATGAGAACAATAATCTACCTTTGTAAAATAATGAATAAATTGCAAAATCAAAGTCAGATCAACAGCCACTTGTGGAATTCTTGTTCACTTTTGTAGAGATGTAGCAAGACTGCTCAGTAAGGGACTGCAGTGTGAGCACAGAAGAGGCACAGGGTGTTTCCTGTCTTTGCTTTTTGAATGAGATAAAGAGAGATGATGTAGGAGATTTCATTAACTAGAGAAATAAGAGGAAGCATACAGACTAGGGGAAATCTGAAGAAAATATTTCCAGGGACCTGATTCAATTTTTAATGGCAATAATTTTCATCAGGACAGAACTAATATACATATGAGTTGATTAAGTAGCAGCTTTATAGCAAGCCATACTGACTTCATGCAAGAAAATTTTATTTTGCTTGCGTAAAATAACTGGAGACAAGAATTTCTTTTCACTATATGTAAGTACCTTACTCACTCTTATAGATTATATGAATGATAACCTTTCAGAATAAGGTTACTCAACTACTTCATTTGGTAAATCTTTTTGAAGCTAAACAGCTTTGACCAAAATTTAGTAACCAGACAGGAATAGATAACTTCAGTGGTCCTGGGCTTACCAAATGTTACACTATCCTTTAATTTCTATGAACTGTGGTAGACTTACAAACACATAAAATACTACAGCAAAGTGTGCAATAACACATTTAGTGCAAATAAAATTTACCATGTGACAACAGCCTACTGCAAAAGTAACCCTCCTCTAAGTAATGCTAAAGCCATACAAGAATGTTTGATCCTCACATAGTAGAGACAAAAAGCTGTCACATACTGGGAACTTATGCATTTATACAGAAACACCTCTGAATACAGCACCCATCTGTGTGGTACAGTCAACAGGCTGGAGGAAAGGGATACCATTCAGAAGGACTTGGACTTGAAAGGTGGGCAAAACTCATGAAGTTCAACAAGACCAAGTGCAAGGTCTTGTATATGAGTTTGCAATCCCAAGCAAAAATACAGGCTGGGTGATAAGCAGCCTTGTGAAGAAAGACTTAGGGGTGTTGGTTGACAAAAAGCTCAACATGTGCTAGCAATGTGAGTTTCCAGCCCAGAAAGCTAGCTGTATCTTGCATCAGTAGGAAAGTGGCCAGTAGGTCAAGGGAGGTTCTTCTCCCTCTTTACTCTGCCCTGGTGAGGCCTCGTCTGGAGTCCTGTGTCCAGTTCTGGGCTTCTCAGCTCACGAAGGACAGGGAACTTCTGGAAACAGTCCAGCACAGGGCCAAGATGATCAAGGGACATCTTTCATATGAGGAAAGGCGGCAGGAAATGGGGCTGTTTAGTCTGGAGAAGAGGAGACTGAAAAGGTATCTTATTAACATTTACAAATATCTAAAGGGTGGGTGTCGGGAGGTTGGGACATCCATTTTTTTCTATAGTACCTAGCAACGGGACAAGGGGTAATGGGATGGAAGAGGTCATGTTCGTTAATCAAATCATGAGAGAATAGTTGTGCAAGGAACCATTTAAAGTCATTGTAAAAGTCTTGTAAAACTTTAACTGTAAAGTTTCTACAATGTGCACAGGTGCAGTTGGCTAAGATGCTTATAGCAGGTACAATAGGTTGCACATGAGCTGATAAAAGCCAAGAGAAGAGTTCATGAGTGGGCCACTAGAGGAAGAGTACTGACTTCATCCCAGCGACCACCCTACAACCACCAGGAGGCAGAAGAAGACCCCCTAGTAACAAGACGTGCACATGCACAGAGTACACCAGGGAGTGATGCACCTGACCGATAAGGACTGCATAAAAGGACTCTGATATGGGAAGGGGTTCACGCGCCGTTGGTGGAGCAGAGTCTCCCGGCCGCCCAGCGCTGTTTTGCTTATTTGCCACTTGGTTAATAAATTTGATCTATGAGTCACTTACATTGGCCTGTGAACTTTTTCACAGCAAGTTATAACAGTAATGAGATGAAACTGGAACACAAAAAGTTCCACTTAAATATAAGAAAAAACTCTTTCACTATGAGGGTGATGGAGCAGTGGCACAGGCTGCCCAGAGGGGTTGTGGAGTCTCCTTCCTTGGAGGTCTTCAAGACCCTCCTGGACATGTTCCTATGTGACCTGATCTAGGTGAATCTGCTTGAGCAGAGGAGTTGGACTAGGTGATCTCTAAAGGTCCCTTCCAACCCCTACCATTCTATGATTCTGTGAAAAACAGAGTACACATAGAGATTGCTGTCCAAAATTGCCTTAAATCCACACTTAGTTACTTCTATGGAGCCAGCTGGAAATGGACAGAGGACAGGAAAGTATAACTGGGAACCTGATACTGTTGGCAGAAAATATTCACCTGTGTCAAAGGCCAAGGGCTTCTGTTTATTTTGTTATTCTGCTTATCACCCGTGGTTTGACAGCAGAACAGCTGAGAAGGAGGAAAACCTGGAGAAAGGCCAAGGGACTGTGCAGTGACAGAGGATAGCTGGCTCTACACAAGTAAATTAATGAGTCTACAAAGATAGGTATGGACAATCCCTGTTAAAGATATGACCCCAGACTGAAGGTGAGGGCAAGTGTCATGGTTTGACAGGATAGCCTTTTCTGGTAAGGAGGAAGGGGCTGTAAAGATGGCTCCTGTAAGAAGTTGCTTGCAACTCTCCCCAGCTCTGAGACAGAATCACTTCTGGGGCTGAGCCAATTAGACACCTCCACGATCACTTTTTAAGAAGAAGCCGGAAGAGGAGGCTTTTTCCTCCATCTTCCTCCATCCTTTTTCCTTCTTCTGCCCCTTCTTTTTCTTCTGGCTGGTGGATGTGCAGGGAGTAGGAACAGTAAGAGACTCCCCTGCATTCTATGGAGAGAATTGATGAAGCTGAGATTTATTATCATTTCTTTAAAGAACCCACATCAGCGGTAGCGACTCATTTTGCTAAAGCTGGCTCCAGACCAGGGGCAGTGATTCACTTCATTAAAGACCCCAAGCCAGGGACGGTGACTATGGCCGGAGGAGGCTGTGTCCAGTGCGGGGGACCCAACCACTTCACTGCAGACCCTGAGCCAGGGGAATTGATTTTGTTTTTTAAAACTATGGCCAGAAGAGGCTGTGTTCTGAGGAAGGGACCCAATATCCACAGCTTTAACTGTGAGGAGGAACCCACAACAAAGCAGCTCATTAAAGTTATGTCCAGAAGAGGCATAGAGGTCCCCAAGAGAGGGACCCTGTGTCGGCAGAAGCCGCAGCTGTTGGGAACAACTCATATCAGAGAAGTTTGTAAAGGACTGTGTCCCGGGGAAGGAACCCCGTGTTGGAGCAGGGGAAGAATGCCAGGAGTTGTCCTCATCTGAGAAGACAGCAGCGGCAGAGCCCATCTGTGAGAGACTGACAACATCCCTGCCCCTCTGAGCCGTTGAGGGGGGAGGAGGTAGAGATATCAGGAGCAGTGAGCTGGGCCTGGGAAGAAAGGAGGGATGAGGGAGATCTTAAAGTGCTGGTTGTAATTTTCTCATCATCCTACTCCCTTTTTGCTTTTATTCCATTCTGTTTCTTGTAGAATAAACTTTCCTACTTTCCTCTCTAAGTCGATTACTGGGGTCTGTTTTGCCCGAAACCATAATTGGCAGTGAGCCCTCCCTGCCCTTGTCTTAATCCACAACAATCCTGCTTATCTTTTTGCTCCCATTTCACTGGGGCCTCGGCCATCCTAACAAGGATGGGGGTGAATGGGGGCACTTAGCGAGAGACTGTTGTGGTGCTGCTGTGCTAGCTGGGCCAAACCACGACAGCAAGTAAACCTCAGTCAGCATTTTACAGGTGTTGCCCACTAAATCCTTTTCCAGGAAAAAATACCTCACTGGAGTTCTTACCATTAAAAGAAGTTGTATCATAATGTTTTGTTTATTTTTGGCCAATACTGAATAGTAGAGGGTTTAACCTTCTTCATTTACTTCTACTAAGGTGATTAATATCACTCTTTTTGTTATTTTACTAGAAGATGGACGCTAAGATTATCTTTGCTGAATGGAAAATGATGCAGAGGGTAGAACAGTGTGGGTAAAGTTGTGTTCCTGCCCATTTATCTCTCCTGAGCAACTGAACTATCACAGGACATGAAATAAACATGTTTGCAATTATGCACTGTTAACACAGTTGACATATCAAATATCACTTATACTAGACACTCATATACAGTCTAGCTGTTGTAGTCAAATAAGTCTGGGAAACGCCTCAAAGAAACCTGTAAAACTGTCTACACCATTAAATAGTGTTAGAATTGAGTTAGCACTCAAATTGATAACTTACTTTAATGGCATATACATACATGTATACAACAGGGAAAATTATTATCATGTTCTGAATACACAGAAAATCTGTTCCGATGGATGCTGTTCCATACAATATGAGTAGAAAATAGATTGAATTAACTTTGAAATATTTTGAGACTACATGCTCATTTTATATGAAAAAATTATGACTATGTTCCTTCTGGATGGTGAAGAGAAAGAGAAAAATCTCACAGGTATTACCAACAGAATATAAAGCATACAGTAAACAAGAAGAATTCTAAAGAAGCATTTTAGGTGCCTATTTGTGTAAGCACAGATAGTCAGGACATTTCCCTTAGCAATGTTAAACACAGAGCAATATTAAGCTTTGTACAAAAGTACAAGTTCTTTTACAGTGCTTTCAACATTCTTCCAGGACTATAAACTGACTGTATTAATCAATCATAGGTGCAGTGATGAAAAGCAAAAATTGAAGATAATATATATTATTTTAATTCTTTTATCTATGAGAATGTTCAAAGAAAAGAATGGAAGTAAAATATTGAAGGATCTCTGACTAAAATGCAGATTTTACTGCTTCAGTTTATAATCTTTGGAGAATCCTTTAACTGAAAGACGTTAGAGAACATGTGATCAGGTTACTTTTTTCTCTCTTTTCCCTTAAGTGCAAGTTTATAAATAAAATTCCATTTAAATAAACTTTACCATAAGAATAATTTGTGAAATTATAGTATAAATCAAATAAAATAAATATTAATTTTCATTAGATTTAATCCTAATCTATTAAAATGGACCCTCAGTGTTAAAATCAATATCTCTTCGTGCCAAAGAATTTCCACAATGTTTATTGTCTGAAATATGAATTTTCACATTAGCTCTTTTTGTAGAGAAGGCCTGTATCAGCAAAATTTTACATTTTCAAAGAACTAGAGAAACTGGAGGCAGCTGAAGAAAAAAAAGATTGAGGTAGTAGCCACATTTCTGTTTTACTTACAAGGTAATATCTGTAAAACTAAAAAGTAATGTATGTTTAAAATAAATAGCTTCACAGTATTTTTCTCTTGTCTTTGTGGTCGCAAGAGAAAGAACTGTGTAAAGAATTCCCATCTCTGGCAAATAACCATTAACAGACAGATCCAATTTTTTTTAGAATCATCAGAGTTGGTTTTCCCTCCATTTTTTTTTTTAACCTCTGTGGTATAGCTGGCTTTTTATAGTTTTCTTACAAATGCCCAAAAATAGCTGCAAGTGACTCAATGACAAAATTTCTTTAAATTACATACAAATGACTTGAGCATCAGTTTTAATCTATGTAGCAAAATAGATGTAATGAAGAGGTACTAACTATTATATTCTTCATGGAAAATGTTTTCAAAATTTAGAAGGAAAGTTCAAGATGAACTTATTATTTGATGTAAGGAACTAATTAAGATTATCATAGGTTGACCCTGGCTGGATGCCAAGTACCTATCAAAGCTCCTCTATTGCTTCCCTCCTCAGTTAAACAGGGAAGATAAATTATAATGAAACTCTCATGGGTCAGGGTAAGGACAGGGAGAGATTACTCACCAATTACTGTCATGGGCAAAACAGACTCAACTTGGGGAAATGAGTTTATTACCAATCAGAAAAGAGAAGGGTAACAAGAAATAAAAAAAACCCAACCCTTAAAAACACTCTTCTCCCTACCTTCTTAGGCTATACTTCATTCATGATTTTCTCTACCTCCTTCCCATCAGCGGCACAAGCAGATAGGAATAATGAGGATTGCAGTCAGTTCATCATATGTTGCTTCTGCCACTCCTTTGTCTCCAAGGGAAGGACTCCTGCTCCAGAATGGTGTCTCCATGAAAGACAGTCCTCAACGAACTTCTCCAAGATGGTTCCTTCTCACAGGGTCACAGCCTCCTTCAGACATCCTTCTGCTCTGGCATGGGGCCGTCCCCGAGCTGCAAGTGGATCTCTGCTCCCCTGTGGCCTCCATGACTGCAGATTCAGGGCCTCACCATGGGCTGCACCATGGACTGCGGGGAAATCTCTACTCTAGTGCTTGGAGCATCTCCTCTCCCTCATTCTTCATTCACTTTGGTGTCTGAAGAGTTGTTGCTCTCACATGTTCTCACTCCTCTCAGGAGTGAGAATAAAATTTTGCAAGTCTTTTTTCCCCCCTTTTGAAATATGATGTCCCACAGGCACTACCACTGTCACTGATGGACTTAGCCTTGGCCAGCAGTAGGGTCTGTCTTGGAAACAGCTGGCATTGGCTCTATCAGTCATAGAGGAAGCTTCTAGTATATTCTCACAGAAGCCATCCCTGTAGCCCTCCCCTCTCCTTCCAAAACCTTGCTATGCAAACACACTACAAAGATTTACCAGTTTCAAGTATAGTCTTTTGGATCTTGGAGAAAAAGTAGGAAAACAAGTATCTAAGAACAGCTGAAGTTAGTTCTGTGTCACCATTAATTTTTAAGCAGTTGACAAAACAGTGAATTAATTGGAACTGCTGAACCAACCCCAACATATTTTTTTTTCAAAATTTTAAGAACCTTAGTTTAGAAAAGAACAGTGCAAATTAAAAGATAGAGGTCTCTTATTCTAAATATTTTTTTTCATTAATCCAGAGAGACCATAAGTGTTACAGTAGGATTCTAAAGGGCTAATGTAGCTGAAAAGATGAACTGTCATATATTACTGTTCTAGGTTCACTGCACAGAGCCAAGCTGTCTAATTTGAAAAAGCCTAGTAAAGCAAGACTTTCACATAAAAATCTACTTCCCTGAGGACAGGTAATGTTCCTTGAATGTTTTACAGTTTTGCAGTATTATTTTGTACAATTTTCTTCCTCACTTTTGGTTTCTCTAGGCTCCATGTAGAATTCAGTTAACAATACTGCTTTGTCAGAACAAATAAACAACTGTTAATTGTGTCAAAATTAGCTCCCAAATTTATCTCTGAAGATATAACAATCTAGAAGATCTATAGAAAAAGAACTCAATACAGCATAAAGAAGAGAGCACGTGTACATATATATTAACACAACAGTCAAAGATATGGATATGAAGACATCTGTAAAGGAGAAATTGTAGGGCTTTTTGTTAGCCATTGATGATTCTGCAAGGTACACACTGAAGCTAGCTCACGTACTTTCATGTTATAGTTTATGCTTAGGAACTTTGGAGCCCTTACGCTTACCAACAAGGCCAAGATCAAGGCTCTATATCCCAGAGCCTGAAGAGTCCAGGCAGTGAGGCAAAAGTGTTCACTCTCTTCTGTTGTACTGTAACTGCCATCTGAGATCCTCAGCTATGGCTGAGAAGAATGACATAACTTGGAAGGTTTATGTTACTCTTAGCTTTTCCTTCATCTTCAGCATCTTTAGTGGTTTTGTGTGGTCAGGTTTTAGTAGCAGGGAGCTACAGGGTTGGCTTCTTAAAAGAGCTTCTAAAAGCTTCCCTGTAGCTGATAGGGCCAATTCCAGTCAATTCTAAGATGGATCCACCACTGACCAAGGTCTGGCCAATTAGTAACTGAGGTAACACCTCTGTGAATAACAAATTTGAGAAGGAGAAGAAGTTGCTGCCCACCTGCTAAATGACAGCAGCAGCAGAAGGGAATGAGAATGTGAGAACATTTCCGCAGACACCAAGGTCAGTGGAGAATGAGGGGAAGGAGGTGCCCAGACACTGGAAGAAAGATTACCCTGTGAACTGAGGTGAAGACCGTGGTGAGGCAGATGTGTCCCTGCAGTCCATGGAGCCCACCAGGAAGCAGAAATTCACTCACAGCCTATGGTATACCCCATGCCAGAGCGGGTGGATACGTGAAGGAGGCTGTGACACCATGGGAAACTCATCCTGGAGCAAGTTCCTGGCAGGACCTGTGAGGCTGTGAGGAGAGAGGAGCCCACACCAGAGCAGGTTTGCTGTCAGGTTTTATGATGTTGTGAGGGACTCACACTAGATCAATTAATTCTTGAAAGACTATTCTCCCTGTGGATGACCCACATTGGGGCAGGGTGTGAAGAGCTGTCCCGGTGGAAAGGCCCCATGCAGGAGCAGTTTGTGAAGAACTGCAGCCCATGGGAAGGACTCATGTTAGAGAAGTTGATGGAGGACTATCTCCCATGGGAGGGACCTCACACTGTAGCAGTGGGAAGTGTGAGGAGGTCTCCCCCCCTCAGAAGGGGCAAATCAGCGGCAAATTCCATCTGTAATGAACTGGAACTTGCATTCCAGCCCTAGGGGGCTGGAGCATTTTTCTTCTATGGAAAGGCTGTAGGAACTGGGGCTGTTTAGTCTAGAGAAGAGGATACTTTGGGGGATCTCATTAATATTTACAAATATCTAAATGATGGATGTCAGGAGGTTGAGCCATCCCTTTTTTGGATGGTATCTCATAACAGGACAAGAAGTAATGGGATGAAGCTGGAATACAAAAAGTTGCATTTAAACATAAGAAAAAACTATTTCACTGTTCAGGTGAGGGAGCCCTGGCACAGGCTGCCCAGGGAGGGTGTGGGGTCTCCTTCCTTGGAGGTCTTCAGGACCCAGCTGGACGTGTTCCTGTGTGACCTGATTTAAGTTGACCTTCTTCTACAGGGGGGTTGGATTAGATGATCTGTAAAGGTCCCTTCCAACCCTACCATTCTGTGATTCTATGATTTCCCTGCACCATTGCAGAGGGAGGAGAGAGAGTCTCAGGAAGAAGGAGGGGTGAGGGCAGGTGTTTTGACATGTGGTTTTATTTTTCATTTTTCCTTACTCTATTTTGATTGTTCATTAATAAACCAAATCAAATCTCCCCAAGCTGAGTCTGTTTTGCCCATGACAGTAATTGCTGAATGATCTCCCTGTCCTTATCTCAACTTGTGAATCTCTCATTATATTTCAATCTCTCCTGTCCATTTTAGGAGGGGACTCTACCACTGATAGAATGACTTGGTGGGCATCTGGCACCCAGTCAGGGCTAAACCACTACAGTAGCTCAGTGCCCTGACTCCTGACAGCTCTACAGTAGATGTGAAATGCCTCCTCTGTATCACAATACTTTGTATTACGTTCCTTAGGCTAACAGCAGCAAGGCATGTCCTTCACATGCACCGCTTAGTTTCTCTCCTGTGAGTCTCCTCCATTCCTGGAATGTCTCAAAATGTTTGGAATGTCCCAAAAAATGGAACTTTCTTTCAAATGCTGATTAGTGCAGTGCCATTTTCCTCCAGGAAACAAATCACCAACAACGGTAATAGCTCTCTAGACAAATACAATTTGATGCCTAATGGCAAAGTATACTGAATTGTTCTAACAGGATAAGGGAAAATTCACACATAACAGCTTGTTGAGGAGCAATTCCAAAGAATCATTTGTGTTTCTAAGGAAACTTTCAATAATATTATTTACAGGAATTAAGAATGCCTGCTTCATTCTGCGATTTTTTACCTCTGAGAACAAGGACATTTTAATTTTCTAATACTTTATACAGAACCATTGAGCTGAAGGAGAACAAAAGATATCTAGTCCAACCCTATGTCATTATTTTCAAACACCACCAGCCATGGAGACTCCATAACCTGCTAGTTCAGACACTTAAAAATTTTAATAATTTCCTCATAAGTACTATACTGTATATTTTCACTCATTTTTGTTACACTCCTGTTAACTTATTCCAAATGTTTACTGTTTTTTCTTAAATGTAACACTCAAAACTGGTTACAAAATTATAACTGATGTATAAAAATGGCCCAATCAACAAATAAGGGACAAGAAAATACTGAAAAATGATTGAGCGTTTACAATTTGTTTTAAAAGGTTCAATAAATCATTAGGTTGATTCACATGTGACCTGAACAATTACCTATTACAATCATTGAATGTAGTTCATTTATTCTGAGGGTAAATAAAGCTACTAACGAATGGGTAGATGTAATATGGAATTGAAGTGTTTGATAACCATGGAGTATTGTCAAAGTCTAAATTATGATAGTCTTTTGATAGTTTAAATATTTTGTTTCTCCTTTGTGAAACGTACAAATACTAAACATTACAGGCTACATAGGAAACTCAGAGGTATCCAAGCAAATCTGAAATGATTCTGTTGAAATTCAATTATCTCATGTCTAGGTTGGCATGAGCAAAATCAAGATCTGTTATCTTATTGTGTGCTTTTATAAAGGCAAATATGCTTAAATTAAAACAGCTAGCCAAAATTTCTCTCAGTGTTTACAGTATTCATAATTGTATGGAAACACTAAAATGATTGACAATGATTTTGTTAAATGGTTTACCTGCGTTAAAGAATGCCCTCCATAACTTCAAGAAAAATGATCAGGAATATGCAAAATGTAAAATTATACATGTCCCGATTTAAAATATATCACAATATAAGATATTCAAAGGCAATTTGCAAGTTTACAGATATTGTACAGATTTACCATTGGAAATGAGTCATTTGTAGGTAAGGCATTTGTTTGGCACTAAGATGAAACTTTATGTTCAAGGTCAGGTGCTTTGATGAATTTCCCTTATTTGGGGCAAAAAATTATTTGGCAAATGTGGAAAGAGGAAGAGTAGATCCTTTGAAGAAATATCACTATTATTAATTTGATAAATTTTTACTCTATGTCTTTTATTAATTTCTCTCTCACTCATAGAAAGAATTACACATAACTATTGATGGGACAGACAAGTCTCAGAGCCCATGATTTATGAGCTGAGCAGACATTGGTCAAAGTCTCTTACTACAGTTCCCTATTTTGAGATTAAAACAAGTTGCAGTCTCACTCAGGGTTCTTAGCTAACCTGGTAGTATTGACTGACAGCTGACTGAACAGGAGCCAGCAGTGTGCCCAGGTAGCCAAGAAGGCCAATGTCATCTTGGCCTGGATCAGAAACAATGTTGTCAGCAGGAGGAAGGAGATGATCATTCCCCTTTGGTGAGGCTGCACCTTGAACACTGTGTCTAGTTTTGGTCTCTCTCTACAAGAAGGACATTGAGGTGCTGGAGAGGGTACAGAGGTGGGCTATCAAGCTAGTAAAGGATTTGGAGCATCCCTCATATGAGGAAAGGCTGAGAGATATAGGGCTGTTTAGCCTGGAGAAAAGAAGGCTCAGAGGAGACCTTATCACTCCTCAACTACCTGAAAGAAAGTTTTAGTGAGGTGAGGGTTGGTCTGTTTTCCCTAGTAACAATCACTACAACAAGAGGAAATGGCCTCAAATTGCAGCAGGGGAGGTTCAGGCTGGATGTTAGGAGGAATTTCTTGAAAGGGTTGTCAGACATTGGAACAGGCTGCCCAGGGAGGTGGTGGAGTCACTGTCCCTGGAGGTGTTTAAGACATGGCTGGATGCTGCACTTAGGGAAATGGTCTAGTGGTTGATAGAGCTGGAACAAATGCTGGACTCGATGATTGTAAAGGTCTCTTCCAGCTGAAATGATTCTAAGATTCTATGAGTCTAAGCAGCTGAGGGAACTGGAGCTGCTTAGCTTGGAGAGAAAGAGGCTGAGGAGACACATGATCACTTTCTACAACTACCTGAAGAGGTTGTAGTGAGGTGGAGATCACTCTCTTCTTCAAGTGACAAGACAAGAGGAAACAGCCTCAGGTTGTGCAACAGTAGGTTTAAATTAAATATTGGGTTTGTTTGGGTTTTTTTTACTCTGAAAGAGTTGTCAAGCATCGGAACATGCTGCCCATGGAAGTGGTTGAAGTGACTGTTCCTGGAGGTACTTAAAAGATGTGTAGATGTAACACTTAGGGATATGGTTTAGGTGTGGGCTTGGCAGTGCTTGATGATATTAAAGGTCTTTTTCAACTTAAACATTTCTATGATTCCATATGACATCAGAGATAAAGTAATGTTACATATGAAATTATAAATAAGTAATTTATTTTAAAATACCTTCACATTTGTCACTAATATCTACCAAGTGTGTGCATTTTTATAATCATGTTTTTACTTGATCATCATAAACACAGAGAGATAATAAATAGTACTCAAAAAATCTGCATCACAAAAGATCTAAACAAGTTAAGTCTTATTTTTTTGTTACTAGAAAAAGATTCTTTTATCTGAAACAGCTCTGGTCAGCTCTTTTATCTGGCCAGCTCTCATAGTCTTGCCACAAGCACAGTATGAAAGACCTTTTATACACCTGCCCTGTGATCCTTTCCCTTATTTGTAACCAGTATTGAAGGTCAAAGCCAAAATACAGATTCTAGCATCATTTCCAAAGTTATTTTTAAAAATAAAATATTGAAAATATTGAAATACAAAATGTATAGAACTTAATGAGGTACCTCAGCAAAACAAATGTCATTTTGTCAGGTCAAAAGAGTGCAGAAGTAATTTGAAGAGTGCAGAAGTCATTTGCAAGAGAATAAGCCCAGAAAAAAAACCCTTGAAACCAGAAAGTAACAAGACTAGAGAGCCCTTGCACTGTTATTAAACTCAAGCTCTTCAGCTAGGTCCTTGGCAATCAGTAGTTTGGGCATCAAGCCTGCCAGCTGGGTGGCCATCAGCTGGACTGTCTGACTTCCTGAGTA
Source organism: Colius striatus (assembly GCF_028858725.1). Taxonomy (NCBI): domain Eukaryota; kingdom Metazoa; phylum Chordata; class Aves; order Coliiformes; family Coliidae; genus Colius; species Colius striatus. The sequence goes on along the minus strand of NC_084761.1, from coordinate 68,993,906 downwards.
GGCCCAGGGAAATTGCCACTGAAGGAGCCAGCAAGCAGTGCATCCAGGTTTGGAGGACATTAGCTGGCAAGCCACCCTGACCTTCTCCATGCAACTGAGGGAGCCAACCATTGGCAGCACCATCTGCCAGAGGTAATAGAGAACTTGCAATGGGCAACACCAGAGAAAGCTGAGAAGAAAGCAGCCCGACTTGCAGTCCAGAAGGTAGGCTGCACAAGAACTGAATTATTTCAGTGGTCCAAAGTACTGAGTTGTTCTGGTTTAGCAAGGAGCAGCTTTTGGCTTAGTAACAGGGGGAGCGGGTTGCAGTGAAGACCCGGTAAAGAGTTTGCGGACCCTCCCCCGGCTCCTGGGTTCAGACCCACCTCCGGCCCGGCTGGGCCAATCTGGCGCCTCTGCCATCACTATTTAGGGGACAGGAATTCGGAATGCGAGTCAGGAGGTGTATGAGTGATACAAGATGGAAGTGACCACGTGGACCTTTCAGCCAGAGAAGGAGGAAGGAAGGAGAGGCAATAGACCAGAGACCCCTCTGCAAGCCATGGCGAGAATGCAAGCTGTGCCCCTGCAACCTATGGAGATCCATGGCAGGACAGAGAGTTACCAGCAGCCCCATGTGAGTGAGCCCGGACGGGCAAGGGACTGTGTGGGGAGACGGCCATGGCCCAGGCCGTGCTGGAGAGCCTGCACGTCGCAGAGCAGCCCCACACGCAAGGCAAAAAGGAGCTGCAGCCTTTGGGATAAATGCGTGTTGGAGCAGCCTGTGCAGGGCTGCCGTGTGTGTGAGTTACCCCACGGACTTGCAGGGAGGACTGGCGTGGAGTTTACCCGTCCTGAGGAGGAACAAATGGCAGCAGCTATCGGGAACAGACTAACTGAAACCCCCACTGCCTGCCCCCCAGAACCGTTCGGGGGGGACAGGGTAAAAACCCCGGGATCAGGGCTCTGAGCCCGGGAAGAGGGGAGGTGTGGCAAGAAGGTGTTCTTAAAAAGGCTGGTTGGACTCTTTATTGATGTATTACTCTGTGTTGTTTCATTTTGGTTATGTTTTGGGTTTTTGGAGTATGTTTTAGTTGATGTTGCATTGTTTCTCTGTTTTCTTCCCCAAACTGAGTAGCCTGGTCTGTTTTGTCCTGATCCTTAAGCGGCAATTAAGCTCTCCCTGCCTTTGAGCAATTCTCAGCCTCTTCAGTACTCGAGGCTAGTTGTGGTTTTTGTTCCCTGATGGGCCTAAACCGCGACATGAGTAGTCAACTATACTATCAGCTGAGAAGCCAGGAAGCCCAGAAGCTGATTACACCATGTAGTGGGTCTGGGATGTTAGTGAATTTCCACAGCAGCTCTTGCAGTGGTGTGCTTACTGTTGGTATCAATATTATGACTACTGCTTGCACAGCATCAGGGCTATCCCTCCAGCATTCCTTCCCCCACCTTCACCAATAGCTGTGGGTGAGCACAATCTTGGGAGGGACCACAGCCAGAACAGCTGACCCATGGGAAGGAGATATTCCATACCATATGACGTCAACTCAGTAATATAAATTGAGGGAGAGGAGCAGGAAGGGGAGGCGAGATTCATTTCTGGCCTTCCAAAAGCAATCACTACGCGTACTGAAGCCCTGCTTCTCGGGAGGTGGCTGGACATAGCTGCTGATGGGAAGTAGAGAGTAACAGCTTTATCTGCTTTTGCTTCGCTTCCCGCACGTGCAGCTTTGCTGTTTCTTTATTAAACTGCTTTTATCTCAACCCACGAGACTCCCATCCTATTTTGTCCCCTTCCCTGGCTTGCTGAGGAAGTGGGGGATAAAGCGGTGTGGTGGGCACCTGGCATCCAGCCAGGGTCAAACTACCACACACCACCAGTGTCAGCTTTGGAAGGGAGATAGGTAGGAACTCCCTCATATCATTGGTCAATCCTGAATTTGTTTTCAAAACTCTGGACTGTTGAAACAAATGGCTTCAGCACTTCTCAGCATGCTCAAAATGCTTTGCATTGTGAAGGCAAGACAAATAGCTAGAGACAGCAAGGAGCAGGATGACAACATATGGAGGTCAGCAGACCTGTAAACTATTTCTGAGAATTTCATCATTGTGAACCAGCAGCTTAATGCCTTACCGTGTCCATAGATCTGTGATGTCAACCGCTTCAGAACCTCAAAAAAAGGTATTTTCCTGGAGATGCATGACAAACTCCCTTCAGGTCCTCAGCAGGTACTCCCTGGGATGTAAGCTGGTTTAATAGCAGAGAATTCGTCGGTTGAACAGCATGTAGAGAATGCTCGTGATCTCAGCAGGGGAAATATTTATGTTCATGCTACTACACGCAATGGGTCGCACAATGAAAACGCTGCTGAAAGGGATATGCCTAGATAAGATGGCCAGGGTGTTTTTGAATATTCTGTAAAAAACTAGTACAGGCAGCATACCACTAATGAAAATTTTTAAGCCATGTCTGATTAATAACTTCTATGAAGAGTTGTTACTGCTTTGGGGACTTGCACTGCTGCTTTACCATATGGTGAATATACTTATCTTTAAGTGTAGATTGTCAAGTATAATTAAGAATAATTAATAAAGTATTTAATGAGCCTATGGTACATCCTATTTAGAACTGAATTGAGCATTTCTTTTCCACTTCTATTCTGCAATAGCAGAGTCCAAAAACTGTACATTTTGTGCATAGGACAAAAAATTATTCAAAAGTGTGTTAAAAATTCTTCTCACTTTTATGCCATCTATTTAATTTCAGCATTCTCTTGTCCATTGATACACTGGCTGTCTATGTCTATTCAGCCTTGACTTTTTCATGGTTCACTAGTACTGGAATCTCTGTTCTCAATGACAATCCTAAAAGTACCATGCAGCATCTTACTCACTCACCCACCTTCCAGTCAGATGAGAAGGAGAATTAGGATTAAAAAAAGGAAAACTCATGGGTTGAGAATAGTTTAAAGAATAGTTTACTAACTAAATGAAAATAAATATAACAATAGTAATAATAATAATAATAGTAATGAAAACGAATATTAAAAAAATGAGAGAAATAAAATAGGAGAAAAATCCTCAAACCCAAGCCAAGTGATGCACAATGCAATTGCTTACTACTTGCTGACTGATGCTTGAGCAGTGATTTGCCCCTCCCTGTCAATTCCCCTCAGTTTATATACTGAACATGATGTCCTATGGTATAGAATATCCCTTTGGTTAGTTCGGGTCAGCTGTCTTAGCCATAGTCCCTCCCAGCTTCTTGTGAATCCTGTTTACTCTCTGGCAGGGAAATGTGAGAAGCAGAAAATCTTTGCAAGTATATGATGCACATCTTATGTGCATCTCCACATGTAGGAGGTTTTTTCATGGAAAACTAGAACTTTCTCCAAGAGTAATAGCAGAGCTTGAAGTCTATCTTCAGCTTGCTTGAGTCCAGCTTTTACAGTGGAAAACAGAATTTTAAAGCAGACTGATTTTCAATTCTAGTGATCCCTGAGCTCCCACGTACAAAACCTTAACCAAAGTACTCATAAAGCACTGCAGAGATGGTTGCATGTGGGATTGTTGTTTAAGATAGAGATATTATCACCTACACACAAGAACAGACTATGTTTTTCAAAAAGCAAAAGTAAACAATTGTAGAATAAAAATATCCATAGGCTCACTGTGGATTAGTTTTCTGTAGAATAAAAATATTCATAAGCTTGTTGTGAATGTTTTCTATCTAGAATACTGAGAATCTCAAAAACTTTGTCTAGAAAAACGCCTACATCAAATGCCAAAGGCATGACTTTACTGTACCTTCCCTTAAAAAAAGATATCTAAACTACTCAACCTACCTGGCACATTCTGTCAGTGCATGTTGTAGCTCTGACTTCAGCATTCAGATGAGCTGAATGCAGCCCTCCATATTTCAATCAATCCATCCTTGTCAAGAATCCTTCTCTGAACTCTCTCATTTATTTTGATTTCCTTCAAAAGTTTATGTATGCACTCTTCACAAAGGTTGCTAGAGCCATCAGTTTTCCACCTTTGCTGATACATAACAAGCAGTTCTATCAATTGTTCTATCCACCAGACTGCTCTCTCTCTCATTGTCACCATGCTGTGAATGGCAAACACGGGGTAATATAAACTGATTATTTTCTTCTGACTGTCCTGGTTCACAGAAAATGGACCTTTTGAACGTCCCAGTGAATTCTCCTGATAACTTTTAGGAGACATTGTGCTGTTTTTCTTTTCCATCGCAGAAAGAATTGACAGTTTTGCTAAAAAGCTTCCATAGAAAAATCTTAGTTTCCTCTATATTTGCCTTTCCAGCCTGACATATCTCAAGTCAGGAGGAAAACACTACCCCATGAATAATAATTTCATCTAACTCTTACAACCCTTTATTATTTATACAATATTAGAGGCAGACATGAGACTTTAAATGTAAATTAAAAGATAACATCCTCTCTTTGAAAGGATACATTCAAATTGGACATTAATTTTTATAGACATAGTAATCCAAGTGTGAAGGCTGGCTATAAAGACTGGAGGCTAGCATAAGAATTGAATTGAAAGTAAAAAGTAACTTAATGATGTTTCTTCACAAGCATGCCTATAGCCTGACCTGCAAAGGATGTCATGCTGGTGAGTGCATTCCCACAGACAAAAAGGTGTAGCTATCATACTGTGACAGATCTGAACTGCTCTGAGCTGAGTTATGAATATTGCCTATTGGCAAATACTTCGGGATGTTTACAGTGTGAATACTTTGGGACATCTCAGATAAGACCTTTATGAAATATGTGGAATGCAAAAAAAAAAATTAATAAATTTAAAAACTATTAAAAGACAAAGTTAGAACCATTGACTAAGAGAAGTGTGGCTCAGACTTTTTATACGTGTCCAGAATGAATGTAAACCTAAAACCAGAACAATCACAAGTCTACAAGGTAGATTTGAAAGAATTTTGATTCCTATCTCGAGAAAAAAGTTGTGTTAGGAGCAAAGCATGAATTTGTTGTGCAGAGGCAGAAAAAAGTAAATAAGAGAGGCAATAAAAATATTTTCATAGAATTGTTTCATCTGGAAAAGGCCTCTAAAATCACTGAGTCCAGCCTTTGTCCCAGCCCTATCAAACCACTGGACCTTTTCCCTAAGCACAACACCTCCAGGGATGGTGACTCCACCCCCCAACCCCAGGCAGGCCACTCCAATGCCAAACAACCCCCCAGTAAAGAAATTCCCCCAACATCCAGTCTGAATGATTTTTTTTCTTTGCCATAATACAGTTTTAAAACTGTCTACTGCAAAGTAAATAAAGTATTTTCAGTACAAAATAAGAAGACTCACAGAGGATTGAAGTGGAAACATATATCTTCAACAGCTATTCTGTGCAAATGATTCTAAACTTCTCCTTACAAGCAGAACAACAAAAAAAATGTCTCTGAATAGATGATGGCACAGTTCTGTCATCAGAAGCTTGCTCTCAGACCTCAGGAGTCAATTACACTACCATCCAAATCATTTGATGACTTGGAGCCAGGCAATCACTATGTAACTTTTATACAGAAAATGCGAAGTAATACCTTTAAGGCCATAAAAGGGAGAAAGAAGAAGTGAATCTGAACAAGATCTGGGGATCAGGATTTACGATCCTGAATAGTGCATATCCTTAGCTGCACAAAGTCAGATAAGTACCAAAACAATCAAAACACCTGTGTGCTGTTTTGTCAAGAATCCAGGTACATTTGCATCTCTTGAGGTCAGACCTAAAGCCATCCTATATATTCTAGAAAGATCTCACCCATCCTGACTAAAAATCTGAAAGCTTGCATAAATTTTTTAGTTAATGATAGAAAATCAACTTTCCAAAATTAAAAATGTGATTGAGAAGAACGACAAGCCTGAATACAGGAGAATAGAAAAGTCTCAATGACCTTGAGTTATATGGAAAAAAAAGACAAGGTGGAAAAATGACTAACCACAATGTGACTATGTATTTATTGAAAATGGATAAAAAGCATGTTTTTTACTGGCAGTCTTCATTTAAACAAAATTTGTGGAACTAAAATTCAGACTAGAAATAAAGTACATTGAGTAGAAACATTCATTAGCATTTGCAAAATTTGTTAGACACTGTGATGACAGTGGAGATTCGCAGTAAAGGTGGCTTTTTATCAAAAAAAGGTATAACCTCCTGGAATGGGAATCATTTTGAGCAAAACCTAGTATGATATCATTCTGTAGAAAATTACAATATCTTCCGTGTATGTAAATGAAAAATGTTAAATTTATCTTTGTCAATTAAAAAATATAAAGATCACATAACCTCTAAATAGTATTTAGTAGTAAGGATTTGACATGAAACATTAGAGAATGTGAAAGTCCAAAATACTTCCTAAAAATCTCTGAAATACCAAGACATTACATGTAGAATGACAACTGACAAAAGAGAAACATATACACATTTGTGTTGTCCTTGTTAATTTACTTATTAAGTATTTAACTTTTTCCTTGAAAATGTTAATTTTTTAATGTTAATTTTAAAAATTTCAGATTAAGGAAAGTAGTATTGTGTGATAAAAACAGTGAGCAGTGAAACAAAATTTGAGAGAGTGACATTATGAAGCATACAGCCTATACATACAATTGAATTTGAAATTTCCTTGAGAAAAGTAGTAACAGAAGTTAGTTACTCTGATAACTGTGATTATCACCTTTGGGAATGCTCAAATATCACAATAGCAAGCACAATGTAAGATCTACAATGCAGAAACATCTGCCAGAATTATTAGGAGTAAGAAGGCTAAACAGGAGAACAATACAGGGTGATCACAAAAGGTTTATATCAGTGTCCGTAGAGCATAGAAATGAAAGGAAAACAATGGAAAGAAGAAAAAGTGGATTATGGCTTTCAAAGGTGATGATCTCTAAAAAGGATTCAGAGAAATCAGGTAGTGTTAAAGAAGGAGTCAGAAAAGTTCTTGAGGAAAACGATTGAAGGAAATAGAACATTTTAGAAAGATCTGAGAAGGTATAAAGAGATTTAATTTTTTCCTTTCATAAAATCATAGAATGTTAGGGGTTGGAAGGGACCTTTAGAGATCATCTAGTCCAATCCTCCTACAGAAGCAGTTTCACCTTGATCAGGTCACAAAAGAATATGTCCAGGTAGGTCTTGAAGACTGAGGTAAAGCTGGGAAGGCTTGAGGCAAAGCTGGAGTTTGAGGAGTCACTTCTACAGAAGTTATAGTCAAAGCTTTTACAGAGGATAATATAAACAGTAAAGAAAAAATATTGACTTATAGAAAAAAAATAGTTTCAGTGCTTCTTATCATCAGGTAATGCCCATGATAGACTTACGTCATCAAAATGTGCATATTGATGCAGAGCCACACCTGTGGATGTAGAGTAAATTCTTATTTGCACAGTGTTTACATGATATAGGCTATGGAAGACAATCAAATACGGAGTCATAAAGGACAAGACAAGTAAATGATATATAAAGCAGACACACTCTGACCATGACAGGAGTTAAGTATGACATTAACGAACAGCTATTCCATTAAACAGATGATACTTTCAGAGTGATCAGTTCAGGCCCACATGTAAGCCATTTCAGAAGGAAAAGGAAGGCCTTTTTACAAGCAGACATTGCCTGATGTATAAAACACAGAAATTAACCTATTTTTTCTCTCCATAATATTAAAAGCTTAGTAAAATAGAACTTCTATCACATTTCTGCCACAACAGGATATTAAGACTGTCACAAGGTAATAGAGTTTTGTGAATATATAGTTCTTAGATATGAGAATTGAAGATATTCAGTCATGTCAGGTATCAGACACTTTTTTGCCTAACCCTTTGAGTGACAGCTTGATTTGACTGATATGGTTTGAATTTCCATTACAGCTAAGAATTTTCAACCACCTCTGTATGCAGCTGATAAGTCTCTTTATTTAGTTCTGTTAAGATAAAACTGAAATTTTGAGATTTTCTATCACATAATAATTAGTATGTAGAATCTGAATATTTCACATGCTTGTAATTGCTAAGATGAAACACAGTGAGAACAAAGCAAACTGAGAGACTGAAAACAGTGCATTCCCAATTGAAGCCTTTCTGTGTGCTCCGGAAATTTATATTAGTATAAAGAACAATCTGCAAAATTTCACTAAAGTTAGAAATGATACTAAGATTAGGTTTATGACAAGGAACAAAGAATTCACCTTTTTGACTACTTGGAATCTGATATTCCACTGAGAGGTTCTTTGTATTATATATGTATACATATAAATACATATATATACACTCACACATATGTATATTCCATTCATTTATGCGGTATCTATGCATTGAAATGTAAGCATCTGTGTTTAGTGCTTCTTTTCTCCATTAATAATTAATTCAGCATTTTGATGTCTACTATAATATAAGAAATTTTGTAAAAGTCAACATAATTCCATTCATCTTTACAGAGAAACTGTTTGTCTGTGTTGTTCCATCCAAATATACAGAATTCCCCTTAAATTATCAGCCAGAGTGATTCCAGTGTGCGAAAGTCATCGTCTACATCTAAATTTGTCTTCCATTCAGAAAAATCTGAGCATCTAACTCATACTCAATGATCCCCCCCCAGGTCTTCCTCTTAGTCTTCTAAAAATTGACATTCATCATGACAAAATGCCTTTCATAGCATTTTGAAAGTTTTCCATACCTCCACAAGACTGGACTACTGAAATGTGACATAGTGAAATTACATCACTAACCTCAACAAATGTAAAAGTTATCCTTTTTTTTAGGATTGAAAAATATATGGAACAGTATATTCTACATGGGGATGAAATCCATGCTATGCTAAACTGACTGGTGAACTACAAGAATAAACTTTTCCTCATTTGATCTTACTTTGACTAATTAAAATTATTTGCTTAGAGGGTAGCTTTCCCTAACTAGTTTTAACAAATCACCATGGTCCAATATACTATCGTGTGCTCCAGATACTCACATAACCTTGATGCCTTACTATTCCATGTGTTGTGCAGAGAACTCCCTGCTCTTTATGATGAGCAAGATGTAGAGAATTGTAACTTAATAAGACTCAACTTTATTAACTTAGGTCATCTGGGAATTCATACAGTGCAGGCCATAATACTGTAATGAATCACTCTCCATGTCAAAGACTTTTAGCATTCTTCAATAGCTTACTTCCAAAACCCCACTATTTTTTTTACCTTTTTAGTAGTAGATATTAAAAGTCCTATCTTGGCCAATACTTTTTATTTATTTTAAGGGAATGCCTTAAATCTCTCTCTGGGAACTGGGAAACCAAACTGCATAGGATGAGATCTACCCTGGACATCTATCAGAAGCAGCTGCAAACAATTACCTTACTCTTATCTACTATGGCTTCCAAAATAAATTTTCTCCAAATTACTCTGGTATCAAATATGATTATTCAATTATTTCTTAATTCAGACTGTTTTGACCTTGTCAACTCAAAATTATGTGGTCTTTTTCCTTCCAAAATATTCATTGCAGTATTTTAGAGGCAAAAAATGAGAGATAAGCCCTAGATCTATTTTCATTATTTTCTTCCACTTATTATGTCAATAGAACTAAATAAACCCATAACCTTCACATCTGGTAAAGAATAACAAGCTCCTTCCTTGATCCTGAAAACTGTAAGACATATTGGTTCATATGAGAGAGGTTCCTCTGTCCTCTATGGGGATTTTGCTTTGTAGCAGCATCCATGAATGGAATTCCTCTTAGGGGTTAATATTATAAACAATCTGATTTAGATTGATTTTAAAGATGCAGCTCTGGCATGGAAAGAGGAAGAAATAAAGAAAACCTAGTTTAAGTAGCTATATGAATTATTTACAGTAGTTAATAAATTGAAAACGCTACTTTGAAAGAAAAAATGATAGGAAGGAAAAGGGGGAAAAAGTCAGACTAAGTTTTCTAGTCACTCCTCCAGGAAGTGATGGGTGATTAACTTTTCAGGAAAATGAAGAATATGGACCAAGCCCTATGAGAAAAAGACATGAAATTCACAGGAATATACATTTTCCTTTTTCGTCTTCCACCTCTCTCTTTGAATAATGCCATACAAAAGATGTGGGAAATGAGTGCCTGTCAAACACAGTCATGCTGCAGAAAATTTTATGTGAAATGTGTAGAATGAGATCTATATATACAAACCTGCACAGGTATCAGCTGTGCAGTTTCCTAGAACTATCACCTAATTATGTGCCAGCTCAATACTACTGGAATTGCTCATAAAGATTAGAAGAGATCCCATTCTCTATGTAAAGACTTCTTGCCAAAGCTGCTGTTTCCATGCACTGGAGTGTATTTTTGACACATGGACACTAGTTCATTAAGGTCAATGATTCATTTTACATAGTCCAGTAAACAGTCATCTTAATGAAAGTTTTTGGCTTATAGTCCATTATAGCTGTCATAATAACAGCTGACTAAAATATTCCAACATTCAGTGAACAATGATAAAAAGTGTCTATTAAGGCTATGCAGCTATGCCAAATACAATCATATATAATCAGCTGCACCAGAACGCCTGTCAACACATTAGAGAATATCATCAGTCAGATAATACATCTGCTACAAGTGGCAGCTGTTGTGCTCTGGAGTGTAGACAATTAGACATGAATATACTCCTTAGGCTATTTGCAGCATTCAAGCATGGTATTAGTTGACACCTGCTAAGATGTAATCCCTATATTTTTGATGCCCACTCACCATAACTATTGAAAATACAATTTAAGATACCTAGAGATATGAGAGTTCATAAATAATGGTGAGCATACCAGCAATACCACAGTATTTCTGAACCGTATTTTAGGAGAAGCTCATTAACTAGTACACAGTCAGACCAAATAAGATTATAAGCCTCTTTCTGAAGCCAGAAATGCCAAGTACCAAAGGTATTTAAATGTTACATACTATGTACTACAGTGTAAAATTTTATACCCAGTTACTGAAGTAGGAATTGCTAATACTACAAATAAGGGGACACATTTTTTGCAAAAGAAATATCAACTTTGTGAACAGAAGAAAAAGAGAAAAAAAACTTGTATGTAAGGTTACAAAGAAGTTGAGTACAAGCCTTTGCCTTTAGCATAAATATTTAGGCATACAAGGAACTTACTGGATTTTGCTTTACTTGACTAGATTAGGATTTTACTTTTATTTTTTTAATTACAGATTTATCACTAGGTCTGGTGATAATTCTTATTAGATTATTACCCCCCCGCAAATTTTTCTTAGTAATTTTTTTTCTTCTAGAAAAGAAATAAGAAGTTTATAACATTCTTTTATATATACATAAAAATAAACATAGATTACTGCAGATGCCTTTTAAAAACACAAAATAACAGTAAGTTACTTTAAAAATTCTTCCCTAATAAAGCCCTTCTTGATCTAAAAAAACAATATGCACAAAACAATCAAGATACATTATGAAAGCATATCTGAATGCTAGTCTTGCATTTCATACTCAAGTTCTGAAACTCTTGAAGTTTCTTTTGATTGAAAACAAACTATGACAATCGTTTTCATATAAAGTGACAGAGCAGACATGGATAAAGCACATACACTTAAATACTCTTAAAAATAATGACAAAAATTTATGATCATTTTTTCCCCTCTCTGATAATTGTTTGTACCAAGAACAAAAGAGAAAGAAGAGCTTTTGCATAAAATCTAGTCATATAGGATGTTAAAGACATGACTCCCAAGGTACTATGAATATGTAATACCTTACTTAATGTAATAACTGTAACAGTTCTTAATTTCCTAATTGAAAGTTTACTGTCCCTTGGTTTTCTATTTTTAAAGCGGTAAAAGCCACCCCAATAGCTAGAACTGGGAATTTGATCAGGCACTAGAGATAAATCTAGACAAGACACCAGCTGCAACAACCCTAAACAATGATTAAAAAACACTCAGCAGGATCTACTGGAGGCTTATACGACTCTTAAAACATCTTTTGATCTTTATGAGATTGGTTGAATAAGAAGGTTGGACTTACAAGATCTGTAAACCTTTGCTGGGGAAATGCTGTGTTAGTCAGGAAGAGAAGTCTTTCACGAGATGGGAATGAAAATGAAACTGAATAGAACAGAATAAGGGTTTGTAATCAGGTACCTGGAAAGTGAAGAATACAGCAAGCTACCAAAATACAGAATTTTCTCTAATATTCCCTAAATATCCCTCAATATACTTCAAATATAGTATTTTTTTAAAACTTATATTTCCCTTAGAATAAAAAAGGCTTAACTTACTGAATGTTCAGAGAGAAACACAATTTATATGCCAGCTGAAAATGTGTGACAGCTTTTATTGCAATAAAAGGATATGCAATATGAGGATAAGCTAACATTATAATAAGAATTATTAGGAAAGGAGGAACTATGACCAGAATTTATTTAAAACCAGATTTTGATAAACAATAAAATGGTCAAATCTAAAAAAGCTGCTTCAGTGGTATGTTTTCAATACAGGTTTGGAAAAGGAAAAAGATCCAAACAATGATCTAAGACTATACTTTTCTTGCTTTCTGTCAAAAATTGACTCATGTGCTCTGGGAAGTGTGGCTACAGAGGCAGAACCTCTGGGACTTTAGAGTTTTCATGACATTTGTTTTTAGGAGAGATGACAATGACATAGAAACACGTATGCCCTTTGAAACAATACTTTGAGATGAATACATTCAGAAACCCTGTACTTTAATCAAAATTGAGCCAGTATGCTGACAATGAAAATTAAAAAGGTTATAGAGGAGTATTTAAGCTAGGAGGAGTTGGGTGAAAGTCAACAGGCACAAAAATGCAACTGGTCCAGACTGATGTGATCCCTGAGAAGACGTGGTTAATGTTTGGTGGGTCTCTGGAAGACCAGGAGGGAATAAACATCACAATCACAATAAATAGAGTAGACAAACCGGACTTCTAGCCAGGCTGACTGACTGGCATGTGCAAAGTCGAATAGTGGAGCAAGGGCAAAATTTACAAAGGCTTCTGTGCCAGGACTACAGGCCTAACGCAGAGGATGCTAATGGTACAGGAAATATTCCCACAATCAATGCATCCTCTGTAGCAGATAGGTCAGACGGTTTAGATTGCTGTAGAATACATGTATAAGAAGTACTAGAGCAAATAAATTAAGTCTTAGTAAGTGACCAGAATTATTTTGGGATTATTTATTGTAATTTATCTGAGAGTTCTGGATCGTTGTAAGAAGAAACTGAAGAGAAGCTGTTGGAAAAGACTGAAGGGAAATACATTCAACATTTATGGTCATGGATAAGGTGGTTGCAGAGCTATTATTCATCAAATAGCTGCATCAGAGGTGGTTCAGAATTGATATTAGGAAATACTTATTTACAGAGAGATTAGTCAAGAACTGGAAGAGAGTTCCTAGAGAGGTGGTCAATGCCCCACACCTGCCAGTGTTTAAGAAACATTTGGACAATGCCCTTAATAACATTCTTTAACTTGTAATCATCCCTGAATTGACTAGACAGCAGTTGTAGATCCCTTCCAACTAAAATAGCCTACTCTGTCCTATTCTAAATCCTGTGATAGCCCAACTAGGGTACTCAGTGAAGTTATTTGAAGATTAGTATAAAATAGATAAAAGAAAGCTCTTCTTTAAGAAGCATGTGATGAACATTTGGAATTTGTTGCCACAAAAAGCAGCTGTGTGAATAGCTTTAAAAAAGGATTGCAGAAAATCGTGAACAACACATCCATGAAGAGATAACAAAGGTACAAGGTACAGAACACAACTGTGGATACTGGGGTAGTCTATGGGAAAAGGGCTATGTGAATTGACCAGAATCCCACACTGTCCCTAAATATCATCCCCTGCTGCTACTACCAGAGATTGGTCTGACCTAGACTTGGATATTGGTTGGGCTAGGTGCGTTGATTGGTTGTTTTCTCCAGAGCTGACATCCAATAGGAATGCTAACAGGAACTCCAATGGGAGTGCTGACAGGAAAACTACGCAGTGATATCCAAGATGTTTTATTCAAAGGGTAATTAGGATAATTTGATTTGGAATTATGACAAGACCTTTAAGCTTGGCTTATAAAATGAAACATTACTTCCATGTGTTATTTTATTAAATTTGTGAAGGTAAAGCCATTAACCTGGAGAACTTCTATAGTATTAGTATTTACTACAAATTATTACAGTATCATGGTTTGACATGACAGCTGTTTCTGGAAAGGGGGAAGGGGCTGTAAAGATGGCTCCTGTTAGAAGTTCAAGGGCATTGTTCTGCAAAACTCTCCCCAGCTCTGAGCCAAATCCACTTCTGGGGCTGAGTCAATTAGATGTCTCCATGATCACTTTTTAAGAAGAAGCTTAAGAAGAAGCTTCCTTCTTCTGTTCCTCTTCTTCTCCAGATGGTGGTGGTGGGAAAAGTGAGAGAAACAACCATGTGGACTCCAAAGTCAGTGAGGAAAGAGAGGAGGAGGTGTGCTGGAGCAGACTCCCCTGCATTCTATGGAGAGGACTGGTGAAGTAGTGATTTGTTTCCATTTTGCTACAGACACTGCATTAAGAGCAGAGAGTCATTTTGCTGAAGACTCCACATCAAGGGCAGAGACTTATTTTGATACTGACCTCATATCAGGGGCAGTGACTCATTTTGCTAGAAAACCTGAACAGGGGCAGAGACTCATTTTGCTAAGAACCCAGAGCCAGAGGCAATGATTCACTTCATTAAAGACCTTGTGTCAGGGGCAATGACTATGGCTGGAGGAGACCATGTCCCGTGGGAGTGACCCCATATTCACAGAAGCTGTAACTGTGAGAGAGAACCCACACCAAAGAAGCTCGCTAAAATTATGCCCAGAAGAGGCTGTGTCCTGAGGGAGGGACCTTGTATCGGCAGAAGTTTCAACTGTGGGTAAGAATCCACACCAGAGATATTCACTGCGTCCCATGTGAGGGACTCTCTATTGGCAGAAGCCGCAGCTACTGGGAAGAACCCACACCAGAGCTGTTCTTTAAGGACGGTGTCCCATGGGACCCTGTATCGGAGCAGGGGAAGAATGCAAGAAGTTGTCCTCCTCTAAAAAGAGAGAAGCAACAGAGCCCATCTGTGAGAGACTGACCACATCCCCATTCCCTGACACCCTAGCTGTTGAGGGTGGAGGAGGTAGAGATATCGGGAGCAGTGAGCTGAGGCCAGGAAGAAAGGAGAGATGGGGGAGGGAGATCTTAAAGTACTGGTTGTAATTTTCTCAATCATCCTAGTCCCTTTTTACTTTTATTCTGCTGTGTTTCTTGTAGGTAGTAGAATAAACTTTCCTCTCTAAGTCGAGTACTGGAGTCTGTTTTGCCCAGAACCGTAACTGGCAGCGAGCCCTCCCTGCTCTTGTCTTAATCCACAACAATCTTGCTTATCTTTTTACTCCCATTTCACTGGGGCCTCTGCCATCCTAATGAGAGTGGGAGTGAATGAGGGGCATCAAGTGAGACACTGTTGTGGTGTTCTGTGCTAGCTGGGCCAAACCACAACATACATAAAGTGTCCTATGGAATCATAAGACTAATGGGTAGAAAAAGAGAAGACATACTCAAAGCTTAAAACTACACAACTGACATTTTTTGTTTTAGAGTGCAGCTGACAGATGGTCAGTTCTTATACAGCTGATAGCCAGATCTTCCTACAGAAACTCCCATATTACAGAGTGATATTTTCACAGAGGAAAGACTGAAACCTGTTACTTACTTCCTCTTCTCCTTCCATCATACTGTGATTACTGGTTATTTTAAGTGTGAAGAAAATTCCACTCTCCATTTGTCTGAGCTTTTCTGTGTCTGATGATAATATTGTTACAATTTGCAAACTAAGTTCTTGTTTGTTTTCTAAATCCCTCTCCAAGATTCCAGTGTTATGGAACAGTTGGAAATATACAATGTCCATCTGCACTACCTTAATCTTTTGAGAATTCAAATTGATATCAGTCTAACAAGTGGATTTAAGGGTTGCCCATTGCCTGATGATGTGCATTCACCACCACACAATATATCTGGGAAGACAATTTTAATATGAGACCATCAGGACGAGCAAACTGCACTGTGACAGATGAACTGTGGAATCAAGCTGCTTTTGCCCCTTATGTGCAAGATAAAGGTTTTGTCTTTGTTTCAAGGCTTCAAATATAGGTCATTTCTAGAGCTGTATATGTGAAACAGCCCAATGCCACTAATTTGCTTTGCTGGTTGATGGCACTTATACTCCAAGAAACAATAGAGTAAGTTCATATAAAGTCAGTAGGGCTTTTTAGGACTTGCACAAAACACTTGCAGCATAGTAGATGCTGATATAACTCAAAACAGAAGTAAAATTTGGTATGTGCAGACAATGATGCATAGAACTTACATGTAGATGTGAAAAGGGAAATATTGATTAATATATCATCTCAAAAGGGACTTTACTCAAGCTAAGCAAAATTAAAGCACTTTGGAATATTCAGAATAGTCTCTCACCTTCATTATTTTACAGTAAGTTTTAGACCTGCAGGGTATTGCATTACTTTGCCTGATTTATGAAGGCTGATCCAGCAAAATATTTAATCATATTCCTTACTTCAAACTTCAGAAGTTCCATTAAGGTTACTGGAATGAATCACACACATATTCAGAGCTCTGGAGGAGCTTAACCTAAATGTTGAGTGTAGTGACAAAACTGCATTCAGGATAAATAAATCCAAAGGCTAAGCTGATATGCACTAAATAAAAGAGAGAAAATATATGAACTATGCACAAAAAATGTTCCAAACATTAAAAAGTATGTGCCACTCATACAAAGGCTATGTGAGACAATGGAAAACAACATAAAATATGAAAAAGATTAGCACATATCTTATTTTCCAGATTAATTATGTTAATAAAAAAGCTCAATAAATTGAAAGTGCACATTTCACAGAAGTGTATACTAAAGAATTTTATTTACATTTATTTAAAAATTTATATAACTTAACTTGTCATACTTCACAATGTGATAATACATTATTTACTTCTAAAAGGGAATAATACACCATTTAGAAATTTTTCTTTGGAATGTAAATAATTTGTCATTGCAATAGTCTAACTGAAGTGATATTTGTTAGGCAAACTGTACAGTGTCAAATTTAATTACATGTTTGCTTGTTAGGTTTCCTAAAAATAGATAGGAAAATTGCCTAAATCAACTGAAATTATACTGTTCTGTAAAATGTGAGACAATGTGATTTAAATGTATTTTTCCCTTTCAGTTCTCAGAAATATATGGTCATTAATAAAATTTTGTGGATTAAATATATAATTTCAATCTCTTTAAAAGTACATAATGTACTATAGTTAAACAAAAAAGATAAAACTCACATCATATTAAAGCCATGCAAGATTTTGGAAACTGGAGGTAAATAAGCAAATAATTTTTGTAAGCAGCTCCAAGAATCTGGTTAATCGTGTAGTGACTTGCTCACAAATGTATGCTGACATGCATGAGAAGAGACCTTTTTTTATCACAGCACTGTAGAGGGACTAGTATGGTGTCCTAGACTTTCCTGAAGAAAAGTGGAAGTACCCATAGTTTAATATAAGAAATTTAGCATGTCTACTGTAGTCCAGATGCTTATGACAAGAAACTTGAAGACGAAATGGTGGTAGGTATCATAAAGAATAAATACCCTTTTGTAAAATTTACACTACATATGAGCTAATTCATAAGTAGAAATACATACTATTTCTTTCAAAGTGATATAAGAAAGGGGATTCATCTGGGCTCTAAACTGGGAAATGTGATGCAGGTAGACATAAATGTATGATGTGCTCAAAAAAACCTTAATACAGACAGAGTCTTTGACCAGTCCAGTTCTTTAGCTGGTGGATCTATTGTTTATAATACAAGAAAGTTGCCCTTGTCTCAAAATACTTCTAAATAGGCTTACTTTCTTTTATATTTTTATATATGTATATATATTCCTTGAGTGCTATGAAATATATTACAGTAGATGACATTGTTTGCTCCCAGGCGTCATTGGGGGGGGGGGGGGGGGGGGTGGGGAGGGCAAGAAAAAGAAGAAGAAATAGGTGAAAAAATACATTACAGTCCAGACTCTTATCTGAAAAAAACCTACTCAAAACAAACCCCCTAACCAACCAAAAGACTATTTTCCATTTCCTAACTCTTGTTCCAGATGTTTTCCACTTACATTGTTGTAAGTAAATATAAGCCTTAATGACTCCCTTCTTCCAGGACTGCCATTTTGTACATAAAGTATTCAGTCTTATCTATATCTTCCATTGTTTATAGGTTCCACATCTGTGACTGTCATCACAGCCACAGTGACAATAGAGGTTTTCTGATATTGTCTGTACTGTCTCTTTCCTATGAATAGTACATTTCTGGTCTTGGAAGGGATTTCTGAATCAATGTTATTCTGAAGGACGACTTCTACCTCCTCTGATTTGGCCATGATATACATGGCAAGGCAAAAGAGGTAAAGGAGCGTTTTAACACAAACTTATTGTTTTCCTCTTTAAGTTGTATTTTTTTTTCTAATACCACTCTCTATCTCTTTTCTCTACACCTTTATTCTCTTTCTATAATCTTTCTCTGTTTAATATTTGGGTTACATGCTTTGTTTCTCCCCCTGTGTTTTGCTCCATCATGACAATAACAATTACCATGACCAATAACCCACTCTTTGTAACAGCAAAAAATGTCAGCTTCAGTAGCTGCCATCAGATTTTTCTCTCCTCTTTACATCTAAAAATAGGGTTTACTATAAGTATAAACATAGACCATGGAACAAAAAACAAATCCATATTCCAATGGTATGAATTAATTTCCCTAACTTAACTCCCCTGTGGAGGAGAGAAGGGAAGCTATATGGTCAACATATTCTTTGGAAGTGATTGTTAATATCAAGAATATCAGAGTTATTGCTTCCAGAAACGCTGTAAGTCCTTCATTGTGAGGAGGACAATCGGCTGGAACATAAAATGATAGCAGCACTTAATTTTTTACCATTTCCTTTTATGAACTATTTTGGACATCTTACAATTTGTTAATTTGGTTTTGACAAGGACTGCACAAACATTTGGAGCTTTCCTTGTGTGGGAGTCAAAGTGGTACCTGTACTTAGAAGAAGGAACCATTTTCAGAGGGAAAATGGTAATACTGTTAATGATGCATTTTAGAAATACAGTGTAAAAAGTCATGGACCATGACATGTTTTTCGCACAAACTTTTAATGAACATTTAAACCCTAGTATAAAGACATGGAATTTGTCAGCATTTCTTATTGTCTTTACCAGTGTTTTGATACACCCTAATGTACTGGCCTTTTTTCAGCTCTTTCTGCCATAGAGATACATGTGCAAACAGAGAGTTCTGTGTCATCTTCCATTTGAGAAGCACAAAATTTATACCTAGATGACTGCTTTTCTTCTTTCCAATGGTATTTCTAAAAAAATTCAGGGAAATAAATGAAAAAAAATGTTCTGCAAATATAAAGACATAAAAATGACTCATCTGCACCTGACTTTCTGCCCATTTCTCTGAGTTAAAATGACATCTAGATAGAACTCTAGTGGCCGACTTTTTACTTTAAAAAAGAAACAAATACAGCTTTCAACTATATTTCTAATGTGTACTGTTGCAACATGATTGATTTTCTACCCATTCCTATGTAGGTCAAAAACCCCACTGCCTTTCTGTAACAAGGTTATTTTAATGTTGTGTCTTGTTCACTCTGTGAAGCACGGAGCTGGAAAGCATCTTGACTGTTGATTTCAAGTCAAACTGCTGTAGGCGACTCTCTCTTCTCACACAAGTACACACCAACACATCCTGTTCGCCAGTAGCATGGGAGATAGTTTCTTCTTCTACTACTATATACTCTATTTCCTTTATTGTCAAAGACTTCCAGTCTCCCAAAGATTACACAAATCAATGGAAAGGTGTACTGTCATAAAAGAAATCAGATTCTTAATTTACCTAGGATGAATGAGAATGTCATCCATGAGCTGTAGGAACAATATTCTGGTTTTAGTAGGGTTTTTTGATAGTTAGATTTACACTATTTCACTCCACAACCCCTCCGGGCAGGCAATGGGGAGTCTCCTTCCTTGGAGGTCTTCAAGACCCGCCTGGACATGTTCCTATGTGACCTGATCTAGGTGAATCTACTTGAGCAGGTGGTTGGACTAGATGATCTCTAAAAGTCCCTTCCAAACTCTACCATTCTATGATTCTATGATTAAAGAAAATGTGAAATAGTGTAAATCTAACTATCAAAAAGCTCTGTTTTCTTTCCAATCTGTAAAATTAAATCAATACATCAGTAGAGAAGGGTAAATCATGACCTCAGTGATTACTTTTCTATGAAAAATGTAATAGAATGGGATTGTTTGTGTATTTATTTTACAGTATTTAAAATACATTCATTTAATGACAGAATGCATGAAAAAATTTAAGAAGTTTATAGTCCAAAACTTTCACTGTTCATCCTAGTAAGTCAGTCTAAAATTGATATTTACTTGTGTGTGTTTTCCTTCTTCTGCAATATCTGTTTTCACAAACCAAGTGATCTTCCTTTTTAATAGAAACTTCCCCTTTGATACACTTCCAGTAAATCAAACAGGAAGGAGCCTGATAAAGACATAGCTAAATCCCTTGCATTGTCTATTCTTTTCTTACCTGGGAAGAAAGGAGGATGCTAATGGGGACAACTGAAGCTCAGCTGGAGGGGTAAGAGTAGATGGGACTTAAGGGGAAGAATTTTACCTTCATTCACTGCTGTAGGATTTAGAACAAAAAATCTGGGTAAACGTTCAGCTAGAAAGAAAACAACGATGTATTCTTATGAGAATAGTTCTGAAAAATATACTCAGATATAGGTTATTGTGCTATAATGCAGATCTCGCAGTGGTTAAAGAATGACTGTATGCAAACTCCCAATACCATAAAGCACAGAAAACAAAATGTCTTGCCATCAGGAAGTTTTCTTAATGTTTAAGTCCTACTCTTCATTGTGCTCTAGATGATGTGGAAGCTGAACTTCTTTCTCACAGTTTTCACAAACAATGAGGTATATATACGATTAAAAGGTAACTTTACATCTCAAGTCAATTCATGCATTAAATGAACTTGATTAAGCCAAAAGTCATTTCAAAAAAAAAAAAATACTGTCAATGCTTAAACATATAATAATTTGAGATACTGGAAGAACAGGACACTCCTCAAAACTGTCCTTAAAGTTTTCAGTTTTCCCAAACTGAGGGAAGCATTGTAACATACATTTTATCTTATTTTCTTTCCTGAGGTAAGTAGGCTAGGCTTAATTGTGGTTTATTGGCTGTAATCAGACCAAACATACAGTCTATGTTTTCATGTTAGCTCTTCTGAAATTTCTTCTGGTCCTAGCCTGTGTCTCAAAGTCAATCTGAAGGTTAGTTCAAAGTTTTAGAGGAGACTATTATACACAGAGAGCTTGTATTAAATTCTAATCTCAGTATGAGCTGTATTGAACCAACACAATATTTATAGTGGATTTTTTTTTTCACTATACTTTCTGTTTTTATTTTACCTTCATTAAGTTTTCCCAGATTGCACTAGTTCAAATATGAATAAAATAGCTAGGAGTAATTTTTCTTGCTGTATCAGCTATCATGTTTTAGTCACCTGAGACTTGGTGGGACCTTCATTACTGATAGTTGTAAACAACTGTTACTCTTGCACAGAAATGCTGATTTTTTTTTTTTTTTTTTAGGCATAATGCAGCTAGTTACCATCTGGCTCCCATAGATGTTACTGAAATCGTACCATGGCATCAAGGAGCTCAATGCAAACAAACCACTTAAACACTCATCCTCTTTTTTGCCAGAGCTCTGTGCTAAGCTATGCTGTCAGCAGAACTGACGCTACACAATATAAACCTAGAGAGGATTTGTTCACACTGATGATATCATTGCAAGAGCATTTACATGACTGTAATTGTCAAGTTGCTTGTACAGTTTAAACATAAACATACAGCTTATGCTTATTCTGACAAGGTGTAAAAGAACTTGAGTAGTGTAATATGCTTTTACAGTATATGAGATGCAGCACTGTAATTTTAACTCTGCTAACGCTGATATAGTAACAAATGCTAAGGCTCTTTAAAATTGGATTTTCCTAACATAAGTACTGTATTGACATACAGTGTCTGTTTTCAAACACATTTTTTATTCAAATCCCATTATGCTGTGTGTGAGGGCAAAAATTTAAAAACACAGATACTACTATACAGCTAATGTAGACAGAAATGATACTGCATACTAACAAAAAAAATTCTGGCAAATAAAACCACAGAAAACCTAAAAAATTCTCATTAGTTATCCTACATCCTTCTCTCACCCTTAGAAAGTTTCCCACTTCATTATTCTTGAAATGAGTTCTGATATGTTTCCTATCTTATGTGTCATTTATTTATGATTTCATTATAGCACCAGATGAAAATGCTAAGGTCAAATGAAGGAAGTACTGGAGAGATTTTAAACTGACTGTGTTAATTACATGCTATAAAAGCTCTAGCTTTCCAAGAATAAGCAATTTCCAACTTCCAAAACCTTGCTATTTTTTTCATAAGACAAAAAAAAGGGAAAATTTAAAAAAAAATCTTAAAGTTTCAGTGTACTAGTTTTGAATAATGTTATCTACAATTATAAGACAGACAGTCCATTCAATAGAAAAGAGATTTGTTTTACATAAAACGAGAGTACAAAAGTACAGCTTTTGTAATTTGGTAGTATTGCAGTTTTACAAATGTATTGCATAGTATGTGTAAGAAAATAGTTCCCATCTTTTTTATATATTTATATACACAATGAAATCATTAACATGAAGGTTACAAAATAAAAATGGTTAGCAGACCTTTACTGGGTACTGATTAAAATGTAATGACACTCAGACTTTGATCCAACTTACATATGCAATATCAGCTGATAACAATTCCGTAGTCTAATGTTTGGGGCTTTGTGGGGTTTTTTTTTTTCTTTTTTCTTTTTTCTTTTTTAAATTTAGACAATGAATTAGAGCTTAAAAATATCCCCAAAAAAATCAACACATGATACTAGCAATTGAATGACTCAAACATCCGTTGTTAAAACCTTCTAGACATGTACAGTTGTGTCTTCAATCCAGATAATAACCTCTTCATCTAAAATGGTTTAATGTCAATTCTGCCACCCAGTCAAATCATTGTTTTGCAAGCAAAACAGTATAACTTCAGTTGAAACAAGCATATCTTTTTTGCTTTCTTAACAACACCAGAAGATCCTCATATGTATGTACAGTAATATAATTGCACCACACTGACCAAAAAAAAAAAAAACCAAACAACCACCCTGGGAAACAGTGAACAATCTACAGCTCAAAATGCTGTGCAAATCTAAACTATGTTACAATTTCATGTTGTAATTACAACTTGTCATCTCTTCATTCCAACAGAATTAGTAGAAGTAGCAGTGTCATAGTGTTAGATATAATAGAAGTGTCAGTCTTTGGTCTTATCACTTAATCAATGAATGAACTGCAATACAAAACCATACAGCTAACAGTGCTCAGAGAGGTGGGCTGATGCTTTTATTTTTCATTTTTTAAACAAGAAAGAGACAGTATCCTATGATATCATGACACAGATACTTTTACAGAAGAGAAATCTTTTGTTTATATTAAATACATGTAGCTGATCTTAATCTTTTGAGATATTTCATTGTTGTCTTAAGAATACCCATGAAGTAGTCAAACAGATGCAATACCATCTTAGTGGTCCCATACAAACATTCTAGTACAAAAGGAAGTTTTATTTGATACATGTATTCATATTCTATAAATAAAAACCTCAAAGGAATATTTTAGCCACCATTTTAAATTTTTTGTTTGTTTTAAATTGCTCTGATATGAATGCTTAGAAATACTCTAAAGTCTTCAATCTTTCCCTACATTTGTCACAACAGAGCAATTTATTAAAGGAAATTCTTGTCTTAACCAAAAGAAGAAGTGACAATGAAACAATTAAAATATTCAGTCAGATAGACACTCTACCTAGAGAATTATTAGTTAGGGCTTAGTCATAATCTGAATGTTAGATATTATAAATGGCCAACAAGGACTGAAATAACTTGGAGGCAGGGCCAGGAAACTATGGATAAGGTGAAGAAATGAACCTGAAAGTTTCCTAT
The DNA here is from genome assembly GCF_028858725.1 of Colius striatus. Classification (NCBI taxonomy): domain Eukaryota; kingdom Metazoa; phylum Chordata; class Aves; order Coliiformes; family Coliidae; genus Colius; species Colius striatus. Next base: position 68,969,670 of record NC_084761.1, on the reverse strand, counting down.
GGCTTTGCACAGCATGAGCTCTACACTATAAAGCACTTAAATAGCACAGTTATCGTTCCATGGCATTTGGGCTGAGATTTTCTAGTTTCTTTCCATCTGAAATGACATTGTGGGAGTATGACTCTTTGATATCTTAGGGTCATAATATAAGTAAGTGGAAGAGGTTTGCTATTAACATTTTCACTACTGTCAGCCCAAACATTAAAAAACTGTGTCTCTTTCTCCTTCCATTTACGAATGATGACACTGTTTACAGTTTATTGGTGTTTTATTTTTATTTATCTAACTGCTTTGAAATCACTTTTCCAATACTCTGAAATCATGTGGGCTAGAAATATTCTTTAAAACAAAAACTGCTCCTTTTCCCCTTGCAGTTTTCAATGGATTTAAAGTAAAACATTAATATTATGAAACTCAACAGAATATAAAGATATTGTGAACTCATTCTGCTATGTCATAGGTTGCTGAAGCTCTCAAACACTCTCTACTTCAGACTGAAAGGATTCCAAGAAAGAAAATCCTGACAGTACAGAGCTATGTGGACTTCCTGGCTTGGTTTTGTGGAGTCCACATTTCTGCCCTGAGTTTCTTCATACAAAGTTGTATATTATTCTAGTCTAGCATTTATAATTAATTTAGTAACAAAATATTTTGTATTTCTATCTTCCAATTACCATGTAAGTTTGTGTAAAATATATAAAGGTTGTGTCTTTAAATCCGGTGGACAGAAACCTTTTTTGCACATATTACAGGTAAGGAATCAAGTAAAGTGAAGAGCAAACAAATAAGAAATTCTCAATGGAAAATTCACAACAAAGCATGTGCAAACCATCCTGTGAGTTTATTTGAGGAGAAAAATCTCCCAACTTTGTCTACTTGTGTGCAATTTGTTAGAAGCCACAATTTAATTTACCAAATAGATGAGTTCATCTTAAAAGGAATCAGTGTATGTAGGTGTGCACAGATAATGAATACATTATAGATGTGTCCTTGTACAGATCTATATACATATTTGTATACTTTTTCTATTGAATCACTATTTATCCAGATTACTTTCTCACTAGCATACTATTACTTGTATGTGTAAGAAAAAGATATTATTTTCCTATACTTTTAAGGGTATATTGTATGGCTGCCATTTCCAATGTTTTATTATCATTGTCATTTATATTTGCATGTTTCTGTCCCTTTTACTAAAAGCCTTTACGTTTCTAATATATTTCTTTGCAATATCTTCTAATATATTTTCTTTCCAAGTGAAAGAATAAATACCTTAAAGAAATAACAAAGCAGCTGTTGATAGCCTTCTTTTTAAGAGATAAAATAATCAATTTAAAATCTTAATTTAACTGGTGGAAACAGAAAATATAGACTTCTTGCTATGGGGTGAAATTCACACCTCTGAAGAGAACCAATGGAAAGGCAAGCACCAATCAAGCCGTGAACACGTCTTGTTCTGGTCTTCTGCATAGGTGTGAATTTTGCTTGAAGTGAAAACAAAATCAACCTTATTAGGTGGTAATAAAATGTAAAGGTAATTACATTATCAGTTTTCCAGTAATCTTTTTTTTTTTTCTATAATAAAAAAATAATTGTGTAGAAATATCTACCTTGCACTGCCTGCCCTGGTGTTAGAGTTAGCTTGCAAAAGCTGTCACTGGATTGGTGATCTTACATTCAGAAGCCTCTAAAGCTACATCCTAGGTGATGCAATTTAAAAGACAGAGTTAAAAAGTATACTTACCTTGTGTAATCAAGCCATCTTCCACAATAGGATATATTTTTATACTGTTTTACATTCCTGGGTTCTGCAAGTTTCAAGATACTCTTGTTAATCAATGTTGAGATAAACTTATTAGCAGCATATCAAAGCATTTTTTCTGAGATTTCAGTAACCAACCAAGTCAAACAAGTATGAACATGATACAAGAAAGAAATAGCACATCAACTTTTTTAAAAAAAAAAAAAAAAAAAAGTTAGTAATTAGATGGGGCTGCACAATTTAAACACAGACTTGGTGAAGTCAAAATGTAAAATCAATGTACTTTGTAACATTGAATATCTTTTAATATGTTTTTATATATATTGCCATTACTTTGAAAACCTTAGCAGCAGATGGCAAGCAAAAAAGAAATATGAATGTCATACCAATTGTTAGTGCATTGCTTCGCAGCCTTACACATTACATTAAGACTAATGTTTGTACTGTGTTCAAATGGCAGCAGTTAGAAGTAGCTAGGAAATGGACAAGATATATCTTTCTCCTGTTTTTGCACTTGCCAATTATAAATACCTTTTGAAGAGCAATACACTGATCAACAAACATATCATCAATATCTCCCTCTTTACCTCATTCTTTTCCATAAACTGTGTGTTCTACTCAAAGTAGTTGTTTCACATGCAGTAGCCACAAAAATACTATATAAGGCCATTCAGATCTGTCAAATAAGTAGACGTAATTTTTACTTTGAAAGGTAATATTGCTGAGCACTTCCAAATTTTACCTAGTGTACAAAACCGCAGACTCAGTAGACAAAGAGTAACAATATGCTTTTAAAGAAACCAAACTCAGGGATGGATTCTGTCTCTTTTTGTGTTAAAAACCATTTACTGATTTTAATTGTTTAGTAAAGCAAGCATCACACAATGCTTTAAAATTTTAAAATTCAAGGATAAAAGTTTACATCCAAAAAGATGAATGGAAAATTGTGCTTTCAAACAGTAAAGTTATTTATCATACATGGGGAACCAATTTATCTCACCATCAGATTCTGGGCAAATTTGTTTACATACTATATATATATATATATATATATATATATATATATATATATATATATGCAGTTCATATCCAGGTCCTGCAAAAATCTAAAACTATGTGCTTCACCTCATGTAGCAAAGGCACCTGTGTTATTCTCCCTTTTGGACAAAAGGTGATATTATGTTCCAGGTTTCCTGATGAAGAATACATTGATTTTTGAATATCTCACTCCCATCTCTACGTTGAGTGGCAACACAAACCATGAGAGAAGGCAGCGTTGTATTCCTGCTTACACTGGAAGAAGTTGCTCTGCAGGCCGTTTGAAGGGTCGAACTTGTCACAAGGGAAACCGAGCAGAACTGTGAAGCAGAGGGACAGTAACAAAAGGCTATTCTGGTGTGAGGAGAAATCGGAGTCATTCTAGCTCCACAAGCAGATGTTGCTACTGGATTGACACGTGGAGCCTGCTCCTGCTGGGGACAGGTAAAGTTTACCATTGGGACAGACGCAGAGCTCATAGATAGTCTGACGAGGAGCTGAAGAGCTGGATGACGAGGAGGAAGAAGAGGAGGAGGAGGAAGAAAAGGAACCCACTGGTAGATTTCCCAGGCGGATTGTATCTGCATTTAAAAATATCTAAAAAGGGGGAAAAAAAGGGGAGTAAGTTTCTTTCATCATTGTGACATATTTTACAGAAGTGTTTTGAGGCAGACATGAATTATTAGAAATATCTTCAAAAATATTTTATTAGAAATATTAGAAAAAAATAGATGTATTAGAAATAATTAATTTTAGAAATAAAAAGCTATCAACATTTCTTGTTTTTTAGTTCTATGTAGTCGTATATCCATTAATATGCATTACTAAGTATTTACAAATGCTTCATCCAACATGTTTTTTCAGAAATGGATGACAAGCAGTGTCATAAAAAAACATTTTGACAATATTCTTGAATAGGTTGGATTGTCACTTGTAGATTTTATGATTAAAATCTTTTAATTCATGACAGTAGCATATCCCTACTCTAGAATAATTTGTATTTTAATAACTGTGAAGTGATATTAAAGCACATTCCCTAGTGTGTTCCTGTAAGCAGCTGGAAATATCAGCTGAACCGTGTTAAACAGCAGAGGCTTAACAATAGCTACATTCAGAGAATAATTATTAAGAGTCAGAGTCATATACACAAAAATAAAGAGTTTATTTGACCTAAATTAGGAGGAAAAAAGAATTCAGGTTAAAGTCTTATTAAGAAGGTCATCAAGCTATTCCCATTTGTTTCTGAACATTCAATATTATTAAAAAATATTGAGGTTTTTAAATCTCCTTCCATTGGAAATGACACAAATGAGTAAGAAACTATCAATAACAGTAATTTTCATGAGTCTTTATCGAGTTCTGCATTATTTACACTTATGTTACTTTTTCAGGATTTGGAATAAACAATGTCATGAAATTAGGTAACTAAAGCAGGAAAAATACATGTCTTCCACTGGCAGAAACAGATAAGCCTCCAGCTGCTCAGAATTTGTTTTTTACTTATGAAAGCAGTAAATGAGAGCCAAAGCAAGATCAGTCATTACCTCAAGTCCAGACTAGGAACTTCTATAAGACAGGTAACAAATCAATATGGCTTTAAGCTCTGCATATATCAGTACTAAGGTTAGGAAAAGGTGAGTTCCTTAAATCATAGAATCATAGAGTCATAGAATGGTAGGGGTTGGAAGGGATCTTTAGAGATCATCTAGTCCACCCCCCCCTTCAGAAGCAGGGTCATCTAGATCAGATCACATAGTAACACGTCCAGGCGGGTCTTGAAGACCTCCAAGGAAGGAGACTCCACAACCCCTCTGCACAGCCTGTTCCACTGCTCCCTCACCCTCACAGTGAAATAGTTTTTTCTTACATTTAAGTGTTTTTTAAAAAAGTTTTGAAAATCAACAAGGTCAACTTGACATCATTCTGTGACAGTGTTGGCAGTATACGTGAAGAATCTGAGGAGATATGGTAATTTTTTTTTTTTTTTTTTTACAGAAGACGAGTATTATTTATGATAAAATCAGCAGCATATGGCGGAAAAGTGGTTCAGAAGCACTACTAAGCTCATGCTGGAGAGAAGTGAAGGAGAGCAAACTGAGAAACAATTAAGAAGTCTGGATAAAGTCTCATACAAGAACTGATGCACATTTGTATTACCGTTCACAGTAAAAGCGTTGTAAATGATTGTGATCATTGAAGGAAATACAGTCTGAAAGTAGTCCCAAGCAATATTATTCCTCGTGACTACAAGTTCTCTAGCTCCCACTGCAAGGTACTGATGGGAACTCACACTAAAAGGGACAGAAAGGGAGAGTCCCAGAGGCATAGGTGGCAGCTGCATGTCCTGATGTCTGATTTAGTTCGTATATTGATAGAGGAATTGATTACAAAATTTAAAATTAATGTGACAAAGGAATGACATATTTACACACGTATACAAGCGTTGCTGCCTTAAAAGTCCAATATCACAGTCTTAATTAGGAGTCAAACACCAGCAGAAGTAACTTATGGAAGAAACGTGGATGATGAAGGGAACAATTTAACAGTGTTCTGCTACAATTACACATTCAGCTCAGCTAGGAACAAATGTAAAACTAACTAAAGCATTAATATGAAAACAAAATAATGGATGAGGGAAGAAAAGAATTTGACAGCAAAGTAGAAGCTAGGAATTGGTAAAATGTAGGAAGGAAACAAAGGACATAATCATCAGTCAGTGGAGTGATAGTTAATAAAAAGCACTCATATCAAGAATAAAAGAAATGTTAACAAGTCCATCATTTATGTAGCAGTGGTGGAGTTTATTGCATAAAAATCCAGTAGTATACAACAACGTAAGCTCTATGGAAGTGTAAGTGTATCATTTGTACTGAATAGTGCTCAGCATAGTTCTGTACTTGCAGAAAGATCAAGTATTGATGTCAGAACAGGACTGAGATAAAATATTTTCAGTTTCAACAGAAACTCAATAAGGTGTTAAAAAGGAGTCAGTAACATTGTATACTTTAAAATCCACAGCTCTTGATAACTTGTAACATAGACTTAAAAAAAAGTGAGTAGCCTTTTGGTCTTCTAATACTAATTTTAAGTAAGCCCAGATATACGGGGAATATCAAAGAGGATAAGAATAAAGAATATTTCCATGCTTTAATTTTAAAAAAATGCAAGTAGGAGATATTGGAATATTATATATGTGATAATAAAAGGCACTTCTGTGTATAAGATACATATGTAAGAAAATCCATCAATATAAGATTAACTATTTGTACTCTTGTCAGAGCACATGATTGGACATTTTAACAGCTTAGCTGAAAAGGTGATGAGAAGACTGTAAGTCAAAACTAAATGAGTTCTGAAAGGTATGTTTTGATTCAAACAAATTAGAAAAAAATCATAGAGCATATGTGTTAGAGATTAAAATCTCTTGAACTTTATTTTCTCTTTTTCTATAAGTTCAATATATTTATGGTTTTTTATATGCTTATACAACTCTTCATTGCAGATGTTCCGTAGTGTACTGCTCTAAGGCTTTAATCCAGTGGGCCCTACTCCAGAATGCATTACAATACAGTGTAGCTCAATTATTTTACTCATTAAATTGAATGACCCTCTTAGCTGTACATTCTTTTCCACTGGTGTCTACAATTTTCACACAGTGAAGTAGATCAGTCTGGGTTTTTCTGATGTCATAACCTTGAGCAATAGTTATCTGGTGCCATCCCAAGCATACATCTCACAATACCTGGTGAGCAATGTGAGTACTGGGTTATGGTGACTGAGAAAAACTAAAGTGACTTCTTGTGAAAGTTTATCTTCTGTGTTGAGTGTAGTAAGCTCTGTGCCTTTGCAGAAGGCTGGGAAAGATGTACAATTTAAACAGACTTCTATAGCTAATCCCTGGGAAATGGATTCCTGCTATGAAAAGGATTAAAGTCAGCATTAAAATATACTCTGCAAGGTTATAAATAAAATTCTGAATTTGCAGATGCCAAACTGTTATCTATTAGTTAAGTATCATATCATATAAGCATCACATCATCATAGTAGCCCAATGTGTAAGGAATTTCAGAGGACCATAGTCCATGTTTGAGGACATAGCCTCTCCCTTCCTGTCATCTACTAAAAGCTGAAATTCATGGCCAAAGAGCCCTCCAATACCAGTAAAACTTAAACTGCTTGCTGTTTTATGCCTGATGTGATGAGCTGTTTAAAGAGAAGACAAATGTCAAGACAAATAACTGAACAGTATTATGTTCCCAGGGAACGCTGTTGTTAGATGACAGTAGCAGTTAATGGAAATGCCTATATACACGCACTTTCTCTAATCTTTTGTGCAGTGAAAGGTAAGATAAGCCATTTAATACTCCCTATGCATCAAGGCCATACAAGCCAGTCATGTTACTTCTGAGAATCTCACATCTCAGCAGATAAATAGTCAAGGACAAAGCCAAAACTTTTATCCATTCTTGAAACATTGTAGGAGATTGACTGAGTGATCACAAAAATAGATAAGGTGATAGCTACTCAGAGAAATGTTTTTTTGTGGGGAGAAGAACACTGAGCAGCACCATTCCCTCTAAATACTTGAGGTTTGGAAATCCTAGATCATTGCTTTGTCTTGTGCACCTTATTGATGAACAATATATATGGCTTATAATATTTAAAAGTATATCTGATTTCTGAATACTTAAAGTAGCCAACTGAATCAGTCTGTAGGGCATATGATAGGAATGGAAAAGTATACTCTTTGTACATATATGTTTTGCTAACAGAGATCTGCAACTCATTTGTTCATCAGACTGTTGTTAATCTGAACAGTGAGAGGGAAAGGGAGAAGGTGGCAAGCCAGAAAACATGAATTAGCTACAAACCAAAGAAGGAGAGAACTTTCAGTGGACAGGACATAGACATGAAGTAAAAAAATGAAATATTCCTACAAGCCATTTCATATAGATATGCACCTACCACACATAAAAGTTCTCCACTGAGTCCTTTCATAAATTCTCTCAAGAGAGGAAATGAGAGGTTAAGTAGAAAAAGTCAAATGAGTTAGGATTTATAAAAACTGAAGAATATTCTGTATTTATGTACAGTTTGAATAGACAAGTTGTTCTACAGAGTTGCAAAGGGATATTTAAAGGCTAATGTAGATGAGAAATGGCAGGAAACTGGAGGAAATGTAGAAGAAAAGAAAGCTGAAAAGTTGGCATTCATCAACAAGTATAAGATGACAGTGATACCTCATTAAAAAACCCTTTTGAATTCCCTTAGGCTCTTCGGAATTATAACAATCCAAGATTTTGTTTGGTATTTTTCTCTTCTGCATGTGCTATCACAAGCATACATAAAAAAAGGATTATATAGATTGGATCACTACACTCAAATATATAATTTTCATATTGTGGTATTTTTTATAATTCAAGGTGGAGATGAATTGCAGCTAAATCGCAGTACTTTAGTTCACATGGGCCATTTGTTCCAACACTTAACTGGTTATTTTGACATTTATTTTAAAATCTAAACTCATTTTCATTAAATCTGAGAGATAGTTCTGGGAAAAAGAAAAAAACACAATGCGAAATTAAAATATTTACTTGCTAACATATATACTGTAAAATCTAAATATATGTTGGCACAATATCTGGAAGTATATCTGTCATAATGATTGATAGTATTGAGGAACAGTTAAACAGTGAAATGAATATGATGGTTGGCATCAAACTGAAAAAATTAAATATTGAGAAAAGTCTAGAAGATCTAATACAATCTCTGTATTAAAAATGTATTCTCTACAGAATAAGGATCAATTGACTATAAGATAAATGAGACTTTTAGGTAGAAGTCTAGTCTAGTGTGATGAATGTTCTCTTTCTTAAGATTATACTGAGTGGCAGATTCACTCAGGTAAATTTCTTTTGTTAACGTTGCTCCCATTCCCACCTGCATGTTATTCCTGGAATTGTTGTCAACTGAAAGTAACTTGAAAACTAATATACATAAGTTAAAAATAATATTGTATACCAGTGAAGCATACAGTTCCTACTTGAATGGAAGAATTTATGTTTTCATGTCAATTTTGAAGTGATGTTTATGAGAGTCATTTCAAGTGCACATTTTTGTAAAATCGTGGTAAATAAACACAAACATAGATTTTAAAATCTTAGTTATAACCTCAGTTAAATTTACATATGTGGATGCTGAAGCAAAAGCTTTTTACTGTATTTATTCTTTCTATTAAGAAAATTTTCAGGGATAATCAAATGAGGTTGCTGTGAATGTTGACTAGTAGAAGTATATTGGCTTCAGTGCTTACAGAATGCCGATAATACTCTCGTACACAAGAATTCCAAGAATAAAATATTGTATGATATTACAAATCTTTGAAAATTTATTCAATCAGTGGAAAGATGTGAATTCTCTGTTATTTATATACTAAACCCAGAAAGGGAGATGTCTTTGGAATATTTATGCTTAGTTTACTGAGTACAAAAGCTTATGAATTAATTACCAGTCAAATCAGAAGTAGATAGAAATGTGAAATTAATGAGAAAATATTTTATTTTTCTAATAAATTATTCATTGTCACTTCTTTTTCTCTTTCTAATAAAATGGTTTCTGGTGTTAATCTCCAAACTTTACCCAGGAACAAACAATTCAAAGATAGACGATGACAGTTAAAACATTGTTTTAGTGGTTTGGGAACACTGTATTTTAGTTGCTGACTTACATAAAAGTGTTTTCTACTATAAATTAACTTACACATTAACAACTGTTTTAAGTTGAAATGTAAAGATTTTGTTTAAAAATAACACCACATTTTAATACATTTCAATATCTGTCAAGATATGTTAATAGAAATTTTGAAACTGTTAATTAGTAAAATACAGAAAATTTTTTCTTTGTTTCCACTAATCTCTTTCCTCCCAGACAACAGTGACAAGTCAACTGATTAATACTATTGAGAAGGGCTGTGACAGCAAAATGCAGCACACGTTTGTTAGATAATTTTTGGTGAACAAACAGTTGATCTTTGAGCTCTAGAGCCTTCTATTACTTACTTTCTATTGAACTCACTTAACCCATACCAAACAAGTCCATTTTTTTTTTTAAGACTTTTAATCTCAAACAAATATATCTTGTCTGAATTGATTTAATCTAGGAAATGTAGTTGTTTTTTATCAGTCATTCCTACACAGTCATGGCAAGTAGCTTGCAGAATAATGTAATTCCATTTCAGTATATTAAGATTTTTTTTTCCCAGAATATAAACATAATCCACAAAAACCATACCAAACCCAAAATTTTAAACCAGTACTGTTGATTGGGTTTATAAATGAAGATTTTTTCAGTTTTATTAAGTATTCATATCTGTGTTAAATACATCTCCTGGAATAAGAAATAGAACTGGATAGGATTATCGATCAACTGTTAGAACTAAATGCTTTTGTTAGTCTCTATGAAAAATGTATGTATGCTTCATAAACAATATTTCACTCAAACAATAAATTGATCTCTTGTCTGATACACTGATTTTGAGTAAACTTTGTCTATATGAGAGTATTGTTTTTTAAATATGACAACTATAAGTTCACCAAGGGATCAAACTCGTTATGCCAGAAACAATTAAATATAATCTACAAATGATACTGAGGAGGAGTATAATTTGTCAAGAAAATACAAGGTCATAAAGATATAAGTAGGAAAAGGTAAGTAATATGAATATATCTGTAAAAATTGGAAGGCTCTTTGAGTCTCTCTACATTTATTTCTACATTTATTTTCTTGTTCTTTGATAGTCATGGAGATGGAATGGAAATGCAAAGTCTAGCTTACACAGAAGCTACTTGCAAAGATACTTGGCAGCTGCAGGAAACTCAAAAGACGTGAAGCTGATTAGCAGCCTTGTCCTTCAAAAGGTGAGGTATTGTGAAAACCATTAAATTTATTTCTTAGACCAATGAGTGGGCAAAGTCAAATAACCTTTAATTTTGTTATCATTGTATGACAATGTGTTCCACGTTCAATCCTAACAAATTTTCATGTCTAGCTAAATGTAGTAACAACAGAATTCAAAATTGATGTGTACTTTTGCATTGTGTTTATATGTAAAAGAAACAGTACTCAAATAGCATTGTGCTGAATTTCCAGACAAGAAAGGTACATTTTCTTCCTATGTGAACTGGTAGATTCAGCTAAAGTCCAGAGCTTCATATTTAATTTTACTTGTAAATGATTGCTGCTTTAAATCATTGGTTATGGTTTATTTATAGAATAATACATAGTTCACAATTAAATGCTGAGCAATAAGTGAATCAAAGGATTCTGCTGATGCCTCGACTCACAAGGGTGCAACTCAAGAGCTTTATAAAGGGCAGTAGAATCTGAGTAAAAATTAAACCCCCTAGTATTCAGTATGGGATCACGCATTATAATGCGTAATAGAGCTAAAAGAATTATTATAATACGGCAGTAAATAAAAAGAAAATGTATCAAACAGCAGAATTTAGAATCCTTTCAGAGGCTTTCAGTTTATCATGTGAGAAGTTAGAGATTATACTGCATGAGAAATAAAGGTAGAGGAAAACTATTTTATAAACACATTTATGTCCTCAAAAATAATTTATTCTTAAATAGTTAAAACTGGTTGATTCCAGATGTCATACAGCTGTTTTCCAACATAATAGGACAATAATTATGCCATGGAAAGAAAACATTAATTCACATATCTCTGATGAATTTTGGATAGGCTTACAAATATTAAAAACTTAAATTTGTTTAACCAGTGTAAGAATAATATAAAAAACTTTCTAGTACAAGAAATGTCTTATTACAAAAATGATTCACAGATCCAATTCATAAAGTCAACATTCCTTTATTTGTGAAAGAAACTTGACTGACAAAGAATACACTTTTAGGCTCAAATGAAGATTATTTTTGACAGAGACACTTCAGAGTTTTTTAGATTGTCTGTTCTTAAAAATGAGTAATAATGACCCCTTTACACTTTTTTCCATACCATCTGCTCATCTGGTGTATCTGTTGAGCTGTAAGCAAGGATACCAATTGATATTTTGATATGCAGTCATTTTTGTCCATAAGATATTTACTCTGGTTCCTCACAACTGGCTGTACTTAGTCAAGCAATTCCCTAATGTGGCCACAATAGCTACACAACCAGTGATGCTGTGGAAGCTCATCATATGCCTTACAAAGTGTTTCTGCATTTTTCCCTGACCCTCTCTAGTCAAAGAAATAAAGTAGCAGACTATAGAGGTTGATCAGACCTCAGGATGAAATTTCTCTGGATTTAGAGGACACTTTGTTACAAATCATACTGGAATTGCAAGTATTCAACAGATAATTAAACATTTGGGGATTTTTTTTTTTCATATAAATGTTTACAGAACAGCTCCTTGAGAAGCAAAGGAGAAAGGCTGGTATCTTGTTTTCTGATAATTATCCATCTAACATCTATGTTGGAAATCACAGATGTGCAAAGTCTTACCATGTAGGGGAGTATAATGATTTTTAATATGAAGTTCAGCAAAGTCTGCTTTACACTGGCATTTTTTTCCTAGAAAGCATATAATACTAAATTGAATTCCATTCTGAATAATACATAATATAGTAACTATAACTTTTCTGGAGTTCCCATTCTCAAAGTCCAACTGAAGTCATAGGACATTATTTTCAAAACAATCTTTCCAATAAATTGTAGTAAATAATTAAAAAAAAATCAAAAGTCATGCAATAAATGCACAGTGTTGATATAGACAAAATGCCTAATGAACATGTAGATGAATAATTTTTGCAAAGCACATGGAAATGCATGATACCAAACTAAGATATTCATACAACCATTGCTTTAGGGATCATGAGGGATTCAAGACAGGTAGGAGTATTTCTGGTTGGTTTGTTTGTTTGTTTTCTTTTTTATTGTAGCATTACTTTTCCCCTCTGGAAATATGAAGGAAAAGAACAAAGAAACATGGTAGGTGAAAAGACACACTTAATTCACAGTAAAAATACCCACAGAGAGGACAAAGGTGATGGAAGGCAATATTTAAGGTTAAAAGAGGATTAGATTGTCCTTACTGCTGTCTTGTTAACTTTAGGAAACTTTTAAGAAACAAAGACTTCACATTTAGAGAGGTAGTAAGTATAAATGAGAGATTGCAGGAAGACCTGTCTTTTGGAGAAAGTCAGAAATTGAATGGGACATGTGTTATATAAATATTTGAGGATCTGAATTAAGAAAATAATGTGATTAGTTATGTTGGACAGATACTTGCATCAACAGAAAAATATTATCAAAAGGAGTCCTTTGATGAGGTATATTGGACAAAAATGTTCCTATATACATCGTAAAGCAGAGTATATATTGCAGGGGATTATCTGTCACAATCTGAATGGTGGTTTTGCTCGTGGTTACTTATTTTGATAGTTTGTAAAGTACCTGGGAACATTTTGTAGAAAACGTAGAACACAAGAAACAAAAGATTTCTGAATAGTTTCATTCTCAATTCTATGTTTATGTAAACAATCAGTTTTCAAAAAGTGCTGTAACAACCGGTGCCAATGATTTGAAAATCCATAAATTTCTCCAAAACACCTAATAGAAATTTGAGAGTCTCTCATATCCTTGCACAGTTTTAAAAATTTATATAGTTTTCAGGACTGTAGATGAAAGGATACCAGTAATCACATGTTTCTGCAATACATGATTGGCAATCAAACTAGTGACCCAATTTAAAATTGTTTTCATGGCTTTGTACAGGTTTAAAAATTAAGAATTTATACCAAAATCTTTTTTGGTCAAGCTGATCGCTGAAACAAGATGCTGGTGAAACAGTATTTTGAATAAACCGTTGAAGTACTCTGTCTCTCTTGTGGAGATAGTAGCAGTCCAAGGAAACATGATATGTAGATGAAATTTCTTAACTTCGTCATAGTTTAATGAAGTATTAATCCAAATTAATCCAAATTTCTCTATCTTGGTTTCTCAGATTAATTCAAAATATTTTTTACCAGTATTAGCTGTCTATCCTCACATTCTTTGTGTTATGCTGGGCAGAGAAGTAGAACAGTTCACTATCTGTTGAACTTACCTCCCCTTCTGTGGACTTTAAGTGCAATTCTTTCCTACAGGTAGCTTTTAAGTCTCCTGCAGCTGCGTTGACTTGCACTCCCCTGGGTGCTTCCATAACCAAAGATCTGGTGGGAGATTCAAGTCTGAAATACAAAAACAATCATAGAAAAAAAATGTGCTGAATCAAATCACCAAAAATCACACAACTCACAAATCCATAGTGTGTGTCGGTATAAACGCATTTTGAAAGTTAAAGTGATTCCCTCACTACTCGTTATGTCCCAGAGAAAGAAAAAAATAAGTATGTGTCTAAATCTATTCCTATTTAAAACAGCATTTAAACATATACTGGTATAAACTTATATGCTTAATAATGTTTTCTAGCATTAGTACCTAATTTATTTCACTGTACTAATATTGAAATATAGGTACTTAAGAATCAACATATCTCTATGAGTGTTTGGCAGGTTAATAAAGTGTGCTTAGTGATTGAGGATAGATGCTCAACTAAGTAAAAAGAAAACAATAGACTTTAAAAGTTTTAAATAGTTATGTTAAACTCATTAGAATGACTTTACTTTCACAGGCTCATTCATATTTTCAGTAGGTTTAGCGGTTTTACGTATGAAGAAGAGAGAATCATAGAATCGTAGAATGGTAGGGGTTGGAAGGGACCTTTAGAGATCATCTAGTCCAAGCCCATTGCTCAAGTGGATTCACCTAGATCAGGTCACATAGGAACATGTCCAGGCAAGTCTTGAAGACCTCCAAGGAAGGAGACTCCACAACCCCTCTGGGCAGCCTGTTCCACTGCTCTATCACCCTCAAAGTAAAATAGTTTTTTCTTATATTTAATTGGAACTTTTTGTGTTTCAACTTCATCCCATTACCCCTTGTCCTGTTACTAGCTACTATAGAAAAAGAAATTCTGTTATGACTGTTATTGTGGGAATTTTGCACACTTTTTCTCTTCTGTCATGTTATGACAGGGCTAAGACTCATGTCAATTGGTCTTGTTATCTTTCCTCAAAGCAATTACTGTTTTTTAATGTCTGACTTTCCATTTCTCCCTATTCAAGATCTTCCATCGACCTTAAAGGAGAAATATAATACTTTCTTAGCTATCTTATCTCACAGTATTGTACAAGTTTCTCTTGGAACTGAAGTACTAATGCAAGGATTTTGTAGAAGTCACGTTCACACTCTGAATAAGAAAGATGATCAGATGAAAACTGTATTGAACTCAGAAAAAAATTTGTATTCTGGTTGTGTTCAGCTAGAGACTTATTGCAAAACGCTGTTAAGAGGGAGACAAATCTTGTAATCTATTTATATCCCAATAATATAGTGACAGAGAACAGTTCCCCTTTAGCTGAACAAAAGCTTTTTGTAAGATGAAATCTATTAATGATAGAAATATCTAGAATGAAGAGCTTGAAGAAAACATTTTATTTCCTTCTTCAACAAATTGTATTTTGAGTGTTAGGTCATGTCCATCCAAAAATATAATGAGGTACTAGATGTATAAAGGGAAAAATAGTTTGACAAAAAATTTGCTACAGAAAAGCCAAGTGAAAGATCTGTCAAGCAATGGAACAAGACAATTTCAGTGTATTTCAACTATTGCATTTTTTAAGTGTGCAGAACAGTGATAGATTATCATTTTGAAAACAAAATACTACATTTGCATGCAAAGTAAGCCACTGAGATGGTGTCTGTGAAAAGCTCTGTTTGTTACATGTCACTGACACTTAATAGGGAAGGGGAAAAGAAAAGGGGGGAAAGTAAGTATTTGGCAATATAAAATGAAACTATTAAAGCAGGTGCTTATGTAGAGGAAAAGAATATTTGTGGCTACCTATATAAAAAAACCACACATGGGAGATACAAACCATAGAAAAATCTATATTTCTGGTACAAACAGAATGTCTTAGACATTTTCTTTCTTTCCCCCTTTTTTTTTTTTCTTTTTTTTTTCTTTCTCTTTTTTTAAAATATTCTATGTGTAGAATTTAATAGAAGGTTCTGCAGTTCTTTGTACCAGGGAGGAATCAAATTATCATAAAATACTTGGTCAGGCACATCAGTGTTTTTCAGGTGATGGTTTGGGAACAGAAGTTCCGGCTATGATAGAAGAAAAAGAGCTTCCAAAACCTTTCAGAAATCATATAAACTATAATGTTTAGAAAATCGGTTTTCCAAAGTTCCCTGTAATTTTAATGAGGTTTTCCCTTGAATTAAAAATGAAAGTGAATTGAGTAAATGTTAAATTATTTCATACTTCCATTCCATGATTTTAAGCAGCATAGTTTTGTAATTTAAAAATTACTTTCCAGGAACATTAACATTTCTCTGTAGTTTCAGCTCCCATTTCATAATTATGAAGACAAAAGTGTTCTTAGCTACATTTATTGCATTGAATTGATGGGTGTTTGCAAAGTCACAAATATTTCTGGTTTTGTAACATCAAAACCACTCTCAGACCTGACTGAAATTTTCCATAACTGGACAATAAGAATATATTTAGGAATAGAAACTATTTTTTTTGAACAATACACATTTTTTTTCAAAGCATGTGACAGTGCACAGCTCAAAATTTCAAAATTGTTTGTCATGAGTTAAATTTACATAAACTAATTCCAGCTTGTATAAAATGAAAACATTTGGGCAATTAATTTTTGAACATGAGAAGTTGTTAATATAATCTTTCTACATACTGTGGAGAAGAATATTTTTTCAGACAGTACAGTTTTTTAGCAGTTTTCTGAAATCAAATAATGTAGTAAAATGTCAACAAATGGCTGATGATCAGCAGAGCACTTTTTAGTACACAAACCATTAGTAAAATTGAATGCCTAACTATATTTTACAGTTACTAATTTACGTTTCTTCTGATGATCTACATCTGAAAAGTGACTTAGCAGCACAATTGACAGCATACTACTGGCAATGAAAAATTCTAAACACATAGACAATTTTCTCAATGTTTTGAGATTAATTACATTTAAGATGCAGCTGATTTATAATATTTTTCCCATCATATAACCTCTACTATAAACTTATTGTAACACTCCATGTGTTACAATACTCACTCATATGTGCATAATTACAATAGTGTATCAAGAATTTTCTTTCTTTTTATATTCACTGATGGCCTGTCAGTGTGGCTTTTACATCTATGAGTGAATCCTACTCATATAGTTTTTTCTTACTCAAACAACAAATAGCTATGATGGAGAAGGTAACTAATGCTACTATTAGACAGAAAGTACAACACTGTAGGAAAGACAAAGAGGGTTTTAAAAAGAGATTTTTAAGTCAATTTGCTATATATGATGCACACAGATGATCTAGTCAGAGCACAGATTTTTTTTCTCTTCAATTATCAATAGTTAATTTGTGGAAAAAGATTAATTGAAGAGGATCAAAGCTATATGAATTTGAGTTGGATTTGTTAAAGAATTACTACCAAATCCACAAACTTTTAAAATATCTTGAATATTTTCCTTTCAAGGTGTTAAAATATTTCTCATTAGAACTACAGAAACATTTATTTTTCAATTAGCATTTTCTGTTTAAAGGCTGACCTAGATTATGTTAAAGAAAAACAATTAAAAAAATTGAAATAAAGAACTTCATTTAGATTTTAAGAAATATTTTAGACATATACTCATAATTTATCTATGTTGATTTTGCTCTGTTGGCTTGCAGAAGGTAGTTCTTAAAATAGCAGGAAATAGAAGATTCCCCTGTGCATATGTGAATAATTTATTTGTTTCATGACTATTTAAGCAATGCATCCAACCCATACTACTGAGTAAAATGATTAATATGTACTTCTATCAATTTGGAATCTTATTCAAAAACAAAGGATTAAAAAATATACTGTCAACCAGGGATTGCACACGTTAAGAAGGTACTTATTTCCACTTTACTGGTATCTTTACACCTGGGGATCAATAAATACTTTAATATTCCCAAGTATTTAACTTTTCTGTATGATGGTCTTACCAACATACTGGATTTTATTTTCAGTTACCATAGGAATCCTGTTATTTATCCTGAAGTTTATTACATTTCATTTTTTATAACGAAATGTTTTTTTTTTTTTCTTCAGGATGATGATTTTTTTAAATTGAAATGCAAAGGTAAATGCAGGCTCCCGTATATCCTTAATATTGTTCATTGATTTTCATCTATCTTTTATCGAGAAGCAAAATTCTCAAATGTCTATGTGAAGCTCTCTTTGATTTATATAGAAATCTAACTTTAAGGGCCACATTTTGATTTTCTATTTTGTGACTTCATAACAAAGGTCTTAAGTAACAGAAAGTTAAATAAATGTTTTATGGAATAGGTAATGGTCTAAACCAGTAAATATTAACATGACCTTTTTTTTTCCCCTCAACATACAATTTTTCAACACGCAAACAATAAAATAAAGGAGAAACGTTCTTGACTTAACTCAGACAGTAGAATGGCATTTAGTACAGCATTTCATGTCATGTCCATGCTCTGCATGTCACTGACTTTGGCATACGCCAGCATGTCCTTATTAGAACTTCTAAAATTCTCATTAACCCAGAGATCACCTCACTGGGCTCAAACCTGAGTTCTAATTCTCCTGTACCTGCAACTGGTTTTAGTTCAGTGGATCTGCATTATCATAGCTACACTTGAAGCAATTGAATATTTTAATGAGATTTGACATAGATGATAGATCAGAAAAACATTTTTCCCGTGCAGGGAAGTGAAGAATCTCTTCTGATTATATAAAAAATATTAGTTACTGATGAGGAAAAGTAAAGAATAAAATGTCATTGAAGAGTTTTTTTAGTGATGTTATTAAAGGACTATAAAAAGTGAAGAAGCATGTAGGAAAGGTGAGAAGTGCTGGAGAAGGCAAAAGTTTAAAGCAAGAGCTTGACAAAATCAAAGGGAGATATCAGGAAAGTTAAAGAGAATTTAATGTATGATTGTTTCTTTGAGTGGGTGAGCTCATAGCCAGAATAACTAGAGCCTGGGAAACTATCAAAATCAGAAATAATATTAAGTTCCCAACAAACCAAAAACCTAAGCCAAATTTCAGGTACTAAGAAATCATGCATTCTAGAATGTGAAATCCACTAAAACAGAGTCCTTTGAAAATCAATAAGATTAGTAGAAATGCAAGCTTTAGAATGTGAGGTTTCATTTTTTTAGAGAAATATCACATGTTTCAAAGTCTAAACTTGCAGGCTGTGAGACAAAATCAGCGTATGAGACAATCCAAAATACTCCCTCAAGGAAAGGTATAAGTATGAGAATAGTATTCATCGTAACCCTTACATCTTAGAGCTAACCTGTTCCACCCAGAACAGTCGTCTTCCCATAATCTTGCTTAATTTTGTTCTCACTTGAAATCCCTCCTACACACGCTCAGTCACTCTGCTAAACAGCCTTACATGAAGTTTATTTTCTTTCTAGAAACAGCTCCATTACCTGAGTTGTCTTTCAAAATATATTTTCTTAAAATAGAAATCTATCTTGTCAGAAAGATTGAAGTAACATGCCCACAGATAATACTCAAGTGGCTGTCAAGAGTAAGATCTGAACATAAAGTACCTGGGGGAGGGTGAAGAGCCAAATGGAACAACTTGAACAACTGGAAATGCATGAGAACTTTTTGATATTAAATCTTCCTATTTTTGAAAACAATTAGCTTCTTATGATTAGGAAGTGACAGTCCAGACCACTTGTAATCATCTAATGATATTTCCAATATTGCTTTGCCAAAGGGCCTTAAGCTGATATAAACAAATGTATTTTGCTGAGATAAACTGTGACATATTTTTGAATCATATCATGTGGAAAATTATTCTGCTGAAATTCCTTTGACAGGTTGGCTTCAAACTCTTCAGACTAAGTGTAGTAGAAAGTCTGGAATATACTTTCCAGTGGCTCATACTATGAAGTAAACATTTTTCTTTTTTTCTTTTTGACAATGAATTCTATTTTGAAATACAACCAAGGAGAGAATGAAAATTGCAGGATAAGACTTGTAATATCTTTGATTCTTCTCTGTTCTTTAGGATACCTCTGGAGTTCTCTATCTAATCATAGATACAAGCAATAGGAAGTATTTGATGGATGGCAGAACTAGTAGTTTCATAGACTTATGTACAAACTGTAACTACCCAGCAGGTACTCTTCCATTCTCTGAACTTCTATTTTCTTATACTCAACCTATATGAGCTTGAGATCATTTGTCTGGTTCCAACATCATGTTAGGACAAGAATCTGAATCCCACCCTATACACCTACAACTTTGCCAGAAACTCCATGTTCTCTACACATGACCTGACCATGAAACAAGATATGTCCAAATCTGAGGATAGTCTGAAGCCATGTGTGTGCAAACAGGTAAACGCACAACAATAAATACTAATAATATTAGCTGACTTTCTGTTTGAGCCTCTAGTTAGGCATTTGTTTGCAGAAAACACATAGAAACTTAAGAATCCCTTGGCTTTCTACCAAATATGGATGAAAATGACTAGCTGCTTCACAAATTATCAGGGAGATGAGGGAGAAAATAGGCAGGTGGCAAAATTAAGAAGACCTATTTTCATGGGAAAATGGCTGAAGAGTAACATAAAAAATGGAACTACTACTGGAAACAAAAAAGGAACAACTAGAGTTGGAGTCTCTTCTGGGAAAAATTTAGTATAAGAAAAAATAAGGAAATTAATTGCTTCTCAAAAAATATAACTTTTTATTATTGCAGTAGTAAACTTATTCACTTTAAAATCATAAGACAGGAAATGAAAACACTGTGAATGTTACAGTAGCATTACTTGGTCTTAATGACACATAGTACAGGTTTTATTGTCTATAAGTAGCATATGAAATCATGTTTCACCAGAAAAACGACAGAAATTCAGAATATTCAGATATGATATAAAAAGACTGTATTTGATGTAGAGTCAAACTGCATTGCAGAAACGGGTTCTGGCATCACTAACGTTAGCCTCTAGGTTGTTGATCAATTTTCATTAAAAAGTCAAACACTTTTACTGAGAAAGTAAGTAGAACCTAACATCATTAAAACAGCACAGGAAGGAATCTGTTGTTTTTTTGGTTTGTTGGCTTGTTTTTGTTTTGTTTTTTTACTCTACTGCATCTTCTCCCTTTTTTTGAAGTTTGATTTGTTAGAGTCACAGTGTTTGTTTTACTCTCAGACTGCTCAGATGTCTAAAAAGTTCATGTCAAAATTCTGTCTTATACTTTCTCTGGCTCCATGTTTCTATAGGATAGGTATTCTGTCCCATTAGTAAAAAAACCCTTAAATGTCTCAAAAAAAGGCTCTTAAAAACCATCAAGCAACTCTGACTGAAACAAAACCCTTGCACAAGACTTATGTATTTTTAATTCTTATTGGAGTTAAAGTAGGATCCTACTGGCTTGACCAGTTCCTTGCTATTTGATCAATTTTCATCTCATTATGCCCAGCATTAGCTTGCAGGATTAGCTGTTAGTCAATAGTATGTGAATCTTGAGGTAAAAGAGAAAAACCCCTGATAAATTTGATCTTGCAGTTATCCCCAAAGAACAAATTAATTCACTCTCTTGTTAACAGAGGCTATTGAGGGCAAAACTATCTACATTTAGCTACTGTCTACTTCTTGATATTACCTATTAGTGCACCATATTTTAATGCACTATTAGACAAATACTAATATTTGGGAGCCTATTATATGGGCAGTTTAGTTTCCCTAACTGTGTTCCAGTGAGAAAACGTAGCAAGAGAAAGAGGAAGATTAAATTATTAAGATATAATTAATTTTTCTGATTCTAAGGCATGATTTTTTTATGCTCCTTATCCCAGCTAATGAAAGTCAGATTTAATTAGTTTTTGGGTTTTGATACAAAAGGGCTCACTAATTTTCACAAAGGATTTTAGAAAATCATTTTCTGAAAGCAAATCCTCACTAGCTATTATTTTAAAATACAAGACAGGAGAAAGATGTTACTAAAGTGGTTAGGCACATAAGAAGGAATTATTTAAAACCTCAACCTGATTTTTTTTCATGATATATTTGTAATAGCAAAAATTACAAATACTTCTCTGTCTGAAGACCTCAAAATCTAGCTATAGAACAAAGAATGATTTAGGCAAAGTTTAGATTTGTAAAGCCAACATGAATCTGAGTTTTTATTTTTGACTTCTCGTCCAGAATAGATTGAACTAAAATTCCAGGATGTTAGGGGATGTCATCATGAGTCTTATATGTATCAAAGCCTTAAACCAAATGTTATAATGCAGTTTAATTTTCAGTAATCAAGGTGGTCAGAATTTCATTTTTTAAATCCAGTGCTGAACTGGTTTACATATCTAAGTTTATGAATAATTTTCCAGTATAATTTTCTTTTTGTTAAAAAAAAATATATATATTACTAAAATGCACCATATCTTGATGTCTGAAGTTTATTACTTGACCAAAAATACTTATGCCAGCATAAAAAAAAATGAGATCATTCATATTTTAATAAATGTTCTAACATATATTCTTTTCTCTTTCAGGCCTCTGTATACGTAGTCCCATAGCTTAATATATTTGCATATATGCACATGAACTTGCTGTCAAACTGCAGTCACCTGTGTCTACCGAAAAAATGTTAATCTCAATTCATCAAATTCTCTACTGTCTGAAGTTATCATTACCTTCAAAAGTTCTGGGGCACAGGTGGGTGGTACTTGGAAAAAAATACATTGTTTTAGGACTGTCAGTACGGTCTAATGGACACTTTGACTAAGCTTGTACTAAAATATTAGTAAGTGCTAGGAACCAGGAGAGACCACTGGAATCTGACCATCTATGCAGTTAAATAGTGGTCAGTATATTTGAGAGTCAATTGATAATTATGAGCCAAAAAATTGTAGGCAATATTTGAAGACCATTCCCACTTGGCATTTAGGATGCAACTATTCTGTTTTAGAAGGTAAAATAATCTTAGAATACCTATGTGGTTTTATCATTTGGGCCAGAAGATGGGTTCTGATGTTTTGTTTCTGTGACAGAAGCAGCTTCTGAGGCCATGGGGAGATGTCAAGTTATGGTTGGTGACCTGTTTGTTTGGCTGTCTTTGGTAAAAAATCATCTAAATGAAAATCACTGTTTCCGGACAACATTTTTTAAACTATCCCAAAAAAACTCCCTATATATATATATATATATATTTATTTTGAAAACAAATGTAGGGCATGAAACAGTTTTTTTGTTTTTAAAAATAACTTGAAATAAGATTAAAAGACATATAGTAACTGGAATTTTCAAAAGGATATATATGATCTGAGTGTGTAAACCTATTTTACTGTCTAAAAATTTCACATAAATCCACGTTTTTTCATAGTTCTTTAAAGCTACAAGGTTAAAAAGAGTTTGCAGGTTACTTTCTAGAAAGTCTCATGCCAAAAACCAAGACACCTCTGTCCCGACAGTAGTTGTCATCATTCTTAAAATATTTAAATTATTTGAGAGTTTTAAAAAAGGAATATCACTAAATGTTAACTAATAGATAGGAGCACATGTGTACAAAAAGTTGCCGAACATAATATAGACTGAATATATTAAGAATAAAGTCACTTACACATCAGCTAATGTTGCTTGACCAAACAGCAAGGGTCTCTGTTTCATCATTTTTATATATATATATAAATTTGGTGTTAATTATTGAGAGGGCAGAAAGTCAAATGCAAAATTCTCACTGATACAAATCCATCTTGAAAAATGAGATAAGGGAATGATGCAGCTGAAAAACATTAAGCATGGCAATGAATAAAGCCAAAAGACAGGAGAGGTGAGTGGCTGATATGTAACCTTCACAAGGGGTAACAGGATGAAGCAGGAACACAAAAAGTTCCACTTAAATATAAGAAAAAACTATTTTACTGTGAGGGTGATAGAGAAGTGGAACAGGCTGCCCAGAGGAGTTGTGGAGTCTCTTTCTTGGAGGTCTTCAAGACCCGCCTGGACATGTTCCTATGCAACCTGATCTAGGTTGACCTACTTCTGCAGGGGAGTTGGACTAGATGATCTCTAAAGGTCCCTTCCAATCCTACCATTCTAAGATTCTATGATTCTATGAACATGAGGTGAACCCTAGTGAAACTATTGTTGAAGACACAGTTATCTGTTTTACCACACATTTGCAGTCTTTTATTATTATTTAATTACTAGAAAGTAGATAAAGCAGTTTGTACACATTCTTCTGAGTGGGAAGAGTTCCACCCTCTTACTCCAATTTTTGGACCCCTGAAGAAAGAAAAGCTTATTATGTTTCCACTTTGATTTCTGCTGAACTCCTTTGATTAGAGATTTGATTAGAGAGCCTACCCCTCTGATCATCACTAATAAACATGTTTACGACTACTCTCAACAAAGGACTGACAGGAGTCATGGCAGGGGATAGGGATTTTTAATATAAAGATCTAATAAGTAGGATCCTCTGGAAGATGTCAAGGCATTACATCACCTTAACATGTTTAGTGTATATAATTAAACACAATCATTACACAATCTTATGCCCCATATACTATGGTTAAACTTATCTATATGGTGTCTTCCTGTGATAGTATTACTGATTGAAGATCCTAAATGCCTTTGCAAATACAGGAAATGACATTTAACAATGCTTTTCTGTAGCAATTGATTGTAAACATCAATGGGCAGGTGAAGAGATTGATATATAATGTTTAGGAATCAGCAGAACAGAGTCAAAGTCTATACTGTTTCTCAACAACTGTCCTGATGGAAACAGAAGGAAGGATCCTTGATTTTCAGTGATTATCATGCTCTCATTAATCATCCATATAAAATACAGATTAGTATTTAGCAGTGCACATATATACATTTTAAGAAAAAGTTTTCTCTATAAATCTTTCTAAATTTTCTTTTTCTCTTTTCTTTTTTATTAATACTTTAGTAAGTTGTAGACTAGATTCTTTACTATTTACTTACTTCTCAAATTTTGTAACTACGTACAGAAAACATTGGATATTTTTCATTTACATGTTATATTTAACTGACTGTGAATTTTTGGTGTTTGTATTTGGAATATGCAAAAAACTCTTATAAGAACAAAGAACACTTGAAGAAAATATCTGGGTCTTTTCTCTTTAACTTGACTTCTATACTGTATACGAGCTCATAAAAAATTAAAAATCTGGGTCTGATGTTATTAAACAGTATTGTATTCATTTGGCGTTAAAAACACTTGACTATTCCAGTCTCTGGGGAAAATGTACTTCCATAGTATACTTCTGTTACAGGAAGAAAGTCATTTATAAAAATGAAAATATTTTACATTTTGTATGATAGAAGTTTTCAGGGTTTTTTTTGACTAGTTAGAACAAAATGGAATCTAATCATTTTTTGGATATGTAGTAGTCATCAATTAGGCAGTATATATTTCTATGCAGATATTTGCTGTTAAGATTAAATTCTTTTCAAGAATACTTGATTTTAAAACAACTTTTTGAAGAACACCTACTTGAGGTCTTGGGAAGGTTCTGCTCTGATATGGGGTGTCTCCACAGAGTGCCCAAACACTGCCCCTTCTGTGCCTAAAATACATAAATAAAAATATAATTTGATTATTTTGGGAAATAAAAACACATTGAAAAGTATAACCACCATTTGACATTTTTAGGACATAATATTTGACTGACTAGTCCTTTATTAATGATTACCAACTTTAGACTTCTACTTAACAGTACATGAATTTCACATACAAATCTGAAAACATTTATAGATTCAAACATTTCAGCACTGACTTGTCTGAATGGTTATCTCAGCACCTTGGAGAAAGATTATTTTACAGAAACGAAAATAATACCATAGTTTGGTTTAAATGTGATGCTAATTTTAACACTTAAATTGAAATTTAATACTTAAATTGAAATGCCAATTTTAAAAAGACTTGAGACAACAGTCTGCAACCTGAAGTGGCTAGTCTGAATCTCAATATCTGACAGCCTCAAAGTTCCCTTCCTTCAGACTTTTCTCATTGAAAATTTTTATCTCAAAGGAATTAAAGTGACTTATCTGGAATGTCCTTTGGTTTTAATATTGGTAGTGGACATGTATTTCCTCTGGGCACTCAAAATCAAGGCATAAAAACTGGGTAACTATTTCTTAAACTAGAATTGAATCTTTATTGAATTTTAATGTCTGTAACTAGGTCCAAGTTGCATATAATAATTTCAGATTTTAAATTACATTACCAAGATTTTTCATTGAAAACAGGATTCATAAAGATCTGAACGCATCAAGTTCTTTCTTAAAGTAATGGAAAACTCAAGAAATGAAAATGTAGTAAACAGCACTATAAAATTGCTGTTTCTCTTTACTCTCTTTAAAAGGATTGGGCACAATAATAGTCATTTATACCACTCAATTTACATTTATAGACAGCAATAGATGTCCTATGTTCTTAGGCATTCAAAAGTTTGTCTTTTTCCCCTGAACCTTATCACCAATTCTATCTTTGAATGTTGATTTCTCCAATGTCAATGTTTTTGTATTTCACTCAGCTTTTTACAGTTTGTTATTTGGTTGGGTTTTTTTTGTTTTGTTTTTTTAAAACAATATTCACATGCCTGTAAGCTTATACTTTCATTTTCTAAAGATGATGTACTATGGACTGTGTATTGATAATAGCCTAGGATTCTTGTGCGAAAGTGTTTTTTTAAAAAAACAAATAACTGGAAAAAAAAAAAATCCTTCACTTAAAATACTCTACTTGTATAAATTTTATAAATATAAATTTATATTTTATAATATAAATATATTAAAATTGTAGGATTTGGAAGACATCTATAGAGATCATCTATCCCAATCTCTCTGTTAAGTCCTATACTATAATCTCCAGTAATCTATAAATATAAACACTTTAAAAATTATTTTTAAGATTTCTCAAGAAAACCAAGAAATCCACTTTCTACAGTCAAACTTTGCTGACTATAGAACCACAGGAGGGAAAAAAGGGCATATCTTTTTACTTAAAAGTGCTCACAGAAGTGCTGTGTTGAATTTACTTTTAAAATGTGAACATTCTGACACCCTTAAGAGACAGGAATAGGATAGCTGTATGACTATACTTACTATCATTCAAAATAAATCTCTCCATCTACAATGGCACACAAGAAATTATACAGGAGTTGAATATCAAAAATTGAAGAGTGAACTTCCAGATTCTGTTCAACTTTTTCATCAGCAAAATTAAATACTTTTAAGGTGAAGGGCTTTTTATACTTTTGCAGGTAGCAATGGGATGTGAAGATGTGAATAACTGAGTAGGATGCAAAATTATCAGTGTTTACTCATGAGAAGACCAGAACTGTAATGGTTGAAAGAGCAGAATTAAGGCAAGGATGTATAATATCACTGTAGTATGGATCAAACACTAAATCAATCGGAAATGCCAGAGATAATATTAGGCAAAGACTGATAATAAAAGATAAATGACAGCTCTAAATTGATTAAGAAGTCAGAATCAGCATTTCCTTACTTTCAGCAGCATTTCTTTAAAAGATGAGGTGTTTCTCCACTAAAAAAACAGAAGTTTGAAAAATAAATAGGCCAAGTTTGTCCAAATAGACTAAAAATATGCAGGTAGAATTAAGAATAAACTGATATAATTTAATATCATTGTAACTCAAACCAAATCAATAAGTTTAAAAGTATATCCAAGTCCTTTTATTGCTTACTAGGAGAAGAGCAGACACAATTATCTTGATTTTAGCAAGAAAATTGAAGAAAATCAGCTAGTCAGAATTTAATGATATGTTTCCA
The DNA here is from genome assembly GCF_028858725.1 of Colius striatus. NCBI lineage: Eukaryota > Metazoa > Chordata > Aves > Coliiformes > Coliidae > Colius > Colius striatus. Next base: position 68,941,946 of record NC_084761.1, on the reverse strand, counting down.
GTAGTTGAACAGGAAGATCAAAAAAATTGGAAAGGGATTGTACAGCCAATAGAAGAAACAGATCAGCATTACTTAAAAATACAGAACAGAATGAAAACTATAGCAAGGTGTTCCCTGTTTTTTAATTTACTGTATATAAATCTGCACTGCTTTGATGGGAAATTAGACTATATAGTTCAGTACTGCTTAGTAAATGGTGCTACAAACATACTTTTACATGAATCATAAATATAACAATATAAATCAAGATTCAAAGTGAATAACATTATTTTTAAATGAAAGAAACAGTCTTCAGGCATTTAGCCATTTACAATGTTAAACACTTATTTTTTACAGAAATAAAACAAGAATCTATTAACTATGTTCTCTGATTTACAGACTCATAACTGTGACCTGCTTTAAGATGAGTGGAATTCTAGAGATAGATAAATTAATCCAAAAAAAGAGTTAAAAGACTTGAATCTTCAAGCCCTTTGAAGTACAGCTCAAAAAAAGTGGTTAGGGAACTGAATTCAAAAGAACGTGAGTTAGAATGGACACCTATAAAAAGTGAACCTTTCAGAGGAAATGAAACAGCAAGGGTATGGAGTACAGGCAAAAGAGGGAAAATCAAAACTGTAATTGTAACTGAATAAAATTATTCCCACCTCTGGCTTCCAGTGGAAGAGAATGAGTTAAGACTGTGCTAAGAAAGAAGCACCTGTGAAAGCAACCTACTGGTTGAAGAATATCAGCCATTAGACGGATTGCTGGAGAAAATGTAGTAAATAGCATGAGTCAGGCAAAAAGGCCAAAATGTCAATTCTCTATTTATAAGGAAATCTCTTTATTTATAGGAGGTTTATAAACACTGGACTTTTAATTTTGGTATTACTTTTTGGTATAGATTGAATCAAAGTGACCCTTTCACTACAAGCAAAGTTAGTCACATATTCTTCATGAGCTCTAACACTCAGAAATGAGAGAGACCAATATAAACTATTAATTTCAGCTCAATTTACTGATTCCTGAAATCCAGCCTTTGGGAATAACCAATCACTATGATATTGAGAAATTTTATAATAGTTCAGAACCAATCACCGTAAAGGGCAAATTAAAGATGGATATTTTATGTGTGCTTTTGTTGGTAAATGCAGTTCTTTGTTTGAAATATAGAAAAACCTTGAAAATTGTAACTAACACCGGAGTTGATTGGAGGAGCTATCCTCCGTGTTTCCCAGGGCTGAATAATAAAGAAGAGCCTGCTTATTTGCATTCTTGTGTAGATAAATTCTTTCCCTATTGCGGATCCTTCAACAAAATCATGTTGGGCTAAAATTAGCAAACAGGCTTCGCTTCTGCACTAAAATTCAGTGTGGTCAGCTGCCAAAAAACCCTGTTGTTCACTAATGTCTTCTTAGACATTGATCTACATTAACTTAAGCATAAATTGAGTTTATTAATTTGGTGCTCATTCTTGCTCCTATACAATTAAAAAGCAAACCTTACTCTGACTTTAAGCTCCAGGCAAGTAGTTCTAGTTGATAGGGGCTGGTAAAGATGGAGAAGAGGCATCAGTAGCTTTATATTTGTTTTCAGTAAATTTTCTACAGAAGGAATTTGCTGACAAGTAGGTTTGCTATCACAATGTTTTGAAAATAATTATAGTAAAATGAATGTTGGCATTTTAATTACAAGTTTTGTACAGGCAATTTAATTCCAAAGATTAAACTTATTAATGAAACAAACATGTGTCTAGATGCATGTCAAAAAAGCTTGGATTTCTAACCCTAATAAGTTACCAAAAAAAAGTAATCATGATCAAATCACCATCATAAATGAAATTCAAATAACTAAATACTAGAGAAATATAACTTTTTCACATCAGGAAAGTCAGCCATTTTAACACCAGAACTGCATGACACACTTTAAAATGACATATATGTTCTTAGAAACTTGCCTGAGCCTGATGATATTCATACATTTGGAGAGGCTAAATTGTCAGGGACTCTTAGATCAGTCCTATTACTATAAAATTCAATTTATCTGGACCTAAATAACCAGGTGATACACAAATCTAGGAAGTACAGTCAAGGAAAAAGGAAGAAATATATTAATTCCTTAAAGAATAAGAGTAGTTGAGGTCTGAAGAAACTGAGAGTGATTGACCAGAAAGAATGTTTGCTCTAGTCTGGAAAGTCCATTTGAAAAGCTTCAAGGGATTGTTTACAACAGAGGACAAAGTAGAAGAAGGTCTATGAAGGACATGTTTCTAAGCCAGGAATATCTGACCAGATATAAACACAGTATCACATAGCTGCTGAGAGTCAAGGCAAATTCAGTTAGACTGTGATCTACACTAATACAATTGTCAGTTTCAAGTCCATTCATGCTAGATTTCAAGTAAGGGGCAAACTTGTTTGTATCCACATATAACATGCTAATTAGACTTACCTCGAGATTCTTGTCTGATGATCAGATCTCAGAAAGAGGAGAATTCCCCCTGGAGAAGTACCTGCTGGGAAAAAACTGGTTTGGCTGGTAGATGGAAGAATTTTGAATAGTAATGGTAGTACATAATGAAGTTCTACTCTATCTGAAAGACCTGCTCACCTTAATGACAGGAAGACACTAAAGCATTCATTTCAAGTACAAATAGCCTGTGACTAGTCAACAGCCATGTGAGTACTCTGAAGGACTTGCCTAAAACAAGCCAAAGCAAAGATGTTATATGTATGTGAAGTGCAGACAGTAGAGCTGGTAAATGCTTTGCCTGTCTCTGAAAGCAGGGAGCAGAGACGCCTTGCTGGACTTTTGTTGGGGGTGGTGCCCTTCCTTCTATAACAGAGGGCTACTCAACTACTCTATAATGTCCCATTGTGCTATGTCTTGTTTCAGGATTTACGGAGAGACGCCAGTGTTCCTCTACTTAATGAAAGGAAAATCTTAAGAAAGGAGTGAAATTATTTGCTATTATTTTTCTTTTACTTTGTAAAGTAGAAAAAAAGGAAGTTTACATTTAACTTGAACAGAAATGTTTTTATGTAACAGCCAAAATGAGAGTTTTGTAATTGATAGTTTTCATGACTAGTTAGTTAGAGCTAAAAATGGAGAGATTGGTGCAAATCCATATGCTGATCTTCCTTTTTTGGTCACCATACTCACCTGTTGTTTCATACTAAGCACTGTATTATAGCTTCCCCCCCACCTCCCTTAAAGAATATAAATAAAACTACTATAAAGAGTATCATATCTAATATGTCAGTAAGAATTAGTCTAGTGTAAATATCTGCCAGAATTCCAATTCTTCTATCGGTGCTGCATATAGAACAACAGTACAACAGTATATTGTTATAGTGGCAGCTTCTAGACATAACTGAAACCTGATTCACCTTGTTAGATTGTCTGCAATCTAAATCGCCTCTTGCTAAGTGTTTCACTTTAAAACCTTATATAATCTACTAATTTTGCAATTTCTCTAAGGTCTTAGTAAACAATATGTGTATTACATTTCTCAACTGTAAATGATTCTCCCACAAAAAATTATTGCACTTTTTGGAAATAAACTTTTTCTAATATCTGGTATAAATTCAAATGTGAGGAAAGATTCCTTTAGTGCTGATTGTTTTGATTAAAAAAAAAGTCCAAAATATTTGTTAAAGTATTAAAATAGAATAATAAATAATATACAACTTTTGAAATTATTAAAAATTCTATGTGAGTAACACAGCTACCTGAAACACTTAGAAGGAAATACAAAGAAGGCTTATTTTAAAAAAGAAACTTAGAAGCATGTCTGCCTATAGTAGTGACAGCTGCAAAGAGCAGGACATCTCTCCTAAGGTTAGCAAGAACAGATTTTATTGAATTTACATTAGTCAGTTTGTGACTAGAAATAAAAAGAAAATATCTGATCTTGTCTATGGCTCAGGCTTTGCTGTTGATCATTAAGTTCAAAACCAAATCAGAATCAACTAGCTCATCTTCAAAAGATGTTGATACAATTTGTTCTGTACAATAAAATGAAGGAAATTGCCCAAGATCAGTGTGTCGCCACAAACAGTTATGAAAAGAAAGCAAGAGGCCTACATGGATGGCAAAAGAACTACTTGAACTACTCAAGGAAAATAAAGAAATCTATGTAATGTGAAAAAGGGGCATGGTTGCTTGAGAAGAGCATAGGAACATTGACAGAGCATGCAGGGTTGAGATCAGGAATGCTAAAGCCCTTTTGGAACTAAACCTCACAAAGGAAATAAAGGAAAACAAGAAGGACTTTCTCAAATACAACATCAAAAGAAAGATTTTGGAGAACGTGAACCTCCTGATGAACGAGGATGGTGTCCTGGTGGCAGAGCATGCAGAGAAGGCAGAACTACTGAATGTCTTTTTTGTCTCAGTCTTCTCTGCCAAGGCCTCCCTCAAGAAACCTACTTCCCAGAGGATAGTAGAATCGTCTGGAGAATGAAAGATTTTCCCTTTGTGAACGAGGATGAGTTTAGAGACCTGTTAGGCAAATTGGACATCCATAAATCTATGGGACCTGAGGGGATGTACCCATGAGTGCTGATGGAGCTGACTGATATTATTGCTAGGCCAATCTCCATTATTTTCAAATGATTGTGGAGGACTAGTGAGATGCCTGAGGACTGGAAGGCCAATGTCACTCCAGTCTTCAAAAATGTCAAGAAAGAGGACCCAGGAAACTACAGGCCAGTCTGCCTCAGCTCTATCTCTGGAAAGGTGATGGAACAGCTCATCCTGGATGCCATCTCAAGAACTAGCTGAATTGCAGAACCCAGAGAGTGGTGATCAATGGAGCTGAGTCAAGTTGGAGGCCTGTGGCAAGTAGGGTTCCACAGGGGTCAGTTCTGGGACCAGCCTTGTTCAATGTCTTCATCAATGAGGAGACAGAGCAAGTTCCCTGATTACACCAAACTGGGAGGACTGGCTGATTCCCCGGAAGGCTGTGCTGCCATTCAGCAAATGTCTCTAGCTAAAAGAAGCAGGAGGATCCCAAAGAATTAAAAATGCTGTCACCTGGTCCTGTGCACTAGATGGTTTGTGGGTTTTTTTCCCCTAAAATACATCATCTGTATAATTTATTTGGTTTGATGGTCAACATTACCACATAGGTTCTTTGTCTTTGCCCTTTCATCAGTACCTATGAAGCATAAATTCATTTACATTTTGTATCTCAAGGCAGTTAGATATTCTTCAGATACATCCATTTCTTCCTGGATGTTTTTTGCTTCGTTGTCTTTTATGAGATTATTCTTACTACATATAATTTAATTTCTTTTGTGGAATGTATGTTGATTTTTGTCACTCTCCTTTATGGAATTTCCATTAATCATTCTGAATTCTTACACCTCTCTATCTATATTTCTTAACCTTCATATACACATATATACTTCTGTACTTTCTGAAACTTGAGCAAAGTAAAATAGTTATATACTTTTAATTCAAATACAAAGACTTAGATACATTTATGATATTTTTCTTGAGCCAAAATGATGGCTTATTAAATTTGTGTCTTGGTGTGCTGAATTTAATACTGTCAGAAACTATGAAATGTGAACTCATCATTAGTCACAGTGAGGACAGGAATTTAAATTCACAATGTAGGCTGAAGGCTGAAGGTGATACAATTTTTTTTTTGGAGTTGGTTCCTATGGGTGAAATTATTCCCAGTTTTTGGGTCTGCTATGAATAAGCTTTGAGATGTTTTTCAAGTTATTTGAATTGCTATTTTTCACAGCTCTGGCTAAATACATGCTTTATAAATAGATCTACAGGTAACAGTGAAGTTCAAGATGTTATGGATGGAAAACTGCTAACTTCCTCTGAGTAAAGATTTGTTTCAAACTGTGACAGTCACGAACTCCAACAGTTGTACCTCTCTGATAACATTTCTGTATTCTTTCTGCTACTTTCTACCTAAATTTAGAGTCAAGATCTTCCCATGTAATCACATGTATGGAAAATATGGTGCATGCCATGATATATTCTGTTATAATCAGATATAACGAAAGTTGAGTAAAAAATTCGTCTTAAAAACAGATAAAAAATAAAAAAGCCATTTTCTATTGGTTTCAGATAGGATTTAGAATAAATAAAGTGCAGCTTTGACAGGTATTATGTGGTTCACAGAAAGAGGTACATCTATCTATTGTTTGGGAAAAGTCAGATACTTGCAGTATTTCCTAAAAATGTAATAATATTCCTCCTATTCTGAAGACTTTACAAATTGAGATCTAAACGACCTCATTTTCTAGCATCTAATGAGAATACCATTCCCAGAGAATGAAAGATATTTTTGGATTTTAGTACCATTGTTATTGGAGAAAATTTGGAGTCAAATACTGCTTTTGTTGACTGTAAATCCCACAGTGCTTTGCAGCACGACCCCTGTCTCCAGTAATAGAATTTTGTTTTCAGGCAGAAATAAATCACAAACAAGTACTTTAAGGCAAAAAAAAAAGGAAGAAAATGAGAATGCTAGAACTCAGAACTCCTTTATGATTCATCTTTTCCTCCTATAAGTAGATATATCTTAAAAATAGAGATAGCTCTGACTGCTGTAATTTAAATGTGCATTTTCAAAACTACCAAAGCTTGAGGGCATGTGTCAGGCTTAGCTCAGGTTTTGAGAGACAAATTTTACTACAAATTCTGAACTAAATTTATATCCAGTTCCTGTATCAAAACCTTCTGAAAGTTTAATATGTGTTTTATAAACAAGTTGATTTTGTTTGATTTAAAAGTTATCTCATTTTAATAATAAAGGGAAAAATTTCCACTATGCTTTGACCCTTACATAGACTATATGGATTTGCCTGGTATCATGCAATTTGGGTCCTTCAAAACTAGAACTACATTAAATTGTATTTCTGAATTCTGTACATTCCTTCAACAGGGAATATGGAATAGAATTGGGAATATGATGTAGATATTGGCAGATTTAAAAAAAAAATAGTTCTTATATTGGTCACAGGTATCCAATAACTTAATCTTGGTGTCAAAGGTTTAACTTGAAAGTCAGATTCAATATGAAAGTTAGAATCAATCTTTGGACCAATACCTCCCTGTACCAGAATAGAGCAAATAGTCCCTCCACCAACTTTGGATAGCTGCTGGCTGTGTTCTGCAAAGGAGCAGCTCAGACAATCACAGAATCAGCTCAAAACCACAGGCACTATTTAATAGCACTAAAAAGATTACAGCCCAAAAGGAAAGGGTTAAAATCCATCTTCTCTTATAGGTGATGTTATCATGAAAAAAGGGAAAAAAAATAATATAGAAAGAGAGGCATCCAGACATCATGGATTATAGAAAGGTTGACTTTCTAGGTAGAGTACAGTCATCCTTTATTTAAACATCAGTGTCATTTGCTGTGTTTTTTTTGCATCCTTCTGCTTCTTTATTCCTGACTATATGCTGTCTCCTTCTGTGGCTCTGATTATAGTACAGCCTTGTTGAGTATTTTGCAGTGGAATGGCTGTGGGACATTGGTTATATTTTCCTGGACTGACAGAATTGCTTGCATGTTTGTCTATTTTTCAGAAAAAAAATCTTTTATCAAAGGGTTTTTTTCTCTTTACATACATCCTTGAGACCAATCATTCTGTTCCTTATCATGCTTTTGTTCAAATGCTAAAACTATAAGCCTTTCTTTCGCAAACAGTTATTATCCTTAGGTCAATGCAGTCCTCCAACAGTCTATGTAGCCATCTGCAGACTGCTTAAGTACACGCTGATTATAATCTAAACTGGATTGGTGCATTCAATCCTTAACCAGAAGACATAAATTTATTTGTATCTGAGTAAAAAATTTATTTAGTCTCATTACTTTTATCCTGCCTATAAAACTTCCAGTTCATAAACATTTTGGAGTTCACATATACACATGCTTGTAATCAACTCTACAATTGTTCCTCCAAAGTAATGCTCTGATAGGTTGCTCTGTTGCCAAGTGGTTAGACTCCCACAATAATATTGTCTTTTGAATCAGTGCTTTCATACAGACAGGTCTGTACATTAAGTGCTTCCTTGAGATCTAAATAAGCTTATCAGCAACCTTATCCATCCAGTACATTTTGGGGTATATATTAACATATTTGTTTCCAAGGAAACACTGAAATTCTATATACGTAATGCATTTTAGTTACTGACAGATGATGGCAGAATTCTGGATCACTCAATGTTCAGGACACTGAGAGTCTGGCATATCTACTTAAAGATTTAACTTTTTACGGTAACATCAAATACAGTAGTTTTACTGTGGTCACATAATTTGGCTGTGTAAATGAGTTTAAAGTGATTAAGTGCCTCCTTTCACCTTGTGCCACTTCACTCTCCAAACTCCATCTGTCCTGAATGACAATGCCAGCTGAACGTGGCAAATCTAAGATCTTCCCATTGATACTGAAATTCCTATTCAGTCTCTGAAGGCACCAGATATATGTCCACTGTAATAACAACTTACATAAAATAATAATTTATTTTCTACATTTCAGTACTTGTTATGAATATTTTCTTTCTACTTTTCTAATCTAATTTGTAATTCACATCCATTTCCTCATATTTCTGTCATATTTCCCTTTTATAGCCATAAATCCTCTTTCTACTTTATCATTTCCTTTTAACTACTCTAGAAGACTCTATATTTCAATTACCTGCAGACTCAGAGTTCTATAGCATGATCTTAAAATCAAAACTGACCTACTAATGCACTCCTCTACATGTTAATTCTGGATATAATTAGAATATAAGTATGCATATATCTTCCGAAGTTTCCTTGATGTATCAAGCCTCTCATCTTTCATCTAGTGAAGTAAATGGATTTCATCAAAGCTGTACTGAACCCACCATATGCAAATATTTCTGTGGAACAGAAAAGATACTTGCAGTCCCTCACAGGTTTCTCCTTGGCACAGTTCTGTCATCAAAGTAGATTTGACCTACATATGTCCTGCTATTAATCAGAGAAAGTTTCCGTTAAAACTGAAGTATGCTATCTCTAGCTGTTCTCGGACTTCTTTCTTTCTACATAATTTTGTGATTTGACAAGGAAGAATGATTATTGGAGGTTGTAATGGTATGCAAAGTTTTCATACCTCTTCTCTTTTTTTCTCCTGCTGCTACTAGCACCATGTGCAAGCCTTATAATAATTGCAATTCCCATTATGACATCTATTATTATGTTTAAAATATGGCAACCAAATGATCTTCAACTAATTGCATCTGCTCACACAATACAGACAAGGAGCTCCATGTATCAGAAGAGTTTTGTGTTTCAATGAATTATGGAAGCAGAGGAATTCTCTAGAACTATTACAAAAACTTGGTAAAACATTAATTGACAAGTTTTTAATTAGCTTCTTATTTTATAGAGAAAAAAATTTAACTGTTAACATATTAATTATCATTATAAAGAAATGCAGTTTAATCTAGAAAAGACTTGAATTCCTGTGTTAAAATTGATTATATCACTTAGACATGCAGTAACAAGGGATGAACGAAAATAGGCCAGTAGTTAAAAAGGTAATTGCAAACAAAATATCTCTCCATAAATGTGAACAATATTTTCTAAACAATCTACATTGAGTTATTTGGAAAAAGTTGCATACTTTTTTTTCTACATCTGGAAACATAATTGGATTTTACCGCATAATATCAGTATCATTTGATGGCAGATCTATGTGGTTTAATTTACAAAGCCATTTTTGCCTTGCCTTTTTTTTTTAAAAAAGGAACAATATGAAAACCACATACGCAAGTACAACTGATGTAGAAGAAGATACCGAAACCTGTACAAGATCAAGCTACACTATTGTTTTTATGGATCTTGGAAGAAGGGTCAAAGATAATATAGCCAAGTCTGAATGAAGGATAAAGATCAGAAGAATGTGTGGGTATATAAGAATTAGATTGCAATCTCTTCTTCTTCACAGAAAGAAAGAAACTCTTTTCAAAAAAGCAAAGTGTATAATTTGGATAAAGCATTGTAAGTTCAATTGAAAAAAAGTTTCTGGTAATGTTCTTTTAGTTTTAAGTGAGGAAACTGTCTCAAAAGTCAGAGGAAAAAACCCCTCTTATATTGTCCAAAAAGCAGTTGTTTGGCTTAGAATACTAGATGACCTCCATTTTGCTAAGTGCTTCTTATACAGCTGCTAACTACAAGCTTGGTTTAAGACAAAAGAGGGAGAAAAACTATACTGACCGAACTATATAGTGAAAGGTTTTGTAGAAATAACTACAATGTTCTTTTAGAGCAGTGAATCAGAAAAATGCATATTGATCTAGGTCTTCTTAACCTGTTTTGTCAAAATTAGTCTAGCAGAATAAAGTTGATTTGTGATATATGCTTGTACTCTCACAGATAAGTGTTACCAATGTTTTTTTTCAGGTACTACTTCAAGAATATCTTATAGACATTGTATTTCAATTAAAAGAAATTTGAAATAAAAGCACAGAGTGGATAATTTTGTATTAGAATTTAAATAACAGAAGTAAAAGTCAAACAGATGCTCTGTGAAGAAGACTCCAAGATGCTATATGTTTATTCATTGGGACAGAGAAAATATAAAGGATGGAGAAAGTTTTAACCATGTGCAGAATAGAACCCGTAAGCCCACCAGAAACTCAGCCTGCTTCCTATCTCTTTGGCAATACCTTTACTTCATCATATCTTTTTCTTTCCTCCATTCAAAACTCTATATGTTAAACTTGGCAATAGGAGGTATCCCTGTGCAAAGGGGAAATAGCTGAAATTCTAACAACTCTATCTAAAAAAGCAAAGGTTAAATCTTTTTTTCTTTTTTCCCTGAATGACAATGTAGAAAAGTGAACTGAGTTACAAGAAATAGCAAAAGTACTGAGGGAAGACAGAATAAGAAACCTAAATTGAATCAGGTGACCCCATGCACCAGTACAGGCTGCGGATTGACCTGCTGGAGAGCAGCTCTGTGGAGACAGACCTGTGAGTCCTGATTGATAAGAAACTAAACATGAGCCAGCAATGTGCCCTTGTGTTCAAGAAGGACAATGGCATTCTGGGATCCATCAAAAAGAGTGTGTCCAGCAGGTCAAGAGAGGTTCTGTTGCCCTTCTACTCTGTCCTGATGAGGTCTCATATTAAGTACTGTGTCCAGTTTTGGGCTTCCCAGCTAAAGAGGGACAGGGGACTTCTGGAGAGAGCCCAGTGTAGGGCCACCAAGATAATCAGGGAACTGAAGTATCTCTCTTATGAGGAAAGTCTCTCGATCTGGAGCTGTTCACCCAGAGAAGAGGAGACTGAGTGGGATCTCATTAATATTTACAAGTATTTGAAAGCTGTATGTCAAAAGGATGGAGTGACACTTTTTCTGTAGTGTCCAATGATATGACAAGATGTAATGGACAAAGACTGAAACACAAAAAGTTCCACTGAAATATAAAGAAAAAACTTTCCTGTGACAGTGCCTGGGCACAGGCTGCCCAGGGAAGATGTGGAGTCTCCTTCTCTGGAGGTTTTTTAACACCCACCTGGACTCGTTCCTGTGTAACCTGATCTAGGTGGACCTACTTTAGCAATAAAGTTGGACTAGATAATCTGTAGAGGTCCCTCCCAACCCATACTATTCTGCCATTCTGTCATTCTGTGAACTGCCTAATTTGAAAGTGAGAGACTTTTAATAGGGAAATACATAGCTGCAGTATCTCTAAACCAGAAAAGTGCTACATCTTACTTCATACTTTTATTATCTGGGAAACATATTGATATCTAGACTACTAGCCTGTTCCTACTATCCCTTTCTCTCCAGAATAGGATGCCTATATAAATATTTACAAATAAATATACTACAAATAATGTCAATAAGAAGGTGTAAACTTAATCTTCTGCATTTTTATTGTCAGGAATTTTTTATACTGCTTTGCGATAAATTGGTTTTTAAAGCTGTGCTACACAAAAGAATTCTTTGTAAATAAAGAGAAAAACATATAAGTCCTATATTGCCATACTGGTTTATAAATACTCATGAAATTGGCATGCTTTGGAAAATTAATCACCAAAGTCAATAGTTTACTGGACCTGTTCATAATGCTTTCACCTGAAAACAATTTTTCTGGTTCAACAAAAGAATTTATTTGGAAATCTAATCTCAACTTTAGTTTCTTTTTTCAGCCACGGAAGGAAAATCAGTTCCTTAACAAACAAGCTTAACAGTATGTAGGACTCAACAGGTACACAGTAATTTCTAAAACTCAGATTAATATATCAAAGCAGCAGTAACTTAGGTTTTCCTAGCCTTGCTTTTGTTTGTTGTTGGGTTTTTTTTGGTTTTTTTTGTTTTTAATATGGGTAAAGGACTTTAATTTAGACAGATATACAGTCAGGTATATTTCTAGAACTACAGAGAAAATTCTCTTCATTTCAGAAGGAAGAATCTTATATCCCATGTTAAGCGTCACTGAATTTTTTTATTAACTATTCTGCTTTCTATGGAGCTGATGTCAACAGGTCCTACGGGAACTCAAGTCACTTTGAAGTTAACGACAGTTGAGCAATGCTTTGTTTAATGGTAACATATGAAAGTCAAATTCCTGTGGTAATGGTGATTTGTACCATAGTTGTTCCTGCAGAGTTTAAATTCAAATAAGACTTTAGAGGAATAGGTTTTAAGATTATGTCATATCTTTTGGTTGGCCATGCAATCACTGATGCTAATATTTTTTTGTCCCCAGTGGATGAAAATTTTTTTGAAGAATAATAGATTAATTATTCCTAAGAGTACTAAAAAAACCACAAAAAAAACAACCAAACAAAAAGAGTTTATGTCCATTTAGAAATATTACCATACCTGTTACTTTCAGTCTGTCAGCTCCAATGACAATCTCATCTTCATCTGCAGAAAATAATACTTTTCCACCTTCACTTGCCCTCACTTCAAATCTCTTACACTGGGCCTCCACAGCATCAGCTCCTGAAATCAAGAAATTGAATGTTTCATCTAAGATATTTTATAAGAATAAAAGTAATCATCAGCATATATGGAAAGTCTGAAACATAACAAATACAAGAGACTTTTATAAAATACTTAGCTTTCTGTATGTCTAGTAGGTATTTTATATTATAAAATATCATTAAATTAACTTACAGAGTAATTATTTCACATAAGGCTAGAATTTAAAGTAACTGAAAAAATTCTATTTCAGTGTTACGCATGGAAGTCAACATAAGAATTTATAATGTACTTAAACTGTGGCATCTTGAAATGTCAGTTCAGAGAGAGCTTTCTGGGATTTGCTCAGCTTAAATTGCAAAAAAGATAACATATCAGTCTATTCCATGAAGACCAACAAATCAACACAGCAGAAAAGGATATCTTTCTTTCAGTTCTACTGAAAACTTGAACAGTAGAACAGCAAAAGAAAAAACTCAACAAAACAAACAAAAAGGATGAACTTAGATATCATAATTTATCTTGCATTCTATGAAACAAAACTCCCAAAAGTCTCAAAGTTCCAAAATGCTAAAATAATTCTGAAATCAAGCAGACCTATGGGATAGCATCTAACAGTATAATTACAAAAGTTTGGTGATACAAAATCTCTTTTAAATTTACAATACTTTTCAATTTACGTGTCTTATCATTCAGTGCTTTGTCTGCTAAATTGTTTACCAAAAAAATATTTTATTACTATGTGAAAGCAAAACTTTAGTTCTGAAGATGGTGTTGAAAAGTAATGAACTGCATGTAGCATAACCAGCTGTAAAGCAAATAACAAAATTTCAGTGAAATTGCCTGATAATTTTCTCATTGACCCCTAATTATATTTCTAGTGGTCACCCAGAATGATCCATCAATCTATATGGATAAAAATTAGTGGAAAGACATTATAGATGAAGAAATTTGTGTATGTCATTACAGTTTATTAACCTGGTTTATAGGTTTTTAAAAACACATCTGCTTCCATAACGTGAAAGTTTTCAGTTTAGCATGAAAATGTACCTTACCAAAATTTATAATAAGAATTATAAAAATAATAATTTAACTTTGGATGAAATTTTTGGAAACTGCTGTAAAATCAGAACAATTATTCTTATTTTCAGATGAAGTTACAATTGCACAGTGAACAATTTCTGGTTATTTTTAATTCCTGAATGTAAAAACAAAATGAGAAGGAATGATAGAAACTCTTGTGATGGCCCATATCCTTAAAGTATAAAACAGCATTTTCTCCATCTCTCTGTAAAATTGAACTTTATTTTAAATGTGATCATTGGGTCATTGGCTTTGTTTTGAAAAAAATACTACATTTTTGTAAAGACAGACAGGGACAGATTTCAGATAACTTGTTAGCCATGGGATAAATACTACATCTCACATACATTCCAGGATACTCAGTAATAAAAAGCATAACAAAATCAAATTGTCCATCAGGATATATGTAATCACAGGATGCATATTCACACACAGCTGTCTCACTGAATTTATCCATTACTCTTAAATACTTTTCAAAGGTCAGTAATGGTGTCCATGATAGTCATAGAAGAGAACCATAGAAACGTTTCAGATGCAAAAGAACTTTAAGATCATCAGGTTCAACAACTAACCCAACACTGCCAAGTCCATCATTAAATCATGTAACTCATCACCTCGTCTACTCATCTTTTAAATACCTTCAGGGATGATGATTCCACCACCTCCACGGGCAGCTTCTTCCAATGCAACTGTCTCAGTAAAAAAGTTCTTCCTTATGTCCAAACTAAACCTCCCCTGGGGCAACTCAAGGTCATTTCCTCTTGTCCTATCATTCATTAATGTAGAGAAGAGACTGATCCCCATTTCACTGCAATCCCCTTTCAGGTAGTTGTAGAGACTGATCATATCTCCTCTCAGTCTGCTCTTGTCCAGGCTGAATAACTCCAGCTGCCTCAGCTGCTCCTCATAAGACTTGTTCTCCAGATCCTTCAGTAGCTTCGTTGCCCATCTCTCGACATGCTTCAGCACATCAGTGGATCTCTTGTAGTGAGGGGCCCAAAATTAAACACAGTATTCAAGGTGCAGCATCACCACTGCTGTGTACAGGAGGACAATTGCTTCCTTAGCCCTGCTGGTCACACTTTCTGATACAGGCCGGGATGCCATTGGCCTTCATGGCCACCTGTGCACACTGCTGGCTCATGTTCAGCTGGCTGTTGATTAACACTCCCAGGTCCTTTTCCCCAGAGAATTTTCCAGCCACACATCCCCAAGCCTGTAATGTTGCATCAGGTTGTTGCAGCCCAAGTGCAGGACCCTGCACTTGGCCTTGTTAAACCTCATACAATTGGTCTTGGCTCA
Source organism: Colius striatus (assembly GCF_028858725.1). Classification (NCBI taxonomy): domain Eukaryota; kingdom Metazoa; phylum Chordata; class Aves; order Coliiformes; family Coliidae; genus Colius; species Colius striatus. Next base: position 68,926,635 of record NC_084761.1, on the reverse strand, counting down.
TCACTTCAGCCTGTACAGGTACCTCTGAAGAGCCTTCCTTCGCTCAAGGAGATCGACTCGCCTTGGTGTTCTTGATGTCTTCAGTAAATTCACTGAGAGTGCACTCAATTTCCTCATCACAATCATTGATAAAGATGTTAAACAAAACAAGTCCCAGCACTCAGCCCTGGGGAATCCCCTGAGGCTGCCAGTTGAATTTAACTCCATTCACCACCACTGTCTGGGTCTGCCCAACTAGCCAGTTTTCCACTCATCTCAGAATAGGTCCATCCGAGCCATGGGCAGCTAGTTTGTGCAGGAGGATACTATGGGAGACTGTGTCAAAGACCTTACTAAAGTCCAAGAAGACTACATACACAACCTTTCCTGCATACACTAAGAGGGTCACTTTGTCATAGAAGGAGATCAGGTTGGTCAAAAAGGACCTACCCTTCATAAAGCCATGCTGACTAGGCCTAAACCCTTGATTATCCTCGATGTGCCTCACAATGGCACTCAGGATGATCTGCTCCATAACTTTCCCTGGAACCCAGGTCAGGTTGACAGGCCTGTAGTTTCCAGGATCCTCGTTCTGACCCTTCTTGTAGATGGATGTTACATTTGTCAACCATCAATCCTCTGGGACCTCCCTCATGAGCCAAGACTGCTGGTAGATGATGGACAGTGGCTTGACGAACACTTCTGCCAGCTCCCTCAGTACCCTCGTGTGGATTCTATCCAAATGCATGGACTTGGATGTGTTGAGGTGGAGCAGAAGATGACATACCCTTTCATTTCGTAGAATCTTAGAACTGTTATGGTTGGAAAAGACCTTTAAGAACATTGAGTTGAAACATTAATCTAACACTGTCAAGCCCATCACTAAACTAAACCATACTACTCAGCACTTCATCTAAGAGTCTTTTGAATATCTCTAGGAATGATGACTCCACTACCTCCCTGGGCAGCCTGTTCCAATGCTTAACAGCTCTCACAGTAAAAAAATTCTTCTTAATGTCCAATCTAAACCTGTCCTGGCACAACTTTACAAATCTATTCCCCTTTCATCCATTAAAGGATGAAGATTCTCTTTAGCATTCTGTTGCTGATGTATTTAAAGTAACTTTCCTTATTGTCTTTTATAACCATTGCCAGCTTAAGTTCTAATTATGCCTTGGGCCTTTTAATTTTCTCCCTACCTGACCTCACAACATCCTTGTGGTCCTCTTGGACTTCCTGGCTTTTTTTCAAAGACCATAAATTGTCTTTTTCCTTCTCAGCTCCAGCACAAGTTCTCTGTTCAGTCAAGTCTGCTCTGCCAGATCATCTTCTTGCACATGGGAGCAGCGATGTATGCTAGCAATACAGATGGAAAGGATACTCCATTCTTTTACACTGCCACAGATAAATATATCTTTTCAAAAAGCTGTTAAAAGTGAATTTATATTTATCTGTTATATAAATGCTTATGCTATGAAACTCAGTGACATCTAGGAATTATCAGGTCTCTGATGAGTTCAGCATACTGTTGTGTCTGTTCAGCGACAGAAACACAACAGGAAAATAGAAGGTCAATTTATCAATTTTTTCAAATTTACTTTAGTTTGTAAGTATGTTAAGCTTATATTTTGTTTTCTAAAACAATTCATTGCAATATAAATCATACCATGTTGACTATATTCAGTTACTGTATAAAACTGGGATACCATATAATTTAGCTTACTGTAAGAACTCTAAAAAAGCAGATGATATGACTATTTAATTCATTTGGAAGAGGGAGAAAATACAATAAATTATAGACTGGTTCAAAATATTTGTAGAAATTGTAGATGGCCTTTTATAGATGCCTTTGAAGATTATATGATTCACTGATATTTTACACATATACGTGATTCAATGATCAAAAAGATGTCCGTTAGTCATGAGTAAACACTGTTCACAATAGTAAAAATAAAGGTCTAAACCTCTTTAGAGTCACAGAAAGCCTTGTTCTAGGATGCTTCTCATAGTTCAGAATGGGAAGACCTACAGAAGTTAAAAAGGTCAATGCTTTCTTGTGAATTATAAGCACTTCCAGAAGCCTTGTGGTTTGAATGAAGATGTCCAAGATAACATCAAAGATGTTGCTAAAATGATCAGTGACAAAATAAATGGTAGCTTCATATTTGATATTTTTATATACTTTTGGAATAGTGTTTACTTTTGGTTTGGAAATATTTGTTCTTCTGTTTAAAATATATAAAAGATATACAAATTAAAGACATTAATTTACTGCAAAAGTTATGAAAGTCATATTAAAATTGATGTAAACCATATTACTTTGTGTCATGGTTTTGTGAGGAGACACTTTTGCTTGGTAACAGGGGGAAGGGGTTGCAGTGCAGATCCAATAAAGAGTTCTTGGACATTGTCATGACAGCCTTTTCTGGTAAGGGGGAAGGGGCTGTAAAGATGGCTCCTGTAAGAAGTTGCTTCCAACTCTCCCCAGCTCTGAGCCAGACCAACTTCTGGGGCTGAGTCAATTAGACATCTCCATGACCACTTTTTAAGAAGAAGCTGGAAGAGGAGGCTTCTTCCTCTTTCTTCTTCCTGTTTCTTCCTGCTTCTTCTGTTCCTTCTTCTTCTTCTGTCTGGTGATGGTGCAAGGAGTAGGAAAAGTGAGAGAAACAACCATGCAGACTCCAAGGTCAGTGAGGTAAGAGACAAGAAGGTGTGCTGGCACAGAGACTCCCCTGCATCCTGCAGAGAGGACTGGTGAAGCTGAGATTTATTTTCATTTCTTTAAAGACCTTGCATCAGTGGTAGAGACTCATTTTAATAATGACCCCATATCAGGGGCAGAGACTTATTTTGCTAAAGCTGGCCCTGGACCAGGGGCAGCGATTCACTTCATTAAAGGCACCGAGCCAGGGACAGTGACTATGGCCAGAGTAGGCCATGTCCCAAGGAAGGGACCCAATATCCACAGTTGTAGCTGTGGGAAGGAACCCACAACAAAGCAGATCATTAAAGTTGTGCCCAGAAGAGGCCTTGTCCCGAGAAACTGCAACTATGGCAAAGAATCCATGTCAGAGATATTCACCAATGCATCCCATGTGAGGAACCTTGTATCAATAGGAGCGTCAGCTGCTAGGAAGAACCCACTCAAGAGAAATTCATTAAGGACTGTGTCCCAGGGGAGAAACCGTGTGTTGGAGCAGGGAAAGAATGCCAGGAGTCATCCTCATCTGAGATTACAGATGCAGCAGAGCCCATCTGTGTGAGAGTGACCACATCCCCCATTCCCTGCCCCCCTGAGCTACTGATGGGGAAGGAGGTAGAGATATTAGGAACAGTGAGCTGAGTCTGGGAAGAAAAGAGGGATGGGGGAGGGAGATCTTAAAGTGCTATTTGTAACTTTCTCATCATCCTACTCCCTTTTTGCTTTTATTACGTTCTGTTTCTTGTAGAATAAACTTTCCTACTTTCCTCTCAAAGTCGAGCACTGGAGCCTGTTTTGCCTGGAACTGTAATTGGCAGTGAGCCCTCCCTGCCCTTGTCTCAATCTACAACAATCTTGCTTATCTTTTTACTCCCATTTCGTGGGGATCTCTGCCATCCTAAGGAGAGTGAGGGCGAATGGGGGCACCAAGCGAAAGACTGTTGTGGTGCTGCTGTGCTAGCTGGGCCAAACCATGACAGACCTTTATGTTTCACTCAGGACTTACCAGTGTATCACCTAGTAATGCTCACTTATTGCTGAAACATTGGTTATTACACTCAAGCCTCTTTAGTGATTACTAACAAACCATACTAGATGTCAAGTTTGTCTCTTAGATGTAGAACCAGATGTGAATGTTATGAAAATGGTTTTGAAAAGCTAAACTGCCTACAGAGTAATCAATGCTATCAAAATGGAATTCTGTTTCATTACATTTTCATTTCCCAGTTGAAATAAGAGTAAGCAATTGCATGTTCAATGTTATTAGTGTATTATCTTCTTAACTGTAATGCAAATTTCTGTGTTCAAAAAATACATACATATCTCATAAAACGTTTGAAACTTTAACAGTACTATTAAGAAAATTGATGAGAAAAATCAGCACTTAAGGTATTGTGTGCAAACAAAGCAAATATTTTGAAATTTTCAGCTCAGGTATGTAAAGCAATCACACTACCCACTACTTATTTTCAGCAAATCATATCTGCTTGAAACATGCAAGAAAATCTATCTTCCAAATTTTCTATAAAGATATTTTCTATCAAACACATTGCTACCTGAAAATTTTTCTAGCTGTGCTATTTCATACTACTCTACTATCCTACTTTATACTAGACTTGCAATGAGGTTCACACAAAATACTTTAACCCTATATCTTAAGATCATATGTTCTTTGTTTCGTGGCAGTAAAGCACTCCACTACCACTGCTATCAACAACAGAAACTAACACAAATGTGAAAATTAGGGTGAAGTTAACATTTACTTTGCTTTGTTTTCTGGTCTGTTTCCAACCATCTACAATGGATTTCCACCACCTCTCAGTTTAATGAAACAAAAGTTGAAACTGAGATGCAGAAACTATCAACTATTGAGAGAGTAACTATCCACATATCAAAATAAATCCCATTTTTTCTCCTCTGTTTACAAAGACATTTCTTGTGCTTATATCATATGTAGATGGACACTAACAGTTGTGTCTGGTCTCTAAATCACCTTCTGTGTCCACCTGGTAGACAATAAATTCAGACACAGAAGTAGATAAGAGGTCAACCACTTTAAATTAAATATAAGACCTAGATTTCAAAGGGAATTGCCATGAATTTACAATCTTTTTATTGTAAAACATAGTGAAATCTCATGTACTATTTTCTGAATCATTATTGAAAAAAAGGGTTATTTAAACATTTATTAAATGCAGGCTATTTTTGGATGGTAAAGTAAGTTACTGTTGTGATAATGTGTGGATGCATTTGAGATTGGAGATAAAAGAGATAAAGCATTTTAAACAAAGATTCAGCCCCCAGGCAGACAAAAAAAAATCAACCTTTGTGAAATGTACACCCATATATATATATTCCTAGGAATATTAGATATTATATTAATTTCCTCACCAGAAGTATCATTTTTTTCAGTGAATGCAAATGTACTAATTCAAATGAAGGACTCAGCTGGACAAAACAATGAGGAATATTGAATAAAGAGAGCTTTCAGTTGAGAACAAGACAACTACACAAGAAGACATTCACAGCAGTCAGAACATATTTTGTGTTCTGTTTGCTGAGGAAAGGAAGAGTCCATCTTCAATAAAGTCTGAAAGTAGAAGTTAAAAAAACCCTGTCTAGTTTTGTCAATAGTTGATAGCCATACTATGGAGATGTCAGAAAGCTACTACTTTTAAGAGAGGTTTACCTTCAATGTTTCCTGGTCTGAATGACTATCTAGTCAGACAAGAGAAAATGGAGCAATTGCTAGGCAAGAAGAAGCAGTGTACATATTTGTTACCTTTTTTAGGATCAGATTACAGTGAATAATATTCAAGTTGTCAACATAAATTATTAGCATATGGACAAGCGACATATTTATATAAAAGAAATATATATAAACAAAGAAAATTAAGCAGAACCATCTGAATCAGTCAAAATGTATGATGCTAGTGTGGCCCTTTGCTCTTCATGATCTACAGACTCCTTGATATCCATAAATTTTAGGGATGTTACAGGTTTAGGACTTGGTTAAATGGAAACTCACAGGAAAATTCTTTCTTCCTGGTCTTCATGAAAAGATACTTATAAAATATCTCCTATCACCATTGCAATGGACAGAATACATCCTTTCCCCAGTCTGCCTTCTTCATGCATCTTGATGGTTGTCCTGGTTTAGGCCCATCAGGGAACAAAAGACCACGATTAGCCTCAAGTACTGAAGAGGCTGAGAATTGCCAAAGGCCAGAGAAAGCTTAATTGCTACTTAAGGTTCAGGACAAAACAGATCAGTCTACTTGGCTTGGGGAAGAAAACCGAAAATAATTTAATGCAGCATCAACTAAAACATAATCTTAAACCCCCAAAACATAACCAAAAGAAAACAACACAGAGTAGTACAACAATGAAGAGTCTGACCAGCCCTTTAAGAACACCTTCTTGCCACACCTCCCCTCTTCCCTCTTCCAGAGCCCTGATCCCGGCGTTTTTACCTTCTTCCCACTCTGAGCGGCCCAGAGGCGCAGGGAGTGGGGCTTTCAGCCAGTCTTTTCCTGATAGCTTCTGCCCTTTGTCCCTCCTCAGGACAGGTAGTCTCTGCACCAGTCCTCCCTGCAAGTCCATGGGGTACCTCTCACACACCTGGCAGCCCTGCACGGGCTGCTCCGATGCACATTTATCCCAAAGGCTGCAGCACCTCTCTGCCTCTCGTGTGGGGCTGCTCTGGGGCGTGCAGGCTCTCCAGCACGACCTGTGCCATGGCCGTCTCCCCACACAGTCCCCCGCCCATCAGGGCTCATTCACAGGAAGCTGTTGGTAACTCTCAGTCCTGCCATGGGTCTCCATAGGTTGCAGGGGTACAGCCTGCATTCTCGCTACGGCTTGCACAGGGGTCTCTGATGTATTATTTCGCCTTCCTTCCTCCTTCCCTGGCTGTAGGGTCCATGTGGTCGCCTCCGTCTTGTATCACTCTTACACCTCCTACCAGCACTTCAAATTCCCACTGTAAATAGTGATCACAGAGGCGTCAGATGGGCCCAGATGGGCTGGAGGTGAGTGTGAATCCAGGAGCTGGGGAAGAGTCCACAAACTCTTTACCAGGTGTTCACTGCAACCCACTCCCCCTGTTACCAAGCAAAAGCTGCTCCTTGCTAAATCAAGACAATGGTGAAGCCGCAGGTATGAAATATATTTTCAAATAAACATTGTACAGAAGTTGCAACAGACAGCACTTTTCATGCTACTTCTGTAAGAGGCCATAACTGCACAATATCAAACCTGTGCTTTTCCTCCTCCTATCCTTATCACATGACATTTTCCATTGGAGACTTTCAGAAATTACATGGCTAAACAGGTCTTTGGTCTGATCAGATACAGGTGTCCATAGGTTTCATCCACTAAGAGCAACACATGGATTAATTAAAGCAAAATGTGCATCTTGAGAGTTTCTTGAGCTTTAAGTTAACACATTTATTTTGCTTCTGTAATGGCTAAAAACACGTGCATTGCTTGCTGCTATGGCTCAGTTGACAGGCTGTAACTTTAGCTGTAGTTTTATGGATTCTTAGATAAGAAAGCTAAGTAAGACAAAGAAAGATATACAGGCATCCAGCTGTGTGTGTAAGACTTCAGACAGTATATTTTGCTCTCTATATAACCTCTTTAAGTTTATTTTATTCAAAATGTGAGATAGATACTTGAATTGAGGCTTGTGGTAAGTATAACGAATTTTCGATCTGACTGATTTTCCTCATATTATAATTATATTAAAAAATGTATAAATTCTACATAACATTAGTGCTTTAAAATAAACAAAAAGGCTGAATTTAAAATTAAATTATTAAATGCAATATGTTTTAATATAAAATAAATAATAAAGATATTACATTATAAAACATATCCTCAGCTCAAGAGGGACAGAGAACGTCTGGAGAGAGTCCAGCACAAGGCCACCAAGATGATCAGGGGACTGGAACATCTTTCTTATGAGGAAAAGCTGTGGGAACTGGGGCTGTTTAGTCTAGAGAAGAGGACATTGGGGGGGGATCTTATTAATATTTACAAATATCTAAATGGTGGATGTCAGGATGTTGGGGTGTTCCTTTTTTCTATTGTATCTAGCAACAGGACAGGGGGTAATGGGATGAAGCTGGAACACAAAATGTTCTATTTAAATATAAGAAAAAACTATTTTACTGTGAGGATGATGGAGCGGTGGAACAGGCTTACCAGATGGGGTTGAGAAATCTCCTTCCTTGGAGGTCTTCAAGACCCACTTGGACATGTTCCTATGCGACATGTCGAGATCCCACTGAGTGGCAGCACAGCCTTCTGAGGAATCAGCCAGTCCTTTCAGTTTGGTGTCATCAATCAACTTGCTGAAGGTACACTGTGTCCCCTCATCCAGGTTGTTGATGAAAACATTGAACAAGACTGGCCCCAGAACCGATCCCTGTGGAACTCCATGGGCCACAGGCCTCCAACTTGATTCTATGCCGTTGATCACCACCCTCTGGGCTCTGTCATTCAGCCAGCTCTCGATCCACCTCACTGTTCACTCATCCAAGTCACACTGCTTGAGCTTTCTGATGAGCATATTATGGGAGACAGTGTCAAAAGCCTTGCTGAAGTCAAGGTAGATGACATCCGTTGTTCTCCCCTCATCTAGCCAGCTGGTTATGCACTCATAGAAGTCTATCAGGTTGGTCAAACAGGATTTCACCCTGGTGAGGCCATGTTGACTCCCTCTGATAGCCATCTTATCCTTCATACGTTCAGTGATAACATTCAGGATGAGTTGTTCCATCACTTTTCCAGGGATGGAGGTGAGGTTAACCGGCCTGTAGTTTCCTGGATTGTCCTTCTTGCCCTTTTTGAAGACTGGCGTGACATTGACCATTGTAACACAGGAGATGCAGTTCAATTTTCAGATGAAGACACATCTACCCCAGATTCCTACCCTGTTGGCACTGAAATTCTATATCTTTATCTATGATTTTGATAAAACCCACATTTTCTACCTTTCAAATACACCACTTAGAAAGGTTATATTGAGGAGTAGTATCTTATGGTAACAGAATAAGTTTAGTATCATGGGGAAATCTGAAGTGTCCTCAAAGGAATGTATGACTTTGTATCGGGAAAGAAATGTAACCTAGATGCAGGTGGATATATAAATTCTGAGGTCTGCAGGACATGTGGAATTTTTGTCTGGATTGCTTTTGCTTTGTCAATATGGCAAGAAAACTAGAATCATCCCACTACAAACAGATGTGGTAAACTAGCATCTGGCTTCATATGTAAGTCCCACAGAGGAAAAAAGCTAAAACAAACAAAAAAGTCCAAACTCAAACAAGCAAGTAAAGACTCAGGAAAGATCAAACTAGAGACAGGAGATTCACAAATTTCCCTTTCTTTCTTGAAAGACAGGTGAGTGTCAGAACCATTATGTAATTCTCATCCATAATAGAAAGCCACTTTCTATGTTCCAGAAGCAAAATGGGTAGGAAACTTTTAGCATCTGACAAATTTAAGGTCGTAAAGAGTCCAGGTGCCTTGGTAACACATGTTAGAGAAGAGCAACACAACAACTTCTCCAAAGCAAACATCTGTCCAAAACATCACAAAAGGAAACTCATGCAGTTTTGGAACTCTAATGTTGGAATAAAGTACTTCAGAGGCAATATAGTCCTTAATTTTGATTAAAAACTCTGCATTATTTTGATTTATAACTGATGTTAGTGATGCAGTGAGTGATAACTATTCCCAATAACTAATTAATTTTAGATTTATGGAATGTTTTTCCTCGTAGGAAGAAATCTAGTAAAAATTTTAAAATATTCAGCTAATCATTAATTCAATGCCATCTGTTCATAATTCAGCTGCAACTGCAATATTCATCACCCTAAGAATAATCTAAGGAAAAAAGACTCTTTTCTGAGATATATATCTGTACTATAGAGATTTTAAAAATCCACTTATAATATACCTTTAAATGTCATGTATATGATTGAGATAGATTACCTCGAGACAGCTCTTCTGACCTACAAATGGCACAACTAAACATCTATATGATGGCATAGATGGCATATGATGACATCTCTATTGGCATAATACAGAATTTGAAACTCCATACTGTTATGAAGGGATGCAAAATAATTCTAAGAGAACCATGCTTATCTCGATAAGCACAACAAAATATCTGTGTTGGAGCTATGAATATTAACTGGTATTATACAACATTTTAGTAAAACTTTATACATTTTATATACATAAGTGTTATATATTGAGGTTGGTTTTGGATCTGCAAATTTGTGTAGGACTTGGACAAAGCAGAACAACAAATAGCGAGCTTCAATATTACTGTTAGTAACATAACAGTGAGATGCAATGGCAGTCTAAAGACACATGAGAGGAAGTTCTAAAAATGTTGGGTTTTTTTTAATATTAATTATCTAATAGATATGAACTAGAACCTGTAATTTAAGAGCTTCATGATCTTGCAAGGACAAAAAAAATTAATGGACAGAAAAATGTTTCCAAGCCTGATTATCTACTTGCAAAAATCTTTTTCAAACACAGAAACAGTCTAATTTCCCCATAGTCAGTTCAGTAAGAGAATTGATAAAACTCAGACTTTTAAAAGATAACATCACTGAATAAAGACTTCTCACCCACATTTTTGATAAATCTTTTTGTTATCACTTCAACATCTTTAACAGCAGCAGCATGCTGTTGAGTTTCTTCTTCCAAGTGCTCTCTTTAGCTCTGAAGTAAAGGAGAACACCAGAAAGAACTCACTACTTTTTCTATTTATTGAAACTATGTTTCTGTATTTAACTAGGCCTAAAGAATGGCTTCTTACTTGCCCTTATTTTGTCCTTCATCTAATTTATATTAGAATAACATATTCTTAGCAATATGAAGGAGCTGTTTGAAGATCAGGGGAAAAAAAAAAAGGTAAAAATAAAATCTGCATGTCCTACGAGGGATTTATTAAAAGTCCAGATGTTGTAGATAGTTTAATAATGCTTAGCACCCAGCAGCTGTGAAATAGCTTAGTATTTATTTTTACAGCACTGTTTTCATGTGGCAATCCATAAGAGAGATGTAAGATATACATCTTACAGTATTTAAAATATGAAATAGCTAGGTAGTGTTATGTCTGCACATAGAATCTAGTAAGAGTAACGTAAAGATACTACTTAAAACTGAAAATTTACCTAATTGATTAAACACAATCTGAGGTATCTTGTAAAATGCTTTTCTCTTTCAAAGATATCTTGTTACTCAAGAACAAAGTAGATAGCAAATAGTTGATACCAAGTATATTTAATAGTTTTATGTGCTAATTATGTGATAAACGTACAAAAAACCCTATTATTTTTCATTTTTCAGGCTAGTCACAAAAGCCTAAGTTCACCACTGCTTTATGTACATATGGAGATTTACATAGGGAATAATGCAACTAATTTATAAGAGAAATAGAAATAAAAACTAGAAAAGGAGTTGTTTGCAACATATTATTTTTACTAGTCTGTTAACTATTACTGCCTCTTGATGCTGAATCAAAACAATCAAGTTGAGAAAATTTCTGTAACTGTAAAATGACTGAAACTGTGACTTGCAGGAGAAATATGGATGAACTTCAAATAAACTAATATGTTAATTTTTAAAAGGCTAGTTTGGCAGATCCATCAAAGTGCTGGAAAAAAGGCTGAAGTATTGACCAGTTTTCAGAGCTTCACATTTTCCTAATACCACAAGAAAATTTCAAGATAATTAATTAATGGGAGTAGATTCTCATCTTAGCCAAAGTCATTAAGTACTTCTGAATATATTTTATGTGAGCTCCTACTACAAAACCTGTTATATCACAGATGGTTTGTAAAAAGACTTTTCCAGGGACTAGACAGACAGAAACAGAGACAATGTCACATTGTGCTGTAAATTACAAGAAGTGGTGAGATTTGGATTCCAGCTGGACATTTCAACTGTTATGAGCAACATGGCTTTCTTTCTGACTGCCTCTTGGCTCATCTTGTGTGCTTTGCCAGGAGGAGACATAAAGCCATATGGTCTCTCAGGCACCGCTCCGTTGTGCCTTCTGCAATGATTCTTGAAGCTGAAAGAGATCCTTACACTCTGCAGTTAAGTACAACATAGACAATCTGTATTAAAAAAGGGCAAATTACTTCACATTAACCTCCATTTAAAAGATCCAACAATGGATCTGTGCCTCATACTAGCAGACAAAATGTATTTTCATGTCCTGATGAATTGTTTGTATTCTTGTACTTGGAAAGAGTGTTCAGCTGGCTATAAAACTTTGGTAATAAACATTGTACTGTAAAATTTCTATACTCAGAATGTATAAGACTTTTTTGTGTAAATTATTTCAATATTCTCTGAATTGACAGCTAACTGACTTAAAACAAGGGAAAACAGTAGACAACAGTAATTTTCGAGAGAAAATTTAATTAAGGTGCAAAAACTTCTAGAAAAACATAAGTGTGGCAAGTAATTTACCACAGAAATTACAGACTCTATGTTCATTTTTGGATGGGGTTAGAAAAGGAAAAAGGAGTAAATTAACTGTAAGTTAAAAACTTTTGCCACAGTGAAAATAGCCTATTTAACGAAAGATTGCCTCAAAAAAGATTTTAAGCTATTATATATTCAGTCTAAAGTTCAATATTAATTATCCCTTTATGTACATCACTGAAAAAGCTGGACTAGAATTATCTAGCTATGGTAGAAGTGTAGAAGTGAATCACCTATATTTCTGGTTTCCACACATTAAAATGTGGACCAAAATTAGAGGTGGGGATCAGTCTGCATTTTGGTTAACGAGTATAAATTCAGAAAATGCTGAGAAATGGATAACATTTATTTGACTTTAGCCTTGCAACATGTCTTCTTACCAATATCCACAATCCTACCACACCTCAGTAGTTACAAGTGTAATTGCTTTAATATGATAATTAGGCTAGCAGAATATTAAATATATTTTAGATTTTTGAAATATTGCTGTAGTCTGGTACTAGAGGTAGACAAATCTCCCTGTGAGGGAAATGAGAAATGCTTTATTTTACAAGTTCCTGACAATTAAGTTTGGATCCATGTTTGCCCACCTGAAGAGTAGAAGCACCTAACAAGAGACTGTAAAACATCATGACTTCTCTCCCCTGCACCCTACTATTGACAGTACAAAAACAATTGTACAAATAAGAGGAGTTGAGCCCTTTTGTTCCCTTTTCCTATGGTGAGGAAAAGTTATGTGTGTATCACCACTCTGAACAGTTCTCTGCAATACTTAGGAGAAAAGACCTTACATTTGAGGCTACATATGCAAACAAGATTAACTGAAACATTTATTATCTTTTGTTAATTAATAATATTACTACTTTTTTTTCCTTAGTTCAAGTTCATAAGAAACTTAAATAAGTAAATGTCTGACTATAGATATCAATGATTTAGAGCAACATGTGCACATATGTTATTACAAGTTCTACCCCAGGTAATTCTAAAAGCAAGAATGTATGATATGTTCCTTGCTTCCTGTAATGTCTAGAGGTTGCAAAGAAAGCATCAGAAGCAACATTTAGGTAATAAGTAACTGATCACCTCCAAAGTGAAGCATTAGCAGTGAGTTTTACCTGGTAAGGTATTGGCAAATATAGGCACAACCAATTGGCATATGTGATATAAGAATCATGAAGGGGACTTATTCCACTCCTGTAAGGTTACAAACCTATAGTTTCTAATGTCCAATAGTTTCTGTACAATATGCCAAGTACTCTTGGTGGAACATAGCATGTATGCAAGCATAATTTTTAAAACAAAAATCTCAAATATGCAACACAATTTTTGCAGTAAATGGATGGAAAATGTCATCAAGTTTGACAAGTTATTTGCATAGCTGTGGCTTTTAGTACGGTTACCAGTCTTTACTAGTGCTGCAATAAAAAAATACACATCTGCTTCATATTTTCAAAAAGTAATTGCAAAAATATGATACAACTTTCATTGCTATTCAGATCAGTTTTTATCAATTTGCATGGATTTAGAAATCCCAATGAGTAGAACTACAAGTTCAGGAGCTCTCTAAAGCTGTGGCTTTAGATCACAAAAGGCTCTGGACTTCTATAAGAGTTATGATTCTGTCTTAAAGAGACCAAAGCTTAGCAAGAATGAAGTGTGCATTTTTGCATTTTTGAGGGATTTTTGCATTTTTGCCGAGGGATCTTCATGAATGAAAAAAGGTCAAATAATAGCAGAAATATCAGAAGATGTCTTATTTCAACCACATTTAGCTTTGATCCCGTTAGCAGTTGTCAACTTTTGTCCTCCACTGAAAACCAGAGATATCTGTGATCTGTGCAGACAGCATGAAAACAACAGACTTCTGGCTTAAGGTGAGCAACTATCATGCACTTCTAAGATTAACAGAAAAGAAGTAGATATTTTTTTTCCATATAGCTTTAAACTATGAAAATATTGAGTAAATAGAGAAAAGCCTGTGTCAAGCTAATTCAGTAGAATGCATAATGCAAAGGGTATTGCTAAGTAGGGCTTGAGAGGGAAGACATGCATTTACTTGTCCTTATCATGCTTAGATATAAGTATCAATGGATGGTCATCTTTGCATCTTTATTCTGTAGATATACTTCATGTCTGTGTTACATCTGCTTTGTTGGTCTTAAATAGTATATTTAAAACTGAAGGCTGTGGAGTCCGTTTGCAGTTCCAGACACAAACTTGGCAGTTTCCTGACCATATGTCATGAATAGCCCAGAGCACAAACACTTTTAGCTCATTTGGTATACATCACAACAGAAAGCATTACTACACCAGTGACTTTCTATGCGGTGTTCAGTGTCAGTATAAACACATTGTACTGTAACAATGAATGCATCCTTGGTTTTTTAAGACCTAGAGCTGTGACTTGACTTTATACTATTTAAACACGTAACTTTTAAAACTAGTAGTTAAATCTATTTAACATGTAACTGAATGATCCAACATTCTGAGCTATCTTTTCTTTTTCTTTAATATACTTTTTCTTCAGTCCTCCTAGATTAGGATGTGTTCCAAGATGTCCTAATAAAGTAATTTACAGAAATATTTAGTTTCATAATCACTCATAGAAAGTAATACTTGTTATAAAGAGTTTCATTTCATTTTTCCATCTACCTGGGTGTTCATTTAGCTTTCTTCCTCACAGTCCCACCACTACTTCTATCTATCTGCTAATCTATCTTACAGTTACAGTTTAAACTAGATGCTTTTAAGGCTATCTTAGTCCTCCATGACACAATTCCACATACCACAGAAAGTAATTTAGGTTGTCCTAAAATTTGACATGAACTGCAATTTGAAAGTCAAAAACAAGACAACAGCCTATTTATTATGTTGTAACATCATCTATATCCAGTGAAATACAGATAAAATATCAATGATATCACATATATAGGACTACATTATCATCCACCTGAACACATGGTCATACTTTGTTCTTCTTCTTTTTAAAAAGTTATTATTATTACTCAGTTTTAAAAAATTAAACAGATAAGAATGTTTCAAAGTTACTAACTAGCTTTTTTTTTCTCCCCAGGAATAATTATTGACCTTCTTTGTAGTTTAAAAATATTTCACCTCACTGCTTCTTCCACTGCTTATTTTCATTCCTTTCACTAGGCAGCCACACACAGCTGCTTCAGTATGCAGTGCCAGTGAAAGGACAAAGAGCATTTTTGAAGAAGGCAGGGATTTGCCAGAGTATATTTACAGCTAATAGGAAAAAATATTTTCTGATGTCAGCAAATCCGGTATTGAAAAATTCCTGTCCCCTTGTCTCCCAGTGGATGTTCGATGCTTTTCCTAAGCAAAAATAAAAAATTTGTCATTCTCTGCTCTGCCTTGCACAATAAAATCTTTTAGAAAGAAGAGCAGGAATAACACATTTTGAATTTCAAGTGCCTGTTAATTTCTTTGATTTCTAATAGATTTTTCAGGCTTTTATTGATAGTTATGGGTGCTTGAACTCAGATAGAAATATTGACTAATAAATGAGAAAATCAGAAATATTTTAATATACATGTTCAATTCTTCAATACTGTATGAAGACTTTATAAAAAAATAAAGAAGTAGATTTCTATGTTAATATAAGAAAGAATAAATACCATACAGTCATTATGATAAAGAATAAGAGATAGTGTAAATATGTTATAGTTTAACAAACTTCCACTGTCCATGCACTCTGCACCAGCTGCATGCACACCAGGAACTTTACAGGTGTTCATTCTAATGATGGTAATGTAAAAACACATGTTTTCTTCAGATTTCAATGTTTTTAGATGATTAACTTCTAGTGTTATGCCTTTAAGTAGGTCAGGCTGAATATGCTTACATTTTCACTGCTGGATTCTCTTAACAGGAATAGTGTTAGCGATCAAAATACCATATCTGTTTCAGCCAATCTGAATGTTTGCCATGGGCAACCTGCCCTTTAGCAATTACTAGCTGAAGTGGAAGATTTTAATAACACAGCTACTAGATGAAACAGAGCAGCATTCCATAAACACACTGGGCAAGTACAATATGGCTTGAACAGGTGTCAGCTTAATTTTCCTCATCCGTACCAGCTAGCAAGTCTGGTTACCTTTACATACTCATTTGATGTGGTCATTCAGGGAAACCAGTGCAGATGGTATTTCACTCTGTATGCACTTGCCAAAGATTTTTTACAACTTGAAACCACTGTCTCCAGCCAATATGAAAGCTTAGAGTAGATTACAACTAGAGTTTAACTTAAAACTAGTACAGAAAATGTAAAAAATATTTATTACATCATATTTTCTAACATAGTATGTATGTGCTAAAAACAGAGTATTACACAACAAACTTAGAATGCAGGGAAAAATACAGGAAAAGTGGGACAGATAAGTGTTTTCATTTCAATTTCATTTGGAACTTTGAACTCCTATATGTTATATTTTGAAAATAGCACACAATTTTAACAAATGATTGGTAGGATGACCACTTTCCATTTAAGTTTTCTAGTGACTAGGAAAGCATTTGGATTTTTGTTCTTTTTTTTTTTTTTACCTGCTGTTACTCCAATGGTTTTCAATATATGCTGATACAAATACATTGCAAGAGTAATGGTGGCAAATCAATTCCCACTGAAGTAACAGAAGATTTGACAGAACTTTTAAGAAAATTATGACTATTTTCCCACTGACAATATTGTTGAAAGATAGTTTTTTGGGAGGGGATGATGGTAGTTTGGGTTTTTTTGTGATCTCAAAATTTATTATTTTTTATTAAACTGTTTTAACTATTTTAAGGCATTTCTACTTCCTCTGTTTACAGATAACACTGAATTGTGCTCTTATGATCCATTGTATGCTTTGAGTTTTGTATTAGATATGAGATTTTTTCTGATTATTCAGCAATATTTTATCTTCTATATTAAATACTGAAACCTATCTGTAAAGCTCAGCTGATATATGTAACAGTCAATAAAGAACACTCACCTACTGTCAGTTGTCCAGTTAACTGTCCCATGTGATTTCTTGCATTCACTGTTACATTTCTGTCAGACTGTAAGACCAGTGGACTATCCTGGGAAACATGTATAAGACAATAAATGAGAGAACAAAAAAATTGAGGTAAACTTAAGTTAAAACTAATTATTAGCATGCAGGCTGAGAGGGGAATTCTGTCAAATATAGTAGTTTTTTTAAATAATTCCATAAAGTATTTTACAAGTAAAATTTTTATCTAAAAGAGTAAGAGTATTATTTTAAGCTTAAAATTTTTGTGCACAGAATCCCTCCTTTAGAAAGTAAAGTTGAAATTACATTTATCAAAATTTTGCCTCATTTCTTGATATTACAAAGTTACAAATTCAGAAATCCTTAATGCAAATCTATTTTGTTAGCCTTTTCCATATATTGCTAACCTATACTTTTCTAACTACCTAACCAACACTCTACTACATAATTCTGTTAATCTGTACAACCTACAGTACTTGGATTGCACTCAATAAAACATTATAAATACAGCCATACATTTATTTGAAGGCAAAAGGTATTATTATCCTCAAAAAGCAAAGAAAATAATGACTGGGAGGTGAGGTCATAAGACAAACAAGACCACCCCACCACCTGCAAGTAGTACGGTGATCAAGTGCATGTACTGTGAAGATAAACACTGCCTGTATAGTCTTAAGGTTTTTGGAATCAGTTTGCAGCATAATTACATTGCTATCAGTATCCTACTAGCTTTAAGCTATTCAGGAACGTTTACATATATATGTGTAGATGTCCAAAACCAGCTTAAGGAATCTCAGAAATGAAGGCAGAATGGAATTTTGGTTCTTGAGGAATGAGAACCCAGATTCACCCCTCTGGGGGAAGGACAGATTCAAGGGAAAGGGAAAGAGCTTCAACACAGAGCCAGAAGTCCAGCTTAAAAATAAAAAATTGTTTACTGATCATTCTTTCCTTGAAGAGAGGTAAGTGCACGAGAAGAGGGAAAATTAGGATGGTGTTTACTGCTGCAAGGACGCATTTTCCTTCCTGGAATCACCTGATACCATACTGTTCTTCCCCTCAAACTTACAGTGAGGCCATAGGTACACTAATGCTTCTGGTGGTTTGCTAGCACTTACTTATGTTTAGGTAAGTTTATCCAACACCAGTAAGACACTTAACAGAAACAGCTGGGCAAGTATGAATGGCTAAGAGCTAAGATTCTTCCCTGGGCATCCATTGTTGGTCAATCCTGGATTGAGTATATTAGTTTAGATAGATGGATGTATGTGTGTGGCAATATATTTGTTCTTCCTGCTCTTGTAGGTCTTTAAGAAGAGAAGGAAAGGAGTTAAGGAGCTATATATGATGTTTATAAAATTGATTTTTACCTTACAACTATTTTATTTGAATTTAGGGCTTTACTCTGCAGAAACACTCATTCCTGTTGTTTTCATTATGATTGTTAATTTTAAATGATACTCAGTTCCCTAGAAAGTCTGAAATTATTCTGTGCTGATTTCTAAGAGTTCAGGTGTGTTTCATCTCTCACTGGACCATGTTATGACCTCTAATATCCTGACAATTAGCTCTGCATCATGGAATCTGGCAGATGAAAGTCACTATTTGGTTTGTCCATCTTTCTAGATAAAAAGTTCCAATTATCAGTGAGACACTGTGTTCAATGTGACTGGTTTGAGCTAAATGTAATGCAATCAAGGGAGCTTCTGGCAACAAAAGCAGCTGCTCAGGACCCTCTTCTCAACACTTGATTTGATTTCCACTTTCCTTATGGTTCTTTGAAGATCATTAGTTCAGGCAATTGCTGCTCTAAGAAAGGAGGTTGTCCTGGTAGATAGGAGCATGGCCAAAGTATATTTTTAAGGAGCTCTCTTCCATTTTGCTTACTCAGTATTTGGAGAAGAGTCTTCTCAGAATAATCTCACCCTTGTCAAGGGAAGTTACTACCATGCCTATTTTTGCATCTTCAGATGTGGATTTGGTAATTTACACTTCCAAACACTGTTCATAGTCTGATATGAAGATTTCTTTTCTTTAACCTTAGGAAAATACTTAAAATTCTCAGCTTAAAATCTGTGTCTCAGGTTTATTATGCTCAGGATCAAACTATAAATGAAGACCTTGGGTATCAAATCCTCAAGTAGGGGATAATGAAAGATTAGGTAAGCCAAGACTTCTTTCTTCTCCTTTCTTTGTCTTATTTAAAAGATTAAAAATAGAGATGAAGAAGTTAAGAATTTAAATCTATATTCCTTAGTTCCTGGATGTGAAACATTGATCTGAAAGATTAAATTACAGACCAAGGAAAACCCAGGGATAAACTCCTATTAGTTTAAGCAATCCAGCATTTTATCTACACTGTTTACCTGCACTTTTGTTTTCCACGGGAAGTGCCTAAAGAGAGGGACAACGTTATTCAAAAGTAGTCTACTCAGAGTACCTAGCAAGTCAGAAAAGATTTAGCTGAAATCAGTGGAATTATAGATCTGTAAAATGAGCATAAAGTGAGGTGTCAGTCATATTATTACAAGTATATCTACAACATTAAAATGTTCGATAATTTTCTCTCTGGATCACTTGATCTACTACTTTTATGATGTGAACTTCATCTTGCAGTTTAATAGACTTGATAATCCACAAAATACTTCACATTCAGATGTCAGAAGGGAAATAGAAGTATGTCATCACATAATTTTCCAGGAAATTATAAATTTAAAAAAAAGGTTTATAAATCCACAAAGAATAGAATAAAAAATGATGATTAAGCTCTCCAAATACTGTAGAAGTATGTGGAAGTAAAGACATTTCTAAAGGCAGAAAAGTCTAGGAGCAGGCATAATTACTCTCTTGCTATAAATTTTTAGGCTGATGCTACCTGACAGCTGATAAAACATAAAAATCCTCCAGATTGGTATATTAGGAAATAAATCTTACATCTTAAACTAATGAAATAAGCTTTAGGTCATATCTAATTAAAAAAAAAAAAAAAACATGAAAAAAGAGGTAAAGATCTGCTACTGACATCATACAGCTTTATATCAGGTCTTCCATTTAGACATGAACATAACAAACATTTTTCCCTTATATGTCACAAAGAAGTGTAGTGCTATAAAATGATTTCCATGTATTTCTGAAGATCAGTGTCATAAGTATCATGAACATATTTAGAATAGAATTGTATACATGCAGTGTAAAAGTTATCATGAGCAAGTGTAAGTAACATCCTTGAAGAAATTTTTCGTCACTCAATACTATTGACATGGAGTTGAATGCATGAGAAAAAGAAATAAAGAGGCAGGCCTCTCCTTCCCATCCCAAAATTTCTACCCCTGAAAAAGGGCATGTCATACATCCAGCCCCTGTCCCCTGAGTTTGGAACATTGTCTTACTGATTGAACTTGCAGTGTGGAACACTTGAACAGAGCATTTCCTGAGGTACAGGAAACTTTGACCACTTTCATATTATCAGTATTATTTGGTCTCAGAATAAAGTAGTCCCTAAAATCTGATACTTCAATCTCAAATCTGTATTATGAAGTCTTCCTCCATAAAAAGCATATGCAAAATAATTGTAATTGGAAGTCTGACTTTTCTCCTTCTTCCCTTTCTATCATGGGAATGACAAATCCCATAATCTTGCTCTCCTGTTTCTTCATTTTGCATAGCATTCATATAATCATGGCATTTTGCCCACTCCTTATAATTCTGTCTTGAACTTCAAGAAACTGTGATTACTGCATTACACTTAGTATACTCTATGATTTTTCTCTGAGATTACTTGTATTGTTTAAGCATTTGCAGAAATAGTTTTGCATATACTGCAAAGTCAGTGAAAAAACTTTAAGTAGAACAAATAATCTTGTAAGTATCTGAAAGTATATTTTGTGCGTATTCCTTATGTACACCACTGGCAGCAAGCTCCTAAGAAGAAAGCTGCTGTCTTTCAGCTGTGTTGCCTATTTACAAGACAGTGAAAACCTTGCTTTGCAAACACATTTAAAAACAACAGAATTTCAGATAATGAGATTGTCAGTTATTTTTTTCTGGAGATTATTTCTGAACTCATTTATCTCAATGGGAACATTTTTCAGATATGCAAAATAAAATACTGAATCTTATGTCTTGAAAAAGTTTTTTTGTTTTTTGGTTTTTGTTTTTTTTTTTAAAGTTAAACCTTTTAAAAGAAAACGTGAGGTAAAATATTTTATTTGAGGAATACAAGTTTATCTGGTTTTCCCACATCCTTAATGAATCACATGTACCAGAGAAAGAACCTTTCACCTCAAGTATAATTTCTACTGATATAAATTCTCCACTGAAGTCTGATCCTTTATCTCTGACATGACACATTGACACAGAAATGTCTTTGATGTTGCTAAAATGTTAATGATTCCTTAAAAAACTGCTCCATCTACACTTTTATATGAAGGACAGTAGGCTATACATATAGAATCATAGAACCACAGAATCGTTTTTGTTGGAAAGATCTTTAATATCATCAAGTCCAACACTCACCTCACACTGTCAGGCCCATCACTAAACCATGTCTCACCAGAACCTCATCTATGCATCTCCCAGAATGGGATCTGTCACACATCACTGGGCAGCCAATACCAAACAACCCTGTCAGTGAAAAAGTTCTTCCTAATGTCCAATCAAAACCTTTCCTCCTAAACCTTGAGGTCTTTTCTTCTTTTCATATCACTCATTGCTTGGCAGAAGAGACTGACCGCCATCTCACTACAACCTCCTTTCAGGTAGTTGTAGAGAGCGATCACATCTCCTTTCAGCATCCTCTTCTCTAGACTAAACAATACCATCTTCCTCAACCTCTCCTCATAAGACTTGCTCTCCAGACTCTAACCAGCTTTATTGCCTGTCCCTGGACATGCTCCAGCACCTTAATGTCCTTCTTGTAGTGAGAGGCCATAAACTGAACACAGTACTTGAAGTGCAGTCTCACCAGCAGTGAGTACAGAGGCATAATCACTTTCATGGTGTTGCTGGTCATAATATGTCTGATACATCCCAGGATACCATTGGCTTTCTTGGCGCTTGGACACTGCTGGCTCATATTCAACTGGCTGTCAATTAAAACCCCCAGGTCCTTTTATGCTGGCCAGCTTTCCAGCCACACATCCCCAAGCCTGTAGCATTGTATGGGATTGTTGTGTTCCAGGTGTAGGACTCAGCACTTGGTCTTGTTGAATCTCATACAATTGGGCTTGGTCTATCTCTCCAGCCTGTGTAGATTCTTCTGGAGAGCCTTTCTGAATATATATTTAACTTCTCATTAAAAGAACACTTGAACTTTCTAATTATGCACTGCTATGTAAATGTCTTGAGAAAAGAGGTAGTAAATGATTTGTGATGCTATTTCAAAAATTGTACAAAAATAATTGTACAAAAAGTAATACAGTAATAAGATTCTTGTAGTTACAGAAAATTTTAAATAACACCAATATGCTAATAATTGAAACATTGTAGAGAGATGCTCCCAGGGCCATGAGGGGAAATACTAGCTCTGCCCAGCTGTTAACAGTTTAACTCCAGTCAGCAACTAAGTACCACCCAGCCACTTGCTCACAGTGGGATGAGGAGAACTTAAAAACAGAAAATTAAAACAACTTGCAGGTTGATATAACAACAGCTTAATTACTAATATTAATTAAAATACCATAAAGACAACAATAATAGAAATAGTATAATAATAATAGTAATGAAAAGTAATATAAAGAAACAAAATCCAAGAAAATAGAAGTGATGCTGATTGCAATTGCTCACTACTGGCTGACTGCTGCTTGAGCAGCAATCTACCCCTCCCTGCCAACTATTACCAGTTTATATACTAAACATTATGTTTTATGGTATGGAATTTGCCTGTGGCTCGTTAGGGTTAACTGTCCTGGCTATGCTCTGTCCCAGTCTCTTGTGCACCTCCTTGCTGACAGAGCATGGGAGACTGAAAAATCCTTCATTTAGGATAAGCGCTACTGAGTAAAAACTAAATCATCAATGTGTTATTGTGGGAAACCAAGATGCAGGTCTCAGTACAGTATGAGAAAGGACTGGCGTGTGAACACAGTGTGCACATGTAGCTGACTGGAGGAGCCTCTGCCTGAACAGGAGATGCAAGTAGCAAACAAGTTATCAGTACAGCTGCTCTTAAGGCCACTGAACAAAACCAATCCTGATTAGAAGGAACTAAGGGGGGTATAAATAAAGGGGATGCTTGTACAATAAATGATAGCCATTCTGCTTCTGCTTGCACCATAACCAGGGTCCACGTCTTCACTTGCTGCATATTACCAACATTATTCTCACCTTAAATCCAAAACACAGCACTGCACCAGCTACTAGGAAGAAAATTAACCCTGCCCTAGACAAGACCGAAAAAAAAGCTTTATTGAATCTGAATCCAGTCATAAATATAATGCAAAATTTGGGAAAACAAATTTAGGGGACTTTTCTTTGACTAATAATTCAAGTACAGTACTAATAAATATTTTTTATGTTTAGAATTAGATAAGCAGATTACTGGAAGTGTATGAAAGACAGATTGCTTTATAAAGTCATTTTACAAAAAAATATTATGCATGAGCAATCACAGCAAAACTCTGAATATTTTACAGATGTTTCAATTATTTTTAATGTTTTTGGGTTGAATTTCATGCCTTTTGTACACTGTTCAAATAGGCAATCCCAGCTAATTATCTCAGTTTAGAAGAGTATTTCCAAAATACATCCTTTAAATTAGAAACAGTTTAAATGGAGCAATTTAATTCCAGTTAGTCTGACACAACATTAGTTTACTCTAGGTAAGATGGTACACCATATAATAAAATATAATTCCAGACATGCTCAGAACACGGGTAATTATGATAGAACCATCCACTTTGACACATACAGCCATATATGCATCATAGCTTATAGTTCTCTTACAATTTGATTCCTGTGCTTGCTCAAGCATACCAATTCAGGTTTTAAGACTTGTCTATAAAACACCTCACAGTGTCATTTAGATGTAAAAAGTAATGCGATAAGTAGACAGGATTCTAGAGCTGCCAAGTCTATCTGATGGCAGTTTGCAAAAGGAGGTAAGGTTATATGCTGTTATTTGAGCCCATCCACAACATTGAAAGCTAGTATAGTTGTGCCAGGATATTTCTTTACAGGGGTCTTTTAACAAACCTACCCTGGTAGGCTAGTGACTCAGAATGATCATTGTATTTCCAAGGTATTTTTACATTTAAAAGAAATAAATAAAAGATTGGTATTGGACTTTGGTCAGCTGAGAAACTCATAATGACGTTCCCCATATCCAACCACAGAGTTATTGTGGGTGACAGTGAACAAGTAGATCGACCATGTCTGGTCAATGACTCAGATGGAAGCACCAACAATGAATGAGTTATTTGACCACATCCATAGCAACAAAACACCACCTTGATATGTGTTGGAAGGACACACAACAGGGCATAAGAAACCCAGTAAGTTCCGAAAATGTGTTGATAAGAACTTCCTTCTCCAAATGACAGATGAGTCAATGAGGAGAGGTGCTATATTGAACCTTGTTCTCATCAACAAGGAGAAGCTGGTAGAGAATGTAAAGCTCAAGGGCAGCCTTGAATGTAGTGACTGAAATAGCATTGAAGATCCTTAGAGCAGTAAGAAGTGTGCGTAGCAAGCTCACTACCCTGGACTTTGGGAGCACACGCTTTGGCCTCTTCATGGAACTATTTGGTAGGGTACCATGGAATAAAGCCCTGGAGAAAATAGGGGCCCAGGAAAGTTGGTTAATATGAAAGGATTGCCTCCTTTCATCTACAGAAAAAGTACTGCATTCCAGTAAAGTCTGGTAAAAATGCCAGAAGGCCAACACACATGAATAAGAAGCTCCTAGACAAACTCTACAAAAAGGAAGCCTACAGAGTGTGGAAGCATGTACAAGTAGTCTGAGAGAAATAAAGAGGAATCATCTGAGCAATCAGGTTAGTCCCCTACAACAAATCACAGAAGCTGTGTATGGAAAGGATGAATCAAGTCATTTTGCAGAGGTGAAAGCAATTCAGCTGGCTTTAGACACTGCTGAACACAAACAATGCCCAATACTTTACCTCTATACTGACTCACAGATGGTGGAAGATCTTCTATGGGGATGGTTACAACAACTGGGCTGTCTCATTGTGACAAGACATCACTGCCCAGTTGGAGAATCTGATTGTGACATAGATGCCCATATACCAGAGAACTGGATCAATGAAGAACATCAGCACAACCAGAAGGTAGACCAACATGCCAAGATTGAAGTGGCACATGTGGATTTGGACTGATAATGTAAAGGTGAATTATTTATAGCTCAGTGGGTCCATGATGTCTCAGGACATCACAGAAGAGATGCCACCTATAGATGGGTTTGTGAGTGAGGAGTGGACTTGACCTTGGATGTTATTGCACAGGTTATCCATTAATTCAAGATGTGCTGCAATCAAACACACCAAGCAGTTGAAGCCTCTGTGGTACGAAGGATGATGGCTCAAATATAAATATTGAGAGGTCTGGCAGATGGACTGTATCACACTCCTA
Source organism: Colius striatus (assembly GCF_028858725.1). Classification (NCBI taxonomy): domain Eukaryota; kingdom Metazoa; phylum Chordata; class Aves; order Coliiformes; family Coliidae; genus Colius; species Colius striatus. The sequence continues at coordinate 68,900,829 of NC_084761.1, read as the reverse complement.
CAAACCTGTACCACGTTCTCACAATAGTAGAAGCGACCACTAGATGGCTGGAAAAATATTGTATGCCTCATGACACTGCCTGGAATACCATCCTGGGCCCTGAAAAACAAGTCCTGTGGTGACGTGGCACTCCAGAAAAGATCAAGTCAAGACAGTGGGATCCCCTATCATACACCAGACTCCAGGAAAAATGAGTGATACTATAGATGGTTAAAGACTACATTGAGAATGATGGGGAGTGGGACTTTCCAACATTGGGACACACGTATAACAAAGGAGAGTCAATACAAGATGATGTATCAACAGATTTGGCCCTGCCCAATCAGAACTTCTACACACTGTGGAAAGCAAAAAAATCTCTGTAGTGTGTATGATATGTATATCATATATATGTATATGTTAGGAAAGAAAGTTGGGATTAATCCTGCCTCAGGCAAAGGCAAATTCATTCATGGGATCATATTTGTTCAAAGATCTGGGTGCAGCTGGTGGATGATGCAGAAAGATGGGGAAGTTCAATGCATACCTCAGAGGGATTTGATTTTAGGTGAGAATAATCAGTGAACTAAATGGTATTATGTTAATTGCTAAATAAACTCACCATTGATACTGAAGATTCATCCATTCTATAAACACCACTCTGTCATAAAGTTTCAGGGTTCTGTCCCATTGCAAAGGCTATATTCATGCACTGGAGTGACACAGTCAGTTTTATCAAAAGCACTTCAAACAATAGCCTGTGCATTTCTGGGTCTCTCTCAACAAGATTTTTTTACCTTTATATTACTGCAGATCTGTCCTGTCTTTAGTGTTCTCATGTACTGCTTTGCCTTGAATGTGCTCTTCAGAAAAAGGTGACCTGATTCAGAAGACACATCCAATGCTGAGAATGGAGAAGCTGATGGGGGGGTATATGAAGCAGCAGGCTGGTATAACTTAATTGGAAACCTAAAGGCCTGCTACAACAGATGGAGCCCTGAAGCCATGGGCTAAATTAACTCAACAAACATGTTAGAGAGATGGCCCATGGACCTAAAAAGGTACCTAAAAAGGTACCTAAAGGGGTCTGTAAGAAACTCAGAGAGGGACTTTTTTTGTAAGAGTACGTAGTGATAGGACAAAAAATAATGACTTCAAACTAAAAGAGGGTAGATTTAGATTAGCTAATAAGAAGTTCTTGTAAGGGTGGTGAGGCATTGGAATAGATTGCCCAGAGAAGTTGTAGATGTCCCATCCCTGGAAGTGCTCAAGGCCAGGATGGATGTGTCTTTCAGCAACCTGGTCTACTGGAAGGTGTCTCTGCCCATGGCAGGAGTCTTGGAACAACATGATTTTTAAGATGCTAACTCACACTGTTATAAAATTCTATAAAAATGGGAATGGAAAGAAATCTAAAATACTCAGTCTTCTGGTCAGTCCAGCAAACCAAGGTGTTTAAAGAATAATGGTTTTACAATAACTACACAGATTACTGCAATTTAGGCAAATGAGGGATAAAAAGCTTTGGAGAACTGAAGGATTAAAGTGCAAAATGTTTGTAAGGAGACAGTGTCAATCAAGAAAGGTAGAACACAGAACAAAGAAGCTGTGAAAGGATGGAGACAGCATTACTTAGCATCACCCATTGTCCAGAACGAGAACATCAGCATGTTTTTTACTAATCTTTGCAAATGGAGGTGGATGAAAAAGCTCCAGAGACTAAAAAAACCACACATCCATAAAGCTAGGAGTCTCAGAGCCAAATTTTCTATCATTAACTTTATTATTAGCGATAAACAAATAAGAAGGAACTTGAACATAAAAAGATTTGCGAAAAACAGATCTACAAATGCCAGCAATTGCTGAACTCTAGAGTACTTAAAGATTGAAGTCTCTGTTAAAACTGTTGGAATTTTGTTAGAGATTGGGATTGTCTAAATACAAATTAAAGAAAAAAATATTTAACAAAATGTTCCCAAGAAATTATTTCCAAGAATATTTCCAATTTTCTTACTTATCATTATTTACAAATATCCAATATTTTCAATAACATTCTCAGGAGTAGTCCCAAGAATCTTGCCAAAGTGTCAGAATAGTAAGGTTTCCAATTTAGGGGTATTTTGAACAGAGAGAAGTGAAGAACTTATTGTTCAAGTCATTCCTGGACAATTCCAAGATGAAAAGAGTTAATGTAAGTACTGATCCAATTAAATTACTTTACCTATTTTCTGTTTTCCCGCATTCCTAAAACAAAGCTTCACATTAAATTTTAGTGTTCTTTGTTACTGCCCAATTGTCCTTTCTAATCTGAGAGTCACAATTGAATCCCTAATAATTACACTCAGGAAGCTGATTGCAAACCACAATAAATATCTTTGGACTTTCACTTTAAGAAAACATTTCAGATATCTTAAAAGTTTCCCAAATGTTATCGAAAATCAGTGTTTTCTTTCCACAACAATTTTGTATATTGTAAGTCTGGAAAAGTATTCAAGTATCAGGTCAATACATTGAATTTGTACATGACAAAACTGATTTACATATAATTATCATCAAATGCAAGCAGAGAAAAATTATTAATCAACTTTTTTGGAGTTAAACTGTCATTATATAATCAACTGTTTTGAATTCAGATTTGAGTTTATATCAAAATCAAATTGGTAAAAATATTCCTAACACTGACGTAGTACTGCATTTGCAGTGAGATATAAGCTCTATTTTTTCAAATCAAGCAGGGAAAGATACTTCACTTGATTGACTAAAGAGAAGAAAAGCCTATAGCTTTTCTTTTATAGGTAAATGAAACAAAAGCAAATAACTTGAAAAAAGGAATCAAATCACCCTATTGAATACTGAAAGAAATATCATAGTTGGGGATGCTGATAAGGTTCCAAGAAGTACTTTCTAGACAATTCTTGTTTCTTAAAAGACACATCTCAGTTCTCAATCTCTGTTCAGTTTCCATTTCACTCTTCTTATAAGCTAAAGGCAACCATCCAGCTTCATGACACAGCAAATCTGAACCCAAATGCAGTTATATCTGCCAAAGTAGTATAGCTGTAGCCAACGAGAATCATATACAATACTGGAGAGCCACATGAACTGATGAAGGTGCACAGTGGTCATGGCTATAACCTCCAGACTAGAAATAAACTTGTTTTACTTCCCTGCATAATGTATCATTTATCATGGCAGAATTGAATCATACAAGGAAAAACTTAATGATAGTGCAGAAGCACATATTTAAATAGAAGACAAAAGATGTGACCTTTCTTTAATTGTTTTAAACTTCAAACAAAATTTCCAATGCGTTTTAGATAGTCACATCCCAACTAAAAAAAAAAAAAAGACTAAAAATGCACTTGAAGGAAGGTTGTTAAACACTCAAATCTCATTCCTTACTCATTAAGTGTGTGACACAGCAAGTAAAATTGTACATTACTGAACTGCAAAGCTCCCAGAAAACTTTAATTAGAACATATGTGGAAAATCAATGCAAATCTTCAATTCTGAAGCCAAAACACTAAAGGTTGAATCACTATACTTCACTACTTTCAAATCAGCATTTCTTGTGGTGTGAGTATATCAGTTACTGAACACATTTTTGCCATTAAAATTAAGCCAAGCAATAACCTAATAGTCCATTATGCTACTTTAAATCTTGGAAAGCAGTCCTTCAGTTCCTGTTTGTGTGCAGATCTCAACCATGATATACCATTACAGTGAAACAAGATTGTGTTTCTCATGGCTTTTAAATTTAATGTGCTGAAATTTGAAATAGTAACAGCAATTAACTCCAGGAAGAGGTTGAAGACATTATAGGAAAATATATACAAATCAAAGTATATCCACACATTTAACAGTAATTTCCCACCACTAAGTATTGAGGGAGCCCTTCTCTACAGAATTTGAATTGCATTTAGTTTAGACTCACTAGCCGAGAGAAAAGAAACAACAAATGAACATGCTGTAATTAGTGGTCTAATAACTCAGATACATGTAAATCCTTTACTAGATTCCTAGTTCCTGAGACATCTATGACAGATGAAAGTGTGTAAATCCCTGTTTGCTGGATTCATATCAGGAAATATACCTCAGTTTTAACCATTGATAAATGATAAAATGAAAAAAAAAACCAGCCAAAATAAACTTATTGCATTAGGTAAATATTACCTAATCCCATAGAAAATTTGATGTAAAAGTTCTGAAAAATGTGAGCTCTCCAGCATATTGATAAGTCCAAATTCTGTGATGTCTTGCAGATATCCAGCAAAGGACTATATGGAAATAATATTATTATCACCAGTTTTTATTCCACTATGATTTTTATGACATCTTTTCAAATTCTAAAGCTGAAGTAGGAGAATAAAGTCCAAAGAGAGGTTACACTACATAATATAATTTCAGAAATTGCAGCAGAATCTAGAATGAATGGTATAGCTCAGACAAAGCAGCAAAGAAAGACTTGCTATTAATAAAAAATATTAGACGCTGTATTTAGTGCATTTTAAATTTGGTATATTAAAGAAAAATGTAAAACAAAAGTAACGCGAGACTAGTGATTAATTTTACACTTGTTTAGTCAGAATGTTTATTTTAAGTAAATATTAAACTTATTCTTTGCTAAGAAGTTAAGGTAGTAGCATCCTATTTGATTAAGTGATGTCATTAGTATTAGCAACAGCTTCAATAGCAAAAAGTCAGAAGTGGTTGTCTGTATTCTTTTTTTCTTCAGATAGCTATCTCAGTTTCTGCAATGCTGTTATTTCCTTAAAAGCCTTCCTTCCAGAAGAATCACTCACTGTTGGATCCTAATTACCTTGACAATGCTTTCTGCACTTCTGTCTCTGCTGTTCCTGTATTAACTAGAAGCACATGTATCTCAATTGGACTCTGAAACATCCTAACAAAAGTAGAAGATATCACTCAGACTTCCCCTGCATGCGTCTGTGGCTTGTTATATCAATTGTTATAAGCTTTTAGGCTTTATTATCAGACTTGCTAGATGCAAGCAGTATCAATTCCATACATGTTTAGCATGAGGTATAATGATGAGACCAATCTGCCTGAAAGGGTAGAATGGCCCTCGAAAGGATTTGCCTGGTAAGGGTTAATCCTTTCTAAGGAAGCCTGCCTGAAAGGGTTGGTTCCTTAAACAAAGCCTCTAACTTAAGCAAAAACATCCCGTATACACAACAATGATAACGACACCAGATGTCTTGTAGCCACGGAACATATATCACAAAAATGTAGTAAACAGTACCATAAATTTTGTAGATAACATTTGATTGATTTGTAGCATATAGAAAATATACGTACTCATATTGTTTGTTAACCTATACTGATGACCTTTGCGATATGTACTGACTATAAAAAGAGCATAAGAAGAAGCAATAAACTGTCACTTGCTCAAAGAGCAGTGGTCCGCCTGTCCTTCATCGACCTGGAAAGAGCTGGTCTCTGACAGTATAATGAAGCTTTCATCAAGGCATCAAAAAGACTGAGAATAAGAACGACAATTACAGGAATTACAGATCATCCACTGATTATCTTTAGAAATGCCTATTACAAAAAGTGTAATTTAAATTTTCAGAAAAAAATCTTGATCATGATAGACCAGTCTTCAGTCCTAGTCTTCTTCTCAGGACCTAAAGAATTTGGGTCCAAGAAATATTCTATATTTTCATAAGAAATGACTAGTCTCATTATTTCTTATCCTTTTCTCTTCTTGGTCATTAAGCTTCCCTAGGTGATATTGCACACGTAAAACCTCTTCTTCCTCCTCCCTCTTTCTCTACTATATACCATTCCAGATTCTGTGATTAGGATTTCGCTGAGTTTCTCAGGGGAAATGGTATCTGCTGGCAACTTTTCTTCCCATTCAATTAAGGACAGTGTGATTATCTCATATTGAGAGACAACATCACAATCCTTTATAACAAAGATTGATCACAAAAAAAGAAATTAAAATACTTTATATTTCTTTGATTGGCACAGATTCCTCAATTATTGAATAGGTATAATGGCTGACAGAGCAATCCTTGCTTTCTTGTTCTCCAGGCAGAAACACTAAAAGATTTTAACCTGAATGATTATTTATAGATTATACATCTTTTATCACTATAAGTTACGAAGAATCAATAAAACCCACTACATTGTCTTGAACATAACAGGTAGAAAATTTCAGGATTAAAGAAAAAAATCTCCTACATCAGGCATTTACCTTTAATTCTGACATCACAAATAGGAAATTACCTTGAAAAGTATTACTTCAGATTTTGCTGTCCTATGTTCTTTAGTGTTGTAAAATATTTAAGAAGTTTTGACATTAGTACGACAGAAACTTTGTCAATATCTTAGCTCAGAATTCGTTTCCTGTCTCCTCTAAAACTTGTAAATTCTGGAATGGAGATATTCATCCCCATCTTTATAGTAGGACATGACTTGGTGTTCAATATATTGCCTTTCTGTTGGAAAATTTGCCAATCACAGAGTGAAACAAGTCACTAGCTATACTCTGAAGGTTAAAATTAAGAATATAACATTCTGGAGAAAGGATTATAGTTCACAGAAAGAGACAGCACATGCCCCTTCAGGGAAGGGTATTATTTTCCTGTGAGAATAGCACTAAGCATCAACTTTGTAGTTGGAGTTAATTACAACCTTTTAATAACAGAGATCTTTTCCAAGTGATATAATTAAAAACTTTTCTTTCATTTGTACTCTTTAGCTATTCAGAATTTGTATCTATTTCAGTAACTGGCTAAATTTTCCATACCAAACACTTTTTTTCACTGCAAATGTTAAAATATTGAAGAAAACTTGCCTTTGCTGACAGAGACTACAACTAATACATACAGTACTGTGACTTTGCACTTTTTCACAGATGACATTTAGATTAAAACAGCATGAGAAATACCATGGACTTGGATCATGTGTAACCCACAGAATTGATCAGTAAAGTTCTAAAGACTGAAATTCTTTTAAATTCAAGATCATAGAGCAACATGAAAAATTAAAAATGGTTGTATTTCCTTGGCAAGAGTGCTAAACTGTAAAAAAGATCTCATTCTGGCTTGTGTTACTGCTTCAGTGCTTCTTCTACATAAGGAAAACAATACTTATGACATTCCACAAAATGAAGAGTTCTTTCTGCATTTTTTTTTTCTGAATTACTGGAATGCTAATGGTTTTAATATTTTATGTTGTGTTTCTGGCAACTATTTGTTCTCATAAACATAAGGGATGATTAAACGGTTCTAGGTAATTCTGTATCAGAATATTACAGTAACTGTCAGTACAAACCGTTATAGTTGTTCCCATTTTAATCTTATCAATATTCTTCTCTATCCTTATTAAAATTTCTGTAAAATATTTCAAATGTGCTATAGTTACTTACAGTGAAACTTTAGACTCACCTGTATTTATCCTGAAGAGCAGTGAAAGAGGTTCTGATTTGTGTTTTGAGCTCTGACTTTTGAAGAAAGATATTTAACAAAATTCAGACTTGGTAAGTACTTATCACAGAAGCCTTCCTCTATGTCTTAGTTTTAGAACTGTTATAGTGTTTGGATATATTAAAATTTTGATAAAGTTGTCTGAATTTAGACCAAAAGTTATTTGTGTAATATTAAAAAAATGTAAAACAATTAACACTCAACTTTCATGATGTTCCTCTGGACCCTAAGAAGTCTGTATAAAAATTTCTTTCTTCCATGATTCTTGCCAGTCTTTCCAGTATTCTGCAGATTTATGCTCACTAAAAACCATTATGACTTTAAACATTTTTATCCTTTAGCTCTATCCTACAACTGAAATAATATGAAGAACATTTGTAATAAGAACTTAGTGAATATGGAGGTAAGTAAAGATATTGTTCTGTCTACTAATTAATAGTTCAATAAATATTAAAATTAATATAATTCCTACTCTTACTATTGTAATTAAATCAATGTATCTTTCTATTTGATTATTAAGGGCAATGAAAAGAATTTTGTAGTTTGGTATATATTCAGTTTTAATTTTGTTAGGCTGCTTTTAACACTAAAAGAAACAAACAAAAAAACAAACAAATCTATCATCTGATCTATAGTCTGAGAGCTAATTACAGCAAGCCTGCTCATCCATCTCAGTAACTGGCAGACATAGAATATTTTGTGCAGGGCAGTGGCTTAGAGACTTTTTAAGAAATATTACTGATGGGAATGAGAAGTCTCAAGAATTTTAAGGACAAAACACACTGAAAGCAAGGTGATATAGAAATAACAATAAAAAATGAAGTAGTCTTCAGAAGATGAAAGATTATTAAAAATATTTTAAAATTGTACTGAAAATGTTTCAGAAGGTTTTTTAATTTATTAAAATGCACAAATAAAAATAATAAAGGAAATAAAACCAGAAAACATGGCCTCATAAGTGAAATAAAAGTCACATACTGAAATCTCACAGCACTGGTTTCAATGATGTAAGACTGCACTTTCAGTTTCTCCAAGCCCAGATAACATCAGTGAAAAGAATAGTGTTTTATCTTCTCTATGGATGCAGTTTTGCATCATCTTTTTCTTCTCAGCAAAGAAAAAGCTTACATTGGTTCTAACTCTAGCCTTCATCTCATTACTCAGATGATCTGACTTACTGAAGAAAAAATCCAGACTATAACAAAAAAAAGTTTGTTAGATAATTTAACTGTCTTCTGAAACACAGCTTAACTAAGACCATTGAACTGATATAAGTAAGAAGGAAGTCCTGCAGTAGAGGACCAACTAGGTGTAGCAAAGAACTTCTTAAACGACTTTTGAAAGCAGAGAAATATTTCTCTGTCAAAGTCTCTAACACACGCTTTAAGTCTTCCAGTGTTTCCACCTTTTCCATCCAAATTATTTATGGCAAAGTGAGAGAAAGCAGATCAGAACCTTTCTTCTTCAGAATGTGACTGTGCATTCATTTGTCACATTCATTAAGGGTTTAAACCAACTTCAGATAGTAAGTATTCAAAGTAGCAAAGCTGATTTAAAGGGTTCCAGTTTACCTTACAGACCCTATAAAAGATATAGTCCTATAGATAGTATAGAATAAAATTTTGAGCAAAAATAAATTTTAACTAGTGAACTGCAAAGACTTTTGGTCTGTCTGAACTCCAGGACAGGCAAACTGTGCTGTCAGTCAAATTCATTTCTGTTGAACTGTAATATATTTGTAACTGCCTCTTAATTGGTAACTGACTGTGTGATAATTCCTCCCCTGAAGAGCATATTTCTTTTGTTTTTACTTTATTCATTTTGCCAAAGGGGATTATGCAGATGGTTAGCACCCTGAGTACAGGAGATTGCCAGGCAATAAAGTGGAAAGCCATTTAAAGTCAAGCTTTGTAACTGATTCTCACTCTACAATTAAATATTCATTCTTGTAAAAAAAACTATGAAACATCTCTGTGGAACAGCTGGTTTTCAATCACTGCCAAAGCTTAGTTCTTTTAAAGAGAATTCTTGCTAACTGACAAATACATAATATTTCATTTTTTTATTTTCATCATCCTTGCTGTTGTATTGTGTAAATACCATGACAATGGAGGAAGAAGTTTAAGTGCATTATTTCAAAAATACAAGAAAATATTCTCTGTCTCAGTGACAATCTAAAAGTATACATTTCAGCAAATTCAAAGACCACTTTTTCCAGGCTTACTATCAGAGCATCCTAGCGGGTAGGAAATCAAGAAAGGGAGCCAGGAGACCTGCATGGTTAAATAGGGAACTGTTGGTCAAACTCAAGTGAAAGACAGTCTTTAGATCATGGAAGGAAGGGATGGCCTCTTGGGATGAATATAAGACTGTTGTCAGAGGACGTAGGGAGGCAACTAAGAGAGCCAAAGTCTCATTGGAGTTGTATCTTGCAAGGGAGTTCAAGGACAAGAAGAAGGGCTTCTTGAAATATATTTCAGATAAAACTGTTAGAAGAAATGTAAGCCCACTGTTGAATAAGGTGGGTGCCCCAGTGAGAAAGGACACAGAGAAAGCAGAGTTACTGAATGCCGCCTTTGCTTCTGTCTATACTGATGGAAGTCAGGTTAAATGAGGAGTTTTGTTTGGTTGATGAGGGCTAGGTTAAGGATCAGTTGAGTAATCTGGATGTGCATAAATTCATGGATCCTGATGGGAAGCACCCACAGGTGTTGAGGGAGCTGGCAGAAGTCATTGCTAAACCACTCTCCATCATCTTCAGTAAGTCGTGGAAAACAGGAGAGGTGCCTGAGGACTGGGAGGAAAGCAAATGTCACTCCAGTCTTCAACAAGAGTAAGAAGAAGGAGTCAGGTAACTACAGACTGGTCAGCCTCACATCCACCCCTGGAAAGGTGATAGAGTGAATTATCCTGGATGCTGTCAAGAGGGTCAGTAGCAGCAGTTAACATGGTTTTACCAAAGAGAAGTCATGTTTGACCAACCTGATAGCCTTTTATGAAGATGTAACCAGGTGGATAGATGGTGGTAGTGCAGTGGATGTGGTTTATCTTGATTTCAGTAAAGCATCTGACATTATCTTACACAGCATTCTTGTTGCAAAACTGAGAAAGTGTGGGCTGGATGATTAGGTAGTGAGGTGGTTGAAGGAAAGAAGGCAGAGAGCTGTGATCAATACAGCAGGGTCTAGTTGGAGACCTGGAGACCTGTATCTAGTGGAGTCCCTCAGGGGTTGATGCTGGGACTGATCCTGTTCAATATACTCATTAATGACCTAGATAAAGGAACAGAGGGTACTGTCAGCAAGATTGTTGATGATACTAAACTGGGGGAGTGTCTGACACACCAGAAGGCTGTGCTGCCATTCAGTGAGACCTGGACAGACTGGAGAATTGGGCAGGGAGAAATATAATGAAATTCAACAAGGGAAAGTGTAGAGTCTTGCGTAACAGTGCAGGCTGGGGAATGACCAGTTAGAGAGTAGTGGAGGGGAAAGGGACCTGTAGGTCATGGTGGACAGCAGGATGACTATGAGCCAGCAATATGCCCTTGTGGCCAAGAAGGCCAATGACATCCTGGGGTGTATTAGAAGGGCTGTGGTTAGTAGGTTAAGAGAGGTTCTCCTCCCCCTCTGCTCTGCCCTCGTGAGACCACATCTGGAATATTATGTCCATTTCTGGGCCCCTTAGTTCAAGAAGGACAGGGAGCTGCTTGGAGAGAGTTCAGCATAGTGCCGCCAAGATGATGAAGGGAGTGGAGCATCTCCCTTATGATAAAACACTGAGGGAGCTGAGACTCTTTAGCTTGGAGGAGACTGAGAGGTGACCTCATTCATGTTTACATAATACATAAATAAATACATAAAGGGTGGGTGTCAGGAAGATGGAGCCAGGCTCTTCTCAGTGATGTCCAATGATTGGACAAGAGGCAATGGGTATTAACTGGAATGTAAGAGGTTCCAAAGAAATATAAGGAAGAATTTCTTCACTGTCAGAGTGACAGCTGACTGGAATGGGCTCCCCAGAAGGGTTATTGAGTCTCTTTCTCAGGGGACATTAAAAACTCACCTGAATGAGTTCCTATGTGACCTAATCTAGAAAGTCCGGGGGGGTTGGACTGGATGATCTTTCCAGGTCCCTTCCAACCCTTAAGATTCTGTGACACTGTGATTCTTTGATCTGTATTTCTGTTAAATTGTAATCTTTACATAAGAAAATATGAATTGCTCCCTTTTCATTCTCTGAAAATGCTGTATTTATGTTATATTTTTAATTGATCAATTTTATTGAGGGTTGTAATATTTCAGTGAGTGATAGAAGTTATCCTTCTATATATAGGTAATATAATGCATGGATCAGCTTGCACCACAAAACCTTTAAACAAAAAGACATATAACCATGCACACATCTTGAAAATTTTTCATTCATTCAATAGCCTGACAACAAACCTACACAATATACTCCAGCACGATCTTAATACCTTGAAGAAAATATGTTCTTTTCATATCTTATTGAATAAATTCAGTAGCTAGGCTAACAATTATGAAAAACAATGCTTTCATCTATATATAATATTCTTTTTAAAAGTAAAACTATGCATCAGACCATGTGGTAAAACTACATCAGAATTAGCTTTACTTCATTTATCCAATATTAGAGAGTGGATTTTTTATTCATTCAATATAAGTACAAAATCCATAGTAAAACACAGTTGCATTTTCCAGTTTCCAGAGCTTGAATTTAATCTATTTACTGTAGAGCCATTAACAAATAGTTATATCTCAGACAATGGTTTTGGATGACAGTAATCTATTAGTTTCTCTTTTGAGATTCTATCACTGCATTTAAAGCACATAGTCTTTCTAGTTCAGCACTTCTGATGTGTCAAACATTAGCGAGAGAGAGGCCTGGGAGTCCTGGTTGATAATAAACTAACCATGAGCTAGTAATGTGCCCTCATGGCCAAGAAGACCAATGGTATCCTGGGATGCATTAAGATGAGTGTATCCAGCAGGTCAAGGGAGGTTCTCCATCCCCTCTACTCTGCCCTGGTGAGGCCTCATCTGGAGTCCTGTGTACAGTTTTGGGCTCCCCAGCTCAAGAGGGACGAGAAGCTGCTGGAGAGAGTCCAGTGCAGAGCCACCAAGATGGTCAGGGAACTGGAGCATCTTCTTTACGAGGAAAGGCTGAGGGAACTGGGGCTGTTTAGTCTAGAGAAGAGGAGACTGCGGGGGGATCTCATTAATATCTAAATAGTGGGGGGATCTTATCAACATTTACAAATATCTAAATGGTGGATGCCAGGAGGTTGCGGCATCCTTTTTTCTGTTATATCTAGGGACAGGACAAGGGGTAAGGGGAAGAAGCTGGAACACAGAAAGTTCCATTTAAACATATGGAGAAACTATTTTACCATGAGGGTGAGGGAGCCCTGGCACAGGCTGCCCAGGGAGAGTGTGGAGTCTCTTTCTCTGGAGGTTTTCAAAACCCGCATGGATATGTTCCTGTGTGACCTAATCTAGCTGGATCTGCTTTAGCAAGGGGAGTGGTCTAGATGATTTCTGAAAGTCACTTCCAAACCCTACCATTCTGTGATTCTATGATTCTATGAAGTTTTCTAGCTGGTAACAATTCTATGTGAGTCAGCATTTATGTAGCTTATTGTGAGAACACCTCAGGCAAAATTTTTTAAAAAAAATCCAAAATGGAAGGGAAAACATAACTATAACCTACATTATGATCCATATTTTCATGTTTCATAAATTGTACAAAATGAATCCTGACAGTAAAAGCACAAGAACTCTAGTTAAGTGTCTATATTAGAGATTGTCAAAACGTACAATATTTCTGCTATATCACATGAGACAGAGTTCCATACTGGTTTCATTCTGACAAAATCAGGGAGAAGACAGGTAAAAGTATTATCTCTATATAAGTTTCTTTTTGTATCCTATATTGATTAAAGACAATGTATATCTAATTTTAAAATCAGGAACGCTGTGTTTCCAAAACAGTATCCTGTCAAAAAAAAAAGGTAGTCCAAATAGAAAATTCCTACCAGAAAAAAAATAAAAGAAATTAAATGCTCTCCCACATAATTGTCTCTCCAGTTGCTTTGGTATGATGTTCTTTTAAAATGCCTCAGCTGACTCCTGAACAAACTGTCAGGGACAGAGTTACAGCTTTTAATCTTTCCATCTGTCTACATCCCTTTGGGAATATGAACCCCTTTTTATGCCACATGTACCAATAAGATAAGTGGTCTACATGACATACTTCATAGTCCTTCACAAGGAATCACTCAGAGCAGACACTTCTTTCCTGGCACAGACATATGAATTCCCTATTGCTGAAGGATGAGCAAAAAGACAGATGCAGTTCATCTGGCTGTCATGTCAAGAACAGAGAAGACAAAATCACAACACCTGGAAAGCATTTTGAGTCCGACAACACATTTTTCTATCAGCTTTCTCTCTGGACAAGCTGAGCTGCAAGTTTGCACTGCATACCTTTTCCACAGAGGTTCTAAAAAAAGCTAAATATATTTTGTCCAATTTTATAATTGTCCATTTTTATCCCTCCAGACCCACTTTCAGGTGACTAAGTTACCAATTCCCATGAGGTGGATGGAGGTCTTGCCAAGGGATATCATTGTCAAGGTGAAGTCCTTCATGGTGATGGAGAGTCCCTTCTCTAACAAAAAATAATGAATTGCATGAGGTGATTTTCTCTAGTTCATTACACTTTTAAATCAGCGTTCATTGCTGGCTCAGTGTCAATTCTTAGGAACTGTTATCCTAAAGTAAGGGTAAAGAAGCAAAACCAAATTCAGAGTATTGAATCTCAAATATTGTTCACAACTCAAATATATCTCTCAGGTTGTAAATTGTTGGAGTTTTGTTTGTTTGGTGGTTTTGGGGGTAGTTTTTGGGTTTTTTTTACACAGAAGATCAAAGGTTTTTTGTTTCCCCATACCTTACACATTTCAGACATCACTTTTGTATTTTTTCACTTAGGTGCTACCCTCAAAAGAAATCACTGTCCTTGTTTCCAGGACTTAACAAAGACTTTATTAGATATTAATGCAGGAAAATTAACATGAGATGATTTTAAAATGGATTTCCACAGGAGAAGAGGCTTGAAATCTAACCCATGTAGGCAGTGTACCTTCTTCTGCACAACTGTTTTGTATCAACTATTTCAGCTTTTCCTTTGAATTTGTAAGAAGACATAATAAATGTCACAATCTCATTTTAAGGTTGAAATATCTGTCTTATATTGTCTCAGATTTTCTTTTCCTGAATGTATTGTACAATCTGTCTACCAGTGCTCTTTTATTAATATAGATTTACTCGGAGTTACTCAATTCTACCATGTTAACTATGATTCTTGCTATTTCCTCTAAAGTCATGACTCAGGGGATTGATTAAATTAGGAGTAAGCTTTCTTTGAGTGTTGTAATAGACTAGCAAATACAACAGAAATGTCACTGTTTTTTTTTTTTTAATCAAGTTTTGCACAATGTAATGAATTTTGAGGTTCCTCTTAAGATAATATAAGCAATCTTTTTTGTAGTGTTAATTAAAATGGTTTTCTAAAGTTGAATTTTTTTTTCAATTTTAGGTTACTTGAATGAGAATTCCAGTCACCAAGTGGTAGACTGCTAAAAACTTCAAATGTTTTAAGTCTTTCAGCTTCATGACACAGATTAGATCACAATATGTTTTCTCATCTCTGCAAGTGGAAAAAAAATCACTGACTTTACCTTATTGATGTTAGGGATAAAGGCACACATATCAGTCAGCAATGGACTTACAAAAATCTTATAAAGAAGTTTTCCTAACTAGAGTTTATTTTGTGCTCAAGTATTACACTCCATTGCTCAAGCAATTCTAATGGGTGTAAAGAGTTAATAACAATTGTAGAAAAACTGGTACTAGAGATTATAAAGGTTTCTTTACCCTGGTTCAGGCACAGTATATGCAAGATATTTCTGACTGTATCTGCTTACTACAAAATGGCTTTTTGGTATCTATAATGCAGCAGTGATCTATCTGTACTATCTACATCTCACTGTCATCTAAAATGAGGAAATACTTCTGCCATAAAACTGTAATTGCAAGATAGATGATAATCTTCTGAACTTTCAGGAACAAAGTAAAGCAGAACAGAAAAAAAAAAACAGGAGTATTTTTCTAAGTGATCTTTCCTGTTTTGTCACTATAGCATCAAAGAACCAACTCCTACGGCCCTGACGCTAGTGATAATGAACTTACCTAACTGAGCTTCAGACTGTATCTGTCAGGCTCCTCTTCTGCACCACTAAATGATTTTTGGAAAAGGCTAGGAGTTTCAACATAAACATATGTCCTATAACTTTTATTTCCTGAAAACCTCAATTTAGCTTAAATTTCTCATTCACTAATTCAGAAAAGTATAAGTACCATTTTTTGTTCATTACTGAGGTTAAAAAAACGTGTTTTAAATAATAATAAATAAAAACCAGCAGAGAATACTAGTGGGACATTAAGGAACCAGTCTGTGAAACATTGATGTGAAGACAAAAACTTGGATTCATATCCATTTTAAACAGCAAAGGAGTTAAGACAACAACCAAGTATTAACTCAGTTAATGATCAACCTTTTAGTAATTTAACAAATTATTTTAGATCATTTAGAATTTTCACACAACAATAGAGAGAGGGAACACATATTTATGTTTAAAACCACAGGATTCTAGGATTTGAGAAAAAGTCTAAAGTGGATAAGGCTGTAGACACAGGTACATGGACTCAAAAGACATCAAGACAAATCTTGGAATTCTGGCAACTATTCCCATAGACTTTTTTGACAACTATACGCCACCTTTGAGAATCATACCAGCTCAGACACATGCATTTCCATCTACTCTTGTCAGTGTTTTGACTCTTACAGTTCCCATGGTGGCATCATGCACAGAACCCTTTTGGACCTAACTGAAGCAAGCTCTTCTTCCCTTTGCTTAGCTGCTGGCTACCTAGGATACATATACAAAATAATGGCCAAGTATAAGGAACTGTCTCACTCCTGGAAAACTGGAAATTGTTTACAATTATTTTCATTTCACTAAGTAAGTGTCAGGGCTCACAGAAATGTCTCTAGATTACTAAAATCATTTCACTACTGAGAGTGAGTTAATAAAGAATTGTATTTTAGACCAGTGTTCCTGAGCTACCATTGCTCCAGCTGTTCTGTGTGCCCACTTGTACAGATTTCAAAAGGTTAAATTGCATGGCATAATGACAATTCATACTTATTCTAATTGCCACAATTTAGTAGAAAATTACTTTGGCCAATAAATCAAGCATTCTTTCTCAAGACAAAGACAGTCTTTATCACAAGGCCAGCTGTCAGGGACTGTTTGTTCTTTGTAGTTATGAACTTTGTATGTAGAAAACAGATGTCATTAAATGTCACTGCCAGTGTAAGAATCTTTTAGAAGAGTAAGATGATTTATCTGTCCAACAAAGAAAACACAAAAGTAATATTAAATGCTTAAATTCCTATGATTCATCTCTGGTTTTGCTTTCAAGAACTTGTTTCATTCTGTACCTGCTGAAAAGAAAAAATGCATGTATTTCACATCTGTAACACACAGGATTGTCTAATTTGGAACTCAAAATTGATATTTTTACAATATGAAATATGAAAAACAAGGGATATCAAATTACCACAAAATCTGTTATCAGCTAAAGAGTAGAAGTAATTTTCTCTATTGCTAATCTGTTCAGAAATTTGTTGTAAATGTGTCCTGATCTACCTTAAAACACAGAAAGTAAACAATTACTTTCTGTTGCATCAATGAGTTTATTAAATACACATTTGCTGAACTGTCACTTAATTTTTGACTCACTGAGCTTAGAAACCATTATTGTCCAATATGTCAAAAACATTTCCAGGGAATTTCATGCCCATATATCTTGTATATATCATAATTTGAATGATTCTTCGGGTTCTCTCTGTGTTATATAATACTTAAATATATTGAAAAGTTATTAATTCCTAAGTTGTAGCCACAGAAATTCATATTTTTATCAGATATTGTTCCAGAGAGATTTAAAAGAAAAAAGAATTAAAATTTCAGTCCCTGAAAGATCTTGTTCATTTTTCATCTCAGGTTATTGTTTTCAAAGAGACATTTTTGAACTTATGGTTGGTGCTCAAATCTCAAAAGTACAGCTCTCTAAAGGTAACTTTTTCATTTCATACTAGTTTGTTATTTGTAAGATCTCCTGTCAGTCCCAGACCTTCTCAAAACAATAAAACGTGATATCACTGTTGAAATGAACTAGCTCTGCAGGGTCCTGAAGCTGAATTTGCAACAGCAGATTGCAGGTTCCCTTCCTTTTCTCCTCAAGGAACATATGGCATTAATTTTAATTTGGTTTACTCTCATTTTCTGAGCACAATATATGGTATTGTTGTAAAACTATGAAGTACTATATAAACTGGAACCAAAATTAAATACTATATAGTGTAACCTCTCTTCCTGCATATCACAGCAACAGCATGTGTCACTAACGCTACCCAAGAACAGTGCATCTGTAAGTTGCAAGTTGCTAAGGGTGGAAAGTCATTTCTGTCAATAATCTGAGAGATGCTTGAGTCCAATGATATTTTTGAAATTAGTGTCTTGTCTTTTTGTTAAAAACCAGAAAGGTTAAATTGCTACATACTTAGATTTTCAAATCAGAGCAATTAAAATGTCTTAAAGTATAGTGTAGACTTCAGAGCCTTAAGTTGGTAATTTCTGTATTGATTTCTTTCCTGCATCCCTTAGGCAAACCATCATGCTCTTTCTCAACTAATCCAAATTAATTATATAAACTAAAATATTAATACAAGTCACGATTTCTGAAAGAACTAATTTAAAATACAGGAAAAAAAACATAGGCAAAGTCAAAATCCAGAAGACTTTATGAAAAGCAACCTTAGTTATACAAGTAGCAGCATATACCATTTTTTTATACCTTCAAGTAAATTAGTTATAAACTCTAAGAGGCTATGAGGTGAGAGATTCTATGTCTGTTAAGTTGAATACCTCTACCATAAATTTTTTTATGGTGAAGTTCTCAAATGAGAACGACTTCCCCTTGAATTTAACAACATTGTTGTATTCAAAGAAACTGTAGAAGACCTCTGCATCAGTTTTATAGTTTGAATTAATTTTTAATGTAACTTCAAGTTTCAATACTAACTAGAGATACCCCATATGTAAGCAATTTTCAGTATCTTTAGGAAGAGAACACACTCTAGGAAATATAGGAGGACTGAAACTATGAAAGTAATGCAGAGAAGAAAAACAATCTGTATACTTCCCTGGCATTTCAGAATATACTTACTAAGAATTTTCAAAGAAAGTGCAGTAGCTGATATTGCTTTAGCTTATGATTTGCTGTACATATGAACATTTAAAGGCCAAACACTATTACTATTATTATTATTATTATTATTATTATTTGATGTGGACGGGGCATAAACAGAATTTTACTACTAAGGCAGTTGCCTTCTCTTTCATTTTAGTTTCCTGAATTGCACAAACTTCAACATGTTAAATGACTCCATTTTACATCACAGATTTGCCAGCCACTACAAGGACAGAGGTTGGTTGTTTTTCAAGCAAGTCTGAATATCCTTATAGAAAAACACATGGACAGATGGCCTTCTTCCCTGCTGATGTTACATTAGAAATCTGCTTGAAGGGAAATTTGGTCAATATCTCTTGAGTAATATTTTTGCCTTATTTATTTTGAAATACTATCTAACATGGTAAAATTCATTAATACTTTTTGTATTAGTATTCATTTTAATCTTATTTGATTGACAAATAATATCTACACGTCTCTTTATATTTCTGTGGTAAAAAAAAAGCATGCAACAATCTAAGTAAACACGTTAGAGTGACAGTATTTTCATAAATATTTCTTAAACTATTTTCTTCTTTTTATTTCACTCAGACTACACCACCCCATCCCACTTTCAAATATTTAGATAGTATTGAAGGACTGCACACTCAACAACGTTTTAGCAACTCCAAGATGATGAAGGTGATCTGGAGTAGTCAGTATGGATTTATGAAGAAATGACTAACCAAACTGACAGTTCTCTACAGTGATGAACAATGATGGATCAGGACAGAGCAGTGGATGCTGTTTATTTTTAGGCTTTTGACCCTGTCTCCCTTGAGATCTTTATAGACAAATTGATGGCATACATAAAATGACTATTACGTGGACTAAAAACAGGCTAAAAATATGCGTTCTAAAAGCTGTGATCTGTGGCACAAAGTCCAGCTGGAGGGCAGTCTACAAGAGGTATACCTCAGGGATCTATTCAGTCTTTAATCCTTTTATTAATGACCTAGACAATTGCACAAGGTGCATCAGAAACTTTGCAAATGACACAAAACTGGGAGAAGTGGTTGATACATGAAATGGTTGTGCTGCCATTCAGAGGGATCTCAAGAGACAAAGAAGATCAATAGTTTTTTGAGTTTGCTTTATGAAGAGCATCACCAGCAGGTCAAAGGAAGTAGCTTTCCTTTAACCTAGTCCTTGTGAAAACCTTCTGGAATGCTAAGAGCAGTTCAGGGCTCCTCAGTACAAGACAGACATCAACATAGTGGAGCAAGTCAAGCAAAGAGCCACAAAGATGGTGAAAGAATTGGAGCACCTGTCATAATAATAAATGCTGAAGAAGTTTAAGCAGATTTATTTACCAAACACTCCTCTGAAATGACTAATGATCATACCTCGGCATCAATAGCAAATATTCAAAAGATATTTTCCATTCAAGAACAGGGAAACGGTGATACCAACCTGAAGTGGACAGTTCTGTCTCCTAGTTCCTTTCATTCTGCAGGCTACATGATTTTTTTCCAGTCTTGCTTAAAATCAGCTATGCTTTAGCTCAATATACTGATTGATAGAAGATAACCTTATTAAACTCACTAGGTATGTCACCAAGAAGGAGCAAAGGAACGCTTCTATGAATAGTCATCCAGTCGCATGGAAAATATTACACACTGAAGCCAACTACAAAGTAATTTCTTCCTTTCAGTGTGGCATAAAAAGAGACATTTCAGAAGTTAAAATACATGGATAAATCCATGCCACATTAGTCCTACTAGCAAATATGAACCAGTGACCTACAGTAAATTGCATAAATAAGAGAATTCAGAAGTCAATACAGAGCATCATATCTCTACAGGCTGTTAGAAAAATCACTGGAGTACTAAGGTAGCTCCAGGACACATTTGTACCTATCATACACTTTCAGTGCAGGTACAAAGGACAGAATTGTGTCTTATGTATCTTTTTCAAAGCATTAACAAAAACAAAAACGAGAAAAACAAAACCAAAAATGCACTGTTCTTATTCAAACATACCCTCCTACTGTAACATATGAAACCCAATCACATAAACTTTGGGTCATTATTGCAAAGAAGTTTATATGGAGATTTGATGCAGCTATGATTCCAGAAAGGAATTAGCAACAGAGATCCATAAGAGCTTTTCTGTTGCTGAGAGATTAATGTGATTCTCAGAGAAGAAAAGAGAACATGAGGGAAGGGAAGGGAAGGGAAGGGAAGGGAAGGGAAGGGAAGGGAAGGGAATTTTATTAACTGATTTAAAGCCTAATATTCAGAGGACCCCTGTGTTGTTGTTGTTTATACCTAACCATTCTGATATTTAATTTAGGTATTTTAATGCATGTATACAAAATTTTACATATAATTAGTAATATCAGAGAATCCTAAAATGCTTTGAGTTGAAAGGGCCATTTAAAGGTCATCTAGTCCAAACCCCCTGCAATGAGTAGAGATATCTTCAATTAGATCAGGTTGCTCAGAGCCCAATCTAACCTGACCTTGAAAGTTTCCAGGGAGGGGGAACCTATCATCTCTCTGGGAAACCCGTTCCAGTGTTTCATCACTACAATCATGAAAAAAATAATTCTCGTATCTAGTCTAAATTTATTCTTTTAGTTTAAAATCATTAACCCTAGTTGTTTTGTTATAGGCCCTTCTAAAAAGTCTATGACCATCTACCTTGAAACTCCCCCTTAAGTGTTGCAAAGCTGCAATAATGTCTTTCCAGAGCCATCTCCTCTCCTGGCTAAACAAACTGAACTCTTTCAGTCTTAAATATCGATTACTATGTCTATTAACTGTGATGCTGATGTTGATTCAACAATAACAAAGGCTGAAAAGTCTCTTTGAAAGTCAAGGACCTGTGCTGTCACTAATCATAAACTGTTTTTTCATAGTAGCTGTGTGATTTAAAAGGTGCTACTACAAACATAAACTCCACTTCGAGGTCTGCTCTCTAAGCAAAAAATATTAAAGTTCCGATTATAAAATCATACAAAATGAAGATTCAGAGCATTTCTATTTCTGCTCCTATTGTTTTGCCTAGCAACATTGATGGATAAATACCTTTAAAAAAATCTGCATTAAATGAAGAAAAAATAAAAAATTACTTTAGTGAAAACTAGCAAACACTGAAGTCTCAACTATGATGCAACCTAATCTAGGTTGATCTGCTTCTGCAGGGAGGTTGGACTAGATGATCTCTAAAGGTCCCTTCCAATCCTATCGTTTTATGATTCTATGATTTCATAATATTCATAGGAGTGGACTGCATAACCAGCAACTGACACATGGGAAATTCTACCAATGTACAAGTATGTTCCTATTGATTTGAGTCCCTTTGCAACACAGAACTGAAAAAAAAAAAAGTTTTATTTTGTTCTAGATTTATTCTTTTTCTTTATAATGGAATTATTTATTTATATCATTTGTTTATTCAATTCCAGATTTCTAATATTTTTGAAAAATAATGAACCCAGATATCATTTGTACTCATCAACCTCTGATGAAGAAAAATGAGAGATATTACTTGCCTAAGGACTTGCAAATGCAGCACTGTGGTCCAATATTAGTTTACTGTGTAGTAGCGTTGTGGAATCAGAGCAATCATGGGGGATGAACTTAGGAAGAAACCAGAAAGCACTTTTGTGGCCATGAACTGAGTAAACTACCTCCTTTATTAAAAGCATTGCATTTCTAAATAAGTGCTGGCATTGATGTATAAGACAAAGTAAATATACTTATGCTGCAAATATCCAATAATCTTTGGATACCATAGCGATTAACCTAATAATGGCAAATTTTCTTATTTATATAATCAAATACATGGTCAAAAAGGAAGAAAGCTTAGGTCTGTTTCTTTCATTTTTTTTCTTACTGCACCTTAAAAAACTAATGTTCCATTGAGGTCATTTGTAGGTTTTCTCAGATAAGGTCTTGGGATCTGATCCAATGGATGTGTGCACTGATCTGGAGGGATAGTGTTTTGAAAAATACATCCCTGTGATGTCTGCTCAGTCTTTATCATTACTTTCAAGCTCAAGTAGCCACAGTGATGTTATTTAAAATAGAAGTTAGGAATAATATAGGATGGAAATAATCAGCCCAATCTTTTAAGGGCTGGGATTCTCAGAAAAATTATCTTTGAGGACTTCCATAAATATTTTTTTATGTGCAGCCAGATGGAATATGCCTGTAGAATAAAGTACATCTCTTGAAAACTGCTTAAGTGGTGAATGATGGCAGAGCATCACAGGTTTCAAAAGCTTGCCTCACAGAGGTCACTACAACTCTCCAAAAGAAGTCAGTTTAGTAGACTTCCAAGTCTATACTTTGCAAGCACAGAAAAGAATGGAAAAAAAAGAAGAGAAAATTGAAGAGAATTAAGAGAAACTGAAATAAAGAATGTTATGGACATTACATTATTATTTCTCCCTTTGTCTAATTTGAATCTTCAAATTATTCATCTTCTAGTTTTTATCTTTTTAGAAAATAACTATGTTTATTTGAAGATTGCATCTTTAATCTAAATAATCATGTATCTAGGAAAGCATATTTCAATTCTGAGCTGATTTCTATCTGAATCTGTATACATTTTCCAAATTATAACGACTTGGTGCAAATGTCCACAGATTTCTGAGAATCACAGTTTACTGGATGTTTTATTCAGCTAATATTGAAAACTTTGATTAACATGTAAGTTACATAAAAACATCATCCCTGCTGTTCTTAGTCATCATAGCACATTACCTTCTTTTGAGAAGCAGAAAGATGAGTCGAAAGTGAAGAAAATTACATGCATGCACTTCCAGTTCTGGGAGAAAGAGAGACTACACATATATGTAAATAAGCTTATAAACTTAGTCATATTATGTTAAAAATATACAGTCATTATTGAGGGTTCAAAGCATCAAGATATCTAGTAGTGATGTCTAGATAACACTTAAATCTCTGGGAAGCACTGCCATTAGCAGAAGCTCTTTCATGAAAGATGTAAACATAATGTGTGCACATCACTTGTGAGTTAATATTAACAAGAAGTCAGGAAAGGACAGGCAACTTCAGGAAATTCTACTACAGTCTTCCCTTCTTTTAGAACAAAATGTTCAGAAAAAACATCTTGAGCACTCAATATGTCTGGCTTTTCAAAAAATGTCCCAGTGAAAGGAAGAAGCAGCTGCTAGAATAAAGATTACAAAATAACTATTATTTGGTTGTTTAATGAGAGAAAATATCTGAAGCTTAAGAAACATAACTTATTTTAAAACTCAAAAGAACTAGAGATTTTGGAAATACAGAACTTTATTCCAAAACTATCAATCTACATTGGGTTGAATTCTGCAGAAGATTGAATGACAATAGAAGATATGAAATAGAATGCACAGGATCTCTGACCTCTAAAATCATTCCCTCTGAAATGCAAAATAAGACCCAATGTTCTGGAGTGATATATAGCATATATATATATATATATATATATATATAGTAGTGATGCTACCACTGTCATCAAATTATCAGAAAACACTGACATACATCTGTTTCTATCTGTATCTACTCACAGGTCTACAGAGAAGTCAAAAGCTTATTACATGCATCATACTATCCTTTCACTCACGTGGTAGAAATTTAATTGAGAATATAAGGTCTATCCCCGACAATGACCTTGATAAAGTAGGTATATTTTTGGGGGTTTTTTTGTTTGTTTATTTGTTTAACTTGGAAAATAAACTAAAGAATTAAAATAACAACAGCAGGGTCAAGAAATCATGAAATTGTCAAATTATCATAGCTTGTGGCAACAATCATTCATTACATGATTTCATGCTTTCTTTCTTGTAAGGTGTAATTCTTATGAAGTTTACATTTAATACATAAAAACTGTGCACTTGAAGACTTATGCTTACGGTTCATGTTTGATATTGGAAAGCAGAGAATGGTGGAGGTGATAAGATGACAATAACCTATTCTTAGAACTCTGGATTCACTACATGCATCTTCCACAGTTTTCCATTTACATGTTGGAGGTAAAAGTTTAAAAATGTTTTCTTGACCTTTGCAGTGTTCAAAGGTTTTTATGTATTCCCTTCCTCCAGAATCTCACTTATACTAATGTATCAGGAAACTCCATCTGGATTCTAAATACATATGCCAAAATAATAACACCTTCATATATGATAATGGTTTTTGTATCAAAGTATCCTTTCCATTCTCCTTCCCTAAAAAAACACACGAGAGTTCTATTTCTGTATATATCTAGTATTTTCTTGTTTAGTTAATATGTCGGTTGAGTAAGCTGTGCTCATCCTAATATGCTTTGAAATATCTGACTGCTTTGCAAAATTTTAAAGATAATAACCTACTTATTATTTGAAGTGTGTTCAAAATTTCTCTGCATAATTCTTTTACCTTGCAGGACACCACACTATAAGCAGACATTGACACAACCATGATGTTATTCTGCTTGAGACAGACTGACTTTCATTTCAGGATAACAAGAGACAACATTTTTTCAGTGGTAAGAATATTCCATTTGGAGTCTTCTATTGTGACAATTGGGGATTATGATTAGACCTACTTGCTTACCTTTTATCAAAGAATGGAAACTGTACTTGATAAATCCAAGGCCAATGTAAGGATTTACATGAACTGTTAGACAATAAGGACAATTATTCCTTTAAGCCTTTTTGAACCCTGTATTTGTTCCACATTCCCTCTACGTATTTAGGAAAAAAGGAGAAATACCATCTGACTCAGCTAGCTGAGCTACTGCTTTTTACAGTCAGGTAGAGAAAACATAAATGAAATCCCTCCAAAACACAGAAGCCGTAAGTGTTTAGTAGGAATTTCTGAGAAAGAAGAGGATGAACAGCATTGTGAGGCACATGTTATACAAAGAGTACACCATGCAGATGAGAGATTGGAAATATTTTTCAAGGGTGAGAGTAAGTAGTTTTAATCATCTGAGAACAGTGTTTGAAGAGTCAGACCTATACATACATCCTTCATATTTTAGGGATTAAGAATAAAATTTTGATGAATTATGTCTATGAAAAGACATTTACTCTAATGAGCTGAGAGTTGAGCAAACTCATCTTAGAAAATTTTAAATGTAGCTGAAAACATTTCAAATTTTACATTTTACTTAATCATGAACTGCTGTTCTCAGTAGTACTGAGGTACTACTCCTCCAGGTGAGTCTGGTGATAATATCTGATTAATGAGCTCTTAATAACAGTTTCTTCTAATTCTCAGGAATATTTATTTAAACAAAATGCAACTCACCCAAAGAAAAGGAAAAAGACATACAAATAAAAAGAGATAAATATAGAATGAGAGGAAGAAATGAGCATATGGGGAGGAAGGATGTGGGTGAGAATGTGGCAGAACTTGAGAAAGACTCAGAGAGGGGAAGAAAGTCACTGCAAAATGCCTCATATTAATTAAATTCTAATTTCACAGTCATCTTCTCAATCAGAAAGATTGGTAATGCAAGCAAGGTTTCATTTTCTCTTCAGAACAAGGGTATCTTAACCAAAGAAATTGGGATGCAGTGTGTGAAGAAAAAATTGTTTCAACCAAGAGTTTTAGAGGAACTTCAAAACAAGTAAATAACTCAAAGATGTAAAAAGCCACCAAGAAACTAATTTTGTCACCCTCACTAACACCATGCAATACCATAACCATCAAATTTTCATTTTCTTTCACTCCTTTTCATCCATTAAAAAAAAATATATAGGACAACTTAGAACAAGATTTACGTAGTAGAATTGAAGACAAAAAGGACAAAATCACTACAGAGTCACAGGACTTCTAAAAATCCACTATGTGTTTCATCTTAGGTATTATATATAAAAGCTAGTAAGGAAAAACATTGTCCCATAAATTTGCTCACGCTATAATAAAGTATATTTTTATGAATGCAGAGTAATTGAATAACATAACAGGGAGAGGGAGTTTAAGTTATGCAAATTCAAGATAGGTTTTCAGACATGTTTCAATCATTCTCAAAATATATGATTTAAGCAAAGATGATGCACAAATGGTGTCCTATATTTCAGTAAATCTTTAAAAGCCACTAGCTATTGATTTTGTTTCATATAACATTCAACATTAAATTACTAGGAACCTAAGTAGAGCTCAGTACAGTCAGATGAACCTATATTATTAGGTGAAGGCATACTCTAATGCATTTTCATAAGAAATAATGCATCATGGTGCCATAAATACATTCACTGGGAGTCAGAGCTCACTTGAACTGTTATGGAAGGAAACAATTGAGACAAAAAGGACAAATTGAATCTTCTTACTTTTCTGTCTTACCTTGACAGAACTGGTGCTTACGTTCATGTACTCTGTTTCTAATATTAGCACTCTTGCTACCACAGGATCTCAAAAGGTGAAAACATTTGATGGAAACAAACTGCTTATCCTTCTTTCCCAATCAGGAACAATATCATTATCAGTTTCATGTTTTAATGAAACATTGTATGAGTAGCCTTGTTAGCAAAACTGTTTGGTAAAACAATAAAATAATGCCAGACTCTACTCTTTATAGCTTCTGATGAGGAAAAACATCACATCTTATGAGCAATTTATAGCTCATCAGTCTCAAAACACACAGGAAATAAATGATGAGTGAAGGATGAGCTTAGAATTATGTCTATAAGCTTGATCTTCAAGACAGGAAACAAAATAATAATTGGAATAGTAATTGAGGGCACTGAACATTACCAGATGATCTAGTATGCTTGATATAGAAGACTGTACACATAATAAATACCACAATATGCTGATGTTCTTATTTGCTTACACTGTCTAACAGCATACATGACCTTTTAAAGTATTTAGCCATATAACTTTCTTTGTCATGGAAAAGTACTATTAGCCCTGTTTTGCAGAGAAAAAAATGAGATACAGAGGCCACCTTTTCTGAAATTCTGGGAAAAGCTATCTACCTTTAGAAATTTAAAATGGTCCTGGTTCTGCTTTTTCTAACCTTTTTTAGTCATGGTAGTACAACAACAAATGGCATAAAGATACTAAGAGTCTAAATTATAAGCATTCACATAACTCCTAGGAATGGTACCCTCTGGTGCCAAAAGCTGTAAGAAACATGAAGATGCCAGGAGATAAGATATTATACAGAGTGATCTTTCATCTTTAAAGATTTATCTTAATCTAAACAAGGCAAATTTATTTACCTTCAAAGTGTCTTATCAACTTTATCTTTCATTCTTGCCTTACATTAGAAGAATAAAACATACAAAAGGTTAGGCAGATACTTGTTAAATTTCCTAGATTTGTGCAATAATGATTATTTTTATTAAAACATTTTTCTTCAAAACTTATGCAAAACACATGCAGTTTAGAATGGTATTTCTTTTTGTTAAAAACAAAAACAAAACAAAGAAGTAAAACATTAAATTATGAAAGATTCTTCCAAGATACCGAAAGACAATTGATTAAATTTTACTACACTAGAGGCCAGGTAAACATAAATAAGCATATATATAGCATATAAGGTCAATTGTTCAGGAACCATGTAAAAAAAGAAAATTTGCTCATTTAAAACCACTATGTCCATTAAAAAAGAGAATTCATCACCAAAAGTTTTTTAATCAAAAGTATTCTCTGATAAGTACAGTGAAAATTAAGAATAAATAATTCTTAGAAATTCTTAGAAAAGAAAAAATAAGATCATGAGACACTGAAGTGATTTTTAAAATAAATTCTATATACAACAAGATACTTGATTATCCAAAAGAGGCTGAACAAAAGAAAAAAAACATCCAAACCAAACAATGAAGGACTAAGTTCTTTAGGAAGAAAAAGCTGAATTGCAAAGGAAAGGTATCTCCAGGGAAATTTGTCAAAAACTTTATGCATATGGATAACTGCTTTGTAGAGATTCCCTGCCTATTGAAACTTAAAGATAGCTTTTTATCTCTACAGGAACATAAAATAGGATTACAAGGAAGACAAATAGATCATAGAATCTATGTTCTATAGGAATTGTAAGGGACCTTTACAGATCATCTAGTTCAATTCCCGTGCTAATGTAGGTCCACTCACATCAGGTCACATAGGAACATGTCCAGGTGGGTCTTGAAGATCTCCAAGGAAGGAGATTCTACAACTCTTCTGGGCAGCCTGGGCCAGTGACTCTGTCAGCCTCAGAGTGAAATAGCTTTTTCTTATGTTTAAATGGAACTTTTTGTGTTCCAGATTCATCCCATTACCCCTTGTCCTGTTACTAGATACGATCAAAAAAAAGGATGTCCCACCACCCTGACATACACCATTTGGATATTTGTAAATATTAATGAGATACTCCTCAGTCTCCTCTTTTCTAGACAACCTCAGTTCCCGCAGCCTTTCCTTGTAAGAAAGATGCTCCAGTCCCCTGATCATCTTGGTGGTCTGTACTGGAATATCTCTGGGAAATCCAGAACTGGACACAGTACTCCAGATAAGGCCTCACCAGGACAGAGAAGAGGGAGAGCAGAACCTCCCTTGACCTCCTGGCCACACTCTTCTTGATGGATCCCAGGATGCCATTGGCCTTCTTGGCCATGAGGGCACATTGCTGGCTCATATTTAGCTTATTATCAATCAGGACTCCCAGGTGTCTCTCTGCAGAGCTACTCTCTCCAGCAGGTTGTTCCTTTCCAGATTCAGGACTCTGCCCTTGTCCTTGTTGAACCTCATGAGGTTCAACATATTTTTTTGAGATATTCAAAGAGTGATGTAATTAAGAGCTTTCAGGACTTTTAGAGGTCAAAAGTTAAAAAAAAAAAAAAGGAAAAAAAGGCTTACTGTTTATTCTTGGGGTAATGATTTTCTCAGTTACATTTGTTTTTGAAATTTCAGTCTTTAGATATTTATCAGTTTTACTTTATTTTAGTAATAGAAATCTATCCAAAATGTCTGTGAGAGACAGATCACAGATGAAGATATTAATTAAGCCTTCTGCTTAAACCTCCAGGTAGACTGACAAATTAGCACAGCCCTTGGCTTCATTTTAAGGAACATTTGTTGTTGTAATACAGAAACATGATCCAATTAGAACAGAGTTAGTTACAACTAAACATATAGTGTTGAGGACCTAACATTAATATTTGTGGTTTTTAAGTCTAGCAGAAGAGGAATCCAGTTTGCATGCTGCAAGACAATGTCGTAATGTGTACCAAAGGATAGTATTTAGAGAGGATCGAGAGGCACCTCAAAAGCACTGTCTTGTTGAAAACTGAAATGCTAAATGTTATGATATGGATCAGAGGAGATTTAGTTTTAAGCAGCTAGAATCACATTTGAAAAGGACTGCAAGATGAAGATGATATTATGAGAGACTATGCCCAGCTACTTGGAAGTGAGTCATTCACCTGTAATTTATTTCCAAGAACAAATGTCAATTTGATCTATTAAAAATAAATATATAAAAAAGCCATTTTATTAAATTACTATAGCAAAACTACTAAAATAAAAAAAAATCTACAGAGCATTAAAATAATTGTAAAAGTGTCTATTGACTTTGAAACAATTAAGGGAAGTGTTTGTATGCTTAATTTTTTCAGTTATTTGATCTAAGAGTAGTTTGCTTTAAGGAGTGATACAATAGCAAGGTTTTTATACCTAAGATGGAATTTAACCCAAGTGTACTATTAAATGTCTCATCATTTCCCACAGGAATTCATGTAGATGAAATTGGTAATCTCAGATGGTCTGAAGCAAGTTTCTTTATATACTTCATAAAGGATAATTTCATTACTGTGTCAGGAAAACTGAAGGACTTTGAACTCTTTTGCCTGGGTAGGAAGATCTTTTCAGCCTAAAGTTGAGATGAATGTTAGATTCTATTTTGCACTCAGCTATATTTAAGACTTAATTTATGTTTACTCTCTATGTTCCAAATTTGAACTGGTTTATTTCATGGAAGGGGATTTAGCAGTAAGGCTGTATAACACTTTATGCATCTGCAACTCCTTTTAATTTATGCAACACATTTTCTGATCCTGTCCCAACTTTCATGAACACCAAATATCTGCAATATCTATGTTCTTAGGTGATTCCTATGTAGAAATTGAGATACGTGAGGGATAAGGAGGTTGTTGGTGCTGCTCACCTGATTCTCATTGCATTAAGAGATAGGGACATATGCAAAATACACAGCCCCTGGACTGAAAAATTGGTGGAGAGATTAAGTAATATGTATGTACATAGATACCATTTCCTGAACGTTAAATGCAAGGTCAAGAACAGATTTATGCCTGTTACTGTTAAGAAATGCAGACATGCAACAGTGTTCTTTGTAAAATGCCTCATCAGATACTGATTCATACTACTTGAATTCGCACATAGAGCATCTGTGTCATGCTCACCAGGTGCCTCTGCCATTATTTTGATTGGTATTTACACCAAATTGCTGAAATCCACAGATAAAAAACTGCAAACCCTAGAAATGTACAGAACAAATAGTTAGAAATACACAAATCCAATCCTACTTGTAATTAAGAGCAGTTTTCTTAATGCTCCTCTGAATTTGTGAAGAGAAATTGTAAGTGTCTTAGAATGCTGAGACCAAAAATGTAGTCCTCAATTAGGAGAATATAACCACGGGTTCTTGCATAATCTACTGACAATATTTCAGATATCCATATCAATTTTCTGTTTTGTGTGTGAAAACTTTAGAAGCATTTCAAGTTACTCTTTTTCAATTAATGGGAGAAAAAATTTGAGGAATTAAAAAAGAACAATAAGTGCCAAAAGTAAGCTAGATATAAACACTGAAGATTTTTCCCCCAATATACCTGTGCTTTCCATAGACTCCCCTGAATTTTTCCCTAGTTTTCAGTCACTGCCATTTAACATAAGATAAACATCACTTCATTCTTATATCAGCTGCTTTCAGATAACCCCAGCACCATATTTGTGCAGTATAGGAGTTCTACCAATTCATATAACAACATATAATTTTATATTACCCTTATTCATACTGAAGAATCAATGAAGCTACTCCAAAAATTAGTATACTGTTTAATATGAAACGAAGTGAGAGAAGCATCACCTGCACCTTAAAAGAACACTCTCTAGTATCCCAGATCTAAATAGTCACAATTATATTTTTACTAAAACATTTTCTAACAAAAATTCTGATTGTTGAATGTACAATATTTCCTCCTGCAAAAAGATGATCCATATTCTGTGCCAAATTTTGGCTCAACTTGTCAGAACAGTTAATTGTCATTCCAAAATACCTACACTTTATTAAAATAACAGTTAAAAACTGAACTTTTATTCTGGGATTTTGTTGTTACTTAGTTTACTCAGAAGGAGAGATCACAGACTTGTCTGAAGATTCTAATCTCAGAACTCAGAGACAAAAATAAACTTTGCCTAAACCTTTTATTTACATAATTATCTAGCTAGAGAGAAAAAATAGCTTTCTAGGCATTGTACTCTTAGTGTAAACTTCTATTTTCCCTTCTAGTAAAAATGAACATGGCATCTTTCATGTCAAACACTATTGGAGTGTCAAGTTCACTATCAACACTGATTTTACTTTTAGTAATGAGAATTATGTACAACAACTATGTGTTTTTAAAAATTACTTAGGCTCTAAATTAAAGGAAAATTCACCATCCCCAACCTATCTTTACTTTCTTTGCAGAACAACTGATTTGTATTCAGCTAGAGATACAAATGAGCCTCTGGCTTAAGTCAAAGAGCTAACTTGTCTGTAAATCCCCAGCTGTTGTACAATCATAATGCTGAAACCATAATTAACAATTCTAGTACAGGATGTGAACTTGTTCAGCTCCTTTCATTATAAGATTTCTGCTTTCCTTGTGAGTTTTCTTCCCCCCCCCCCCCGATTTCCAACATCTATAGTCTGAAGTTCTTACCAGTGTTTCCATCTGAATTTCTAAAAAAATTAAAATCTTACCCTTAGTTCTTGTCTATGAGACACAAATAATACATTACACAGCAATGTATTATTTTCCTTTTAAGGTTTTCCTTTTTAATTTGAGGTAATTATATAGCTTGGAGATTTTTCTCTGAAAAACTTACACAGTTACCACTTTAAATTTTTCTTGAAGTTTAGTTTTGGTTTAAAAAGAAAATCAAAAAACAGCTCATAGCAAATCATCAGACTGATCAACAGTGAGCTTTTAAAGTCTAAATATAGAAACAGTTCATGTGTCTACAAGCCAAAGTGCATATTGTTACAATAGCTGGTTTTAAAGCAAGACTTTAGACTAATGTTAGTGTAACGTATCATTCTTGAATGCAGACCAGTATCAACACTTTGCTCACATCTCTAGAACAGAAGTAGGCCTGAGGTTTATACAATTAGGACTGCCCAGAACTCTTATAAAGATGTTTAGTAGGTGACATTGCATAGCTGTAACAAAGACAAGATATTGTAAAAAAAATCCTTAAAGTCTTTCAGTGGTGACCGAGTTTAATTATCTTTTTTTTTTATCTCAATGTGTCACAACTTAAAACCTTTAGAAATGTTCTGTTTTTTTTCAAGAAGACAAGAGACACTGGGCATTTGATTCACTTGAAACAATTTACATGATGTATTAATCTGTCAAGAGGAGACACCCATAAAGATATTAACTGGATAGTTGAATAGTTCCTTACCTAGATGAAGTTCTGGGAACTTCCAAGCAGACCAGAGAGGTTTTTTGAAACAGCTTTTGGTAATATCTCAGGATGTAACAAATGGATACAAATGAACTTTTTGGTCACCTGTAAATCAGCAGGGTATGTTGATATCAAAAATCAGAGGCTTGAAAAATAAACTTTTACTGTCTTCTATCAGTTTCACATTTCTTTAGCTTCACATAAAAGAGGAGGATTCTTAATGAGAAAAAGTTTCACATTAAATAGAATGTTCCATGGAAAAATTGGAATATGGGAAATTTTAATAGTTATCTACCAAGCCCACAGGAAGTTACACTTGAGAAAGGATAGAATAATTAGACTCAAAGTAAGAGAGAAAACACAGAATATATTAATTTGGTTGAGCTCTCCAACTCTGATCTATTTTTTATTTTATCTGTAGAATGCACAGTATTTCAGGTTACTTGTTAAAGATGAGAAGTTACAATTTTCACGTAACTTTTTAGTTGAAATTTTAATATCTTTTAATAAAATGAGTTCAAGGGAAGTTACTGAACTTAAAAAGAATATAAATCATTTGGCTTTTTGCAACTATTTCATAAAGATATTCTTCAAGTCAGCAAGACTTTTGACTAATGTTAGCGTTAATAATTCTTTTTGGATGCAGGCCAGAGTCAAGACACAGCCATTGTTGTAGAATAATAAATGCTTACATTTCTTTTCTTCAAATAATAAACAGGAAATAGAAACAGGAATAGAAAAATTACTATTATTAATGAGCAAGAAATAATTAAAATTCTGAACAGTTAAAACTTCAAAGCTTTTGTTATTTTTCTTGTGCTCTTCTGCTTTAAATTACTTGTTTGTAAATTTTTCCTCATAGCTTTCTATCATATGCAAACTTGCTAAGATTTCATTGTGCAGGTCTGGGTCATTAACGAAGAACAACATTGGCCTGAGTACTGACCCCATTAGTACACTATTAGTGACTGGCCTGCAGCTGAGGTTAGTGTCACTGGTTACAACCTGTTGAGCCCAGCAGTCTAGCCATTTTTTAGCCCATCTCACTGTCTTTTAGAGTATACATTAGTTTGTCTAAGATTATGTGATGGGAATTGAGTCAAAAGCCTCACTAAAGGCAATATTAAAAATATTAGCTGTCCTCATCCACCATGCTAGACTTTTTGTTGTAAAAGGCTGTCAGGTTGGTCATGCATGATTTCTCCTTCACATCCATGAAGATAAATTTTCACTATCTTGAAATATTTCACTACTGACTAGCCTGGACATGTTCCTATGCAACCTCATCTAGGTAAACTTGCTTCTGCAGAGGGGTTGGACTAGATGATCTCTGAAGGTCCCTTCCAACCCTATCATTCTATGATTCTATGATAAATCTCCTTCATGCTTACAAAGAAATCAATGCTGATAACTCACAGCATCAATAGATATATATTTTTTATTACATGTATATTTTTTGCTGGTAAAATACTGAGTCTATGGATATGAAGTAGATCTCCTAAGGTAACAATCACAACGTTTTGGGGAAAAACTAAGGTCTTACTTAATTTTATAAAATGGAATGCAAAGGTTAAAAGTTGTTCTCCATGAAGACACACAAGTAAATTCCTGCATAAAGAGATAAAGAACACATAGATTTTTCTCCTTTTCAAGTCTCCTCCAAGTCATCTGCTTTTGCATCCCTGTTTTGGATCAGATTTTTTATGGAAATATGAACAAAATTTTTTCTTCATTTTAAACATAGAGGATTTCTTTAAGTAATTGCTTGCCATTTGTAAATTGCAACAAAATTATTTTAAAGTTTTCACGGAAAAAAAGAGTTCCCATAAAATTAAAACAACTCAAACTAAATTAATTTGAGTCAGTATTAGGACCAGATACATGACATGATGTATGTCAAACTGAAATATTGAAATTTGCCCCAATGGAACACAGATGTATTAAATGAAGTAAGTATTTTGAAAACTGAAAATGCAACTGATGCCAAGAACAACAAGCCCCAGAGAAGCAGTTTCTACTTCATTAACTTTCCCACATCCTTCCGAAGAAGTGTTCCCAAATTAAATTCAGTTCCTCAGGCTGTTATAAAATTGCGTGGATATAGGCTTCTCATGACTATATTAATGATCTGTAATCTACCAAAGTAAAGGCTTGGGTAATATTAACTCAGAATTTTCAGTATAAAAAGCAGAGATCCTCTTTGACTGAACAAGTCACAGTAATAATACGATGACTAGAGGTTGACATGAAAAAATGATGTGTTCAAACTATAAGGTTGATCAATTGGATGACCCCCAGACAAGTTTCAGTGAAATATAGCAAATCAAGGAGAAAATCATGAATCACGAAAGTTCTTATCAGTTGTCAGTGAAGAACAAGCACAGCTAACTCAATTTCAGAGCACCAGTCTCTACAGAGACCACCAACAAATATAGCAGTGACTTGGTCTTTGGCAAAGCTTGTGATTAAGAAAACATTATATCTTTTTCATAGCCAATAAAGTGACACTGGTACATTGGAAGTACATCATGTTGAGAGTCAAAATGAGTCCTTTATGACATAATAATGACTTTATTCTCAGTGACAGTTGAGTGATCCCAAGGGCAAGGCTGAAAAGTAGGTATCAGAAAAATGAACTGGGGAACATTTCAGAATTTATCTGAGAGGATGGTGACATGTAGCTGCAGAAGCAAGCACTGTACTTCACAGTGAGTAATAAAGGTAGCAGATTCTTAGATGCTTTTGTGATTGTTTTGATAGCGTGAAAAATGTAAGCAATGATATTTCCTAATTGAATTTTCTCTTGTAGCTATATACCTCACGAAATGCAAGACTGCACAACTCTCAAATTAGTCTTACTGGATGGCAACAGAGTATCTTACAGAGCAGAAAAGAGACTGGATATAGCAAACAACTTCTTGTATTTTTAAAATGTTTCAGGGGAGCGTAGGGTCACATACTGTGCCTTCCCAACTCCAAAATCAACAAATACAACATATTTGTGGTACATTACAAGAGATAATGAACATCTTCCAAGAAGTGAAGACTTTGGAAACTACAGTCAGTTTCACTTCAGTTCCTGGGATAATTATGGAGGAGATCCCCCTGAAGATCAATGCAAAGTAAGTAAAGGAAAAGAAGGCAATTAAAGAAAAACAATAGCATGGATTTAGCAAGGGCAAGCCGCATCTGATTTGATGGTCATGTGCAATAAGAAGACTGGATCAGCAGAAGTCTTGCCACAAATTCAGAAAGGCTTTTGATGTGAACTCCTATGATATTTCTTTGTGACCTCATCAAAGAGAAAAGCTCAAAAATTTCTCTTATGAGGAGAATTTGGGGTTCTCACAAAGGCATCTAATACTCAAACACAAACCATGTGCAACATGCTGGACAGAATTGACAAAGGCTAATTCTGTGTTAGTGATTATACACACTTAGAGAGACAGAGAGGAAAGAAATATTTTGTAGAATTACTTTGTCAGGATTGATTCGGGTTTGAAAGTAAAACAAAGTAAAATAAAGCTCTCTAAATATTCATAAGCCTATTGAGTCTCCAGAGTGAAAATCTGGAGAGAACGAACATCTGAAAGAAGCTCTGCCTTGAAACCTACTACAATTTCTTAGTTCTCATACAATCACATATTTTAAAGAACAAGAGATACAGAGAGTTTTCAGTCTCCAATGTTCATTTGGAAGCTTATGCATACTCAGTGTTTCTTGGTTTATAGACCTTTTTCTAATGACTTTTAAATAAATTCTGCATTCTCTAAGGATATCCCTAGAAAACATATGCTCTCTAAATTTGGAAAAGACACCTTTAACCTTGTTAATTGCACAGAAAGCAATCCTCCCTACATCGAAGGATAACTAGTTACTTATTTTGTCTGCAATGGAAGTAATTTGACAACGGGAAAAAAATGGTACTGTATGTGCAAATGAAAAAGGTAAATAAAGTAAAAAATACATTCTCAAGAGGGACCATGAATGGTTTTTATCGTTAAATAACAAACTAATAAAACTGTGCCTTGATTGTTTCCATTCACAAATGCAGTAGTATGAATGTACTAGTGGGATGATAAAGAAACTGAAATATTGTAATAATTCAGGTTATTGCACTGTTATTTGATGTTGTCAAATAATACTACAAAGAATGTAATTTTCATTTTTTCTTTGTATCAAATCAATGAAAATTATATAAACATGGAAAATATAACATTGTTTAGATTAAACTTACTGTTTTCAGGCTAGTAATTTGATCAAAATTATAAAACTAGATCAGATATAGTAAAAATGAAATTCTCAGTAAAATTCAATTCATAGAGTATGTGCACCCTTGTTTCAGGAATACAAATATGTTAATTCAGGATCAAAGGAGTCCTTATCTTTTCATGTTCTGATGTATCAATGCATGTTCTGACATGCAGTTAAATCATTTGGTGAAAATACAGAGGCATCTTTTTTTTTTTTTTTTTTTGTGTAAATATCAGATAGCTCTTCAGCCACCACTAATAAAATAGAGTAGAAAAAGCAAAGTAAAAGGAGGAAGGTTAGGGAAACAGCACTCCCTGAGCAGCTTAATCACAAAACTTCTACAGACAAAACAGGAATGAATATTGAATTTACCCAAGACCTGGATTTTTTGTCACTATTTTTTGATAGAAAATTGTATGCTGGCAGGAGAAAATGTCACTAGAAGTACTGGGTTTTTCTTTTTTTTCAGAATTTGCACATACAGACTTAAAGTATTTTACCATTTACTTTTAATATTGAAGGTTTTAATGAAGCAATCACAAGGCAGTTTTTCAATCTTTATATAAAGTTCAATATATGTCTTCCGATAAAGACAGTTTAAGGCTTGTATTTAACCCTGCATATATGATTTTATTTTGGGATCCAGGTATGCTGCAGGTAAATATGGTGATTTCAGCATCTGTAAGCATATGTGAACTTTACACTAGCAACCTTAGTTACCCTTCACATTTAAGTTGCAGCACTGGAGAGCTCAGCCTATATACTCAACAGACTGTCCAGGACTCTTATCAGAAGTAGTTCACTCTCAGATTTGGAGGTAAATCCTCTGCTATCAATGAACGTGTTTTACCAGCTCCAGATCTAGTGAACTAAAATGTAGCTCCAGGAGATGCGTAAGAACTCCACTCATGCCTCTTAGCTATAATATAGCACACTTGCTGCTGTATCCTTCTGCTAACATCATTGGATATCTTACCTAACTGTGCATTGTGTTGAGTTATGGGAAAGCAATGACCTGCAGGGCTAGGCACCCTATGTGGAGGTCCCCCAGAAGCCATTCTACAAAACATGGAACCAGTGAAGAGGAAATACACTTGTTCTGCAAAGTTATTAAACACGTTATATTCATCTCAAGAGTTAATTAAATGTCACTTTAAAGTTTGTGGGTTTTTAAAGGGAAATAAGTACATTTGCTAAAAGAGCAAACTCTTCTTTTAAAAAATAAATAGAGCACATACACAAAGACTTCAAAGACATCAACTTCAAATGAGTTTTTGATTCCACAGTACATTCTAGATCTCATATGCATCAAAGTGAAAACATTACTGCTTCCATGGAAAAGGCAGGGAAAGGCATTTCCCTTTTTATGACCCAAAGTAAACACTAATGGCTGGCATGTACAAGAGTTCTTCAGATTCCACTATGTCGACTCTACTGACTATAACGATAGCTCAGAAAACCTATCTCATTCTTAGATTTTTAGAGCACAGAGGTCAATTCTGTAAGTGCAAAACACATTACATTCCATGCAGATGCTACACACCTGGGGAAACACCATGCAGAAACATCAGAATTTCCCACTCTAAAGCTTAATAGAGCTCCAGAGTGTGTCCTTATCATTCCCTTGTCATCCATATTTGGAAGTACCACAAGTTACTGAAACATTAGCACAACTACTACTGAGAAAGTTGATGAAAGACTGGAACATGAATCTAGTTCAGAAATGCTGCAAGATCAGAAACAAGCCTACATCAGTATCACACTTTAATCTAGGCAACAAGTGTTTTAATATTAATAGACCTGCAAGTAGTAAGTAAGTAGGCCTGCAACAACAGAAAGCATTTTATCTAGT
Organism: Colius striatus; assembly: GCF_028858725.1. NCBI lineage: Eukaryota > Metazoa > Chordata > Aves > Coliiformes > Coliidae > Colius > Colius striatus. The sequence goes on along the minus strand of NC_084761.1, from coordinate 68,861,231 downwards.
TAATGATCAACTCAATTTCTTTTCTTCTGCTGGCTTGAAGGCACTTAATGACAGAATTGTTTCTCATGAGCCTCACAGGACTATTGTTGCCATGTGTTAGGCTACTGGTAGAGTTTTCAACCTGTTCCTTTATATTAGGTACCTCTGCGATCTATTATCAGCTCTTAGTGAAATTAGGACCGTACTAGAGTTTCTCATTACTCTCACTGGAAATAAAATTTTCCATATTTACTTTAACAGGACTGATACTCTGCAATTTGAAGCCTTCTGCTAGCGAATATCCCAAATCATAACTCTCACACACAGTAACAGGACATTGAACAAAACTAGACACCATTCACTGACAGAAAAGAACAGGAATAAAGGCAGAAACCTTAACTCATTTTCTGCAACCTCTAAGAAGAAGTATTCTCCCCGAAAGGTTAGTATTGAAATAATCATACTAAAGAGTTTTGTACTTTAGGCATGATTTTTAATAAATTTGTTGTACTAGATATTAAGGTCTAACAGAATCTGTAAAATATTTATATATAGATAAAAACTCAAAAGTGTTCCAGTTAGTTTAATAAATTCCAAAGTTTTAAAATTGTAAAGCCAATACTAGAAGATTACAAAGAATACTTTAGAAGTGCTCACGTCTTTCCATGGCAAGGTGGAATGAGAAATAAAAACAAACTCACAACCAAAGTTCCCTTTTATAGATACCCTTCCAAGTTTAGAAGTCTTTTATTTATTTATTATTGGTAGCAGTACTTGGTACTTAAATGGTCACATATGCATTGTCTATTTCATTGATTTTTACCCCCTTAAAATTCTGATCAATATCAAAGTTATGATATTTGGACTTATTTAAAACGATTTTTTTAACCAATTTTTTGTGATACATTTATCTTAGTTATTAACTTAGCTATTAGTACAAAATTACAAGATTTTGTAACAAATAGGATGTATAGTGAGTTAAAAAATGAAAGAATATTTGTTCAGTAAAGTGATCAAAATTCAACGTTGTTGGGGAATACAGTTACTTAAATATTAGAGAATTTTTCATTACCTAGGAAAATATTGCTGCTCTCTTAAACATTGAAAGATCTTCTTTTTACAGAAAAAAGACAAAGTATCTCAAACATTAATAAACACGAGAGTGAATCACTGTAGAGAAATTGGAAACTGTCATGATGTCATTTGTGAATGTTCTTGAGACTTTTAGTATATATAGAAGACAGATTTTGACAGAATTTTGCCCAAAGATATTTAGAGTAAACATACTATTCATTCCTGTCTACTTTTGTGGTATGCATATTAAAATTCTTTGCAGATGATTGAAAATCAGAGATATTCTTCTCTGATCTTAAGTCATCACTTTCATGGAAAAAACAACTTAGGATATTTTCAGTATTTTTTTTTTTTTTAATTCATTGACATTGTTACTATAAATAGCATGACTAAATCAAAGTGAATGAGTTAAAAGCAGCTGTACTGAATTTCTGAATACATAATATCTTGATTTTCTTTTTTCTTCTGTAAAAATCTGCTTCTATATAATAAAATAATTATGTGCAAGCAATATTAAAAATGGCTTGCTCTGAAAAATTAAATAATAGAGACTTTATGCAGTCGAGTAAGACTACCTGTACCTAATGAAAGAAAAAAAAAAAACAAAAAGAAAAAAAGAGAAAGCACACCAGCGAATACCAGAAAGAACTTACTCGTATACAAAAACATTTCTTACTTCATTGCATTTTGCACATATCACTAATCCTGTTTTTTTCTGGAATTCATATCAAATGAAGGGTCAAATATTCCATTTCCAGTGCTGAAGCCATTTAAAGTACAAAATATATATGCTTTGATTCTCCTTTCTTTAGGATAAGACCTTTCCTTTAAAATTTCAGAAGAAAAAAAAAATGACATAAAGGAATCTTTCACTCTTAAAGTATTCACAAAGCAAATCTCTATTGTTTATTAATTTAGGAGGTGTAAGAATTAAACTTTGCAATTTGAACCTGAAGAGATTAATTTATATTAGCTGCAAATTAGGAAAAAAAGATGTAAAACACCTACCTTTCGGGAATGGATTTCTTTCACGTATAGTGGAAGTAGAAATTCAGAAATTCCTTCAAGTCGTATTCCTTTTTTAGTGACTCTCAAATTTCCCATTCCGTCCTACAATTAATAATATATATACATATATATATATATATACTCACTTTAGGAAATAAACTTATCCAGAACAAGTTAAAAAGAGCACAGTATCTGGCCTAATATCTAAAAATAATGAGTGCTGTCCCACTGTCACCAGTTTTCCTGAAGATCTTGGATAGGAGTTAGGTGAGGGGATTTACAGACAAAGATTCACCTAGGTTTGAGCAATTTAACTGCATAGCCTGATAATCCTTTACTGTAGAGGAAAAGCTTTATCTGAAATTACAACTGCCAAGTAAAACTAATTAGTTAATTATCTCTAAAAACACGTATAACATCTTCAAAAGCAGTCTATTATTTTTATGTAGTGAAGTATTACCAAAAAATATGTCATTGTTTCGTCTTGAATCAACCACTTTTGCTTTTCCCAGTAATTAAAATACATAGGAAAACATCTTATAGAAAGAAAGAAAAAAGGTTTATTAGCTGTTACTCATCACCACTAAGTGCATATTGAGGGTTAAATAATTTTAAAAATGCTAAGAGTTATTTTTATTTGTTTGTTATAATTTATCTGAATAGAAATAGGAAAGGGGCCATTGTAAAGGTCTGGATAAATCATGCAAAACAAATAATTCAATGTTCAATAAAATATAAGCACAGAAAATGGATGTAATAAGGATTCAGTTGTATTCTTACAGGAAGTATAATCAAATCTACTTGATACTTAAGAAACAGGTTTATTTTGCACACTGATATTAATTCAAGACATTTTTATCCCTGGGTGCTTGTTACTATATTGCTTACAGAAGATAATTTTTGACTGTATAGCCAGTGGAATTCAACTCAATCCGCTTAAGAGCAAAATTAGCAAATTTAACATAACTGTTGATCAAACATTTTGAATCCATTGCTGACTCTAGTGTAGCAAAACAGTGAAAACTTGCATTTCTGCTCTTTTAGCTGAATAGTGAAACAAGAAACCTCTATTTGCTTTGCAGTTGTAAATAGCTGTATAACAGTGTCTCCAACTGCTATAGCTGAAGTTGGGAGAGCACACTGAATTAAACAACACTGTACTTGTCTAAAGATAGTGTAGCCACCATACCATTATAGCATTTATCTTTCTAAAAGAAAGAATGATGCCAATATGGCAGATATTTGATTGATACCACTGTATCCTCATATGAAGGAAGAGTGTGAAAATGTTAATTCTTTAAGGCAACCAAAAGAATTACATTTTATACAATGTAAAACATCTGGTATCTCTTCCCAAACTGAACAAGGGCACAATGATAGATAGCTTTCCTCACTATGACAGATCATAGAATCATGGAATCATAGAATCATAGAATCATAGAATGGTAGGGGTTGGAATGGACCTTAGAGATCATCTAGTCCAAACCCCCTGCAGAAGTAGGTTCACCTAGATCACGTCACATAGGAACATGTCCAGACAGGTCTTGAAGACCTCCAGGGAAGGAGACTCCACAACCCCTCTGGGCAGACTGTGCCAGGGCTCCCTCACCTTCACAGTGAAATAGTTTTTTCTTATGTTTAAATGGCACTTTTTGTGTTCCAGCTTCATCCCATTACCCTTTGTCCTGTTGCTAGAAACAATAGGAAAAAGGGATGCCCCAACCTCTTGACACCACAATTTAGATATTTGTAAATATTATTGAGATACCCCCTCAGTCTTCTCTTCTCCAGACAGTCCCAGTTCCCACAGTCTTTCCTCATAAGGAAGATGTTCCATTCCCCTGATCATCTTGATGGCCCTGTGCTGAACTCTCTCCAGAAGTTCTCTGTTCCTCTTGAGCTAAGGAGCCCAGAACTGGACACAGGACTCCAGATGACGCCTCACCAGGGCAGAGTAGAGGGGGCGCAGAACCTCCCTTGACCTGCTGGCCACACTCTTCTTGATGCATCCCAAGATACCATTGGCTTTCTTGGCCACAAGGGCACATTGCTGGCTCATGGTTACTTTATTATCCACCAGATGTCCTAGGTCTCTCTCTGCAGAGCTGCTCTCCAGTAGGTCAATCCCCAGCCTGTACTGGTGCATGGGGTTGTTCCTTCCCAGTTGCAGGACTCTGCACTTGTCCTTGTTGAACCTCATGAGGTTCCTCTCTGCCCAACTCTGAAGCTGGTTGAGATCCCACTGAATGGCAGCACAGCCTTCTGGTGAGATTTGGAAAGGACATGCTGTTGGGAATCAAGCCTTCATGTATCAGTTATAAAGCTAGAAACCTAGATGCCTATGACTACAAAATGGGAATCTACCAGTCAGAAAAGAAATACAGTGTCTTCACAAAATGGAGGAAATACAGAATAACAAAAGCTACTGCTATACCTATAATATAGAATATGTTTGTTAAAATAATATGACACCAAGATAAATTTAGAACCTGTAATAGTCTAGATAATGTTCAGCAAACCTTGTAACCTATTACTAAAAGCAAGAACTGCCTTCTTGTTGGAAAAGATTCTAATTGTATACAACTATGTGTCATGGTTTAACCCTGGTCAGCCATTAAGCACCACACAGCCACTCTCTTACTCCCCCTCCAGTGGGATAAGGGAGAGAATTGGAAGAGAAAAAGTGGTAAAACTCACGGGTTGAAATAAAGACAGTTTAGTAGGTAGAGCAAAAGCTTCTTGCACAGGAAAATCAAAACAGAGAATTCGTTCACCACTTCCCATCAGCAGGCATGTGTTCCCTGCCATCTCCAGAAAAGCCAGGCTTCATCACACATTAACAGTTAGCTGGGAAGACAGATATCATCACTTTGAATGTTCCTCTCCTTCTTTCCTTAGCTTTTATTGCTGGGCATAACATGGTATGGAATATCCCTTTAGTCAGTTGGAGTCAGCTATCCCAGCTATGTCCACTCCCAATTTCCTGTGCCTCACAGCCCACTCGCTGGTGAAGTGGGTTGAGAAGCTAAAAAGGCCTTGGCACCGTGCAAGCCCTGCTCAGCGGTAACTAAAATCACTTTGTGAAATCCATGCTACTTTCAACAGAAATCTAAATCGTAAGTCCAAGTCCATATCAGTTAGTATGAAGAAAAGTAACTAGACCAGACAAAGAAAAGAAACTAACCCAGACAAAATCAGTACATGATGACAGCTGAATTATCAAATAATGCTTCTTAAAGAAGTAATGTTATATTTTAATTTTTTTTTCTTAAATTAAGATATGAGATGTATATACAATCTTTTCACATATAAAATCTCAGGCATTCATAGGCTTCTTAACAAAGAGTGCAATATGAAACAGAGGAAAGGAAGATAAAGAAAATAGACTTTCATTATGAATGTGCAATCTGCACTAATACTCATTAGGTCTCAATTTCAGCAATCCTATTTTACAATATATGCTATAGTAATAGCATATAAAATCATAATAGAAAATAATAATCTGAAAAAATATAATAACCATGCTATATCTTTGGCAGTAAAATAAATACTCAGCAAGAAAGGCACCGATATATTGATTTGGATGTAAACACAGTTTCTATCTGAAAAGGCAAATCCAATATGTTGTTTTATTTGTTTCTGTGAAATGTTTGTAACTGACAATCACAAAATTATGTTCACAATAATACTGAAAAAAAAAGTGAAAAAATACAAATTCAAACCCCCTGAAATGTATAATTGCTGAAATTAAGGTTACCTAGGAAAATTCTATCTGTTCCATTTTGCATGTATATGTATGATTAAAGTCCATAGTTATATGGAATATTTACCTTCCTGTATCTCAGCTAATTCCACACAAGACTGTCACTGCTCTCAATTAGCAGCTACTCACTGTTTTGCTTTTATCTCATTATTTTCTTGGCTCTGCATTTATTGGACTCTGTTCTTTTCAAAACTATCTTTTGAAGACAGTATTGTCAGTTTCTCTTTTGGCTTCTGTTCTTATAAGCATTTATTGCTACTTTTCAAAATTCTTTCAGTGACTTTATATTGAATGATGTTGTTCTTACATTACTCAAACGAAACTGAAGCATAGATGTTAACTTGTTCAATAATTTTAGGTACTTATTTTCTCTATATTCAGCAGTGGGAAGCTAATTTTAATAGCAAGTTTAAGCTGCCAGAGTCTCAAAAACAAACTGGTAATAGAGACTACTGCATCCACAAGGCCTTCCCTTGTTCTTAGTGACATTTCTAATCTCACATTCTTTAGTTTTTCAGTAGTGAAAAACTCATCTACCACTGTCCAGTAGTTCGAATGCAGACCAGACTCTGGACAGACAGAAGCACTCTAGTTTCAGTAAAGTTCCGTTCTTCAAGTCAGCAGACACTACAAGTTGCAAATGGTTTTATAAGATACAGAACTGAAAGTGAGTGACTGTGACCTTAATCTTTTGATAAATGGAATAATCTTCCAGAAAGAAACTTCCTGAATTGTGTAAGGGCTGATATGAAATATGACTGAAAAGTAAAATGATATGACATGCTTAATGAGTCTCTCTCCATTTAAAGGATCGCTGCTTAGCAGATTTTCTTCATCAGTAACTCCCTATACAGTTTTAAAAGGGGCTAGAATAAGAAGAGTTTCTTGTTTTATTGAGTTAGAACCATGCTGTTACAGAGAAAAATACAAGGGTTTTCAGAAGTAACAAAACTTCATTAAAAACTTATTAAGATTCAAAAGATTAATCAGAGGATGGTCCAGTCTTCTTGGCTCATGTAATACACTTAGAACCATGAAGATCAGTTTAACTTTAGGGCTTCCCCAGGAAGATGAAAATTAATATGGAAGAGTTTAAAACAGAATCATGGAAGAACTCTGTCTTAAAACATACCGACATCTTCCTGTAGATACGCTTTTGATGTAATATTAGCAGTATAATTCTTTTCAGATATTCCTTCTGCTAATCCAAATAAACTTCCTAAATTACTTTAGGCTTTCCAAGCAATAAATACTCTGATTATCTAATTGGTGTGATTTGATTTTATTCATGTACTGCGACTGGCTGGGATGGAATTAGCTTTCTTTAGAGCTGTCTATATGGTGCTGTGCTTTTGATTTTTGGCTGAATAGTGTTTGTAACATACCAATGGCTAATGCTGAACTGTGTTTGCACAGCAGCAAACATTTCTCTGGGGATGAGCAAAGAGTTGGGAAGGGACATAGCCAACACAACTGACCTAAACTGGCCAAAGGTATGCTCCATAGCTATAACATTATAGTCAGCAATAAAAGGTGATAGTAGAAGAACAAGTGTGGGGCAGAATAGGGATTGTCCTTTGAGGTGGCCACTGCTTGGAAATTGACTGGCCATCAATCTGTTTGTGGTGGGGGATGAATGACAGTCTTTACATCATTTTATTTTTTACTGCATCTCACAAAATGGGCAGTTAGAAGGTGGCAAAGGACCCTCTTAATCAAAATGCAATCTTTTTCCTGAGGATCATATACTTGAACTTAGATGAACAAGCACAGGATAAGTAAACTGAAGTGTTGTTTAATCCGAATTGAATAAAACATGAACAAATGACATTTTGTATTTCAGTTTTGCATGGTGTTTTTCCTGTTTTCCTTCATAATAAAATACATAAAATACCTATTTTGTTACTTTCCACGAGGAACAACTAACTAGTTAGTGGTCTAGGAAATCCATTGTTATCAATAATATTCAAGGTTTTCAAAAGTTCTGCTATTAGATGGGATATTCAGCTTGTTTTCTGAGTATATTTTTTATATTTTTGAAGATTGTGTCTTCAAAAACTCACAGTCTAAAGAGGGAAGCACTACACAAAACATGAAAGAGTGGAGGAAAAAAAGGAAACGAAAAGGAAAAAAAAAAGTGCCTGAACACAATGTCCTATAAATAAATAGTCATTCACTGCCTGTTGCCTTTTAGGCATCATAGCAGAGGCTAAACATGAAAAGGAACCTGGATGTGGTTGCAATGCTGTGAAAGAGCATGTATGAAAGATCTGTAGGTGTAAAACAATGCTAGGCAAAAGAAAAAAAAAAAGAGGATAAGATATCAGGAAAAAGTTGGTTGAAGCAATGAATCAGTGGTGAATTATACTGAAGATGGAAAAAGAATACTGAATCTTAAATGATGGCACAAAAAACAGATAATATAGAGAGATAGTGTTGGGGACGATTAAGAAGATAAAAGACATTAGTACCTATGTTGATAAAATGGAAGAGATACACAAAAGATTAGGTAGAAGATGACAAGAGAATTTATTTGTACTGTGTTCATACACACAGAAAGCTGGATTTCATAAACAAAGTTGGAGCATAATTCCAGCTGGAGAGAAACAATGCTTGGACATGGCTATGGATATACAATCAAAAAAACCTCAAAACTGTAGGCAGCTACAATTCCATAAAACCAAAAAGGGTAGTGGTATCAGCAATGAAAATACGTCATACTTTCCTGGATTGCCAAGGAAGATATCTGAATTTGAGTAGTCAAAAATAAAGGTAAATGAAAAAAAGATATCCAGGTGAATACATTAGAATGGCAAAAATCCGTATTGATGGAAATATTGCCTTCATCTGTTTGCTGAAAATAATAGTTGACATTGTAGATATCTGTAGAAGAAATTACTATGTCACAGTCGATGTTTAAAGGAATACAGACTAAGGAAAACATTCATCTATGAAAATTCAGTACTGACAATGAGATTTTAAGTGGAAAAGCTATTGAAAAATAAAGTCAGACTGCTAGCCAAAGTAAATGGAATTAGAATATTCTGAAGATATTCTATCTCTTAAGATGATTTTTGAATGTGTGGAGCATGGTCTGGCTTTTTCAATTACAAAAATAATCTTGAAATGAAAACAAAAGTCTATATGTTCATGTATTAATAGAAAATATATACTTATCTAGAAGAGATAATAAGATCAAACACATCTTTCCTGCTTCAAAGTTTGATTTTACTTCATGGTCTGGTAGTTGTGTTATTTTTAATTCATACACAGATATGTCCTTTAATGTCAATTGAAAAATGTAGAATTCTATGTGATCTGTTCTCATAAACTTCTTGATTAAGGTACAATCTTCCTAGACCTCTTTAGAACAAATGGTAATTTGTATTTTCTTAAAAGAAACATAATTAATAAATCAGGAAAAATATAGAACCAAACTATGCCACTCTTCACCTTCCATTTATCTGACATTCACAGAATCTTCAAAGAATCTGGAGGGTTGGAAGGAACAATGAAAGATCATATAGTACAACCCTACTGCCAGGGCAGGACCACCTAGAGTAGGCTAGAGGGGTACTCATTCAGGTGGATTTTGAAAGTTTCCAGAGTACCAGCACTGACTCCTGACTAGATAGATACACCTCACTACTTACAGGCCTCCAACTAGACCCTGCCCCATTGACCATAACTCTCTGCCTTGTTTCCTTCAACCAGTTAACAATCCACACTGATCATCTAGCCCACATTTTCTCAATTTTGCTGTGAGGATGCTGTGGGAGATGTGTCAAATGCTCTACTGAAATCAAGATAAACCACATCCACTGCACTACCACCATCTATCCACCTGGTTACATCTTCATAAATGGCTATCAGGTTGGTCAAACATGACTTCCTCTTGGTAAAGCCTTGCTGACTGCTCGTAATCGCCCTCTTGTCCTTTAAAGCACCTATGATTAGTTGTTCCATCACCTTTCCACATGAGGCTGACTGATCTGTAATTACCCAGCTCCTCCTTCTTGCCCTTTTGAAGACTGGTTTGCTCTCCTCCAGTCTCTGGATTGCATAACAATTCTTACAACTCCATACTTCATACAGGTGGAGTGGAATTGTAAACCTGTCAGGTAATGGTAATTTTTCTTCTCTGTAGTCTCTGGCACAATTATTAGCAAGAGGTAGTGAACGGTTTCTGGATTACATAGAGTCAGTTACAGGACACCAAGAACCGAATAAAGATAGGCTGGAAACAGAGAACAGAAAACACAATACCATCAACTTGATACTGCCCCTGGCAAAGCATGATAATGACTGATACATACACTTAAAGGGCAAATCTGATAGCAGGAGTTTGTGTATATTGCTTTTAATTCTGTCATTACTGGGGGAAAGCTGTAATAATTGCATATTTTTGGATGATACATATTAGTATCCCTGCAACTGAACTAATAACACTATTTTGATAAGACTCCTCATTTTTTAGTTAGATTAATAATAAATTACTAGTTGTGGGTGTGTTTATTGAGTTTACATAAATTCCACAGGTTATTTAATCAGCTTCTCTGTCTCTGACGCTTGGTTGTAGTTTTCACACAACATCTTGAAGACAATTTAATCATGCTGAAAATATATTCATCCTTCTATTTGAGTTTTCAAATAAATGGTTGCTTGATTTCAGAAAGAACAATGTAAAACTACATTGTTAGCACACTCATATTTGAGGACAATAAACAAATGGGGTATATACAGAAGCAATGTTTTTGTTGATAAATCTGTACAAAATATTTATCTATAAGAAATAATAACAAATTTATACAGTCCCCCTGTTTGCTGTGTACACGTAAATCTTAATTAAAATGTTAGAGCAGAGGCTCTACCACTTCTCTAGTAATCTCTACAAACAATATTTGGTACCTACCCTTCTCAGGTATTTCAGTCCTTACACAGAACTAATGCTAGATTACATAGTTTTTGAGATGTAAAGATTATTTTGGTGGAGATGACTTATAATTCATTCAGTCACATGCACAAAATAGGTTGTCTTGGTGCAATTACATGTTTTTACCTTACCCTTTCAACATGCCTTACACAACCAAAATTTCAACTCTTATGTGGCTATATTCTACTATATGCTCATGCCAATTTCTGCTTTAAAATGTTTCAAAACCATTTCAGAAGAAAGTAGTTAATCAGGAGAGAATAATTGTGTAAGATAACTGAACTTGCACAATGAGGCAGTTTCTCAAAATCTATATATTTTGGTTCATAAGTATATAGTTTGTTGCAGAAAAAAAGATTTGTATTAAGTATTTTGATCTTATTTTCCGTGAAAAAGAGATGTGATAAGATATTCACCGATCCTTAGTACATATTTAACTCAAGTTTCATCTCACATTTCTACTATTGTTTCCAAGTAATTCAGGGCTATGCATTACAAAACTGAAAAGTTTGGGGCAGGAAAGAAAGCACTAAACAAGTATTAGTAACATTTCCAGCAGCATCTATTCCCATTCAAAAGCAATAAACCATCATGAATTGAGTGGTGAGCTTAGTTGAAAGGTTTTGAAAACACTACTTTTCTCTTGCAGTACTTCAAAATCAGCTATACCTTAGCTGCTCCTGACATAATTTTTTGTTTTTCTTTTGTTCTTTTCCTTAAAGGCAGATTCTATATCTTAGGCAGTTTACCATATTGCTTAAACTACCTTTATAGTTACAAGGATTATCAAGCATTTCACCGAAATGGTTATCAAGCCCTGGAACAGGATGCCCAGGAAAGTGATTGAGTCATCAGACTTGGAAGTATTCGAAAGACATGTAGATGTGGCACTTAGGGACATGGCTTAGTGGTGGGTATTGCAGTGCTATGTTGACAGTTGGACTTGATTGTTTTTTCTAACCTACAGGACTAAGTATTTTCTTCATACATAACCTGAAACTCCAATGCTGTAATACAATTGCTTTACTTCTGTTTGTCCTTCAGATACATTATTACTTTGACCACGTAATCACAGTTCATTGTCTTTCCTCATACCTCATTTTTCATCTTAAAAATTCCTGTTTATCCTAGTCCGCCTTTGGTTCATCCACATCTCTCTAAGAAGCAGAATTTAAAAAAGAATCACAGCTTGTGAACACAATACTGTAGCTAAGCAGAGAAAAATTATCTCACTTGTTTATTCTAGTATATCTGTGACATTTTACAGTATTTTTTGTTACTGATTTATGAAACATTTCAGATCAGATACTTGTTATCAGAGCAAATGAATTTAAAGAACATATTACACAAACAAACTGGAAAATAGCTCCTCCTTTACATATATTCGTTAGAGTACTTATCCTGTATCTGATAGGGCCAATATTTTTTTCCTCTTTAGCCTGGGATAACTAGTATTGACAACTGTTATAACCACATTACTCTAATGACTGCTTTCTTCTCAGCCACAATCCAGTTTGCGTAAATAATTAAAATTTTACCAAAAAAAGAGTAATTTCCCAGCACTACCCTTGACAAGAAGATTCTTCATCTCCAGAGATCTTTCAATATTACGAGAAAATCCATGCTACTCCATCAAAAAATACTCAAGATCATTGTAAGACAAACCTTGCAAATTTACCTCTGCAGATTTAAGTCCTAGATTTAAAATAGTTCCTGATTTAGATTGGAGAATCCACAAAAAATAGGATTCTGGAATAGCAGGTGAATAAGATAAACTGATAAGATACAATCCATCAATTTTATAAGGATTTTTTCCATCTTGGGGTTGCTTGTAACAACAACTAGACGAAATGACCCAGATGAGCCTTCCTTATCCTGTGTTTTCTTAATACTTTACACTTGTGTGCTAAGGTACATGTACCTTCCTAAATATTTTTTTTATAATATCGCTCTGTATTCATTACAGAGGAAGGCTTAACTTACAATAACCTCATTGGTACCTCTGTGATGTGGCTTAAATACCTAAAGTAAATCCTTCAATCCCTCCCTGGACTGGCACTTATAACTAGCAAAGTGTGCTTTTCTTACAACAAACAAATATAATTAAACAGGAGCTATTACACTGCTTCCTTGATCACATTGTAGCAAAAAGCATTAAAGAAATAAATTTTCAAGGCAGTCTAAGGAACCTATTACCGTCAAAATCTGAAGTGATGATTTTAACGTGAGGAAAAAAGTGTTATATCAAACTTGGTTGTCGAATAAGGTGTGGCTATTTAATGTTACAATATTTATGGTACCCAAGTTTATATATGTTACTTAGTATTTCAGTACAATCACTATATGGTTTTCAAAACAGCTACCACACATATTTCAACAGATGCAACACCTTGCTCTATTGATACACTCCATAAATAAATGGTACTAAGAGAGAATTAGCTTGCTGCAGAAATCCATCTTTTGTTATCAGGTCAAAGGACATGGAAGTGAAAGAAATGCAACAAAGCTGCTTGAAAATAACATTTTTATCTACCAGCCTGCTAAATAGAACATTCATCTTCTAACTGGTAGCTTCAAGTTCCTTCTCTGTAGTTCAAAGGGATTAAAAATCATAATCTTCACTTTTTCGAGTAGTATTATGACCACAATGATCAAGAGACCTACCTGTTCCTTGCAGATAGCTCAGTATGGCAAAAGATCTGTTGTGTTCACAAGTCTTGTATAGGGGATAATTTAAAGACAAATCTTTAAAATCTACTGCATCATTTTGAGAGATGATAGGGTGCTCTCACATATCACAAAATTCCTACAGTATGGCTGAAGTCCTGTTCACTGAAGGACAATGAAAGCTATACCTGTGATTCAACAGTTCAGCATCTCAGTGATTTTTGTAACAGGGCAATTTAAGAGACTGTGGAGAAGGAAGTTTTAGAAAACAGAGTTTTATGTCACAATTAGGCCTTTGAAAGCACTGCATCACGATAATCTCTGTCATCAAATCTTTCTCAGTCTACAGCTCTGAGGATGCAGGGTGGCTATCTGCAGCTGTGTCTACACAGGAACCCCAGAGGAAAGCATCTTCAATCCAGCTTCTGTGCTCAAACCAGGGAATGCAGATCTACACACTTCTAAAAGCAGAAACTGGGAACAAAAGAATCCCTGCAAATATTCTTGAGGAAGATAGTATGACCACAAGCAGAGTGGTGAAACAGAGAAGCCCATATGATCCAAAAGGATATCGATAACATGCTAGGCATGAGGATCTCCATTGAAAAAGTAGTTGACCAGATGGAAAGGAATTCAGGAGTACCAGATGTGAAAGATGAATTGGATGCCTTCCAGAGGGGTAGCTAATTAGGGAAGCAACCAATCTCCAAATTCCAATACCAATGGAACAATCAATCCCAGCACTAGTAAAAAAAACCCCACCAAAAAAACCCCAAACTAACCAAACATTCTTAACACCAAGAATCATGAATCCGACTACATTTGAGGCTCACCAGCCATCTGATCATTACTTCATGCAGCTCATTTGTAATTAAAGTAATAATGTGTCAATCTGGAGAGAAAAGGAGACAGAAGGATTCAAATTCATATAGGACATCTTATTGAAGAATAGCAGTAAGGGAGCATGGATGAATACACTAGTGAGACAAAAAGGGAAAAAGATTCCAAAGGATAATTATAAACTTAAAAAACATTGCCAACATTTCCCCTACCAGAACAGAAGGATCAAGTAGATAATGTATTTGTGAAGAGTAAACTAGAGCACAGACTCGAGTGATAATGTGAGTTACTGACTAACATCCTTTGTGAATGCGACAGAAGACAGACTGAAGAGGAAGTTCCTGAAATGGTTTCATAAAAAGAGTAATGAGAGTAGGGGCTGCTTCACATTTGTCTCTAATTAACAGAGAAGAAATTGGTAAGAATGTGAAGATTAAGTAGTAATGTAGTTGAGATTGGTCACAAAAGAACAGAATTCTTGAAAGTTAGATTAGAAAGAAACCAAACTAAAAGCAATGCCTTTCAAGAAGGCAAACTTCAGTAAAAGCACTCTTAGAGAAGATTTCCCATGAGACTTGCCTAAAGTGAACCAGGAATTATAATGAAATTAAAGCTCCTTAATGAACCCGTTTACCCAAAGGAGAAGAAAGGTTTCTAATAGATACTGGAGAATACTGAAAATTTTTATGTTTTTGTTTTATCTTCCTAAATTTCTTCTTTAGTCAAAAGGTCAACATAACTGGGTTTTCTGTTTTAGTTGGTGTATTAGTGATAAAGGATTAAGATCCTGCAGGTTTAGTGTATAAGCTAGGTATTTTCAAGCCAGTTAAGTAAAACAGACTTCATCCTGAGGAACTCAAATCTGCAAGCCATATTAGCTACAATGTGTCTACGACAGTGACATAGCTCAGAGCAGTAGAGTGCAGCGATCCCTCATTTCCCCACTTACTCCATGTTGGCTCAGACTGTGGGGCAGTTTTTCTGCATGTGAAGGGGATTCCTTTTGGATGAAATTAAATCAGAAGATCTGTTCAAAGTGCAGCAACAGTCTCTAAAAGGAACAGAAAGGTCTCAATCAATGTGTGATATGCAGCACAAGCAAGTCCCACAGTAAGTACCAAGTGCGCATGCACTGACAGAATGTTCTCAAACCACAGACTTCCCATGTTCTTCTGCTTCTTGTGCCACTTAAAAGGCCAAAGGTCTCAAGGTTAGTAATAAACTCATATAAAGGCCCTCAGCTCCTAACTAATGGCATTCCTTTATATTACACCAAGATTTCCTATGATTCAATATACGTTTTCTTCCTTCAGTTGCTGTATCTGTTTTCAGGGGTTTTCTAAATTGCTTGTCTCTCCAGTCTTTTTTTTTTTTTAAAAAAAAAAATCTTCTTTAAAATAATAATGATTCCCCTTTTTCATCTTTCCTTCCCAATCAACTTCTTTGGTCTCAGCTGTGCCACCTTTCAAATGCATTTACTGCCAGTCATCTCCAGGATTTTACACTTCAATCTATCCAAATTCTGTACTTTGCATATATCCTCTCTCATTTACTCTGCCTCTTCTCCACACAAAAGAACAACTGAGAGAGTGGAAGTATTAATTTTACGGTGTCCAGTTGAGTTACTGCCTGACCAATACCCAAGTTAAAATAAGGAAGCAGAAGTTACTGTATAACATTTGAATAGAAAAGAACAAAAAAAAAGAATTGCTTCCATGAAAACAGGCAAGAGAACATCCATATTATCCTCCTGTTATCTCCACTAGATGAAAGAAAGGATGTTCTGGCTCTTGCTGAAGTAACATTGAGAAGCCTATACAAGTGAAAGCAAGAGTTTATAGGATAACTTTCTTTTGCCTCTCATTGAGAAACAGGGATCTTTTGTCCAGGAAATTATATTAGTCATAAAGTATATAAATATGCATACTTATAGTATAGCTTTTGGGACCTTGGTACAAATGGGTTGTTTTTTTTTTTTTCTACTGATCCATTCATATTGCATCACATTATTTTTTGCTGTGTGGCTCACAATTACACAGCCTATGAGCACAACGTCTATGACAGCCCATAAAAATAAAATTGTGAAGGTGAAAACTAGAAATGCAGAATTGGTCTTTTTCTTTTAAAAGGCAAAGCAGTGGCAGTAATGATCAACTTACCTTGAATTCTTTCAAAAAGTATCACGAGCTCTATACTAGAATAGATAATCAATTAAAAAGATGCTCATGAGACCAATGAGAAGCAAAGAAATGAAATAGCCAATAACAGGATAAGAATTAAACAATGGACAATGGAAGTAAGCATAGAATAATATTTTTTAAAAAAACAAAACACCTACAAGAAAGGGCTAAACTTGAAGATGTTCAGACTGGAGAAATTAAGAAGGCACTAAATAACAAACTCAAGTTATGAAAACTTTATTCATGCCCACTGAGAATCAAACAGAACTTAAAATGAAGAAATTGTGCATCTGTAGAACATTTTAGGTCTAAGAACTTGAATAGAAAGATTTTGTATGGTTGTGCCATATCCATCTGTAAAGATTTTTAAGAACTTTTTGGACACGTGTATCTCAAGAATGATGTACAGTTTAAACTAAGTTGTGTCAGAGGACGAAACAGGTGGCTTTTGGAAATTTCTTCCTGACATTCTTTCTGTAATTATTTTTAGACTTCCATGAAGAGACTATTAAACACATGTGTCTTCATAAGGGGCAGAATTGGATTTTTGCCTAATCTTTGTTGATGAGTACAAAATATATTTAAAGCTCTTTTAAGCCCACTTTATAACACTGCAAATATCTAAGCCACACAATAAAAATGAATCAAAAGACACAGTGTAATACATTGGAACTCACACTTTTTCCTGTTATTTTTTTTCCCAGAATATATTTTTCCCACATGTACTGTATTTTTCTGAGTATATTTCTATAAAATGGAAGTAAGAATGCTGTTCTTATAGAAGACTAAGTGCAGTATAGCTGCATATTTTCTCAGAGAGCTTTTAATTAAAACGAAAGGATAAATTTACAAACAATAGCAAAGAAGAAAGAATTTAAGGGATGAGAAATGAAGTATATCTGAATTTTCGGTTATTCTCCTTTTAGCTATTGTATCATAATTTGTCCTAACATTACCCTTGAATCCAAACAGAATAATAACATTTAATATATGATCTCAACAACAACACTTGTCACTAGTTTAATTACTAAGCAAAAATCTGTATACAATTAGTTGGTTTAAGACCTATGCAAGAGTTTTGCCTTGACTGTTTCAGGATTATGACAACAATCATGTCATGAGCAGCACCAAATACTAATGATGAAGAAGTCTATGTCAGATGGTAGACACATCCTGAGGTGATAAAAATATGTTAAGATTATGCCATAGTCAGACATAATGCAGCTGTCAAATAACAGCAAGAATTACTCAAACATAGTAGGGCACCAAGCTTCCAAAGATATAATGTATAATGTTTAATCTGCATGGTATGCATACATATCAACTAATCTCATATACACCTGAAAATTAGATCTAGAAAACATAGAAACTGAGACATGTTTGTCTCATTTTTTTACATCACAAAACCAAAAAGGGAATAGAATGATCAAGGACTAAAACCTTAATCTAGAAAATACAGAACTGATATGAAATGCATACAAAGAAATGCAGAGGCTCCTAGCACCTATAGTGAGAGAAATCTTGGATCAAGTGAAGGCATTGATATTTCTGCCACCAATTTTACTTTAGTCAGTATTTCAGCAGATATATGCGGTATACTTTTCAATATATGAGTTTTAATATTATAATGAAGTTATCATTTTTTAATTTTTCTAAAAATATCCATGGTATACTGTATTCTTTAACTGATCTGATAAATACTATATGCAACCTTAAGAGCATCCTAATCCTACATTCCTAATCTCATTTTTCTAAATCCAAAGTCTGCAAACATGTCAGTCTCTATCTTCATCCCAAATAATTTACATAAGAATGAGAGAAGGAGGAGGAAAAATGTATTGTTAATCCCAAATCTCACAACTAAGGTATTGTATCTCCAAGCTCCAGATTTTCAATGCCATGAAGGGCTTGAAGAACTCAGTTATGTCGTAACCTTATTTTTAGAAAGGCTAATCCCATTCACCATTTCCTGAATGTATTTTCATATTTTTATTCACTTTTCATTAACTAGTCTCATAAGCATGCCTGACAGACACAGTCACAGAATACAAAGTATCTGAACTGTAATGTAGAACAATCTACATTACTAGATGTACTAGCTGAAGTATCCTTCATTACAAACAAGGTTTCTTATTATCTAAGAATCCACAGTATATTTCAAGAAGGTATTTAACAATTAAGTGATAGATTATACTGAAGCATATCAGACAAAAAAAAAATCCAAGCTAGTCAACAAAACAAATATTAACATATAGTAAAAGAGATAACATTAAAGGAAGCAACCAACTGCCATAATCCTAACAGCTCTTTTACCTTTTAATCTCTAACGTGTTATTTTACACATCTCTCAAAAAAAAATCTGATGCTGGCTTATCTCAACAGTGTCAGAGATGAAATATATGCATTACTATTTTGAGATTATTCCAATTAAAAAGAATGTTAATAGCTACACAGTATATATGAAACATTTTTTTCTTCTACATTGGTATATCATATCACTTCCAACTTTAAATAATTAAAAATTATTGGCAAGTCCATCTACTGTATTATTCCCCTTGGCACAGGTTAAATATATGAAATAGCTCTGAAATAGATTTCACGTTGTTTTATTAGATTAGTTCAATTGTATATTGGCATCTGTATCCATCAGGATTAACAGCTTTTTAATGACAGTGCATGTTAATGATTAACCAGAAATACTGAGGAGGGGTGAAGACATGGCTTTAGAAATAATTAATATGACATTTTTAATGATTACTATTGATAAAACTGACACATATTTCCTGCCTCTTTCCCAAATATCTTTTTCTTACTCTTCCTTCCATCCTGGGAATAAAAGAAAAGTAACATATAGAAATAATATTTCCTTGTATTTTATCAACTCTGTACAACTCCATTGTTGTCAAAATATATTTCACTGAAAATGAGGCAAATACTTAAAACAAAAGATGGATTATCACATCACTGTGATATTATATCTACAAACATAAAACACAAACAAAACAATTTTCATCCCAATCCAAATTTTTTTAACTTGAGACATTCTTTGCTGAATTCTTGCTGCAAAGCAGGACAGAAGGACATTATATTCTCTTACAAATACAATTGCAAGAAATCAAAGAATGTGAGTTTAAAAAAATATTAAAATCGCAAATGTTTTCATATGTTGTGATTTTTAAATGTTGTATTAAAAAAGGGAAGTTCTTAAGCCATTTGCATCAGAACTTAAAAAACTTAATTTTATTTAAAATGTATTGATATAAAACCATTTAGTGAAAAAAAAATATGATATTTTTAAAAATGCTTAGAGCAATGGGAGTAAAATAAGTATTTTTTCAAAACCTTTGTCAATGTAAAAAATAAGTAATACAAATTATAAAACTATTTAATGTCATATAGTCATGACATTTAGATTCATCAATATTTGTCCATAGCTCTATAATAGATGTTATTACAAAATATGTGATACAAAAAACTCCCAAATCCATAACCCAGTAGATTCTAGTATTAAAAAAAAAGTATTTTAATGCATTGTCTCCATTTCTCACCCTTCTTTAGTTCTCTATGATTCTCTGCTTCTCTGCTTCCAGTGCATGCCCCTTTAATTCTGTCATTTTGTTTCCTGCAACTTTTTTCCCCTTGACCTGTAATTTAGGAGACACATTGCTTGTTACTACATAGCTGACCTGCTTTTCATCCTTCATTCTTATATAGCATTGACCTTAATATAGATTAAACCAACTGAGTTTCAAAAACTCTGGGTGGATTGAATTGAGATATATTTGAGACCACTTACATGTAAGGGTCTCCATAGGTTTTGTACTTATGGTTCTCCTTACTATTTTTTTTATATAAGCAATGAGTGGGGAATTTTTAGTTGTAAAATAGCCTTTATTTCTACCTGTACCAAAAGCGAGACTTATGTTATGTTCCTTTAATGAGTAATAATTAGAAACCCCTCACATTCCACAGTAGATCCCTAACTTCATTAAAATGTTTTCTTCTATATTATTGAAAATTTTGAAAATATTGTAAAATGTACATTATTTTTTCTTGATCCTTAATAGCAGCTTAAAATATAGAGCATTCTATTAAATTATATAACTTACATCCTGCATGTAAAATGTCCTCACACTCAACATAGTCAGGGAGAGAGTTTTGTATGAAAAACAGTGGGGATACAGGCAATTCCAATGATTACTTTAGAAAAGGTTTTTAATACTACATCCTACCATGCTCTGTCATGGACCTTGAGGAAGCATGAATGGAAAAAAGAAACTACTAGTTGGGTAGAAAAAGGCTGGTCCACTAGATACATCAGGCAGTAGTCAAAGGTTTACTGTACAGATGGTAGCCAGTTCCAAGCAGAGTGCCCCATGCATCAATAAGTTAGTCAACAGCACCCCCTGGGAAACTACCTTCAGGGACAAAGGAGCAGAACAGTACCAGGAGGTCTTTAAGGCCACTCTGCATAGAACACAAGAGCTCTTGATCCTTATGTGTAAGAAAGGCAAGAGATGAGCATAGATGAGTCAAGATCTGATGATCAAACTAAAGGGCAGGAAGGAACTGCACAGGCAGTGGAAGCAGGGACAAGTGTCCAGGGAAGATTATAGCAACATTGCCTGGTTATGTAGAGTTGGGGTCAGGAAGGCCAAGGCACAGCTGAAGCTGAACTCAGCAAGGGACACAAAGAATAAGAACACCTTCTATGTGTATGTCAGTGAGAAAAGGAAGGTCAAAGAAAGTGTACTTATCCAATGAAAACAAACTGGTAACAATGGATGAGGAGAAGGTGCTCAACTGTTTTAGCCTCAGCCTTCACTGGCCTCTCTTGCTACCTCTTCCCATGCCTCTTGAGTGAATGGACTTCAAGATGGGAACTGGCGGAGCAAAGTTCTTCCCACTGTAAGACAAGATCCAGTTTGTGACCATCTGAGAAAACTGAATATACATAAGTCTAAGGGACCTGATAAAATGCATCCCAGAGGACAAGTTGAAAGAGTTGGAGTTATTTAGCCTGGAGAAGAGAAGGCTTCAGGGAGACATTATTGCAGCCTTTCAGTACTTAAAGAGTGTTTATAAGTAAGATGGAGACAGACTTCTCAGCAGGGCCTGTGGCAATAGTACAAAGGGTAATGGTTTTAAACTAAAAGGTGGATTCAGCCTAGATATAAAGAAGACATTTTTTACAATAATGGTGAAGAAAATCTGAAAAGGTTGCCCAGAGAGGTAGTAGATATACCCTCCCTGGAAACATTCAATCTGGATACGGCTTTAAGGAATCTTATCTAGTTGAAGATGCCCCTGGTCATTGCAGAGGAGTTGGACTAAATGACCTTTAATGGTCCCTTCCAACCCAAACATTGTATAATTCTACAATAAATATTACACTATTTAAAATTTTGTTCAAGATCTGGATGGAGAGACGGAATGCATCCAGAGCAAATCTGAAGATGATGCTAAATCGAAAAGATAATAAGTTGAGGAGCTGAACAAGTTCAGTCAGTGAGAGATGTGGCAGCATTGAGGCTTGGTTTCTGTGACTAATCAGCTGGTCTGAGATCCTTTGTGCAAGAAGCAGGGCACCAAGATGGGTTGTAGCCCTGGACTTTGGGTGAGATAACTTTGGTCTCTTAAAAGACCTGCTTGGAAGAATCTCCAACAGGGAGGGACAGGATTCTAGACAGTAGGAGTGCCTAAGAAAGCTGGTCAATCTTCAAACATCACTTCCTTCAAGCCCAAGATTGGTGTATCCCCACAATTAGAAAATCAGGAAAAGGAAACAAGAAGTGTACATGGATGAAGAAAGAAATACTGGAATTACTCAAGGACAAGTTAGAACTCTATGAGAGCTAGAAAAAGAGCCTGGTTTCCTGGGAAGAGTATAGGAACATTGCTAGAGCATGCAGGGACAAAACAAGGAAGAGCAAAGCCCTTTCGGAACTAAATCTGGCAAAGAAAGTAAAGGAAAACAAGAAGGGCTTTTTAAAATACACCAGCAGCAAAAGGAAGATTAGGGAGAATGTGACCCTGCTGATTAACACAGAGGGTGTCCTGGTGATGGAGGTTACAGAGAAGGCAGAGCTACTGAATGCCTTCTTTGCCTCAGTCTTCACTGCAAGGCTGACCCTTGGGAAGTCCAGTCCCTGGAGGATAGTGAGTCTGGAGAATGGAAGATTTTCCCTTGGTGGATGAGCATGAAATTAAAGCCCTGTTAAGCAAGTTCAACACCCACAATCTATGGGACTTGATGTGATGCCCCACGAGTGCTGAGGGAGCTGGTTGATGTTATTGCTAGGCCAATCTCCAAAATTTTTGAACAATCACGGATGACTGGTTAGGTTTCTGAGGACTGGAGGAAGGCCAATGTCACTCTAGTCTTCAAAAAAGGCAAGAAGGAGGATCTGAGAAACTGCAGATCAGCCAGCCTTGCCTCCAGGAAAAGATAGTTATCAAGGGGACTCAACACAGGTTCACCAAGAGGAAACCCTTCGTGTCCAACCTGATAGCCTTCTATGACAGAATGGCTGGATGAGAGGAGAGCAGTGGATAACATCTATCTTGACTACAGCAAGGCTTTTGACAGTTTCTCCCATTACATCTTCATCCAAAAGCTCAGGCAGTATGGATTGGATGAGTGGATGGTGAGGTGGATCAAGAATTGGCTGAATGACAAAGCCAAGAGAAGGGTGATCAAAAGAGCTGAGTCAAGGTGGAAGCCTGTGGCCAGTGAAGTTCCACAGGGATCTGTTCTGAGGCCAGTCTTATTCAACATCTTTATCAACGACCTGAATAAGGGAACAGAACGTACCCTCAACAAGTTGGCTGATGACACCAAACTGGGAGGACTGGCTGATTCCCCAGAAGGCTGTGCTGCCATTCAGTGGGATCTCGACCGGCTTGAGAGTTGGGCAGAGAGGAACCTCATGAGGGTCAACAAAGGCAAGTGCAGAGTCCTGCATCTCAGAAGGAACAACCTCATGCACCAGTACAAGATGGGGATTGACCTGCTGGAGAGCAGCTCTGCAGAGAGAGACCTGGGGGTCCTGGTTGATAATAAACTGACCATGAGCCAGTAATGTGTCCTTATGGCCAAGAAGGCCAATGACATTCTGGGATGCATCAAGAAGAGTGTGACCAGCAGGTCAAGGGAGGCTGTCCTTTCCCTCTACTCTGCCCTGGTGAGGCGTCATCTGGAGTCCTGTGTCCAGTTCTGCGCTCCTCAGCTCAGGAACAATGAACTTCCAGTGCAGGTCCACCAAAATGGTCAGGGGACTGGAGTATCTTCCTCAGGGAAACGTTGCAGGTTCTGGGACTGTTCAGAATGGAGGAGACTAGGGAATGATCACATTAATACTTACAAGTATTTAAAAGGTGTATATCAAGAGGATGGGTAACACTTTTTTTCTGTAGTGTCCAGTGACAGGACAAGGGGTGATGGACAAAATGGGGAACACAAAAAGTTTCATTTAAGGAAAATCTTTACTGTGAGGGTGAGGGAGCAGTGGCATAGGCTGCCCAGGGAGGATGTGGAGTCTCCTTCCTTGGAGGTCTTCAACATGGCTGGACACGTTCCTGTGTGACCTGATCTATGTGGACATGCTTCTGCAGGGGATTGGACTAGATGATCTTTAGACATCCCTTCCAATCCCTACCATTCTATGAACAGTAGAGCTTCCATTCCTGAAAAACCTTTGGAAATATGAGAACAAGGCTACAAAAATATCTCATTTTATACTGAGACATACATAGTCATTCATTTGGGAAGAATATTGACATGCATGTGTACAGGCTGGTAAACAGCTAGCTGAGCCATCAACCCTGCTGAAAAGCATCTAAGAGCTGTAGCAAGTGCCAGGTTAAATATAAGACAACAGCATGCTCTCAGTGAGACTAGATTGCACATGTTGCTGTAATAGGAAGTGGCACAACAGCAAACTGAAGGAAATTTCTAGCTCCCTCTACTTGCTCCTGATGAAAACAGAACTGGAATACATATCCAGTTCTGTACCCACCTCATCTGATCTCAAGACTGCTCTATAAAACCAAATAAAGTCTAGTGCAGGTCTGCTAAAGATGGTCAGGAACCCAGAGCCCAGGACTTCAGGATGACATTGAGGGAATTGGAGCTGTTTAGAAGAAGAGGTAGCTAAGGAAATATATAACACAGATTTTTAACTACATGGGGAGTAGTTACAAAGATGTGGAGTCTCAGTAATGGCAATATAACAGAGATTCATTGCCATAAACTGCAGTCTGCAAGCCTCAGGCTGAACATTAGGAAAATGTGTTTTCCTGGGAGAGGAGGATGGTGTGTGAGCACAATACTGAGAAACACTGTAGAAGCTCCATCCTTGGAGGCTGTCAGGATACCATTTGAAACTGCTCTAGTGTTTCTGAAACTTCACATAGGAGGCTAGGATCAATAATTTCTGGAAGTCCCTTCTACCAATATTTCTGTAAGCTTTGCAACTAAAAAACTCCTTTGGAAATATCTGTACATATTTATTGCTAAAGAATAGGTACAAGCTTTTGAAAAGTAATGTTTCCTATAAGATAAAATAATATGGAATTGAAACAAAAAATTACCAAAGAAATAAAAGTCTTGTATATAAAAAACAAAGTTGAAAAGATCTCTAAAGGTCCCTTCCAACTCCTACCATTCTATCATTCTATGGTATAAATAAGGTAGAATGTGTCAGAAAGACAAAACACAGCTAGAATTAGAGTGGGGAAAAAAAGAGACTGCCACAGAGAGCTGTGTTATACGAAAATGAAAGAAAGGCATAAAAGTGAAGTAAAAACTAAAAAAAAAAATCCCACAACTGAATTTTAGAACTCCATGCCATGATTTCATACTTAATCCCTGTGATTCAAAATATAAGTCAATCATTAAGTAATAGAAATTTACAGAGGGAAAAAAAAAAAAAAAAAGCCAATTACGATTTCAGTAACTATTCATTCACTACCAGACTTTCTGAAATACTTCCTGTGAACAGTATTGGCCACTGTCAGTATGTAGGGCAAGACAGTTCACTGGTGTACTTGGAAAAGGCTTTGAACAGTGGAAAGGTTCACAGACACAAAAGAGAGGTTTGAAGTAGTTTCTACCTTTTAAAAAGCTGACAGCTCTGAAGTATCTATGTGATGAGACCTTGGAATTTGATCTTTCATTTTTTCCATAATAATAAATCAAGTGATGATACAATTTATTCCACTATTTCTTTTGAAGTAGAGATGTTAGAACTGCGTGCTCTTAGCTCTAAAACAATACATTATTACTGCCAAATCCTATTTATCATCTCAGATGTTAAATTCTTAGTGATATTAATTATTTATAGGGCAAAGACAACTCAAATATGAAAATATAAAATAATAATTGAAAGTCTCCTTTGACAGATATCATGTGAAATTTCAATGTGTCATAAATCTTCCAGTTGTGTATCTTTCTAGTTTAAACTCATCAAATTATATGAGCTTATTTAAACTGACCAGCACAAATGTTTCTGATAAGGCATATATTCACATGTAATTCAATGTATTTTACATCAACATTAGATATTTGCAGTTTAAAGAGAGTATCTTCTATGAACAAGGTTATAATTCTAGTTTTAGAGTTCACTTTGCAGCAAAAAGGAATAACCACTAACTATGATGGAAGCATCTACAGTGAATAGAACACTATATTTGCAAGTATAGTAAATGCAAAAATGAAATCCATCACAATGATAAGGCATCAAAATTATCTTCATAAATTTAGGATAAATGGTGTTTTAATTAAAAATGATAAGTTTCATAAACTGTTTGACATTCCAAACTACGATAGATAAACTGCAAAAAGTGAACACCAGTCCAGCTGTTACATTAGGTCAGATGTCAGGTTAAAGTTTAAATAATTCTAGAGGATGTTCTCCTCCTTAAATAAGGAGAAGTATAACCAGGAAAAAATTATCTAGCAATTAACATCTATCTTTAGCAGCAATTCTAATCCAAAATAACACATTTTTAAAGCAAGAAATTCTAGAGAGAAAGAAGGAACTAAAATTTATTAGAAGACTATTATAATTATTACATTGCCTTATATTTATATAGGTTGTATTTTATATATAATGTAATACATGTTATATATTCTCAAATACTTCTGTAACTATACAAGATCGTACTTTTAAAAATTAACTTCTAAATGCCCTTTTATTTCCCAGTTAGAAATAACTACAGGCAAATTATACAAACAGACTCTGAATCAGGATTAAATAAATACACTCAAGCATCCTACAAATTCTAGAGGCAGCACTGCATAATGTAACCTAGCAGGTTTCAGAGGAAGGGGGAGATAAATGAGGAAATAAGTTGATCATGAAGTATCTTTATAAGGAATTAATGTTATTTCAGAGATTTAGTTGGAGGCAGAAAGACTAGCATGGAATTCGAATTGCCCTGACGTTACATGGTATCTGTACATTCCCTTTATGTATCATGTCTGATTGTTCAGAATTAGGCATTTTAAGGAGTTATATTATGCAAAGCAGGTGCTTAAATTATGTCACTTAACAGGTGACAATAGTGTAAGGAGTTTCCAGCTATGATTTCAGCTAAAGAGAGTCATCAGTGTTTGGGATTTGGAGAAATTTACTCCTTTATACCTGAAGGTAAGGGATAAAATTTTCCCAGACTGACACTATGACTTTATTTAGTGGGTCCACAGTTATAAGAAAATTGAGGCAATAATAAAAGAATAAAGACAAAAAAGATTTTCTTGGTAAAGTATTTCAGCACAGTACTCATGGAATTCAAACTGCTGATTTCTCACTGAAAACTCAAAACTTTCAGTGATGGCATAGTCAATATATTTACAAAAGTATAAGATTTTTTTCTTTGTCAAAAGAACTCACACTAGTCCTGTATAAAGGCCTCCCTCCAGCAGCTTTCACTTTCTTGGTGAGAATGAGAGTTCTCTCAGACCCCCCAATAAGTGAGACAGTACATCTAATGTACAAATGTCTTCCTTTGTATGAGGAATAAACTGAAATCTCCAAGTAATGGAGTTTTGGAGAGCTAACTGTTCACATTTGGCGTGAACGGGGGGGAAGGTGGTGGTGGTTTTTTGTTCCTTTGGTTTTAAATATGTTCTGAAATAGCACCAGGACAGCAAGTCTCTTGAGCTGCCACATCATATTATCCATTATAATTTTAAACTCTTTTCCTTCAAGATAACATCCCTCAACCTGTTGAATGGTCAAGGGTTAAATAACTTTTCATTAAAAGGTTGTTTTGGGTTTTCTTTTTTGTTTGTTTTTATATGGGATTTATATGAATGTTTAATCTATACCATGTACAATAATTATAATGTACAATAATTTTCAAACATCTAATGCTTATGTTATGCCCTATGTACAGTTACACTTTTCAATAATAATCTCTGGCATCAACTCCAGGTCACCAATAAAAATGTTGATTATGAAATCACTTGAGATATTATGGCATTCATTTATGTTCCAAGACTGAAAAGCCATTTTTTTAAACTTGCAAATGCATCTCTTACTATTTTGTTTTATATTGAACAAGAAACAGTGATATAAAACTAGGTCATTAATTAAGGCTGTAAAATGGATGCACGTCTAGGTAAAATTTTTTCTTAAATATTAATTTCAATAGCGACATGATATTCTTAGAATCTATGGTCAGAAGGTAGCTTAAGTCTGTGATTGCAGCAAAGATGCAACATAAAGGTTTAAAGAGTATTCTTTTGCAGAATCATAAGTGTCCAGGAATGCAAAAGCAGAGTATTAGCATTGGCATAGTCTCTGTTATGAATGCATAAAGCCTGCGCAGAATATAACTACAGTAATGCCTTTGTCAAGCCTCTTTTGCTTTTTCCCTACAGTAATAGACCCACTGTGATCATGGAGAAAAACTTGTGTTTAACTGAGTTTAACAAGACAGACATAAACTTTCTAATGCATATCTGAGTATGTGCATAGTATAACTCTCAAATAAAATCAAGTTTCTCTTTCTGTACTGAACAGAAAGTTCTTTCTGTTCTTTCTGTTACAGTGTTTCCATTTCTATCTTCTAAGAAAGAGAAAAAAAGAGTCATTAATATTTGCTAAAATTTTCATTCCAGGAAAAAATTGAGATATAGATAGCATTTTTAATTAAAAATTTTGATTTGTGATCTTTAAGAAAATTATACACTGTAAAACATGATATGAGTTATTATTTTGCTGGAAAGCACATACATTATGTTTTGTTCATATTACATCATCATGAGTTACCTGAAACATGGAAAACATGAACATTGATCAATTACATTTGTTCTCAAAACCAGTTCCCAACATTGGGTTTTTTTTGGAATGATAAATGCATATGTTAAAACATAACAAAATGAAGAAGTAAAATTCCAGACAGTAGTATTGTATATATATATTTATAAAAACACATAAGAGGTTTCAAGAATTCAAGAACTGCCTTACTGACTCAGATCAAATGTCTGTCCAGCAGTACATCCTGTTCCTGCCAGCTCTTAATAGCATTTATTTATTTGAAGACTAAAAGAGGACTAGGACAGAATGATGCTTCCTCAGCTCTAAAGACTCTAAAGTGAGACCTTGAACACTGTGTTTAATGATCTCTGATGGAAATTTCTTCTATTAGTTGGTTCAGATTTCTTTAATTGATTTATATGATTACCCAGCTGTAATCTACACAGTTGAAATGAGTTTAAAAGTAATTTCAAGTAATGTGTTTAACATTTCTGCTCCTTATTTTGTAATTCCTTATTTCTTCTTCCATATTTGAGAGTGATGTTTCATAAGGAAGCTATTACGTGTTATAAACCATTTCTCCAAGGTATTATCCTTAAGATGTGATGAGAAGACTGTCACGGCATATTGCAGTAGGAATTTGAGTACAGATGGATAGAGTAGGATTATAGCATTCTCCAGGTTTTCAGGACTTTCCTGATAAATTCAAAACCCATCATTTCTTATCTTACTAAACATTGGCCTCAAGTCTTCAGAAGTTCTAAATATGTTACCTGTTATAAATACAGATAGTATAACTGAAGAACACTAGCTTCACCAAAATAATGGGGAGTCAAAAACGACCTTCCATTGAAGAAGAAAACTGGCTTGTTTTTACTCTTAACAATAACTTTGCTCAGATAATGGAAACGGTGTCTGTAGTATTACATATGAATTACTGTTAATTTCCACAATCAATCAGACAATGCCAAACTTTAGGATGTCTTTGGATGTTTTCCATCTCTTTCATATAGTAAATAAACATTAGAGTTCTGGAGAACTTAAATACCTTCCTCATTTTTTAAATTTGGGAAGCTCTTTTTCCTTCATCTGATGTGGAAGAGTTCAGCAAAGTAACTTGCCTCTCACAAAATGGAGCATATACAGGTTTGAAGCTTTAATTGTACCTATATAATATTCTCTGCCTCATAAATAAACATTGTCACTCTGTGAATACAGTGTCAGTTTTCAAAAATAAGTCATCACAGCATTGAGAACACTTAATAAAAGCCCCTCAAAATTCGTCAAGGATTTAAAAGAAATGTCATCTAAATAAATGTGCTTACAATTAAAAAAATCAAATTCATCCTACTCTGCTTAAATTTTTCATTAAATAACTTATTAAATTTAATTACAAACTACATTTTCCTTAGCAGGAGACAGATATCTGCAGACTACAGCTAAATTGGTTTAGCAGAGAGTGACAAAGAATGATGCTCCTATTCAGTAAAATTCTTCAAAGGGAAAATGTGTTCCGTTCCTGAGTTCACCTGATAATCTTAAAAAAATATTAGTCACTGTGACACTGAAATGGCTATGAAAAAAATCTTAATGCATAGCTTTTTCATAATTAATCTTTACAAAATTACATTTTTGCAGCCATTCCTAAATTCAGGAGTGAATCACCCAGGGGATGAGGAAGGAAAAGGATACTAAGAAATAAATGCATGTCAGTAACCAACTTTTTCTTTTTACAGTATATTTAACTTTTACATACTTGCCCTTACAGAAGTGCATTGTCTTCTATAGATGACCAATTATATTTATGCAGATTATTGTACAGTTCCAGTCTCTCATAGATCTATACCTCCACCCGTTATTCCTGTTACCTGAGAAGGGATGATTATTAACTTTAAACCACTTATTAAACCTCTTCCTATTCCATCTACATATAACACTTCTCACACAAACTCCTCAGCTTAGTACAGTCCTCTGAAACATTACTTTGACTTTCTCAGTGACTCAGACACTTGATAATTAGCTAAGTTCCTACCAAGATTGATCACCTAAAGTCTAATTAAATGCTCGGTGTGAACATTTCCTGATTACATTCAATTGCATTATGCAAAACTAATGCCAAGCCCATACATCTATTCTTCACTTGAGGAATTTCTACCAGCAGTCCTCTCTTTCATAGCTTTGTTTCATCTCAGCTTCACTTTCCAAAGATTGTTATTATAAGTATATTAATATTTTTCATATTCTGATACTTAAATATTTAAATGCAATTATTTTTCAGAATAAAATAACAAATAAGTAAGAACAATGGTTGCACATGAGAACACCACCTTTTCCTAAATCAGTGAGCCTTAGGAGATTTCCCTCTTAGTCAGAGGGTTGCCACTCCATTACTCAGCTATTTGCAAAGCACAGATCGGTGCATAAATCAATATTCCATACAATTAATTTATATAAGAGGAAAAAAACCAAAAAAACAAAAAAACCCAAAACCAAAAATCCACACTGATTTGTCCTCTTCACAACATTGCTGCCCACAGTGGTCATGAAGCTATCAAAGTACCACTAAATCTAGAATTCAAGAATTTCAGTTTCCTCTTTTTTGTTTTTTTCCCCCAAAAGCCTAGTAAAATCAGATTTCGTCTTCAGAAAGTAAGAACATTTTGAACTCAGAGATAATGCTCTAGTGAACTTCACAACAACATCCTTATTAAACATGCAGTTATGATGACTTGAAAAATGAAAGGCTACTGTAGAGAAAAAAAGACTCAAAACTATGAAGAAAACTAAAGGTTAGAAAGTTCTTGGTTGCATTATTTTTTCATCCTGGTGCTCAATGTCAAGGAAATTTTAGTTATACAAGGTAAACAAGAACAAAATAAATGTTAAAGAAAGGTCATATAGTCAATAAACAATTAAAATATACCACTATTACTGATATGAAAAGGTTTCTTTAAACTTGAAATTTCATAAAAATAGTTTCAAATTTTTATTCTAGAAATATTCCCTGTTATTCTCATTTGTAAAGAAAACTGCTTTTCTGCCATTCAAATGCACATGAAAAAAACCCACAAAACAAAGCATGATTCCTTCAATATGGAAAAGACATCCAGATGTCTTGTTCTTATCTATGTTCTTTCAGATATGGATAGTAGAAGACTTAAACTCTGGTTGCTCATATGACCTAACAATAACCCTAACCTATATTATACTTTGTGAGAAAATAAAAAGCTTGTAATTCTTCCTTAGTCCTTGAAAAGCAGCAGGAATAGTCTTATCTGTAGTTACTTATCACAGCTCATACAGAAAAGTCACAGAAGTACTGGGAAAAGCGTTAATTCTAAACAAATGAGTTTATGGCAATAGGTGCTGTTTTTATTAAATGGAATTACTTTGTGCAGATATTTCTCTTCTAGTGATTTTTTTCTTGGACACCTTTTTTAGATTTGAGTCGGAGATTTAGATTTAGTGTCAGAGATGCTTATTTTAGGATTTAGCAAGTAAAGCATTGCTTTCCCTAGAATCACATTGGCAGCCTCTATAACCATACTTCCATACCTACTTCACTTCTCCTAGAGCCACAAGATGCTTACACACATAGAAAAAAACATCACCTTCAACATAATTTTGTTGTCAGAAAATAAAACATAATGCCTGAATACTGCATGTTGTCGAAATATCTGTATATTGTAAAGATGATCTTTAATACTTTATGAACACTTAACCCAGTTTAGAATAAAATTGAAGTCTTAAAAAAAAAATTAAAAGGAAAAAGCGCCCGCTAACAAACAAACAAAAAATGAAAACTAAACCAAGCAAAAAACCTCATCCAAACCACACTCTTGTCGCTCTTAAATCATTTATGCTTTAACTACTTTTCTACCAAGGTAATTCACCCAAGGCTGCATAATATAGTGATGAGTGTAGGAAATTGATACATTTTTACACTTTGATTACAAGAAACATTCTAACATAAAAGTTCTATCAGCCAGAAAATAAGTAAGTTTAGAGAATAACTGGCCAGCAGCTAAATGAATTGGTGTTGTAAATACCCATCAAAGCATCAGACAGTATCTTTTTTGAAGATTATTACATGGGCGTCCACTTTTATCTCATCATGTAGAATACAGGGTGCATTTGAAAGGTATTTTCAGTTTGGGAAACAAACACATTTAATAACTAAATCCTGGATAAAATAGAACAAACTACTTCTTTCTATAAATGACAGATACAATAAAACTTTCTATGATGTTTATTTTGCAACACAAATATAATATTCCAAACATAACATTAAAAAAAGATGGTTAATTGTCATACAGAATGGTAATCTCAAACTCAAATCCCATTCATTACATAAAGATGGAGAGTGAAAAACAGAAACATCAGTCATCACAAGATGTGTAACCCATTGTACTGTGGACATTAAAACCAGTTATGTCTAAATGTTAGTGATTTCAGCTTTTTACACCACCTGAAGAAGTTTCATTCTTTTTAACTTGAATTTGACTGTTCTTGCATTTCTCTTTTACTGTGTATCAGGTGAAATAACTTTTTCTACTTTATGAAAGCTATCAAGCATATAAAAAAAAATTAATGAAGGAACATTATATATTTGCTTATAATAGAATCATAGAATGGTAGGGATTGGAAAGGACCCTTAGACATTATCTAGTCCAAACCCCCTGTAGAAGCAGGTTCACCTAGATCAGGTCACATAGGAACATGTCCAGGTGGGTCTTGAAGACCTCCAAGGAAGGAGACTCCACAACCCCTCTGGTCAGCCTGTGCCACTGCTCCAATTTCCTCCCATTACCCCTTGTCCTGTTGCTAGCTACAATAGAAAAAAGGGATGTCCCAACCTCCTGACACCCATCTTTTAGATATTTGTAAATGTTAATAAGATCTCCCCTCAGTCTCCTCTTCTCTATACTAAACAGCCCCAGTTCCCGCAGCCTTTCCTTGTATGAAAGATGTTCCATTATCCTGATCATCTTGGTGGCCCTGCACTGGACTCTCTCCAGAAGTTCTCTGTCCCTCTTGAGCTGAGGAGCCCAGAACTGGACACAAGACTCCAGATGAGGCATCACCAGGGCAGAGAAGAGAAGAAGAACCTCCCTCGAACTACTGGACACACTCTTCTTGATGTATCCCAGGATGCCATTGGCCTTCTTGGCCATGAGGGCACATTGCTGGCTCAAGGTTAGTTTGTTATCAATCAGGACTTGCAGGTCTCTCTCTGCAGAGCTGCTCATCAGCAGATGAATCCCCAGCCTGTACTGGTGCATGGGGTTGTTCCTTCCCAGATGCAAGACTCTGCACTTGTTCTTGTTGAACCTCATGAGGTTCCTCTCTGCCCAACATTCAAGCCGGTCGAGATCCCACTGAGTGGCAGCACAGCCTTCTGAGGAACCAATCAGTCCTCCCAGTTTGGTGTCATCATCTTCGTGTTGATGAAGATGTTGAACAAGACTGACCCTGGAACCGATCCCTGTGGAACTCCACTGGCCACAGGCCTCCAACTCAGTTCTGTGCCATTGATCACCACCCTCTGGGCTCTGTCATTCAGCCAGCTCTCAATCCACCTCACTGTCCACTCATCCAAGCCACACTGCTTGAGCTTTCTGATAAGGATGTTATGGCAGACAGTGTCAAAAGTCTTGCTGAAGTCAAGGTAGGTGACATCCACTGCTCTCCTCTCATTTAGTCAGCTGGTTATGCCCTCATAGAAGACTATCAAGCTGGTCAAACACAATTTTCCCTTGGTGAAGTCATGTTGACTCCACCTGATAACCATCTTATCCTTCATATGTTCAGTGACAACATTCAGGATGAGTTGTTCCATCACTTTTCCAGGGATGCAGGTGAGGCTGACCAGCCTGTAGTTTCCTGGGTCATCCTTCCTGCCCTTTTTGAAGACTGGCCTGACATTGGCCTTTCTCCAGTCCTCAGGCATCTTGCCTGTCCTCCATGATTGTTCAAAAATGATGGAGAGAGGCTTAGCAATCACATCAGCCGGCTCCCTCAGCACTCTAGGATGCATCCCATCAGGACCCATTGACTTACGAGCCTTAAGCTTGGCCAACAAGCCTTGAAACTCTTCCACCCAGGGCAAGTCCTCTGCTGTCCTGGCCATCCTCTTATCCTTGCTGGACTGGGCTTCCAGCGAGCCAGCCTTGACTGCAATGACTGAAGCAAAGAAGACATTCAGTACTTCAGCCTTCTCTGCATCCTCAGTCACCAGGGCACCCTCTGTGTTCAGCAGCGGGCCCACATTCCCCCTTGTCATCCTTCTGCTGCTGATGTACTTGAAAAACGCCTTATTACTGTCCTTAACTTCCCTGGCTAAATTTAATTCTAGAAGGGGTCTAGCTTTCCTAGTTGTCATTTTTTAAAATATAGTATTTTAAGAAAATATAACTAAAAACATCTCCAACTTAATATCAAGATGGTGAATGTACCTAATTTGCTTGGTAACAGGGGGAGCGGGTTGCAGTGAAGACCCAGCAAAGAGTTTTTGGACTCTTCCCCAGATCCTGGGTTCAGATCCACCTCCAGCGTGTGTAGGCCAGTCTGTCACCTCTGCCATCACTATTTAGGGGACGGGAATTTGAAGTGCTGGCAGGAGGTGTAAGAGTGATACAAGATGGAGGCGACCACTCAGACCCTACAGCCAGAGAAGGAGGAAGGAGGGAGGAGCACCAAACCAGAGACCTCTCTGCAAGATGTGGTGAGAACACAGTGTGTACCCCTGCAACCCACGGAGGGCCATGGCAGGACTGAGAGCCACCAGCAGCCTCCATGTGAATGCATCTGGATGGGTGAGAGACTGTGTGGGGAGGCGGCCATGGCACAGGCCATGCTGGAGAGCCTGCACACCACAGAGCAGACTCACACAAGAGGCAGAGTAGCTGCAGCTTTTGGAATGAATGCACGTTGGAGCAGCCCGTGCAGGGCTTCCTTGTGTGTGAGGTACCTCATGGACTTGCAGGGAGGACTGGTGCGGATCAGGTCTCTGAGCCTGGGGAAAAAAGGAGGGATGGGGAGCAGTTGGTCTTATAGGGCTAGTTGGACTCTTCATCTTTGTGCCACTCTGTGTTGTTTTGTGTTGGTTATGTTTTTGGGTTTTATGGTTATGCATTAGTTGGTGTTGCATTAAATTATTTTCTGTTTTCTTCCTCTAGCTGAGTAACCTGGTCTGTTTTGTCCTGCACCTTAAGCGGCAATTAAGCTCTCCCTGCCCTTTGGCAATTCTCAAGTCTTTGGTACTTGAGGCTAATTGTGGTCTTTTGTTCCCTGATGGGCCTAAACCATGACAAATACATTCATAGCAGCTCAGTGAAGGTGTTTCCAAGAATGCCTATCAGTGGTTTTTGCACAAAATTTGATGTCTATCAAGGAGAAACAACCTCTTTCAGTCACATTTATACTTACTTATTTCCCAAGGGCATTTTTAGGCCTCTCTAATTAAGGCAATGCTTTAGTAGTGCTCCTGCAGTTGCAGGTAATTGGCAATCACTAACAGCAGGGTTCTGATGAGGATTTACTTTGTTGAACTAGTAAAAAAAACAACCCAAATCCCAAATCCCTTTTCTTATTTTATTTCTGTAAGACTATTGCTACAAACAATGGTAATGAATTCCAATTTAGCTTAGATTCTACTAGGCACATTATTCTATCAGTTCCTTACATTAAAAATTCAAAGAAACAGCCATCAAAACAGAGGTTTCTGAATTTTAACAATAAATGCTAAATTTTGAATGGCAGATTTACGTTTCTTTGAAAATACTGATAATGCAGAGACAGAGGAGAAAATTGTGTTGAAATCAGCTATGATGAAACACCTTTGGATTTCTAAGCTTTCTGCTGAGGAGTTGAAAAAAAATAGTTATCGATAAGGAAAAAACACTTCTTAAATATTTGAGAATCGATTTAGAATTAAGACTATTTCACTACTGAGGCATTCTTAGGGAAACAAATGAAATTACAAAATTAATTGGTATTGCTGACAACAAAATATATCTTTATAGTGAAGTTGTGGTGTGTTTATCTTGGCTGGACTCCAGGTGCCTATCAATGCCATTCTGTCACTCCTATTCTCAACTGGACAGGGGGGAAAAAATACGACAAAAAGCTCATGGGTGAAGATAAGGATGGGGAGATCACTCAGCCATTAAAGTCACAGACAAAACAAAACAAATCTGAAACAAACTCAAATCCTAAAAACAACTTCTCACTAACCCTCCTTTCTTCCTGGGCTTAACTTCACTCCTGGTTTCTCTACATCCTCTACCCCAGTGACACAGGAGGTTGGGGAATAGGAGATGTAATCAGTTTACCACAGTGTTTCTGCAGCTCTTTCCTCTCAGAGGGATATATCCTCACACTCTTCCTCTATTGCAGCACAGAGTCCATCCTACAGGAGACAGTCCTCCATTAACACCTTCAACACGAGTCCTTCCCATGGGCTGCAGTTCCTCATGAACTACTCCAGCGTTATGCAGTCCTTCAGGAACAGGCTGCTTTAGCGTGGGTTCCCCACAGGGTCACAAGTCCTGATAGCAAACTTTCTCCAACATTGCCCTTTCTCTCTTCACAGGGCCAAGGGTCTTGCCAGGAGCCCACTCCAGTGGGCCTCCTTTGGACATCGACCTGGTCTGATGTGGAGTCCTTCCCAGGCTGCAGGTGGATCTCTGCTCCCCTGTGGCCTCCATGGCTGCAGGGACAGGGCCTCACCAGGGGCTGCACCATAGGCAGCAGGGAAACCTTTGCTTTAGTGCCTGGAGCACCTCCTTCTTCATTCACTTTGGTGTCTGAAAAATTGTTATTCTCACTTGTGCTCTCTTCTCCAGTTGCTGCTGTGCACTTTTTTTGCTTCTTCTGAAATATGTTATCCCAGAGGTGCTACCACCATCGCTAATTGACTCTGCCTTGGCAAATGGTGGAGCTGTCTTGGAGCTGGCTGGGAACCCAGCTGGGAAGCTTCTAGCGGTCTCACACACAGGTCACTTCTGTAGGCCTTGTACCTCCCTTCCCAAACCTGGGCATGCAATATGGAAGTAAAAAGGCTTTAAGATGAGAAATTAGTTTCTGTAACACTTTCAAAAGTGAAGATTTTTTTTCTGAATCTTCATGGTGGAACACAAAGATAGACAGCTGCCAAGTTTGGGGAGCTAAAATATTGTCTTTTTCTTTATATGAAATTCAAAGTATAAAGGTCAACAGAAACTCAAGATGAAATACATTGATAAATTGAAGAGAAAGTTTAGAGAAGTGATAAACTACTAAAAGACTAGGGAAAATGCTGCAAAACCTCACATTTAATTTTGAAAGATTCAAGTAGCTCCATCTTTAAAGTTATAGACAGAAGTCAAATTTAACAGGCTACAATCTGAAAGAAAATATCCATTATATGGAAGAAAAATGTTCCAGTACCTAGGAACTAAGTATAAAAGGAAGATATAAGACAGATGAAATGAATATACTTCCTTGGTATGTGTTGCATTGCAAGTTAGACTAAATTACCACAGTAAGTCCTTTACTAGCTGCATGATCAATTAATTCCCTCTTTTCCTTTTTTTCTTTTTTTCTTTTAGATTACAGTACTGTTTACAGAAACTAATTACATTTGAATGATTATGACAGTGGCTACACAGATATTAAAAACAACACTATTGTTGATGTTTGCAAATCAACACTACAGGCAAGAAAGATTGCCATGAGATAGCAGCAAAATGTCTCTTTACTGACTAGTTAAAAAGAGATATCTTGGCTGGCAGCCACTTCAAGGAGCTGAGAACAACTATAACTTTTTAAGTAAAAATTTTTCTTCACTTATGGAAAGAGTGCTACAAAATAGCCAAATTCACACAATATTGTGTATAATTAAACATCTCTGAAGGTTATGTTGAAGAACAGGTGAGCAAAAGAGGCGCTGTTGATTGGATCTTACTGCCCAAAATAGAAGCTCTGTGGTCAGAATTTAGCAATTCTGATTTTTTAAAAATGGAAATCAGAGAAAGACCTTGTAAAAGAAACTCAGTGAGAACAAAAGCGTGGTGTCATGGTTTGACATGACAGCCTTTTCTGGTAAGGGGGAAGGGGCTGTAAAGATGGCTCTTGTAAGAAGTTGCTCACAACTCTCCCCAGCTCTGAGCCAGACCCACTTCTGGGGCTGAGCCAATTAGATGCCTCCACAATCACTTTTTAAGAAGAAGTTGGAAGAGGAGGTATCTTCCTCCATCTTCTTCCTTCTTCTGCCCTTTTTTCTTTTCCTTCTGGCTGGTGGTGGTGCAAGGAGTAGGAACAGTGAGAGAAACAACCATGTGGACTCCAAGGTCAGTGATGAAAGAGAGGAGGAGGTGTGCTGGAGCAGAGACTCCCCTGCATTCTACGGAGAGAACTGGTGAAGCTGAGATTTATTTTCATTTCTTTAAAGACCCCGCATCAGCGGTACAGACTCATTTTGCTGTCCCCAGACCAGTATACTTTTTATACTTTCACACTACACAAAAGCTATGTATGTTAATTCAAACAATTTTAAAATATTAAATAATAACTGCATTTTTGAAATGAAGGGACCTTATGGGATGAGACAGGCCAAACACTAGATAGTATAGATGTAGCTAATCTGTGCTACATGGCTTCTTAGGACAGTGGTCATTCTTAGATGCTCTTTAACTTAGTAACAATCACATAGCACACGACAACAGAATGGTAGTAAACCTTGCTATTATCAGATGTTGAAATAATAAGATACTCAGGCAGAAGAACCCACCATTTTATCATTTGTATAATTTTAAGACAACAATGCATCACTAATGTCTTGAAACAGTGGCAAAATATATCTTCATTCCATCTCTTACAAAGAAAGAGAATATATGCAT
This sequence comes from Colius striatus, assembly GCF_028858725.1. NCBI lineage: Eukaryota > Metazoa > Chordata > Aves > Coliiformes > Coliidae > Colius > Colius striatus. The sequence continues at coordinate 68,821,641 of NC_084761.1, read as the reverse complement.
ATCCTTCACTACACTCATAGCTTAAACTGAACCTCCTTGATCATTAGCAATGATGTACCGTTGAAAGTGTCTCAAAGTAATGCCTTCTTTATCATTATTTCTACCAAGTCACAGTCACAGGAGTTCGACTCACTTGCAATACACAAAATCAGGTTCAATTAGCAGTTTCCGGTGGTCTCTGTCATAAAAACCAAACAAGAAAAGCAAAACAAACCAAATAAACAAAAAAACTCAAACCCCAAACCCGACCATGAAAAAAAATCATGGAAAATATGAAGCTATGACAACAGTTTTTTGTATTGTTTTCTCCAGACAACAAAAAAAATATTATCTGAGAAGACTTATTAGAGAGTTATACCAGTATTTCAGAATGACAAATTTAGAAAATGACAGTTTTAGGATATAGGTAGATTTTCTCTCTCGTAAGATCATGGGCTCTTGAAAATGCATCACAGAAAATTTCACAAGCAGCACCTAAACTCGTAAAACACAAGTTCAAATAACCATTCAGTAAACATATGCTAATATTTTTTTTGTTATGCTATGAGTGACGCTTTTGTAAATCACTGATTTTGTATAAAACATGAGATACTCTGATCCCATAATTGCAAATACAGTAAATAAATACAGCATCCCTCCAAACAAGTGTGACTGATGTTCCTAATACAAAAGTCTATGTTGTCAGAAATCAATATGACAGCTTATTGTTGTTGGATTTTCATGGAGATTAATTTAATTCAGGCAATACTAAGTGAATCCTATTGTAGCTAACAAAGATGAGTAATTTGGAAGACATTTTTAAGTTACAGTTACTGTGGCTATTCCTTTTAAATTGATTCAGCGACCATTTTAAGCAGGGGCGCTCTGTTTAGATATGCACTATTCAACTATCCAAAAAAAAAAAAAGACTACAAACATCAATTGAAAAATAAAATCAATGGTAATATGGTACTTATGATAATCTACTTATTATCCAGAAAAACGAAGCACTAAGATCAGCCTCATAACTAATTGAGTTGCTGCACTGATCAGTGCTTTTTACAAAATCTCTCCTTACCACAGATAACTGGACAATTGGAATGCAAGTTGAAGGATCAGCATATAAAATCTGCATAAGGAAGCATTAAGCAAAGCAAATCCATAACATTGAAATGAGAGAAAACTACTTCATTTGTGAAGAGCCCTTCTAAAGTAGGGTAGAAGGTCGAGAAGTGCAGAGTCATAGGCTGTTATTTCTTGCATTCTTCTGTAGCATATGGAGTTTACCTGCTCCCTATAGGTTGTCAAGTCTTCTGAGTAAGTTAGGGTATTTAGATGCAGTTCTGATCTCTTCAGTTTAACCTCCTTTCCTGTAAGGTCAGAACAATGACAAGTACCTGCTGGACTGAAGGAATAGGATATGAATACAAGTGATACAAGAGGCCTTTTTTTCCTCTGGATGGAAGGTTAAAATTAGCTTTTTATTTTTATTCTTGATATTTCACTTGCTGTTGCTGTTTCTTTCTCCTCTTGTGAAACTGAGTTGAAATAAGCCCAGTTGAAGCTATTTCAATTGCAAGCTGATGTGAGTTCTGGGGTATCTGTTCAGTCTTGCTACTGACCAAGTGTAATTGACTTCTTCATTGTGCCAGCCTCAGCGTTTCTGAAGGTTGTGCTGCTCTTACCTAGATTTCAGAACTGATAGAGTTGAAGGTAAAATTTTTTTTCTATGTGACCACCAAGCTAAGAGTTTCAAGGACTTGATATATATTAAATAGTTTGATAAGTGTCAGATGTGCAATAAAAAAAATGATGCACTAGCATTTATCAGTGCAATCAAGTACACACAAAATAACTCACCATTGAGGAAAATTATCAAGTAGAAAATTACTTTAACCGAGTTAATGCCACCAGTTGGTTTATATTCTGATGTTTAAGCTGATGAGGCAAATGAGGAACACAGGACAAAGTCTCAAACTGATCTCAACTGTGCCTCAGGCTGCCATTATGAGATTGAATAGATAAAAGATCTTGTGTTTCATTTAATATATAAAATGAGGAAGATAATATTTTTGTATTTCTCCCATCAACTTTCTTTTGTTAGGAACCAGATAGTGTTTTTGAGAAAGAAGCCTAGCTCTCAGGAGAGACCTGGGGACCTTCTCTACAATTCTGTGGTGCAACAACAGCAACTTAAATCACACAGCCTTTATTTCATTGCACATGTTATACTAAAAGTAATCCTGCTCTTGTTTGCCCTAGATTTTTTTTCTTTCTGTTGAAGTAGTAAAAAGTGAGGCATTTCCACACACTATTTGTGTTATAAACATGTTGTTGAGTTACAGTAAGTTACACTGAAAAAAACTGTAAGGGCATAACACATATAGGCATACAGACACATACTGTCCTCTTAGCAGCCCAGCTTTTTTTATCTTTTCTGCAGATCAAGTATGGAAATCCATACAAAAGCTCTGTTTCTTTATTAGACTCTCATTTTCCAGTCCGAAATTGGACTAATTTGGTTTTGCCAGTTTGTTTTGTCTGATTCAAATAACAGCATTTATCTCCTTTATACCCATACACATGGGAGGTAAGTAAATTTCTTGATGGTTGTGTCACAGTATAAACAGTGCAACATTATTCATTTTTTTATTGTAACTTTTTTCTAGTTTCTAGCAACGTTATCCAATAGCTCAAATATGCAAATTGTGCAATATTCCCTTTTACATTAAAGAAATGCTGAAGAAGTACCACAGAAAGAGAATGGTTTGGGTTGGAAGAGACCTTTAAAAATAATCTAGACCAACCTCTTGACACGGGCAGGAACATCTTTCAGTAGATCAAATTGCTCAATGCCCCGTTCAACCTGACTTTGAATACTTTCAAGGATGAGGGTATCTAGAATTTCTCTGGGCAACCCATTCCAGTGTCTCACCACTCTCATAGTAAAGGATTTCTTCATTATACTAAATCTAAATCTATCCTCTTTCAGTTCAAAACCATTACCCTTTGTCCTATCACTACAGGTACTGGTCAAAATTCTCTCTCCATCTTTCTTGTATTCTCCTATTAAGTACCAGAAAACATTAAGAAAGTGTTTAAGATATTAAAAAACATATATATGAAGAAAAAATAAAGACATAAATAATTAAAAACATTAAGAAAAACATTAAGACAGCATAGTAGGCCATCCCAGTTACATGATGAGAAGGTATAAATATAAACATAGTCATTCAGAGGAGAACAATATCTTAATAAATCATGCCTTCATTATTCTAAAACATGAAATTGTTTCTATAGAAACAGTTATTTAATGCAAGTTGTCATGGTTTAGGCCCATCCAGGAACAAAGGACCACCATCAGCCATAAGTACCAAGGGCCTTTGGAATCCCCTAAGGACAGGGAGGGTTCACTCACAGGGAGGGTTCAAAACAGGCAAGACTACTCAGTTTGGGGAAGGAAACAAAACATAATTTAACCCGCCAACCAACCAAAACCATAGCAAACAGAAATACCCCACTGAAAACAATACAGAGTAGAGCAAATAATGAAAAGTGCAACCAACCCCGTTAAGATCCTCTTCACCCCGACCCTCCTCTCTTCCTAGGCTCAGGCACTTGATCCTCATGTCTTTACTTCCTCTCCCACTTAGTGGCGCAGGGGCACAGGGAATAGGGGTTCTGCTCAGTCCTTTCTCAAAGGCTCCTGCTGCTTATCTTGCCCGTCCTCCCTGCTCCAGCACCAGGTTCCTCACACACCAAGCAGTCCTTCATTGACTGCTCCAATGTGTGCTCATCCCCAGGGCTGCAACTCATCTACAGTTCCTCTGGGTTGGAGTCCAAAACACTCACCCTCTCTGGCACCGGGTCCTTTACACTTCCTCCCAATAGCATGGAGTTCTCCCAGAACTGCTGGCAACTATTAGTCCTGCCATTTCCATCCATGGGTTTCAGGGCAACAGCCTGCATTCTCACTATGGACTGCAGGGAGGTCTCTGGTCCGGCACTGCTCCTCTTCCCTTCCTCCTCTGGCTGCAGAGTCCACCTGTTCACCTCCATCTTGCACTATGTTTCCACCTCCTCCTACACACTACAAATTTCCTTTCCCTTCACAGAGGTCCTAGGTTAGTCTGGCTGGGCTGGAGGTGAGTCTACCTCAGAGTCTGAGGAAGTTTCAAGAAGTTTACAGGGATAGCACTGCAGTCCCCTCCCTTCTTACCAAACACAAATGGCTCTGCACAAATGGCTCCACACAAACCCATCACACAAGTGAACTTTTTAAATTGCTAGTGGTCATAAAGCACAGTCTTTCTTACTTTTAAATAACTGTAATTAAGAGCCTAAAAAGTATTTAGTAGTACTTCAGTATCAATTTATGTAAGCTGTACATATTATTTTTCAATTCATTTAGGAAACTCTTAGTGCTACATTAGAATATAAGATAAAATCTCACAGAAAAACAAAAAGCCCAAACTTTTTTTTTTAAACCAAGTATTTAAGCCAGTGCAGTACACAAGTGAAAGATAAATGTACTGTGAAGTCAAATACTCATATAAATGATTTTTGTATTGCTTCTGAGATGTACAATTACCTAAACTTTGAATAAGCAAACATTTGGACAAGAACAAGGCAATCTAGCATGTTTAATAACAGAAAAGGTTTACAGTTTTCCAGAGTTCCATTATTAAGGACAGGATTTTCAAACCAATCATGCATAAACAGTGTGAGATTTTACCTGATAAATGAAGCTGTAAAGGTTGATACGACTTTGTAAGTACTACAAAGAGTGACATTTATGCTTGGATCTTTTTCATGAGTTATTACAGAGAAACACCTCAACTGCCTATTGCAACCAAACAGCTCTTTCAGTGAAATGGAGGCATTAGAAATCCTACTTTGAGATTGAATTTGGGCTTTAACTTGGGAGTTCTAAACTGATGTGTGAGTACCTTGATTTATCATGCTCATGGGATTTTTAGTAGTCAGAAAAAAAACATAAATAAAACTGTGGTTCTATTAAGGCTAATAGCGAGACATTCGTCTCATTCTAGGCTTCTATGATTTAGGAACTTCGTCCTTAAAGCTCAGGAGTAGGCTATTGCCTAACTTGATAACAAGATACTGTGTTTACTTTAACAAAGAATCAAAGAGGTTTGCATTCCCTATATGTACCATGTCTCTTTTGCCCACAACAATATTTTCTTTGAATGTGAACAATTCCAATCTATCAATAAAAGTATTCAGAAGTGGAAGATACAGATCCTCTTAGTCTCTTTGAACAGATTTCCATACACATGTACCTGCTGTATGACCCACCTGTCAGACTGGATTCTCATCCTATGGTTTTATCCAAACAGAATCAATCACATGATTTGTCTTATAAGCAACGTGATCTGATGCACACAGGCAACTGTAGGCAGCCTTCACTTGGATTCTTAGTGTGGATGTCCTCAGCATCTTCAAGGCATCTTTACCAAAATTTAAGGAGAGATTAATATGGGTTTTCCATAATTTCTGATGGTGTCAAACACCAACATATAGATTTGATTCTTTTTCCTTCCAAAAAAAGAGTAATGTCAGATCTAGTTTTCAGTTTGATGTTAAAAGACAACTAGTTGCACAGCTTAATCTAATTATCACTAAAAAAAAAAAAAAAAAAAGCTTTGTTTTCCTCTAGATCAAAGTTTCGATATAGCAGGACATGTTCTTCCTCTTAAATTGCTGCACCTCAAATTTCTCTGCAAGAGTTGTGCTTTATATTCCTTATCTAGCTTGATACTAATTTTCTAAACTTCTTACAGGCCTGCATAAGCCTTGGGAACAATTCTGGGAGTGAAATTCACAGTTTTTCTTCAGGTGTGAAACTGCTGAAGTTTATCTCCAAGTTATTCTCACTTGATTCTCAAAGCACAGGAAACCCAGAGTCTTTCCTAGTGAAACTACTTATGTGGTCTAACTACTAAAGGGTATTCAATCTATTTGTGACAATAAAAGCATGCTTCATATTTTACCACTTCCAACCCAAAACTTTTAACTTTATGAAGCAGATCAAAAGAGCTAATCACTTTTCATTAAGAAGAAAATGCATCCCAAAAGAAGCCTTTCTCATGAGCAGTTTGATATCTATGATGATATAAAATAAGGAAATGAGCCCAGCAGGTTGAGTAGAAATCAACAAGAAAAGCAGCCACATACCCAGATGCTACTATTGCTGCAGAAAAGCAGATTTTTTTTAGTTCACCATCTGGAGCCTACTGCTGCCAAACACATCTTGTGAGTAGTCAATGATACTGAATCCATTGCTGAGGCACATTACATTAGACGGCAAAGGATTACACAGACTGTGTATCAGCAAGAAAGACTAACTGGTATGATCGCATGTGTCAATCCAACCTGGAGAAGTTGGTTAGAAAAGAGCTCTCCATATAAAGAAATGCAACATGTTCTTTAAAGTTTGGGCTAAACTTTTAAAAAATTATACTTAGGTGAACAGTGGAACATTTCATCAGTGCTGGTTCGTATTTCTTTTTATTTTCTGTTTTTTGTTTTCTTTTCAAGAATGGCCTATTTACATTACCAATACATAGTTTGGTATATGATCGTATACCAGATCCTAATTTTTTACGCTATAAAGAGATAAAAATAAACCACCAGAGGCAAATTATACCATCATGTCTATATTCTGCTCTCTTTTGTTGCTCCATTTCTAGTTTACATGAGCACTGATCTGTATGAATCAAGTCAATCATGAAATGCAACTAAAATATAATTCATGCAGTCATCAGACTGTTAGTTATAATTCTAGTAAACACAAGATCATATTTATAAAAATCTAGATTTCTCAAGCATAATCATTAAAAATTAATTGAGATACCATAGTCACAGAAGGCTGCAAAAGGCTTATTTTTAAGTCGTAAACGATCATCTGAGTAGAGACACATGTAAACAACAGGATCCTGTTTCAATCCAATTTTATTTTTCTTAAACTGAATCTCTTTTTCCTTACTGAGATGGAAACATGAGTTGTGACTTAAAACAGTGATATAACTATAAGAGATATTCCTTCTCATAAAGTCCAGTCTCTTGACTTTCACAGAGCAGTAACATTATTCACTTGGTAAGGTCTCTGATTTTATGATGCTTTCAATGCCAGGCACCGGCTTTAATGAAGAACAGCCAGAAAAGTGTACGATCATGAATATTCACACACATGCTGTGGGAGTATCAATGGAAAGGCAATGTGGAAAATGACGTCTACACTAGAGTGTAGTTACCAAGCAAGTAAATAAATAAATAAATACATACTGTTCTTGGCAGCAGAAAAGAGTTATTATTTTTCTAAATTGTAAATGACCGTGTCCTTGTCATAAGGGGCTGTGTGTGTTTATTCCTTCCAAGGGCAGACAGACTTTGATTTAGTGATTGCTAATTTCTAATAAGAATCAAAATAACTTTTCCAGCATAATCTTAGACTGCAATGCACAGATTATGGGACAGAATAGGCACAACTTATTTGTATGTTGCAGTTGGTCCAAGTTCTGGTGGTCCTGGCCACTTCCTGGCTGGATCACCATGCCTTGTGTGATTATCAGAGAGTGAATGCCAAGACTCCTCTCACCCTCTTCCCCTATTCCTATCTAATCACATGAGAAACAGATACAGATAATCTTGTGAGTCTCCAGCCTCAGGTTCCTGTATTACCTTTTCATGTAAGGCATTTTGTAGTGAAGCCTGAGCCAAACAATGAAGTGTCTCAAACACAGTAGGACTGTGCATCAGTGTGATATGGCTAATGCATTTAAATATTTATTTTCTGTAGTGGATTTTGATGTGTGAATGCAAATATGTTCACAGAGAAATGCATCATTACACAATATATACTGAAACAGTGATGTAAATTAACTAAATGTCTATCACCAAAAGTTACTTGGAATTCAAATTGCTTTTTATTTTCTAGAATCTTTTAATTCATCACAACACTAACTAACCCCATAAAGGCAATGTTCTTTTTAACTTCTCATTTCCACAGATGATTTGTTCTTCACTACAAGTTCTGAAAATTAAGGTCCTGTTGGTGGTAAGTGAGGGTGGTAGTGGTAGTTGGGAAATGTGCCACTAATAGGGTCATAACACATTTCATGAGTTTTATATATACTAAGCCTGTATCAGACTTACATGATCACATCTAGTTTTTATGCCTGGTATGGTTAAGGCCACATCCAAGAAATTCTACAATATTTTTATAGGCTATATCACAATGTATCGGCTTTATCTTCCAGATATATTCAATTAAATCTTAATTTAGTATACCAGTATTAGTACTATTTAGTCACTTCAAATATTTTTGTGTATTGTTTTATGTAATACTAGAATAACTTGTGAAATATAACATCTAAAAATATAATTAATAATCTGGATATCAATATTATTTTGCCATTCTAAAAACAGTGGTGGTTTTCATTGATAAGAAATTAATCACATTTCCTTCATTTTGACATTTAATTTTAATAAATATTAATATTCAGAATAGATTTGATATAAAATATTTATTAATATAATACATATTTGGTTTCTAACATTTCTTGGAGTCTTGAGATCTGTCCTTTAACTAAAGCTCTGTGCCTTTTCTCCCCATCTTTTTTTATATATAAAATAACTGATGAGGTCACAGCTGTGGTCCTCCACTGAACTTTCTGTGCATATTCTGTCTATGAGTCATTGGTGATATAGCACATTAGGTTGGAGAAAGTTTTTTAAAAAATGTTTCTAAGTTGTAGCACTACTAACCTCATCCAACAGAGAAGTATAAATCTCCAGAATTTAATGAAAGAAACCCAAAGAACTGTCTTTTCTATGTTATATGATTGAAGAAGAGAAAGTCAGGGCACAGGTTTGAAGTTTTTAAAAGGTTCCTAAAGACTGAAGAAATTAATTATCTACACATAAATTAAAAAATAACATCAGCCCTTATTTCTTGCATTTTGTATTTCTGGTTAAGATTGTTTTTTTCTGAATTCCTTGTGCATATTTATCATCACACTACAAATAATTCAGAATGTTATTGATGCTTTGATGTACCACAAGAGGAAGAGGCATCAGCACCTTCAGCAATGGCCCTAGAGTATGCTTCAATTGAGACAAGCTTGATCAGATACTGTTATTGGTGTAAACTACCAAAAAATGAATATATTATGCAAAACTTCTCATAGTGAATTTAGAAAACATTTTCTGAGATTTTCTGTACTCCCATATTACATGAAAATAACTATTTCCATACTCTCCTATAAAAATGTTGTTTTCAAAATAGGCTTAGAATATTCATATCCGCTATATACATGTCGAAGGTAGCTTTACACTAGATAGACCTCCAATGATTTGATCATACTTCTTTATCTCAATAAAAGTAGAGCTTGGAATTGACATCGCTTTATTGCAAAGAGAGCTATGAAATTAAAACTATTAAGCTTCTTGATATAGTTTGTCCATGTTAGGAAGGATGGAGCTTAATTTTCCTTCTTGTATGACTTTATCAATCAAACAGTGTCATTCAGGAAGTAAAGAACATAGGACTATATGAAGTTTATTAGACTAGAACCTGAGCAAGTTTTCTGCCATTTTCCAGACCTCTTAAAATAAGCACTATTATTTTTTTCAAAGTGTAAAAATGAGTGGCTTACTTAATTCAAATAGATTCTACCTAGATGTAGCAACCTTCATTTTGTTCCTATATGAAAAGATCCTCTAATGCTACAAATTTCATCACAATACCTCTGTATGCTGAAAATTGGGGGAAATTAGATTTACCAGTAGTTCATTGTTTAGTCTGTTTTCCAATTCTATTACTTCTAAGGAGTTTAAGACAGAAAATGTGAGAGTCCAACTCAATGAATCCATGCTCTGAGTCATGGAACAGCAGAATTTGCTGGGGTTGTATTAGCACCCAACCAGAAGGCATAAAAAGTTGTTTAGTCTTCATGGCCTCAAAATTATAAGCACGCTGATGGTGAGGATTTGGAAAAGGAAGAATTCAGAAAATGAGTCATAGGCTTTATTCTAAGATAATCAGAAATTATGTCTTGCAGGATATCTTCTTTTTCTCCTGATAAACCATTGTTAATTCCTATTTAGGTGACAGCTTAGAAATAGTCTTGGTGGAAAGCAGGTTTCAACGCAGTAATCAAATAAAAATATCTAATGACAGAGACAGGATACATCATTTGGCATGCTGCTGCCTTGGAGACTGAGTTATCAGGCTGTTACTATAAGGGGTAGAAGATGTTGCCTGCATTTTGTTGCAATAAGTTAAGAATCTTTGAGACAAAAAATATATATTTAAAAGCAAATAGACGTCTCGCTTAATTACAGATTTTTTGTTGTTAAGTAGGCCTCTTTCTGAAGGGCCATATAGGGCTATAGGCAGGCACACACACTAGATTTTGCTTTCTGCTATTGATAAAATTAAGGAATCATCTGGTAGGAATAGAGAGTGGGATCTGTGCCATAGTATTAAGGTAAGTTCACATTAAAGATTCACATTCAGCTAACACAAGTATTTTGGGACCCTGGAGATAATGATATTAAGCCTAGTCATAAAACCTGATCGACTTCCATTTTGTAATGGTAACAGAAAAAGACTGATCATATTCATTCTTCATATGTCTCTATGTTTAATTTGAAAGACAATAGATATATTGGCTAATTTAGGTGCACTTCTGGGATTCTTTTATGGAAGAATGTGTGACAGGACTATAGAATGATTCATGTGAAATAGCTTAAAGAGTATATCATAAGGTATAAATTCACAAACATACTGACAAATTCTTTAAGACAAATAAAGAAAAAGTAAAACAAGGTCTTGCAAACAAAAGACATAATGAACAGATAACGGTTTGAGACAACAGTTTGGAAGTGTGTTCTGACTTCTCATAGAGGGAGTACTAATAAATCCAGATGTTTAAAGAGTTTTCATACCAGAAAGTGTAAGAATGTAGCCATGATCAATACACAGTGGGATCAAAAGGATATGAGGCAATTTCATTTCCATATGCAGATTGTGTAATTCAGTACTACATTATGTTTGAGATTTTGTTTCAGCAAGGAGCTGTGTGGCAGCAAGTACTGATCTAAGTTATTTTGGGATACATATTCATATTTCTTCCCTTGATGTTGAAATGTCTCAAAGACTGCTTTTACAGTAGACTTCTGTAGTCATTTGTACTGAGATACTGTGCATCTCTTCACAAAATCCTTGCTATTTCACAGAGGGCATGGCACTAATAAGTTTTATCACATTTTCAAGATACAATGTCCCAGCTTAATCATTCCCTTGCTGAGAGGTGATTATTGAACTTCCCAGACTGGGAACTGACTGAGACAATATTTTTGAAGGTTATTGAGCCTTTAAGTTACCTAATTTTTCTCTAATATTAGTAATCCATGTATTGAAACAATCCAGATCATTTTCTTAAACCTACATTAAGTTCCTTCATGAGTACCTCAGGCCGAAATATAAATTATATCCACGTGACTAAATTTCTTCAATATAATTTTCTCTTACTAAATGGAAGGCTGAAAATAAATTAAGGTTCAATTTTGAAGTGAACAACAATTCTGCTATTTGAATAACTTTTTGAAGATTTTATGATATTTCCTTTCGTCTTACTCTTTCTGTTCCCACAGACATGCAAAGATCCTGGATGACCAAACTGAGCATATGAGTCAGAAATATTGATATTAATAAATGCATTCTCATTGCAGTTTTACTCTGTACATCTTCAACAGTGATCAGCAGAATCAAGAACCAATTCAGAGTTGCTTCTCTATAGCTTTCTTCAGTAATCACTGTACAAGATGTATGAGATTTTTATTTTTAAAATATATGTTAACGTGATGTAGCAAAAATTATTCTTTAAATAAAAATGTATTAATTTATAATTTATTATATCCTTTAAAACTAGTGGAGTAAATAAATATTTTTAAATTAAAGTTACCTTTCTTTCCTATCCTTCTATATAGATATTTTTTTTATTTTAAGCAAATAGGTAGGCAAACAATTTTTATAATCACAGCAAGCACAGAAACCACTCACGTGTATACTGTAAGCTAGCCATATTTTAATAAGTAACAGAACACATAATTTCTAACCATTTAATTTCAGAGGCTGGAGGAAAAAAAATGAGAAAACAATAAAGGATTAATTAACACAGAAGTGATAGAAAAGAAAGATGGTTACAAATAAATATTCATTCTTTAGTTACATGTCTGAATTACATCAAACTCTCCTGTAAACAAGTGGAATTTCAAAGTTTTTAACAATGACTAAGAACAAGCAAGGAACTAGGTACCGGATATCAGAAAACACACAAACATGTAACATCTACTTACTGCTGTTTAACTAAAATATCATCCCTTTGAAAATGATAATAATCAGAGGAATGTCAAGTGAATTCACGCTGATATGTGTTTGTACTATCAACATCAGGAAAATTATTCGTATTATCATGACAAATATACATTTGTGAAAATTATTCTGGAAAATAGCCTATACAACACCAAAACAAACAGGGAGATGATCTATGAAATACAAGTGAGAATTTCACAGAAGAAAGGTTTATCTATGTAACCTGTCCTGAGTGCTCCCCATACTTGGATGACAGTGGTGTGGCAGGAAAGAACAGAGAGCTGTTTTGAGCTTGAGCATTTGCAATTCAAACCCTACCTATAGGTTAATGAGTCCTACGTAACATTTTATTTCTCTGTATTGACTGATTTGGGCAGATAGTAGTGTATTCTTTTAGCACTGTCATAGCTGGATTTCTTGTTCTTCATTTTCATGTAAGGAAGAAAAAGAAGACAATTCAGAGTGTTTGAAATAAGATGACTTTTTTTATATAACTGACTGAAGTGTGACTGCAGGATTTTAGCTTCCATACTTCTAGAGTATCCATTCAGTAAAGCAGGTGAGACATTGTTTAGGAATAAACATTTTTTAGATTCTAGAGTGAGCACAACAAACCCATACCTCAACTTGGTTACTTGCTTTGCAGTCTTTTCCATAAATCCATTAATTGTGTGCAGCATTTTTTCTTTCTAGTCTAAAATATACATGCAAAATTGATAAACCATAATTCCTTTATGGTGTATACTTAGGTCATGAAATCTCTGCTTAAAATCCCTCAAATTATGCCAGACTCCAAATTATTCTCCCTGTCACTGTTGCTGTGACATTGTATAGAAACAGAAAACAGAAGTATTACCAGGTTCAGTAGAAATAAACTCTATGCTTCACTTCTAAAACATACTCTATTTCAAAAATTCAGTTTTTGGAAAATGCAAACAATTTCTAGAAACAGAAGAAATTTGTAGCTTTGAAAACTTCTTTGCAATTAATTAATATGTGATGTCTTTCCATTTAAAAACACAAAAGATCCAAACTTAGCTTCTTTCACTCAGTCCTTTTGCTGCAGATGGATATTTCTGCCTGTCATATGAAGGTAGGATCTATAGGGAGACAGATTGCTTGTCTATCACATTGGGAGATTAAACAATTGATCAGCCAGATCAAGAGTTCTCTGCTACATTATAATTGACAATATCTTTAAGACCTTTAGGAAAACAACATTTATTAATATTTTAGCCCATTTTTATGTTGTTATTTAATTACTAATATCTTAACTGTATCTTTTTTCAGGAATATAATTCCAGATACATAATTGCCATTGGTTCATCATTGTTTTACTATAGGGATTTAACAACAGACGAAACATAAACTAGCAGTTAAAGGAGGCTCTAAAATATGAAGACACGATTTCCCTACCAGTGGTAGCTCTATGCAGCCTATAGTTGTCATTGGAACTCCATCCTATGTTACATTTCAAGAAGCCTTAATAGATCTTCACGCTTTGACACAACAAAGTTCAAAGCAAAGGAATTCTTCCTTCAGTGAGGGAGCTCACAGAGAAGGAAGTGGAAGTCTCAGAAATGTAAAGATCATACAAACTTATTTGAAAGGAATTGGCCTTATTTTTACTCTTTCTTGTGTTCCCCTATTTTAATTATGTCACTGCAAACATCAGGAATTCAAAATTTAATTTAAAAACTAAGTTCAGTAAGCATATGAATTCTTCTACAACTACATAAAAGGAAAGCAACTAAACATCATTAAAATCAGACAATTATACTGTGAGATGATTAGTGCCAGAAATGGGAAAAAAAAAAAATATCGGAGCAATGAAATCCATTAAGCTCAAGATCTAGGTATAGGAGTAGGAAATTATCTTTAAGAGATTTTCTTCTATTACCTCACTCTCCCCAGCCATTAACTGAAGTAATTTCAAGTTAACTTCAAAGTATCTCCCCTTTAAAGGTAATAGCCGGAGTTTAATGAAGTAAGATTTTTATTCACTTATTTAGAATATGAAATCTGACTGTAGAGTCAAAGAAAAATGTTAATGACAACTGAAAGAACAACTTTGTGATAATTCTTCCTGTGTAACCTTATCCTAGCAATTTGTGAGAATGAAATTGAAACATCTACAGGTGTTGTGAATAAGTCTAAATAGAAATCTAACTTTTAGAAACCTATTGTATTCAACATTGAAAACAGAGATCCACAAACAACAACCAAACTTGTTACAGGGTCGTGTAAAATATAGGTAAATTTTTGTGCAGAAACATTTTTTTCCAGGCATTCAGTAACAACATTGAGTTGCACCATCTGCATGCCACCAAAATAATCAGAAATCTCTGCACACTGCTCTTTAGCTGTATACTGTGGTAGTGATGCCCTTGGTAGGCCACACAGATCCACGCTCCATACCCCATGTAAGAAATCATTAGAACTGTTGTCTAGCATATCCCCTGTGTGTTATCTGGCAGCTGCTCTAATGAGCACTTAGAACCACTTGATTCCATCTGATTTAGAAATTTAGAATTTAGAAATCCAATACTTAACGTGATGGAATTCGCAGAATTCTTTCATTTCTTGAAAAAAGCTTTTCACACACATGCATAAGAAATTAAAATATCTTGATGAAATCTAGATTGTAAAGAAAATTAATATTTTAAGATGGTCTCATTCAGAATATTTCAACCAGTCAAACAACACCAGTGTTACCTTGAAATATTGTATAGCATTTCTGCTTAAAGTAACATTACAGGGTATATTCCCCTTTAAGAAGAGTGTGACTAGTCAGCATTTAAAGATAATTTCTAAGTAACTGATACATTTCCATGACTTTTACTGTCTAAAACTATCTAATTTAAGATATGTTTATTTTGTTGTGTTATGGTAAATATTCCTTCTACATCAATCTTTAGTGCAGTGGAAGTACACATACAGATAAGGTCATTCATTCATGACCATTTTCTCTGTTCATTTGTTCTCATCTTATTTGAGCCCAAGATGCTTTTATTCTATCTGCAATCCAAATAAGATCCTTTTCTGTGATTTTTTTTTTTTTAATATTTTTTTTAGGTCCTTGATATTGTAATTTCATCAGCCAAAAACATAGTCCCCCACATAAAAACACATACATATACACACATTAATTTTATCATGATTTTTAACAAGTCTGGCTTAACCAAGAGTAATTAGGTAAACTTCATTGGCATTGAGAAGACACTCTTGTATTACTGCAGTAAAACTAATATTGAAACTGCAGAGCTGTTTTCAGAGATGAAAACCCAAGTCATCTGTTTCATGCTAAAGCAACTTCAACAGTATGAACAATTCCTTATTGCTTATAGACATATTACACATTATCTACTAAATTATTTGATAGGTAATCTGTCTGACAACAATCTATACTGCTTCAGTTAAACCAGTTTTATAAACCTGCAGTTCCCATAAAACCTATTTGTACTAATGTCACCTGAGTTACTGTTGTAAAACTTCTATAATAGAGAGATCAAATGTTAAGTTTGTTTCTAGTGGTAGACTACACTGTCTTCTGAACAGTGACTAGAATTTATTGCATGTTTGACTTGGCATTAGCATAGTACTGCAGTTTGACTTTCACTTTTGATATTAGTGACAAAGAAACCTATAAGAAAGAGGAAAGATTCTTATTTAGGGCAGAACTTGATACTTCCAGATAGAATTAGTCTACAAGTGCCCTTTTTTAATGTAAGAATAAGGAAGAATCAAGCCTGGATATATCATTCATTTCTAGCCTCCATAATCTTTTCTTTTAATATATTTTTACAGAATTATGCTTTTTTCTGTAACAATATTATCTGGAAATGTTACTTTTTTCCCAATTGTAGTTCAGAAAGTAAGCCATGTACTAGAATTTTACTTCTAGAATTGATAAAAATACATTTAACATTCATAGATCACAGTCTATCATTTTTACTTTTTTGATACAATTCAGTTTCAATCACACTAGCATGTGACTTTATTTATTTTCTTTTTTTGATCATGATCAAAACAGTCAATGATATTTTCAACAACTCACTGACAAAGATTATGATCACTCCTGTTTTACAGATGGAACTCTGACTCAAATATTCATATATATCTGTGGTCTTGGTGGCTTGGTGTGTTAACAAATATGAGATATTTGTCTTTACAGTCACAAAATAGTTAACCCATTGCTTTGAAAACAAGGGAAAGGATTGTTTCATTATAATAAACTTGTGTGGAAGAAAATATCCTAGGAAGAATTATCTTAATATTTTAGTAACCTTTAAAATACTTAGAAAAATCTCTAATAACAACTCCTGTTAGAAAATACAGTAAGGACTAAAGCAGTATCATTTTCATTGCTTTGAAATGCAGTTGTTATCAGAGAAAAGAGGATATATTACTTTATCCAGGGTGGTGTAACAGATGGAGGAGTCCATGAAAACAGGAACTGTGAGATCTAGTGGGGAGTTTGGGAGGTATGAGAGAAGTCTCCAAAGATGCCTTTGCTGTCCTGCTCATCAATGACACTTTGCCCTCTCTCCTTGTAGTCTGTCTTGCTCCTCTTACTGTTTCCCTCAGATATGGATGAGCAAGAGATAGGTTACTCATTCCAGCAGGGACAAAGACTGGGAGAGACAACAAGAGAGGTAGGTTATCTCTAAGACTGACCAGAAAGTTAAGGACAAGCTGCTTCTGTTGCCATCAGGTGAAAGAGGTTATAGCAAAGTTAGATCTCCCACAAATACACACTCCATTCTTTCCACACTCCAGCAGACAAAGACACCATGCTGATTAACAGGAATGTTTTTCCTATTTATAAGAAAACATAACAATAATATGTCTTCCATATGGGTCGAATTTACAAATTGTAGTATCACTGTAGTCTTTTTCAAATATTTCTGTAAAGTTTTGGACTCTCTCCTAGGGATGAATTCATTATTCTATTTTCTCCCTCCCTGAAAACTGATCTAGATCATTCTGTCACCATTTATCTTTTATTTTTGAGATGTTTTTAATGAAAAACACAAGATAGGCAGAAATGTAGACTAGTCTAAAAATAGCCTTATGGCAGACACAGATGAATCACAGAATCACAGAATCTTAACAGTTGGAAGGGACCTTGAAAGATTATCTACTCCAACCTCCCTGCCAGAGCAGGACTACCTAGAGTAGGTCACACAGGAACTCATGCAGGTGGGTTTTGAATGTCCTCAGAGAAGGAGACTCAACAACCCACCTAGTCAGTCTGTTCCAGGTCTCCATCACCCTTACAGTAAAGAAATTCTTCCTTGTGTTTCTTTGGAACCTCTTGTGTACCAGCTTATACCTATTGTCCCTTGTCCCATCATTGGACACCATTGAGAAAAGCTTGACACCTGCCCTTTACATATTTGTAAATAGAAATGAGATCACCCCTCAGTCTCCTCCAAGCTAAAGAGCCCCAGCTCCCTCAGCCTTTCATCATAAGGGAGATGCTCCACTCCATCATCTTTGTGGCCCTGCGATGAACTGTTTCCAATAGATGAGATGCACTCACTGGGAATGAGAGTAGAGAAACAGCATGCAGTAGCATGGCAGGTTTCGCAGCCATGTGACCCTGAGAGCATGCACTGCACCTGGCAGTGCTCTTACAGCTTCAACTATCCCTTCTCCCAGTGAATTTATTTCTGTTACTACTATCCCATACTCTGTATTTTATAATTATAATAATCACTGTTTAATTAAACCACAAAGGCATGCAGCTAATAGGATACTTAAAGAATAGAAAGTTTATGCTAAGACTTCCTGAAATTTGGCCCATGAAATATAAATTGATTCATCTAGTATTGTTACTTAATGTGCCACTATCCTACCAGCTCACTGCATCTCTAGTAACAGAGTTCTGCATCATTATAAGATTATCATGAAAAGGAGTTATTGTCTGTTACAGTATTTTTAAAATATGTTAATATCTCAGCAGATAATGATTAAATTTTAAAACATGTTTACAAATTTATATAAGACGATGCTGGCTTTTATCATCATGGGTGTTTTTTTTGCTACACAAGCAGTTAAACCTAGGTGACTTCTTTTAGAACAAGAAACATCTTTTCTATGGTTTTACAATGTACCTTATTAAAATAAATGCAAAAAATTAACATGGTTACTACTGTATGGAGACAAAACTATTTCTCAAATGAAATCATCTGCAAAGAAATAGTTACAGAAACAAGGCACAAACAGCTACTTACATTGACCCTTGCAGGAGTTTTAGCTTGCTAAGTCATTTGCAGAGACTAATACTCTTAAGATATAAATTTATTTCATGTGGTATGCTTTCTTCAATAATCTAGTAAAATCTAATGTCCTGTAACCTTTAGGGCTAAATTTCACATCAAGATATTTTCAAATTCAGTGACTATGGGCTTCAACTTCAAACCATAATAAATATAAACAGTATATCAGTTGCATAGTTGCATTAACTATGCTCATTATAATTTTTTTAATGTAAGTTTTCATGAAAGGTAGGGTTTGGAAGGCACCTCTAGAGATTATCTAGTCTAACTCACTGCTAAAGGATGTTCACCTGGATCAGGTCACAAAGGAAAGCATCCAGGTGAGTTTTGAAAACCTCCAAAGAGGAAGACTCCTTAACCTCTCTGTCAGAAGAAGTTTTTCACATGTTCAAGTGCCTGTATTTCAGCTTGCTCATATTACCCCTTGTCCTGTCACTGGGTGCTACAGAAAAAAAGTCACTCCACTATCTGGACATCTGCCCTTTAGGTATTTAGAAGTGTTGGTAAGATTCACCCTCAGTCTTCCCTTCTCCAGGTTAAACAGGCCTGGTCTTGAAGCCTTTCCTCACAAGAGAGATGTTCCAATCCCCTAATCATCTTGATGGTTCTCCACTGTTCCCTCTCCAGTAGTTCCATATCTCACTTGAGCTGAAGAGCCCAAAACTGGAAACTACAGTACTGTCATGGTTTGACAGGACAGCCTTTTCAGGTAAGGCAGAAGAGGCTGTAAAGATGGCTCCTGTGATAAGTTGCTCAAAATTCTCCCCATCTCTGAGTCAGACCCACTTCTGGGGCTGAGCCAATTAGACACCACCACAAACACTTTTTAAGAAGAAGCCGGAAGAAGAGGCTTCTTCTTGTTTCTTTCTTCTTTTGTCCTTCTTCTCTGTCAGAGGTGGTGCAAGGAGTGGGAAGTTAGAGAGAAACAACCATGTGGACTCCAAGGTCAGTGAGGAAAGAGAGGAGGTGTGCTGGAGCAGAAACTCCAATGCATCCTGTGGGGCAGTGGAATGTAGGGGAATGAGGGGGAATGTGGATGCATTGCTAAACACAGAGGGTGCCCTGGTGACCGAGGATGCAGAGAAGGCTGAAGTACTGAATGTTTTCTTTGCTTCAGTCTTCAGCTGGCCTTTGGGAAGCCCAGTTCGGCAAGGATAACAGGATGGCCAGGACAGCAGAGGACTTGCCCTGGGTGGAAGAGAAAGAGGTTAAAGACTTGTTGGCCAAGCTTAAGGCTCATAAGTCAATGGGTCCTGATGGGATGCATCCTAGAGTGCTGAGGGAGCTGGCTGATGTGATTATTAAACCTCTCTCTATCATTTTTGAACAATCATGGAGAACAGGAGAGGTGCCTGAGGACTGGAGAAAGGCCAATGTCAGGCCAGTCTACAAAAAGGGCAGGAAGGATGACCCAGTAAACTACAGGCCGGTCAGCCTCACCTCCATCCCTGGAAAAGTGATGGAACAACTCATCCTGAATGTTATCACTGAACATATGAAGGAAATGATGGTTGTCAGGGGGCAGTCAATATGAATTCACCAAAGAGAAGTCCTGTTTGACCAGCCTGATATCCTTCTATGAGTGCATAACCAGCTGGCTAGATGAGAGGAGAGCAGCGGATGTCATCTACCTTGACTTCAGCAAGTCCTTTGACACTGTCTCCCTTAACATCCCCCATAACTCAGAAAGCTCAAGCAGTGTGACTTGGATGAGTGGACAGTGAGGTGGATTGAGAGCTGGCTGAATGACAGAGCCCAGAGGGTGGTGATCAGTGGCACAGAATTGAGTTGGAGGCCACAAGGGCACATTGCTGGCTCATATTTAATTTATTATCAATCAGGACTCACAGGTCTCTCTCTGTAGAGCTGCTCTTCAGCAGTTCGACCCCCAGCCTGTACTGGTGCATGGGGTTGTTCCTGCCCAGGTGCATGACTCTGCACTTGCCCTTGTTGAACCTCATGAGGTTCCTCTCTGCCCACCTCTCAAGCCAGTTCATATCCCGCTGAATGGCAGCACAGCCTTCTGGGGGATCAGCCAGTCCTCTCAGTTTGGTCTCACCAGCAAACTTACTGAGGGTACACTCTGTCCCCTCATCCAGGTTGTTGATGAAAATGTCGAACAGGACTGGCCCCAAAATCTATCCCTGTGGAACTCCACTGGCCACAGGCCTGTAGCTCAATTCTGTGCCCTTGGTCATCACACTCTGGGCTCTGTTATTCAGCCAGTTCTCCATCCACCTCACCATCCACTCATCCAAACTACACTTCCTGAGCTATCTTATGAGGATATTATGTGAGACAGTGTTAAAGGCCTTGCTGAAATCAAGATAGATGACATTCACTGCTCTCCCCTCCTGTACCTAGCCAGTCCTGAGATCATAGAAGACTACCAGGTTGGTCAAGCAGGATTTCCCCTTGTTGAATCCATGTTGACCCCCCTTGATCAGCTCCTTTTCCTTCATGTGTTTAGAGATGGTGTCCAGGATGAGATGTTCCAACACCTTTCCAGGTAAAGAAGTGAGGCTGACTGGCCTGTATTTTCCAGGGTCCTCCTTCTTGCTCTTTTTGAAGACTAGAGTGACTTTAGTTCTCAGGCACCTTAACTCTACTCCACAATTGTTTAAAAATGGAGAGTAGTAACCGCATCAGCCAGCTGCCTTAGCAATCCTACTTGTTTTATGTTAGTTGTGCATCTAAATCTACTCAATAAATTGAATAGATATTTTTCATATTGGTGGTGAAATCCTTCTGACAAGATTTGAAAAACATTTTCCCTTAAAATTAATGTCTAACATCTGGATATTAAAAAAATGAAAAAGAGAAAGGAGGAGAATGACTTCTTGGTATATTTCTGTCTCTGTAATCAGAATTACTGATTCTTACAAAGTAATGAGACAATGACCAGTCATTTGTTTGAGGGGTTTTTTTGGGAATTGATTCCAGTACGTTGATTCCAGAGAAGTTCTAAGTCCTGCATAAAATATTGTTGAAATATTTCCAGAGTTAGAAATTTTTCAGAGTGTAGTTGATTCTTCCTGTTCCTGTTGATGCATTTTTGACTGAATTTCTTCATATTTTGAATACAAAATATGAGTGCTTTCACTTCCTACATACTTTCCTAGAATATGGACTATATGATGTAGTGTATCAATCAATTGGAAGTTTTATTGTACTTACTGCCTACAGAATCACTGAACCTGTATAGGAAATTGCGTCTGTTCATTTGCTATATTTCTGATATTCAAGTACAAATATTCCATGGTCCACTCAGTTATTCTCCCCAAAATGAGTTTAAATCTTAATATCAAAAGGTTTCCCTTAGGGTACTTTATTAATCTTGTAATTATCAAGCAGCACAGGGGCATTAATAATTAACATATTACTTCTCATTTCTTTGTAATCTATTCCTCCAGTCCCAGTTCCTGTGGAGGGACAATTTAAATGCAATTCATTAAAATGACAAAAACTATCACTATGAACAATTTATTAAATTTCAAAGTAAACTGTGTTTTCTCTGTTGAAAAATTTCATATTAAATTTATGGTTGAATATTCTAAATACATTGTATTAAACTCATTTGTAG
This sequence comes from Colius striatus, assembly GCF_028858725.1. NCBI lineage: Eukaryota > Metazoa > Chordata > Aves > Coliiformes > Coliidae > Colius > Colius striatus. The sequence goes on along the minus strand of NC_084761.1, from coordinate 68,799,395 downwards.
CTGACATCATTTAATATTCCAACTAAAAGATAAAAGTCAAAATGGTGATTTTTTAGCAAATCATAACTGATTAAATTGTTTCTATAATGAAAGGACTGGTTCTATAGATGGAGGAGAGAGAAGATGATGTCATTTATCTTGATCTTAGCAAAGCTTTTGGATATTGTCTCCCACTGTATCCTAGTAGATGAACAAAAGACATGTGAATGGGATGACTGAACTGTAAAACTGGTGGAAAATTGACCAAACCATCAGTACCGCGGCAAAAGTGAGGGGAAAACTTAAGTGGAGCAACAAAACAACACTGATAATCAGTGCCACATGACTAATATGTTGAGTCACGCAATCTCAAACCTTTTGTCTAGTAGCTATTACACTGAAAATCTAATATTATGTTATCATTCACATAGACAGAATTATGTGCTAATGTCCAGTAATACATAATGTCCAAACACATAAATGAGGAGGTTTTGTACTTGTTCTTTCCTTTGGCCTAGACCATGCTAATATACCTTCGGAATTGTATAAGGAGACAATTAATTTTGACAGTATAATCAAACCTTCTACTTTATTATTTTCTATATCTATATATTATATATGTATATATATTTATATATATATTATATTTTTTATATATATGTGTGTTTAAGTATATGTAAAATAGTGGCATATACAAAGAGATATGTAAATTATATGTTTGTTATTATCATGACTTGTACTTAATTTTTAATCTATTTAGTAGAAATTTTATCCTTCTGAAATGAAAATACAAAGGAGTATTGTCATTGGCAAACATGATTTTTTCCAAATATACAGAAAAATAAAAACAATAGTTGTATTTTAATGGGATAAAAGAGGTCATCTTACCCCATTGGATTTTATATCCTTCTAAATTTTTATTAATATTCTTGACCACTCTGTGAATGTTTAGAAAAATTCATCAATAGATCATCAAGGATGTTGATGAAGGAAGTACACAAAGAGCTTACCCAGAGTTTAATACATTAGGAAAATTGGAATGGCCTGTAAGTTACAACAAACTTTACTTTTAACTTTCATCATTACTTTCAACTTTCATCCTTACTTTCAAGTTATGATTTAGATATAATCAGAGAAAGGACCAACCAGAGTAAAGAAAAATTATTAATACTCAAATACACTGTAAATAGTCAAAGAGCAAACAACATTTAGTATTTTTTAAACAACTGCTGCTTAGGTACTGTATACAACTCCAACTATAAATTCTTTTTATTCACATAGATTGTTAAATATTAGGGATTTTAAGACTACAGTTTTCAATGAGTAAACTCTTCTATGTGTACATGGACATGACCTATCAAACTGCCAAAAAGCACTACAAATGTCAGATATTTCTGTATCAAAAGAAATAACCACACAGCACTATGAAAGAAAGGATAACATTGCTTCTTTATAAGACATTACTGTGTCTTGCATCACTATTTATGACTGTTTAATTAAAAGTTATTTCTCCAACATTATTAGATAATTGCTGTATTACAGCTTCTAGAAAGCACAAAAGCACAGTTCCATAAACCTACATGAAGTTAACACTTCAGCACTCAAAGAAATAGATTTCATCACCATCATGTGTCAAGAAGTCACTAACCTCTTCTTCATAATATCATTTCAAAGGTCTGTGTGGAAATGTCTCTTTTGTCATATGGAAATGAAATGTTATATAAATAATCTAAAATATTTTTCAACCCATGCTATAGCATTGAATTGTTTTTAGCTTCTGAAGCAATTTCCTGATTGTGTTCTGTCTCTACCAATAATTGACTGAAAAATACCTTCCATTGCACTGCACAGATTCCTATTTCTTATATTACTGAAATTATACAGAATTTAAATTCAAGTATCTTCTTATATACAAAATTATGAATCTACTCCAGAAACTCAGTTTCTGGGTAGTGTCAAATTGAAGGAAGGCCTCTGAAGAGAGAACCATACCCACACCACTCACTTCTTTTTGAAGGCATTTGAAGAGAGACCCAGTCCCAATCTACTCGCTCCCTTTGCAGATTCATCCTTCCTGTTCATAAGGAAACAGAGCAACCTTAATCTTTTAATAAAGGGTTGATTTCAAGTGAATGAGTAGGCCTGGGTGGCTAGAAGGATACGAATAGAGCGGAATCCTATGAAGAGGCTTCATACTAAGTCCCATAAAAGAGAACAATGCTCCTTCTGAAGCAGAATTAGTGTCCCAAAACAGTTTTCAGAGTTGCAAATGAGAGGTTTAGTTTCACATAACAGCCTGAAAAAAGGAAACTACAGCCTAGACACTGCCGGCTTTAAAACTTTACTGCTAGCGAAAACCAACAAGCAATTCCTTTTTTCCTCAGTGCTTTCTTACCTACCAAGAAACAATGCACAAATAGCTAAGAATTCAATTGATCAGAAAGTATTTTATGTCATTTTTAGAAACTATGTGTTAAGTGACATTAATGTTTGATCTACATATTAAATATATTTCTTTTTCGAGCACCATAATTCATATGTGCTTTTATAGAAATAATATTTGAGAAAATTAAGTTATATACTACCTTACTTAACTGCTAAAGATTTTGGAATAATTAGAACTGACTTTATTTCAGAAATTTTTATCTATCTACTCCTCAAAGAACCCTACTGTATATCTGTAATACTTTAGGTTAATTTTATTTTTCATCACTTGCAATTAACTTCTCATATGAGAGTATTAAAAGTATCTAATAATACTACTTTTCTAAGTATCTTATAATTCATTTCAGTAGGCCTGTCTTATCTAGTTCCAATTGCTATGCAGTTGAGATTAGCTTAGACCTCTACTAATTTCATTCTAAAGCAGACAATAAAACCAATATTTTATTAATGTCTTCTCATACCTAGAAGTGAGATATTTGGAAAATCATTGCCTTTGATTTTCTCTTGTTTGTCTACAGCAAAATTATTACTTCTTTGGCAAGTGTTCCTGAATTCACAACTGTGTTGCCAGTATGTTCCTATAGCACACTCATGAGAGTATTTCAAATAAATGAGAATACCTTAATATTGTTAGGCAAGATGCCTAATGAAATACATAGTGCTAATTTCTGTCCTTCTAAATCCCCACTCTATGCTTATTAACTCATAAATGATATAACTTAATATAAATTACAAGAGATGTGAACTGGCTATTCAGTATTGCCAAAATAAAGATTCTGTGTTTTTCAAAACTAACAGAAGCTATGAATAAAAGCTGAGGCCAAGGCCTCTCTGTAAATTTTCTGTAAAGCTTGCAATAGCCTATGTCATCGTCAACTTTTAAAATATATGTCCTCCAAACAAAGGCATAATTGTCCACCATACAAGCACTGATTATAATCATGAGATGCTTTCACGCAAGTGTGATGGCCACAAACCCTGTCACCTATCCACAGTTCCATGTTATTTCTTGAATCAAAGAAGCACAAAGTTCTACCATCAAGATCTCTGTCAGACTCTACAAAATCAATTGAGAGTAGAATAGAAATGTGCGAGAGCTAGGAAACATCCACAGTAATAGACAGTCTGAATGACAGTAGCTACACACAACACTGACTTACACAGCCACAAGATTTGGTTTTACATGAAATCTGCAGCACCAGCAACTGCTCTGCACACACAGAAACTTAAGGGTTGGAAGGGACTTTGAAAGATAATCTAGTCCAACCTCCACTTCCTTCCATTTTTCTCTCCCAGCCCTTTACCATGGGAAAAATGAACTGTCAGGAAAATACCAAAACAAAATAGAACAAAAAAACCCTGACATGCAAAAATGAAAATATTTATTTTTCCCTGTAGTTACTTCTGATTCTGTGCACTGACCCAAAAGAACCCCAAAATACTGACATCGGGAGAAATGTACAGCTAGTCTATTGTGTTGAAGGGACAAAAATACGTAGTGTGAAAAAGGAGATGATATGAGAAAATGCTACTGTTGCTAAAAATGTCCTGATCTAGTGGTCGATAGGGCTAGGATAAAGGCTTAAAGGTCATTTCCAACTGAAATGATTCTATGATTCTGTGGGCTACAATGCAGCAGCTACATGATTCCTTGCTTTAAAAACAAGAGAACAGAGGTTTGTAAGTGTCTAAGAAGATACAACTGCATTCAGCCTCAGGCTGTAATCCTGAGAGGAAAGTGACCAGACATAATAATTCATGACGGCTGAAAGGGAGTTTTGATACTGTCTCACCATCCCAACTGCCAGTGCTCCTCAAATGACATGATATGCCCAATGCACTCATACATCTTCTTATGAGAGAAGAGTTGAAGTGGTTATTTTTGCAGGACTGTGTTCACATATACAGGTGAATATATAATGAGTAAATAATTTTGATCAAATCAGTCTCTTCACTTATAGTGAAGTTAAAAAATGTCTATGTAAAAACGTGTATAGCTAGTTTAAAATGTTTAATTTTGGATATTTAGGTTCCCAGTAGAAAATGTATTTTAATTTTGTCTCTTGTTTGCTACTGTGAAAGGAAATGTGAGTTGGTTTGGCTTTTACGATACATTTGGGGATTGTCTTTTTGATTGAGTGCATATAGTCATTAGTAAGTCACAAACTAAGTGCCATTGCCACTAACAGAATATACTACATACAAATAATTCACAAGACAGCAACTAACAATTGTAAGCAATTTTACATTCAGGATATCTCCTCAAAAAAGCAAAACAAAACACAAGGTGAAATAAATCAGAGATAATTTAAAAGTTGAGGATTCACTAAGAGAAGGTTTTCTGTGGTTGAAACTAAAGAAAACAATGAGAAATACTTATGAAGAAAACTGTGAAATTCAACTTTATGTTCCATTGATGTAATCCTAAAATGCTAATCTCATTAATTCAGATATACTGTTTGTCATTGTTTGGTTAACTGCAATGCTTTTAAACAATAAACTTTTCCAATCAAAATCCTAATTCACAAGATGTCTCCCCATAATTACTGGAAAATATATCAACTGTGTTGACTTCTACTTTAGAAAGATTTCTTCAGAAATATTGGAATGAATGATCAAATATGTTCTAGTTGCTATATTACCTCCTTTGAACTTTTTCTCCTACATTCCATAATTACATTGGCAGTGCCAGACTACTGAATAGTTCTTAAAAATAATAAAAAAATTATTTCTGTTTCTATGGGGAAGAGTAAAAGTTTATAAAAAGCTCAAAATATTTTATTATGCATTCTTCATCTATTGAAACCCATTTTTATTTGTCTAGACATTTATCAGTATTTAAAAAAGAAGTTTTACATTCTGTTTCATGTCCTTCTCTGCTTGCAATCACTTCAGTACACCGATTCTAGCATTATCTTGAAAATAGTTTCCATATCAGCAGAGATGAGCCCATGACACAGTGAGGTTTCTGTTTAATATGATTATGTAATAGATCTTTATCCCTTTATTTCTGCTGACACCTTCTAAATTATTTTCTCCTCTTCTCACAGACTTAACTTTCCATTCTTTTACTTTAATTTCAGTAATCTTTGGGTTTTCTTGCTTTAAACTTAATCCCTAATAAGCAAAGTTGGATCATCTTGATCACAAGAAATCAGAAAAGAGCATGTCAAGTTATGATACACTGTGAAAAATAATACACAAAACCAGTAAAATATAAACCAAAACTTATTCATACAGTTAAATTATTGTTACTATAAGAGACTGTGAATTCACAAAGATTTGTTTATGTGTTGAACACAAGACTAATTTTTTCATCCAGTGAGATGGAATAATCATGACATAGGGGACTTCTGTGACCAACTTGATGTGAAATCCAAAGAAAAAGCATAAATCTATTCTTACGAAAATAATGATTTTTTTATAAATCAGGTTTCCCTAGGTCTTACTGTAAGCAGCCCTCAGTGGACAACGGGAGAGCAGCTCTGCAGAGAGACACCTGGGCGTCCTGATTGATAATAAGCTAAATATGAGCCAACCATGTGCCCTTGTGGCCAAGAAGGCCAATGACATCCTGAGATGCATCAAGAAGAGGGTGCCCAGCAGGTCAAGGGAGGTTCTTCTCTCCCTCTACTCTGCCCTGATGAGGCCTCATCTGGAGTCCTGTGTCCAGCTCTGGGCACCTCAGGTCAAGAGGGACAGAAAATCTCTGGGGAGTGTCCAGCACAGGGCCACCAAGATGATCAGGGGACTGGAATATCTTTCATATGAGGAAAGGCTGCAGGAACCGGGGCTGTTTAGTCTAGAGGAGACTGAGGGGGATCTCATTAATATTTACAAATATCTAAAGGGTGGGTGTCAGGAGGTTGGGGTATCCCTTTTTTTGATGGTATCTAGCAGCAGGACAAGGGGTAATGGGATGAAGCTGGAGCATAAAAAGTGCCATTTAAAGATGAGAAAAAACTGTTTCACTGTGAGGGTGAGGGAGCCCTGGTACAGGCTGCCCAGGGAGGGTGTGGAATTTCCTTCCTTGGAGGTCTTCAAGACCCGCCTGGACATGTTCCTATGTAAACTGATCTAGGTGAACCTGCTTCTGCAGGGGAGTTGGACTAGATGATCTCTAAAGGTCCCTCTCCAACCCTACCATTCTAAGATTCTATGATATAGATCTTATGCAAGTGTAGATCATCTTCTCACCACCTTTCCTCCATGACATATGAAAAATATCAGAAGTAATTAGCTGAAAAGCAGAAGGCAAATATACAGGAAAAAGTATTATCACTTATTAGCTCAACTGGTATGGGTAAAGGGATAAAGTCTCACACTGAACTGAACTCATACTGAAAAGAAGTAAACAGAAATTGATACAATTGCTTTATCTCTAACTTAATTATATTAATCAGCTAGATAATGTGAAAGACATGTATGATTAGCACCTGTGGAGTGGAAGAGAGATTAGCAAGGGAATAAGACTTTTGCTTTAGAGGAATAGTAAAAAACCTAGTCATTACCTATAGAAAATTAAGGGTCATCTGAGAGAGAGTTGTGAAGAAAAAACCCCAGTATTTCCACTGAGTTAATTCTTGCTGTATCTTTTGTGCTGCTAGTTTTAGCTACAAGATTTATTTACTGAAGATATTGTGATAGTTTGAGCCTGGCTGGATGCCAGGTGCCCACCACACCGCTTTACCCCCCACCTCCTCAGCAAGCCAGGGAAGGGGAGAAAATAAGATGGGAATCTCGTGGGTTGAGATAAAAGCAGTTTAATAAATAAGCAGCAAAGCCGCGCACGCGGGAAGCAAAGCAGAAGCAGATAAGCTGTTACTCTCTACTTCCCATCAGCAGCGATGTCCGGCCACCTCCCGAGAAGCAGGGCTTCAGTACGCGTAGCGGTTGCTTTGGGAAGGCCAGAAATGAATCTCGCCTCCCCTTCCTGCTCCTTTCCCCCAGTTTATATTACTGAGCTGACGTCATATGGTATGGAATATCTCCTTGGTCAGCCTGGGTCAGCTGTCCTGGCCATAGTCCCTCCCAAGATCATGCCCACTCACAGCTATTGGTGAAGGTGGGGGAAGGAATACTGGAGGGACAGCCCCGATGTTGTGCAAGCGGTAGTCATAATATTGATATCAACAGTAAGCACAGCACTGCAGGAGCTGCTGTGGAAAATCACTACTGTCCCAGACCCACTACAGATATTTTGCAAGCTTCCCTTCAGAATCAGAAATTAAGTCATAAGTGGAATAGCTATTTTGGGACATATGTTTTCCCACAGAGATTTTCTGTTCTTTATTGTCTATATGAATTTATTTTGAAACACGGAGATTATCTGATCTGCTTTGATAAAGAAACCTGCCCAGCAATAACTATACAATGCATTTTACATTCTCTAGTATATGTGTAAGAATAGCATTAATTACAGGATATTCTCTCTGTACAAGAAGACACTCTGACCTGAGTAAACTTGATTTTTTTACTGAGTAGATCAGTTGTGCTCCTCTAGTGAGCTTGAATTAATTTGATCACAGTGTTAAAGGCACTATGAAAGCAGAGTGCCTCAAATCACACAATTTTCAGTATTCTCAAACCCCAAACATAACTATTTTGGGAAAAAAAAACCCCAAACAAACAAATCAAAATAGCCCTTGTAACATGCATCAATTTTCCCATTGCCAGAAAGGATTTTTTTTTATCTCTGTGCTCATGCATCCCCATAATACATTATGAATGTACACTTCCAAACTACTTCCATTAATAAAAAGCTCTCCTAAGCTGTTAGAAACGTCACAAGGGGAAAGGCTATAGTCCTCCCTTGAGGATGCATACTGTTCCTACTAAGACTGTTGTGAAGTCTGTTGAAATTAATATCCAAACCTTGTTCTTGTATGTAGGAACTTTATACATTTAGACTCAATTTTATGCAGCAGCAGGTACAGTAAAATAGGGTTAGAAAGAGACCAGTTTGTGATTACTTACTAGTAATGACAATGTTTCCTTGAAGGCAGCAATTACCTTCTTCTTACATGCAGAAGGAGTCTATAAAGGGCAGAAGGGATTGATAAGGCCATATTCTGTGGGTGTATCACAACTGAACGGATTATTTTGATTCAAAGAGGAGAGAACACATTGCCCTCTGAGGAAGACAATGTGCACCAGTCTGACTGCAGAACTCTCTAAAATTTGGCCCAGCTCTGGCTGGAATCAGATCAAATTCTCCGAGGTTCCTTCCAACCTAAGTACTCCAAAGCTATGAGACTGCATGAATCTATGACTTTTTAGTGTGCAGCTCTTCCACTCATTTTTATAAAAGATGTAAATGATTTTATGAGGAAATTTCTTATGAGGAAAAGCTGGTGGAGCTGGAGATGTTTAATCCAGAGAAGAAGAGGGGAGGGGAGGGGAGGGGAGGGGAGGGGAGGGGAGGGGAGGGGAGGGGAGGGGAGGGGAGGGGAGGGGAGGGGAGGGGAGGGGAGGGGAGAGGAGGGGAGAGGAGAGGAGAGGAGAGGAGAGGAGAGGAGAGGAGAGGAGAGGAGAGGAGAGGAGAGGAGAGGAGAGGAGAGGAGAGGAGAGGAGAGGAGAGGAGAGGAGAGGAGAGGAGAGGAGAGGAGAGGAGAGGAGAGGAGAGGAGAGGAGAGGAGAGGAGAGGAGAGGAGAGGAGAGGAGAGAGGAGAAAGACTGAGGGGGGAACTCATTATTTTTTATAAGTATATAAATGGTGGATGTCAGGAGGTTGGGACATCCATTTTTCTATTGTATCTAGCGACAGGACAAGAGGTAATGGGATGAAGCTGGAACACAAAAAGTTCAATTTAAACATAAGAAAAAATATTTTACTATGAGGATGAGGAAGCCCTGGCACAGATTGTCCAGGGAGAGTGTAGAGTCTCCTTCTTTAGAGGTCTTCAAGACCAGCCTGGATGTGTTGCTACATGATACACTTCTCTTGTGTTTAATTCACCTGCCATTTATCATAATCCCTCCATAGTTCTTAATTACCTGAAATCATCAGCTACTCACTCATTGCTCTTCTGTATGGTTAACAGAGAATATAGAGTAGTAACACTTTCCTGATTATTGATTGACAATTTCTGTCATATCACCACAGTTAAAATTATCTCTCAACTTCAAGTAAGGTATTTAGGCCTATCATCTTGAAGAAAATACTTATTAAGTCAGTGCAAAAGGCAAAGAAGCTATACGAGGAAGAAGTAGTTTATGATGTATTGTAAAAAAAATAACAAAACTTTTGTCCAAGAAATCATTCCCTGAATTTTCTTCCTAAAACATATTGAAATTATGTCAATCTACTTTTCAGAAGTATAAAATCAAGCAATATCAATCTCCCAATTTGAGGACCACTGGCCCAGTTCTTTTCCTGGCCAAGGCACAGTATCCTGCTTCCAGATCATCTCTCTGACCTAACCTGCTGATTCTGAGACAGATAACTATGATTAATTTCATATCCAATACTCTCACAGCACTGAGCTCATCTCTTTGTCTCTCACTTTTATACATATTCTTCTGTCAACATATGGTTTTGATGTTAAAAGAGGCACAAGCTCTGACTGGAGCTTTTCCACATTATTCCAACATATAGAAGGACTCTCTCCAAACTGAATTCTTTCCCATCTCTTAAAGTAAGATCTTTCAAATAAAGTCTTTCCTTTAATTGAGATGCATACAGTTTATTTTGCTTATAACTCTCCTTATTTTCACACAATCTTTAAAAAATTACTGGTTTTTGTGAATACTCCTTGGAATTGGCCAACCAGTTCCAGTTATAAACACAGAAATATATGTCCTATAATATGTGATTGGTATCTTTGTTTCATAGGAAAGAGTATTGCAAATATCGACTTAATGAGCACACACTATATGTAGGAAAACATCAGTTATTTCATCTACTTTATAGGTTAAAGACTTAATATTCCTTGCTTGCATAATACTTGATTAGCTCAGAAAGTCCAAACAAAGCATGGCTCCTAATTTTGCTCATTGACTAATAATGTTGTTTTCAAAAAATTGAAAGCTAATACCACTGGCCTGACTCATAATCTACCGCCACTTTTGCTCCTCAAGAGTTTCCATTCCACTGTTGGCTGGCTTTCTGGCTCCTATCTTCCATTCCAGATTGATGCTCTGGATAATTGGATTGACAATCCAAGAGGTCTTTTCACCTAGCTCATGGGGTTAACCTCAATATCTCGATTTTAACAATAAATACAGTTTTGTAGACAGCCCCTGCTGTTTCCACTCTGTGCTGCTTTATGGTGTAATAAATACTGTATGTCCTCGAGTGCCACGGAACACGCTATGAATAAATCATCTTTGTAAGGAGAGCCTTGGATCAAAGCAGTTATTCTACAACACTGTACATGTTTTCCCCAGTTTTATCATCTCCTGTCACATCCTACAACAGTACTAAGAGTATTCTGGAAGACTTTAAAAAAATAATAATGAGATCATCTATAAAATTGTCCTGCATTAGATGTTCATTACATTGGTTTCTCTTTGCCAATAACAGTTCAGGAAAATAATTGTAATTGCTTGTGATTTTGATTATATCCTGTGCTATTTGATATGTTGTTCTGGATTACATCTTTATTAGGGTTTTTTTGACCTTGTTAAAAAATTAATAAAATTTTCTATTTAGCTTTTTCAGTACTGAATTTTTCTATTCATTTTAATAGCATCTATATATGAAAGCCTATCACTTCAGAAAATAAAATCAAGATATTTTAGTTCAATAAATGTGATTACATTTTAGAATTTATAGCAAAATACTAACAGGTTTAGTAACACACCCTTGAGTATTAAAAATCTATTACGTTCCATTGCTATTAGAAAGCAAAAATGATATTCTAGAATACTGACATCAAATAAAATCATATTGTCCAGATAAGAAAGAAAGTGGTCCAGAGCAACAGATCTTGCCCATTAATATTTTCTCTCCTTTTATAGGTCTGGTAGTCCAGGATGACCAACATTATCTGGAAAATCTCAGTCCCAATTCTAGAGAAACTGAAATGAAACAAAATATCTTACGCTACCGTTTCCACTTCCCTTGATATTCTGAACCCTGGAAACTACAGGCCAGTCAGCCTCCCCTCCATCCCTGGAAAAGGGTTGGAACAGCTCATCCTGGATGCCATCTCAAAGTACATGAAGGAAAAGGTGCTGATCAGGGGCAGTCAGTATGGATTCACCAAGGGGAAATCCTGCCTGACTAACCTGATAGCCTTCTATGATGGCATGACTGGCTGGGTAGAGGAGGGGATAGCAGTGGATGTCATCTACCTCAACTTCAACAAGGCCTTTGACACTGTCTCATGTAACATCCACATAAGACAGCTCAGGACGTGTGGTTTGGATGAGTGGATAGTGAGGTGGATCAAGAACTGGCTGAATGACAGCATCCACACCGTCAATTACTCAAATTTGTGTAACTGTACACAAATTGCACCACTTTGCAAGGCACTATTTTTCCTTTTTCCTCCTGTATTTTTCCTGATATTTCAGGATCCAAGAAAATTAGATAAATTTTGTGAAACAAATAATTAGAGCCAATTTTATCTGCCTTATATTCCAGTATGGTTCAGGATGTTAAACCTTTGTCATTCTTCCTCAAGTCCACCTATTACCTCTTAACACAACGCTATCACCTAGCATTCAAAATCTCTGAACTTTGAAGTCATTGATGTCATCAATTAATTAATTCCAACAATGTTAGTTTTGGTGAAGGTCACAGAGGAACACAGGTTTTTAATAGTTCTCCATTGACTATTTTAAGTCTGTTTCTCCATATCCATAGCAAAAGTGCATATAAGAAAGACATTAGAGACAAATGTAACTGGGTTTCGTTAAGTAACAGTATTTAAATGTTTAAAAACAGTATGTAAATTATTGGAACAGAGAGAACAGTTATTTAATTTTTAAATGAAAATTGAATCTTGAATCATGAATTTAATTTTCCCAATCAATTAACAAAAAAAAAATTAAAAAATTAACAAGAGAGAGAATTAATAGTGCTTCAGGTAATAAATGCTATTATCTCTAACTAGCAATTTATTTCTGTATCTTTTCCTAAACCGTGCATTACAAGTTGTTTTGATGAAATTCACTCTCAATGGCAAGAGTGAGTTGCAACAACATTTTGTACCCTGAATAATCAAATGAAGAGAGGCTTAAATTACCTCAGATTATACAACACAGTTGAAAAGCAACAAAATGATATAACAACTAACATTTCAGGTGTTCTCTATGGAGAAGGATCTTATTTTAAACTCACAATCATCAGACACTTGCTGAAAGGCAAGAGAAACACCTCATTTAAGCCCTCAACCTATTTGTCCACTGTTCCTGATAACTGAAATTTCAGAAATCTTTTGACCTCACACAGAATGCCAAAGGTTAGATTTCATGAGCAGCATGAAATCAGATGTGCCATATTGTTCAGCATCTGTTCCTAACTTTGCACAAATGATTCTGTGGAAAACATAATGCTGTCAGCATCAATATTTCTCTGCTCATCCATCAACCTTTATCTGTGTTTTGTCTTGACAATTATTCTTCTTTGAACCTGTTTAGCTAGCTATAACTTGCTAATGAGCCTCAGATCAACACCTAGAAACTGTCAACTTATGTTGCATTGAAAAAATGATCTTTTCTTCTTTTTCTCTTTTCTTCCTTTTCCTTCTTTTTCTGTCTTTGAAATCTTCTCCGATTTTCAAGACTTAGCCTATATTCTCCTTTTTACTCTGTATTGCTGTCAGCCTGAAACCACTTCTTATTAAATACTTTTCTCTCTCGGTACTCTAATTGTTATAGTATCATGATAGAGTTTAAAGACAGTTTTATCATAAGTAATAAATATTTCTAAAATCATTCAGGCATCAAGCAACTGGGTTTATTTTATGCCACTATCACATCATGAAAGGTTATAATAGTTAGAAGCCAAATGCATTTCTAAATTAGTATAAAATTTACAATCCTTTATAAATTGAGGAGAGTAAGGAAGGAACAACTAATAAATATCTTCTAGACAGCACTTTATGTGTTGTTTAATATTTCAAGACACATTTGAAACTATAAATCATATAAAAATGAATGTGCCTTGTATTTCATGCTTCTCAACTAACACATGCATACAGATATATCTAGTAGCATTGTGGAAACTCACACTCACATAAGTAACACAGTAACAGTACTACTAAATATGCTAGAATTCATCTTACAGTGACATGAAAAGTAATCCTAACTGATAATAATAGACCTGTATTTCTTCTATCGGAAACTGTCAGAGAAAGTTGAACAAAGTGCCTATTTCCAATTGTCCTTATTTCAGCTGGAATAGAGTTAATTTTCTTCTTAGTAGCTGGTACAGTGCTGTGTTTTGGATTTAGTGTGAGAATAATATTGATAACACACTAATGTTTTAGTTTTTGCTAAGTAGCACTTATCCTAAGTCAATGTCTTTTCAGTTTCCCATGCTCTACCAGTGAGGAGGTGCACTGGAAACTGAGAGGAAGCATATCCAGGACAACTGAACCCAACTAGTCAAAGGAATACTCCATACCATAGAATCATAGAATCATAGACTCATAGAATCATAGAATTGTTTTGGTTTGAAAAGACCTTGAAGATCATCAAACCCAATCACTAACCTAACACTGCCAAGCCCACTACTAAACCATGTCATGTTCAGTATATAAACTTCAGAGAGTTGGACAGGAGGGGCAGATCACTGCTTGGGCATCAGTCAGTAGGTGGTAAGCAATTGAACTCCTTGTCACCTGTTTTTTTTCCTTGGGTTTTAATTCTTTCTCTCTTTCTTTGATTCCTTATCTTCATTATTATTATTATTCTTATGCTATGATTGTCATTATATTGTTTTAATATTATTATATTTTATTTTGTATTAGTTATTATATTGCTCTTATCTCAACCCTCAAGTTTTACTTTTTGTGGTTTTTGACTCTCATCTTCATCCCAATGGGAGGGGGAAGAGGGTACAAGCAGCTGCATGGTACCTAGTTGCTGCCTGGGGTTGAACCACAACACCAATGAAAGACAATAATGTATATGTAGTATAGTTCTTTGTAAATAAAATGACAAAACAGTTTCAGGAACTCATTTTTGGTATATTTCAGAGTACCTCCTTGTGCTAGTAAAATTTGGCATAGTTCTCCATTAGACACTTTGAAAAGATAAGTAGTACATTTATTGGTTGTGTCCTGCATTTAATGTCTTATTTTTATCCTTTTTTCGTTTTCTATTCCTCCTGCTTTAAATATCTTCTTTTTCTCTTTTTTTTTAATTTTCTATTCCTTGTTCTCTCCCACCATTTTCTTTTTACTCTCATTTCCTTTTTCTTTCCTTTCCAAATGTTAAATATTAAAAAAACTTGTTTCGATGATTAAGTTGATTAGCATCAGAAAAGCTTTATTTATTTATGTTAAATATTTAAAGACTATGTATGACTAAAGACCTTGACAAAATCCATAAAATAAAATTTAAAAATCAAGTACTTTTTGGAAGCCACCAAAGCTTGTTGTCAATATTTAATTTAAGTACTTAATCATTCAAAAATCAAGCTTCTTCATAAACAAAAATGTTTATTCTACCTCACCAAAGGACGTTCTCTTTTTCAGTCAAACAGCATGAAAGAGCAAAGAAAGATATAAGAATCAAATTATCTTCCCTTTCCCTGATCAAAACACAGTCTACCACCACACTGTAAACAAGTCATCTTGAATATATTCCCTTTAATACTGAGAGAAATACACTAGCTGCCAAAAAGACACACATATATTTTAATTGATTCATTGGGTCATGTATTTCTTCAATTGTAAAATTATGGTAAGTTCTACTCATGTTTGTTTTATTATCTAGTTTTTAAATATTCAAGTGGGTTTTCAATACATTCAATTTTGAAATAATAAATCATTAATATCCATAGTTAGGCAATTGTAAAGAGTGCTAAAAAATCAAACTCTGATTTTCAGAGAGCTTGTCCAATATTTAGTCAGAAAATTTGAATACTTCTCTGCACTATATCATATCTGCTAGAGCTGTCACAATTTCAGTTTTAGTTATCTAAAAAGTAAGTCTTGTTTTTGACATTGAAACATTGCTGCCTGAGGTTATTACATCTATTGGCTAAAAAACGTTATAGGAAAGATGAATGCTATTTTTTAACTTTTATTTCATTTTTTCAATCTCTTTTCTTTTATCTCATAATTTTTGCATATTACGCTAGTCCTTTGTTCTCCCATTTCCTCTTCCTTCTCCTCTCTTTCATGCACATCTTTTTACTTTCATTTTGCAGCATGTAGGAACAAAAAAGTCTGCAACAGATTCTGAATTTTCATAGAATCATAGAATGGTAGGGGTTAGAAGGGACCTTTAGATATCATCTAGTTCAACTCCCCTGCAGAAGCAGGTTCACCTACATCAGGTCATATAGGAACATGTCCAGGTGGGTCTTGAAGACCTCCAAGGAAGGAAACTCCATAACCCCTCTGGGCAGCCTGTGCCAGTGCTCTGTCATCCTCACAGTAAAACAGTTTTTTCTTATATTTAAGTGGAACTTTTTGTGTTCCAGTTTCATCCCATTACCCCTTATCCAGTTGCTAGCTACTATACAAAAAAGGGATGTCCCAACCTCCTGACACCCACCATTCAGATATTTGTAAAATAAAAAAATTTGCACTGAGGGTTGTTGCTTGATTGAATAAGTTATTGGCATAATAGACACTGATGTGACAGAAAGGGTATGCAACATGTTTTCTGCAATAATGGATCATTAGACAAGCTCTGTTGGACTAGGCTTTTCCACTAAAGACTGCCAAATTTATAGTGCAATCAAGAGCTTTAGGATTATATAATACCATAGACGTCTATTTTGTGGTGGTTCCACTGTTTCCACATTGCCTCTGGCAATACCATTTCTATGCTGCTTTTATTTGATTTATTGTTTTTATGCCTTGATTGTATCTACCAGTATAGTCAAATATGACTGTCAGGCATAAACAAGATATATGATAAGTGTTGCATCTTTTGGGTAAATGTCTTAAATTTTTTCTCCTCATCCCAGCAGGCCACACATGTATCTTACTCATGTTTCTGATTTTAAAAAGAGTTCTTGCTGCTGTATTATTCCTGCTTAAAACGTTTGATTTAGTCATTTAATCCCACCTGGGATTCCAACAACATATCTAATATCCTGATTGATCAGAAAGAAGAGGAAATAGTCTGACACATAAGATACATACCACTACATACTCTATATTCCTATGTATTTTTTATTATATTTTCCAGATGTACTAGTTCTAATTTATGCTAGATTCACAGGAGTATATTCTTCTCCTATACATGGGCTTGTATTGATTTCAAGATGGAAAATTTGTACAAATAAAAGCAGGATTCAAAGCACAGACAAATTTTAATTGCACTCTGCACCCAAATAAATCCTCCCAATAATAGAATGAAAAGAAAAAAAAAAAAATCACATTTAGTTATTTATACAGATGGTTAATGCCTTTAAGTAACTAAAGTTTGTTCAAGTGGCCTGATATATTTCTAACTACTATGAAATAACAATACAAAACATACTACTTGGACTGAACTTTAAAATTAAATTTATCTGCTTTATTTTCTCTATTTGAGACAAACATGCTGATGCATTAACCTTTTCATACAATGACTTTCTTCACAAAATAAAAATTAAATTATTAAAAATAAAGAAATGGGATATTTTTTCTCATCTTAGCTATGATAAGTGTTCACAAGCTGTGCTTGTTCTGTTTTTTTGAGTTGTACTTCTGAGAGAGATGTGAATTAACTAAAGGCAGACTAGAAGAAACAGGAAGCATTGAGATGGAAAATTACAAAGAAAGATAATGAACTTTTTTTCCTCAATAAAAATGATTACATGTCAACAATTTTCTTCCAACATCTTTGGACAAATCTAAGCATCAGAACTGGCTTATTGGATACAACTTTATGACTTCATGATTATCTTTGTATAATATTATCTTAAAAATCTCACTTTCCACACAGAATAGAAACAGAACACAGACAAAAGCAAATAATGGAAATTAAGTTAATTCAATTTTGATGAAAGCAAATATTTGAAACAATTTTCTGAGACAGTTTTTCTAGTCTGTTTACACAGTGAATTCTTAAGAATAAGCTGTCTAGTAAATGTTGTTCACTCAACTAAACACATTATCATCATTTAATAAAGGTAAATGGCCACAGACTGAAAATAAACATATATATATAGTGTCATTTAACCTATCATATGAATTGATATGGTTATTGCCCTCTCCTGTACTTTCCATAAGCACATCCAACAATGTTTTCAAAAGTTAAAACTCTTACAAGATGTTGCAAGAGTCATAGTTTAATGTACATCAGAATCTTTGCAATATTGGTGGAAGATGATGTAGGCATCCACACTTTTTTTGAAACATGGGACAAGCTACCTGTGACATGCTAGACTGCTGACATGGGCTAAAGGTATGAGTTATGAATCTGTGTCCCTTAAGCTGATTCTAAATCAGCCCTTACACTTCATAAACTAATTTGAAGCAAATGAATAAGTAGTGGCCTTGTATGGGTAAATCCCTCTTTAAGTTCTCAGTGTATAACTATAAAGCAAACATTGTTTATGGGCAGTTTTCCATAAACACTTTTTTCCACTTCTAGAGAACACAGTACAATTTCCCAAAACTCTGCAAGGTCAGGTTGAAATTGCTTAAACTATCATATAATTAGATTTCTTTTTTCCTACAGTGAATTAAATCACATTTTCACAAGGTTAAGTAGGGTGGAAAGTATTCCTTTTTTCTGTTGGAAAGTCAGCACTGAAACAGAGTGCCCAGGAAGGTGATGGGAGGTCACCATCCCTAAAGATGTTTAAAAGAATGTGTAGATGAAGTGCTGAGGGATTTGGTTAATTTAGTGATGGGCTTGGCAGTGTTAGGTTAGTGGTTGGACTTGATGATCTTAAAGGTCTTCTCCAACCATAATGATTCTATGGTTCTATGAAAGTTTACTAATATTCTGCTATTAAAATTGCATGACAGAACAAACATAAAAATGAGAAGTGGATTTTATACATTTTTTCTTTATCAGAGATAATTTTAATAATAAATATAAAAATATACAGATTAAATAATAATGCATTGTGTATAATAGTCTATTTACTAGCAGTATTTTAAACAATACCTTCCTACTTTTTACAGGAAGATGCCTTTGTATGAGATGCCTAGTTCCATAAAACTGCTAGCCAAATATAACAGTGGCTTGACTGTTCATGCAAACTGTTTCTATGCATACATGCAACACATAGGAGATTGTAAACTTGATTTCAGATTGGTTGCCTTTCCACTGTGACATGACAGATTTTAACTTTCTCCCTTTCATTGAAAAAAAAAAAAAATCCAAAACTAGGCAATAACATTTACAGAAGTTAATTAGGACTGGGCACGACAATTACTGTGCAGACAAGAAAACCTACACCATACTTGCATTGATTGATTTATTTTTTTCATAAGTGCTGGAAAAGGAGGTAAGGTATACAACATAGGAGGTAAATATACAGAATGAGACACAAAGTGATGTAGAAGAATTGTATTAGAGAAACTTGAGATGAGTTCTCAGGAAAACAACTATGTGATGTACTCAAAAGATAGCAAGAATAAATTGGTTCAGTCCTACCCACTGCATTCCAAATGAAAGAGGACCCAAGGTTTAGAAGACACCCTCCAGCTCCATGAAGTTGTGCTTTTACATGAATTTGAACAAAAGGAACAAAAAAGTAAAAGTAAATTAACTCTTAGTAAGATTCTTTGGCAGACATACTATAAACATTTGAATCATGCATGGGGTTGACAAGTTCATTCAAGAAGCTTAACTTTCTGTTTCCCAGTAAGACTCTGAGCATGTGTGTGTACACATGTGCATGTGCAGATGTGTATCAGTTTCTAATACTTTATTTAGCTGCCTGATAATTTTCTAATTTTTTTTCAAAGGAATTCTAAATCTCAGCAGAGAATATGTTTGAGGAATACACAGCTATTTCATAGGATTTTTCAATAACATTTCTTATAAAGATGATAATGTTTTAGACTAAAGACAGTGAGATAGAGGACATGTACCTATTAAAAAGGAACATCAGAAATATGGAGGACTAATAGCCTAAGAGTAGGACACTTACCTGAGATGTGATCTATATTGGAGACTGCATGAATTTGAACCTTGGTCTCCCATATCTTGACTAAGTCTCTTAATGATTAATAATTAATGATATTGCCTGCTCTGGACTGGATCTTTCTCACTACAAAAAACAAACAAAAAGGAAACAAAAGCTTTCTTGTATTCATCCCAAAATGGGACATCAAGTTCTTGAAATTAAAATATTGAGGGATGTAGAGAAATAGTTTTCTATTGAGGGATGTAGAGAAATAGTTTTCTATCTTCTTAAGAGATAAAAAGTTTTGAAAATGAGGTATTACAGTTTAAAATAAATTATTGACAATAAATGATTGTCACTGAAATAAAATCTGCAGATATGACAGAATACATTAATTACATATCCAGCAACTCTTACTATCAAATTACAATAATATTTATTCAAAACCAATTTGCTGTCTATGTGAAATGAAAGAAGCTGCTGACAAACAACTATACTAGTTTTGAGTAATATACAGCTATTGCACCACTTCACAAAAATGGAAAAGAGCTTTTTCTTAGTTGTACTTGAATTTATGTGAGCTGCCACAGGCAAATGCTATCTTCATTGCAGAATCAACTCAACTGATAACAGAAAAGCTGTTTTAAATATCAAATACAGACATCTTGATGGCCAAATAATCTTAGAAACCTAACATCTCATATCACTTCCATGTTTGTTGAGAAATGGATAATGAGTGTTACAGCATAGTTTTGCAAGTAAATCATTTTATTATTCTGCAGTATGCCAAGATAGTTTGCTAAAAGTCTAGATAAAAGCATTGAACACAGTTGCTTTAGTTCTGTACCACTACAATCTTAATTATAAAATTATAGTTGTAATGGACAAACTGTATTTAGAAAGAAATGATAAGTATTATTTCCATATTGGATATTAAGATCACAGGTGTGTGTGTCTGTGTTCTAATAATACAGAAAGTTAAAAATTTGAAAGATGTCCTCACTCTTGCACAGTAACAAAAATCCAGGAAAATATACTTGTGTTTACTTATTTCTATAAGTAATATTAATAAAATATTATAATTCATATTATAACTTCAAAATACAAAAGACTCTAACTCTAAAAGTCAAACTCCTAAAGGAATACAGGGACAATCTATAAAGAAACAAACAGAGATGACTTACAGGCTGCCTATATCTGTGTTATTATATGTGCTATCACATAAATCATTCTGAGCTGGCATGTGTATCTTCCAGCAGACATTCAACCATCTTGCAAACTACTTGCTGTCCAAATAGCATGAAATTGCAGCAGCCAGCAAGAAGAGTATGTTCAATTCTGAGCATGAAGCGCTTGCATTCTAGCCAGGAAATTCAAACTGACGTTTATCCTCTGCTTATGATTGAGGCTTAACTGAAACTCAGTTTTCCTTGAGAAGTAACTGTCTCAACCCAGGTGATACATTGTCTCATTCCTGATCTTAAAAGTGATTCCCAGGGTACTACTGGCAAGAGGAGTTTAACGTGTATCAATGTAGAAAACATTATGCCGTAACAGCAGTCAAAACTGACTCAAACTAGAGTAAGATAAAATATCTGAATTGGGTGACTGTATTCTTAGAAAGGTAACAAAGTGAGCCTTTTTATATGTTGATTCCTAAGGGAAAAGCAAAATAAAGAGACACACAAAAACAGTCATGCAACAAAAAATGGTAAAACAATTTGGTGCTGATACTTTTGAGAATACATAGCCGAATCAGAGGCCAACCCAAAACAGAGCCTAAGAACTAAAGGAATTCACAGTTGCAGTTTTGCTGCTGTTACATTTTTTTTTCCTCAGCTTTAACAAACTGCAAAATTCAATGTAACACAATAAAAAACAGAATAACATAAAGTCAACTAAATGCCAATATTAATGCCAATTCTGTGCATATTAAAAAAAGTATAAATTCACTGAG
Source organism: Colius striatus (assembly GCF_028858725.1). Classification (NCBI taxonomy): domain Eukaryota; kingdom Metazoa; phylum Chordata; class Aves; order Coliiformes; family Coliidae; genus Colius; species Colius striatus. The sequence continues at coordinate 68,777,814 of NC_084761.1, read as the reverse complement.
ATGAAAGGCTTCCTTTAGGTTTCTATGATGATTTCCCTATGTCACTTCACAATGCAATTTCACAGCAGCAAGAGGAACACTTTATATTTCTTTTCTAAAACTGCAATTTGAAACCTGCAGAAATCATTCAGTTGCATATTTCTACAATGGTGTTTGTTTAGTGACAAAAATGTAAGGTAAATCTCTTTTACAAATATGAGATTAATGGACTGCCGATTTACTTCATACATTAACAACTCTATGAAAAATAAATTGTAAGAAAATATAGTTCTATTGAGTTATTCTAAGTTATATCATCTTTAAGTTACTCTAACTTATACAAGATAAAAATTGCATCAGAGAATGATCTTGAAGTGGTTAAATCTGTAAAGAAAAAGTAAGCTAATTACCTGGGCTAGGTATCATACAAATACCTGACAATAAGAATGTAGGTACAGTAATTTATTTATTTTTTCTTTGCTATCCTTTAAAATTCATATGTATTATGTAAGTGAAATCACTAGGATGTTATACATCCATAGCATATCCATAATTTACCCCGTGATTATCTTACCAAGTTGTGACTTGAGTATTCCAACCTCCTTGAAATACCTAGTATGCTAATTGTTCAGACACAAAAAAAAACAGCTTTGAGCTTCACTCGACACATGTAACCTAGACTAAGTGACAGGCAACTACATCCTGAGAGGAAGTGAAAGACAAAGGTGGTGGTTGTGAACTGTGGCAAGGTTAGTAAAAGAGAAAAAAAATATTACCATTACTTAAAACTCAAGTCTCTTAAGTCTATGTGGTGGCTTAGCCCTGGCTGGGTACGACATGCCCATCAAGCCGTAATATCACTCCCTGTCCTACACTGGACAGGGGAGAGAAAAATATAATGAAAGGTTCACAAGTCAAGATTAGGAAAAGGAGATCACTCAGCAATTAGCATCACAGGCAAAACAAACTCAACTTGGGGAGAAAAAAGGTTTGATTTATTAATGAACCATCAGAACAGGGACATGAGAAACAAAACTGAATCTTAAAACACCTCCCCTCATCTCTCTGTCTTCCCAGGACTCTCCTTCCTGCTCCCCAAGCAGCACAGGGGATAGGAGTTATGGTCAGTTCATTACAGATGGACTTTGCCGCTGCTTCTTCTCAGGGAGAGACCTCCTCACACTTTCCACTGCTACACTGTGTGGTCCTTCCCCACAGGAGACAGTCCCTCAAGAACTTCTCCAGCATGCGTCCTTCCCACAGGCTACAGTTCTTCATGAACTGTTCCAGCATGGGGCCTCCCACAGGGGCAGCTCCTCACACTGACAAGATACCCTGTTTCTCCTCTCTGTGTGGAAAAATAACATGGTATAACAAGGTCGGATTCTGAAGTGAGTTTTACATGCAAGGTCACTATATTCAGAAAACTTTTTTAACTGGAGAATCGAGAAATTGAACTCAGAAAGGCTTTTATAGTGCCAGTTGGCCAGTATCTGCAGCTGTACAGTTAAAAATAGAAAATAAACAGCTAATGCAAAATAACATAGATGCAATTGTCACCTAGCAATGACAAACCCAATCCCTTGTCATCCTGACTCCTTGAAGTGGTGCAATTACTATTGTTTTAATAAAAAGCTCAATATTGGCTTATGCTAAACCAGTAAATAGTTTAAAATAATGTCCAAATGTCAAAAGAATTCAGTTTCAGCAATTACTTTATCATGGCTATATTCTTCTGTGCAAATAAACAGGTTTATTTGCACAGTTTAAACAAGTTTAGTAAAAGTACTTCCTTTTTTGAAAGTTTTCTAGATTCCTTTCTGATTTCCTATCACTGCCCAGATTACAAATAAAATTAGTTACCTTACTTCTACTTATACATATATACATGTACATGTAAGACATATATATATCTTTCAAAGCTATTACATTCTTTAAATACATGAAATTTAGGTTCATAAACTAAACTATTTTACTCTTGGATGTCTGTTGCTAAGAATTTGACTCCTTCAGACTTGATACAGATTTCCCACGGATGCTCAAATGTGCATGTGTGGGCATAAGCGTGAAGATTTTATTGAATTTTCTACATGACAATCTTCTAGAAATAAATTTTTGAACCCACACAGATACTCTAACAGGAATACTAACTAGTCCAAGTAGAAGACTATCTGCAGAAGTAAATTTACTCTTTTCTGTACACGAATATTGAAGTCATACAGTTTTAAAACTATGAATCCAACACATTCATCCAGTAGCGGCAACCGAGAAATAGCAACATATTTGCACAGCATTTCTCACCAGGCAATGACCTCAGATAACCTGATGCAGAGCATTATCAGACACAGAACAATTTTAGACATATGTTTAATGCTACTTTTGTTGGCTGGTTTTTATTTCCAGCAAACTACTGGAGAATAGACTCTAGGGAGTAGGAATGTACTACTAGCTACAACAAAATATGGCTTATGAAGGACAAAATCCAGAGAGACTGCAGTAATAAAATCATAGAATTGTTTCAGCTGGAAGAGACCTTTACCATCATCAAGTACAGCCTTTGTCCCAGCACTACCAACCACTAAGCCATTTCCCTAAGTACAACATCCTTCTGTCTCTTAAGCACCTCTAGCGATGGAGATTCTACCACCTCCCTGGCCAGGCCATTCCAATGCCTGACAACCCTTTCAGTAAAGAAATTCCTCCTAATATCCAACCTGACCCTCCCTGGTGCAACTTGAGGCCATTTCCTCCTATTCTATTGCTTGTTACTAGTGAGAATAGACTGAATCAAGCCTTGCTAAAACTTCCTTTCAGGTAGTTGTAGAGAGATAAGGTCTCCTCTGAGCCATCTTTTCTCCAGGCTAAACAGCCCCAGATCTCTCAGCTGTTCCTCATATGAGATGTGCTCCAAATCCTTTACTAGCTTGGTAGTCCACCTCTGGATCCTCTCCAGCACCTCAATGTCTTTCTTGTAGAGAGTGGCCCAAAACTGGACACAATAGTTGAGGTGCTGCTTCACTAAAGCCAAGTAAGGTAGGATGGTCGTTTCCCTTCTGCCGCTGACAACACTGTTCCTGATCCAGACCAGGATGTCATTGGCCTTCTTGGCTACCTGGGCACACTGCTGGCTCATGTTCAACTGGCTGTCAACCAACACTCCCGGGTCCCTCTCTGACTGGCAGCTTTCCAGCCACTCCTCCCCAAGCCTGTAGTGCTGCTGGGGGTTGTTGTGGCACTGGTCTTGGCCGAGATATCCAGCCTGTCAAGGTCTCTCTGTTGAGCTCCCTACCTTCAAGCATACCAACACTTCCACCCAACTTGGGGTCATCTGCTGACTTACACTCTATCCCCTCATCCAGATCATTAATAAAGATGTTAAACAGCAGTGGCCCCTGTACTGTGTCCTGGGGGACACCACTCGTGACCAGCTGCCAACTGGATTTGACTCAATTGACCATGAATCTTTGGACTCGATCATCTAACCAGTTTTTCATCCAGGAAATCCTAACGGAGGCACTGATATTTTAAATTGTGGAATATTCTATCTTTTCTGTTGATATACAAAAAGACTGCCAATTAGTGAGCACTTCTTCCACCTTTATCCAAAGAAAGCTTTGGGAATAGTTGGAAAGATAACAGCTTCCACTAAATGTAGATGTTATTTCAGTGTACATCTGAAATACAGAAACAGTAACACTTACCTGCTCTTAAAGGTTTAAGTTGGAGGCTTTCTCATAAAAGCCCATGGCTTTTATATCCACCTACTCCCTCTTATCAACCTCAAAACAGCTACTCTAAGTTCTTGGTGAAACAGAGCCCAAATGATAAGTAAACTCTTAACAAAATACTAAAATCAACATAAACCAAAAAAGCTGCTCTAAGCTGACCTAAGACAGATATGATACAGAACAGACATAGTAACTCCTACTAATTGCTATCAGTGGTGACAAGCAAGCAAGAGATGCTTGAGGCAGTCACCATGACACTTTTGATTGAGTAAACAGAAAATAATCTAAGACCCAGGAAATTTTTCAGCAGATATGATTAACCAAAAATATCAGAATAGATAGGGCACAGGTTCACTCAGTGCAGAATATACAGTAAAAATATAAATATCTGAAGTAACCCTCAAAGAAGTTTATATGAATCGTAAACAGAATTACCAGATTTGTACATAGTATAGTAAAGGAAGGAAAATTAAAAATACAAATTATTAAGTTAAAAAGCAGAGTACTTGTGATTACTGTGATACTTACCACTGTGAAATTCATCACCTTCAAAATCCATACTGTCATTGCTAAGTTAACAATCATGGTAACCAACAGCAGAAGGACAAAGAAGTATAAGCACCTCTTTCGCCATCCATAAATCCCTACTGGGTAAAACTGAGGATGTTCAGTCCTTGGAAGGCTGTTCTGTTGTGTTGCTAATATATACTGCTCTCGTGTCATCTGGAAAAGAAAGATGTAAGTGTAAGTAAGCAAATTAGAGGCCTGTTTTTCATAGATTTTATTACCTGAAGACCTCTGAGAATGTGTTTCTGGCCATAGAAGGGATACAATATCCAAATCAGTCTCTGGGCATAGATGTGATGTATTCATTCAGCATAAATCACGTGAATGTTATTTTTACTAGGAAGTTCCTAAGAATTCGGTGGGTTTTGTTACCTCAAAGTAAACCTTTCATTTGATTTTTCAAATTGGATTTGCATTTAAAATTTATCAGCAATAAACTGTAAAAGATATTAATGCAATCCATGTTTGTATCCTATGTACTATTTCTGAGGACTATTTTATTGTCCTTTACAAGGTCATTCAGGGAAATTTGGTATTGGAGAAAAAATTATTGTAACCTTTTTGTACCTGTTTTGACTGCACTAAAGGTAATTTTCTTTATAGTAACATATAACCAAACTGAGTACAATTTTTCATACATATAGAAGAAAAATCTAATATTTCTAGAAATGCATCTGTTGTAAATTATTTTTCATATATTATTCACTTAGCAAATTAAATGAATGTGTTATGCCATTGTACATACACCATTATTTTAAATAAAACCATGTCACACTTGACACAAAAATAAAGTCAAAAGCCCTTCAAAGCTTTAATCTTGTTGCTTAGAAGATATAGATAGTACCATCAGCCATTGTTTCCTGAACCACTTTAAGTTCTATCATACAAGCAAGCAGTAACCGTTTGCAAACTGCTTTAAAAAGCTATTGTTAAATATTCTTTAAAGCAATAATGCTTATGGCATTTAACATGAAACCATTTACCATTTCTTTTACAGATATTTATATTCATGCTCAGCTGCTGCATTGCCTTTGGACTGGAAGATATTAATTTTCCTCCAGGTCTTAAAAATGAAATTAAAGAAATGTCATTCTCTTTATGTAAAAATTTTTCCCAAAACATGCTCACGTAAAAAATTTTCAAGGAAAAAAAACCCCAAAACCCAGACTAAAGAAACATCCCAAATAAACAAACAATTAAATCCCTAACAAACTTATAAACCACTTAGAATGATCAGTTTTAGTCTTAAAAATTTCCTTTCTTTTCACAAAAAGAAAGTAAAAAATACACAAAAATTGGTCAGTTTATTCAATCAGAAATTTAAACTAGCTTAAATCCATTTGAAGGATCAAATAAAATTTGATTTAACAAGATTTATTAAACGTAAATCTCAAAAATGTTTGTGAAAACATCTGTTTTGCTAGATATTTATCCAAATTGAGATTCTTCTGGTTTTACTATGCATTTGTTAGTGAATGAGATATTAATAGCAAGAATTAACTCACTGTAAATGCTTAAAGTGACAAGTATACATTTGTATATGACAGTATACATATTACTGAAATAAGTCAAACCAGAAACAGTGAATTTTTAAAGCAGGTTTTAGATAAACTAGTAAACAGACATTTTGTCATTTTTATTCTTTTCAATAATAATTGCTTTTCTCTACCTATAATTTCAATTAAGTGTAACATTTAGTGGTTTATTTACATAGTAAAACTTTACTAACAGAACTTCCCTCAGTGTTTGTCAGTCCTTCCAGAGCAAAGCATCATCAGCTCTCAAGACATTCAATCATCTTCTTATTGGCAGTATTCATCCTAGTTGTGTCTGAATTCCTTAGGAATTCAGAAACTGAAAACTTGACATGGTAAATCGTCTTCCTTTTTATAATGAGTTTCTACATATTTAGCCAATCATTGTAAGAAAATGCAATGCATTATTACAGTTTGAGATTGAACGTAATTAGTATTTTTACATTTCCCTTGTCCTATGTCCTTAGTATTACCATCGAAAAAGTATTATCATTAAAAATAGTTGAAAAGCCAACTTGCAGATTGTGAGCATGATGGAAGTAGCACTGCCCCTAAAACTATGAATGAGGATTCATGAAATATGCTCTTTGTAACATTATCATAAAATATAATAACATTTTATTTCATCACCACAGTTAGGCATCAGTCACTTCCCTTGGTGTATATTAGTCAATTGAGTGAGACTTGGTGATGAAAATTACCCTCCCCACAGCCCATGGAGATCCACCATGGACCAGATATTCCCCCTGAGGCACGTGAAGAAATTCACATTGCAGCAGGGGGATGTGTCAGGATCTGTGAGCCACTGGGAAGATTATGCTGGAGCAAGCTCCTATCAGGACCTCTGGACTTGTGGAAAGGAGCACACACTAGAGAAAGTTTTCTGACAGCATCTGTGCCCCAAAGGAGATCCATCCTGGAACAGTCTGTTCCTGAAGGATTGCACCCCATTGGAAGGACTGGCACTGTAGTTCATGAAGACTGTCTACTATGAGTAGGACCTCACACTGGAACAGCGGAAGAGTATGAGGAGGAAGGAGATTAAAAAAAAATATGTAATGAACTGATTTCAGTTTTCCATTCCCCTGCATTGCTTGGAGGGAGGACGTATAGAAAAGCAGGAGTAAAGTTGAGGCCAGGAGATGGGAGGGATGGGGGAAAAGGTATTTTTAGATGTGGAAATGTACCTGGAATTTCTGATGTACAAGCTCAGTATCTGTCAACAGTGTCCTGCTGTGGGAAGGGTCAGTAAGATATTGAGTTGCATCAACAGGACATCATCATCCAAAACCATGATTTATCCCACTCTACTTTGTGCTGGTCAGGCCACACCTGGAACTGTGTGTTCAGTTTTGGTCCCTGCTCTACAAGAAAGATGTGGTCAGGCTGAAGAGGGTCCAGAGAAGGGTCACAAAGATGATCAAAGGAGTGGAAAGCTTGCCATATGAGGAAAGGCTGAGAGAATTGTGTTTGTTCAGCCTTGAGAAAAGAAGGTTCAGGGAAAACTTCACTATGTTCTAGTACTTAAAGGACGGCTGCAAAGATGGAGAATCCCATGGAAAAGACAATGGGTAATGAGTATAAGTTACTCTTGGGTTATCCTGGTTCGACACAAGAGGAAAAATTTGGGCAATGAGATTAATCAGCCATTGGAATAATCTCCCTGGGAAAAGGGTGGATTCTTCAACCTGTGTACTTTTAAGATCTGTCTTGACAGTGTGCTGCACCGTCTTATCTAAACATTGCTTTTGTCAAGAGAGGTTGGACCAGATGATTTTTGAGGTCCTTTCCAACCTGGTGTTCTGTGATTCTATAATATGATATTGTCTTATTAATTGGCAATAAGTTAACTTTATTACCTCAAGTCAAATCTGTTTGCCTGTGGTGGTAAATACTGAGTCATTTCCATGACCTTGTCTCAATCTACCAGCCTTTTCTTTTCACCTGTCCAGTTGAGGAGGTGGAGTGATAGAACAATTTGGAGGGCATCTGGTCAATTTAACTCAATAAATTAAAAGAAAACTTTTTCTTAAATCTGTCCAATATTTTTCCAATCAAAACCCACAATAAACATCTTAATTCTGAAAATGTTCATATAAAATCACCTACCACGAGCTGTCATTAGACATCAAGGAAAGTTGGTCAGATCAAATTTCTATAAATTCCTCCCAATCTCCCATAAGGATCAAGGCCTTAATTTTCTAAGAATTGCAATATATACACAGTAATCAGGCCAAAAAAATTAGCCATTTGCTATTAATGTAAAAATATTACTTCATTTTTTAGCTTTATTTTTAAGGTTGTTTATCCAGTTACAGTTATTGGCAGCACTCTTCCTACTTATTTGTCTACTTGTGTAAAAAATCAGCAGCTAAATTTTAAACTATTGAGAAACCAACCAAATCCTAGTTGGTCTGGCGGATTGTATGTAGAGATGTTACAAGTTTTAAGACAAAATACACATAAATGTTAGATAAATATCTCCATTTAGTATCATGTTTTTGTCACCAGTAACTGAAAATATACTAAACCTTATCTACTTCCTCGTCTTTTAACTGAGGAGGAACTGCTGTGTTTGTAAATCATGAAAAGGCAAAGAAACTCCCCAACACCAGAAGGATGACTAAAATTATTAAAATATTTTTTCAGAAGTGATTTGCATACTAAACCATGCAATATGACAGAATATTATCAAAAACTGATCATATCTAAAATAATCTTATGCGTTTACCAAGAATGCTGATTGAGAAAGTACACACTTTTATATGAAAAACACACACATATTATGAATAAATATGTACATATGTAGAACATAGAAATACATACAAATATACACACAAACTTTTGATCACAGAGCTGCTATTTCACCTTATTGAAATTTCAAAATAAATTATAAAAAATGCATTCTAAAATAGATGATTGACAGATTGACAGATTTGATGAATTATCATCAAAATTTCATATAAAAAAATCTGACTGCTATTAGCTTGTGTTATTCCACTATTGAAGACATGTAAACCTGAATTGATTGGTGATATTTCAAAATGAGAAAAGAACAATGGTTAGAATGTTTACCTGGGTTTCTGATTTTAGGATACTTGAGAATCTCAAACCAAAAATAATTAAATTACACAAGTGTCTCATTAAATATTTGAAAGATTTCAGTGTTAGCATCTTAAACTCGCAATCTCCACAATGTATATAGTTATAAATGTATATATTTATAAATTTATATATTTACAAAATCATAAGCAACCCAGAGCGACGTGCTAAAGAAATTAAAAACTTCTCTGCTCTGATAATTAATGAGATTTCTATTTCAGATGCAAAGTAATATGGGAAACATTATTCAGTAACTACAAAGAAATGAAGTTATTAGACTGAACAAGCATCATAAATAAGATAAAGGAAACTATCATAGCATCATAGACTATTTAGTCACAACAGCATTTGAATATATTTTTCAATTTTTATTTTTATTTTGGGCTACTGATACACTCCTTGATCTTTTTCAGTACCATAAAAATACGATTGTGCATATTTACTGGGCACAGGTGAATCTGAAATGCACCCAGCATGAAATCTAAGTCATAATCAAGACAATGACCTTCAAATTGTTGATAGAGACATAATATACTATTGGAACAGATATATGAGACTTATAAAAGTAATTAAAGAGCAAAGGAGAGATATTTTACATTTGTAAAGTTTAGTTTAGTCCTTAAGAAAATCTCTTACAGATATAAATTTTCAAAGTGGAAAAATGAAAAAGAAGACTATAAGAAATTGAACTAAATTTAGAAGGTGAAATTGTTGGTATCATTCCTGAAGTTAGGGTAGCAATCTACTTAAACAAATATCAACAAAAACTGCTTAGAACATGATTATGCCTTATAAATAGTTCTTCAGACAAATATAAATTTGTCTTAATGTCTAACAGCCATACAGTGGAAGAATCAAATTTAAAACAAATGAATGAAATAAAAGCCTCACTGTTCTTAATTACAAATATTAAAAGAGGATCTGGGCAGGATACACACACACACACACACACACACACACACACAGGAAAGATACATTTAGCATTTAGATACAGTAATCTTTAATAGGAGTGAGGTGCCATATGGCTATTACGGTAAGGCAATTCGAAAATTCTTCCTGAAGTGTGCTTGATTGAATAAAAACCAAGATGTAGCTTCCAATGAAGTAGTTTCTCGATCATACACTGAGGAGCTCCTAGGAAGATCATCTCCCAGCCTGTGCATCCAACTACTAATACAGGTGGAAGGCTAAACTGGGTGCAATTACCTTTGATCAAAGCAAATGATTCTTTAAGAAAAGAAGGTCACAAGAGAAGGGTATGATTATACCTAACAGGAACAGCAGAAGTTATCATAGGGCTTTTACACAGGCTGACATGGTTTCTATGTGTTTGACAACCAGTCAGTCTGAAAAATCTGACATCTCATTTGGAATAAGTAGAAGATAGAAACTTCGTAAATTATTTGCAAATATAACTACAATTTTCTTCAGCTCTAAATCAAGCATTCTTCCTGTAATTAGGACCGGGAATCCAGTGTTTTTTCTACCCCAAATCTATGCGTCAAATAAGCAAAGCTCTTCACAACAAACAAAATCTGTGTCATCATCATCACATGTATGAGGAATGGAAGCTCAGAGAGGAAAAGAAATCTCTCTATAGATATCAAGTAAACTACTGAAAAAATGAAGAACTGGATTTCTTTCTACTGTCTTCCATTTGGCGTTCCTTTAAGTGTTTTTCCTTTAAGTTTAGGAGCATTACAATGAGAGCTAGTCAAAAGTTAGATTTTCTAGTTCATGTTCTCATGTTCATTTTTTTTTAAGCTTTCTGAGAACCTCAAGTTATAGTTTCACAATCCATTCAGCAAATGCTATAATTCTTGTTTAGATACACACAGCGCTCTCTAATCCTACACAGATTTTCTGACATCTTCAATTAACACACTTCACACAACAGACCTTGCTCTTAACCAAGCTTTCATACTCCTACCTTTGAGAAAAACATTATTCAGTAAAAGATTATATTTTTATGTGCTTAATAAAGCTTGCCTACACTCCCAAGGGTTTAGAACAGAAAAAAATTTGAGACATCGAACAAATATTAACAGTTGTTTGAAATTTTCTATGAAGAGTGATCTTATTGTGAGTATGATGATTCATTAAAATTTATTCATTTGAACAAATTATGAGTAAAATATAATTGGATGTCATCAGATGTTCACCCATACCTTGAGAGGACAGAAAAAAAAATCTTTTTTTTTTTTTTTTCAAGAACTTCCATCAGACTTCAGAGAACTCAACATTTAGAACTGCAATGCAATTAGTTTATTTGCTATTTTTATATATTAAACAAAAATAAAAGCATTACTTTTTTTCCATGACTATTCTTTGGAAGATTCTTTTTATTTTGGTGATATTTCTTATTAAAAAGGAACTACAGAATGAACTATATAAAAAATTAAGTAAGATAATAACCTTAATGGTGGAAGAAATATATGACAGGAACAATTTGATAATTGTTAAATTATAAATGACAAATGTTTATTTAAAGTTATTAGCAATTTTCAAGTCTAATTATATAATACCACCAAAAAATATTTAGCTATATTAAACAAAACTCTAAGAAACCAACACGTAATTTGACAGATAAAAGTCTGAAACTCTTTACTACTCCTGTAATGAAAAAGATAAGCCAAAAAATCAATGATTTTTATCTCAAGTATTGTACTTGTAGTCTAGCACATGACACTATTTCTGATTGGTTTTCTGCAGTACTTTATTAATTCATAAAGAGAATGAAAAAAAAAAAATAGAAATATAGTAGGACAGCATCTAGACCAAATAACTATTTTCATTCTTAAGAAACACATTAGGAATCAATTAAGTTGTAGAGGTGAAGAGATAGAAAAACTTTAGCTAGTAGGGAAATTTCTTCTTGTGGGCATTTAGAGAAAAAATGGTAAAAAAAGCTAAAAGCGGTTTGGTCATAGATAGCCATAGCTAAGGACATCATATAGATGACCTATCAGAATCAGCTGTCTCTCTCCAGGGTGTTCTCTCACCCTGACAGATACACTGCCTCTAGACAGCAGCCTGTGCTGTGGACAGCTTTCTTTTTGCATGACACTACAGCAAGTCATTCATTTTGCTTCCACTTTACTCAGCATGTGTCATTAATTAAGGTTGAAATATTATTTTACTGTATCCTTTATAGACTTCAGATGGAAGTTTATCATATATAGTAAAAAAAGTATTACAGAAAGTAGGATGCACTATAAGAATCATAACATTTTTTATACAGCAAATACAGAAATACTTAGTAAGTTACATGCCAACCTTGACTCTAATATCAAGAGCTGGAATGAAGACAATGAGAAGTTCATGATAATAATAAAAAACCAGGATGGCAAGCAAGTGGCTTGTATGTCTTGAAAAGGTCTTATGAATAAAAGGATGGGTTTTTTTTCCAGAAATCTTTTAAAATGCCAAATAGCTTTATACAAAGCTCTTGCTATCTCTCCCAGCATGTGCTGAAGCAGATAATCTGTCTCTTCTTTTCTGCAAGAGTTTGATACTCTACAATTGATTTCCAAAAAACATGGTATAAACTTGAGTTCATGAGTATCACATTAACCAACTGAGAATAGACTGACAAGATAGTAGAGCTGCGCTCTTAGAAAATCAAATATGGGAGAGAGAGAGTAGCTTCCTCTGAAAATATCATTACCTGGGCTACATCTAAAAACTGCAAAGTCTTCTCCTTATGGTATTAGCCAATCAATCATTTCTAAAGGCAGACAAAAACTAGAACATCTTTCATAAGTGGAAAGGCTGCAGGAACTGGGGCTGTTTAGTCTAGAAAAGAGGACACTAAGAGGGGATCTCATTAATATATACAAATATCTAAATGGTGGGTGTCAGGAGGTTGGGACATCCATTTTTGTACAATATCTAGTAACAGGAAAAGGGGTAATGGGATGACGCTGGAACACAAAATGTTCCATTTAAAAATAAGAAAAAACTATTTTACTGTGAGGATGACAGAGTACTGGCACAGGCTGCCAAGGAAGATGTGGAGTTTTCTTCCTTGGAGGTTATCAAGAGCAGTCTGGACATGTTCCTATGTGACCTGATCTAGGTTGACCTTCTTCTGCAGGGGAGTTGGACTAGATGATCAATCACTATTAAAATTTCTACAGTAACTCAAAGGCATTTGGAGAGTGTGATTCTTCTGAGACCTGTACTCTGGTATGTCACAGAACCACAGAATGCTTGAGGTTGGAAAGCATTTCTAGAGGTCATCTAGTCCAACCCTTACTCATGAAAGGCCACCTAGAGCAGGTTTGTCAGGACTCTGTCCAACTGGCTTTTGAATATCTACAAGGATAGAGACTCTGCAATCTTGCTGGGAAACCTGTGCTAGTGCTCAGGCTTCCTCACAGTAAAAAAAAAGTGTTCTCTGGTGTTCAGATAGATCCTCTTGTATGCTCAGACAGATCTTTATTGACTCTTGTCCTGCCATGAGACATTACTTCTTTGCACCTTCCCTCTAGATCCCGTTACACATAGATAAGATTGTCCCTGAAACTTCTCCAAGCTAAACAGTCTTAGCTTTCTCAGGTTTTCCTCACAGAAGAGATCATAGAATCATAGAATTTTTGGGGTTAGAAGAGACCTCTAAAGATCATCTAGGTCAACCCCCCTGCTCAAGCATGTCCACCTAGATTGGGTGACATAGGAATGCATCCAGACATATTTTGAAAACCTCCAGAGTAGGAGACTCCAAACTCTCCCTGGGCAGCTTGTTCGAGTGCTCTATCACCCTTACAGTAAAAAAGTTTTTCTGTAAGTGAAACCTTTTGTGTTCCATCTTTTGTCCATTACCCCTAGTCCTATCACTGGACACTACAGACACTACGAAAAGGGCTGCCCCATCCTATTGGCATACACCTTTTAAATACTTGTAAGCATTAATTAGATCCCCCTCAGGCTAAACAATTCCAGATCTCTCAACCTTTCCTCATAAGGAAGATGCTTCAGTCCTCTGACCTTCTTGATGGCCCAGCACTGGACTCTCTCCAGAAGTTCCCTGTCCCTCTTGAGTTGGGGAGCCCAGAACTGGACACAGTACTCAATTCGTGGCCTCAGTGGTGCTGAATAGAGCTGAAGGATCACTTTCCTCAACCTGCTGGAAACACTCCTCCTGATGCAGCCCAGGATGCTGCTAGCATTCTTTGTGGCAAAGCCACATTATTTCTGGCTTATGACCTATCTTCTACTGAAAAATACTCCCAGTTGAGATACAGATATAGACTATTTCTTTTTCTTAAAAAAAAACCCACTTAATCCAAAAATTAATCCATCCAGGTACTGACTATGGAGTAGAAAGTACTTACATTAAGTAGATTTCCAGTCAAGATTTAGGGACCATTAAGATTTTAGGGAAAAAAAAAAAAAATGCTCTGTATTTTATATTGGCTATAGGTAGGTCACATCCCAGTCACTACCATATTATAGTGAAAGATGATTTTAGGGAAGGCTTCACTCATTCACTCTTCCATTTTCAACTTGACAAACTTCTAGATAGACTACATAGGGAGGCTCAACTAACTTCTTCCAGGAAGATGTGCTAAATCTGAGGGAGTTCAAGATTCCAGTTTGAGAGCTGAGGCCTTTTTGGTTCAGCTATGGATTTTTTGCCCTAGGCATTTTCAGAAAGGAAAATGCAACTTTACTCAAAACTCCAAAATCGTGTTTCTTAAGCAACATAGTTGGAAAGCCCTTAGTATTCCTGAAAATCTAAAGGAAGGAACATGTAAATAACTTCATCGTCAACCTGTGTCTACAGTCAGTTGATTATATAATTTATGTGTTTCAAAGTTTAATAATTCAAAAGAATCTATTGTTTCTTTTTTGACGCAAAGAACAGTTTTGACATCAGTGTCAACAAGACTTAAGTCTGAAAATTTGCTTTGCTTTATGTTGTCAATTAGAATTCTTTTTTTTTTTTTTGCCAAGCCAATACAATTAGATTACTACAGAGACTTCATTACAGCCACAGGCAGGACAGCAACTGAGGTACACAATATTCTCTTTATGATGCCAGAACTCACGGAACAGTTACTGGAACAACTGTCTATAAAAGGACAATAAATATTTACATCTTGATTATTATTCTCCAATAAAGTTATCACTTCAGAAAAATGGATACCATTATTACTTAGAGAGAATATTTACGTCTGTTCTGTGTTTAACATATTTAATTGTAATGTTTGCTGCACAATGAAGTTCACAGCATGTTAACAAGAATAAATAACCATGTAATGAATAGAATTATGTTTTTCTCACTATCCTGTGACTTGAAATGTTTCTAAATAGTAATGTGCTATACTGAATTCTTCAGGAAGCTGGATTCACTCAAAATATATTTCAGGATGCACTATTTTCCAGTAATATGCTTTTTAAGTTACATTTTCAATAAACAGAACAATTCCAATATACTTTCAGTGTATTTTTTAAAGAAGATTTGGTTTCAAAAGTTAATTCATTATTTCATGTTATTTAGCTTTATCACCATCTAAATTTGCATATTATATATTAGAATGCTTTGAGGTGCTCTGCCTAGCTACACTGCTAATGTAGTGTATCATAAGGATAACATTAATTAAACTATGTAGGCTCACAGAAGCAGTAGCAGCAACACAAGATTCGGTACAGCTTTGTTGCCTCAGAGAAATGCAGACACCTGAGGAGACAGATAGATGATGAATAGACTCCTGAAAGACAGCACCATACAGTACCAGTACTTCTTATAGCTCTCTAGACTTTATCTTAAATATTTCTACTGTCAGATAAACAGATTAAATTTGTCTCAGTGAGGAAATTCTAAACGTCTACTAAAATAGCAATAAAATCAGGAAAGCACGGTAATCATTAGATTTCAATTTAAAAAAAATCACCACTTTTAATCCTGATGGGCTTTCATCTCTGTCACTCCACATATCTCAATAAGGCAAGATATGCCCACAAGCACAGTGATCAGGACTTCATTACATCTTCTACTCAGCTACCTTAAGGCCACTGAGAAGATTAGATGGAGGATGCATTTGTTAAGGACATTCCATCAGGAGAAAACCTGGCAATCACATCAATGAAAGACAGTAGGACTAATATTTCACTAGATTCACACAAACTGACGCTAGTTTTCCTCTGTAAGTGACACATTTGGTTAAAGTAGTTCTTGCAGATAGTACAGATGAGCTCTTGCAGATGAGCCTCTTCTTTGATGCAAGTTGGCAACAATACCAGGCCTCAAAGTGACACTGAGATGTAAATTCACCAGTTTAATCTTAACATGAATTTGATGACCTCATTTTCAATATGAATTTCCCATCCTTTCAGGAGATTTCTTAATGAATTATAACGATAGCAATATGAAAACAAATATCTTTGCCTTACAAGAACATAATAATGGATCAAATCTTACTGCTATCCACAGCTCTAAAAATATAAGCTATATTTCACCTGTCTATTTGATAGAGTACAGTCAGAAAATGATAGAAGATAGATCACACTGCCAGAATCTGATTAAAAAATGCATACATATATATACAGCAATCTCTCGTTTTATAGCACCTGGCAACATGCAGTCCTGCTCCAACTTAAAACAACAAAATTTAAAAACTGTAACTACAGCTGGATTTTACCATGCGATAAATAGTAACATTTTGGTTACCACCATTGTGCTCTCATGAACACTCATGAACAACCCAATACATAAAATACTCTGAGAGTATGTCAGTGAATCAAATAGAAAATAAAAACAGATATCAATTATTTAGCTGTAATTTGACCATGTATTTCTGATGATAATACAAAACAGAGGAGAACACCCAAGTTGTTTGCACATACACCAGGAATCTAAGATGAAATTACAGCTCCGTTTCTTAAGTTTACATATTTTCAATTTTAATATGATAGATGAGATCAAGTCTCTAAATTGTTTCCCTTTTTGTCTTCAGCATTTCCTCTCTTCAATTAAGCTTCCTCATCTTCCATGTTACTGATGAATGTAACTGTTCATTGTGATTAGTAGTCTTGTAATTTGTAAATGTCATTTCACAGTGATGGCAGTGTCTGTTTTTTACAAACAAACATAGCATTTTAATACTGTAAGAAAAGTCTTTTCAACCTTCAAGCACCTGCATAACCAAGGACATCTCACACAACAAAATGCCATACCAACAGATGCTTAATATGAAGTGCAACTTGTAAAACTTTCAAGTAATAATAACTTTTAGAATCACCTTCCTCGATGATCTGAAAAGGCATTACAAAACTAACAGTGGAGTAGTGTCCACTTGTTTATTAAACAAAACTCAGATTTTTTTTAATGCACTTTTAAAATTACTTTCAATAACCAAACAATTCTATCTCATGTTTTAAAAATAAAAGGACTTTGATTTTCTTTTCAGATTTTAGTTGATATTTTTTTAAAGAAATGTAACAAATATGCTTGAAAGCTCCTAAATGAATTCAGATCCCAAGGCAAAAAACATTATGACAATATTTTCAAAACCCACTTTAAACCTGATTGACTGCAATACTCCTTTAGAAAAAGAGATCTAAACTCCTAAATTTCCTTGGAAAAATTTATACTTGGAAACTTTTTCCTCATAAATGAAAGTAGTTGACTTTATATTCTTATAATGATCTCCACATTTTCACTTTCTCTGTTCCATTTTTGTTGGCATTTTCCCCTTCCAGAAAAGGCATGCAGAAGTATATTCATTCGCTAACAGCCAACTCATTCATATTTAGCAGGATACAGAGCACTGAGGATACAAACTCAACCACACAAGAGTTTCTGCATTGAACAGGGGTTCCAAGGACTTGTTGATAATGAACACATTTAATATTTAATGATTAAATCATAGAATCATAGAGATTGAAAGGGGCCTGTAGAGATCATCTAGTCCAGTCCTCCTGCAGAAGCAGGTCAGCCTAGATCAGGTCTCATAGGAACATGTCTAGGAAGGTCTTGAAGACCTCCAAGGGGACTCCACAACCTCCCTAGGCAGTCTGTGCCAGGCCTTCCTCACCCTCAGAGTGAAATAGCTTTTTCTTATGTTTAAGTGGAACTTTTTGTTTTTCAGCTTCATCCCATTACCCCTTGTCCTGTTGCTAGATACCATCAAAAAAAGGGATGTCCCAACCTCCTGACATCCACCATATATATTTATAAATATTAATGAGATTCCCTCTCAGTCTTCTCTTTTCTAGACTAAACAACCTCAGTTCCCACAGTCTTTCCTCATAAGGAAGATGCTCCAGTGCCCTAGTCATTTTGATGGACTCTCTCCATAAGTTCCCTGTCCTCTTTAGCTGGGGAGCCCAGAACTGGACAAAACACTCCAGATGAGGCCTTACTAGGTCAGAGTATAAGGGGAGAAGAACCTCTCTTGACCTACTGGCCACACTCTTCTTGGTGCATTCGAGGATGTCATTGGCCTCCTTGGCCACAAGGCCACATTACTGGCTCATGGAGCTGCTCTCCAGCAGGTCAATCCCCAGCCTGTACTGGTGCATGGAGTTGTTCCTCCACAGATCCAGGACTTTGCACTTGCCCTTGTTGAACCTCAGGAGGTTCCTCTGTGCCCATGTCACATTTCTGCCACATACATTAACATATTAACAAGCAAAGTTGGCAGTATTGGGTTAATTTTTGGTTGTTTGGGTTTTTTTTTTTTGTTTGTTTGTCTGTTTGTTTTGATTTTTTTAAGGCTTTGAAAAAGGTGGTGTCAACATTATAGTTTAAACTGTAAAACTGAAATCAGGTAATTTCTAGGAAAAATCTCTAATTCTTTCAAGTACTGTAGGAAATCAAGTAGGAAATTAAGAGAGATTCAAGTTTTTATTTATATCTCATCTTTACTATATTCAACTACCTTCAGTTCTTTACTGAAGTGAACTACACTAATGTCTAATGGACTGATAGTCTAATGCAGGTGTAAGTTTTTACCATTTCCCTCAAATGACTAATGAAAATTAAATGAGACTCACACTACATATAATACATTCTCCCTGCTGTGAAAACAAGAAAAAAATCAATATAGCTTGACGAAGAGAAGATTCATTGAAATAGAACAAATGAAATTTTCTTTTTATACTAAGAAGAGACTGAAGAGGAATATAGTGTCTACGTCATTTCATCTTCTGACATATTTGTAAGCACTGTTGGAAGAATGGAAGAAAGAATAATTACTCTTCTCTAGAACTATACTGAGACAGCTTTATGAATAGAGAGCATGCAGCTGCCTGTCCCTGCAAGAAGCTAGGGCCAGCAAAATGGAAAACTGACAAATATAAAATGCTTAATTAATTGGAGACTCTGTACACAGATGTCATTACTCAGTATGACTCTTGTGAACCGGATATTCAATGATGTTTAGGTAGAATAAAGAGAAAAGACAAACTCCTTAATGATCTGGAAGAAGAAAAAGACTGTATAACAAATGCTATTGTCAAAATCAAAGAATCATAGAATGGTAGGGATTGGAAGGGACCTTTAGAGATCATCTAGTCCTGCTAAAGCAGGTCCACCTAGATCAGGTCTCATAGGAACGTGTCCAGATGGTTCTTGAAGATCTCCAAAGAAGGAGACTCCACACCCTCCCTGGGCAACCTGTGCCAGGGCTCCATCACCCTTAAAGTGAAATTTTTTTTTCTTATGTTTAAATGTAACTTTTTGTGTTCCAGCTTTATCCAATTTCCCCTTGTCGTGTTGCTAGATATAAAAAGATAAAATCATGAGGAGATGTCCTCCAGAAGTCTATTTTAATCCCATAAGTGATTCAAACTGGAATTCGCAACTTATTAGGTATTCATGGACAAGAGGGAAAAGACTGCTTAATAAGTTGTGAGGAAGATTCGCATGATCCAATCAGTACAAGTATGCAAAGAAAGAATGCATGGAAAGAAAAGAAACACATTAAAAAAAAAAAAAGAGAGAAGAGAGAACTGTGGTACAAGCAGCAACACATTATGCAGTGGGAGAACTGGGAGAGAAGCCAAACATTCACTGTTCAAATTGGCAAAGGTAAGCTAATTCTCTGTGTATTTTGGGAAGGCAGCTAGTGCATCAGCAAAAAACACATTTGCATACCCTAGTAACTGCCTGTGAATGTCAAAAAGCAACTCTTACTGAAACTTTCAGTCATCAAAAATCTTCACCAACACAACCAAAAACAAAAGAAAAAAAAGAGGAGGGGAGGGGGAAGAGATTATTTCTTCAATAGTACTTTTTTACCATTCTATTGTACTTGTCATCAATAACCCGTAGTTTCCTTCAGTTAAAATCTGTTAGATTGATAATCAACATAGGTTATTTTTCAGAGTTAATTTGGCTAGTGTAAGCTGACCAGTAATTCATGAACACTTTGACCAGTATCTCAACATGAATAATAAACTTTATAACCATGGCAGGGACTACATTCTGGAAATACAGTGAAACCAGAAAAAGAATCTGCCATTTGATTTAATTCCTATACTTCACTCATATTTGTGTCAGAAATGTTCAGAATATTTCCTTTCCTACTTGTAGAGATTAATGAAATATAAAGCAGACTTTGCAAAATTCCAATTCAGCATACTGAAATTATTTCTTTATCTTGTATTTCTGATAAGGAATATTCTCCACAAAGAATTCCTATGTTTTGTATTTCTGATCAACAGATTTACTGCTAGTTAATATTAAATTCTGAGGATAAAGTCTCTAACACTTAAGAACAGTCCTACTGCATTGATAAATTTTTCCCAAGCAACACATTTTTGTGATGGATGCGTCCTATCCCAGGGTCTATTATCTCCTCTTCATGCAAACTTCTGGTAATGCAGCCTTTGAAGACTTCCTGCTTCCAGACATTAAAGGACTTAGGATTTTGACCTAAGACATTAGGATTGTTTCACAGTACAATCCAACTGTATGGAAAGCTAATTTATTACTATTTGCAGCATATTATTGAGACAGTTATCCTTTTATCAAAAATGACCTCATCATTGTCCTTTCCACTCTCAATATCCCTGTTCAAGCTTTCTCCAATCTGTGAAAGTAACAGGGAATCTAGCACTTTTAGGGTGCCAAAGCAACCACATAGTAAATACTCTGACAGTAATAAATGCTTATAATTATTTTCTCAGCTTACTGAAATATCTGAAATAATTTAGGGATTCTGATCAGATTCCTTTTAGGAATTAGATATCCCAGTCCTTTTCCTTCCTCTCTAAATGAGATGACTTCAGAGCAAGGCATCTTCTTCTTTGGCATGGATTAATTTCAACAATTTTGTGGTCAATACTAGTTGCAGATACCTAAATCCTCAGGCGAGTGGTTAACACATAAATATTTTTCTACTGGAACAAACAGTAGATAATTATTTTACATTGTGAATAAATAAATCTTTGTGTCTTACTAAGACTATATGTACATACTACATGAAATAAATATGTGATAAAGAGACTTAATAAACCAGACTGATTTTCCACTGCACTTTCATTCAGATTAACTGAATAGGATGCTTGACAAATGCATGCATCCAGCCTATGTATATCTGTTGTTAAGAC
This sequence comes from Colius striatus, assembly GCF_028858725.1. Lineage (NCBI taxonomy): Eukaryota > Metazoa > Chordata > Aves > Coliiformes > Coliidae > Colius > Colius striatus. The sequence goes on along the minus strand of NC_084761.1, from coordinate 68,756,342 downwards.
AGCTGCTTTCTTGAACAGCTAAAAAGGTACTAGAGAACTGCAGAAATACAAAACTGCCTTATTTATGAGTTGTGTAAAATATTAGGGATTTAACAATTAATAAAAGAAACCTCATTATGAGATTTGGTGACCCTATAATTTGCTGTTAAATTATAACCATCATTTCTCACTCACGATCTGTGGTCTGAGTCCCATGCACCACTGTTTCTGAAAACAATCTCCTGCTTAATTTCTAAAATAGCTACTGAAATTGTTTTCTTTTTTCAGCCTCTTGTCTCTTCCAGTAACCCATGATCAGGCTTAAAAGCCATTTTGTTGTTTATTTACTTCTAGCATTCAGATTCAAAAAGAGACATAATCAACATTGTGTCAAGCAGAATTACATGCAACTAACTAGAGAATCCTTCTTACTGTCCAATTCCAAAGACTACTGGAGATTATCACAAACTATACTATAGTGCAAAACTTGAAAGTCACAGATCTTCATTCTTGGCTTTTTAAGCACAATTAAATAACAAAAATTTAGTAATTAATAGCAACTCTAAGACTTTTTATTATCTTCCTTGTAGAATGACAGAAATGAAAAACATGAGCTTAATAATACATTACTATAAAGTACATTGATAACTGTGGAAAATATAGTCTGAAACTTTAAAATATGCACAACATTATTCTATATATACTGAAGTTCTTAATAAACAAATTAACTTTCCTGAACTGAAGACAGTAGTTAAGAGGAAACTGGAACATGCAGAAACATTAAACTTTTGCTTTGCCAATGCTTAGAAAATTGCTGTCCTGTGTACAACAGTTAACTACTAATAATTAATAAATATAGCTTTTATACAGCAGGTACAGCAGGAAACTCAGATTACCTGAAGAAGTAATTAAAAATGGTGCTACAGTTTTGGAATCAGAGTGAATAAGCAGGTAGATGGTAGCATTAAAATTTAGAATAAGTCATTTTAAATGTTAGTACTATATAAACACAGAAAAGAAGTTGGCAAGCAAAATCTCAGTGACTAGTCAAAACCAGATTATTTTCTTGAAGCTTTGATTTTATTTCATTCAGATTTTTTTGATGCAGGTCAAATACATAATTAGACAGGAATCTATTTGGTTAACATCAATCAACTGTTGTGCAGTCTTACACAATGGTAAGCCTCCAAATGAATAATCAACACAATATTGCTATGAATCTGAAATACTGGTTTTGGGTTTTTTTCAATTTATAACTCGTGAGAGATGAAGTCAAGTAAAAGAATAGCTAAGAGAGGCTGAAAAAATATAAACCAAGCATAGGAAATTAAGGGAATTAGATAACTTATAGAGTTTTACACAAAGAATAGTGGAGTAGGCCTATGAAAGTAAGTAGCAACAACTGAGTATTTGATTAATTTTGGGAGGGTTGCTTCTCAACTGAGGAAAAAGGTAAAATGTAAACACTTCATGTATCTGTTTCAACTCTGAAAGAATGATTTACTTTCTAATGAAACAGAGAATGTAGAATAACTACCTAAAAACTAACCACAGAACCAAGCACAATATGCAAACATAGTTTCAGAAAACATTTACACTAAAGGCCATAAATATTTTGCAAAACTAATTTCCAGTGGATTAGCTATGACATCATATATTTTGATGAGTTGATTAATAAATTAACTGATTGGATATCACAATTGTAAGTCTTTTTTACTTGATAATTTCATTTAAAAATTCAATGAATGGGTACACATGCCAGTGCATATAAGAAACATGAATTTACAGAACTTTAAAATTACTATTATGAATGCTAAAATAATTATACAGCAATTTTTTATTTTAAAATGCAGGAGAGTTCTCAAAACTTAACTCAGAGTAAGAAGACACTTGTTAAATGGAAAAAAACAATGTTAGAAATCATCAAAGGAAAAAGGAAAAGTGAAGCTGGTGGTGATCAGAAGAAAAAGGAATAGCATTTTTAGAATTTATAGCTAAAAGTATCATATTGTAAAGGAGGATAATAACTCTATTTCTACATCTCAGAGAATATAGCACTTCAAACACTGCAATATTGAATAACTGAAATACTGAAAAACAACTGGACTGAAAAAAAGAGGAATTATCTTTAGCTTCTAAAGTGAGTATTAAGAGTCAATCACTCAGTTTCTGTACACAGATTCTAGCTAGTGGAAGAAGATAAATTCTGTTTCTAAATTCTCTAAAAAGGCTTCACCTTATATGGTCATCACTAGAAACTGCTATTGGAGGAATGAAACATTGCACAGCTACTTGTTAGGCTGTCTGATGAACCACAATTTCTCCTCAAACCTTCTTAGTGTATGGAAAGCTTGCTTTGAGCCAAAATAGTATAGACTTCCCATCTGAAGCCTCTATCCCTTGTAATCAGGCACAAAGTCTTTAGTCAACTCCACATTTGTACACTGAGCATATGTTCAAATATTAATGGCTTTAATTCACTAAGCCATTCTTGGAAAACATAATAAAATGTTGACAAAAAGTACTACAAATATGTCTGTGAGAAAGAGAAATGTCAGATCCAAGGTCTATTTCTCCCTGAACCTACAATGACATTCGTTATCAGAAGAGCAATATGGTACTGTTCATGTGTAAGCTTACAATATGAACAACTTGGCTGGAAAAGAAATGCCTATCTCTTCAGGATTCTATGACAGGATGAGAGTTTACATTTATTAATTCAAAACATTGGGAACAGAGTAGGTAATCAATCCCTTTGGAATTATAAGGCCTAAAAGGCAATTGATTTTCTTATAAGATTTAAAGTTATCACAAATTGATTGTTTTGGGTTTTTTTGAAACTCCAGGGACAGGCTTACTGCTTTGTTTTAGAACAATATGCCTGGCTTTTGTACTTAGTAAATATTTCAACCCAAAATTTAAGTGATGTTATGTACTGCTAAACTAAATAAATTCTATGCATATGATATTACATTAGTCTCATTTTCATATATCTAGACTGAAAGCAAACATTTACAGTGCATAAATCAATGCAGAAAACCAAAAACCAGAGTAACCACTATCATTCATAATACATTTCCCTCAGAGAGCTTATATTGATATTCTTGTTTATCTAAGCATCATCTCATTTTATCATACAGACTCTTAAGTTTCAGACAGAACAAAACAAATGAAAGTGCTAAGTTTTTCCCTGAGCCCTCTCTGTGGGCCCTCTCTATATTTCACCTAGTGAATACAAAAGTTTTTCTTCTGGACTCTTCACTGTCTATAGTATACTTAGTATAGGAGAATGTGAAGTAATGCACTTTAAGCTCATATCCATTTACTGAGTAGTATTGCTCCTGAGAAACAGTAACTTCTTGTTTAATATGAATAAAAGTTAAAAGGAAAAGAAAATATTATGCTTACAGGAGACATTTATTGCATTCTTTAATTATAATTAGCTTCAATTATGAAGGATGTACTGTCAAAAGAAAATGAAATAAAGTTCTACTTTATGTATAAGAAAATACCATTGAAATACTCCGATAAAATTGGTTAGTAAGCAACTTTACCCCTACTTTCTGTCTTATGCATTCAGGTTATAGAATGTGTCATTTTTGCCTTAAAAGTCAAGGTTCTGGGACGTGATCTCATGAAATCTGATAGAGATGTTTTCAAGGCAATCTGGGATTTATGTAACTAAAAGTGAGACCTCTATCCTCTAGAGTTCTGTACAAAGATAAAGATATATTCTTGCTCAAGACACTTCTCTTTTTTTAGCAGGAATTTTCCTTTCTACTCTTTTCATGATGAGGCAGATTCTCCAAGTTATAAGAATTAGTATCTGCAAAAATGTATTTATATTTGCCTTATAGCTGATAATAAAGATTTCCTGCCGTGTCTTTATTGGCTGTACTATCTGGTCATTTGAATCATTTATCATATTATTCTCTTAAGACTACTAACAGAATCTTGAAATGGAAAAGAACTGAAAGACATTAACAGCATCTACAGTTTATGATGATTTGTCACAAACAAAATAATCAAGTTCCTTGTGTCATACTTTCAGCTAAAAAAATATTTTTATGTCCTAACTCCTCCCTTTTCTAAAAAACCCTGTTATTTCAAAATCAATGGGAAAAAAAAGAAGATGCCAATGATTCCGGAGGATAAATTGCGAAGAAGTCACACAAACTCAAGCAACTGAAGAGTCCTACATAAATGGTATATTTCACTTAGTCATCTAAGCTGCAAGTTCCAGCAGAAAGGATAACTAAAAGACTAAAATTAAAAGGCCAGATATTGCTATGAATGCAATACTTGTATGCTACTTATGCACTCCTTGACAGTCCAGACAGAGAGAAAAAGATCTTCGTACTTCTGTGTAGAAAAGAAACTGAAACTTGCTTAGCCTGTCTAATTCTACTGATAGCATAACACACAGGGAAACCCTCCATTGTGTATTTTTCACACTCCAGAATGTAAAAACAGTAAAATATATTTTAGCTGTATTTCAATTACTGTGCCATAAAGAGAGGTATGTATACTGTAAAAGTAACAGCACTTAACAAAGAAAAAGGAGGGGGGGAAAATACATAGAAGCGGCATACCAGGGAGCTTATTTGTGACAATTAGAAAACATCATAGGTAAGAAAAGAAACAAGCTACTTCTGCTGTAAGGGTGTTAGAATGTGTCTTTACTGACTGTTGAAGAGATGCTTGAACTGTAATTCAATATTCAATAGTGTTCTGGTATCATTCTATGATTCTATGATCATCCTCTATAGTCAATAACACTATAACATATGACACACTGGTAATTGATTTTTGACCTGTTCATGTGTTGTTGAAATTTCTGTGTTAGACAGTACATTTTAGTAAAATATAATTATATACATGTCTATAAAATATGTAGAAAGTACAATTATGGCACAAAAGCAGAAATCTCTAATTGCAATAATTCACTACAAATCAAAGTTTATGTAGTATTCAAGTTCATGATTCAGTGAGATAATATTATGAACTGATGGGTCCCCAAGAAAGCTGTTAAGACCTATCATGGTTTTAATCAGTATAAAACACAGTTTTCATATTTGACTAGTCGTTCTAAAGAAAAAGCACCTCCAAATAAAAATGCCTGTGGTTAATTAGTTTACAATTTATGGATTTGTATTTTCTTCATATAAATGATGAATTGACACAAGTATCTGTCAAAAACATGACTACCATGCTGTTATTGTAGATAGGTCACCATCCAACACTATTTAAAAACTGCTGCTTATAGGCATGTATTCTGAGCTTATAACTAATTAGTTATTGCTGTTCAAAATTAGATACATTATCAATATTTTCATATCTTAAAATATTATCACAATGTTGTAAAAAGTGTTATTTTCTTTCTTCAAATACATATTATCTTAAAATTTTAGCAGTTTTAAAATATATAAATGTAAGTATAGCTTACATTTACAATAACAACAAGTTTCCACACTGTCCAAATTTGATGCAACAATTGCCAGGTAAGATTAAAAACCTTCTTCTGATCCAAGGATATTTAGAAATATTTAAGTTGGGCAAGCACAAGATCAATCTCAATACATAAAACTGAAAGAGGATCCTTAAGATCCTAAACACAACATACTCACTCTATTCCTTCTCAGTCTAGTAATTGTTCTGATCACTGTTGTCATTTGAATAAAAATTTCCTATTTATTTCCAGAAAAACAAGCAAGCAATGAAAACTCTGAGGCAAGGAGAAGAACAGGAGAGAACAATGTGCTCAAAATTAATTATTTAGTTGTCACATTTGATTTAGGATACATCTAAACCTAATAAGATCTGCCAACCACAAATACAGTTTTAGATGTTCTAAAAGTGAAAATCTAATCTCCATCTGTAGGCCTGTTTCAGAGACATCAAAAGCTGTGTTGTTTTTTTTTTAAAAAAAAAGAGGTTTTGAATTAAAACTTCCAAATTCAGTAACTACTCCTCTCCAAAGTATATATTTTAAGAAGTACTATTTATTTAAATAAAAAAATCACAAAATAGTTTCTGAAATAAGTACAAGGAGTTAAATATTTTGTTTCTTTTGTCATAGAGGAATGTAGTCACCATAGAATACATTTACCTTCCTATGGTGAATTAAAACCTGTCTCTACTAAGCCAAATTGAATTGAGAAAATTTAGATTTTTCTTAATAATTAATTTTAAAACTACCAGATATAGTATATATGTGAAAATAGGTTCCATTCTTTTTTCAAAGAAAATTTCTTTTGGAAAATTTCCAAATATACTATTTTCAAAAATAGACATTTCCAGAGTTATCCAGAATATTTTTTTTTTCATTAAAAAAATAATTAAAAAAATAGCACAATAACATGTCAATATTCATTTTTCTGCTCTTCAATATTAAAAGATGCAACAGTAATCCATTGGAGGAAAAAAAAATATAGAAACCTGAATAGCAGTAAATGAAGTTTTTAAAAAGCAATTTATTAAACTGATCTTAGTTCACTTTGTATTTTAGTTTACAGAGACTTTGGTACCACCTTCCTAATAAAAGAACAAAAGTGCTTTATGCTGTTTGAAATAAGCAAGGAGGAGAAAAAAAAAAAAATACCCTTATTCTGTACGTGCTTTTACAACAGTAGTCTCTGCTCCTTATTTCAAAAGAGAAATCTGCAGACAGCTTTTCATTTTCTGGGTAAACTCTTTAATAGCAGCATAGTCTTCCCTATAAACTTCAATGCAAACAAATGTCTCATATTTTAAAAGCTTTCTTCCTTCTGGAACATCCAGAAATACCATATCAAAAATTTACATGCTAAATTTAAAATTTAGAATTTGTTCACAAAAAAACAGTGATGAGGTTATGTTACAATTTCTTCAGTTCCTGACACACAGCATTCAAAAATTTATATTTGAAAGTAAAGACTTCCACTTGTATAATAGGTTATACACAGAAACATCACTGGAAGAAATTAATAATATCCCATTTTACCAGAAACTCAAAGCAGTCTTCTTAAGTATTGTGTGCTTCTAGCACACAATTTGGCAAACCTCAAAATGAACTGGACTTCAAAATTGCCGTTCAGAGCTCCTTGCAGGGACATCCAGAATCACTGTGTGATGGCATGTTCTTCAAGGTTTTAAGATTAATGGTTTTGGTTTTATTTGTTTTCTGGTTATTTTTTAAGCATGTTAAAATCCATCATTTAAAAAAAATGTTCCTCTCTTTTCAATCAGTAGAGAGGTTTATTCTGGAGTTAATTTATTCCTGTCTTTTATTTATAATGCCTTTTATTTAGTTTTAAAAACTTTTGTTTCCTAATTTTATTTATTATTTGGCTCAATATCAATAATATTATAAGTTAATTACAAAGAAGTAATCCAAGGAACTACAGACCACCAAGCTTGATTTCCATTCCTGGCAATCACTTCAAAGACTGCAATACAGACTAATGTCACTGGGTATGTTGACAAATGTGGTCTATTTGAAGGAGCCAGCACAACTTCTGCAAAGGGAATTATTGACTAGGAGACATGCTGACTAGCTAGGAAGGTATCAGTACCCACGTGGCCAAGAAGAACAAGTGGGTAAAAATTATTTAGGCTTTTAGAAAGGCACTAACAATCTTAACCAGCAATGTGACTTAGAAAAGCTAAGAAGCTGTTGGATGGAGGCAAAGCTTTTGGTAACAACTGGTACTGGTTTTATTCAATGACTTCATTAGTGCTTTGCAGAAGGCAGTACACTCTAAAATCTGTATCTGCAAATAATATTCTGATCTTCTGGGTAGTCGTACCACTCCTAAAAATTCTGCCACATCAAGTGAGTGGAAAACATCTTGGCAGATGATCTTCAGAGTCATTTTAAGGTATTGTACCCAGGGAAATTAATCTAAGGCATGCCTATATAACTGTGAACTAAGAATAGAAATGAAAGAAAGGGATCTAGGGGGTCATTAGCGATGCTTCTCTGAAATTATCAGTTCTATGTATAACAGCAGCCAAAATAAGCCATAAAAATGCTGGGAATGATTTAGGAAGGATACTGAGAACATAATGTCATTTTGACACTCTAGAAAACCTTCATTAATGTCTCTACAGCCTGCTGTTTGCCTAGAGTGTGCTAAGTAAATATTAAACAACAGCTGTTTTAAAGTAAATCATGAAAAACTTCCATATTAAGTTCTTTAGATTGACTCCACAGATGGAACAATAAGTTCAAAAAAACCACACATTACAGTAGTAAAACAAATGTCAACTTTCAGACACTTAACTAGTCTGATGAATACATCTACTGCATGCTTAAAGTTACCTTCTTCATGTTATTGATATTATTCTTTTTTTTTTTTTTACCAAAAGAAAACTCGGGGCAAATCTTCCAATACTTGGTAATGGATAATTTAAATAACAGAGCATTTCAAGAATTAGTGTCAGGTGTCTTCAGAGGAAAATAATTGTACATTTAACATGCCCAAAGACATAATTTCCATTAGTAAAAAGACAAAGTCATAGAATGGTAGGGGTTGGAAGGGACCTTTAGACATCATCTAGTCCAACCCCCCTGCAGAAGCAGGGTCACCTAGATCAGGTTACACAGGAATGCTTCCAGACAGGTCTCGAAGACCTCCAAGGAAGGAGACTCCACAACCCCTCTGGGCAGCCTGTGCCAGAGCTCCCTCATCTCCACAGTGAAAAACTTTTTTCTTATATTTAAGTGAACTTTTTGTGTTCCAGCTTCATCCCATTAACCCCTGTCCTGTTGCTATCTACTATAGAAAAAAGGGATGCCCCAACCTCCTGACATCCACCCTTTAGATATTTATAAATGTTAATAAGATCACTCCTCATTCTCCTCTTCTCCATACTAAACAGCCCCAATTCTTGCAGCCTTTCCTTGTATGAAAGATGTTCCATACCCCTGATCATCCTGGCCCTGAGCTGGACTCTAGCACTTCCCTGTCCCTCTTGAACTGAGGAGCCCAGAACTGGACACAGGACTCCAGATGAGGCCTCACCAGGGCAGAGTAGAGAGGGAGAAGAACCTCCCTTGACCTGTCAAATATCATAACTGCTACCCAAATTTCTGAAATATCTTAAAAGCCATTTAAAGAAACACAAATACTACAAGTGAGATGAGTAGTAATATTACAAGGACAGAAAACAATGAAAGAAATAAAACCCTGTGTATATACAATAAACCAATCTAACATAGCAGAAAAGTTATTTCCAGAGGAAAGAAATGAAAAAGGGAGTCATTAACAGTAAATATAAGAATAATAACATGGATTAATTTTATGTGACAACCATCTTGTTACTGTTTAGTTTTACAAAGGTTTCTATACATAAATGCTAAACACATTGTACAAAATGGGTGATAGGGACAAATCTGAATAGAAAATAGATGTAAGATATATATATACACATATATCACATTAACATTGAAATATTATGAGAAAACAATTTTAGAGTGGTATGCACAAAACTAAAAATTGCTTACATAGGTAGAGGCTGTATATGATGGTTAGCAGCTCCTCTCTCTCATTGCTGTATTGCTTAACAATTCTTAGGGAAAACATAACTAGTTTACTATAGCTGATTTTGTCAATTTTATCTTCTATCAAAAGTATGACTTGCAATAGTTTTAGCATGCTGTGAGTAAAGCTGCATTGACAGAGAACATGGATGCAAAAATATCAATGTTTCTTCCATGGCCTTGTCTTTCAGAGGCTTGGCCTTCTTGACCATGCGCTGCTCCTACAATGTCTGAAAGATTTTCTATTTCTGATTCTATCAGAAAAAAACAGAAGCATTTATGATTAACTTTTATGATTTCTTGTTTTAAAATATATATCATCACTACCAATACCCCCTGTCCCAAAGTTTCCTATATACTCTGTATTTTTGCATCACAATTCTCCCCAACTGTCTTCTTTCCATCAAATTTGTGTCAGTGAGGTCATTATTCTCATAAAAATACTGGAAGAGTTTTGTCTTATGCTTTTCTGTCACCAGCATGTTTGAGACCCTCAGTCTCCTGGCAGTTCCTTGCCATTTTACACTTTAGTTTTGTCACTACCTAATGATTGGTTGAAAAACCAGAATTTATGTATGAGTTGATTTCTAAAACATGTTATCCTCAACCCTTTTCACATGTATTATTTCCTACTGCTTTTGTTAAGAAGAACTATAAATAACCATTTAAATTACCTTGAATGTAATTTAGGTCAATTTACCTAAGTATTAAACCACTTCCTGTTGGCTTTTGATGATACTTCTCATCACTTTAGGAGGTCCAACAGCCTCTGCAACTACAACACTGTGAACTGCTCTGTCCTGCACTATCCCATAAGCCATGCACTGGGACTTTGCCCCTTCATCCAGTATTCAAAAAATTTCCAGAGAACCACTAATAAAATCTGTCTTCATCTGATTACCTCCCATCCAAACTCTTCCTTTAGAACTGATCTTCATCCTTTCTTGTGTCTAGACAATACATGGCCCTTGATCCTCCAGATCCTTTTGTAACAGGCTTCCTTTTAAAAATCTCATGAAGCCTGACACATACAAAATATAAACAGCTGCACAACATTCTACATGTAGTATTATTTCTCTGAACCATTTCTAGGAAAGTCAAAATTACCAAAATCAATGGTATAAAAGTATTACAGTTTAGATTACAAATAAAATGGATATTTAAGACACTACAAGATGTACTATGCATTGGTAAAGTCAACGTATACTAAAATAACAGCATAAAATATAATGACAAATGAAACACCTTGAAGAGGTTAGTCTCTCCAGGGTTAACATAATTTTAGAACACCTCAGATTCCAGAAGTAAACTTTAGGATTGTTTTTGCTACAAGAAAAAGGATTTTTGTATTATTCATTTATTATTATTAGTAAGACCTCCAGAGTATTTTTCTTGTAGGCTTGTCATATTCCAAGTAATAAAATGCAAACCTCTACATATAGGTAGCATCCTACCCTAATAAATGTCTATTTTTTTGACATAGCACATCAACTACGAAGATACTTACCGTGGAATAGTAATATATCTCACAGCTTCAACACAAATTTTTGCAAATGTCTGAGATGAAATGACCTGTGCAACAATCTTTCTAAACGTCTATATGATCCATAGGATTGATCTTCTCTCCTGCATCAGTAGACATAATATTCTCTATCAAACATTTTAATTGGTTTTTTTTTCTTTTTTTTTTAAAGATTATTCCTTCCTTTTCTTGTGGCAGGGAAGTGGGCAAATAATAAAGTATCTGTTACATTACATATATTATATTTGGAAACATTTGCCAGAGAAAAAGTCTTAAATACTTAAGCTTTTTATTTAATTAAGAATGCTCAGCAATCCTTCAAATCACAAGAAACCCAAATATATGCTTGCAGAAAGTTCTTCAGTGTCAAGTTTTGTCTCAAAATACATATTGTATCTGAAGTTGTTAAGCCTTCAAAACTAAACAATGGAAGGGGCAAAAAAAAAATCTTACATGACATTTCATTATGTAAGTGGTTCTGTAATAATAAGAACAAAAGTAAATAACACGGGAAAAAAGAAACAATTTGTGTGAAATTCGAGAAAAGAAATCTACATTAATTTTGTTTCCCCTTTTTTTATAAGTTCTTTAGCCATTTAAAATGGCAGTAAACAAAATAATACATAAATTTATTTTTTTTCAAACCAGCATGACCACTTTAAGAAGGCCCTTAGTCATGAATCAACGTTAGCTTACTAAATGGAGAATACAGATTTCAGCTATGACTAGTAATTTTTCAGAGCAGTTATATAAGCAGAAGTGCTTGTAACAAATACAAATGTCCATATTAATTTTTTACAATAACAGGTTAATGTATGCAGTATGTAAATATTCTGACTCAACTGAGTCAGTGACTAGTTTATGACAATTGTAGAAGTAGCAATATTTTCTAGAAAATGTGAGTTTTATTCTAATTACATGGTGCACTTAAAGGTCCTCAAATACCTGGTGAAGAATTGAATATGAAACTATGTAACAGGCTCATGGGAAATTTCAGGAACACTTTGGCTATAAAGTGGTGGCAAGTAACTAATCCACAACCATTAACTCTAACAATGAATTTGAGAGAAATTCAAGAAATTCATTAGCACTCCAGGACATATTAACAAAACAAGTATCCAGTTCTAATCCTATAGTCATACTCCTTAGGTCTTAGAATATTAAGATATTTCAGACTAGTTTCAGAAATTACAAAAAAAACCCACCAACGAACTAAACACTCAAACAAAAACCCCAACAAAACAAATAGCCCCAAAACCCCACCCAAATACATCAGAATATATTCAAGCTATTTACACTTTTTATGTAAAGGAATTATGCTCCCTTTTATCTGGAGATGGTAACTAATATAAGATTTTACCATGCTGACAACTAAACTGATAAAAAATAGGCATAGAAATTTTACAGAGAATAAAAATGATATATTTTGTTTTTTTCAGTTTTCTTACCAACTCTAACAAGAAGTATTTCTTTAGAATTTTCTAGAGTTGTTACATTTCACTACCATAAATAAAATTTTGAAATGAATGCTTAACCTTACAAAACCAGCATCCCTTTTGGAATGCTATGTCAACTAATTTTGCAAACAAATAAATAAATTAAGTGATAGATGTGACTTAATTTGCATATTTGGGAAAAAAATCCCCAAACTCAAGGTACATATACATATTGACAGGAACACTAAAGTTGTGATTACAAGATAATGTGTGATTTAAAGTCTTGTAGGAAATGTGCTTTTCCATTGTTTTTTATGTTTTTAGGTTTAACTTAGGTCAAGCTAAGGGGTTTCTAAAAATTACTTTTTTCTTTTCCTTTTCATAAAAAAGTATACGCTTCTACTTAGATGATAAATTTATGAATCCTAAATGAAGAGAGGCAAAGAGAAAATGTTAAAACTACCTTGAACCACCAACAGCTTTGATAGGGATCCTATTAAGTTTCCTGTAATCATATCTTTTATCAACTGGAAAATGATTATTTATTATACTTCTTACACTGTACAGAAAAAACATAAGCTATCTCTTTGAACTGAGAAACTCTTCCTTTCTCGCTAGTACTATTAGCACTAATAACACTAACTATTCTAGTTTTCTATTTTAACCTCTCCATTATAAAAGACACAGTTTCTACAAGAGGCATGTTCCATCTTCCCAAAGCCTTTCTAAAACACAAGGAATGCACAAAGCACTGATTGTCCACTGATCTACTACTACAACTGAATGAAGCAGAAGATACAGAATTAGATCCATCCCTAGGCCTAATTTTTTTTTCTAATGGTTGGGTGTTATTTTCTTGATTCACTAAAGTAGATAACCATTATGTTTTCACATTTTCCCACATATATTTCTTTATCCTATACATCAACAGGTAACAACCAGAATATATCAATGCTATGCCAGTCTTCCTCTAAATAGCACCAATGACTCCATTGCAATAGTGACTGCTGACTAATCTTATAGTAAGAACAATGTAAAATCTCATAATACTTGCTACAAATATTCCTTTACTGTTTTTTTTTTTAATCTGAGTGTAGCAGAATTAATATTATGATGAAGTTTTTTTCCAATCTTAAAAATATAATTTCTTGGAATTTATGAGAATAAGTGATAATGACAATCAAAACTGAAAATGAAAATTTTATCAGTACTTAGGACAGTGAAGAATGGCTTTTTTTTTCATGGATGGAGTGAGCAGCATGGAAAATTCATTTTTCCAGTCATTAGACTCAATTTCCTTGTCCAGAGTTACATGCAACCATGATTTTGGGGATTGGATTGTGTTGATGGCTGCATGCATAAATAATTCGGGACAGGTTTTAGAGCCCTTACAGTAAAAGCAAATGCAAACATGCAACTAATGCTTTTGGACATGTCAAAATGCAAGTAAAATACCAATCAGTTGCAATCTCCTACAACACATTACAATGAACTTGTTCAGTAAATAGAACCTGTTCTCAAACAACATCCAAATGATTGAATGGTTTATCTCCATGAAGGTAACACCTCTGTGATTAACATATTTGAGAAGGGCAAGAAGTTACTAAGCAGGTGCTAATAAAACCTGCAGGAAAAGAGAGGAGTGAGAATATGTGAGAATAAATGCTTTGCAGATGCCAAGGTCAGTAAAAAAAAGTGGAGAGGAGGTGCTCCAAGTGCCAGCGCAGAGATTCCTCTGCAGCCTGTGATGCAGCCTATGGTGAATCAGACTCTGTCCTTACAGCCATGGAGGCCTTGAGGGAGCAGAGATCTACCTGCAGCCCCGGGAAGACCTCATACAGGAATGGGTGGATGCCTGAAGGACCCTGTGACCTCATGGGGAGTCCATGCTGCAGCAGGTTCCTGGAAAGATCTGTGAATCTGTGGACAGACAGTAGCCCAAATTGGAACAGGTTTGCTGTCAGGACCCACGTGGGAAACCCACATTGGAGCAAGTCTGCTCCTAAAGTATTGGCCCTATGGAATGGACCCACACTGGAGCATTTCATGAAGAACCGTAGCCTGTGGGAAGGACCTATATTGGAGAAGTTCATGGAGGACTGTCTCCTGTGGGACGGATCCCACATTGTAGCAGTGGGAAGTGTGAGGAATCCTTCCCCTGAGAGGAAGCAGTGGCAGAGACAATCTGTGATGAATTGATCATAAACGTCATTCCTCGTCCCCTTGCAATGCTGGGGGGAGGAAGTAGAGACCCAGGAAGAAGGAAGGCGTTGTGAGAGGTGTTGTAAAACTCAGTTTTTATTTCTCACTTCCATACTCCATTTAGACTGTTAATAAATTAAATCAGTTCTCCCCAAGTTGAGTCTGTTTTGCCTATGACAGTAACTGCTGAGTGATCTCCTTGTCCTCATCTCGACTCACAAGACTTTCAATATTCTGTCTCTCTCCTGTCTAGTTTAGGAGAGGGAATGATAGAAGAGCTTTGTTGTGCATCTGGCACCTAGATGGGATTAAATCATCACAACTATGAATACAGCAAGAAGAAATATGTATATAAATTTTAAGGTGCTTGGGCCAAGGAGGTTTATTTGGTGTTTGTGGTGCTGAGAACTCATATCTATACTGGCTATTCTCACGTGGCAGACTTAAAACAGTAATAGTAGGTGATGGCAAGAAAAAAAGAAAGAGAGCAAGATCAAGACCAAGGTTACACTGATCATTTGAAAGATCAGTTTCTGTATGTGGGCCAATTGTAAAATGAAACTGATCCCTACAAAACTTCCAGAGTTCAATGGAGACATCACAATTTTCAACTTGTGTAGAAATCAAGCTTGCAATACCTTCAAATTACTTTGATACTAGTGAAAACCACGTAATAAAACACATAAAAGGTAGTAAATGTACTTACAGGTATAAGTACGTATTTCAGATTAAAAGAGTAAGATAATTTTTTTTATGGATTAAATAGGAGGAATAAAGGAGAGTGAAATGACCAAACATTATTCTGAACAAGAGATTTTTTAAGATGGTAAATATATTGTAGAGAATCTTATTCTCCAAACCAAATAAGTGTCTTAAAGGCCTGAGAGGAACACATAGTCAAATACAAGCAAACACATTTATGTTTTCTGCATTTAGACAAACATTTTAGTGGTCTGCACAGTCTCGTTCATGTTTATCAAAATGACCAGTGCTCATAAAGAATTTGAATAAGAATGTGTCTTATGATTTTATATTGGGTAGAACATTTAACTAAAAAATAAACAAAATATCTGAGAAGTGCAAAAATTCATAAAACTTGTGAAATTTGGAAAGTTTCACATCACAATTTCCTCATTCAGAGCACAGAACACAGACTGTGTAACACTTCATTACTTTCATTTGGTTAATCAACGTCTACAGTCTCTTTTGCTGTGTTTCATTCACAGTGTATGTTGTATGCAGACTTCCACATAATTTTTCTAGCAAGTTCTCCACCCTCTATTGAGAAAGGGCTTTTTTGGATATAAGACTTCTTAATTTCTTGGTATCTTTTCTATAAAAATATTTTCCCCTTTGTCTTCCTACTGGCATATAAAATTTGATAAGTATAATTTCATATTCATGTCAATTGATGATCATAGAATCACAGAATGGTAGGGGTTGGAAGGAACCTCTAAAGATCATGTAGTCCAACGCCCCTGCTCAAGCAGATCCACCTAGATCAGGTCATTCAGGAATGAAACCAGGCTGGTTTTGAAAATATAAGATTACTATAATAAAAATAAAATATATAATCAATAAAACTAACTATAAATATAAATAATGCATAATAGGGTGTAATGCATCATATATAAAAATAAAAATTCTACTTTTCTATTATGAAGATGCAAAACAAATAAAAATTAAATAAAGTAATAAATCAATTATTTACTAATAGTACATTGATGAACTGCATAGGAAACTACATGTAATTCTTTATATTTTAAGAATTAACTTTAGAATAATTTTTTAGTAATAATATCATATTAGAAGTATGACAAGAAACAAAGTAATACCAGTCACACTTTCAGAATCTTATCTCTAGGTTAATTCATTGACTTAAACTATATAACTAGACTTCTTGCATACTCAACATAAAATCAAAACCTTCTGAGGCATTGACAAAAAAAAGGACTACAAACAGAAAGATATCAAAAGGAGACATTTTAATGAAAATCTGAGGAACAATGCTTTCCAGAAGGGATAATTTCTAGGTCTAGGAGATCTCATCCAAAACACTCACAGGTAGGAGTAAATTTTGGTCACATTCTGAATTTCAATTTTCCCACTTCTAAAGACTTATTTTTTTTCCTTTGCCAAATATAATTTCCATCCCACAGTGCCAGTCCCACACAAAGAAAAAAAAATCAAAAAAACCCCAAAAAAATCAAAACTCAAGGAAAATAGATTTGCAAACTATTAATGCTAAACAATGTTATGAGGTGTCTCATATTGGTCCTTTTATTGTAGCATAGATAAATCACTGAAATGTAATATATACCATTTCTGAGTATAGGTAGCTGGCAGATTATCTTCATTACTCATCTAAATATACCTGTTCTTCAGTGACGGAGAAGATATGACCCTGTGTAGTGTTTTGTATGGTGTAGTTCAATCTATGTTCGTATTTCACTCAGAAAAGAAAAGCTCAATCAAGCTGGACAGTGAGGGATAACATTCTGTCACCTAAGGTTCAGCTCTTTCTATGTTTAAGAAAAGATATTTACTGTTTAATGTACAGTCTCCTAAATGTGCTTTATACATCATGCATCCCTCTGTCATAATACTATTTTGCAGGGCTTTTAATCTCTTCTTTTTTTCTCCCAATGGATTTTAAACATATACTTCCAACTGCTACCATCATTACTGAATACAGATACATTTTTAGGGTGATGTGAAGAGACTATAAATAAGTCTATTATTTCAGTATTCTTTACTCATGGAGCCATTGCCAAAGCCCTAACTACTCTGCCAGCAAGAGCAGCACCAGGCTGTAGAATTCACAGGAAAAAAAATGAGCAACAAAAAAAAACTCAACCAAAAGTGCACCCTAGGAAAATAAAAGACTATGACAAGATAGATCACTTGATAGGCACCACAGGTCAGATATTTAACTGGGCTCCAGAGCAGAAAGAGAATTAAAAAACCGTATAGGTATAAAAAGTTGATAAAATATTTAATAAAAACATAAGATAAACAAATCAGGAAGAGTAGGTAATTACTGTTTCTTGAGGAGTGTTGTACAGTATAATAGGATCCACTACAAGAATATTTGTAGTAATGTTTCAGTTCTGCTATCCTGACCCACTGCATATTACATACAATCTCTTAGGACTACTGATACTTCTGCTCAACCTCATTAGCTGCAAAGATCTACAGAAAATAGGCTACACAAATCCAGTTTCGTTTGTTCCAAGCACGGTCTTGGAGATAAATTTGCAATTTTAAGCACAAAAAGATTACTAAATAATTCTTCTGCAGTGATGCTCATTTGCATAATTAAAAGCTGGCAACTTTTCATTCAGTGTTCATTTCCTTTACCTACTTGTAATATTATTCATTTTTAATTCAGTGTACGTAATTAAAAGGCAAATTTACAAGTTATAAATAAATAATACTAGTTATCAACTATCTAGTCTAAAATACACATTACTTCTGAATTTTCTGTTGCTTTGCATTGCAGAGTTACCCACATTCCCATCAATACAGAAGAGCAAAGCTTAGTTCTCAGGGGTATTTAAGATGTGAAGGATATACTTCTTTCTATTATCTAAGACTCAAGTATAAAGCTGTTCTGCTCCTGATTTGTACTAATTAAAAAGTAGTGAAAGTAGCCTAAAAAGGTGTAGGTGTTTAGTATATCTCCCAGGGTAAAAAAAAAACAACTCCAAAAACAAACAAAAACCACTCCAAATCCACACATACACAGGCACCATGCAGTGAAATTCAATCATTTAAATGAGTTAACAGATTGGCAGGCTATTTATCTAAAGCTTTATCTATTAACAGTAGCAAAGGATAAGCACCTTGACATGGTAAATCAGCTATAAATGTGGATGAACTGCCTTCTGAAAGTGTCACTAACTATCCAACAACAAAGCATGAACCATTCAGAGAAGCTAAGCTTCTCTTAATATAGGCACTGTGATAAATGTCTTAAATTATCCTAATGATCCTGAACACTGGAATAAACCATAACAGCAGGAAAAAGACATTATTATCCTTAATATTCCTCAGATATGTTTAGTAAATGAAAGATTTCTCAGTAAGGAAGGAACATACAAATATAATTTATATAAAAATATATATTTACATATAAATATATTTTATGCACAATATGCTGTACACAGGAAATATATAAGAAAAATATATATAACATAGGAATAAATGAATAAGAAACACTTAAGTGTGACTATGAGGTGGATTGAGAACCATCTGAATAACAGAGCCCAGACAGTGGTGATCAACAGCATAGAAATGAGTTGGAGGCCTGTGGCCAGTGGAGTTCCACAGGGATCGGTTCTGGGACCAGTCTTGTTTAATATCTTCATCAACGACCTGGATGAGGGGACAGAGTGTACCCTCAGCAAGTTTGCTGTTGAGACCAAACTGAGAGGACTGGCTGATTCCCCAGAAGGCTGTGCTGCCATTCAGCAGGATCTCGATCGACTTGAGAGTTGGGCAGAGAGGAACCTCATGAGATTCAACAAGGACAAGTGCAGAGTCCTGCATCTGGGAAGGAACAACCCCCTGCAGCAGTACAGGCTGGGGATCAAACTCCTGGAGAGCAGCTCTGCAGAGAGAGACCTGGGAGTCCTGATTGATAATAAGCTAAACATGAGCCAGCAATGTGCCCTCGTGGCCAAGAAGGCCAATGGCATCCTGGGATGCATCAAGAAAAGCGTGTCGAGCAGGTCAGGGGAGGATCTATTCTCCCTCTACTCTGCCCTGGTGAGGTCTCATCTGGAGTCCTCTGTCCAGTTCTAGGCTCATTAGCTCAAGAGGGACAGAGAACTTCTGGAGAGAGTCAAGCAAAGGATCCCCAAGATGATCAGGGGACTGGAGCATCTTCCTTATGAGGAAAGACTGCGGGAACGGGAACTGTTTAGTCTAGAGAAGTGAAGATCAAGGGGAGATCTCTTTAATATTTACAGATATCTAAATGGTGGGTGACGGGAGGTTGGGGTATTCCTTTTTTTTGTTGTATCCAGTGACAGGACAAGGACAAGGGGTAATGGGATGAAGCTGAACACAAAAAGTTCCATTTAAACATAAGGAAAAGCTATTTCCCTGTGAGGGTGAGGGAGTCCTGGCACAGGCTGCCCAGGTAGGTTGTGGAATCTCCTTCTCTGGTGGTTTTCAAAACCCACCTGGAAGCATTCCTGTGTAACCTGATCTACGTGGACCTGCTTGAGCAAGGGGTTGGACTACATGATCTCCCTTGTTGTAAGGATCCCTTACAACCTCTATCATTCTGTGATTCTATTCCAGCTTTAGCCTGTTACCCCTTGTCGTATCACTAAAGTCAGCAGAAAAAGCTTCAATATTTTATTATTTGAAACTCTCCCTGACTAAAAATATCATGTAGTTACTTCTGAATCAAACATTTTTTGAAAATACTCTCACTTTAAATCGTCTATCAATCAAGCTAGTAATAATTCAACATTGCAAGATGCAGCGCAGAAACACATGTTTCTATTACCTGATGCATTACAATGCAAATTCTGTCTAGGACATCAGAAATAATTCCATGAATCTGCTAATTTTTTTGAGACTTTTTCCTCTTTATCCCTCTCAGGCTTTATTCTGGAGCAGGAAGGGCCTACAGATGACCTTACCAGTTAATATTGCTTTGCTGAACTGAAAAAAAGAAGAAATAAAGAAAAATGCAGCTAGAACGGAATACGCTTAGAAGATCATAGTTGGACCCTTGAGTATGGATTATATTGCTTAATGGGTTATAGATAGGGCACAAGATTTAGGCTACGGATATCTACATATTAATAGAGTGTTTCTATACCTGTATAAAAGTTGTCTTTAACTACACTAACAAACAGGAATGAAGGAAAGCAAGGCAGCACAGGCTTGATTGAGAAAGCTGTTGTCACGCAGAGTACATGGTCAGTTTTCCTGCTTTGAGTGCTGTGACCTGAGTCCTTAACAGTGACAGGATGATTAAATCCAATTTCTTGCCAAGTTCTTCTAGCAGATGTGTATTTAGTGACATTTAGAAGTGACACTCATTTAGCAGGTCAGGAATTTTACTCTTAAAATCAGATGAAAGTCCACAGAATGTAGCCCTGCAATTCATCAGCAGAAATGTGTCAACTGTTGCCACTTAAATGCAGGAAAAAAAGTAATTAAAATAAATAAAACAATTCTAGGTACAGCTTTTTACTGTCAAAAGCATCCTAGAGTGCATCAGCAGGTGAAGTTCTTAAAAACAGAGGCTTATCCAAAAGACTTTCTTCCACAAGATTTTCATTAGACATCTGAATAGAAGCTAAAATACTGAATTTTTCCTGATAAGGTGATAAATAATTCTTTCCTAGACTTTGAGCAACAAGATTGGAACTATATTTTTCACAGCTGAAAAAAACCCACCAAAATGAGGTGACTTGTAATTTGTTCTCAGCTGCTATGGAGTCTTCCTGTCTCATTTTTCTAGAACTGAAGAATAATATCTGAACATAAGAAAACTAAATAGAAACCTAAATCAAAACCCTATTCACCTCTTCGTAAGCCACATATATACCGTTCATGAAATAAAAGAATGAGTATCATAAAAAGAAATGTGATACATAGGAGTCAGAATGAATGTTGTCATAATATCTACTAGACTTTCCATAACCTTTTCTATAGGTATTTCATTATTCTTCTCTCATGTACATGTTTTTATGATCCAGAAACAAATTCAGAGTATGATAGGCTTTCTTTTAAACTCTTTCATAACATCTTCCATTAGATAAAGGTGAACTGCTGAAAGAAATAGAAAGAAGGTTTCAGTTTATAACTCAAAAAAACCACATCCTATATCCCTTACATAAGCACAAGCGAACAGAAAGTTTTTGTTATCCAGGAAATTAACATTTATAGATATGCTAATATAGACAGAACTAGTTTCGGTCAGTGAGACATACAGCAGCAGCTACATTTGCTTTTTGTGACTGAGCAACCAATTGGAGAGAGCAAGGGGTTCTCAGAGCAGGGAAAGTGAAGGAGCAGTGAGGAGACCCTCCAGATGCTGGGAGCTATTGCGAGGGGATGATACTGCCAGGAGGCAGAGCCACAGCAACCACAGGGGATTTAAACAGCCCCTATGGAGCATAGCATGGCAGTTTGGCCGGCAGTTGGCAAGAGCAAAGGTGATCAAGGAGGATGTACAGGGAGCAACTGCTACTCACAAAGAGAGTCATGACCTGTGGAAGTGCTCTGATTTCAAGCTGACAAGATGATGAGCACTCACCTGTGAGCTAAAGCCAGGGCTCAGAAAGAGAATGTCCTGCAGAAGACCTATGCATCCACCCAGATGGAGTTGGATAGTAAAGATGCTTCAGTGCAGGCAGACTGCAGGGAAGGTTTTAGGTACATCTCTTGCTAAGTATGTGTGAAAGGTGCCATCAAGTCCAAGAGCTGCAACAGCAGGTAAATGAGCTGCAAGAAACAATTAGTAGGCTCCAAAGTATTAGAGGAGCAGAGCTAGAGATTGACAAATGGTTCCAAAAACAGGCACTTATCTTCACTGAAAATGAAATGTCTTGGACCTTGGTTACACAAAAAAAAAAAAAAACAGGACTTCACTCTCTCCAGTGTTCCAATCAAAAACAAATTTGAGGCATTAACAAAGGAAGACATAGATGAGCAAAGTCCAGATGGGGAAACCTCAGCAACCAATCCATCACCAACTGCTCCAGTGGCAACAGGCAGCAGGCACTATAAAGAGTAGCGATAGGTGAACATTGTGCGTGACTCATTGCTAAAAGACAATGAGAGACCCACAAGTAGAGAGTCAGGAAAAAGAGGCAAGAGGACTATATGAATGATAAGAGAACTACTGGAAGTACTCAAGGAGAAGAAACAAATCTATATAAAGTGAAAAAAGGGCCCAGTTGCTTGGGAAGAATATAGGAACATCACCAGTATGCAGCAACAAAACCAGGAATGCCAAACTCTTTAAAGAGAATAAATACAAAAATAAATAAATAAACGTGCACCAGTACAGGCTGGGGATTGACCTGCTGGAGAGCAGCTCTACAGAGACCTGGGAGTCCTGATTGATAATAAACTGAACATGAGCCAAAAATACGTCCTTGTGGCCAAGAAGGCCAATGGCATCCTGGAATGCATCAAGAACAGTGTGTCCAGCAGGTTGAGGGAGGTTCTGTTCCTCCTCTACTCTGCCCTGGTGAGGCATCATCTGGAGTCCTGTGTCCAGTTCTGGGCTCACCAGCTCAAGATAGAGAACTTCTGGAGAGAGTCCAGAGCAGGGCCTCCAAGATGATCGGGGGACTGGAGCATCTTCCTTATGAAGAAAGACTGTGGGATCTGGAACTGTTTAGCCTGGGGAAGAGGAGATTTAGCGGGGACCTCATTAATACTTATAAGTATTTAAAAGATGTATGTTAGGAATATGGGGCATCATTTTAGTGTCTAGTGGCAGGATTAGGGATAATGGAAAGAAAATGGAAAGAAATTGAAAGAAAAAGTTCTACTTCAATTTTAGGAAAAACTTTTATACTGTAAGGGTGAGGGAGCCCTTGCACAGGCTGCCCAGGGAGGGTGTGGAGTCTCCTTCTCTGGAGGTTTTCAAAACCCACCTGAACAGCAGGTGTGTGACCTGATCTAGGTGGATCTACTTCAGCAGGAAGATGGATTAGATGATCTTTAGAGGCCTCTTCCAATTCTTACCATTCTGTGATTCTGTAGCTTCACACATATACAATTTAAAAAACTCAATTATTTAAGAGAAAATATTCATTGACTCAACTAAATTATAACTGTCTTGTCTGAAGCTAGACAACTAGCTGGTATCATAAAATATTAATTACTTAAAGTATTTAAGAAATAGCAGCATGACAATTATTAAAATGGCAAAAGGACATGAACCTTAGGAGTTACTGAAAAGGTGTTCAACACTTCACTGTTAAGTGGAATTTAAGAATTTAAATGGGTATTGATACTATTAGGAAACCTGTAAGAAACAGTTCAAAAAATTAATACAGATTCTGAAGATACAATGTAGACATGATATAATACAGATGTGAAAGATTTAGGAATTCTGAAAGAAGAGGGGTAAAGGGTATGCTTTTTTTTATTTAAAAAAGGCAAATAAGCAGATTACATTACTATCAATGTGACAAAATTAAAGGAAAGCAGCTATCAAATTAATCATGAAATCATTAAAGTCTAATATAACAAACACATAATATATTACAACAAACAAATGATGTCTCATTCTGATGAGATTGAATTCATCACACATATCATTTTAGCATTAAATATATTTAGTCTTTCCAACAGCTACATATTAAGCATCAATTCCAAAGGAAACCCTATCCTCCCACAAAAATGTACAAATGTAGCTTGTACTACCACCCCATCCCATATTTAGTGTCTGGCAATGGACAGCCTCAAATCACCCATTGTGTACGTCTGGGTTTCAGCTCGTAGGTGAGTTCTTCTCCCTTGTACTACAACAGACGTAGCAGGTAAGCCCTGGCTTTGCTTTCCAATTTTGATGGCCAGACTTTTAGTATTAGAGCATCTAACTGCATAGTAATTTTGTCACATCTGATTTGTAATTAAAAGAAAATCCAGTAGATTCCAGTAGCTGATCTATGATTTAGAAACTACTACTTATCAGATTTACAGCACCTACAGCAGAGCACAAGTTTCACTTTTGTTTTTCATTTCACTTGATAAAGAATGATCAAACAGTAGCCTGAATTTACGTTATGATGAGTAAAACTTCTTTTAGCCATATTTACAGACAGGATATTCTATTAGCCCCAGAAACAAATTGAAATTCAGAGAAACAAATTACTAAAAATTTAGAACGTTCCTCTGACTTATCAGTCAAGAATGTCCATGGTTAATGTAGAGAGGATATGAAGTATCCCTATTTCCGTGAAAGAATTATTCTCTTTATATCCAAAGTTTTGATGATAAAGTCCTCTTTTCAAACTAGTGTGAGAGTGCATCAGCAATCACATTGACCTGCTTTTTCTGTTTATTACATACAGCTTTCTATCAAGAATACTGAACTACTGGAGTGGCACTTGGCAACATAATTTTATCTATTTCATTCAGTCTGTGATTAGATTACGCTTCTTAAATAAATGGAAGTCCTTGTACAGTACAGACAGAGAATGTAGAAAAAAAACACATTATAAACTTTATGGGATGTTAGGAAATACATAAACTAGACATTAGACTTTGGACTAGACTAACAGAACACTGAAGTGCACAAAACTACTTGCTCTGAAGCCTCCTTTATAGTTAAAATTTTGAAGAAAAACTATACATAAATACAAGAAATAAGCGTCACAGCTGGTTACAACTGAAAGTGAAGGCTAAAATTTACAAAATTATACTACAATAGATTATTTAACATTAATCAGCAGTTACTGAAGCAAGTGTTAAGTATAATTAAGATTATGATTATTATAGATTTCTTTCCATGTAAAATATACAACAGCTTGTATTATTCATGTTGATGAATATGAGTGTTTGCATATTCTTCATACCTATCACTTTGAAATTGAAATAATAATATAGATTACCAATCAGAAGATTGACATTTTTTTTACTACAACTGCTCCCACTTCTCTTTCTCCTTTACCTAGTACCTCAAATCTTAGAGATTTTTAATTATAGAATCCAGTTCCAGACACTATTGCAATGGTCACTTGCAATCAGTTGACCGTTAGCTAATCACTTAAAAGTTTTTGTAACACATTAAATTCTATACAGAGAATTAGAAGAGGAATCCTGGACTAATTTTTTCTTTGCTCATAGTTACATCTATGTGAAAGTTCACAAGTAATAGAAAATCCTGAGAGTGAAAGTTTTAAAATTTTCACAACAGAGGTGGTTAATGATAAAAGTAAAATGAATCAGAAGTAACTTTCAATAGCCTAAGTAATTTTACAATTGGTATACAGGGAAAAACTATGAATACTCTTCCAACTTAAGCATACATAGTGCCTGAATTTAAAAATAATCATATGACAGTAACTGTGTCAGAAACTGCTCGCTGTTAAGTCCAAGTTTTGTAGAGGAATGATATGCGATTCACAGTATGGCTAATAATTCATCAATAAATCAAACAATACAACTGACAGACGAGATGTGCAGTACTCTGTACAAGTTACATGGTTCTAAGGTGTCGTTTCTGTTTATACACACTTCCTCCTCCACCACTGGGATTATGGTTTACATGGGAACTGAGCTGTTACCAGTTTTCAACCATCACCTGCCTTTCACCGTTCATAATACCTACTACAACTTCAGCAACGTAATGAATGTGTGTATTGAAAATATTAAACATTTAAAAATAAGAAAAAACTATTTTACTTTGAGGATAACGGAGCAGGGGCACAGGCTGCTCAGGGGCTTGTGGAGTCTCCTTCCTTGGAGGTCTTCAAGATCCACCTGGACATGTTCCTATGCAACCTGACCTAGGTTCACCTGCTTCTGCAGGAGGGTTGGACTAGATGATCTCTAAAGGTCCCTTCCAAGCCTACCATTCTATGATTATATATGATTTCTATGATTTGTGTAATACTAACTCGTTTGGCTGAACTGAACAAGCAAATAGAATTTATACTGTCTAAAAGTACATCCACTCATTTACCTGGTGTAGGTGTATGGAGATTTGATATAAGGCAGATCCATACAGTCATAATAAACCAGAAAACACCTTTTAAATTAAATGTAGTTTGCCTTTTCTTGTTGACACCCCTAAATCCAGACAAGTAAACTTCACTGAAAAATTTTCAGGCAAAAGCATAATTCTTACACATGAGATTCCCAGTGTGGGCACTGGCAAGACAATTCTCTGGCTACCAATAACATCACATCAAAATCACAGGCCAAAACTGCTACAAAAAGAAAAACCTACAGCAAAACTCGAATCTAAGTTGCATGCACAGCAACTTTCCTAAGCCTCTTATATATGACTCTGAGCTGGCTGGTAGAGGTCTATATGTCAACAGTAGCAGCACAAGCCTCTCAGAGTATGTCATTCCTCGTCCTTCCAACTGTTTTTGTACACCCGTTATCTGTTATCCCTAATCTTTATTCATAATTTACCCAGAGGAAAAAATGCTCTGAACAATTTAAAATAAATTTTATACAACACAATTTTATAATAAATGTACCTCCAAAGTTGAGTTTGTGTTGCTAGAGATGACATTTCTTCAGTAAACACATTTATGATTTTTGTCATGATATATAGCAAGAATTACTTGTGGCTGTTTCTATGGGACTCCAAAAGATGGAGA
This sequence comes from Colius striatus, assembly GCF_028858725.1. Classification (NCBI taxonomy): domain Eukaryota; kingdom Metazoa; phylum Chordata; class Aves; order Coliiformes; family Coliidae; genus Colius; species Colius striatus. Next base: position 68,729,357 of record NC_084761.1, on the reverse strand, counting down.
ATTGCCCATGAATCATTTCATTCTTCTTGTTGAGACAGAATTACAGATTGTAGATGAACCAACCAATTACCTTGCCTCAAATCCCTTCCATCATCACACACAACAAAGCACAACTCTTTTGCTTGCTTGTTGAATTTTTGTTATGGACATCAAAAGAGTCTTGATAGTATACATTCCAGAGAAACAAAAATGAAAAGTAAAAATAATTAAAAAAACATCATTCATGTCTAAGGGTTGTAACTGTTACTTTCAAAGATTTCTGCAGATAGATCTAATTGGTATCCACTTCTATATTAAGGCTAAGAAAGGACATAGTTTAACTTCACAGTACACACAAGTTTGTTGAAATAAAGCATGATCTCAGTAACGTTACAAGATTTCCAGTGATTTTGTTCAAGTAGCATAAGCCTTGCATATTTCCCAAAGAATACTTCAAAATTCTTAATTAAATTTCTAATGTGAGAGTTGTCACCTTTTAAAGACCCTTGTTCTAACATGAAAATTAAATACTCTCCTAATATTAAAACTGAAGTGATAATCTCTGTCAAGATGTACTACTCTGAAATCCAATATATGAAAATAATAAGAACAAAGAACCTTGATAAATGATATGGAATTTACTGAGAATAAATACATATTTAATTTATTTCAATTAATCAAAGTCAAGTACTGAAACTACCATTTAAGTAATTTGGAAAAGTTTCAGTAATAGTCATGCATTTTCCAAAAGCTCTATGTAAATCTAAAACCAATAATTAAAAAAATGTAACCCCACCCTGTAACGGAACAGGTAAAAAAATCCAAGACAATGACAGTTAAAGAAAGTGATATCCAAAAAACATAGAATCAGTTTTATTTTAATCCTGAATATATGTTTTAAAGTCCAGAAGTTCAAAGAGCAATGCAATAACTGCTTAGAAAGTTCAGTGTATGAAAAAATATAAATGTTATTTTACATTCATTTTTTACCAGATTTAGATACAGACTAAATGAGTCAGTGTTTTTAATTCAGCAAATATCAGAAACAACTTTTGCTTCCACTTTTTGGTTTTAGTAAATAAAAACTCACACAGCTCTAAGCACAAATTATTTTTCCCTGCTCAGCTATGTGTGAGTACCATAAGATACAAAGTGCTTGTAAGCATACATCTGTCTTTACTATTCTAGTGAGTTAGGGATTCTAGCACTATTGATAATGATACCCAGGTCTTTGGTAGCTCTATTATTTTGAGACTTTTTTTTTTTTTTCTTTTCTCATTTAAAATGTATTACCATAAGAAGAGATTAGTTCTGAGACTAATTTGTATGTATACTCCTTTCAATTGTTATCGCTATTTACAGAACAACTGCCACAAATGAACATTAATTATCCATTGCGAGTAGTTTAGAAATGAAAAAATATTTTACTGAGTCTTAATAATTTCAATGTATCCTATTACAATCTCAAATTTAGAAAATAACAAGCAAAATCACAAAAATTAGACTTTTATTAGAAATAAATCGCTATTAACAGACTGGACCTTTAAAAAAGTTAAGAAAATATTCAAGAAGACATTATGGAAATTGATATTGAATGTCAGGCTTAGATTTAGGCTCAGGTCACAGAGCAGCAAAAAAGGTATGCTAGCGTGTGTAAATTGAATGAGCCTCTTTCAGTGCACAAAACAAAGGTTAGGCCTGTATTTCTTTTAGTATATTTCTGCTGTAAAAAGAATATGTAGGTTCAGAGAAAAACATACTAAGTAGGAAAAATGGAAAACTCTCAAATTCCACGTAAAGATCCATGGTAAAATAGTGTCCTGGAGAACATTTTTCCAAGAGAGACAGTTATTCTATTTGCTTTCTGATTACAGGTTTCCAGGATTTCCACAGATATCTATAGCCATTGTAAAGTTCAAAGGTCTCCACAATTGTATTACATAAGAGAACAAAGAAACAAAATTTAAGGACTGATGGTTTGTAAAACCAAAAGAAAATGCAATTATTCCACTGTGAGCATTTTCTTAGCCAGTACTGGCTTATTAGTTCTACTGTCCTGACAAAGTAGGATTGCAGTTTGAGGGTGATATTAATTACATGCAAGAACAGACCTACAATCAATAGCAAAAATATTATCATTCCTGTTAAAATTCAAGTGCTATACGTTGTTATAAACACTAACATGTTCTGGGACCATGCTAAATTCTCTTGCAAAAATAAACAAATCAAAGACAACTTTCTCTGTATCAAAAAGTAATTTTTGCAAACCTGGACTATGGATTCTGTGGCAAATCAGCCTGGCATCCTGAGTTTGCTAACTCTCAAGTGAAAAATTCAATAAAAAAGAATCTTAAAAGAACAAAAGTGCTGAAGGATTGCCTTTTCTTTGCCATTTCTGGCTTCCTTTATTAAACAGTAAAAATTAACTCTTCCCTTATTTTATAGTAACAATGATCTCTTCTACTGCCTTTTTCGATATAATACAGAGGCATGTACTGATCAAATATAATTTTTTGTGTGATTTTTTTTGGCAGTAGCATGAAAAGAGTAGTTGCACTAACTCCTGTAAGCTTGTGAGTGAATATTTGTACACTAAGCACAACAAAATTGTTCAGAGTTTTGACTTTTAAGGATCCATTCTTTCCTATGATGGATATCACATTCCAGGAGGTAAAAAAATCTAATGTCTTAATTTATCCATGTTACTATCTATTACCTTTAGCTATCTATTTAAAGTAGCCAAGAAAGTCCATGTCATTCTGGGATGCAAGAAGAGTGTAGCCAGCAAGTTGAGGGAGATTCTTCTCCCACTCTGCTCTGCCCTGGTGAGGCCTCATCTGCAGTACTGTGTCCAGTTCTCGGCTCCTCAGCACAACAGGGACAGAGGAATTCTGGAGAGAGTCCAGCACAGGGTCACTAAGGTGATCAGGGGACTGGAACATCTTCCTTATGAAGAAAAACTGCAGGAACTGGGGCTGTTTAGTCTAGAGAAGTGAAGATTGAAGGGGGATCTCTTTAATATCTACAGATATTTAAATGGTGGGTGTTGGGAGGTTGGGGCATTCATTTTTTCTGTTGTATCCAGTGACAGGTAATGGGATGAAGCTGGAACACAAAAAGTTCCATTTAAACATAAAAAACCCCCCCTGTTTTACTGTGAGGATGAAGAAGCCTGAGCATAGGCTGCCCAGGGAAGGTGTGGACTCTCCTTCCTTGGAGGTCTTCAAGACCTGCCGGGACATGTTCCTATGCAACATGATCTAGTTGGACATGCTTGAGCAGAGGGGTTGGAGTAGATGATCTCTAAAGGTCCCTTCCAATGCCTACCATTCTATGATTCTATGAAAGTATAGAAATGTTAGTGTATTTTAAAACATATTCAAGAATATTGGATTAAGCATTTTTATATGCCAAATGATCAGTAACTAAATAGTGAACACCTGGAAATTATCCTGCCTAATATTTATGTTAGTATGTATATGAAGTGAATGATAGCATTTACTATTTTCAAGTACAGAGATGTTTACAGTTATTTTGACATTCAGCTCTAAAAACATCATATGGTTTTTTCTTACAAATATGATGTTCTATATTCTCATTCCAATTTGCATTGCCTAATACACTTAATTATAGTGACATTCCTGGTGTTATTTTATAAAATAATTGATTTTTTACTAATCTACTGCAAAACACATCTATGTAAGTGGGTTTTTTAAAAAATAAAAAAAGAGAACATGCTTCTACCCAGTAGATTATAAATGCTCTAAGCATGTTAAAATTCTTGATGTGGTTTCAGATAAATGGCATTAGTACTTGAAATTACTTAAGTACATAAAACAAATTAAACATGCCTAAGCTACAGAAAATTAGGCAGTGATATATTTGAGAAGTTAGCTACTGTTAATTCCACGTTTCAAAAGGGCATTAACAAATAAGGCTTCTAATGATAATTAATATATTACAGTGTAATTCATTTACTGGCTTAACTGATTGGGAAAATTGTCTTCCTCCAAATATTTTTTTCTAATTACATTTTTACCCCATTATAAAACAAGTGAAAGATTTAGCAGAGTGTAGTATCATGTTGGTGCTTAGCTATTTTACTGTGAGGGTGATGGAGCGCTGGCACAGGCTGCCCAGAGGGGTTATGGAGTCTCCTTTGGAGGTCTTCAAGACCCACCTGGACATGTTCCTATTGGACCTGATCTAGGTGGACCGGCTTCTGGATGAGGGTTGGACTAAATAATCTCTAAAAGTCACTTCCAACATCTACTATTCTATGATTCTATGAAACAGAAATCACTCACAGATTTTAACTTCACAGACATTCAAACATATTTATTTACATTAAGTTAAAGTTCTTAAAGTACCTGGGATTTGCCTTTACACATACTTTTAAGAAAATATTACAAATTTGAACTATAATAAGAAAAATACTTTTTAGGAACTCAGCTATAATTGTGCTCCAAAAGTTTATAAGGAAAAAAATACAGTATATAATAAAAAGCTCCTTCAGACATATAAGATAGAAGGATGATAATTTTCCCCCACAATTTCACAATAATAAAACTCTGAAAAACCTGGACACTGAGCTTAAATGAAATTAGTGATATTTTCACAGTAAATTCTGAAATGGTATCTTTAATTCCACAAACCTTTAAGTTTTTTCTAATTGTTTAAAAAAAGCTCAACACAAAACAACAAAAAAAAGCTCCATGTTGGAAAGACTAATTCTTGGTATTATTTATCACATTTAGCTCTTCCATGTATTTTCGTATTTTTCTTGTAGCACTAATATTTCATTTATAAAAATATCTTTTGTCAACTCTACTTTCAAACAAAAAAGAGGATCATAATGAACTATGAAACAATCTGGAATAAAATTTGTATTGCTTAAATGACAAAAAAAGAAGAAACTGAGGAAGTAAAGAAAACATTCAAATGTTCTAAATATGAAAACAGGAGAAACTCCAAATATGTTCCAGATTTTTATAGATAAGTTATGTGACTAAAAAAATGGGTCCTCACGTCAGAGTACTGGTCAGGAAATTCTGCTCCCAATTTTCAAGAACCTTTTTGCAACAATCTTATCAGAAAGTTATAGCTAAATAAAATAAAACCTTTGCCTAAAAGATTTATTCATTTCAGTTCAGAAAAAAAAAAAAAAAAAAAAAAACACCAAAAAACCAGAAACAAAAAACAAACAAACCAACCTCCACCCCCAAGTTTCACAACATTTCCCGGGAGACTTCAAGTTACTAAGGTGAAAAAATGCAAGAGATATCAGATTTAAAAAAAACCCAGATCTTTACCAGTGTAATGAAGAGATTATTAACAACCTAACAACAGTATCACTTAGGTATCATCACATACCACTGGCTTTATTTAAGTCATAAAATCTGTGATTGTTTAAATGGGAAGGCTATCAGAAGCTGACAGATTGGCACTAATGAGCCAAAATGTAACAGGATAAGATTATACAAATGAGCTTGAGGACAAGAAACATGTTTACACCTTTTTTCTTTTTCCTTCTTTTCCTTTCAGAGAGTGCTTTTTTTCGATATCCTTACTACCCAGATTCAGAACTTCTCATGCAAAGACTTACACAGTTGGAGAACTGGATCTTTATTCTGACAAAACTAACAGTGTGAAAAATATTCCTTTTTGTGTTTCATTATATCAGTAAACTACTTCAACAAAACAGCACTTGAAGCACCTGAAAAATATCAGCTTTCTTCAAATTTACTGGCGTGCTGAAAATGTCACCCCTTCTGCTACTGAGCTGAATGTTAATGCAAGTCATCTGCTTAAGTCCTTTTCATAAATTTTAGATCATAGCACTGAAGTTATTACTTTTAATATGATTAAGAAGTCTTCCAGCAAAGGCTGTAGCAATAACAGCTAATTGTGAAGTATTTTATAAAGTCAGGCGTATATTTATGCAATTAAAAATGCTTGCAAATATAGAAAACTGATTCTGATTACATTTCCTGGATGTATTTCAGCCTAATTAATTGGAGCTAGACAAACTAGCTCTAAATTCAAAAGGTTAGTTTAACAATCTTAAACATACCTTCACTTCAATCTTCACATTTTTTTTATCCAGAAAAAATTTATCTCCTTAATACAATGCTAGAAAATCTACTGAGAAACTGCTAGCTAAGATCTGTAATATTATTCATTTCCAGACTAAATAGATAATTTTATGTTGATCCCATTCATGTTTCCAATGGAAAGTGAAATAACAAAATGGGATAAATGTATGACAAGTTAAAATTATATAAACCATAGGATCCTTTTATGCTGATTTTCAATGAATGATAAAAAAATGAATAGGATCTAAACATAGATAACTAACGTATATCAGAGCCTGCAAATCTCAAACTGATAACGTAATTCAAGTTTATTTGGGATTTTCAAATTCTTTTTATAGATTTCCATAAGGACGTCACTGTTTTATGTAAATTTGGGAATACTGACAAAATTTACAACATTTACCAACTGACCTACAGTTTGCTTAAAAAAATATTCAAAATAGAAAACTGCATTTGAAGTATTTATTAGGGGTAAAAACAGTGTATATGGTTATTATATCAAACAAGTGACAAGCTTATTTCTTAAATTTCCTTATAAATTGTCATTCGGTGAAGTTTGGCAAAATTATGTGGGTTTATATCATCATATTATTATTATAATATGGGTGAGCACAACACACTAATGCCTCTCTCCTCATCTTCCTGTACCCACTCAACCTAAGGTTATCAAGCCCTCTAATCATCTGTTTGGTCCTCATCACCTGTATGAATGGCTTTCATTCTAATTGTAAAATTTAAAGTTTGCTCCATTCTCACAATGAATGACTAAAACCTTAGAGCACATATTAAATAATGCTTCCATTTAGTACAGACCTGGAAAAACATATTGGCAGGTGCTCAAGGTATGTCTCACACACCTACTTCCATCACTTATATGAAATTATGTCCATTGCTTATGAGAATGCTTATGAGAATTCTATTTCAAGTTTATGACTGCAATTTTTACCTTTGTTATTTAATATTTACAAATTCCAACAATGTTTTTCACTTAATATATTGTTTAAAAATAAAGGAGTATTGTTTAAAAATAAAGGAGTATTGTTTAAAAATAAAGGAGTATTGTATTTTTTTCTTTTCTGTGCAAGCAGCAATCTAACATTCTATGTAATTAAGCTATTTTTAGCCACTTGAAGGGGATTCATAGTGTAAGAAGAGTTAATTCCTTGTTCCATAAAACCAGTAGAAATGGCTATAGGGTGAAGAAGCACTATATTTTACCACACATAAACTTGTGACTAGCACTGATAAAGCACTTGCACTGGATGGCAATATATCCAGCCATTAGAGCATTGAAAAAAGTAGTTTCATATGTAAAAGGGTTGTGTCTTAGGTTAAAGAAGAAGAAAAAAAATAATATAAAAACATTTCCACAGGATTTCTTGCCTTGTCCCACCAAAAAGCAATTCCATGCTCGTTCTACTTTATTACTTATATCTTCTTACTCACTGAAGCACCTTTTCTTCACCACTGAGTCAGCTTTAATTTTCCATCTACACATTAAGGCAATTACTAGATTTTCAAAGCAAGAAACAGCTTTCACTTCCACAGACCTCTGTGTCTTATGCATGTTCTCAACCATTTATTCCTTCTCCCTGCTATTTACAAGACAAAACTCTTTCTAGTTGTACCTTAAGGGTAGAAAATGGATGTCTGTTATTAGCTTGACTACCAGTAATTCAAACTACACTTAAAGCAGTGTTAAAAAAAAAAAATCTCTATATTCTGAAGAACTTGCAAAGTGACCCTTGTGGTTTTACCCTGGCTGGGTGCCAGATGACCAATATATCATTTTATCACTCCCTCTCCTTAACTGGACAGAGGAGAGAGAAAATATAATGAGATTCTTGTTGAGATAATGACAGGGAGATGACTCAGTAATTAGCATCGTGGGCAAAACAGACTCAACTTGGGGAGAAATGGTTTGATTTATTGATGAACAAACAAAACAGAGCAGGGAAATGAGAAATAAAATCAAATCTTAAAACATGTCCTCCCACTCCTCTCTTTTTCCCAAGGCTTTCCTTTCTTCCCCATCAGCAGCACAGGGAATGGCAGACAGAGGTTACGGTCAGTTCGTTACAGATGGACTTTGTCACTGCTTCTTCTCAGGAGGACACCTCCTCACACTTCTCACTGCAACACTGTGGGGTCCCTCTCACGGGAGATGGTCCTCCATGAACTTACCCAGTGTGGGTCCTTTGCACGGACCATGGTTCTTCCCCAACAGCTCCAAGCATCGGTTCTTCCCACAGGAGCAACTCTTCACACACTGCCCCAGAACAGCCACCAGAACAGTCCTTTGGGAACAGACTGCTTCAGCATGGGTCCCTCACAGGATCACAACTCCTAACAGTAAACCTGGTTTCTAGCTCTCCCCATGGGTTTCCAGGTCCTGCCAGGAACTTACTCTAATGTGGGCTTCCTCTCTGAGTTACAGAGATGTTACCTCCATCACTAACTGACCCAGCCTTGGTCAGTAGCAGGTCTACTTTAGAGTTGATTGACATTAGCCCTATCAGGTACAGGTGAATCTTCTTGCAGCTCTTTGTTTAAAGAAGCAATCCCTGTAGGTCCATCCCCACCCCGCCCCCCCTAAAAAAAGCCTAACCCTGGCCCAGACAAAATCACTACACTGATTTTAATAAAGAGAAAAAATGTACTGAGATGCACAAGGTATTTAATTACTTATTATTTCATGTGTTTATGGAAAAATAAATAAATGAACCTTTGAATCTAGAAGTAGGATTGAAATGAATCAAAAGATCATTCTGTGTGCCAGGAAAAAAAATTTACAAAAAACAATGAAAACAAACCCTCACAAACTGAATTTGAGGCATCCAGCTGGTGTTCCTGGAATCCAGGATCCAGTAAGAAAAAGCATACAGATTGATGATTAGAAGAAATGAAACAGTATTTCACCTTGAATGCATGTACTGCACGATTAAATCAAACACAGTGAAAAGGATGGATGATAGGGAAATCTATGGAATGATAAAAAAATATTTACCGTGGGAAAAAAAGGTAATATTCTGTTGCTACATCATGAAAGACACAACATAACACACAGGTGAAATAATCCTGGCTGTTAACGAGGCTCTTAAAAGCAATAAAAAACACAAGATGTAATTTTTGTTAAACATTTTTGGGGGGAAAGAGATGGAAGAAACAACATTAAATATATCAGGATTTAGAAGGGTTTTGTCTGTAAGGTAGAGACATGCTGTGACATTCTGTACAGCTTTATAAATGTAGTTTCTTGTTTCTCTCTACACTTCTTATGCAAGGCTCCTACAATTCTGTAGTGTGTCTGGGATGGTAGTGATTTTCCACAGCAGCTCTTGCATTCCTGTGCTTACTGTTGATATCAATATTATTACTACTGCTCGCACAGCATCAGGGCTGTCCCTCCAAGCATTCCTTCCCCCACCTTCACCAATAGCTGTGGGTGAACACAATCTTGGGAGGGACCAAGGCCAGAACAGCTGACTCAGGCTGACCAAGGAGATATTCCATACCATATGACATCAGCTCAGTAATATAAACTGGGGGAGAGGAGGCAAGATTCATTTCTGGCCTTCCAAAAGCAACCGCTATGAGTACTGAAGCCCTGCTTCTCGGGAGGTGGCCGGACATCGCTGCTGATGGGAAGTAGACAGTAACAGCTTTATTTGCTTTTGCTCTCTTCCCGAGCGCGTGGCTTTGCTGTTTCTTTATTAAACTGCTTTTATCTCAACTCACGAGACTCCCATCTTTTCTCCTCTTCCCTGGCTTGCTAAGGAGGTGGGGGACAGAGCAGTATGGGGGGCACCTGGTATCCAGCCAGGGTCAAACTACCACAAATTCAAAGAAAGGACTGATTAACATAACATCTATTGTTGGAAGAGACTGCAATAGATTCCCAAAACAACACCTGAACAAGACATCAACATCATACCAAAAGCTGCAGCAGCCTAATTTCCTCCAAAGAGGTTGAAGAAATCTTAGTTGCAAGATTCACCTTTACTAACATTAGCATTAGTAAATGAAATTTCAACATAATATAAACTTCAGCACCTCCAAATATAGTTAGTTGAAATCAATTCAGTTAAATTAACTGCTTCAATTTAAAGATAAATCTTCCATTCTTATAAATGTTAGTCCCTTGAGGAAAATTCTGTCCTTATTCAAATTTCATCCTCATAGAATCTGCAAAAGCTTTTGTTTTGGTTTATTTTCCTTTTGAGGCTCTAAAGGTTTCATTTTTATTTCAATACTGAGTTAAAAAGCCTTCTATTTTACTGTAATCGGTTCATGAAGCTCCAACTCGCTCTCAAATTCTGACCTCTCTCCAACTGCTATAAAATTATATACTTTGTAATTGTGAGCTTTCTTCAATAATTTTTTCAAATTTATTTTTCTTCTATTTCTTACTTTTGCCTGCATCAGTTCTTTACAAATTTCATTAGTCATCTTTAGAAAAAGAAACACAAAACTATTCTTTGTTAATAACTATATTGCTTATCTACATTAAGCTTTATTTTCACTAGTAAGACTCTAAAGACTTACCTACTGTTACCCTAAACAAGAGAAAATTCCAGCACCTGCTTATTTTTTAATAACTACAAAATTAAATCATATTAATTTAACTGTACTACAGAAATAAGTCAATGTTCCTTTTTTCTCCATGCTTAGTTGTCTTTCATTCCAAGAAATTAATTACGTTACTTTGAAAAAATTGAAGAAAGCTCACAGCTACTTTCATTTTCTAATACTAAGAAAGCTCAAAGTACTTTAGAAGAGTTTTCCAAACTAACTGTATCTTTACTTATTACCAGTAAATGTATATCTAAGAAAAATCACATTTAGGCTTGTATATTTTTAATTTGTGTGTTTCTATTTTAAAATGATCTTGGGTCCATCATGTTAACTCTCACTATGTGATTTCTTTATGACACAGTGAACTTTGTTGAAAGATGTACTTTATGTTTATGCTCCATCAAAAACATTTATAATAATAACTAACTCATAGTTAATTTCCTTACAGAAAAGGAAATACTCTATTTTCTCTGGCATATTAAGGATCTTTGATGTTGCTGATATAATGAAATTCCAGGTTTATTGAGCATTTTTTCCCGAGTATTTCCTCTGTTCCAGTGAGAACAATTTGTCCTACAAAATTTGTTATAATATTTAAATAAATTATTAATGAGGGACTATTTACATCTTCAGCTGCCATTATCCATAGCATTAAACTGACTAACCGGTCTCATGTTTTCCTGAGTAAAGTAAGAACTTAAGGAGTAAAAACATTTTTAGGGATTAAGAAGTAATTGGGACTTAGCTGAAATCTTAAATATATTAAAATGTGTAAAACTAAGAGTATTTCATTATTAAAAACCCAAAGAAACCTATCTTAGTAAATCCTTCACAAAATAAAAGACAGATCACTGAGGGAGATTTTACAGTATCAGGATGAATTAAAAAAATGCCTTTTGTCCAGTAGTATTAGCTCCTGACTGCCTGTCTTCAGCCACATTTTGTAGGTTGGGTGTCAAAATTCTAGTTTTGGATAAGGAGGCAGTTGTATTTTGGAAATCAAAATAGTAATGATTTTATTTTAAGAGAATTCTCTAATCATTAATGTTACAGTTCAACTCAATGATCTTAAGGAACTTTTCCAACCTAAATGATTCTATGATGCTATGATATAGAAATGCTAACTCCTATTATATCAGTCATTGTCACATTAATTGAATTCAACATTCCCATGATTTCATTAAGTTTCTCCTTTTGCTGCTATATGGATTTTTAACTACAGTACACAAAACAACAGCCATCTGAGCATCACCAGGCTGGCTTGATGTTTTGCTATGAAAGATTCATTTTCAAAAAGCCATTTGATGCAGATCTCGCTTACTTCCAGAAACTAGTGCCATCGTCATTTCCTACGCATATCTCTTTTACCAGTTAGTTCTTTGTTTTTTCACTGTATGGCTCAGCTTAAGTTCAGATGTTTCCCTTACTAGTTTTTATTTGAAATACACACAGTGACATAAAAGACAAACTCTACAGAGATTACAACCGCGACCCTAAAAATAGAGTATCCCAATTTTTTATTATCTCATTGTCACAGCTTATCAGACACTTCAACATATTTTTTGTTCATAAAATTAGTCTTATTTGTTACATCTTTCCTAGCTGCAATTCTTTGTAAAATGATGAATTAATACATTTATAGATAAAGAACTTCTAAGAACATATTTTTAAACTAAATAAAATATTTTTTTAAATTGTGGTTTATAAATCAGAAATCTGATAATCTATTTCCAAATGTGAGGAAATACACAAAGCTAAAAAAACCTCAACACTTAGCCCAACATTTTAGAGGCTTTAAAATTTATATATTTTTAAATTAAAGTTTAATCTACTATAAAATCTCCTTGCTTTATTTTACCTTAAAAAAAACATTAAGACTGCTGAGCTAGATACCTTTAAAAAATTGTAAGTGAACATCTTGCTAAATAGGTGAACGTGAACTTTTGACCAAAATGTTTGGAGAGGAGACTGGGAATTCAGATTGGAACACAGGTTTAGACCCTAACTCAAAATATAACTTAACTCTTCACTAGTATAATAAATTGCATTTAGTATATTTATTTTAAAGTTATCTTTTCAATTTTAATCTGATTCAAGAAGCTTTGATTAAAATTGATATCTACATTACTTAGCTATGCACTCAAGAGTTCCACAGAATCATAGAAGTACAGTGATCCTTAAGATACGTGCTGTTTCATAAGCCATATTTAATGAATTCTTTAACTGCAGAGAGAATACTAATGTGGTGCGGCTTGAACTACAATAAGGTTCTTGAAAGTGATTGTAAATAATACAGTTTTCAGTTTAGAAATGATCCTGGCTACAGCAATCCCAAAGGAAGTTTGTCCTACATGATTGTAAAATTAACAAAGCAGAAGATGACTTCACTTCTTATACTAAGAAAATATAAGAAACAAATTAACACTTATGTCATGGTCTACGAAGCTGGAGGACTCAGTTGTTTGATTCTATTTCATTTACTTTGCAAAATTGCAAATACTACATTTGATTGATGTTTATGTTCATATATTTTTGTGGGCTGCTACCTGAGATAAATACATTAACAGTACTGTTTATTTTAAATTTCTTTGTTTTTTTAATTATACTTACAGTCATTGCATAAGAACGGCACAATTCATCCATTGTGTAAACTGCTTGTATGTCATGATCAACAAAAGAATTCATGATTAGACAAATAGGACCTAATGACAGTTGCATAATTTGCTTCTTGCTACGGACTAGTCACCCGAATAAACCTGCAGGGTACAGACTGCTTCAGATATAGTATGAAGTAACTTACTTGACCAAAGTGGCTAATGATAAATATGTATTTTTCAAAACATCTGTTTTGTGTATGTTCTCACATTATTTCAGATCAGTGCATCAAGACATATTTTTATTATTTTATTATTTTATAATACTTCTGAGAAGAGAAAAGGAAAAAACTAAGAAACCAAGGACACTGTTAAGACTATATTTTTGTGTTTCATTTCAGTCTTTTGATTTCCTTATATAAAGGCAATTTTCTTTACTAGTTGTATACATATCATAAAATAATATATGTGAAAAATATATGGATTATATTAAAAAGTCAGACATTGCTGTTGGAAATTATAGTTTTCTTACAGAAGAGGACTCTGAAAAAGATGCTTTACATATTCTAAGATACTAGGATAATGGTCATCATGTGAGAGATAACGAATAAAAGAAGTCAATTTTCATTGATAAAAATGCTAACAATAAGTACACCTGGGGAAAAAAATGAAAAAATGTTGTACACAGCGTTGCCATATGAAAGAGTCAAGTAACTTTGAAAGTAGAACAACTAAAATTTCTTCTTAACTTTTAGTCAAAGACACTTCAGATAACATTTGCACTCAAAGCATATGCAACTTAGAAAGGGCTTTTATGTACACAGTGAAGATTTAAAGTGTTTCACTCAGTTCATTGAGCTGTGCAAGTCTGATAATTTCAATCATGAAAATTGTCAAGATATGTTACATTTAATCTGGATTGCTTCCTAAGTGATGGATGTTTTATCTTTGTCCCTTGACATCTGAGGTTGATGGACGTTTGCAAGCCATTTTAAGTTTATAAAATCATTTTAAGTTTCCAGAAACCTGTGTGTCATATTCAAAACCATGGCATGAATCCAGGAAAAGCAAATAAAATGTATTATTTGAGTCAAATGCTTTGAGATTCAGTACTAATTATTAACATCTCATGGCCATCCTAATTTATATTTCCTATACTCTTTCTAGGTCTTTAATTATGAAGTTCCTAGTAAATTTAATTAAGTAACTAATAACAAAAAAATAGTAAGCAAAGGAATGTCTCTCAAAAATCATTCATATACGTTTATATTCCTGCTCTGAATTTCACTCAACTCATGCCTGTAATTTCAGAGTTGGATTTTGTTTATATATTACTTGAATTAGTCCAATATATGCATCACCTCTTAGAAGTTTTCTAATCCTCCAATATGTTAAATAATATTCATATGAGATCACAGTGATTTACACTTCTTTAGAAATAGAAACTTACTCATTTTTTAAGCTGACATTAGGATTGAATGACATTGAATGACATTAGGATGAACGTCAAGAGAAAAGATGATGAAATGAGAAGGCAGACTTCCATGAAGCCTTTTACTGCTATTCAGGAAGACAAACAAAGAGTAGCTAACACAGCCATAACCATAGATTTTCCTAGAGGGTAAGTGCAATATTTCAAAACATGTATCAGCAAATACTTTTTTAAAAAAAACCCTAGAGATTTCACAGAATTCTTTATCAATCTCATCTCCCTGTGGAAACAGATGACATTCAAAAATGTTGGGAGATAGCTGAAAGAAAAGGCATTGCAGACAAGTCACACTACAGAGGGCAATGGAATCAGAAGTTATCAGATAAAACCAGTATTTTTGGATTGTATTGTTTCTGAATCACAACTACTCTAATTTCTCCTCCCTTGAAATTTTCTAGCCTATCCTAAACAGGAATGATCCTAACTTATACTAAGTACATCTTACTGCTTTCCCTGTGCACATATGGTCTAAGATGAAATTAATATTTCAATGAGGATTGAAGAATTTACATTTCATCAGAGGAGCACCAAGATAGCATTGCCTAGTCATGGAAAAATATTTCCTCCAAACAGACAAAAAAACTGAAGCAAAACAAGAAAAACAAGATTTATTAAAATAAGAATGTGAAAGAGATCACAGAAACAAGATGCCACTGCAATGATAAGTATGCATGAATATACACAGAACACAAATGCATACAAAATGTTACGCAGCATTCCACATTTCCTAGAAGCAATCCCCTGGTAATTTTTTTTTATAATTTTTAAATCCCCTTTTAAATTTAGTTTTCCAACCTATGATCCCATTAATCTTCACAAAATCTGCCAAAATGATTGTTAATTTTCTCTGAAGAAAGATTGGCTAATTTTACTCATTTTTAGTGGAGTAAATTATCAGTAAATTATTATTCTTGTAAAACTCAATTGTATTATGCTAAAGTAATGCCCTTAGTTCATTTACTTAATTCTTAAAACATAAAGTATAAAAATAAAGTAGATTTTTTTTCTTGGCCTTAGAATAAACAGTTTTACCGTTTTCATACATAAACTCTAGACAATGTAGCCACAGTTCAACACGACAGTCAAGAGTGTGACTGAAATTACACAAACCAAATCTGCCATATTTCTATTCGTTAAAACAATCATTAAATTCAAGTTTTCACTTGAATTGAAGACTCCTTACCAAAACAGTCAAAATAAGGAATGCTACAACTTTTCCATAGGAAAAATAATATATTTACCCTGGAAGATTAAGCTAATTTCTAATTAAAGTAGTGCATTCCAAAATTTCTAGTTTTCTTGGATAACAGGAATTGCTAATTGTCATGTTTTGCACTATTTTGAAATTCTCTTATCATGCTTATTAATGATTTTTCCACTCTTTTACTATGATTTCATCCAGATCGAAAACCAATATTTCTTCACATACCCTGCATACTGCAAATTACTTGATTATGTTTTACAATAACCATCAAATGTTATTTGGGTACTAAACACAACAGTGAAGCTTACTGTGGTTTTGTAGAATTTACCGTTTCTGTTAAACCATGAAAAATGCAAATGTAATTTTTTTTTAAAAAAAGGCTTAGTAATTGACAATAAAATAATAACATTTTTTATCATTACCTATTGTATAGTAGCTGATTGGCTTAATGATAGTCAAAGTTGGGGACAATACATTGTTAAAAGATAATTTGGAAGAATATCAAAGTAAATACAAACTGAAATAAATTACTGGAAACAATTAAACCAATAGCCTTACGTCTTGGTTTCAGCTGAGACTGAGTTAATTTTCTTCCTAGGAGCTGGTGCAGTGCTATGTTTTTGATTTAGTGTGAGTATAATATTGATAACCCACTGATGTTTTATCTTGAGTTAAGGATTTTTCAGTTTCCCAGATTCTGTTGGCCAGCAGGTGCACAAGAAGCTGAGAGGAAGCCTAACTAGGACAGTTGAATTGAACTAGCCAAAGTGATATTCCATACGAAAAAGAAAAGCAATGCTACTGGTCTCAAGGTCCTTTTAATCTCCACAAAAACATCTCTTGACTACATGGAGGTGAGACAATCCCCTAACTGTTACTGCCACTCTTAAAAGCCATGACTGCTGTCACTAAGCCACGTGGAGTGGCTGTGGGAATATAATCTGAGGGGAGTAGGTTAAGAGAGGCAGATCACTGCTTGGGCATCAATCAATGGGTGGCAAGCAATTGTGTTGTTCATCAGTTGTTTTGGGTTTTTTTTCTTGGATTTTTTTTTTATATAGTCATATTTACCATAATTATTGGTTTTATTCTATTTTATTTTAATTATTAAACTGTCCTTATCTCAACTTGCGGGTTTTATGTTTTTGCTTTTTGATTTTTCTCCCCTTCCCAGGGGGAGGAGTGAGCAAGCATCTGCATGATGCTTGGTTTCTGGCTGGGTTTAAACTATGATGTCGTGTAATGGGAGATTAGAAACTATACCAGATTGAAAAAAAAAACCCCACTATATAGAATTTAACTCAGTTCTGAGTTTCTACTCTTCCAACAGTATTGCCAGTAAGAAATAGTTTTAATGACACTGTTTTTCCAACAATTGGCCCCAAATGAGCTACTAGTTCTGTTTTGGTGCAGTCAGAATTCCCTTTGGGAAGTTTTCCTCCAAGGACAAGACTTCTGTGCTATCATTTAATGCAATATAGTACTTTACACTCTTCTGGTAACTATTCTAATCTGCAGATAATTCATAGTAGCAGCACATCATAAAAATATATTTGTATTTCTAACTTATGTGGGGCTAAGAGAAGTACTTCACATATGGTTTTTTTTCTCTTTTCAGCAGTCCTGAGTAGTCTCCTGCAATGACCACCCTCAGCTTTCCCCTTGTGAGCCCTGCAAACATAATTCCCTTCACGTTCCTCTGTCTCCTCTAAGATTACATACAGGTCAATTTTCTTTGGCACTTCCAACTACCAATTGTCGCCTAAATTTTACTTAAAATTGTTTTGAATAATTTTATTGGAAATTTACAATTTCAGACTGAAAGAAAAGTAAGCACATAGATTACTAAACAATCACCACAGAAATTTTCACTAGAATGCAAGTGAAGGTAAATGCAAAACACATTGAGATACAGGAAAGAAAGAAGAAAAGAAAAATGTAAAAAACATGTAAAATGCATTCATTTTACTTATATGTTTCCTTTTTCTTCATTCCAATCCCCGTACATCAATCCAAAATTCTAGCAGAAGAGTTTTTGTCTTTTGATTAAGTTAAAAATGAAGCGATCTGTTATGAATATCTAATTCTTTATTTGTATCTTTTTAATAGGTAATAATGTCAGATAGTATGTGTCTGTTATCATCACATTGTGACTGTACTAGACTAAAATAATCTAAAATAGCTGCTAGCATTTTCTCTGTGTCACCAAATAGCCCAGAGCAAAACAAGATGCACAACTATTTTAGTCCTGTTTTTTGGCTGAGCTTATATTTTTGACTACCATAATTAGGCTTCTTTTTATGCATGAACTGACTGAAAAAAAAATTATGCATACATTCTAGTAATGTACTGTAACACAGTTAGCTTTTCTTCTTACTTCCATCTCTAATATACATCTTAAAATAAGTTAATCTCATTGATCTTTTTAAGTTCTTTTTTTTTTCCTACATGGAGATGGTCTATGTTTCTTCAAGATGCCTTATTCTACAGAGAAAACAGTATTTTATATTTGTTGTGTATCACCATTAAAGAAACAAACAAAAAAAGACCTCCAACTTCCATTCTTTCTAAATGAAATGTACCTTTTATTCAATAGAAAGTATTATTACATCCATTGACAGTCATGCCAGATTAAAAAAACAAAATACTTTCAGATAAAAGAGGTTTCATGCCATCTGCCATTGTATCAGTTGGGAAATGAACAAAAACATCATAAAACATCAGATCTACCAAATTTTATATGACATCTCTTTACAGCAGTGGTGTCACTAAAGTCACAAATGAAGTTCATTTTACTCTCTTTAGTGCTGGTAAAAAGCGCTAACTATACTGACAACTTCACTCACAAGTGAAAGCAGGATTGTCACATGATCTCATGTCACAGTTAAGTCTTTTCTGTTTCAAATGTTTCCAATATGCATTCTTAAGTTACTGCAGATAGTCAACCAAGACACAGGTATCCTATTTACTCCTCATTACTGATTAAAACTATTTTACACATCTTAATGACATTGGCTAGATTAAATTTTTTATTTTATTTTACGTTCTTTATTAGTCTTTAGGGCTCATTGGGGCTTGAAATTTCATAATAGTATCTGGCAAAACCTGTTCTGAAATGATCAGTGCTTCCTTATAAGTACATAGACATAGATCAGCTTCTCAACATAGACAGTAAGGAAAGGAGGATGGCTCCATAATAAAAAAAAAAAAAAATAAAACATTCTGTACTGACAAGATCCAACACTCTGCATTATTGATTTTTCTATACCAAATGTACTAGCAAGTATTGATTTTTAACTAATATGGAAAAGATTAATCTCACTAGTAATGTAGCTGCATCATTTTCTAATGTAAAGAGTATATTTTCAGATGTGTCTTTCTACCGATTCATAAGTCAATAAGATAGCGGCACTTACACCAAAAAAGAATTTGAAACATTTCTTCTAGTATCCCAGTTCCTGATGGTAGTTCAGTTGCAATAAGAGAAATCCAGGAGGGGAGCTGAGAAGGTTGGGGTGCATAATCAACTTGAAAACACGTTCATATACACTTTGATGAAATATAAGCCTATACTTCCTAGTGACAATCCATCATTGGAATTTTGTAAGACTGTGGCCTACTAATTAAGTTTTCATATTCCTAAAGCAAAATCAGAGGAAAGTATGAGAAAATATTGATTGCATTGTAATTTTGATACCTATTTCAGCTGTCATTATTGAACTTATGCCACACTTCACAGTCCTTCCTTTTGATTAGTGACTTCCAAAAAAAGATCAGGTTAAATGACACTCACATCTGACTCACTTTTTTAACATACAATATAAACCTTTTATTAACTGCCTCTGCTTAATCTAATAAACTTTTTAAATGGGTATTTTAATTAAAAGGTAATTAAATAGCAAAGCTGGGAACTTCCTAGATGCACAGAAAGATTAGTTTATTAATAATAAAAATATTTCAGCTTGTTGAAGGGACTGAGAATACCAAGTAAAGGCAAAATTAGTACTGCTTGATAAAAAGATGTATGTCACTGTCCTCAACCCAAGGAATGAAAATGTACTTTATTCACACCTTAAATAATGGGAATACAAATAAAAGCCTGCTTTGCATTTGCAGTGTGCAATGCTCTGCATGTGATATCACCAGTGTGCCTCTTTGAAAGGGTGATATTTTTTTTATTTCTTCGTTGTCATTACAATAATCAGGATATTATCTACTTTTTGCATCTAAAAAACCATTTCTTTATCTGTATTTCCAAATACTCATAAATTCAGTGCTCTTATGCTAAGTACTAGAGACAAGCTTCTCAAATAATCCGGACCTGTCATCTAAAAGGAGGAAGCAAGTAACTGTATTCCGTAAAGTGAGGTTTACAGAGCAATGTATCACCTAGCGGATTATAACAGCAAAGGTATAAGGTTTAATTACTAATTCCCTCTGTTTACAAATTAAAAAAAAATAAATAATCTCCAAATTTCTTTTGGTTTGCTGTATGTATTTTCCCCAGGACTGCGTATTGAAAAGGACATATATAAAATGTCTAAGTAAATGACACACAAAATAACCACTGTTAAGACAGTAATTAGTTTTCTGAGACTAAACATATACAGGACAGCTTACTTAAAATGCAGATACATGCATGACTAAAGTAATAGTCTTTAAATAGTACAGATTATAGAATAGAATTAGTCCCTATTCCATATTTAAGGTAACAAAAGTAAATCTGGAAAAGTTAGAAACAACATCAAACAGGAAAGAGTGCTGAAGACATGAATGTTATTTCATTCAATTATTGATGCACATTGGCTTACATCTGGAGCTTGATACTCCATGGTTGGAACAGCAGCAATGTTATCTGGTCTTGTATTAGTCTTTCTTGTCTCAACTATTTGCCAAATTATACCTGCAAATTCTCAACCCTGTAGCTTAGGTTTTATTTGTTACATTTCAGCTTAGTCTTAGGGAAAATATATGTGATTTATATAAAATAGTTACATCTACAGATTCAGTTTTAGAAAATTTAAATTTATTTTAAGAATTCCAACTATCACCTGAACACAATTACCTATTCTACTGTCCTAGCACTTAGAAATCTTAAGAGTACAATGTTTGGCTGCATTAGACAGAGAATGAGCAAGGCAAATACAGGCTCAAATGCAGTTGCTCTTTGCAAGCATATACCATGCAAAAGATTTAAGACACAACCCTCTGGAAAAAAGCTCCCAAATAAGCATCTATATGCATTTATTGAGGTACCATACTCATTGGCAATAAACTTTTGCCATCTTGAAGAACAAACATTCTGTATTCAGTATTAGTCATTCCTCTTGTTAGATATTTTGAGGCTATTTTCATTTGGCAATCTTACTTTTTGTTCTAATTTGATCTGGAGTGAAATATATTGCAGTAGATGAAGACCAAATCTATGTTTTTATGTTTTAATCAGAAAAGGCTGAGTTCTAGCATTTGGGTAAGTGATAGTCAACATTATCTTCCATCATGTTCTGTGCCAAATTTCATCTTTAACATAAGCAGGCAACACTCCAGAGATCACTTGCAAGCATATTAACAGTCCATATTTTTATTAAAAATGAAAAAAAAATTACAATTTTCCACAGAACCCAATGAAAATAGAAGTGCTGACAGTTTTATTAGTACATTCTGCTTGCTTTTTGCAGGCAGAGGAAATTTGCTCTATGGATAAAAAAGAGTCTCTCCGAAGCATAACAAAAAACCCCCCTAAAACAAAGACCTAAAAAAAAAAGTGTTACAATGTCTCTTATAACCACTGATATCTCTGATAAATGTTGTGAATGATTATATATGAGTATATATTGTAGTTGGCACTACAATACCTTGTTTCAGAGATGGGCATTTTAAACAGACTAACAAAACAACTCCATTTTGTGACCAAAAACATATTTTTGGTTGTATACACTCCCCTAAAGGAAAGGAGCTTTTTTTTTTTATTACCTTACCTGATACTCCAATGCTTATACCATACATGTTACTACCAAACCCTGCTACCAGAATTTTCCCTCATGAATAAATAATATAAGTTAAACAATGCCTTGCCGTTCCACCTGTACTGACAACAAACTGAGGCAGGGCAGTGGGGGGAACAATTCTACTGTTTGCTCATTAGCACCCCTTGAGAGTAAGCAGCTGTAAGAAAAAAAGATAACCTACCTCTCTTGCAGCAAATGTCCCTTTTTTTCCTGCTATCATTGGGAGACAGTGACTTGTTAAGTGCCAAAACACATCTATTTTCTCATAAATACCTACTAGTACAAGGTTTCCTACACAATTATATTTGTGCTACCCCATAAACAAACCTCATCCAAGCAGATTGAGTCCCTGGAGTTTTTTTGACTCGTGTTTTAAGAAGAGAAACACAAAACCTCCTCATTTTCCTTTGACGCACTTACTGGATCATGTGTGATAAATGAAAGGCTTGGGCTTTGTTTTGTTTAGTTTTTTTCTTTTCACTTGCTATAAATTCATGGCTTGCATCACACTTTACAGAGCTGGGTGTTCTTTCCTAGTGCTTTTGTTCAGAGTAAACAGACCAACTAGGAATGAATAATGTCTTAAGAATGCATCAGAATTAAACTTCCAAGGACAGAATCAAAAGCATTGTGACCAGACCAAGTGAAGCAAAGAACATAGGATAAATTACTTCAGATCATAAGCCTCTTTACAGCCTGTGAAAGGAAAAAAAAAATAAATAAAGCAGCTAAAACAGTGGTTCTGGTTGATATTTACATGTTGGACACTCCTACCACATACAACACTGGTTCATGAATATATCTGGTGCTAGATTTTGTGTACAGAAGCTAAAAAATTGAATGGTTAACATTGAAAAGAAGGCCAAATCTAAAATGATAATTCTTGTTTGCTTTGAAAGTGAGAATCTCCCAAGTACTGCAGAAATATACTAAAATATTTCAGTTGAAAGAAATCTACAGCAATGATCTAGTTCAACTGCCTGACCACTTCAGAGCTGTTTGAAAGTTAAAGCATGTTGCTAATGGCATTATCCAAATGTCTCTTAAACTTTGACAGATTTGAAGCATCAATCACCTCTCTAGGAAGTTTGTTTTGATGTTTGACTACCTTCTCAGTGAAGAAATGTTTCCTAATGTCAAGTGTGAACCTCCCTGAAACTAATCAGAAATTTAAGACTCTCCCATTATGTCAAATTCTCATCTATTTAATTAAGCAAAAATCACCATTAGAAGAATACTTGATACTATGAGGAAACAAGCATCGCAATCTAGTTGATCATAAATAGCCTTTGAAGAAAATATTTTCCATTGAAGTTACCACTCTTTGAAATGCAGTTAAAGACAAATTATGATTTACTTGTAAGTACAAAAAACCCATCATCATGGCTACTTTTCTTTGTCTAAGTCCCAGCTTGAAATCTGTGCTGCTTCCTTATTTTATTTGAAAAGTCTTGAACTAAATAGCATAAACAATCCTTAGATAACTAGAAATCATCCTTTTGTTGCATTTTGTCTATCAGCTCCAAAGTCCAGTGGATTCTAGAGAGACAAGGTAGCTGTAAACATCAAAGAGATTTGCATGTCTTTATCATTACATGTCCCCATCTCCAACTCTCTTTGAACCTCGTTTCATGTGTAAGTAGAATGGTAAGGAATACCATTAGGAATGTGGTTAGGGCATGGGACTAGAGGCTGTAAACTGTTAGTCTGTAGTTATCATATAATTAAAGTTTCATGGACAGAAGTAGCTCTTTTATAATCAGGTCTCAGCCACTCCGCAGTTCAGATTCATCTTGTCTAAACCCGATCAATGTTATTCCATAAATTCTTGTGTGACAGACCAGTGGTATACTAGGATCAACATATTTTCCATAAGGGATGAAATTGCAACTATATAAAAGTCCTGACCACCTGGGAAAGGTAGGAGTTAGCTGCTCCATAGTAGTCACAAGTATCCTTAAGAATTCTTATTACAAATTAGCTATGATCAGTTATTATTGTATACAGACATTCATGTTAGTACAGGTTTCAACCGCTCATTTATCCACAGTTGAACTCACATTACAAAAACTGTGTCACATAATAATGTCTCTTGTAATGAGAAGGTAGACCACTGTTCTGAATTGTATTTAGAATTCACATTACAGAACAGAATCAATGAAGCATCTGGTTTTCATCTACCGACATTTTCCTTAACATAAAACTGAAAAAAATGCCTGCGATGTTAAAAACTGGCACTGATGACACTGGGGATTTTCAGAAACATGACAAGACAGATGAGATTAAATCAATCTGAGGCCTGGGGAAGTGCTATTACTTTATGAAAATGATGCTCTCCTCTGTGCAACTGGAAACAACATAAAGAGAAATGATAGCAAAAGTAGGAAGCATGGAGTGTGTCAGTCACCTCAAAAGAACATCTACCACCAGCCTGTGAGATACAAATCATAAATGTAGGAAAAGGAAATAACTACCATTTGTTTTACTTTTACATCTCAATAGAAATATCCTGCAGACAGAACAACACTGTAAGTGGTAATATATGACATCTGAACTATTGGAATTGCTAACATGTTACAAAAAAAAAGAACCATACCTAAAAAGACCAATTCAAACCAAACCAACTAAAATCAAACCAAATCTACCTAAAGAGCAATTGCTCTTAGGATTTTCATTCATAGAGGGCATTTATTGCATCTAAGGTAGCAGTTGCTATTTTACTTTCCTTTCTTCTCTTACCAGAATCCCTGCAATGACATCTCATACTTCTTCAGAGCATCTGCCTCTTTGCCTGGTGCAGTCCCACAGAGCAGCTATACCTGGCCAATAAATTTAATTAGTGTCCTTGGTATAGAGATATCACTACAGAACATGTTGCCAGAAAAATAAGTTATTAGAAGATACCTTCAGAAGATATGTTATGGAGAAGATCATCTCAAATGCCATTGTAAGACACGTAAAGGACAACCAAGATTTTAGGCCCAATCAATATGGCTTTATGAAAGGCAGGTCCTTTCTGACGAACCTGATCTCCTTCTATAACAAGGTAACTCTCTTGGTAGATGCAGGAAAGGTTGTGGATGTGGAGATACTCTGCCTGTTGAATGGGGCAAATGCATGTCCAAGACAGGAGAGTTCAAAAGATTACAGCAAGCACAACATAGACTCACAGCATCATATAATCCTAGGTTCTTGGCTCAAGCAGATTATTTCTGCTTGATAGTTATCATGAAACAATTGAGTTCTTGATTCTCCGAGAAGTAAGGAGGGGAGCCAACAGAACTACTATCTTAGATTTCAGGAGGGCAGATTTTGACATGTTTGGGAGTCTGGTTGCCAGAGTCCCTTGAGAGGCAGTCCTGAAGAGCAAAGAAGCCCAGGAAATTTGGACATTCTTCAAGAAAGAAATCTAAAGGAGCAGGATCAATTTGTCCCCATGCCAGAATGCATGAGTAGGAGACAGAATGAAGCCCCAATAGTCCATGAGGAAAAGATGTGTGATCTGTTTCTCAGCCTCAGCACACACAAGTCTATGGAGCCTGATGGGAATCACCTGAGGGTACTGAGGAAGTTTGCAGAAGTTCTTACTAAATGACTTTCTACCATCTACCAGCAGTCCTGGCTCATTGAAGAGGTCCCAGTGGACTGGAAGATGGCAAATATAACACTCATCTACAAGAAAGGCCAGAGGGAGGATCCTGCAAACTACAGCCCTGTTAGCCTGACCTTGGTATTGGGGAAGTTCATGGAGCAAATCATCCTGACTACCATCATGAGGCACATCGAACACAATCAAGGGTTCAGTCCCAGACAACAATGTCTTCTGAAAGGCAAGTCCTGCTTGACCAACCTGGTCTCCTTTTATGATAAGGTGACCTGCCTAGTGGATGAGGAAAAGACTATGGATATGGTCTATTTGGACTTCAGTACAAACTTCAACACTGTTTCCCATAGCATCCTCCTGGAGAAACTAGCTACCCATGGCTTGGACAAATGTATTCTGTGTTGAGTGGAAAACTGGATAGATGGCCAGGCCCAGAGAGTGGTAGTGAATGGAGTTAAATCCAGTTGGTGACTAGTCACCAGCGGTGTTCCCCAGGGATCAGAACTGGGGCCTGTTCTATTTAATATCTTTATCAATGGTCTGGATGAAGGAATTGAGTGTACCCTCAGTAAGTTTGTAGATTATACAAAGCTGGGTGGGTGCACAGATATACTGTGTTTGTCGACAGCTTGCTTAATATGAGCCAGTAGCGTGTCCAGGTGGCCAAGAAGGCCAATATCATCCTGGCTTGTATGAGAAATAGTGTTGCCAGCAGGACAAGGAAAGTGATTATGCGCCTGTACTTGGCACTGGTGAGGTCGCATCTTGAATATTTTGTTCAGTTCCGAGCCTGTCATTACAAGAAGGGCATTGAGGTGTTGGAGCAAGTTCAGAGACAGGCAATGAAGCTGGTGAAGGGTCTAGAGAACAGGTCTTATGAGGAGCAACTGAAGAAACTGGGATTGTTTAGCCTAGAGAAAAGGAGACTCAGAGGAGACTTCATCACTCTCTATAGCTACCTGAAAAGTTGCAGTGAAGTGAGGGATAGGTCTCTTCCCCCAGGTAATAAGTAATGGGACAAGAGGAAACGGTCTCAAGTTGAGCTAGGGGAAGTTCAGATTATATAATAGGAAAAAACACCCAGACTTACTCCTAAAAGCTCCTAGAAAAATAAAAAATGTCTTCATGACTGCAGTTACTAATTATTGTAGTAATAACAAAGTACAGGCACATAAGTAAATAATGTCTTCTTTTTTTCCTTCTGCAGTTCTTAATTCCTTATCTTCCTACTTTCTGTTTTATTGTCTTGTGCAAATATTTTTTTTCTTAGTTCTTATCACTGTCTGCCCTTTACTTTCTCCTTTTTCCTTTCATCTTTTTCTCATTTCACAGTTTTTTCCATTTTTATCATCATTTTTTACCACATGTCCACAATTCTTTCTCCTGCTTAGATGTTCAACTAACAGAAGCACAAGAAGATTGTCAGATTTCACTGTTATTATATTTATTACCTGAGTAGGTACTGTTCATCTTATCTCTGTATCCTTACTGTTTGTGCTCCCTCCATTATTACAACCACTATTCAAGGCTATATGTGTTAGTATATCCATTGAATGATTTGCACAGTCAACTTTTAGGAAATGGCAGTAAGTCTAAATTAATTTTTTTTTTTTTGCCTCCCAGAGAGACTATTTACTTTCTTGTGCTGTTTTAAATATTACTAAAGCAGTCTTCATATTAGCATTCTGATATACAATCTTCCCCATTAGAAAGGCTTTTTAAGTACATTCAAAGAGTCCCTGTTTTGTTAGATTGCAAACAGATAACCTTCTCTATTACCTTTGTCACAAAATGTTTCAGACCATTGAACACATGGACGAGTGTCGGCACACCTATGTTGAATATTTTGCTTATCACAATATTTCATGCACGGTCGAGTGTCAAGAGATTTTATTCAGTGTATCATGTTCCTCATACATGATTTGTAGCACAACAAAGGACCACTTTAGTTTGCTGGAAATCATACAGCATATTTTCAGATGCAACAAAAGTTGAAGAATCACAGAATGGTAGGGATTGGAAGGGTGGCAAGGTGGCTGCTTACCCCGAGGAGTGTTTGGCATCCACCAGATGGATCCTTTCATGGGTCAAAATACTAGTCGATTCAGAATAGACGTTACCTTGAACACTATAAAGGATCTATTTTTCACTAACTAGAGGAAAATCCTGGACAGACAGTTTAAAAAGATTATTAGGGGCCATAACATGAAGAAAGGAGAATTATCTTTCTGTAGCTTCAAGATTAAGAAAGGTATACACTAGTGAAAAGGGCTTAGAAATGAATTGTCACAAGAAATTTTATTCTGGGTTTTTTGATATATCATGAAAATAATTTCTCAAGCACAATTGTGTAAGTTCTCTGTGGAATCATCAGTGTCTTCCGGACAGAGTCTCCCTTGTATTTTTAAAGATTATTTCAGAATTTGCTCAGTCTTTAGCAAATAGGTGCCAAGAGTTCAAGAATATGAAGATGGGGTTTTTTCTTCACTTAATTGCTCTACATACTTACTCAATGGTTCTGTATATATGTTCAAAATCCCCCCAGGTCTTTTTTATTAATCATTTGTAGAGTATACACAAAGTCTAATCTGTAATTATCGATCCTCTCCAACATGCCAGTCACTACTAAACATGGCTTTATTAGATTATCCTAAGATTACTAGTGATTTGAAGTATTGTAGGCAAACAAAAAAAATATGAACAAAGCATACCATGAAAAAAGAGAATTAAACAGCATCTTCACATTCAGAGATGCATTTAAGTTTCTCCAGATAAAGCCTCTATTTTAGTTCCTCAATGTTTTAATCACAAAATTAGATTTCCAAATTGTAATACAATCCTTTCAGAGCAACAGAAGAAACTTTTTAAGTTTTTCTGTGAAAGCGATTCTAGAAAAGAGGGAGCAAATACATACCTTGACCCAAACGAGAAAAAAGAACAGTGTCATACAAAGTCCAGGAATCTGGTCATCTGCACTTATGTTTAGAGATTACTAAAACTGTAGCTTGTATCTTAAGCAGTCTAATTCCATAATGTTGCTTAGACCACTATAAAAAAAAACCCAGACAACTAAAACCAAACAGAATCCACGTAAGTGTATGTACTACTGAGGTGTACTGAGTACTTGCAAATTAATTACAAAGAAATCACCTAATTTGTATAGTTTTAAGTGTCTCTCAGAATGAAAGAGATCTAGTTTAATGAATGCTTATCCTTAAAGTACATACTGGTATACATTGTTTGGAAAAAGAGAATTAACAGAAAGAAAAAATCTTCATGTTTTGCAATCAATTCTTTGTTATGTGACCTAGTATTCTCTTCCCTTTTCCTTGGATTTTTTTAGCCTACATAAATCCAAAGCCAGATATTTTCCTTTCTGCTAAGAAAGGAAATCCTACATTAACTACCATTCATCAGTGACAGAAACAGTATCCTACGCCAAAACAGAAGGAACTACTCCTGAAAACGTGGACTAGATATACATTTTGTATTTCATGAAACAATGCAAGACATCTTTAGAGAAACATTGTAGTCTGTAGACATCTCTAAGTGTTTCATAGTTCCAAAATTAAAAAATTCAAAGCAGCAGTGTTAAGTCCTTGCTTTCATACACAGAGATTTGACCTTAATTCTGGTAGTTAAAGGAAACACGGTAATTCCTAAGAATACAGTATTAATAACTAAATAATTAATTTTGGTATTTATGTGGTTGTGTACTTAATTTCAACTATAATGAGTTAAGAAGGGGCCAACAAAACTATTCTGAATATTATGGCAGTTCACGTAGAAGGTCTTGCTTGACAGTCGTGGTTTGTGATTTAGCCAATGAAAAAGTCTAACTGAATGGCAGAGAGAATAATTTGGGACTTTTCCTCAATTTTAAAGAAAGTCACAGTATCTTTTTTATTTTCAGAACTCACATGAAAACTTGTAAACAAAGGCTCTGTACAGTGGTAATCAAGGACTCCTAACTATCAATAAGTTACAACACTACTAACAAATCCATAGCCTTTAAAATATTCTAATTAGCTAAAATTAACAATTGCAAAATCTAATTCCACAGAAGATAGACTTAACAACAATGTTTGGACATGAACTTTGACCAATGAAAACTGTCATTATCCAGTGAAAAAACAGTAAGACAGATACAAAATCTTCCATTTCATATTATAATAATATGGTAAACAATCCAATAAAAAATATTATCTAGATAATCATTATTATTTGCATGACAATGATTATGGTTGTGTCTCTGAATTCTGATATTGATTAATGTAAATTTACATGGTCATCCTTCAATAATCAAGAAGTTATGCTGAAATACCTCTAATTTATTCAGTCATCAATAGATTAAAAATAGTTTATCTTCATAGTGCACCCACAAAAATAGAAGAGTCTTGTACAACATCTCTTTGGATAACATCAACAAGCACAGTGTTACATGTCGTTTTATCTGTGTTCTTAAACTTTGTGTGCTTACCAAACTAAAGATATAATCCATATAACAAACACTACAAAAATACTCTCTTGTGTTAGGAAACAAATTGTTAAATGCTTCCAAGAACATCAAATTGGAAAAAGAATTGCTAGGAGCAAATTTTTAAAACAATAAATCTAGGAAATGGCTTGTGTAATGAGTGTCTTTATTTCCAAATTGTGATTAATTTGCAAATACCACTATTATTATATCAATTTGAAAAGAAAGCTGTATTTAAAAGCAATAGATAAGTTAAAATCTAACAGTTCATGAACTACACTCTTAAACCATTTCCACACGAGATGGAATTCTCTGCTTTCCAGAATAGTTAAGTTAGAGGTTACTAACTTTTATTTAAGAAGCATATTTTAGACAATAATTATTCTTCAGCTTCAACGCTATGTTTTATTGAATAAAATAACCTGTCATATTTCTAAAATTCATTGTCTTGAAAGTGGGGCTGTCAAAGACAATAATTTAGGGCAGAGAATATTCTAGAAGGTAGGATAATTCATCTCATTAAGCTTCTGTAAGTTTTATTTAAAAGATATTAATTTATATTGACACATTCCCAAGCAATCTAATTGGCCTTAGCCATTCTGTAATTTATGCTAAGCAAATATTTTAATCCAAATAATTTATAAATGGCACACAAACTTATCTGTGTAATGACAAGATTAATATAGACATTTCAATCTAGAAACACAACAAAAATATGATAAGTGGAGAGTAACATCTGTAGAGGATTATTGTTGTTATGTATTTTCTATTATTTATAGGACTGTACCTGTATTAAAATGAATCAAGGAAAATGACAAACTCCATGTTCATGGATGGATAAAAACAATACTATATTTAATTTTCAGAAATGAGAATCAGCTATCGCTGATTGTTGAAGCTTCACAGTTTTCCATGTACACAGTTCAATGCCATTTTACTTAAACTATAATTTCAAAAATCAATTAACAGTCTCAGTCTTACAGTTAGTTACTAGATAATGAGTTCAATGGTCTTAGACACATAGAACAGTACTTGACAAGTAACACTCCTAACCTTCAAGACAGATACTTTTTTAATCTAAATAGAAGTCATGTCTGAATCTCCAATAATGGAGGACATTTTTCCCCTGAATGAATTTTTGCAATTCATTAATCATCATACCAATAAAAAATTCCAGAATTAAAGGTTTATGTTTATGTAGAGTGGATGTAGATTCAGGTTCAGATAAAACTTTCACCTACTCAGAAATGCATTTGGAGTAAATCCATTGATTTTTGACAGTTACATATTCTGACCCAAAGACAACAGAAATCATTGCAGCTTCTTATTGATCTCATATCCCACAATTTACACATCTTATTCTGAAAGATTAGACTTAAATTATCACAATCTGTAAGTACTGACTGTTTTATGTACATCAAAGCAACTAGGAATACCGAGTGCTTGCTTACTTTAAATATTGTCATAAAAATATCTCTCTTGTCTACAGTTTTCAGAGAGTCTCCATGTAATTAATAATAGCAATAATATAAAAAAAATTCTTACAGTTAGTCTTCAGTATACATATTTCCATAAACTAAAGAAAAAATCTTACGGCACAATTCTTATGTCACCAGTAGGAAAAGAACTGGAATACATGGAGGCCATTAAAGTAGCTTATATCAAAGGATCATACAAATGCTTATACTTTCATTATGTAAAACCAATCTTATTATTTCATTTTTTTCAATTTATGTTAAGTTTTTAAATCAAATTGGTTTGTCTTTTTTATATTCTTAGCTTCATATGAAAATGGAACTAAAAATCTACCTAATAAGCAGAACTGAATTAATTCAGTTGCCTCCTTCCAAGTGATGATATTTTTTTTTCACAATTTTAAAGACTTCTTTTATGAGGGTACTTTCATTAGTTCAGAAGCAAATAACAACCCAAATTGAAGGTAACATTTTCCTAGAATTTGCCTGGTTTCGAGAGCTCATATGAAACTATGAATTTAAGGTAGAAGTTACACCAAAAAAATATTAAGGGTTTTACAATTTTTGTAATTGCAGAAAAAAATCTGTATTTTCTCGATTTCACTCATCCAGTGCTTACTGAAAGACAAACAATCCAATCTATGACTAGGGCCAGAAATAAGGATTTTGTTTTTCTTGGTAATGTGTGGGGAAAAAAAAAAAAGAATCATAGAGTGAACAGAGAGTGAAAGAAACACTAAATATGAATACGAGCAACTGTGAAAACAAACAAAAAAAGCCCCATATTCTGGATTAGAGGTGTGGTTGAGGAAATAGGAACTTCTGCATCTTGATATTAGATTTTCAGATGTGTAAGACTGCCTAGATAGGGTGTTAAAAGATTTTTTTTCCTGAACTATTTTCTTTCCTGATCCAAATACATGTTACTTCAAAATACAAAAGGGCTATATCACTTTTGGAATTCATCTGGAAAGAGAAGTAAAGGAAAGGCTTCTTCAACTACATCAGTAGCAAAAGGAAGACTAGGGAAAATGTGAGCCCACTGTTGAACAAAGAAGGTGTCAGGTGATTAAACATGCAGAGAAGGCTAGATTACTGAATGCCTTCTTTGCTTCAGTCTTCACTGCCAAGGTCGACCAAAATCTTCATGAATGACCTGAATGAAGGGACGGAGTGTCAGTAAGTTCACTGATGACACCAAACTGAAAGGACTAGATGATTCCCCAGAAGGCTGGGCTGCCATTCAGCAGGATCTCAACTGGCTTGAGAGATGGGCTGAGAACCTCATGAGGTTCAACAAGGGCAAGTGCAGAGTCCTGCATCTGGCAGGGAACAACCCCATGCACCAGTGCAGGCTGGAGGTTGACTTGCTGGAGAGCAGCTCTGCAGAGAAACAGCTGGGAGTCCTGATTGATAATAAGCTAAATATGAGCCAGCAATGTGCCCTCGTGGCCAAGAGTGCCAATGGCACTCTGGGATGCATCAAGAAGAGTGTGTCCACTAGTTCAAGGGAGATTCTCCTTCTCTTCTCTGCCCTGGTGAGGCCTCATCTGCAGTCCTGTGTCCAGCTCTGAGCTTCCCCATCTCAAGAGAGACAGGGAACTTCTGGAGAGACCATAAAGATGATCAGGGCACTGGAGCATCTTCATTATGAGGACAGGCTGCAGGAACTGGTACAATTCAGCCTAGAGAAGACTAAGGGTGGATCTCATTAATACTACAAGTGTTTAAAAGGTGTATGTCAAGAGGATGGGGTCACACATTTTTTCTGTTGTCTCTAGTTACAGGACAAGGGTAAATAAAAAAAGATGGAACACAAAAAGTTCCATTAAACATAGGGAAAAACTACTTTCCTGTAAGGGAGCTCTGGTACAACCTGCCCAGGAAGGGTGTGGAGTCTCTTTCTCTGGAGGTTTTCAAAACCTGCCTGGATGTGTTCCTGTGTAACCTGATCTAGATGGATCTGCTTGAGTAGGGGGTTTGGACTATATGTTGTCTAGAGGTTCCTTCAACCCCCACCATTCTGTGATTCTCTTATTCTCAAATGAGAAAATTTTTATCAATTTCTATATCATATCTATTTAGAAACTCTACAGATTTCCTTAAAAAACCTAAACATAGCCAGTAAATTTTATTAAATAGGAGAATGAGAAGAACTAATGCTACTTTGAACTTATTTCTATCATAGTAAAATTTATATTTTAATTAATTTGTACCTGTGTTTTAATCTATTCACAGGTTTTAGAACCTTTTTTCCTTTTACATTTTGTATTGAAATACCTTGATTAGCTTAGAATTCCACAATTGCTTTACAGAAATGTCTTCACATCAGTACTGCATAAAAAAAAGACTATCAAAATCAACATGATAATATCACTGACAGATTATGTGCTTTTCATTTATACTTCAAAGCAGATATTTTAATACATTAAATACTTGTCAGAATTTGTAACATAACTATGCATCAACATACTTGTATTGCCCCTTCTCTTCCTTTCTGCCTTCAAATGTATGCCTCTATTTTTGATTGACATTTTTTCATTCAAATGCTAATTTATTACATCAGAGTCGATAGCATAGGCATGGAGGAGAAAGATAAGTGATACATCTTAGTACCTTTTCCTGTGAAATTACATTAGCCTTCTGGGATACTGAAAAGGATGAAGCTGCAAATTCAAAGATTATTACACTACTTATTACCCTTTGTATTTATCTTCAGTGCTGCTAAAGCTTTACAGAAAATCTAATTTCTCTGAAGCTGCATTAATGTCAAAACCACCATCTTTTGGATGCTAGACTTCATTCCAACTGGCAGATAATGCACAAAAGGATCTAATATCAATTGCAGGGAATTATATAAAAGCTAAGGTTTGGCATGTTTGGCAAATAATTCAACCAATGCTCTACTTCTAAATTACTGCAAGATTTTTGCTCTTCTATTCAGTTCATGTTTTGCTAAGCAGAAAAGTGAAGTGTTGAGCAATGCAGTCAAGATTGCGCTTAAACTTTCATCATTACGTCATTGTTTGGGAGCTCTTTCATGACACAGGTAACATTTTCAATCTGTCACTTCAGAGAAAAAGGTAAGGACATGACTAAAAGAGAGAAAAAAATATCAAACATAAGCTTTTTTAGGGAGGCCAGCTGTTATTCCAGTCAAAGCAAAGTAGAAAATAAAATCTCTCTCTGTTGTCACTCAATTATTTTAAACAAAAAGAAAAGAAAACAAACCACAACAACAACAGCAGCAACAGCAAACCAATAGCATTTTCTCACTGATCAATGATTTGCTACTATTTCAATAATATGCTAAGATTTCAAGTATAAGCATTAAAAAATGTCTTATCTGTATTACATAAACTGACAAAGTCTGTCCATGTCCTTTAGACTAGTTCTTATTTTGTTCACCTGTTATGATTTTTTAAAATCTAGTACATGAGATTTCATAAGAATTATACTGCCAGCTCTTTCTTCTGATTATCTCTAAAGGTCCCTTCCAACTCCTACCATTCTATGATTCTATGATTCTAGCAGATAAACTGATTTTAAGATTCTCTTCTGACTGGAAAAATAGTGAAGTGATGAATTATATTCCATGTCAAAAAGGATTACAGCTTTCAATCTAACTACGAGACCCTTAGGCTTCCAATAGAAGGACCACTACAAAGTGTAGCATAGAACTACAGAATAGTTTGAGTTGTAAGGGATCTTTAATGATCACCAAGTCCAACTCCCCTTGCCGTAATCTGGGACATCTTTCACTAGATCACTTCCAATAACGGGCATCCACTTCTCTGGGCAATCTGTTCCAGTGCCTCACCACTGTAAATGCAAAAAAAGTTCTTCCTTACATCCAATAAAATCTACCTTATTTTAATTCAAAACTGTTACTCCTTGTCTTATCACTACAGGCAGGGCCTGGAAAAAAGTCTCTCTTCATCTTGTAAGCCTCCTTCAGCACTGAAAATCTGCAATTAGGTCTTCCTGGAGCATTCTCTTTTCCAGGTTGAACAAGATTTTCCTCACAGGAGAGGTGTTCCAACTCTCTGAACTACTTTTTCTCACCTAAGTTTTATCCACATTAAGCTGTCTATCTTTTAGCTATCTCTCACATGATGATAATATAAAACGATCCATTGAACTAATATGTTTTGTTCTATAATGACAATTTCACCATGGAGTTTTACTTTGAAGTTGTCTTTCTTGGAGCAAGAAATATCTTAAATTTATACAAATGAAACTTGACCTGTAGTATGAACATATAAATCTGAGCTACTCTAATCTTACAGTAAGTGAAAGGAAGGAATTTCCTAAATAGCAATGTATGAAAAAAATTTCTGAGACAGTGACACTGATAATCCTGATCCTGAACTATTTATTTAGGTAATTAATTAATTTACAATTTTCAAAAGTTTGATAGGTACATGTTTGTATGGATAAACTGTTTGCAAGTATCTTTCTAATTCAGTATTTTATTTAGCTGATTTAGTTTGCTCTTTAATCTAAAGTATTATTTTAAATATATTTATTGTCAAAATTTCTCATTAATTTGAGAAAATATGTTAAATGGGAAAAGAGAAAATTAATTTATTATTCTTTGAAATTTTCCTCAAACATGTGTCTCACATAACTGATGTTGGAAATGCTTGTCAAAATTGCTTCAACTTTATAAAATGGGAAAATCATATATTGGATTTTTGCTGTTAAAATAGCAAATAAAGTGTTAAAGATGTGTTCCTTAGGGTGTTTTGTTAAAAGATTGGTAATGGCTAGATTTGTATTGAAAACACTTTAAAAACGAAAGTAACAGAAACGCAAGTAGTTAACTAACAGGGATCTGCACGTGTGACCATTATACAGTAGGAGTTGTAAGTAAAATTTCATAACATAAATTGTTAGAGATCATCTGAAATGCAACAGAGAAACTAAAAGAAAAGTATCTACAAGTTTCAGTGATATACTAAATATTAAAAAAAGCATCAAACTTCGGGAAGTGCTGCTGTAATCTCTTTCATAATTATATCTTTTAGTTGCTGAAAGCTCCCATAAATTCTGTTCAAAACCTATCTTACAGACAAGCACTATGTTTGAGCTAAAGTCCAGTTAGAAATACGATCTCAAACTTCCTTCAGCTATCAAATTTGAAATGGATTTCTAGTTCACAGTCTGTTTATGCTTTAACTCTTGGCATTTGTTAAGTATCATGAGTTTGTGTGGAGTCATTTCTGGCAAAGTCAAAGATGGCTTCTGTAAAAAGTTGCTCCAAACTCTAACCAGCTCTGAATCAGACCCACTTCCGGGCCTGAGTCAATTGAGCAGCCCTGTGATTACTTTTTAAGAAGTCAGACGAGAAGTGTTCTTCCTGTTCTTTCTTTTTCTAGCTGGTGGTGGAAGAAATTGGAGGAGATGTGACCATGAAGACCCCAAGGTCAGCAAGGGAAGAGAGGAAGAGGTGTGCTGTAGCAGAGACTCCCCTGCATCTCATGGGGAAATGGCACCTGTCCCCCTGTGTGGTTCTTTAGCCAGATGTCCACCAAGTCATAATATCACCCCCCTCCTAAACTGGACAAGAGTGAATGAAATATAACGAGAGGTTTGTGAGTTGAGATAAGGACAGAGAGATTG
Organism: Colius striatus; assembly: GCF_028858725.1. Lineage (NCBI taxonomy): Eukaryota > Metazoa > Chordata > Aves > Coliiformes > Coliidae > Colius > Colius striatus. The sequence continues at coordinate 68,692,229 of NC_084761.1, read as the reverse complement.
CTTAGCAATTAGTTTCAGGGGCAAAATAGACTCAACTTAGGGAGAAAAAGGTTTGATTTTTTTAAAGGAACAGGAAGAGCAGGGAGATGAGAAATAAAACCAAACCTTAAAACATCTCCTCCCATCCCTCCTTCTTCCCAGGACTCTCCTTCCTTCTCCCTCAGTGGCGTAAGGGATGGGGAATGGGGATTGCAGTCACTTCATTACAGATGGACTTTGCGGCTGCTGCTTCTCAGGAAGAGGTTTCCTTACGTTTCCCACTGCTACAGTGTGGGGTCCCTCCCAAAGGAGACAATCCCTCACGAACTTCTCCAGCGTGGGTCCTTCCCATGGGCTACAGGTCCTCACGAACAGGGTCAGGTAGAAGCTCCTCACACTCTGCCCCAGTGTGGGGCATCCACGGGGAGAACAGTCCTTCAGATACCAACTGCTCCAGCCTGAGTGTCTCACAGGATCATAAGACCTGGCAAAAAACCTACTCTCCCCACAGACTCTTAGGTCCTACCAGGAACTTGTTCCAGGGTGGGTTTCCCACAGAGTCACAGTCTCCTTCAGCCATCCACCTGTTACAGCATGGGGTCCTCCACAGGCTGCGAGTGGATCTCTGCTTCCCAGTGGTCCTCCTTGGACTGCAGGGGCACAGCTGCCTCACCATGGTCTTCACCACAGGTCACAGGAGACTCTTTCTTCCAGCCTAAGCACCCTCTGCCCCCTCCTTCTCCATTGACCTTGATGTCTGTGGAGATGTTTTCACATTCTCACTCCCTGTTGCTGTTCCAGTTTAGCGACAACTTCTCCTTCTCAAATATATTATTCACGGAGGTGTTACCACAGTCATTAATTGACTAGGCCTGGGTCAGGTGCAGGGTCCAGCTTAGAACTGACTGGTCCTAGCCCTATCAGCTACAGGGGAAGCTTCTGGCAGATCTTTCTTTAAAGAAGCCACCCCTGTAGTTCCCCCTGCTACCAAAAATCCTGGCCCAGGCAAAACCACTATACCCTGCCACCCGTGGAGAGGGGTGGTGAAGCAGAGATTTGTTGGCAGTTTGTAGAAGACTCCATGCTAGGGGCAGTAACTGTGCCTGGTGGAGGCTGTGAATTTTTGGGAGGGCAGTGTTGCAGCAGAAGGTGTCCAGAATGCTGCTGGACTTAAAGGAGTCCCACGCGAGAGGAGTTTGTGAGCAGAAACTATAGCCCTTGGAAAGGACTCACACCTGAGAGGTTCATGAAGGGCTGTATCCTGTGAGAGGAACCCTGTGTTGGAGCAGGGAATGAATATGAGGAGTCCTCTTCCTCTAAAAAGAAAGCAGTGGCAGAGACTATCTGTGAGGAACTGACCATATCCCCCATTCCTTACCCCCCTGTGCCGTTGAAGCGATGGACAAGGTAGGGATATCAGGAGCAGTGAGCTGAGCCTGGGAAGAAGGGAGGGGTGGGGGAAAGAGATCTTAAAGTGCTGGTCCTATTTTTCTCATCGTCGACTCTGCTTCCGCTTTTTGTTCCGTTCTGTTTCTAGTAGGTAGTAGAATAAACTTTTCTTACTTTTCTCTCTAAGTTGAGCAGTAGAGTCTGTTTTGCCCAGAACTATAATTGGCAGTGAGCCCTCTCTGCCCTTGTCTCAATCCACAAGGTCCTCAGTTATTTTTTTTTTCCTTCCATCTTTCTGGGACCTCCACCATCCTAAGGTGAGGGTGGATGGGGGGCAGTGAGCAAGAGATTGAATGATACCTCATTGCTGGCTGAGCCTAAACCACAACAGTGAGTAAGATATGGTGTTATTTCTGTGACAAAAGCTCTATCTTTTCATCATAAGTTTACAGAAAAATAACCTAGATTTAAAACGTCCCAGTTAGTAGAGGAAGAAATGTAGAGAACCACCATTTACCCCTTAATTTGAAGCACAATTACTTGGTAAGAGAAAACAGAAAAAAGGATATACCGTAGACCTAATTTTCTCACTATTCAAAATGTTAGTAAAAAATAGTGTAGTAGCTATTATAGTCTTATAACCCAGTAAAATACAGGACTGCCCTTACGAGAACAGATCACAGGCTTTGTGTTAAGCTAACACCTCTGTTACAGTATTCAGACATCTCCGTTTATATTCTTTCATAGAGGAAAAATATTGCCCACAATTTTGATAATTTCTACCCAACGATTACCTAGATTATATTGCTGTCTGTATGTATTTTACATGCTATATTAATCCTATGTGATTACATTCCACATGTATTTCATTAACAACTCAGCTATAAAAGTTTATTAATTCAGTTATTTCTCAGCTAATACTAATTCTTCAAGAAAAGTGAATTTATCTCCAAATAATTTAGTATCTTGCTTTGTAGCTCTAATTAAATGGAAAGCAGTATTGCCACTCCTCACTAATATTGTTAAATATTGGGTTTTTTTCCCTGTGCTTTGCATTTAAAGTGAACTTCTTTTTGAGATTAAATTGTCTTTATGTTTTAGGCAAATTTTCTCAGGTATTCTGTAGGCAGCAAAAACTTCCAATTCAAGCTTCTTATTTCACTCCTGTAATGTAGTGTTTTTCTTTAGTTCCACATTTGAGATCTTAGAAGATCTGTCTCATGAATCCTTCAATAATTCCTTCAATAGTATTACATGTAGCAATTCTATGTAACTGCAAACTATTAAATATATCTACAAAATTTTCTGTAAAATTATTGTAAAATGAAACTTTAGAATAACAAACCAATTCATGGACAGTACTGTAAGTGTAGATAAATTAAAATTTGTCTATTCTGCTTTTCTATTATTTTTTTCTTACCTCTTTCTAGTGGGAAGTCTTACATCTAGATAACTGCAGAATTCTCAACACATGGACAACAAAAACACCAGAGACCACAGAAAGTTAGGGTTGGAAGGGATTTTCAGAGATCATCTAGTCCAACCTCCCTGCAGAAGCAGGTCAACTTAGATTAGGCCACATAGGAACATGTCCAGGCGGGTCTTGAAGACCTCCAAGGAAGGAGACTCCACAACCACTCTGGGCAGCCTGTGCCACTGCTCCGTCACCTTCACAGTGAAATAGTTGTTTCTTATGTTTAATGGAACTTTTTGTGTTCCAGCTTCATCCCATTACCTCTTGTCCTGTTGCTAGATACTACAAAAAATAAAAATCATTAGTACACAGTACATCTATGAGTAATCAATATAAAGTATACTTTTGTCCTCAGAGATTTATCTGAAGTTTTAAGCTAAAGGTCACAGAAATTAAAAGAAAAAAAATCTACTCGCCAAAAACACAAAAAAACCTCCCAGAAATCACCACAGACTACAGACTGTGAGATGGACAGTAGACAAAATGCTCAGCAGTTTGAACCATGAAACTTAACACATATATAATTGCAGTGGCTTAACTATGGTTGGGTGCCAGGTTCTCACTAAGTTGTTCTATCACTCCCCCTGCTTAACTGGACATCAGAGAGAGAAATGAAACAAAAGGTTCATGAGTCAAGATAAGGACAGGGAGATCTCTCAGCAGTTACCATCATGGGCAAAACACTCAACTTGGGTAACATTTATTAATGAATACTCAAAATATCATAGAGAAATGAGAAAGAAAAACTACAGATCTTAAATTACCTCCCTCCACTCCCTTTATTTCTGGATCCCTACCTCCTTCTTCCCCAATGGTACATGGAGACAAGGAATGGAGGTTATGGTCAGTTATTGCAGGACTTTACTGCTGCTCCTTCTCAGGGGGAGGCCTCATCACGCTTCCCACTGCTACAGTGTGGGGTCCCTCCCATTGGAGATACCCTCCACGAACTTCTCCAGCATGGGTCCTTCCCACAGGGTGCAGTTTTTCACAAACTGCCCCAGCATGGGTCTCATTCACAAGGTCACAAGTCCTTCAGGAACAAATTACTCCAGCGTGAGTCCTCCACAGGGTCACAAGTTGTGACAGCAAACCTGCTCTGGCATGGGTTCCTCTCTCCCCACAGGTTCCCAGGTCCTGTCAGAAACTTGCTCAAATGTGAGTTTCCCATGAAGTCACAGCCTCCCTCAGGCATCCATCTGCTCCGGTGTGAGGTCCTTCATGGTCTACAAGTGGATGTCTGCTCCACTGTGGACCTCCATGGACTGCACAGGGACAGCTGCCTCACTATGGTCTTGACCACAGGTCACAAGGAAATCTCTCCTCCAGTGCCTGGGCACCTCCTCCCCCTCCTTCTCCACCAACCTTGGTGTCTGCGAAGATGTTGTTCTCACATTCACAGTCCCTTCTGCTGCTGTTGCAGTTTAGCATCTGCCCGGTGACTTTTCTCCTATCTCAAATATATTGATCACAGAGGTATTACCTCCATTGCTAATTGTTTTGGCCTTGGTCAGCGGCAGGTCCATCTTTAAGCCAAGTGGCACTGGCCCATTCAGATAAGTGGGAGGCTTCTAGCAGTTCTTATTTAAAGAAGTCATCCCTGTAGTCACCCACTTCTAAAACCTGGCCACAGAAAACCACTACAATAATGAGTAGGGCTGCAATCATATAATGAAAACATCAAGAAATCACACCAAAGCACTGTAAGCTCTGTAAAATGTAGAGAAATCTATAGTAGGAAAGCAACTAAAAGACATTATGAATTTTAAAACTAGGAAGAAAAGACTATGAAAAAACTAATTTCTTTCATTAAGCTTAATTTTTTTTTAAAAAAAGAGTAAAAATAACACTAACAAAATCAAAATACATCTTTATAGAAAAGAAGGAAGAAATATTAGGAATTCATACTGAATTTGTGAAGGATATTACCTTAGAGAATGAAACAATAACACTCACAACTAAACAAAATTCTGAATAAATTAGACCCTTATTTAAGTTTCATTAATTGCCTAAGATCAAGTATTCAAGAACTAAAATGTTACACTCAGGAGATTTTTTTTTTTTTTTAAATCAAAATGAACACAAACTAGACAGACATTTTGAGACAATGCAAATTAGATCAAGCCAGAGTTGTATCAACTTGGTTTTAGACTATTATATTACTATTTAGATTACTATTTGTGTTTGTCATTCAAATGCATTGAGTTCATGATTTACTATAAACTTTAAAAAATACACAAATAAAATTTATGTAGAAATACTGTCCATATACTGAAAACTGTTAACTTACAATTTTAATTTTCTTTCACAATTGCAGGTAAAGTCTCATTGATTATCTTCCAAGTTTCCTAAATCTGTGCGCTATTTTCCCCAAAAAATTTGATACCTAGTCATTAAATTATCATAAAAAATCTCAGGTAACAAATGCTAAAAATTTTGCAACATTTCAGCTGCCTCAGACGATGTCTAAATCACTTGTAGCAGATAAATCTTTCCACAGACTTTGAGCATTTACTTGCAAAAGCAATTTCATGGTCAAATATAAATTCTAAATATCAGTCATACAAAACCCAAGCTTATTTGAACTTTGAATACAATGCTAATTGTGCAATTAACTATTGTGGAAATAGTAAATGTATATATTTCAGGTTTTATTTTAGAAATATACAGAGGACAGACAATCTTTTAAAGCAAACTTCCTATAAATCTGATGATCTTAATTTTAAATATTACATTTCCATTCAGTTGTATACTAGTATTGGGCATATTGTGTGTGCTTTCATAAGATTCTCCTACCTTAACCAATAGCTATGACATTCCTAAAGCAGTCACTCTTAACCTAGCTGTAGTATTCTGCTACTACTAGTGTGTCAAAACACAAACATACATGCACAAAAATTTCTGAGCTTTCTGGACCAGTATTCCAATAATCGAGTTTAAATCGGTTACAAATTAAACTATCCTATGCTATGAATGTAGTATACTACTGTACTACTCTCACATTTGCAATCACTGCCTACCACCAAGTTATTATTTTGTACCTTTATAGGTACATCAGATTTGCAGAAAAAAAAAAAAACAGCTAATAAAAAGCACAAAGAAGTAATAAAAGAAAATCCACAGTATCTTGCTGTTATGCATAAAAGAACAGTAATATCTTTCATCATATAAAAAGACATGTCAGATAATGTTTATAGACTTCTCTAACACAAGTACACTGAAGGAGAAGACAGATGCCATAAAGATAATGAGCTATCATAACTGGGAAAATTCTAGCCTGAGAAATGTCATAATAAAGAAATATAAATAGTTTGAGGTTGGTAGGGACTCCGAGAAGTCATATAGTCCAAGGCTGCTTAAAGCAGGATTAACTTGCAACTTAGCTCAGGTTCCCCATAGTGAAGAATTTTCTCCTTATGTTCAATTAAGACTTTTCCTGTTATGGCTGGTGACTGTTTCCACTTGCTCTTTCATTGTACATCTTTAAGGAAATTGTGCCTCTATCTTCTCTATAAATTCCATTAAATGAGAAGACAACAACTAGATGCCCAACCTTCATTTCTTTAGTTTGAACAAAACCCTGATCCCTTGAGCTCTCCTCTTCCATCATGCACTACTACCTCTAACCATCCTGATAGCTCTTCAACAGTCTCTCCAGAATGTCTGAATCTCTTTCCTTCACTAACAGGCCCAAACAGATCATAGCAGAAAACAAGTTGAATTAGCAATGCCCAGAATCACAGAATCTCAAGGGCTGGAAGGGACCTTGAAAGACAATCTGGTCCAATCCCCCTGCCAGAGCAGGAACCCCTAGAGCAGGTTACATAGGAACTCATCCAGGTGGGCTTCGAATGTCTCCAGAGAAGGAGACTCAACAGCCTGTTCCAGTGGTCTGTCACCCTTCCAGTGAAAAAAATCTTCCTTGTATTTCTTTAGACTCTCTTATGTTCCATCTTGTACCCATTGCCCCTTGTTCTGTCATTGGACATCACTGAGAAAAGCCTGGCTCCATCCTCCTGACACCCACCATTTATGTGTAAACATTAATGAGATCACCCCTCAGTCTCCTCCAAGCTAAAGAGCCCCAGCTCCCTCAGCCTTTCATCATAAGGGAGATGCTCCACTACCTTAATCATCTTAGCAGCTCTGCGCTGAACTCTCTCCAGCAGCTCCCTGTCCTCCTTGAGCTGAGAGGCCCAGAACCGGATACAATATTCCAGATGCAGTCTCACAAGGGCAGAGTAGAGGGGGAGGAGAACCTCTCTCAACCTACTGTCCACACTCCTGCTAATACACCCCAGGAAGCCATTGGTCTTCATGGCCATAAGGCCACATTGCTGGCTAATGGTCATCCTGCTGTCCACCGGGATCCCCAGGTCCCTTTCCCCCACACTAATCTCTGAACTAAATGAACTAAATGAACTAAACAGTTCATTCCCTAACTTGTACTGGTACATGCAGTTATTCTTTCCCAGTTGCAAGACTCTACACTTGCCCTTGTTGAATTTCATGAGATTTCTCTCTGCTCAACTCTCCAGCCTGTCCAGGCCTTGTTGAATGGCAGCACAGCCCTCTGGTGTGTCAGCCACTCCCCCTAGTTTCATATTGTCAGCAAACTTGCTGACAATGCCCTCTGTTCCCTCATCAAGGGGATAGCACCAACCCCTGAGAGACTCCACTAGGTGTAGGCCTCCAACTAGACTCTGCCCCTTTGATCAGAACTCTCTGCCTTCTTCCCTTCAACCAGTTAACAATCCACCTCACTACCTGATCATCCAGACCACATTTTCTCAGTTTTGTCATGAGAGTACTGTGGTAGATGGTGTCAAATGTTTCACTGAAATCAAGATAAACCACATCCACTGCACTACCACCGTCTATCTACCTGGTTATATCTTCATAAAAGGCTATCAGGTTGGTTAAACATGACTTCCCTTTGATAAAGCCATGTTGACTGCTGCTGATGACCCCTTTGTCCTTTAAAATCCTGGAGACAGTACCCAGGATAAGTCATTCCATCACCTTTCCAGGGATGGAGGTGAGGCTGACCAGTCTGTAGTTACCCGGCTCCTCCTTCTCACTCTTTTTGAAGACTGGAGTGACATTTACTTTCCTCCAGTCCTCAGGCACCTCTCCTGCTCTCCACAACTCACTGAAGATGATGGAGAGTGGTCTAGTAGTGACTTCTGCCAGCTCCCTCAGCACCCACAGGTGCATCCCATCAGTGCCCACGGATTTATGCACATCCAGATTGCTCAATTGATCCTTAACCCAGTCCTCATCAACCAAACAGAACTCTCCTTTAACCTGACTTCCTCTGGAGTCTGAGGCTCCAGGGGACAGTCTCCAATAGTATAGACAGAGGCAAAGAAGGCATTCAGTAACTGTGTTCTCTATACCCTCTGTCACCAGGGCACCTGCCCCATTCAAACAGTGGGCTTACATTGCCTCCAGTTTTAGTTTTATCTGCAATGTATCTGAAGAAGCTCTTCTTGTCTTTGACCTCCCTTGCAAGGCACAACTGCAACAAGGCTTTAGCTCTCCTAGTTGCCTCCCTACATCCTCTAACAATAGTCTTATATTTTTCCCAATTGGCCCTTCTGACAAAGATGTTCAGTCACACAAGGGACTGTTGTAGTAAAACTTCAGCCAGGAAATGGAAGGATATGATAATTCCTCTCTTCCCAGAATTTATAAGACCACACCTTTGGGTACTGTGTGCAGAATTGGGCTTTCCTGTGCAAGAAAAACATTGATATACTGGAGCAAGTACAGTATGGTTAGATTCCCAGAGTGCATGATGGTGAAGGAAAGGATGAGAACTGTTTTCCCCACCCTAAAGAACAAAAGAGTGGTCCATGAAACCATGAGAGTGGTCAAATACTGGAAGATTGAACAATTTCAATGCTTAGAAATATTTGAAACTTGATGAGGCAAGAGTCTACATCTGCTATGAGCAAGATTGACAAGAGAACCTCCCTCCCACCCAAAATAAATCTATGATTCATTGTGTGATGCAAATTACAGGAAAAGCTAGTACAAACAAAAGCTGGCAACATTTCTTCCAGGCCTGAATATACATCAAAGTAAAAGTTCAAAACAAAGATCAAGGATTACTAAATAGTTCAATCACTGTTTCTTTTGCAGTGTCAGGTTAATTTCTTCCAAGTCAAATGACCCATCTATGACTCGTATACGTATGTCATATCACCTACATCAAGAACTGAAAAACTCAAGTCTCTTCATCAGCCTACTTTTAGATATTAATTAGAAAAAATTCCATTAAAAATACACACATAAAACCCCTTACTGAAAACTGAAAAATATAAATTCAGTTTCTTAGAAGAACAATTTACCTTAGTTACCACACTAGCAGTTTAAAACAGTTTCAATACTGTAGCAAGTATTGAATTTTTTGTTCCTATACTTTACAGTATATACAGGATATACTGTATTCCTATACTAAACAGAACAAAGTACCTTAATGAGTCTACAAGTAAAAACATTTGGGATGTCAGACTCTAGCATCAACATCTTTACATAAACAAAACAAGGGAATTTTGAACTAGAATATGGGATATAATGTGCAGAAATGATTAGAAAATCTATTTGCAACTGAAGTCAAAGGAGCTGTGTTTGAACATACTGATTCTGCATACTGATATCCCCTTGTAAATACTTTTCCAGATGAAACATTTAGAATTAGTGGATACTTCAGACTTAAAATCCCACCACTCATACTTTGTTACTTACTATGAAAATAAGGATGAAAATAGGGATATCATCTTCCATGATACTATAAAAATAAACTAATTAAGGATTATGAAGGTTTTGGTTACCATAAAGATAACTGTTATAGTAAAATGTAGGGCCAAATAAGAATTCTGTCTTTGGAACATGACTTATTACTTACTAATGAGTGAGGAATGGGTCATGCACAGACTGATGAAAAGAAAAACAAAATTAATTATGGCTTACTCTTTGAACTTTATCCGTCCTATGAAATGAATGAGAAAGAGTTCCCACGGAAACACTATGTTCATACAGAATTACTGAATATACATAAAGGAGATGTGATATAAAGAAATACAGTTAATCTTACTTCTGCTATTTCCTAACTCTGAAATCCTTAATTATTTCATTTTGTTATCAGAATTATTAAGAACATCCTATTATAATACTTTATTTCACTAATACTCTATACCTAGCAAAATACCTTCCATAACATTACACTTCAGCAACAGTGATTTTGCTTAACTTTTTAAGCACTGATTCTCTACTACCTAGGGTCTCATTTTATTGTAAGAACCCAGAAATAATTAAGACGCAGACAGTGGGTAGAACTTACATTGATATTGCCTCTCATTTTCTTACAACTGATGACTCAATGTTATCCCACTGCTTTCAAATCTTCTTCACAGTTTGAAGTAATGCTAATTAAAAACTGGTACATGCTTTACTCACAAATATTTAAGGACTTAGATCAAATGCTTTGAAATCTCATAGATGAAAAATTCAGTATTCCTGTGCAATATTTTCTACAATCCTGCAAGTAAAAGGTCTCCCTTACTACTTCCTATATTGTTTTCTTATAAATTGAATTATTTAAGGAATGATCTAGAGGGGGCTCAATTAAGCATTTATAATTTGATTTAAATGCTGATGTCCATAAAATATATCTTTACTTTCTAAATGATTGTAAAACTTTTAGAATAACCAAGATACTTATATTTTCTGTAAAATTACTTAAATTCAAAAGGAAATTATTTCTAAAAACTAATTGTATAAGTTATTTCTAATTCTAAACTAAATTCTAGAAACTAATAACCATAATCTGCATTAGAAAACAATCTACTTGACTAAAAAAAATGCATCCTTCAATGACATTTTATAGAATGATATTCCCAACATATGCATTTATGACAGACAATTACAACCTAAAATAAATCCTTTGTTATAGAAAACTTCATTAATTAGAAAAAAAGTTCTTATAAAGAATATCATATTCCTGGAATATTTTTTTTTCCTAAACATTTAGAAACAACAGTAACTTGAGCAAAAATAAGGCTTTGAGCCTCAAAATAATCTTTACAGTAGATAAAGAAAAGTAATAAAATATCTTACTGGAAATATCTGAGGAAATAGGCAGAAAAGGAAACAAAAATATTTTTTTAAGTTTGCTTTAATCTAATCTGCAGAAATACTGAAAATCCAGAACTGTAATTATGGTGCTATTGAACAGTAATGGAAAAGACCAGAACAGAGGTTATTTGTTTGACTATCTAAATATAATAAAATGTAACATTTAAATATAACATTTAATTTTCCTTAATACTCAGATTGACATCTCTCTAAAACATCTTTATCCTATATTACCAATATCATATCAATCCATCTTTCATTTTATACAATTAACATTTTGAATACATGTAAAACCACACATATATTCACTCATAAATGTAAGCTTTAGATTAACAGTACAATTATCAAAACTTCAAAGGTTATTTTATGTAATCCTAATTATTTTCAAAGCTTTTTTCTTTTCAAATCTTAATCAATCTCTCTAAGTTTCAGGAAAAAAAAGGATCTGTAATTGATCAATATGAAACTTTACTCTGTACCACTCAATCTTGGTTCCAAATTGTGGGGTTAGTAGTGCAGGGAGAAGTAGGAAAGAAGGTGAAGAGAGAAAGGGAATATAGACTTTTACAGAAAAATACATGGCCTAAGCTTGTACTTGTAGTTGCAAACCTGAAATAAGATATCCAAACCCAGTAAATTTAGGAAATCCTTTTAGATTCTGAAGTTGAAAATTCTCTTTCACTTCATGCAATATAACATGTAAAATGAATGTAGTTCCAAATGTGTTTATTTTTTAAAAGTATTAAATAATATTTTAAGTGCTATGAGGGGTTTTTAGAAAATACTGCCTCTGTATTGATATTTCATGAAACAAATGTTCATGCATGATAACTAGTTATATGTACACTAATATATTTATCTGAATTCTAATATGTGATCTCACAGTGAGAATATTAAACAGATAATACAGAGGTAAAAAAATTGTCTGAAAAGTACATTTAAGAGTTATAAGCTCATAAAAAGTTTTAGAGAATTACATTCAGTTCACTTACAATCATCTAAAATAATTTATTCTAGAATTTGCAAAGCTGTTCTTAACAATCACTTTAGTTTTCAATATTAAGGTGTTGAGCAAGGAATGAAAATTACATTTCATAGTCAAGGTACACATTTTAGAATTTAGCCTTATTCAAATTTTTAGATAGTCTTTCCTCAAGGGTGAACTGTAAAAAAAAACTTACAAAGCCTTTAGTAAGTTGATTAAATTATTCCCAAAAGATAATTTGTTTTGCCAAAAGTACACAGAACTCTATAAACCTAATCAACTCATGTTAATTAATTAATTATTAACCATTGAATTAAATTTATGTTTTCAGGTGCCTTAACAACATATTTTGTTACTTACATAAATCTTGTAGAATATTCAGGATGATTTCTCTGGAGAAAGAGACTGTCACAGAGCTTCAAAATTAAAAAAAAATCTTGCCAAAAAATAATGAACTAGCTGGATTTGAATTCCTGTGCAGGTATAACTTGCTATTAATGACAATTTATTTTTAGATCAAATACAAAATCCTTAAAATAGATTCTACTTGTAAAAAAATATTTAAAAATGTACAGCATATTCTTACAAGTCTTCTTTAAAAACACAGAAAATCAATATTTAACTATTCTATCCACTGAGGCATAGCAAGATTTCTTAAATTCGTTCATGAAACAGATCCCATTTTTTATTTATATAGTGAGAAGATATGGTTGTAATTTCTGAGTACATTGATTCAGGAAAAATGGACAAAAGTGATCATACTATTTTTAAAATGTTTTTATAAAACAATTTTTGATTGCTTTTCAAGTTTTCCTGGACAAGAAAGAATTTACTAAATGATAGTTATATTTATCCCTAGCATTCTATGATTCTGTGATTTATGAGATAATGAGGTAGATGAGGACGATAAATATTTGCAATCTTATATTGTACTGCTTTTATCTTTCAGAACTAGTTTGTAAACTAAACATGTGGAAAAATATAACATGTAGATTTATTTCTTTTTCAGCACTGCTCAAATTTTCTGACTCCAGGATCTTACATGTTGCTTTCAGGGCATTGTTGAAATAATTCGGTGATTCCTGCTTTTGGAGAATATGATTTAGGATTGCAATAAGCTCATATTGATGAGTAAACAACAGTTTGTGACATTTATTACCTAAAAAGGAATATTTATACAGTAAAACTTGTTGCTGCCAGCTGAGTATGTTAACACAGAACATTGTCAAGTAATTTTGAACTCATCTCCTACTTAAAATTTTCTGGGTTGTTTGTTTTTTTTTGTTTGTTTCTTAAACCCCTTCAAAGACTGTGTCCAATAACAAAAAGTTATTGATTTTCAAGAAAGACTAACAGGCTGCTTCAAATTTTAAGGCCAAAAGCAGTGACTATCTATTAAAAGAATGTGCAATTGTTAGCATTTTTATTGTGAATATAAGTTCAAGAAAAACTAACATCAGCTGCTTTGCATATGGTCATTGACAGATGGAAGTCCCATATCCAAATATTATGATTTTTTGAAAATAGTATCTAGTCTTGTAAATTTGTCCTTCCTTTTATTTATTACAAAGCAATTCCTAAAAAGAGGTAAGACCACATATTATGGAATTTTAATTACTGTTCTATTACCTAGGCAGCTTTAACATTATTTTCCCAAATGCTCTCTTACAAATTACGTGCTTTTTTTGACTGTCAGACTTCTACTCTTATGCTAAGAAATCCTACTACTTCTCATTCAGCAGTAGTGTATTAGTGGGCATCATATCACAGCTTACTGGTTATGTTTTACAATGGAAATTTAAACACCGCATGTTCCTTTATACAGCAATATACACTCATCTAGGGATTCTGATCAGAGATCCTCTTCTTACTTCTCCATATTGCAATATTTCTGTCTACCAAGGCACAGGAGAGGTATGGAAAAGGGACAGATACTATGACGTACAATTCAGCTTAACTTATGAATTTATATTTTATATTTTATAATCCATCAACTAAAACATTCAAAAGCAGGAAAAGTCCTTCTGGAGGTAAGATTCAATGTGTTTATACAGTTTCTTATGTATAAAACATTCAAGTCAAAGACAGGTATTTGATGGCTTATCATACAACCACTTTCAAACTATCTAACAAAAATAACAACTATAAACCTTTTGTGAGAGAGGATATTTCAGGAAGTACATCTTTAATCAAGGTACCTACATTTATTTCAATGTAGAAAGTAACTTGCATACAGCTACAATATATTGTTTTCTCGTAAGTTCTTACTCAAATTCATGATTTGCTAATCAAAAAAAAAAAACATCTTCCCCTAACTCCTCTCCTTTCACACATGAATAGAACACATTATGCCTAATTGAAAATTGCAGTCAGAAAAGCAATCAGACTGATATAGTTAATAACAGGAGCTTTTTCCAAAGCATCATTATAGACTAAATTGGAATTGCATTTTTTCCTAAAAATGAAATCTGCTATTGTTACTCCACATGAACTGTTTCTCAATTGGATTTAAGAAAAAGAGATAAAACTCAGATTATATGTTGCTTTTTGCATGCATCTGGACACGTAGATATCATATTGAATGCATATATTTCAGATATATTATAGTTATAACTTCTATTTCCCTCATTAAATTGTGAATACAAACCTGATAAAAACCAGTACTAAATAGGGTTCCTCTGCTCTCTGGAAGTGCATTTTCACTGAGAGGACACAGAAAGCAGTCATTTTACTGAGTTAGTTTGTGTTGATTTTAAGGTTAGATCACTGAGCCTAAGCTGCTTTACACAATCATGCAAAAATCTCATATTTCCATAAAGATAAAAATGACACACGGTGTTCATTTCTCATTAATTGAAAATGAAAACAAGCTGAAATAGAGATATTACTATATGCCATATTTAGGACAAGCAAATATCTAAGAATGAGACACACATCTAAAATATGATGTGACAATATTCTGCTATATTTTTTGTAATTTTTCAATATTTTCTACCACTCTAGTTCTTAAATCCAAAGCAAAATATTTCAGCATCATATTCTACACATTGAATTCTTGACTAAGTTCCTTATGAAGTCAAGAAAGAATCCTGAAATACTATAAAGAAAAAAATGGCTTTAAACTTATATTTATTTTCTTCCTATGTAAAATTTTTTCTTCATTCTTTCTCAAAGTTTGGATTCTGGGCCAGGACTCCCTTGTGCTTTGTCTCTTGTCCTCCAGTCCCCAAGAGAAAAACAATGTATGCTTTAAGAAAACATCATTATAACAATGAAGGAATATCAGGCTGGAAACAAGGAGATGAATTACTGAGGCCACATGTGGCCACATACAGAACTACTGAATATTGACATCTTTGTCTAAACTGATGGGGAATATTTCTACAGAAGTAATGACGTTTGGTTAAAATGGCACTATAGTTTATCTACTCAGAAAAAATAAAATTAAAGTTATAGTATAACTTTTCTATCAAGGTGATTATGTAGAGTAACAGAATGGCTAATTTTTTTATTTTTCTAGACTTCTATCACATAATCACTGTAAACCAAGTTATAATTAAAACCTACACATGTAACCACACTGAACCTTATTATCTTATCAGTCTTTTTCTTTCTGTAAGTCTTTGGTGGCTACTTCTTAAGCTGTTTACTCAGGTTTTTAGAGTGAAAACACAATTTTACCACAATGAAAATTACTTTTCTAAGTTATGAATATCTATTTATAGCCCTGCAAGCTAAAAGTTAAGTTCCAAATTTCACATAATTCTATATATAAAAATGACAATATGACCTTAAAAATGCTGCAAAATGCTAAACCTCAGACCTGACTGCAGATACATACATGGATAAGTCAGGGGGAGGTTTTTGAATCTACGGTTTAAAAGCATACTTGCAACAGTGATTTAATAATGTAAGAATTATGCAAATTTGGAGCAGAAGACACTATTTGAGTAGGTCTAAGAGTACTTGAATATATTGTCTTCCCACTGAAATCTTCAACAACATTTTTTCCTTCACATATAAAATTATTTCCACATGAAGTCACAGTGGAATAACTAGAGACCTATATTTCCTTCAGTTAGTCATACTAAAGGTGTGTCATTTTACAAAAATGAAGCAGAACTGGAACATTTACTTCTAAGGACTTACCTATAAATGTAAGCCTGCATCTGTTATACTCTGAAACAGTTTTTTGATCCAGAACGATTTTGTAACCTGAATATATACTTTTTTTACTAACTTCTCTACCAATTAGCAGCAATTGTAAAATAAATATGTAGTGGATTTCTTCTCTGAATTTTCAAATACAAATGATATCTTTGAACGTTTTTTTTTTTCTCAAGTATACCAGGCCTGAAACTTACAACAGAATACCTAAGTTTAGCCATGAGTGTCCTAAACTCATTTCTGCTACTCTCCAGTGTGAAAGATATTAACAATAGGATACTAAAGGCAAGTTTCTAAAATATTTACGTTTGCTATGTTATTTCCAATAGCTCTGACTCACATTTTTTAACAATTTGTATTTATTTGCTTAAAATTACCAGGCTTTTGACATCTATGGAGAGTCTTTTGCAGAACTTGATTACTCTGGCCACTATGTCAGTACTGAAGCTCACAAGCAGTGAGCACTAGCTATCTAATTATGGCCTCAAATAGCAGCAGGAGAGGTTTAGAGTGGATATTGGGAAAAAATTATCTCCCAAAGACTTATCAATCATTGGGACAGGATGCCCAGGGAAATGATTAAGTCATCAGCCCTAACTTAGGTATTTCAAAGAGCTGTAGATGTGGCACTTAGGGACATAGTTTAGTTGTGGACATGGCAGTGTTAGGTTTGCAGTTGTACTCCATGATCTTAAGAGTCTTTTCCAACATAAATGATTGTATGAGTCACACTAGCACTACCAGATCACGACAGGTCATGGTAATGTATCAGCCTGTCTATGGTAGACCTGTTACACTGATGTAAAACACACTGGTGTAGTCACAAATTGACATCAGAATATGAGATGGTTTCAGTGCAAGATCCTGAACACTGTTTCAAAATAATTGATTTCTCATTGTAGGGCATTTAAAACCTTCCAGAACAGGTAATCTATTCTACTGTAATGTGCTCTTATGTGGATAAAGAATGTCATAGTATTTCTCCTAGGAAACCAGAATCTCTCTTTTTTCATTTTCCAGTATATCAAAGACAACAAAATGTTAGAAAATTACATGGTATCAAAGTGTCACTGCAAGATCCTTTCAAGGAGTGATCTGAATTCAGGTAAAATATAAAATTTAATTAGAATACCAACTAAAAGTGTTGTCAAGCACCGGAACAGGCTGCCCAGTGAACTTGTTGGGTTGCCATACCTGGAGGTATTTAAAAGACGAGTAGATGCAGCACTTAGGGAGATGGTTGTGGTGGACTTGGCACTGTTAGGTTAAAGGTTACACTTGATGATCTGAAATATCTTTTCTAACCTAAATGATTTTATGATTCTACCCATATTGTATCAGAAGGAGAGTCCATCTAGTGTCCTGTGTCATTGTTAATATCTATAAGAAAATGAGCACAATAGGAGTTTAAGAACTGGATAAATACAGAGCAGTACTCTTGCCAGTGAATTCTCCTCAACCTCAGTAATTTGTCCTAATAATAAATATCTAAACTGGAGAATAAGTGTACATCTCATGTCCAATAGCCCTTCTTACATTCTTCATATGAACTTGACTGATGATACCTTTTTCCTTTTTAATAGTCTCTTCATATTTTTTCACCCCATCATTACCTCACTAACAGAAAAGTTAGTAAGAGTAATCAGAAATTCCTAATGAAACAGAATAAACTCAGTTTTTATATGGACGAGGCTCCTTGATATAATGAACTTGCCCTTATGAACACTTAGTTTCAATCATCTTTAGAGTGATTCAAAAGAGGACGAACTGAGTACCTGAAGAATTTTGCTACTAGCAGTCTTTGATTCTACTCTCCAACATTCCTCCCATGATCATAAGGTGCTGCTTAAAATAAAAGGATGCTATAGTAGGTACCTTAGAAAGCACTGATCCTGACAAGTGGAATATCAAGGTTGAATCTTCTAGAGCTATGTTATTCTGCTAATCTGAATGTTCAAAGCTAACATTTATTTTAATTTGTGAGACTGACGAAAGTTAACTCTGCGTGTAACCTATAGTACACATTTTACATGCAGTGTAAGAGAAACAAATCACTGTATCTTGCCATACAGGAGTAATTGTCAGCAAAACATATGACCTTTTTGCATAAAAACAACTGCAAGGTTTTTCTAGCCTTCATCTAAAAGTAAGCAGTGCAAGAAGAACTGAATTAGTAACAAATTCACCTAATACACTGAAAGTAGATTAAACAGGAAAACATTAGATGGCACTATATGGTAAATAATTCATGACATATTGTCATTAAAGAATATGATAGCAGAAGAATAAGTGTCTGAAAGAAATGCACAGGATCTAAATATTAATTGTTGTAGACATTACTGACATCAACAATAAAAGGCTCTCCTTGAGCAAAGGGGACTGAAATTATCTTTATGGTTATTCTTCCAGATTACAGAAGATGCAGCAGTATCTTCTACTAGTTACCTTTCAAACATTTGATAATTTATAAAACTCTGTAAAATATCATCACATCCAGTCTTTTATGCAAGACACTTCACAGAAAATGACATTATACGTACAGCATATATTAGAAAACATTATCACTTCAATGTTAAATTTCATTATAACTTCAAAGTTAAGAACTCCACAAATGTTTTAATCCTTTGGTAAATGCAGTTGATAAAATAAGTTATGAACAGCTTATTGACTATAGAGAAGGCTTACATTTCATACATTTTTTAATTAAACTTTATATTAGCAAAAGAGACCAGCACAGATGATCATCCCTCATTTTCACTCAGTTATAAAAGACCTAATTTGTAGATTGAAGCTGAAATAAGAAGCTGTTACTGAAACCAAAACTGTAACAATGACATGGAAGAATATATGAGAGAGGCTAACAATATAAGAGCATTGTGATCTTCTGTAAGGCTTTGTAAAAGATTGAGTATGGCTTCTTTAGCTCAGAGAAGAGAAGAGTAAAGAATGTGTGTCGGGAGGATGGAGCCAGACTCTTCTCAATGATGTTCAATGATAAGATAAGGGGCAACAGGTACAAGCTGGAATATAAGAGGTTCCAAGGAAACATAAGGAAAAAAATCTTCACTGTGAGGGTGATAGAGCACTGGAATGGGCTGTCCGGAAGGGTTGTGGGGTCCTCTTCTCTGGAGACATTCAAAACCCACCTGGATAAATTCCTGTGTGACCAGCTCTAGGTGGCTCTACTCTGGCAGAGGGGTTGGACTAGATGAAATTTTGAGGTCCCTTCCAACCCTTAAGATTCTATGATTGTGTGATTTAAACTGAAATTTGAGGAAGAGTGACCCAGGAGTCAGAGTTCACAAGTCTCTTACATGCTCAAGATTCATTCTTGCCATTAGGAACCAGAAGAGTCCTTTTCCTGCAGCTCTTTCTAATGGAGGATGTCACTGGGACAATCATACATATATTTCTCAAGATTATTTATGCCTTTCTGTATATTTCTGTGACATCCTACATGCAGAATTTTAAACAGGACGCTAGGTGTTCATACTGAAGTACACAAAGTCAAAACAATGTAAAATAGAACAATCAGGAACAAGTCATCCAACAGCCTTATGTCTGTATGTTATCTTGTAAATTATTATGGGTTTTTTGCTCATCCTTGGATTATTGACCATTTTTGCACAACAGTTTGTGTCATTACAAATAATTACATAATCAGTGTAAATTCAAGTAGCCACTAAATAAGAACATTTGCACCTATGATTTATTGAGCTGCAAATCATGAGCAACTGTAGATGGGAAATTACTTCAGCAATGTGTCTGACAAAATGGTTTTTCTTTTCTGAAACCGGGAAGTCTGAAAATAAGGTAGTAGTGAAACAGTAGTGCAAGTAGTGAAGATTTGGAAAGCATTTGGATTTCTGCAACAGAAGAAAGTTGAAGAGATATGCAAGGCAGGAGACAGGTACCTTTCTCTCTCCTGTCTGTACAGACTTTTGGAAACAAAATATCTAAACATATTTTTTTGTTAAATAGCTTTATAAAATCCTAAATAAATTGAATGAGGAGCAAGAACCCCAAACATTTGAGACATATTCCCACTATAAACTTTATCATTACTCCTTTATAATATCTATTTCTCCCCACCTCTCCAAAATCAGATCCCTGGCCACTTCAGTTATTTATGATGAAAGCTGAGGAATCAAAAAAAAAAAGAAACATAAATATAATTTTTATACCTTCTCAAAACATTCTAAAAAATATAGCTGATTAAGTATTGCCATAGAACTCTTCGACAAAAGGACATAATATTTGGACAGTTTGAGAAGTTATGTTCTCATTCATTAAAGTATAATGTAAAAACTGAAGACTACTATTCTGTATTTGTTACTAACTATGGGCTTGAACTGAAGAGTACTGTTATGTGAGTGTTACTGTGGGCTTTGATTCATTTGAGTTTGAGTGCAGAAATCCCTAAAGACTCAGTCTTAAATATTTCTGAAGAATGAACTCATTATATATTTCTAAAAATTAAGTCAAAATCCTTAATTTCTGTTATGTACAACCCTTCTAAAAGACAAAAATAAATCTGTGGAAGATCAGATTTCATATACATATATTTTGTTGCTGTTGCTTAACAACAACTTCTTGATTTGAGATTAGCCTATGTAAGGTTGACTAACTGTGGTATACAGTGCCATGGATCTTTTTTCTCACCTTGTGAAACAAGCCTTTTATGGTAACTAGAATAGCCTACCTTCTAAAAGCGTATAATACTTAAAATAATTTGGGATTTTTTTTTTCCTTTGATAATACAAGACAGTAAATGAAAAATTCTTTCCAGTAATAAACTAGCACTTAATTAAAACAGAATTAAAGATAGAAATTCCTAGGTTTGTAACTACTGAGCAGAAGAATTCCAAATGAACTAAGATATTTTTCATCTATTTTAAACAACTTCTCAAACTTACTTCCATTTGCATGTAACCACAGTTAACTTACTTTGAGGTTTTACTCCATTACATTTCTACCCAGTTTATGTATATAGTCAAGAAAAAAATCTTTCCTTTAGCTTGAAAAGCTTTCAAAACAATAACGCAACCAGCTATTTGCTTGCTAGACTTAAAATCAATCTATACGTATTTCTTTTTAAACTTTCACCTATATCTCCATGTTCTTTTCCTTCTGCTGACACTGTGTTCAACTCCACTCAATCCCTTTCCCTACTCTAAGTTTTGTGACTGTGTCAAAAATTAGCCAAACAGTAACACTTCTTTTCAATAAGTCCTAAATCAATATGAATTCATACTAATTACCTGGAGGCAAACAACTATAGTTTTTCCTAATGATTTTGTATAACCCATTATTCTCCAGAAGAACCAAAAAAACTAATTCTCCTTATGTGGTATTATTTAAATGTAGTTCTATGTATAGTCACCTACATTTCAACAGTTCTGAAAAAAAGAATTAGAACAGGATGAATGGAACACTCTCCACACATTTAAATTAATACGGAGTAGTTTTGCTTCAGTAACATGATATCATCATGTTCCATTCTTTCCAACTATTCATAACATGATTAGACATTAGCAGCTTGAATTTGGAGCAAGAATTGACAATATTTCATGTTCTTGGGAATAAACAAACAGCCAATATTGCAGAGAGAGACCTGGGAGTCCTGATCAATAATAAACTAAACATGAGCCAGTAACGTGCCCTCGTGGCCAAGAAAGCCAATGGCATCCTCGGATGCATCAAGAAGAGTGTGGCCAGCAGGTCAAGGGAGATTCTGCTTCCCCTCGTCTCTGCCCTGGTGAGGCTTTATTTGGAGTCCTGTGTCCAGTTCTGGACTCCTCAGCTCAAGAGGGACAGAGAACTTCTGGAGAGAGTCCAGCACAGGGCCACCAAGATGATCAGGGGTATGGAACATCTTTCATATGAGGAAAGGCTGTGGGAACTGGGGCTGTTTAGTCTGGAGAAGAGGAGATTGAGGGGGGATCTTATTAACATTTACAAATATCTAAAGGTTGGGTGTCAAGGAGGTTGGTACATCCCTTTTTTCTACAGCAGCTAGCAACAGGACAAGGGGTAATGGGATGAAGCTGGAACACAAAAAGTTGCATTTAAATATAAGAAAAAACTATTTCACTGTGAGGGTGAGGGAGCTCTGGTACAGGCTGCCCAGGGAGGTTGTGGAGTCTCCTTCCTTGGAGGTCTTCAAGACCCGCCTGGACATATTCCTATGTGACCTGATCGAGGTGAACCTGCTTCTGCAGGGGAGTTGGACTAGATGATCTCTAAAGGTCCCTCTCCAATGCCTCACATTATATGATCCTATGATTATAGAAACCAAGTTTTTTTCTTATCTTAAATATAAATTGACTATGTCTAAATTCAGGTCCCTTATAGCAAATAATTTGTTATTAACACAGTCTATTTTAACAAAAAGTTTTTAACAACACAGTTTTCTGATTACTGTCTGAAAAACGTATCATCCCAGGAGTTTAATAAAATTTTAAAACATCAGATTGTGAAAAACTGTCACAGTATTACACAAAATAAGCAAACAGATTTTCTGCAAAAGTTTAAAAAAAAAAAAAACAAAACCTCACAAACATAGCTTTTACTGGGCTTTTTGCCTCCTAGAAAAACAATTTGATGTCCTCTTTTCTGTGATGTCCTGCCTGAAAAAGTTGTCCATTACTTATCCTTATCTCAAATTCACATCCCTACTTACTTTTCTACAGACTAACAGAATTTGTCAATAGTGTAGTCTAAATGGTTATATGGGTACAAATAGGATTACATCTTCTCACCACTCTCATTCTATTGCTTTACAAATTGTTTTGCTTAGAATCTGATCCCTACCCTTTCTTCTGCCTACTGTGTTTTCTTTACATAGTAGCATGGAATGTATAAATCTCACTGAGATTGAGATCATTGCTCCTTTTCAGAAAAGCTTAATCTCAGAATTAATATGCCTGAATAGAACTGATATTTCAGTGAAGGAACACATGCTTCTATTCAAATACAGTCAAGACTGACTAATTTGATCCAAACAGTTGTCCTCTCCAACCCACACCACCCCAATCTCCTTTGAAAAAAAGGCTGCTTATAATTAATGTTAAACCTGATAACGCAGCCCTGAACCTCTCTCATTCCTCTGGAACTTCTGGAAATACTCAGAATCATCATATAAATACCACTTCACACAATATTTCAATATGATTCTTCTAAATAGTTTTTGATATAGTCGACTCCTCTTTATTTTCACTATAATTTGAAAGTGTTGAAAATTATTCTCTTATCTTCCTATCAAGCTCCCATAGCCTTTCCATTTTTGCTGGTATTCATAAAAATTCCATCATAGACATCAAATATTAAAAAAATTAAAACGCCACATAAAAATGAAATTGTGCCCTAATTTAACACATTTTGTTCACTGCTGTTTATGAAAAATACAGTAATCCAATGAATACAATATTAGCTTAAGTACCAGCATTACAGGTCAATATACCTCACTTTCAAACACAGATCAAAAGAACCTGCTTTCAGTCCTGGAATATAGGTCAATGCATGACCTTGATCAGATCTTCAACACAGCATTAAATTGTTCACGATATCATTTTGCAGCATATTTGGACCAAGTTATTGAATTTGAAATTGTTGTAAATATACCACAAATCTACTATATTTTTTTTTGAGAGTTGGATTGCATACAGTACATAGACATTCAGAGTAGAACAAACATTTTCATTTTCTCTCTGTAAAGAATAAGTACTAATTACTACATCCTCCACTAATTTATAACTTGCATCAATAATTCTACTCTGTATATAAAGATGAAACTAGCTTTTGCTGCTCCCCACCTTTAATCTAAGTACACTTGCCACAGCACTATTAGAAATGTATTAAAATATATTCCTTGTGCATATATTTTCTTATATCAAAACACTTGAGTTGGATAAAAATTAGATAATCTTTTGAAGTATGTTTACATGCAGAAACATATATATTTCGGTTACTGAAATATTCACTTCAATATTAATAGTTGATAAAAAATACCCTAAAAAATTACATAAAATTCAGACTGGACACAAATTACAATTTTTGGCAAGCTAAATTCTAGTCAAGAAGTATACAAATACATCACAGAAAGAATTCAAAGTAAAGAAGAAACTACGGTGTAGTGCTTTGCCATCCTAAATTTAAGAAGTGAATATGCAGGCTTGAAGAGTGGTTTTTTCCTATGGTATTTATTTCTCAACTTCCTTTAACTGTTGGGGCTTTTTTAATCATTTTCAATTTCATAGTGATTCCAGCAGCTCGGGAGAAATAAGTCTTTGACTAAAGCTGTTGCAGGTAACACAAGATAATGACAGATGTTGCATTTCAGAAATGAAACAGCATTCACTACATGTTATTAAGAAAGGAATATTGTCCAATGATCAAGGTCTCAGACATAAGATGTAAGAAATCCAGAGAACAATTACAGTCTTTCAAAACATACATCTATAATGTAAGGCTTATCTATAGTGTAACATCGTTAATGGAAACAACGGTGGGAAAGATATCCACTGGTGATATGGTTTTCCATTTTTTTAGTGTATTAATGTTTATAAAATTTGCATGATATGCAATAAAACTGTTTTGTCTCTTTTAAAAACTTTATTAAATGTCAGCCTTGTTTTCTCAAGAAATCAATATTGTTATGCAACTTTTTCTTTCAAATTAATCTCAATCTAATCATCTGCATTTAGAAAGGCAGTGTCACACAATGTTTAATTCATTAACATAATCCTAGAAATTTTATTTGCTTGTGTTTTGTGATTTTTTTTTAAGTTTTCTTCGTAGTAGTAGTACAACTTTGTATTGGTACATAGGGAAGGAATGACTTCCTTAGAAGACATTATTACTGTAAAAAAACAGTGGAATTTTTAGGATAGCAACTCTTGATATTAATGTCCATAATTAGATTTCCAGCATAAAACTTATTCCTAAAGTTTATGCAGGAATGTACAAATCCTCCCACTCTCTGCAAATTCAAAGTGTTATTTGATGGATCCATCAATGAAAATCATAATTTCACATCGCTTTTTATGCTTCCTTAATCCTGATGATTGGCAGTCATTTCCATTGTGACACGTAAGTTTGGGCAACTGGGAATAAGCACCAGAAGTTCACATGCTTTAACATAAAACCACATGAGCTGCCTCCTAAACTTAGTTGTTGTGGCCACAGGTGTTCAAACCACAAAGAACGTTCCAGAAATTCTATTCCAAAACATGATAACAATGTTCAAAATCACTGTTAGCATGTTATTCAAAATTTATTTAATTATATTGTTTTATTTAAGATTTTTGTGATTTCTATGAGCAATAATTTCAAACAATTTTTAAGAAGCAAAACAATATATCTGACAAAACATCACCTCGATACAGCTTGGTTGTTTCATATAAAATACAATTCATCTCCTAGATGGCAAGATTGTTTTGTTTTCTAACTTTCATAAAGCAAACATAAAGCAACTTCTCATAAAAATCCAAACAAGTACTTAGAAAGCAGTTTGCATAATTAAGGATTCTTGAATTTATTCTGAGCCTCTATAAAATGTTAATTTAAGGTATGCCAGGAGACTTCAACATTTCCTAAAGTTGTACTATGCTTTTCAGATGGAAGGAATGAGATTCTTCTATTTGTGATGTTTAAATTTTTTATGTCAACTTTGTGGCCAAGTGGTGTTTGTTTCTATATATCTCAGGCATTGCATTACCACTAACATTCAGAGCATAGATTTACCTTGTGCACTAGAGCACTTCCTCCTTGCAACAGAATACAGACATGAAGTCCCTAGGAAGTGTAGAAAATCCTGTTTTTAATGGCAGTTCTCATTAAAAGTTGATAGAAAATTTTCTGACTTCTTCTACAGTTTCTGTTGCCGAAATGAATTTAAAGTGACATAAAGTGCCTTTTGTATAACTTCCCCCTTCTAACATAACATTCTGGCAATCCTTAAATAACTCAGGACAAACACACTAATTCATATTAAAAGTCAACACATATGACATTGTTTGCACTTCACTGCAGAGCAGCAGAATATTATGTATACTACTCACTGGTTTTGAGGTCTAACCTCTGCAAATCCCTGTGAAGCTGCAATTCCAATGAATAGTACTGAACTAGTAGAAAATTATCTATGTGGGATATTCCCCCTTATGAAAAATGGCTGAGGGAGCTGAGGCTCTTTAGCTTGGAGGGGTCTGAGAGGTGACCTCATTCAAATACATAAAGGGCAGGTGTCAGGAAGATGGAGCCAGGCTCTTCTCAATGATAGCCAATGATAGGACAAGGGGCAACAGGTACAAGCTAGAACATAAGAGATTCTAAAGAAACATAAGAAAAAACTTCTTCACTGTGAAGGTGACAAGGTACTGGAACAGGCTGCCCAGATAGGTTGTTGAGTCTCCTCTGAAGACATTCAAAGCTCACCTGGATGAGTTCCTATGTAACCTACTCTAGGTGATCCTGCTCTGGCAGGGGAGTTGGACTACGTGATCTTTCAAGGTCCCTTCAAATCCTTGAGATTCTATGAGTCTTTATAAAAATTAAGCAATAATGAGTAGGAAGACATGATTTTTTCTTTCAATAATGCAAAATGGTTGTCTAACTCAGTGCTACCAATAGTATTACAACACAATTTTGTATCTATTACTCTTTGAGAAAAGAGAAAAATGAAAAAAGTAAAAAAAAATACGTAATTTCAGTCTGGAAAAGGAAATGGTACCGTGCATTTTGTGCCATACAAGAGTGGGGTTGTCAATCAATAGAAAATAATGTTGTTCTGGATTAGTAGATAGGTTGTTCTATATGTCCCCTGAGTTTGGCAGAATAGTTTGGTTACTAGATCTAAGGAAGAGATAGGTAGAAAACTTTTATTTTCTGGGCAGCTATGGCACAAAGAAATCTGAAGCTGACTTAAAAAAAATTGAGTCCCATACAGAAGGGAACAAAATGACCAAGAGACATTTTATTCATAGAAAAAAAATTTAAAAACATTTTTTCACATAAGAAATTACATTTTAAAGCATTGCAAATATTTAAATATGTCATGAGAGTATACCTGTTGCAAATGAATCATATCAAAGGAAGTTAGGGGCAAAGCATTTCTAATAATTAGAAGAGTGAATCGTTATGAAATCTACAAATTGAAAAGTTTGAACATTAAAATTACCATAGTCACCTTCTCCTTATACATCATGCTATAGACTATCAAAATAAATTTCATGGTCTTATGGCCAAGATGGTCCACAAGACCAAGTAATCTGCTTCACAATTTCACTTCTGTAAACAATAAGGAAAAACCTACTTGATGTTAGACCCTGGCCATCTCAAGTCTATCTTCCTTCTTCCTGAAATCAGTCATTATATAATAGACTTCCATCAAAGCTGTGACCCATGGCATTCGTTTGACTCAAACCTGTTACTGATGTTACACTTCGGCTTTCACTGAAATAAGAAGCTCCTAATCCTTAGGTAAGAATACTAAAGGGCATTCTCACTTTCTTTCAGTGGCTGAAAAATTCTCTTTTCTGCCTCTGGCCTGCAATCATCCAGCCTTATTCCTCCTCATCTTGCTCAAGCTGAGCACAGCTTTCTGTACAACCATACATAGCAGATACAGGATAGTATCATAACAATGGAAAAACTAGTCCACCTCTCAACCCACGGTCTTTCCCCAAAGTACTGTCATAAGAAATTATGAAATCATCAAAAACAAAACCTCATCCACAGAAGTAAACTTTTCCATATGTCTCTATCTCCTTCTACACTTAGAAAAGTATTAGAGGACTGTCCTGTTCCTTTCTTGTCTCCCGTCTTTCTATTTCAGAATCTTATTGTCCTCATTTATGTTAGTTCTACATAGCTTAAAAATAAAGCAAACGTATTTGAAATCATATCTGTAAATTCAGATATCACCTAGGACAGTAACAAAATATATTCTGACTGTAACCTATTTTCATCTGCCCTTTTCACACTCAACACAGTAGCAGGTCGACACAGTAAATCAAGCTCTCTGAAAAAGTTATGTACTAGTTTAATTAAACTATCTATAAGAAGTGTGCAGTCTTTTATACAAGAGGTCAGGTAACATAATCAACTAGATCCCTAGTAATATAGTTTACTACTCAACCCTCCTTGCCTCCTATCACTATAATACTTAATAATGATTCCAATAGTTACTTGAGTACAACAGTATTACACCCAAATCCAGGAGATCTGAAATGAGTGAAAATTCACAAAACTAATTCAACCTTCTTGTAGGTAAAACCACAATAAATTAAATGACATTAAATTTCTAACCCATTATTCATGGAATGTAAATAAACATCTTTGCAGAAGTTAGAGATTTTACCCACACAAATAATCCTGGAAAATACATGACTATGCAAAACATTATTCATCAGTAGGGTTGTTTTTTAGCATTACAGCATACACTGGTGTGAAAAATGTATAAATCAACACCCAGCATTATTAAAAAACTTTGACTTATTTTACAAAGTTTATCATTAAAATGAGACAGTTCATTTAAAGTATTCAATTTGTATCTAGCTTCATATGAACGAAAATGTGGCATGGCACATCTTTGTAAATCTAAGCTAACCTCACCTGGGGAGTGGAATATTTATACTCTAGACTCTATGTATGGTTTATTTCTTCGTGAATTGTTCCATATGAGCATGAAAAGAGGATTGATCACCACTATACAATAACTTGGTAAAGGAACATCTCTGTAAAGATCTTGCAGTGGCGCATCCCCTAGAAAGCATACCTGAAATAAGATCATTTAACTCTGCAAGCTGCTTCTCTCCTGAAAGTCACTGGAGTCATGGAAGTCCAATTTAAAGAATAATGTGACCTTACTGTAAATTGACTGGCAGCTGCTCTTTCTCTCACTGTTATTAAAAACAAACAAACAAACAAAAAACCTAGACCCTGCTTCTTAGTGAATCTTGGGCTCACGTGCTGCCCTCTTTACACTGATGCCTTGCTTGGTGTCCACAGAGGGCTGCGAGTCCTAGTGCTCCTTTCCACCTATGCACTGAAATACTGCCAGCAGGTATGAGAGAAAGCACAGTAACAGGAAAAAATAAAGGCGGTATTACAGGGACATGAACAGTACATGCCTCACATGCCCTGGCAGTCCTTTTGTAACAATGTCAGTCTGTCAGCCAGTTAGTTACCAGACCACAATCCCTGTCTGTGAAAAGTATAACACCCTCCACTTCACTTCCCTGACTTACCATCCTGCCACAGAAAGACTACATCCTCAGGGAGAGAAGAAGAGGAGCCAGAGCACTAGGAAGGCTTTTGCTGAAGCAGAGAGTGGTGTCAGGGGAGAGGAGGGTGGGCTGCAGCAGCTGCGCCCAAGCCAGGAGGGACTATGGAGCCCTTAGCCTGGAAGAATCTTCTGGTGCCAGAGAGACCACAGGCCTTGAGGTGTGGACAGAGGGCTGGCTTGCTCACTATGGGAATAGATGTAGGCATTCCAGGTCTCTCTGGGAATAGAGAGAAAAGTTTTTTCTCAGGAATCATGAGGAGATTGAAGGAATTTTGCATTTTGTGAATGTGTGGGGTGACTGAAAGAAAGTCCACAGAAAATAACTCACCCCTGCAAGGACACAGCAATCAAGGGAAAAAATGAATTGCAAACTTGTTTATTTTTATTCTGTCTTACCCAGCAGATCTAAGGTTTTCCTATTTTACAGGTCACCTAGGTCTAATAAAAATCAGTTTTAAAGATTATAAAGCTTTGGTGTTTTGGAAAGGGGTAGGGTGGTTATTGTTCCTGTGAGATGATCTCAAGCCCTGCTTCCTATATCAGTTTACTTAACAAAATGGATTTGGGCAGAAAATCAATAAAGCAGCAGCAGCTTTCAAAATTACTCAGTCTGATCTGAAAAAGCATAGACTCCCAAAAGAGACAAACCCCAAAACATTATGTACAATATATTGTTCTAGGGAATAAAAACAAGCATAGAAAAAAGAAAATCAATAGTCTTTCAGCCACGTGTAATTTTGCAATATCAAATATGTGCAAATATTTGTGGCAAACACTATTGTTTTCACAGCAGATGGGTCAGTTGAAAGTGTTTGGAACTGGTGGATTAGAAAGTCCAGTTTATTGCCATAGGCTGTTGCCTTACTTTACAGAGACTACTCAGCATGAATACAAACTTGGTTTAAATAGGAGAGTATGAGCTGTTTTCTCCTAAGTCCTGCACTGTATCATACTTCCAAGATAATGTCAAGTCTGAGGGATAAATCCTTTCTCTGGAGCTGAAATGGGAAGAAGTGAGGTGGGAAGACACACTTCTGGCTACTGGGCTGCACCTTGACTTCTCTGAAGCTTTGGAGGACTCTACAGAAAAATTACTATGTATACACAGGACAGGTTACATGAACAAACAGAGCTGCTATAAGGAATCTCCTTGCTCTCCCTGGTTTATGAACACAGACAGCAGGACTATGCTGCCATTTTTCCCATTTTCCCCATGCTACAAGGCAGCTGTTGGTGGCTGAAAAATTTATTGCATCATGTAGCTGCAGTGGTATAAGGCCAGGCATGTGTTCCTATCTGAGATGTGTCATAAACTTGTCAGATTGCTGTTTTTGACACTTTGGATTATCTGCATCTTTTCATGAAGGTGAGCAGAAATCATTCTGATTTGCACTTCAGAACTATGGACTAACTATTACACTGTATGTTGTAACAAGACTTCAAATTGTACCTGGTGATTCAAATAAAATTGTGCCTAGAATGATTCAAATTGTGTACAATGGTTAGGGTAAAAGGTAAATGTAATTTAATGTAACACTGGTTTTCTTAAGGTATTAAACCTAGTTCAACTATCAGTTCTCTACTTTAAAGTCAACCAGTAATATAACATAAAGATTACTTTAGAAGTCTTTAGCTGTTTTCTGAGTCTTTCGCCAGTTCAGTTCAAGTGTTCATTTTTCCAGCGATTAGTGTCACAAATATCCCAATTTGTTTGATGTAGAAGTGAATTTCTTTTTTGTGGAGTAGAGAACATCATGAAGTAAACATAAAATGTTAAAATAAATACATTTTTCCAAGGAGAAAGCACCTTGCCATGCACATGATTCTCTTTTTAGGGAAAGGATGAAACAAAAAAGAAGCAAACCTGGCCATCCGTCATACCTCTGAATGCATGCACAAAGCCTTCAGACCACCCAGTGAGTACGATACTTGGCTAGGTGGAATGCGGTGGTGTGCTTGCAGAAACACAATATGCAAGCTGCTAGCAGTCTCAGCTGTAATGGTTCTTTCTTCCTAGAGCTACATTATGGAGCAAGTGGGTTTTTTGACAGCTCAGAGGAGGAATACTTGCAACTCTGTATACAATTGTAAAACACTCAGAGGACAGCAAGATGAGCCTTTGTCAAATGATCTCTGAGTTCTCAGCATCACAGAAATCTCAACATTTTTTTCAAGTCCCACTAATTCTGATTATAAGCTTTACTCCTTTCAGCATGCCTGAAAGGAGAAGGTGATGAAAGAATACCATCAGAGTGGCTAGAAAATATTTTTTAGAGGTTATAGATCCGTTAACAAAAATGGAATATAATTTTTAAATGGACTGTAGACAAAGCAAAGAAGATTATTATTTAAAGAAAAAGACACTTCATGGATTAAATTACTTTTATAATGAAAAAGGCAGCAAAGCCACCATGTTTTACTAGATGAAAAAAAAAATAAATTGAGAGTAGGGAGGCTTCACAAGGGAGCTATGGCCTGTGGAATTGCCAGCATCATTTAAGCTTAGGAAGAGTTGAGAGAGGCAGGCCAAAGTAAGGTTATATTTCTCAAAAGGGATGGTAGAAAGAAAAGAAATTTTACAGAGAGAAAGGAAGACCACCTTGAAATTAAAGGGAAAATAATTCAAAGGGAAAATTTTGTGTAGAAATAGTTAATGTATGATAAAAATAGTTTTAAATTTGTTGGTGGGAATGTAAATAGAAGGAGCAGCCACAAAGTTTTTCATCTTAAAGTAGTGTTAGCTCACGCAGTATCTGTCCTCAAACATGCTTTATCCGTAAATCCAATGCATGCAAGGCACACATCTTGTCTCGTTTAATACTATATTGTCAACAGAAAGAACAGGCAGTGATTGATACTAACAGCATATTTCCATATGATGTTTTAGAGGCTTTTACATATAATCAACTGTAATATATAAACTGATCCCATATTATCTGGTTAAACTTACTAGAGTTTATTCAAATAAAAAACTCACCAATCCTAAACTACAAAATGAATGAGACAATTCTCTCAAATATATTTTGCTAATCAAGTTATTTCCAGGCTTTCAGCTATTTCAGAATCCTAGTTTTATCAAAATATGAAGCATCAAGGTTTAAAGTCTTAAAATTCAGGTTTGTGAAACATCTAGAAGAATTGTTATCTAAAAAGTAAGTAAATGCTTGAGAAGGTAGCATGCAATTAATGTGTTAGTATGAGTGATTAGAATCAAAAGGCAGAAATTATGAACTTCTATTGCAGACTAGGCTTTTTCAGGATTCACGGGTTCAGTGATTTAACTAAATAGCTTTTACCATTAAACTAAAAAGCAAGACAGCATTATTTAGTGTATGGAAATCCCACAGAGATTAAGCCTATTCATTAAAACCAGAAAATAACCTCACCTTAAATACTGAACTACTGTGAATACTTTCCATAAGACTACTACCTCATACTTAATTAAAAGAGTGCAAGATGCATATTCCCATTATCCTCAGTAGCTTCAGACACTAACTGTGTTATTCATCAAAGATAGTGTGAAAAATTGTTGTGTAATTGGGAAGATGACATGAGATCTTTTATGGTATTGCATACAATCTGAGCAACAAAAACAAATAATAAAAATAGTTAACAAAGGACTCAGTGAAAGCAATGAGAAAGTGAAAGCTGATCAGAAAGAAGTATCACAAAATAAAAACCTTCACATTCTGAATTAGAAGAAATAAGTCTAACAAACCTATTTCCTCTTTCTTTTAATAGTAAAATATTATTCATTCTGAAGGATCAGTGTATCCCATAGGAGTGCACAGATTAGAAAAATACCTAAGACTGTCTAGAAAATAACGTGAAATTCTAGAGTAAATTACAATTAATTTAGACTAAGCAAAAGAGAAGAAACATGAAAAGAATAAAAGAGGAAAATTCCATGAGAGTGAGTGGTTAAATGCCCAAGTACAGTATTAAAATTCAGACTTTTTTTTTCAAGTATCCAAAGTATAATTTCACTATTTTAGTCTTTAAGATGTGAAATTAAGTCATTATTCATTACTTAAATAATTACTTAGACATGTTATACTGAAGCTGTGAAGTGATACAACTGTTGTGATATTGGGGTTGGAGGGGCAGGGGGGGTACTATAAAGGAGCAAGTTGGTTGATTTGTTTATTTCATTTTTAAACACGTCAAAAGTATATGGAAGCAATGTTAAAATACAGGTTTCCTCATTCCTTATCTAGGAATAATTAAACTACTTCAGTGCAGTTTCAATGATATTTCTATAACTATTTTAGATTGCAAGAAATAAAACTGCATCAGAAATATTACAGATTATGAAACTATATTGGAAGCTTAGTCTGTATTAAAACTGTTAGTGAGGTAATAGTTTAAATATTCATATAAGTTAAGGTAAATAGTTAACTAAAAATGATAACAATGTCAATATTAATGTTGTTTCTTGTCAGAGAACCCAAAGGTGTGTCACATAGAACAATTAATGATTTTCAGAGGGGTGCAATAGTTATTTTCCTGAGTACGTCTTTCTCAACTTCTTTGGGAGCAGGAGACAAGAGAAAGATTCATATTATTATTCTCGATACAGTAATAATTTGTTTTGTGAGTACTCACTTATTCTCTTTCACCAATTCTTGCCAGCACTGTGATAAAGCTTCTGAGCCTCAGACTCCCTCATAGGAATGTCACTCTCTCCCACATCTCAGTTCTATTGGTCTGTTCTGTAGAAGCTTTTAATCTCGTTAAGTTCAAAAATACAGAATGAGCATTAAAATGTGCCCTTCTAGTTATAAACATATGTACTTATCTATATCTAAATGTATTTTTTGTGGCATTGATAATGTGCTGTGCTCTCTGGTCTTTTGCATTTCAGTCATAATAAACCAGTAGTTCTCAGAAAAGTTAGTTGAAAAGATGCTTACTTTACAGTTGTTGTAAACCGAGTTAGAGGTGAAGGACTTCATCAAGTACTAGACTCTACAAGTGAAAGAAGTATGAAGCATTATCTGTTCACTGCCAATATCAGCATTGCTTTACAGGAATTGCTATTAAAATTAGAATGAAAAAGCTTTTAGAAATCACAGTACAGTTAAATCAATTAAACTCTTTTTAAGGGTAGGTGGGTGGTAGATTTGTAGCTAACACCAGCAAATATTAGCCTGAAATAACAGCTTGGCATTTTTCCTTCCTCCTTATATCTGATTAAAGTAACAGTTGATGGACTTCTGCCAAACTTTTGAAACCACTTTTTCTTGGCACCGATGATTTGTACTGGTTTTGGCAAAAAGAGATATTTTGTTCTCACATTCAATAGACATTTTCAATTTCTTCTCTCTTCAATGAAGTGTCGGTGCCAAATGCTTAGATGTGGGTGTTTCCACAAAAATACATAGTTGAATTTTGTACAGACTTTCTGTTTCCTTTAAGAAACCCACTGTAATATTTTGTTGAATGGTGGAATTAACTTTGTGATCTACACTGTTATGTATTGTGGGCATTCAAGGCACTAGATTTTCTTCTTGTATTCCCAGTTCAGGCAGTGTATGGCTTATGCTTATTCAACTGTCTGTTTCTGTGCAATAACTTTAGAGTAATCTGTAGTCAGCAGGTAGAAGTCACCTTGGCATACAAAAGAGGGTCCTTCTAGCTACTTTTTAGTCAGTCTTCTAAACTTTTGGTAAAATAATTCTTAAGCTTGGAAAGACATAACAGTCTTTTATCCTCTATTTCATTTATCAATGCTGTTAAATTCTCATTTTCAATATATTTTTTTGCTGATTATGGAGGAAAATACACTCCTAATTCTTGAAAAGTATGCTCTTCAATTTGGAAACAGACAATATATTTTCAGCCTAAGGATCAATCTATTGAGCAGTGTTAAGTTTAAACTTGGGAAAAGCTAAAGTTAGAGGTTTTGTATTTTTTTTTTTAAATATTCAGTAGTTTCATTCTATGTTTCCCTTGCATCTGCAATTACTTTGTATGCAGAGAAGTGGAAACACAGCAGCAATATTTAAAACAACACAGCCACTAACCAATAATGACAATAAAAATTTAAAAATCTGTGTTTTTTAACTCGCAGATCAAGGTCTTCAGACAGACATTAACAGTAGTAAACTAATGACCCTAGAGAGTCGTGCAGCCATTTGTATGATGGTTTTCTCTGCTGAAAAGACATCATATACAACAGTTGACATTCCTATCAGGAAATATATATTCCCAGTTCTAAAAGATAGAAGGGAATGAAGACCATCTTTTATTTGACCCATACTTACTTCCTAAACTTTCAATTCCCTTTTTGGTTTTAAACTCAAGTGCTGTTCAGCTGAAAGAAAATGGCTAGGATGGTAAATAAGTGCATCATTTGCACGTAGAATTTCTATACAGTCACAGGTATGAATGATGCACACAAGCTCTTGTGTTCCAGAAGCTGATGTACAACTTTTTCAATAATTTTCATATGTATCCTATAGTTAGTACTGTAATATATAATATTGTAAGACATCACTAGTCTTACAATATTATTGCTATGACCAGCTAGGAAAAGGTTAGTAACAACATGAAATCTCCAGGTCTACATGTATCTATCAGAATATCAATAACATTGGTTTCTTTATTTCTCTCCATCTCAGACAATACAGGAAATATCCCTTATTTCCAAATTGTTGTTTGGACAGAATGAAGATTAAATTCTGCTTTAATATCCTATATTGAAAACCTCATTTCACACAAACTGACAGAGAGTGATGTTTTCACAAAATTCTAGTATCTGAACTGTGAAACCAAATAACTGGCAAATATATGTGATGAATTACTAGCTATGAATGGCTGACCTGAGAAAAATAAGGAAAAAAGAGTTTCCTTCCTTGTGCTAATGACTAAACATACAGTATTGTCTTTAAAATAAAATAACAATTCTCAGAATGCAACACTCAGAACCAGTTAAAAGTTGCACACCATAAACAAGCTAACTTCAAATTATCCTCACTGTGCTGCTTGAAACATACTAACAATATAATGAACATACATTCCTGCAGTCTTTAATTTAAATTTTGAATAATTGGGGGAGAGAGCTGGGTGTTGTTTTGGATTTTTTTCAAAAAAGTTTATGTTTGAATCTTATAATACTCTCAATTTTTCAGACACAAAATTATCAAAAACTTAATGGAACAGACCTGTGGATACTTCTTTACTTTCATAGTCTGTTATATCAACAGGTCATAGAGAAAAAAGAGAAAACAACAAACAAATAAAAGCCTTTTATTTGGTCAGAGTTGTGTGCAAAACACTACTAGCTCCACAAGTCCTGAGCTATGTGCAGTTTGGTACCTGTTTCCTTAAACTTTCTTTTGCATCTGCTAGACAGTTTAATTTTACTGCCAGATCAGAATTTTCAGTCCTCCTGGGAAGAACCTACACTGCAAAGAAGTCATGATTGATGTGCTCCCGGTGACAGATGGTAAGTGAATGCATTCTGAAACTCCTTAAATCTTTATGATGTTATGTCACAGAGAATTCATTCTTGGCACTGGTGAATGCTGAGAACTAGCAACTTCTGACATGAAAAAATATATGAAAGTCCTATAAATGACAAAATGTGCTAAAATTTCACTTACAGCATAATAGAACAGTGTACTTTGAAAAGTACACTCATAAAGTGAATAAGAAACTGTAAGAAATACTGAAAAACAAGTTACTTAAATTGAAGTATATGAACCTAAATAAGGTAAATATGTTTTCCAAAGTAGTATTTTTCTTTAAAAACACTGATTGACACCAGAACCATTCTTTCTTGTTCAGAAATTAAGTATGTATGTTTGATCTTTCCAGATGAGACAAGAGAGGAGTCTATTTACTGTAAACAACAGGAAAAGTAAAATAAAGTCTGACATTAGCAAGGATGATATCTATACTGAAGACTTCTGATATCAAAAACATATCACCAATAAAAATTATCTTGGATACCAAGGCTATCCTGTGACAAATTAAAGGTAAATTAATGAGGAGACTCCTACAGACATATTCAGGCCAGCTCCAACTTTGTGATTCAGATCCTTATAGCAATGAACAGTAATTTTAGCACAGGCTGTAGTAGTTTGCAGCATACACAGAGCTCTGAGTCAGGTAGGCATAATCTAAGGCAGATAAGGTACGTCTGCCTTGACATAGCCACAAACCACATTCTTCAGAATAAGATTGCAAAGAGATAGAAGTAACATTATCACATCAAGCCCATCTTCAGTTACTTAAACAAGCATGCACAAGAAAAGTCTAGAAAACAAATGCTTTTTCAAATAAGAATTGAAGTTAATGACAATACACACTTTGTAATCTGTGTAAAGCATTGCAAATACTTATTTGACTTTAGAAGAGAAATTAGATGTGAGCACAGGTCAGTTTGTCTCTGAGTCACACTGAGACAAATCTTACCAGGAATTTATCTGGACGAATTCTAGCAAATGCAGTTTCAGGTGTTTGAGATTACTCTGTTTTAATGAGAAGCTTTTGGGGAACTAAAAATCTGAGGTTAAAGTTCTATCATAGCTTCCTTGGGTGAAGGTAATCTTGATGCAAAATAAAGTAGTATTATATGCTCTGATGAATAGTTCCAAAGTTATAAATGTAGCATGTAATAACTGAAAAATATTTCAAAATCAAAAGCATAATGATTTCTTTTAAACCTGTGTTGTCCAATTCCAGACTTTGCCATCAGGTATTTGCATATATTGTTTTTATTCTCATTGCCAAATACATCTTCATGCAAAACAAGCCTTGAAAAGTATGAGTACTGAAATTAGTACTGCAAACAAAGTCTAATACATAAGATTATCTCTATGTTGCTACACATTGAAAACTAGTATAAATTACAGCTGCTTTAGAGAAAGCAAATACAAATCCAAATCAATATTAATTAGCCAGAGAAAATGGATGCAATAGAATGTAGAAACAACAGAACCCTCCTTCACTTGCTTTGTGTTTTGAAGAACACCCAAACAATTGTACTATTTTCCCTTAAACAAAATGCTTCACAGTATTCATAAGATACATTGTCATGAACAAATCTTTCAATATACTCGTCTAAAAAGAAATAAGGTATTTAAAGATTCAGTGTTAGTGCATGAGAGTTACCTGACATAAAGGTAAAGCATAAGTGCATAATCAAAGTGACCAGACAAAGAATACACACATACTAAGGGTTACATTTAATTTTATTCATACTTCCAAAACCCTTTTATTAAAGTTAATTGAAAATAATTATCTCCCTGACATGGCTATTGTTGCATACATATGCTGTATTTTCTCCAAGAAATAGTAGTAAGGAAATACTGATCAAAAAGTATCCATTTTTTTCCTGTAGCTTGCTACTGTTTATATTTAGAATGTACACAGATGGGTTTTAATTTGGTTTAATAAGGAAGTGATACTTAAGTGATATGTTGAGTCTTTTCTATAGCTGTACTCTAGAGAAGTTCTACTTATTTATTTAAAGCAGTAGTAAAACATATAAGAGACATCCTCTTATTGCCCCCACTGAAGGAACAGCTAAAGCATAAAGAACAGATCATTCATGAAGAGCAATGGGGTCTCCAACATCTCTCTTTTCAGTTTAGTTTTTTAGAGGAAGTTCCATTTTCTCCAGAATATCTGAGCTTCATGATGTTGAGGAATGTACTATTTCGTATCCAGTAAAATAGTGAAGCATTTTAACATATATATGGTGTTGGTGATAAAATGAAATCTTGTCATTTTATAAGGTTCAGACTCAACCTCAGAAGTTCCTTTTAATTCAGTGGGTTCTGTATACAAAATTAAGTTAATAAACCTGTTAGCAAAGGTTTATCAAATATGAGCCAAGGTAATTAATCACATAATTCATATTGCAAAAATGGGATTTGTTGAATGTTCTTCATTTTAGATATGCATAGATTTTATTGTTTTATGATATGTATAACTCTGATCTGTATCATTGTTTAGAAACTTTGTTAGATAGGTGAGGTGAGATAAGATACCTTATTTTAAGGTTTTTCCATTCTTTTTTTATTACCCTTTAAACAATTTGGGAAACTGTAAATGCAATATAAACATTTTTATTGCCTAGAAGAGAGCAACCACTGAAGCCTACTTGAAAGCCTATAACAATATTTCACATAAGAAACTCTGTTTTGCAATAAGTGTCACAATTCCCAAAGAAATCAAGTTTGCCAAGCAGACTGTCCCTTTTGATTAGAACATTTCTCATGGTTCTTGGTGTCTTGAGCTCACCCAAGCAGTTCAAAAAGGTGAGGGGGGGCTGGAGTTGGTGAAGACAGGGGAAGAGAAAGAGCCCTTACATATCAGGCTTCAAAATCACTGGTGTTTAATCACTAGAAAGAAAAAGGAAGAAACTTGAATTATCATTCATAGCATTAAATGTGAACTATGCTGGAACCTGGAAACATGTTAGTGAATAAAATTCAGCTAGATTATGCTATACACATTAAGAATTAATTTTGGGCAGGTACCTTAGTAAGACAGATATTTCAGCAAAAATGAAATGTTAAAGAGTTTAACTGCAGAAGAGTGTTTGAAGGGAAAATGTGGTAAAGTATTTAACACTAAAGAAATAGAATTAAATTCAATCCAAGTTCTGGATTATGACTGCTTTGTATCACAGACAGCTGCTTCAAGGCCTAATACTTGCTCTTATCTTTCCTGTTTAGTACTAGTGGCTGTATTTTATAAACTATTTGTAGTAAAACCCAAATTAGTGGGCAATGAACACACTGTATCCAGAATGTATCCAGAAATGTCTCTATGTAATTCAAAGACTTAAAGGACTTCAGATTACTTTCTTTCTTTATAAAGCATGATGCTTTATTGACACTTTATATTTGAGTGACAAATCTGCTTCACAAAAGAAAGTGAATCAATGGACTAGATAGTCCCAGAAACTGATGACAGATTTAATTAATACTACCTTTTCTGAACAGTTGTTGGCTCATGATCCAGATAAAAGTATTACAGCCTAGACCATATCATTTCATAATATTTTGAATCAATTAATCTTCTGATCTTGCTGCTCTCAGATACTCTTGAAGAACAGAGTATATTTATGCAAGACAATCACTTTGATGTAGACATAATCTTTTGGATTTAATTACAGTTAGAAGCAAACATGGTGTGAGTTTTTATTACACAGAAACTACAGTATTGCCCTTCCAAAGCACTATGTTCATTCTTAGTATTTCAAAGCATCCACATAATTCTTTATTTCTGTAAGAAAAATTAAATGGTTATTAGCTCCATAAAACTCTGCATTTGTTCACATTTAGGGAGAAACTTTACATGACAATGTTCCTGACTCAGCATATCTGGTTTTAATTGCAAAAGCGGTTACAGGTAGAGCCTCCAGAAAATTAAGAAATTAATTATCTTTCCTAGGGAAAAGTACAAGAAGTGCTTTCCATCACTGATGCTGGCACTCTATCACTCACATGTATTGTCTCAATACTCTGCTCACAAATTCTCCTGAAGAGATGATGAATGACACCAAGTTATGTGGCAAGACAGTTTGTGATACGATGTCCATAGGGAAGTGATAGCATTTTCTTCCAGGTTTCAAGTCTTAGTACTTGATGAGGACCAAAATCTTCAAGCAAAAGGCTAGTACGCTTGCTCTTTCTGACCAGGCAGTGCTGTGGCTGCTTAATATCTACTCAAAGCCACAATCACCTTCTGATCTGAGGAGCAGGTGACTTGGTGATTCTCTTCCGTTCTGATCGCTATGCACAGTCAGTCATGAAAAGGTAGAGTATAAAAGATTAAGTAGTATTCTAGTCACCCAGATAGTTTACTTTGCCCTTTTGAGAATTAGTCCAATGCATCATTATTTATCATAAATGGCTTACAATATGACAGTGCTGGATCTTTAAGGTTATCTATGCCCCAGTGCATAGTAATTCTAATCAGTAGTAAAGGTCTCGTTTTCTTTTCTAATGGATATCCAAGCCTCAAAGTCTAACAATTTAAATTAATCCTGTACCTCAAACTATGAAGTAGTCTTCCACAATTACCAAGAGCAGACTAACAAAGAGAAACTTGCACAACATCTGTTTGAAATATATACTTTTGCCTGCCACTATAATAAAGTTAACAGATCAAAATCCACATTTTGGTCAGTCATTTCAATATATGTTTAAAAATAAATAAAGTAAAATCTTACATTTGCATAGTTTTGTTGAGGTAACTTTTTTATTTTACAACATTCAGTACATTCTAATGTAGTGATTAAAATGGACCATGAAAGTTACAATGTTTCTGTGACTAATAGATTAAAATAACAAAGCATTGCAGGAATGTTTCTGTTCTAAGACACAAGATTATGGCTTACATATTCTTTAAAATTATATCATTAGAGAGCAACTACCATACTCTGTTAAACATACACTATCAATATCTTGAACAAAAATAATGACAAAATTACTGATTTTTCATAACTCTACATTGTAAGATCATATTCCAGATTTCATCAAACTTGAGAATAAGGAGCAGCTTCTGAAAATTAATAAACACAATATAGTTAGTTCCCTTTTTTGTTGTTGTCATCATTCCTGTCTTTGGTTATTTTCTACCAGGACACTTTTCCTCCTAGGTTTGCAAGCATTTTGTACTCATAGCTCTGATTAAAATAAACTCTCATAGGAATGTTATCTCCTCTCCTGTGAATCTCAGGATAACCTTGGTAGCTAAGAGACTTTTTTATCAGTGCAGGCAAACTACCTGGTGCTGAAAAGTTATTAAAAATTCTAAAAGAAAATGCATGGTTGAGGTTGTAGTGGTATTCTTATAGGAGGCTCCTGAAGAATCAGCTCAGGAACTTTTCTCAGACTTTTGGGCTCTGAAAAGCAGTGTATATATACACACAAAAATAAATATGGACCAAGTAGCGTAACAGCAAATATGAAATTAAATAATCAGATAAAGAGGCTATGAGTGTCATGGCCAAAATGAAAAACTTCTTTAGCTATATCACAGGGAGGCCAGCTTCTCAAGGGTAGCAGTTAGAAATGTGGAAATGCACGCAGTCGGGTTAAAAGTGTAACAGCAATACATCTCTCCATATCAATGTAATGTGCTGGACAATTACCAAATATGAAAATAATCACTGTTAAAAGAGCATTTGTGGGGAAAAAATAGTTCTAAAGTACTATTAAAGGTACTGAAAAAACTAAGTATTCAGATTTTGCATACGGAAAAACTTGAAATAGTAACAAGATATCAAATAAAAGATGCATAAAAGCTTAAAAAAATATGCTATAAATAAAAAATATGTCATTCTACTTTTAAAGAAATACCTTTTGTTAAGCAGATTTTTAAAGCTTTCCCTTTAAAATGTAGCATTATTTTTTCCAGGTTGAATTATGAACCTTTAATTTAATGTAAAGCTTTGCTACATTACTCACAATGCCACAATTCAAATGAGTAAGATTCGGTACATGCTATCACACTATGTCTTCACTGCGGCTGGGGGCACTGGCGCTGCTGGAAGGAGACACAGATGACCATCCATATCAAGAAGTAATCCACTATTAATTTATATATTACGAAATAAAAAACCCTCATTAGCAAAAAAGAAAATAATATCAATCTGATGCAAGTATTTTAGCATCACTCTTAATGTGCTATTGTAATTTACATGCATATTACTGAAGGCAAAATTCCCATTTACTCAGCAATAATTTGTCCAAATACAAGATGATAATGAATACAGAACTGGACACTGAATTTACACCATGATCACTTTTATAGCATATAACTTACATTTCTGCTGAGTT
The DNA here is from genome assembly GCF_028858725.1 of Colius striatus. Lineage (NCBI taxonomy): Eukaryota > Metazoa > Chordata > Aves > Coliiformes > Coliidae > Colius > Colius striatus. Next base: position 68,649,003 of record NC_084761.1, on the reverse strand, counting down.
ATACAATAGGAAGTATTTGGTAGTAGCATGCTGCTGTTTCAATAAAGCACATGGTTGCTGACACAAACAGTATTGCACTGCCCGAAATTTAGCTGCTGGAGTTAACTAAATTCAAAGTCAGGCCCTTGATTTTAGTGTTATTGAATAGCAAAATATAAGCCTCTAAGGGGAAGGTCTTGCAGGAGCAGCACACTGCACCTATCATTTGTGAATAACTACCAGTACCTGAAATACACTCCACCCAAGCTTAAGCACCTAATTCAAGAGTTAAAGACTCATTATAAAAAAAAATAATCATCTATCTAAACTGTATCTTAATTACAGCACAATTGTTACTTTTGAAGACACAGAGTGAACAAAGAAGTCAAAGCTACCTTTTGCATTGAAACCAAATAGTTGCATTATTTAATAAGGAGACTGCTCGCCTTGCTCTTCAGAAGGAGCTCCAGTCTACTTCTACCTAAAACAATCCTAATCATAAAACAATCCTAATTATAAGGCTATAAGCTACTTTGAGGAAGAAGAGAAACTCTCTTGTCTCTAAATAAAAAAGAAAAATTATTGCAGCCTAGCTGTCAGCTCAATGTTTTGGGGAAAAGGGAATCCAGGTTCTGGTTCTTTTCACTGCCCTTTGGAATAGTCCTTCTTCCAAACATTTCTGACTCTTTGAAGGCTGTAGGTCTTGAAAATGTCATAAATATAAATTGTTTCATTCTCTATAAATCCATGGCAAGGAAAAAGACCTTTAAGAGAGAGACAAGAGAGCTTCAGATTTTTGTGCTTGGATATAGAATGTGCATTATGGATCTAACAAAATTGTCATGGTAAAAATAAGACAGTAACGTAAGCTTTCTGAAAGCTTACTAAACCTAGGTTGTTTAGTGTGAAAACTATAAACTTTAGCTGAAGTGCATCATCTAGTCCTTCAAACTTCCAAGTTAATTTTCTTTAGTTACTGAGATCAGAGATTTCCATTGAATTTTTAATCAGTTGCTATAAAAATGCTTACATGCACAGCTCTGCACTCCCAGCTGTGAAGACAGTCTTGAAGCAGTAACCCTGTTGCCATACCTTATTGTTTAACTGGATGTCAAGATTTACTTGGACCTGTAAATCTGCAGTGAATATATTTTGGCTGATAATAGAAAGGTGTCATAAAAGTACCTGTGACCTGTTTCACATTCTTATATGAGTTGGGGAGTTTATTACAATTTCAATGAAGTAAGCTAATTTAATTTATAGACACAAATTACATTAAACAATTATAAAAAACAAGCATATATGTTCATATTCATTTTCTGTCCCTAGTATCTTTCTCTTCTAGTTATTAGAATGTATTTCTCCAAAGGAAAGATCAATAATGAAATTCTGATTGATATAGAGACAAAGATGAGATATCCTTTAATGATAAACTTAAGGTTTGATATTTTTCAATTACACATAAATGTGATGTTCAAAAACCTTAAAAACCAACCCAAATTCTTTCAAATTTGTATATTCAGATTAACTCTAGCTTTCTCCATGGCAATTTATTAGCAGGATTTTCTCACTGCATGACTTTTTTGTTGAGAGGTATGTTATGACAATAAGAAATAAAGGGCCAAGTATTACCTTTTTCAAGACATGCAAAATTTAATATTTCATATTTTTGACTAGCATACGTAGAGCAGTCTGACTCTTTTAAAGTAAAGGGATTGAGAATTACCAAAAAGTTTGAATTAAAATGTTCTTGAAAGGCCATGGCAAGTTTAAAGATAGAATATGTCAACCTTTTTTTTTCTTTACAAGCCAGTATTTTTGTTCCCAGACTCAAACTTGTGCATTTGGAAACATGCATACAAACTCGTGATTATCACCTCCTTTCACAGTTATTTTTACTGACACTGCTGGTCAGTTATTTTTAACCAATGCTAACAATATTTTTTACTTCAGCTTGGAGTTTTTTGTTTCTGCATTTTCTTATTTTGTCTGTTGATACTTAAACAGTGAGCACAAGTAATGCAAGTTTATACTTTGCCCATACTCACATTCTGTGGCTCCTAGTTCTACAGAAATATTTTTTGTTTGCCACAATAGGTTTATTTGGCAAACGTATTACCAAGTATGATAGTGCTATAAAAGAAACTGCTGAAGTATTCATTTGGACAGAATAGAACATAAAATTATTCATCTAAAGATCATTTTCTTCAGACTAAAACATCAGTGACATGGATACCTCTTACTATTAACAGAAAATGGTCAAAAGTAATAAGAGGTGTCAAGAGTAAATTTAGTAAAATTTCAAAATGTATATTTATTCTGTGACAGGTCTATGAAAATAACATTACGACAGTCTATCATTCTATTCATTCATGAAGGAAAAAAAAAAATCTCTATTTCCTTCTTAGAACTATTTTGGGATTTGATTTTCATTAATTATCTTGGAATAGGTTTCTGAAAGGCTAGCTAGATGAATAAAGCCAATATTCTTACTGATCATTACCCAATAGTTAACCCTTTAGGATGAAAAAAACCTAACTGATATCCTTCCTCTGAAGCAGAAGGAGACAGGACTTGATCTTAGGCCTTTCAGTTCTCCCACAAACATATTGGCAAGGACTCTAGTTGATAGTCCAGAAATTATTTATTCTATCCTATCAATATTGATTCATTTAAAAGGGGAAAAACAAATAAATCTTTTAAAAAAAAAAGGACATATAGCAGGCTGGTAGCTGATCATTCAGGATTAGACATCTGGCTATTAGACCTTGAAAATTGTCAAATAAGAGGGTTTTGTGGGTGTTTTGACTTTTGTTTTGCATTTGTTTTGTTTTATTTTGTTTTAAAATCTTGTCTATGTAGGTAGCTAATATTCTTAGCTGATTAAAACACACTGTTAGGAATTGAGAGATCTTCCTAAAGAGAAGAAAGAAATAAATCCAGATCTCATCCAATCTCTTACTAGATTTTTCTGTGATCAGTGGAATATGTGCTAAGAATTTCCTTATAAATCACGTTTTTATAGCGGTGTGTAAGATTAGCATTTCATATGATTGGTTTTGGTTAGAGATAAACAAATTAGAAAAAAAATATTTTATTGAAACTTGTCACTTAATCAAAGCAAATCATTTGCTTTGCGATTTTGACACAATCCTCCTTGAGTAGCTGCCAATATACGTCTGCACAATATCTATGTACTACATATGCAGAAAAAAAATATTCTACATGATATAATACAAATTTATTGTGTATACAATGCCAAGGCCCATAGTTTCCTCAATTCAAGGCCTCTGGGATCTCCTTGCTGGCTGTCCTGACAAGGAGTAGCGTCCTTCAAACTGTAGGACTCCTGGTTATCTGGGCTACCAAGAGTACATTTTGAAAAACTAGATGGAAACAGATTAACACCACTTGCTTGAGAGTTACTAAAATTTTGAAACAAGATCATTTCTGTGATCTCATCAGATTATGACCTACTTATATGGACAACCACACATGGAGGTTTTAAAATGAAAGCAATCTCTGGAAAAAAAAATATAGTGTTCTTTTTATGTTTGATATTTCTCTAGTCTTACTGTGAACCTGATGTTGAAAAAACAGTAATTTACACTTGCTCTCTCCTACATCTAATACAGTAGAAAATATTTCCAGTGTGCCCTTTTTATTCAGAGATGGAATTAAATTTAATGTCACTTGAAATTAAATGATGAAATTTCAAAGTCTTAAATAAGTGATGTGAAAAACCTAGGCAAATGTTACAATCCATGTAAAACAAAATAGCAAGCTTCTGCTTGCTCACTTAGGTGTAGTGTACAAAGGAATCAAGAGATAAAATATGTCTAAATTTGCTGATAGGAAAAATAGAAACAATGAAAGAGAAGGAAAAAAGGAGAATAAGTATTAAGGAGTTCACCTCTAGAATGTGCTTGTCAAACTCAATCCTCATTCTATGTACATAAAAGAGAAAACTACGACGCTGTCACAAATTCAGCAAGACATTATTTACAAAAAAGTCATTAAAAAAAGACAAGCCAGTATGCAAAAGTATGCTTTTTTTCCTAAAATACTTTTGACAAAGCAGAATCATACATCAGATATCAGCTCAACATCGGGGGTTCAGTGCTAAACAACACCATCGTAAATAGCCTGTGATTTGTTTGCAGATCACAGATTCACAGAATGATGGGTTGGAAGGGACCTCTAGAGATCATCCAGGCAAACTCCCCTGGCTAAAGCAGGTTCACCTCAACCAGGTCACACAGGAATACATCCAGGTGAGTTTTGAAAACCTACAGAGGAGACTCCACAACCTCCCTGAGCAGTCTGTGCTAGTGCTCCATAGTAGGAAAGAAGTTTTTCCCCGTGTTCAAGTGGAACTTCCTATGTTCCAGATTGTGCCTGTTAACCCTAGCCCTGACATTGGCAGTAAATACTCACTCCATCCTTTCAACATTCATCCCCTCAATCTTCTCTTCTCCAGGCAAAACGGTCAGAGAGCTCTCAGTCTTTCCTTTTAAGAGTGAAATTCCAGCCCCCTAATCATCTTGGTGGCTCTCTGCTCTGGACTCTCTCCAGAAGTTTCCTGTCTCTCTTGAGCTGAGGAGCCTAATACTGGACAAAGGACTCCAGATGAGGCCTCACCAGGGCAGAGTAAAGGGGGAGCAGAACCTCATTTGACCTATTGGCCACACTCTTCTTGATGCATCCCAGAATGCCATTGGCTTTCTTGGCCACGAGGGCATATTGCTGTCTCTCGTTAAGTTTATTGTTGACCAGAACTCCCAGATCTCTCTCTGCAGAGCTGCTCTCCAGCAGGTCAATCCCCAGCCTGTACTGCTGCATGGGGTTGTCCCTACCCAGGTGCAGGACTCTGCACTTGTCTTTGTTGAACCTCATGAGGTTCCTCTCTGCCTAACTCTCAAGCCACTCAAAGTCCCATTGAATGGCAGCACACCCTTCTGGGGAATCAGCCAGTCCTCCCAGTTTGGTGTCATCAATGAATTTGCTGAGGGTACACTCTGTCCCCTTATCAAAGCTGTTGATGAAGATGTTGAAAAGGACTGGAATCAGTTGGAACCCACTAGCCACACACCTCCAACTAGATTCGGCAGCACTGATCACTGTCTTCTGGGCTCTGTCATTCAGACAGTTCTCAATCCACTTCACTGTGTACTCACCTAACTCGCACTTCATGAGTTTTCCTATAAGGATGTTATGGAAAATTGTGTCAAAAGCCTTGCTGAAGTCAAGGTAGATAATATCCACTGCTCTCCCCTCATCTATCCAGCCAGTTATGACATCATTGAAAGTTGTCACTTTGATCAAGCATGATTTCTGTTTGGTGAATCCATGTTGGCTGCTCTTGATAAACTTCTTTTCCTTCAGATGCCTAGAGATGACATCCAGGATGAGTTGTTCCATCACCTTTCCAGAGATGGACGTGAGGCTTACTGGCCTGTAGTTTCCCGAGTTCTCCTTTATGCCCTTTTTGAAGACTGGAGTGACATTGGCCTTTCTCCAGTCTTCAGGTCACCTCGCCTGTCCTCCTCGAATGTTTAAAAATGATGGAGAGCATCCTGGCAATAACATCAGCCAGCTCCCTCAGCACATGCAGATTCATACCATCAGGTCCCATGGATTTATAGGTGTCCAGCTTGTCTTTTAAATCCTTAACCCAATCCTCCTCAATCAAAGTAAGATCTTACTTTCTCTGGACTTTTTCAATACCCCATGGGCTGGACAAAGAAAGAATTCAGTAGCTCTATCTTCTCTGCGTCCTCTGTCAGCAGGATAACCACTTCATTCAGCAATGTGCTTACGTTCTCCCTAGTCTTCCTTTTGCTGCTGATATACTTGAAACCCTTCTTTTTGTTTTTTACAGTCCTTGCCAGATTTATTTTCAAGAGAGCATTAGCTTTCATTGTGTCTTCACTGCATACTCTGAAAGTGACCAAATCCTTTTTCAAAATTCTATAAACTTTCGTCTTCTACTTGAATTTTTCCAGAAGCTCCTTGATCATGCTTTTTAATTAGAAAGAAGCTGAAGAATGCCATCATTGATTCACACTTCATGTTTAAATATTACATTTTCAAAAATGTAGAGCAAAGATAATTGCAGAGCTTTACCATTATACCAACACTAACAGACTTTCTGATCATACACGTGAGCATGAATGGAAATTTCATTACAGTATGCCCCGACTCCTGCATGAATATACAGCCAGAAAAAATGTTACAGAGGGCTAATAAGATAATATTCTTACAGTAGGCATGCTGATTAAATTTACAACTCTTATCTCTTATTTCAGAATCACAGAAGCTGATAATTTCTATGACAGTACTTGACCATACAGTATTTGTCATGTACTTGAATGTGTCTTTACACTGCAGAGTGTAGAAATTCCAAACTCAATTTAATTACTCAAATTGGAATTATCTGATGCACATGCTTTGTAAACAGAGTACCTACTTAACATGGAACTCCATTAATTATTATGCATGAGATATGACATGGGATATACACTGTGTGATGCATTTTTCAGTCATGCTAGGTAGCTCTCAAAGGCATGTTTCCTTGTATCTACCTAATACAGAACAAATCTGTGCTTAGAGACATTAACAAAGATGAAATGCCATACTACTTCTGTTAGCTATAGGCTATGTGGCAATCTAAAGCCAGATGTAGTTTAGTCTACAGAGATATGGAACAATTTTAAAGTGTTACACTCTGGAAGTACATAGTTCTGCCACTAAAGACTAAAGCAGAGCTTAAGTTAGTATCTGAAGATGAATTGTTACTATCCTATTTTATCCTAACCAAACGTACAGCTGTGTTTTCGACTGTTCCAAGGAGGAACATAGTTTGCATCTTTATGTAAATTTCAAATAATGCTCTTTATGTAAATATGTAAACTAGTAAGTAAACTATATCAAGTATTATTGTCTTAATGTAAGATGTATATATTTCAAACTTTTGGGTCAGATAATACAACTATTTGGTCTGGTGAAGCTCCTTCAACAGAAGACAAAGCTATGCAGAGGTCATAGTATCATAAACTCACTGGACAATTTAAGAGATGTTGACATGTTTTGCTCTGCTATCACCACACAGAGAAAGACTCATTCCTTTAACACACATTGTGCCAGTCCCCATGCCCTAGTCTGCCCCTTTCAGTTATACCTCTAATGTAGTGTAGTTGTGACAAGTGTAACCGTGCATGGCTTCATCAAACCCAGGAGTAATAGCAGGCTTGGGGCAAGTGTGGGCCTCTGTGCATGAGATAGAAATGAAAGGAATTGGATTTTTATTACATATACATTATTTTAGAAAAATACGCCATTAGAACCAGGATAGAGTGGGAAAACTAATAAAATCAGGGAGACCTCAGCTTTTTAAAAAACAAAACCCTAACCACAAACAAACAAAACCCCACCATCCACAATAACAAAACAAGCCATCAACTGTAAAAAAATATTTTGAAAAGGAGTTAAGTTTTCTATGAGATATTGCACGTTTTCTAAGTGATTGGCATCAAAGTTATTAGAATAAAGGAGGAATTTATACTTACAAAAAGGACATGTGAGAAATTCACACTGCTCATGATATACACCTGATGCGTCTTCCTCTGCTCCTCAAAGTTCAGTTACACTTCAGTTTCAAAGGAAATAACTGAAAATTAATTCCCGTTCTTGAAAACATAATTGACTGTCAGTGTTACAGCCTAAAATGAAGAATCAGATCCTCATTTCTCATTACACAGAAAGAAAAAAAAAAAACAAAATCACAAATCTTTGTTTCTCCTTAGCTTCAGAAAGAAATGGACAGTTACTCGTGAAAGTGCACTCACTCACAGCCTTGGCTTCATGTCAGATTCAGGGCCATAGGTGGAAGGGAAAAAAATGAATGAGTAGATTTGAAGAAGGATAAAGCAGAAGAGATGAGGTACTTCAGTGTTATCTAATATTCAGTGCTGGTTGTGCAGCAATATATTTACTGTTAATGTGGTTTAGGCTATGGATGAAATGCATAGTTTCTTGATTATTTATGTGTACAGGAAGATTAGTGATAATCCAGTATTTTCAAAGTAATGTACTCAGCAGAAGAGGGAGGGCCAGGAAGAGTGCATAAATTTCTTCTCTTAAGTGCTTTCCATCACAAGGTTCTGCCCCAAACTAAATCAATTCCTTCTTCTTACAGGATTAGTTGAGGCTCATCACCTTTTTCCATATTAGCACGTTTTTCAACCTTTTCAGGGCAAGATATAAATATATATGAGAAAGATGACAAGAGCTTATTGACTGGTCTGAAAATGACTCAGATTTATAGAAAATAAAATGTTTAACTTGTGACAGTTGATTAAACAGAATAAACTGCAAGTCAAGTTTAGAACAGAATCATCTTGCTGGCTCAATGTAATAATATGCCAAAATAGAGAGGAAAAATTGGAAAATAGTTTATTATTAGAGAATATCTCCACATTCCACATCTACCCCCCAAAGAACGAAAATGGTAAGAACATTCAAAATTTGTCCAACTGAAATTTATTTTCATTAAAATTTTGGGAAATTTTAATATAATGTCTGAGAAATACGAATGGGTATTTACTTCCTGGTACAGATTTAGTCTTTCTTTTTTTTTTCTGCTTGGTAATATCTAGATGGATATAGTGAGTGCTTTAAAGTACGCAATAGTTACAGTGCTGTAGTTAAGAGCACAGCAAATCCAAATAATCCCAATTTGAAGTGGAAAGGCAAAGATACTGGAAAAATAATAAGAAATGTATTTAAGCACCTAAAGACTTCCCTCTAAAAAGCCTCACTGTTACAGCAACACATATATATGTAGCATTAGGTTTTCAAGAAACAATATGCAGGATAGAGGCATAAGGGATAGGACAAGAGGAAACAACCTCAACTTGGACTAGTACAGGTTTAGGTTCAATATTAGAAAAAATTTCTCTCTGAAAGGGTTGTTAATTGTGGGAACAGGCTGCCCACAGTAGTGGCTGAGACACCGTCTCTGGAAGTATTCAAAAAAGATGTAGATGTGGTGCTTAGGGATATGGTTTATTGGTGGATATGATAGTGTTGAGTTAATGGTTGGACTTGATCTTAAAAGTCTTTCCCAATTGAAACAATTATGTGGTTCTATGGTATCCAGTAGTTAATATAAACAATTTGGTTCAAAACTGAATATTTTTGAGCAAAAAGGCTATAAAACTATTCAATTCAGTATGTAATAATAGTAATTGCACTCCTGTCTAAAGGTGAGAATCATCTCTTATTAAGTTATATTTTCCCAAAAAGATTATTTTCCCTACCAGTAATTCTATATAAAATCATTAGCAATTTCACTCGAACTGTACTGCTTTATGTACAACCTCCATCAAAGAGATAATAGTTCTGTTTCATATTTACGTAATAGAAAAGATATGAATTGGATTCCACCTTGGATGATAGCCCTGGCATTTCTTTCATTTCTCTTTGCAGTGAGAGCTACATAATTTGTTCCAGTCAAAAGGGAAATTTGTTGCACAGAAATGAAAGAAATATCTTAGCTCCTAAACAAGAAGCCTCTACTCAATGTCATTTCAAAAAGCTTAGGGGCTGTACCAATGCCCCCAGTAACAACATGAGAGACAATACCATTTGATTCTGTTTTGGCATTAGCACAGCTGCCACCTCAGGCAAGCCAGCTCACCTTCCTCCAGATTCACAGTTACATGGGCCACAGAGAACCCAGGCACAGGATAATCAGGGCACAAGTCTACTTTCACTACAATGAACAAAGATCCCTGATTCCCTAATATATTGTGCTTCTCATCAGCCCACATTATCATGGAAGAGCAGAGACAATAAGAGATCAGAAACACAGTTGAGGAAACAGAAAAAGAGACAGAGCAAGCACTATTTCCTTTTCATAGCACAAAGAAGTCAGATCACTGGAAACAGTACACTGTAAATGCTGTGGTGACTCCCACTAGCCTGGAGTACTTTGTTTACTTTCAGGTAGTTGTGTAATTTTTCTTCAAAAATGGGTAAATCAGAAGACAGAAGAAAACAGAAAGCTGAAGACTACCTGGATACTAAAGAGCACAATAAAAGCTTCCCAGAAGGCTGAAGCTACTGGGGAAGTCGCATCCTCATGAGACAGATATCTGGTTATTTTACAAACATGAATATTGAGAACTGTTGCTCAGATAGACAGATTTAAGAAGAGATATATTGTCCATTCTAAAAAATAGCAAATATCAATTTATCTTTTTTTGTGTACTATCAATCTTAAATTTGTATTCAATCTCTTAAAAATACAAGTAAAAAATTAGAAAAAAAAATAAAGAAAAGACACAAGCCTGTTAGTATAACAGCACAGAAAAGTCTGTAATTCTTTTCCCCCTCAACCCTTTCTCCACTAGAGGTAAGTCATTCCACCATGATAAGTAAAACTTATTTCCATGAAATTGGGAAATTCCCTCCTGGGGCAAATTTGCAAATATTACTACTTCCAGACTCAGACCAACATATATAAAGGTGTTAATACCATTTTTATTTTGAAAAGACGAAGGTGATTGTGCTTGATGGAAAACTATTAGTTCTACAGAAACATCAACACATGTTCTGCTATGATATGGTTATTTGTAACAACATTCTCATCTGATATATATCTGCCAGGAATTTGAAGATATTTTTGTACTGTCTTAAGGCAGGACCACAGAGAATGTTCTAAACACCTCTAGGTAACAATCTGAGAATCAAACTGTATAACACATGGACCGTAACAGCTTGCCATCAGATTGTAACTAACTCAGAACTTTTGTGCAAACTTTTTGCTTCAACAAATATATGGAATAAAAGGTTCATATTTAGGAGAGAAAGCAAGAGACTCCATTTTTCGCTCCATTGCCTTTTAAACTTACAGCAGAACTAATACATTTAACTCAGGTTCTACCTAGTACAGCATCAGGAATAGCATAATAGGATGCTGGAACAACAGTATATTGACAATTCCTTTTGTACATTATTATAGCCCACAGGAAAGAAGAACTGACCGTGCTAAGCAGACAGGCACTAAGATGAGAGTTTATATCTGATCAGCTTGGAATTGAAATCTGACAACCAAACACACAAGACTCTTCAAATACAAAGAAAGCTACAGCAAGAAACTAAATTTAACTCCTGTCAATCCTTGCATTAGACAGCAAAAGAAAGGAATCTTACTTGAGCTCAGCCTAGGCATTGTGAAAAATATTTTAAAAGAGATAACAATGAAATAAAATAATAGATTTCACAGATTGATTGTGGAATCCCTATCGTTGCAGGATTTGGTTTTGGTTGGTTTTGCTGGTTTTGTTTATTTGTTTTGGGTGGTTTTTTTTAAATAAAGAGTAGCTATTTCAGAAAATATAAAGCTGGTCTTTATTTGGGCTGGTATTCAACTAGAAAATATTATTAAATTCCTTACAGTCTTATTTTCAAGTGTTGAATGTACATCTCTAAATCCACATATACAGTTACTATATCATACTGAAATAAATTTGAAATAAATATTAACAGCAACAGAGCAAGCTTAGAGTGAAAGCTTAGCTATTGCTTCATTAATTGTTTTTTAACTAAAACCTCTAACTGTAAGAAGCAACATAAAATTATTTGTCAGTGTGTGTTGGTATTGATTATTTCTCTGACTACATATGATAATATGCAACTCTATCAAATGGTCTTATCCCTTTGAAACGGAGCCTAAGCTGCAGCTCTATTTGCTTCTTCTGTCAAACATTACAAAGAACAGAATTATTAACTTCAGTTGAATACCTAGATGATAAATGTAACTTTGGTTTTGCCCATCTCCTGCAATGGCATTTACTTACTTTGTGTGTAACCAGGAGTTCTCTTGCTTTAAATGAGATTGTCAGTTTTTCACTGCAAAATCCAAAACGGAAGTGTATCATCAGTATTGCGGGCAAGAGAGGATTCACAACTGAGACCTGATGGTCTTTTTTTTTGTTGTTTTTAATCTGCAGAGACCATTATGAAACTCTCTCTTCTTCCAGAGAAAATTAGAAAATTGTACTGTTCACATACAAATTTTTCTTAGGGTTACCAAGCAAGGTTACAGCTAAGTCAACCAAAAATTAAAAGCTTATTTTTGTCTTGAAGTCTGCAGATGTAACTCAACATGTGCCATAGACAGACACACTGAGAGACTAGGAAGTACTGTTGTTTGAAGTGCTGAGCACTGCAGAGTGGAAAACACAGTTCAAGCAAAAACTGTGAAGAACCTCATCTGCTAAATACAGATGTAGAATAGGAAGGCTCAAAGATATTCTTGGCAAGAAGTCTGTAGAATATCTTAAGCTACTTCTTTCTAAACTCTTCGCTGTGGAATATATTTTTCTCTTGTATTTTTTTAATATGTTTTACAAAGCAGGAAAGCAAAAATAATCCATGTAGTAATTTCTCTGAAGCTCACAGAATTATGATAGATGAATATAAGTCATTAAAATGTGATGTTGGTCCGCATAAGACATTTGGCTAGCCCTTTCTCTGTCCTAATCTGTTAAATGCTGTTCTACACTATATTTGTGTAAACAATCTTGCTATATATATTTTTAGGCAATAAGGCAATATGGCCCTATTTCCAACAGTATGGAACACATACAGCTTGTGCTGACCTTACTAGGACTACTATATATCAAGTACATTTGGAAAGCACCCAGTTCTGAATATAAGTAAAAAGAAAACACGTGAATCACTATCTCCATATATTCATTAAGTACATTTCTCTGTGCTTAAGCTAACTCAACTGGGGCAAAAGGAAAAGCTCTGATATCAGTATCTATGGCATGTTGTCATCTTTGTGACATAAATAAGACAGGCCTCTCAAACTGATGTAAGGAAAGAAATGAAGGAGCAGCTGAAGAAGGAATTTGTAGATAAAAATCATTATTCCATTTTTCACTTGTGTGTAATAGAATTAACAAGGGTCAAACTTCAAGAAATACTTGATAAAAGGGAGAGCTAGTGGACAGATTTAAAAAGTAGCACTCTGACAACTTATTTGGAACACATTGAAAGGTAGTGTTGTAGACATTAGGAAAGGTGGAGACGGTAGTAACAATAGGAGCTACCACTGACTATTTAGAAAACGTTCGGCTCAGATGAGGAGGAACTGTAAATGGTGATAGTGTTTCTAATGTGGACTATAAGATTTTTGGTAGAAGAATGAACTTCCAATTGACTTCTAATTGACATGGCATATGGCTTCAGTTTAGCATAAAATTAGATAAACTTAGAAATTTCTGTTTTCTTAGCAATGACCTTCAAGCCCTGCTGAGCAAAACCAATTCTCTGCTTGAATATTTTCAATGGATGTAAGATGTCTCAGACAGACAGCTTTGTTTCATAGGGAGTTTGAGACTGCAGCTTTCCAAACAGAAATCAAGACCATAGAGAGTGTAAGAAGAAATAAAAAAAGCTAGAGTCAGCATTCATTTTCTTTTTGTAATCCAATTAATACTTCTAAAAGCCTAGAGACAAAAAAAAAAAAACCCTCACATTTTGGTTTTGCCTCTTCAGAAACTACATTAAGCATAGTGTTTGTGTTGCACACACAATTTTAAGCTTTATGGTTTAAAGTCTCCCTAGTTTTAAAACTAGTATTTTTTTAGCTGATAATTCTGTGAGTACTTAACACATTAACTCGTGGGAAACTGAACACAAAAATCAGAGGAGGAGTACATCTGTAATTACAATGGATATTGTCTCTAAAAATCTCACAAAACACTGTCACTGTTTCCCACTTAGAGAGAAGGCAAGTGAACCTGTTCTCTTGTTATCTGTCTGCATTTTAATTCATCAAGCCAATTTATCTGACATGGGTTTTTAAAAATAGAATAAAAAAATTAATATTAAATTTTGTGACCACAATCAAAAGCAGTAAGTGGCAAGTGGCCCTTTCCACACAGACTTTTTTTATTATTAAAAAAATTATTTAAAGTGGTTAGTTTCCTTGTCTTTTGCCTGTTTGGATTACATGACGCATCTTTTTAAACATGTTTTACTAAAATTCTTTTTCTGTTTGTAAATATTTTGCAATATAAAAGCTGTTTGTGATAATCATTAATCATTATTGAGAGAAGAACTAGGGGAAAACTTGTGGTGTACATCCACTTCTTACCCAAAATACAAAAGTGCTCTGATTCAGGTTTTTGGGGCTTTTTAAATTATATTAACTTCAGATTATGAAGTAGATAAAGCCAGTTTTGCTACCTGTAAATCTAAACAGCAATACCTACCATGAGGATGTTCAAATATATGCAAGTCTTAGTGGGATATCTTGTCTATTCAGGCATTTACAGTTATGCAAAGTAGAATATAGTGATACTAATCAATGAACCTAAGATCCACAAGTTTACACACAGTGTTTTGATTCACTATGAACTTTGTCAACTGCAAGATCAAGTTTTCAGTGGGAAAGAAAAGAAAACAAGAAAAAATCTGTGCTATGAACACAAGCTAAAAATAAATATCTAGAAAAATGTCATACATTGAGAGAAAAGCACAGGCTGAAGGTCCTAAATGAACTCTCTATACAAGAGGTCATGATTTTTCTTAACTAGAATATATTAAGAAGGAAAGAAATCTCTTCATGCTTACAATGATACTACTAGGCATAGTTTCTGCTAACCTATTAGGAATATTTTGTGCTAGGGGCTGACTGAAGCATTACATGAGAAAAAGTGTTCACCCCGACAATGTCACTAAGAGGTCAAGAACCAACATTATCTTAACTAGGCTATTATATGGACCTATCTAAATCCCCATAGAAAGGAGGGGCTGAAATTGGCATGGGACTGAAATACACATTTCCCTGACTATAATACAAAAAGATAGCACTGTAAACGCCTAAAACTGACATGAGTAATCTCTACAGATAAAACTGAATATCAAGACTAAAAGTGGACGTATTACATCAGCAAGTACACAGCCTGATTGTTCTTCACTAATGAGATATCTCCAGTCAAGTAGGAAATTTGTAATACTTCTCCATTTTCCACTGCATTTTTCCATAGCTATTTATGAAGGAATATAAAGAACCATAAGTACATATATCTTTAAAGATGAGCATACCCTGAAAAAAAAATATTTTCTTGAAACTTACTATCATCTATCTGAACAGATTCTATAATAGAATTATAAAAACTCTAGTTAACAAGTTTCTGCTATAAAGCAGTCCAATGAGTACCTGAAGATAAGTAAAAGCTTCTAAAAAATGTCTTAAATAAGAAATATATCTATGCATATATAGTAATAAGTCTTCAAGTCCTTACAAATTTTTACAGACAGAACCACTGAATGAGGTACTGCATTCAGTTAGAAAATGCCTGACCAAAGTACTAAAAGTATATATCTAAATTTTAAAAAAAAATCTCAGAAGCTTTAATTTAAAACAAGATCTTTGTGTGTACCCATGCACATAACTCCTCTATTATTTTTGTTGCAGTGTCAGCCAAATATTTCCTCCATTTCTGTGCAAGCAGTTCATACTATACTGTAATTAAGCTTTTAATCTACCAGTGCAAAACTCATAGAAATATATACTTACAAAATGAAGTTGTAACACTTAGACTAACTGAAAAAAACTTTGCACATCGGTAAATGATGGATAGTACAAACAATATACACATATTGCCCTTTTGGGTTTTTACATAAATACAGATAAGCCACTTAGAGCTATACATGGCTATCACTCTATTTTCACACTCTCTTGTACTTCCAGCAGAGTGAATACAGAAATAACTCTTTAATTTTGCAGCACATGTGTGAAGAGGGAAGAAACAGAACATAACACAGACTTTGAAAGGTCAGGTCTGTATTTGTTAAAACTTTTATGAAAGTATCTGTCTCTGTCCTCAAAAGCAGTGATGCTAGTTCATCGATCTGAGATGGTGAGAAGGAAGGGATAAGATCAGAATGATCAGAATTTAAGTCAGACAGTAAAAATGAACAGGTTGAAAAGGAAAGTGAGAAGAGGAGAAAAATAATTATAGCTGTTAAAAGAAGCATGAGAAAGACACAAAGACATTGAGTGATAAAAGAAGAGAAATAGTGAAGGTATACAAAAATGCATGGGCAGCCTGACTGATACAAGCCTTCACCTCTGAGCCATTATTCACTAGAAGGAATGCTAAAAAACTGTATCTGTTCTGTAGTCTATATTCTGAAAAAAAGACTATTTTTACCATTTACAGTATGATGAAGTTTCATAGCCTGACCAAGATTACATTGGTGCAGGAGTAGCTGCAGATAATTTAGTACAAGCTGATGGTTGATCAAGTTGAACTCAAGTAAGTCCGAACAGTTTAAAGAATATATAGCATGTCACTTCAATATTTCAGTTACCAAGTTTATGTGCTACTATTTGATAAATATATTCACAGTTATTAGTTGGTTTAATTTAGTCCAAATAAAAAGCATTCTTTGTCAAGTTTAATATTTGAACCAGTACTTAGTTAAATTGTGGATTCTTCTCAGCAGTTGCGCTTTCTTGATTGGGCTGTCAGAATCTCTATCAGATCCATTAGTTAAGAGACACACTGGTTTATTACAGAGTGACAGCAGAAAAATTTAGCCAATCAAGAATGCTACCAAGCAAATCTTTCACTTCTTCCAAATCATTATTCATCAGCTTCATGGGAAGAGCAACAAGATGCACAGGAAAATTAGAACACAAAATGAGTTAGAAATTGTTTGTAATATTACTGTTTGGAGGTATTGGTTATCATCAATTTATGCAAGCTATTGACTTCTCTAATTTGATCTTCTATGTTGTAGCTTGGGTTTTGTCATTACAGTCTTAATTACAGTAACTTGCTGCTTCCTCCCCCTCTTTTTTTTTTTTTTCTTCTTAATGCCTTTATATCACTATCAAGCAGGCAGTTCAGCTCTTCTTACATGGAATGTATACAGCCTTGAAACCAAACTTTTGCTTACGATAGTAGCACAGTCTTGCAATTCTTTGTTGCACACCACATCACCAATGTCTGGCCACACATTATGGCCCAATGTGGCCACAATTGTCATTCAATAGCAATATTGCTCTGTACCAACACTGAATTCTGTTCACTGATATTTCACCTCAACGAGTATATTCTCCATTTTGCCTTATGAGACTTAATTCTGAGACCACTTAGGATGGTATTTTTTAGAGATTGAATTGGCACATAATTGCAAACCAAAATGTATTCACTGACACAATGTGTTGCTGATAAGGGTTAATTAAACTTTTCTATCTCAAGAAGAAAATATGAGGGCTAACCAATGCATATTAATTTATATATATATATATATATATATAATTTCTTCCACTGAAACTCATTACCTTTATCTCTAAGAGCACTGGAAATATTCTTCTACCTTTAATAACTGACAGATTTACCCTAAATAGTGATGATTCATGTAACTGAAATAACTCATCTAGTAAAATCAGTTTCAACTGTGTCACTATGAATGCTTGTCACTAATAACCATTATCTCAGGCAAGAGATGAAAAATGAAAGGAGTATATAAAAAGAACATGAAGAAATTATCTTTCAAAGTGAAAAGAAAGAAATAAATGATGGTTCTGTACCAACATCCTCTCCACAGAATCACTGAGGTTTCTCCCATTTCCTGTCTGAAAGCATATAACTGACACCGGTTCAATTTCTTCAATGTTGATATCTGACACTTATAGTATCTCTAGGAATGTTTATTATCTTCCCCTCTGAACAGCTTACACTAATATGTTAAGAGCAATGTTAAGGTAATATCTTACCTATGCTTCCTCAATTCATGTGTAGATTAAGAAATAAAAACCTGTTTGACATTGGTTGAACTGTCAAGGGACCTCTCTACAAAACTGAATGTTACATATATAACATATAATCATTTTGTTTTCTAAATATGTCTACTTTTCATAGACTCAGAATGACAGAGATTGGAAGGAAACTCTAGAGATCATCTAGTCCAACCCCTCTACTCAAACAGGCCCACCTACATCAAGTCACACAGGAACGTGGCCAGGCGAGTCTTGAAAACCTCCACAGAAGAAAACTCCACACCCTTACTAGGCAGCCTGTGGAGTCAAGATCCCGCTGAATGGCAGCACAGCCTTCTGGGGAATCAGCCAGTCCTCCCAGTTTAGTGTCATCAGCGAACTTGCTGAGGGTACACTCTGTCCCCTCATCCAGGTCGTTGACGAAGATGTTGAACAAGACTGGCCCCAGAACTGATCCCTCTGGAACTCCACTGGCCACAGGCCTCCAACTCAATTCTGTGCCATTGATCACCACCCTCTGGGCTCCGTCATTCAGCCAGCTCTCCATCCACCTCACTGTCCACTCATCCAAGCCACATTGTCTGAGCTTTCTGATGAGGATGTCATGGGAAACAGTGTCAAAAGTCTTGCTGAAGTCAAGGTGGGTGACATCCACTGCTCTCCCCTCATCTAGCCAGTCGGTTATGCACTCATAGAAGGCATAGAAGGTTGGTCAAACAGGATTTCCCCTTGATGAATCCTTGTTGACTCACCCTGATAACCACCTTTTCCTTCATATGTTCAGTGATAACATTCAGGATGAGTTGTTCCATCACCTTTCCAGGGATGGAGATAAGGCTGACCAGTCTGTAGTTTCCTTGAGTAGTCCTTCATTGTCTTTTTGAAGACTGGAGTGACATTGGCCTTTCTCCATCCTCAGGCACCTCTCCTGTCCTCCATCATTGTTCTAAAATGATGGAGAGCATCTTAACCACATCAGCCAGCTCCCTCAGCACTCTAGGATGCATTCCATCAGGTCCCATTGACTTATGAGCATTAAGCTTGACTAACAAGACTTGAACTCCACCATTTCATGGTCACTGGAGCCAAAGCTACCTCCAATCTTCACATCTCCACCCAGACCCTATTTATTTGTCATTATCTGGTCCAGCAACACACCTCTCCTCATTGGTTCCTCAATCACCTGTGACAGGAAGTTGTCATCAACATTCTGTAGGAACCCCCTGGAATGCACGTGCTTGGCTGAGTGGCTTTGCCAGCACATATCAGCGTGGTTGAAATCCTCCATGAGGACCAGAGATTGTGACCATGAGGCAGCTCTCAGGCATCATCCACTTCTGCCTCCTGATCAGATGGCCTGATCAGGAGGAACTGGAGTTTGACTAATGTTTCTGATGTGTACTATCATTTTCTTTGAGCTATGGATATATCCAACACCAGAACTAGTTTTATATTTCCTGTAATGTGGCTTAACCATGGATAGAAAACGAATCAGGCTACTTTCTGAGGCTTTTGCATACCTATTTTCTTTAACTTTCACTTGTATTGATGTTAAGCACTTCAACATGCCTAAAATTTTTCTAATATCTATTAATTTTTTTCTTTGAAACCACAGCTAAAGCTACATCTTCACATCTTCATACACTCCATTAGCCATATATTCAACTCCAAAAAAGGTTTGAATTTGATGCTATGGTTCAGCTGCTTTTTTTTCCTACAGATTTTACTGTAGTAACGTGGACATAAATTTAGTAATTGCAAAAAATGTGTGGCAGGGATCATGGTGGAAAATAATCCGAGCTATTTAAAAATTCTTGTATGTCCTTCATGTTTCTAATAACAGACAAAGGGAAAAGTATTTTGCAAAAGTGGGGGGAGCTTTGCCTTTTTTTGTCTTTTTTCTCCTCTTTTTTTTTTTTTTTTTTTTTACTGCTATGATTCAACAAGCAAAGCCTGACAAGCTTGGGCAAGCAGTTAGTTCGATATCCCAGCAAGCAACACATGCTGCAGCAGATCTTTTGCCTTTTATCAAAGATATGATACCTTCACAAGTTCAATAACTTGCTGATGATTTGACAGAGCCAGAAATTGCTGAACCAACTGTGGTATTGGTAACAGGTACTGTAAAACTGGAAAATTTCTGAAGCCACAGAGCTTGTGTTTTTCTGGGATCTGATTTAGCCTATAGTCTGACTGTCACAGCTGGGCAGCAAAATGACAAGACCATCATTAACTACAGCCTTTTTTTCTTCATGTCTTGCAAAAAGAAGAAAAGTTCAGTATGTAGCAAATGCTGTACAGTAAAGTTGTTATCATACAGGCTTAGTCATAGAGAAGAAGAAATTTCACAATGAGCAGAATGATATAGCCATCAGAAAACAATAGAAAAACATTAGGAAGAGTCTCACAGAGAGAGGACCAAATAGCAGCAGACTAGTTGCCTCAATTCAGAAGGACTATAATATTCTGTCTCTTAAGGCAGAGGAAAACATAACGATAATTTGTACAATTGAAAGTTAAAGTACTACTTGTTCATAATTCAAAGTATTTTAAACTAGTACATTGTTCCCAACCTTTTTCCCAGGAGTGTTCTTTTGCTGGTTGTAACTAATAGTGAAATATTCAGTCACATTTTATTCCTATCAGAATTAATAATTCCAGAGAAACACAGGAGCTACTATTTTCGTAATACTACTGTGGACAGCGGAAAAGATCACTCTCCCTCTCTTCTCTCTCTGGTTTTCAGCAGTACTGCATCTAGAGTTTATATGCAAATATCTCATAAACTTTGTAGCTTTCAGCTGTCAAGTCCGTTAATTAGTAAGTTAATAAACCCTTTGCTTTAGACCTGTCTCCTATATTCCTAAGAAGTATACTTAAAATACATAACTTGTCTTGAAGTCTGAAACACTGCATGCCAAACAATACTAAATTAAACATGGTAAAATTTTGCATAAGGGCAGGGTCCTTAACTTTATGGCCTAGTGGAATCCAGAGGAAGTGAAGATATTTTTTTTGCTTCTTAATGAAAGTTTCATCTTAATTAGTCACAATCTATTATTTGCTTTTCCAAATATCATATTGTACACTTAATCATTTAATCTAGTTCACATTGTAGCAAATCCATAAGACTCACTTCCAACTCCCAGAAACCTCTTCTTTATCTGTCTTATCAATTTTTTTCTGTTGGGCATGTCTGCGTACACACATACCACAGAGAAAACAGATTCAATGTAACAGAAGAAAACTGTTCAGCTTCTTACTACCTAATATAATATTTCTTACATTCAACTGAACAGATGCTTACATTAATCCTTAAATTAATGTTTTACATAAAAATCATACTAGCACTGCAGTAAACATTAATAAGAAAATAAATATTTGTTTCATTTTTATTACACAAAATAGATATTTCGCAATTACACAATTTAAGCTATGTTAAGAAATTGATGAGGATAGAGTCCTCAGACCTCCAATGATTCTTAATTCTGAATTTCCTATTCAATATTGCTACGCAATTCTCACTTTATAAAGAGATTGTGGCTAGCTGCTGTAAATAAAGGCCACCTTGTTGCAATATACTGTAGTCATCCGTTTCCCCTTTTGACACAGTCAAAGATGCTTCCTGAATAATAAGTTGTACCTTCTCAAAGACATTTGCATTCAAATCAAAAGAGCTAACTGAGTCTTAGGGATTAATGCAAAAATGAAAATGCAATTGTACACCAAATATATCTAGTTTTTGTTAGTACATTAAAGCTAAGTGTGTCAAGCTACATTAATTCATAAATGAGGAACAAATAGCCTCATGTGAAAAATAAAACAAGATATGTCTATTGCATAAAGACTGACATTTGTAATCCACATGTATCTATGTGCATGGTTTTTGTACATAATGTTTTAAAGAAATGTACCAGTTATCAGTATATTGTACCCCCTTCACTTAAAGTAATGCTGTAAGGTCTAGAAAAATAGCAAGGTCCTCAATTGAGTCAACAGAATTTTAGCTTAAAATGACGTTCCATTTTTTTCTCTGGTACAATCAAACTTTTAAAATCATTAAAGATGATTTTTAATTGAACAACTGCCATGTTGTAATACTTGCACTTCAACAACAAGAGCGCTTTCCATCAGGGTGCATTTATGTCAAAGAATACAAAAATGGTGTTAAATCAGCATTGCTAAAACGGATTAAAAATAAAGAAAAAGTTGTTGTAGAAAATGTGAGAAGAATAAGACTAAAAATCTGCATTATTTAAAAATAAAATAAAAAGCCTTTTGGCTTTTATCCGTGAAATTTTGATATGTTTTGGTACTGTTTCTGAAAATATCATAAAATACATCATACTACAGTAGTAGTAAGAGATGGTATATTTACTAACACTGCAGGTTAGAAAAAACTTTGCATTATCTCTGAAGTCAAAACATTACTTTGATTTTCAGCCTTCAAATATTAAATTAAGAAGTGCTGACAACAAAACAAACTTCTTAGATGCCTTACCTGAAATATGCACATCTCCTTTCATGCACGTTTTCACAACATTTGTCTGGTTTACTATTCCTTATGGAACAGCTTGAACAAGGTTTTCTTAAGAAAAGTTGCACAGTCTCATTGATTTTAGTATAAAAAAAAATTCCTGCAGTTCTAAACCTTCCTTGAAAATCTTTTATTCTATTAGTCTCAAGATTTACTTGTCAGATGACACTTTCTTAGCAAGTAGAGTCTAACAAGTCATCAGACTGATCAAGCTCTGAAAAGTTCTCCTCACTTTCCTATAGGTTTATTCCAGTATGTAAAGAATAGCTACCTTTAATCAGTTAATACAGTGTTAATAATTATATATAAGATATTTAAATATATCAGTGCCTTCCTGACCAGAGGTCAATAAGGACCTAAACATATGGATGCTATTTGTTTTTCTTATAGTTTTCTCTTTTTTAATTCTGGTGTAATTCTGTCTATATAGATTTCCTCATTTGGAACAAAACAGTACTGATTTCTGAATGAATTTAAGTTAAAGCTTAATTAGAAAGGAAAAACAATAAGAAAAACTTAGTATATTCAGGGTTTCTCCTACTCAATAAATATAAAAGTTATTTTGTGTAACATATACAACTGAAATGATTCAATATGTTGCTATTAATTTCTATATTTCAGGATTGATTTGTGATACAGCAGGAAGTTTTTATCTTTTAGTCATTCCCTACTGGAGATTTTAGAGCAACATTTTATTAATCTGAAAGCTTTGATAATACTTCTCCTTTGTAACTGAATGAAAGAACAAATCCACATGAGAAAATCTACATTTGAAATTTACTCACACAAGTATTCACAGAAAAAGTTAACTTAAAAATCTGATTCCTAACCCTAACTCAGAATTCTAAGTACTAGGACTAAAAAATATATTTTACCCCTCAAAACAGTTGTGCCAATAGAAACTTCATTTCCTGACTCTTCATTACCTCTCCTGAGCAAAATTGCAAGGGTTCAGTGTTTGGTCATTGAGGTATCTGAGGTGATGTGTGCCGACGTAAGAGCTGTACAGCTGAGTACACAGCAGCATCCTGCCAGTAAAAAGGAGGCGGCTTCACGCACCTCTCAGCCAGTTGGAGTCGACTGTCAGAGTCCAGACAACAGCCCAGGGGTTCAGTTTGAAGATGTTTCAGTTGACACATTTTGAGTTCTGTGAATGAGCATCTACAGATGAAACGTTCACCAGGCCATTTCAAGTCAGCTGTAGTAACAGGATTTTTGTTGAGTCATTAATCATCACTATTGCACAACCTTGTAGTATTGCTGCAGACCCAACCAAGACTATGATAGTGCCCTGAGGAGAAACAGAGCTTATGTCTATAAGTTTACAATCAGAGTAGATAATTCTGATTATAGATATGAGAAGCAGACATAGAATGCAAAAACAGATGAATAACTTCCAAAGGCCTCAGACATTTGCAGAAAGTTTGTTAGGAAAAACAGTACAGACTAGCGTAAGGCAAGAGCAATGAAAACATCAAGGTGGATGACAGAAAAGACTAGTGAGGAAGAAGAGGGGTACAAAATGGCTCCTAGAAATCCATCAAAACTGCAAATCTGAGTGTCTTTGCAGGAATTTGTTTCTCACAGACGACAGTGGGATGGGGGAAAAGCTCTCTTCTCTCTCTAAACTTCTTTTTTTAAAAATACTCTGCAAGACTATCAAGCTCTCAGAAAAAAATTAATATATATAACAATTGACATGAATTCTAATGCTTCCCTGATGATACCTCTTACTTGTCATGTCTTACAGCTATAGAAATAAAACATTCTATGCATATTTACATCTTAACAATGCAATGATATTTTACCTGAATTTATTGCAAGCATATAATGCTACTTCAGAGGAAAAGATACAATTTTCTCGTGATTGAGTATAATAATTATTCAGATTCTGACAGATCCTGGTAAGAATTAATAATTTGAAGGGAAATTGTTTGATTAAAAGGTTCAAAATAATCAAGCACATACATAAGAATTGGGCAGAGCAAAAAATTATGAACTTAATAATTCTGTCTTCAAATTTTTAGTAAAAACTAAGAGATTCTTCATTTTGCTTGTGTAAGAAAATTTTGAGCTGGATAGTGCAAACTGACATCAAGCTAGTTTGGCACACATAGAGTAGACAAACAGGAAAATAAGCTTTGCATTATTACTATGCTTGTTTAGCTATTGTTGTTATGTTGCATTCCTTAAGTTCTTCCTCTTTGTTCCTTACCCTGAGGTTAGAATTATTAAGCCTGAAGTACAGGTGGTAATGGAGAAGAGCTTTCCAGAAAACAGTAAGAAATTACTTATGTATTTGTCCTAAACTATGCTCTCCAGAACAAAGAAAATCAGGATAAAATCAAAAACAATATCTGATATAGATTTGTAGATATAGCTCTTACATGGTGTTTTCAGAAATAACAGATGCAACTTGGGATAAATAAAAACGATCCCAGTTCTCTGCAGCGGTTTCAGAACTGGGATCCCCAGACATCACTCCAGTCAATAACTGTATGATTGTCTGAAAACAGTATCACTCTGGGAAGCTGTGAACGGATCCAGCAGAGTTGGATAATGGCAAGGATGGAGGTAGAAACTCACAGCTGAAGCCTTTTAGCCACTTCATAGGTCCAATCAAATATACCATCAAGCTGTACTCTTATAGTACTCATCTCAATATTGCTCTACAAATTGCCAAGTAAGCACATTGAAATCCTTCTCCAGGCACAGAAGAGGTTAGAGAAGGGTGTCAAGGATGGAGAAGCAGCAGGAAGGAGAGTGGGAAGAGCAGGGAAATGCCAAGTCTGTGTAATATTGTAAACCTAATCTTCATTACTTCCACATGCCTGCCAAAGTGAGACTCTGACAAGAATAATAAACTGAATGAAAGCAACATAGGCCATTATATTACAAGCCTCCTATTTATAATGTAATACAAAATATTAATTAAAAAGCAACAATCAAAAAATATTGTATCTATTATATACAAACAACATATTTATATGAATCATATATACAATATATAATAAAGTAATAATAATAATCACAAATAGCAGCTACCATAAACTAAACAATGAAATGTCATAGATCAGGAGCAAACAGCTGTTGGCATAAGTTTCAACAGGTTCCCAGATAGAGTCAAGAACATGTAGCATACAGTAGCTAGCTTAAGAGTAATATTAAAGTTGCCAAATGCAATATCTTACAAGGAAGAAATCTATCAGAGAGTAATACTTTCAGAGATCAAAAAAGCAAGCACTCAAAAACTAAATAACTAAGGATACTAGTTATAGAGGCTCTAGAAACTTAGAGGGAACAAGTAAACTTTAATATATCGTGTATTAAGAAATTTTCTGTGTTATCAAATTATTTTATAATAAACTCTGCAAAGTCCTTGTACCTTCCTTTGGTACATCATCTATCAATAATTACATATTGGACTCCACATATGACTGGGCTTGTTTCTCAGGTCAGTTTATGTCTGATCAACATGAAATATAGATCATGAAAAAAAAAAATCAAATCACTAAAAGCCAAGTGAGAATGAAAATCTTCAATCAGAAATTAATGTAAATGCAGAATTAGAAAATCAGTTGAGCTATTTTAGCTGTAATACAGCTTGGTATGAAGATATGTCACAAACATTCATAAAATCCCAAACTTTTTAATGTCAGTGAAAATCAGGACATCCCTTTGAGGTTTTAAATTAGTGTTTATATTCATTCATCCTCTAATTAATTTACAGTGATTATTTCTTAAAATAGATGAATTATTTGTTTTTATTTAGTTTTTCCACATGAAAGAAAAAGGTAATTGACTACCAGTGACTGGCCTAGGTACAGTGCCAAGATATTTTTATATCAACCTGAAAGATATATTTAAATTCAGTTACATGTCTAAGATCAATAGATATTAGCCTAAGTTATCAATTAATAAAATTAATTCATAAATGTAGACATATATGTTATAACCAAGGGGTTTTTTAAAACCAGTTTTTAAATTGAGGTGACTTCTAATACTTCACTTGGAGAAGGAGATGGAGTTTTTAAAAAGTAAACCTGGGTGTAGAGGAACAAGCTTTACTACCTGCATTCTTCAAGGTAATTTAGATAAAGAAAAAGAAAATCAGCCTTTCTGAGCTTCTGCCTTAAATACAACATTTCCTGTTCAGAAAACAACCCAAAGGTGGGCTTCAGGACACACCTGTCACCTGCAACCTTAATTTTTGATGAAGCCAGGTCCCCAGGAGTGCCCAGTGTCCAGTAACTCCACTTCTCCCTTTCTAGCCAGTCACTTCCCAGAAGAAAGAAGAAGCAGGCAAACAACATTAAATCAAGAGTCACCTTCACATTTGTGTTATCCTGAGTGATAACTAGTTCACCAGAATGACATACATTCATTAACAGAAGTACCATACATATATAAAACTCTAAGAAAACTAAGATATCATGAGTCTTTACCACAGGATGAGTCAGAATGAAGCTAAGCTTGCCTCAGATCTACAGTAATTGTTTTTCTAATAGGAAATCAGAAACAAGGATGGAGAACTCCACTGTATATGGGTGAGATAGGGAGAGAAGGTGGTTCAGGGCTCATTGTGGAAACTAAGAAATTATCCCAGTTAGTATCTTCAGAAAGAGGTGACCAGGTTCACCCAACATTTTTCCTAGCACAAATCCCTCTATTTGAAAGACATTCCTTGATTTCTCCCCAGCTGATGCAAGAGCCACACCAAACTCACTGCTTGCTTTTCCCAAGTGCCATCCGACTCCATCTCTTGTGCAATTTTCAAGAACCAGGACCTGGGCTCCACATAAATTCTTTCCGTTTGCATTCCATAAACCAAACAAGAAAACGAAACATCAATGACTGACTCAGAAGAAAAAAAAATAACCCTGATGAACGCATGGAACCCCTTCTTTGGACTATCTGGTAGTAATAATTTTTAATTTGGGCAGAAAAATCAGTAAAAAAAAAGTTAGCAATTTCAGAATGACCAAATTTGGCAAAAGTTTTAAACCAAAACTAAGGGAGGATATATTTTAAATCAAGATTTTCAATTTAAGTATTTGTGAGTAGTAGTAGTAAAAATAATAATGCATTAAAATAATAACAATTTGTGATAGATATTTATTGTGCAGATAATTTTTGAAGAGTGAAACATCAGCAACTAAATTAAGTTTTATATATGAGGATGTGTTTTCCATTTAATTAAGTCTGTCTTGTTCTCTTTGGAGTACAGATGTGGAAAAGACTTTTTGTTTGTTTTCCTGAGTAATGACATTTCATGTCCAACAGTAAAAATAATGTTTCCTTCCTCCACCTTCCATTAGTATCAAAAATGGCATTAATTACACAGCACTACCAATGACAGTAATATATATATTGCATGTCAATATACACCATTCGTCATAAGAAAGACCTACTACTATGTACCATTTCAACACTTTAAAATCTGTTTGAAATATTTGCTGAAAATTACTATGGAAAGATTGCTTTTTTAAAAAAAGAATTTTCTCATCAGTTAGCAAGGCGAATCAACTTAACTCAAGATGACTTCTTTTAAATAACATAGTCACTGGCAGAATTAGAAAATTTGTATTTTATTTGTTTCCTCTTCAGTAGAACAAAGCATATAAAATGTTAGTCTCAAAAGTATTCTTGGAGTACTTGCAAATATCTAGTATGAGATATACACTTTACATTTTAAAAATTCTCAGAATATTCTTATTCTTTGAAAACATCTCCCTTCCAAAGAAGTTAGGATTTTATTAAATCATAAAAACTCCCACATCGTATTTCAATAATACTGCTGTCATAATCAGCAGTATCTGCCATTATGTCTGTATAGTTGCTGGTTCTGAATAAGAATATCTCATAAATTAAGGGCGAAGTCACAATCAAATAAGAGTTTCCTTAAGAATTCAATTTATCTATCTGTTGGTAAAGGTATTGTCATGGTTTGACATGATAGCCTTTTCTGGGAAAGGGTGGTAAAGATGGCTCCTGGAAGTAGTTCCTTGAAACGCCCCAGCTCTGAGTCAGACCCCCTTCTGGGGCTGAGTCAATTAGATGCCTCCACGATTATGTTTTAAGAAGAAGCCAGAAGAGGAGGCTTCTTCCTCTTTCTTCTTCCTTTTTCTTCCTTTTCCTGTCCTTCTGGCGTGGTGGTAGTGCAAGAAGTTGGAACAGTAAGAGCAACAACCATGCAGACTCCAAAGTCAGTGAGGAAAGAGAGGAGATGTGCTGGAGCAGAGACCCCCCTGCATTCTACAGAGAAGACTGGTGAAGCTGAGATTTATTTTCATTTCTTTAAAGACCCCACATCAGCGACAGAGACTCATTTTGATAATGGCCCCGTATCAGGAGCAGAGACTCACTTTACTAAAGCTGGGACCCGACCAGGGGCAGTGATTCACTTCATTAAAGGCCATGAGCCAGGGACAGTGACTATGGCTGGAAGAGGCCATGTCCCATGGGAGGGGCCCAATCACTTCACTATAGACCCCGAGCCAGGGGCACAGATTTTCTTCTTTAAAACTATGGCCAGAAGAAGCCGTGTCCTGAAGTAGAGACCCTTTATCACTATGGCCGGAGCAGGCCATGTCCCGAGGAAGGGACCAAATATCCACAGCTGTAACTGTGGGAAAGAACCCACGACAAAGCAGCTCTTTAAACTTATGTGCAGAAGAGCCCTTGTCCTGAGAGAGGGACCCTATAACTGCAGAAACTGCAATTGTGGTGAAGAATCCACGCCAGAGATATTCACCAAGGACTGTGTCCCGTGTGAGGGAACCTGTATCGGCAGAAGCCGCAGCTGCTGGGAACAACCCACACCAGAGAAGTTCGTTAAGGACTGTGTCCCAGGGGAGGAACCCTGTGTTAGAGCAGGGGAAGAATGCCAGGAGTTGTCCTCATCTGAGAAGACAGAAGTGACAGAGCCCATCTGTGAGAGACTGACCACATCCCCCATTCCCTGCCCCCCTGAGCCGTTGAGAGGGGAGGAGGTAGGGATATCAGGAGCAGTGAGCTGGGCCCGGGAAGAAAGGAGGGATGGGGCAAGAAGATCTTAAAGCGCTGGTTGTAATTTTCTCATCATCCTACTCCCTTTTTGCTTTTATTGTTTCTTGTAGAATAAACTTTCCTACTTTCCTCTCTAAGTGAGTACTGGAGTCTGTTTTGGCCAGAACTGTAACTGGCAGCAAGCCCTCCCTTCCCTTGTCTTAATCCACAACAATCTTGCTTATCTTTTTACTCCCATTTCACTGGGGCCTCTGCCATCCTAACAAGGGTGGGGGTGAATGGGGGCACAGAGCAAGAGACTGTTGTGCTGCTGTGCTAGCTGGGCCAAACCACGACAGGTATAAATGTTTATTCAAGTTTTTAATATCTAATTTTCAAACTCATTATAAATATCTCAAAATAGACCCAAGATACTGATTGAGTTGACCTAACAGTTAAACTATTTATTAATTCTTTCTGCACTAAAATCAATATATTTACACATTTAGAGTTCCAGGATGTTTTGCTCAGGAATCCTAGCCTTGGAGAATAAAAGAAACAGGGAGCAACATCCAATTCAAGATGATGACTTGGATACACTTTCATCCATAGGGAAATCTTTGCATTACATTGAAGAATAACACGATAATTACTTGTGTTGTCTATGTAAGTTGTTTTCTAAGTGTTTAGTCTAAAGAAGAGGAGACTAAGGGGGGGGGATGTCATTAACAAAAGTATTTAAAAAGTGTATGTCAAGAGGATGGGGTGGCATTATTTTCTGTTGTTTTAAGTGATAAGACAAGGGGTAATGGAATGAAGCTGGAACACAAAAACTTCCGCTTAAGCATAAGGAAAAACTATTTTACTGTCAGGGTGAGGGAGCCCTGGCACAGGTTGCCCAGGGAGGTTGTGGCATCTCCTTCCTTGGAGGTCTTTAAAATCCGTCTGGACATCTTCCTGTGTGACTTGATTAACGTGAACCAGATTTGGCAGGGGCTTGGATCTCTAGGGATCCCTTTCAGCTCCTACATTCGACAACTGTATGAGGTAGGCATGATTAACCCAAATTATTTCTGTCAATCTACAAACAAGTTGCATCTAATGAATAGTTTAAAAAATCCATTAAGGTTTTTTTTAATTCTTGATTCTTATCACTCTAGTTGGCAAGAAATGAAGAAATATGAGAAGTTAATAATAATAGCTCTGATATTTTAGTAAATTTAATAAGTTGTTTAGGTATTATAATCTGGATTACTTTACTCAATAAGTGCCTGTCTACAAAATATAATTCATAACACCTTACTTAGAAATCAAAGTTAGATTTGGAGCAATTAGGTGGATTGTTTGTATTTCTCTTGTAGTGGAATGATGATTAGTTGTTCAGCTGATTGCAATAACAGCAATCATTTGAAAACAAATGAAAGGCATCAAACACCTATATTGTCTAAGAATTGGGAAGTCTGAAAAAAACAACTATGTTCAAAAACTATAGTAAAATAACTACTTATTTGCAAATATAAAGATGAAAATACTGAAGAAAGGGATGTGAACAAAAGAAAAAAAATAATTGAAAATAATCAGTGAATGTAAAATTCGATCTCTTCATCACAGAAATTACATCTAAATTTATACTTCAAAATGACATAAGGAAAAGATTTCACTAGAAAATAGAGATGATGACAGGTAATAAAAACTTACATTTTCTTCAAAGCCCTATAACTTGCACTCCAAAATAAGTCAAACAAAGAGTTTACATTTTACCATAAATTAGTAAGAGATTTATAATCACTAACAAAAGATCACATTCCCAAAGAAAATAGTTTTATGATATTACTAAACATGAAACAATCTTAGATTGTTACAGAAAAGAGATAAGATGTAAAAGAATATGCATTCATAAAGAATTCAAACATCTGAAGAGCCAGCTATCAGATTTGTATAGTGATTTGAAAAACTATAGAATATTTGCATCATCTTACATGGAAGAAACACATGAGGAAAATAAATGTTTAAGTGTATAGGTGGAATAAAACCAACTGCATTATCACTAAAAACAAGACCTTTGGAAGTAACACGCGACAATAAACTGAGGAGGTAACACATCTGTGGTGGTTTAACCCTGGCTGGGTGCCAGATGGCCACCAAGTTGTAATATCACTCCCCCTCCTAAACTGGACAGGGGAGAGAGAAATATAACAAGAGGTTCACAAGTCAAAGACAGGGAAATCACTCAGGAATTAGCATCACGGGCAAAACAGACTCAACTTGGGGAGTTGATTTATTTGATTTATTAATGAACCATAAGTACAGGGAAATAAAAAATAAAACTGAATCTTAAAACACCTACTCCCACCCCTTCCCAGGACTCTCCTTCCTTCCCACTGCTACAGTGCAGGGTTCCCTCCCAAGAGAGACAGTCTCCCACTGACTTCTCCAGCATGGTTCCTTCCAATGGGCTACAGTTCCTCACGAACTGCTTCAGCATGGGTCAGCTCCTCACACCCTGCCCCAAAGTGGGGCATCCACCAGGAGAACACTCCTTCAGGTACCGACTGCTCCAGCCTGAGTCCCTCACAGGATCACAAGGCCTGACAGCAAACCTACTCTGGCATGGGCTTCTCTCTCCCCACAGGATCCCAGGTATTGCCAGGACCTCACTCCAGGGTGAGCCTCCTTCAGATATCCACCCACTCTGCTGTGGGGTCCTCCACGGGCTCCGAGTGGATCTCTGCTTCCTGGTGGTCTCCATGGACGCAGCTGCCTCACCATGGTCCTCACCACAGGTCACAGGGGACTCTTTCTTTCAGGGCCTAAGCACTCTCCTTCCCCTCCTTCTCCATTGACCTTGGTGTCTGTGGAGATGTTTTCCCATTCTCACTCCCTATTGCTGCTGCAGTTTAGCATCTGTGCAGCAACTTCATCCCCTTCTCAAATATGCTTTTCACAGAGGCATTACCTCAGTCACTAATTGGCCAGGTCTTGGTCAGTGGCAGGTCCATCTTAGAATTGACTGGCCCTAGCCCTATTAGGTACAAGGGAAGCTTCTGGCACATCTTTTTTTAAAGATGCCACCCCTGTAGCCCTCCTCACCCCCCCAAAAAAGCCTGGCCCAGGAAAAACCACTACAACATCAACCAAAGATTATGACATACATGGAAATCAAATAGCAGCTTCAGACATTTGGGTTTTTTCTTAAGCAGAACAATAACAGTTGATTAATTCCACTTGCATAGTTGTGGGCTGAAATAATGCTTATATGGTAAAGGCAGAGAATCTGTCTGGCAGTAGAAACTCAGTGGTTGCTACTGAATATGAAATCAAACTAAGTATAAGGTGTATAATGATGGCAGCCTCTTCTTGATTATGTTGCTAACTAGAGAAATCAACACACTCATTTTCATTAAGGAAAATTCTCTTGCTGGAAACATAAAGAACATGAATGTGACTGACATTGAAGCTAAAAAGTCTGCTGAAAATCTGACTTTATTATTCCTGTGGTATGTGCTACCTGTGTTGCTTTCTTTGCTACCAAAACCACAATTATTTGAGAAACAGAACAAAATAAAATCTTAGAACCCTAAACTGAGACAAAGGAAAGAAGCTCATTCTGCAGTATAAGTGCAAAATGTACTGGACTCTGGCAAAGAGAAAAAGTAGTCTGTGATGGCAATTGAGAGGAAAAAATGTATTGACCAACAGATACAATTGATTATAAAAGGTAATACATATCTTAAAAAAAAATCAAGCATCGTTTCATGATCTTAAACTCAGACCAGGTATTAAAGCTGGTTTGAAAATTCAAGTTGTTTTCTTTTTTTTCCTGAGTCCAAATTAGAGTAATTTCGGTCAAATATCAGTTATTACTAAAAAAATTAAGTATTAGATTGATTTGGATTTGCAAATGCAGCAATTTACTTGGCCTCATCTGGACTACTGTGTCCATTTCTGGACTCCCCAGCTCAAGAGGGATAGAGAACTTCTGGAGAGAGTCCAGCCCAAGGCTACCAAGATGATCAGGGGACTGGAGCATCTTCCTTATGAGGAAAGGCTGTGGGAACTGGGGCTGTTTAGTCTAGAGAAGAGGAGACTGAGGAGGGATCTCATTAATATTTATAAGTATATAAATGGTGGGTGTCAGGAGGTTGGGACATCCTTTTTCTATTGTATCTAGCAACAGGACAAGGGGTAATGGGAAGAAGCTGGAACACAAAAAGTTCCATCTAAACATAAGGAAAAACTATTTTACTGTGAGGGTGAGGGAGCCCTGGCACAGGCTGTCAAGTGAGGATGTGGAGTCTCCTTCTCTGGAGGTCTTCAAGACCCGCCTGGACACGTTCCTATGTGACCTGATCTAGATGGAACTGCTTCTGCGGGGGGGTTGGACTAGATGATCTCTAAAGGTCCCTTCCATTCTATGATCTGTGAAAGTAAACCACACTGACATTCTGAAATGAGCTGTGTACTTAACAGTCATTCTCAGCCTCAGAACAGATCTAGGGTGATTTGTGGTAGAGATTAGGAGACAACACAAGGAGAAGAGAGTCTTTCATTGGAGGAACAAAAGAGCTTGGAAAGCAAGGTAAATTTTAAGGAACAAAAATCATATATAAATTAAAAGCGTTTTTCCCAGAGTACAGAGATGGGGTTTAAGTTCTTATAGCCTTTATTACTGGGATTCTTACTATTGATAAAAGAGAATGGGAAACATCAAGTCTGTCAGTAACGCCTCCTACTTCTCTTTGCTTTATCTTACTAAGTGTAAGACTCATGATGGAGGACAGGGCAACAAGGCAGAGAATGGGCCAACACAAACTTCAGCAAGTTCAGAAAGTCTTCCATCTGTGACACGTTATACTGTGTCATGGTACAGCACTACCTGGCTTGCTAGCTGTACAAAAAAAACCCTCTAACTTGAACCAGAGTCAATAGTGGAGATGGGGTATGTAGATGTGTGCCCTTCTGTTTCCCAGGTTTCTGGTCTCCCCAGGACTGAAACACAAAGCTCAGAGCTTGTTAGGGCAGCTAATCATCTCACAAAACTGCAGTAAGAATTTACATGCTATGTACATATCCCCAGTTCACATTGAAGCAATTCCTAGATTCAGACTTAGAATACATCTGGCATAGTTGAGCAAAGGTAGGTTTTTAGGGCTGTAAGGTGTACTCTGGTACATAGCTAGTGCTAAGAGTGATGGAGTTTCTCATGATTATACTAGAAGAACATTATAAAACCCCTCATATTTACATTAAAAATAGGGAAAGAGGTTCCAAATTTTGGTAAATAAACACTGCCTGAGCAACTGTCTCCACTTATCCGCACTGCTGCTGCTTAACAGCACTACAGCTGTTGCTAACAATAGTAAGATGCAGAGCAAGGTATAAGATTTTATATTGCATTACCTTTCCCAAACACATTTACTGTCAGATCCTCATATGAGGAGACTCAAAACCTTAGAAAAATCAGGTCACCACTCTCATTCTCTGACTAGAAAACTTCTAATCTAGAAGCTTGCATTAAGGTAGCTAATGTCAGGAAAAAAAGACTATTCTGTAAAATGGCTTTGAGAAGTATTTATTAGCTTTCTCACAAGATGATACTATATTCCATTACTAAATTCCATTCCAGACCTACTTATAGCTCTTTAATGAGTTGCTTGTCCTTAATGGGAAAATCTTTTACATACCTCTTTGATCTTCAAGTAATTTCAGGTAAAGTACGTGAATGTCATTTCACATAATTCCCATAAGGAAATGAAGATTGCAAGAATCTTTAAGCATCCATCTTCTAATAAGAATCTATCTAGTTCAAAAGTCTGTACCAACGTTATATTAAAAAAATTTCACACTGTCTTGAGCAACTGTAAGAAAGAAGTCTCAAACGGCCAGGGTCCTTTAAACAAATGCCTTTCCTTTGTTTAATGAGGGTCTTTGATGAGGGAGCCTTAAGGCAGGGGGGGCAGTGAAACACCTCTGGCTCCCCCTTTGTGTGTTCACCTTGCTCTCAATGATGAAAGGATGCTCTTGGTTGAGTTTGAGGAGGGAGATCATGAGACTCACAGGGCCTCCAAAGCTCATAGACCTATTTCCCAAAAACTCTTCAAACTCACATTGCGCCTGCTCAGTGACAACAAACTCCCTGCCTGTATGGGTGGACACTCACAGTATAAAAGGAGGAAAGACCTGAGTTACAGGTGGCACACTCCACCTCCCGAGTACAAAAACACCACTGGAATTCTGGGTGGTGATCTTTATATTCCTCTCATTTCTTTCTTTTTAAGTTTACCATTCTACTTATCTCATTGACCAAATAAATTACCTCAATCACTATTCCTTGCTCAATAAATCAATGAACCTGGAGTGAGCCCAGGGGTCATGTTATCCCAGTAGTGACAATTGCTTCTCCAACTTCTGTCAAAATCCATTGTGTATGATGACAGAAGCACATTTAATAGGCATAAAATGTATCATGACTCCTTAGAATGGAAAACATATTTGAAACTTCCATTTGAGAGATTAATATCCAGTTTGTTACTTGACTTTGGAATTATTCAAACCTTAGGGCTTTATTGCTATATTTTCAGTTGAAAAGGAAAATATAAGCCTGACAAGCTGCAAGATGGATTAATAATTTGTGTATGTCTTTTTTTTCTGCTTAGAGCAGCAGCTTCCTTAGAAAGATCTTTTCCTTCTCTCAGTATATGCAAGTATCAATTTTATGCTCTTCATAGTTTGATAGGCCATTGTACTTTCCTTTTTCTGCAGTACTTGATGCAGTAGGGATTCCACAGAATATTATGGGATACTAAAAGTGTCAAGTAGAACATTAGAATGGTACAGGTTGGAAGGGACCTTTAGAGATCACCTAGTCCAACCCCCCTGCAGAAGCACATCATGTAGATCAGGTCACACAGGAACATGTCTAGGTGGGTCTTGAAGACCTCCAAGGAAGGAGAATCCACAACCCCTCTGGGCAGCCTGTGCCAGTGCTCTGTCACTCTCATAGTAAAATCGTTTTTTTCTTATATTTAAGTGGAACTTTTTGTATTCAGTTTGTAGTTCAGTTGGTGATTTTTTGAAAGCCTGGATAGTATCGGTAGTTAATTAAAGTTTGTACCTGGATTGAACGTTGAGAGGTATTTGAGTTGCACACTAACTTTCATCAGTCTGAACACACTCCATCTCCTCATTAATGGCAAGAAAATGTAGGTGAAATGGACAGTAACCTTTTCAATCATGAGATGGACCTCCCAAGCCCGAAGGCACAGATCATATTTACCTGGGGAGGGAAGGCAGTAGCTTGAATTGTGCTTCATCTTCCTTGGGAAGGCTTGAGCACACTGTTCCAAAGTCTTAGATGGTAGGAGGCAGGTACCTAATATTTAAAATATCGTTTGGTGCTCAGTTCCCATATCAGAAGAGTATAGGTATCTGATGTGTCATATCTGCAATTTCACAAGGATATTTCATATACTGCAGGGACCTAAAATGGCACCAGACACCTATTGTACATCAACTTTACCCACAGTGTTGAGATTAAGGCTTTGAGACAGAAATCCTTTAACATTAAATATATGGTACTTATTTCCATACAATAATTCTTCTTAAAAAGCACGAGAAGAATGCACTTCACAGACAATAGAAAAGAATTTAAGTAATGTGATTTAATTAAAATGCTGGAACATGAAGGAAAAGATCATGCTACATGGACATCCTCTCCCCATTCCTACAGCACTGAGGGATAAATGGAGGACATAGCAGCAGTGATGCCTGCCTAGAATAGTTAGATACGCCAGGTTTATGCTAGCTAAAAGATCTGCACTATTTGAGTTCCAGGACTTGAAACACAAATTATTCAGAAGTGCTATCTAGAATTGCCAGAGGACTGATTTGTACCAACTTTTGGTGACTTGTCTCAAGAAGCAAGTCATGTTGCCAACTATAGCACAGTGCTTATGGAAAAAAATATTAAAAAATAACAAATACATGTATGCTAAGAAGAATTTGATAAGATAAAAATTGTCAATATTTTCCCTTTGATAAATAAAAATTGCCAACATTTCCCTGTGATAAATAATTTCATCTTGTCTACACTAAAAATAGATGGTAAAAACTTATATACAGTGACACAGACACTATCTCCTAGCATATTCCTAAAAATAAGGAAAATCTCTAATTATTAGAATAATCATCAGAAGCACTATCTACATTTAAACTGAGGATAACTACAAGGCTTGTAATTTCTTGTGAAGATCCCTTCCCTTCCTTGTGGATCAATAGTAAATGACATTTCTTATTCACTTGTGTT
The DNA here is from genome assembly GCF_028858725.1 of Colius striatus. NCBI lineage: Eukaryota > Metazoa > Chordata > Aves > Coliiformes > Coliidae > Colius > Colius striatus. The sequence goes on along the minus strand of NC_084761.1, from coordinate 68,611,380 downwards.
ATGCTGGGCTTAAGTTTAGTTAACAAACTATGATGATCTCTATTTGTTCTTCAATCCCTTCTCCATGAATCAACTGCTAGCTTTTAAAAAGGAAAATGTGAAGTTGCATGTCTCTTTCTTAGGATGGTGCACTATTTTTATTTCCTTGTTTTAACAGTGATAATATCAGATATTTTTTAAAGAGTGAGGTGGAGGTGTGGGGTGTTTTTTTGTATTACAGCTTTAGGAATCACTATTACCAATTTAAAAAATGCTTACTAATAAAAATGAATACATTTGCTTTTTTTTTATGGGAAAAAATGGGAACTGGGGCTATTTAGTCTAGAGAATAGAGGGAGAATCTCATTAATATTTAAAAATACATAAATGGTAGATGTCAGGAGGCTGGGGAATCCTTTTTTCCTATTGTTATCTAGCAACAGGACAAGGGGCAATGGGATGAAGCAAATGGGAACAAAAAGTTCCATTAAACATAAGAAAAAACTATTCCACTGTGAGGGTGAGGGAGCCCTGGCACACGTTGCCCAGGGAAGTTGTGGACTCTCCTTCCTTGGAGGTCTTCAAGACCCGCCTGGACATATTCCTATGCAACCTGCTCTAGGTGGTCCTGCTTCTGCAGGGGGGTTGGACTAGATGATCTCTAAAGGTCTCTTCCAACCCCTACCATTCTATGATTATATGAAAATGGCTAGAGTTATAGAGTGACAGAGGACAACCATAATTCCAGCACTTCCCTTTAGTAAATGTAAGAATTTAAAGCCTAGTTTATAATTTCTTCTATTTTTCTAATGTTATTTATATAAGCTTAGGAAATGCAAAACAAAGTATGATCAAATGAGGTGGTTTTGTTTAAAACTCACCTCTGAATACTTATGCACAAGGTCTGGATAAAATAGATCTTGAAACTCAGTAACATCAAAATTAGACACACGCAACAGAGTTTAACAAGACTCCTTATTTCTACTTTAAAGAATCTCTGGAGGTATTGTAAGGGATTTTTTTTTTCCAAAGTATAGACATGCAGAAATCTCTGAACTACTGTGGAGTTCACAGTCACATGGCTATGAGGGCACCCTGACTAGTACCAGAAAGACACTGTGCACACCCATCACTCTGTGTCATTCACCCTAGACGTAAGCTGTCTTTAACAGACATAAAACACTTAAAACATAAATCTTCCTTATTCCCTTCTCTCCCTTTAGCAGCAGGAGTTTGAAGCTTTTTTCTGCCACAATACTACATTATATAACAGGTTTAGGAAGAAAAGGAGCAATTGATTGTCCCATTCTTCTTCAAAGAAACATTGCTTATAACCAACCGATTAACAAAATTGTAGTCCTGAGGCAATCCAGCCTGGCAATTGCAGAGCTCATATCACTAATTTGATTATTTGTCATTTTATTTGTTGTCAAATGCAAATATTTTAAAGTTTTACTTGTTACAAAGATCAAAAGTTCTAGGCCTGCAAGTTCTAAGAATCCCACTATGAAGGAACTTTAAGTTTTCAGGCTTCCGAAAATTTTCTGCTACAACAGAGTCTTGAATATTTTTCAAATACAAATGTGTTTGACTACTCCTTGTCTACTTAGCAAATAAATGCATACCTTGAGTTTTGAAATTTTCTTATTATCAGAGTAGAAGTTAGTGGGTACAGCATGAAGAACATGATAAAAAATAATACTATTCAAAGCCTCTGAAAAATAGCTATTGAGTAGCTGCTAAAGGCCCAAGAGATAAGCATGTAGTTAGATCTAGTAGAATTTATGTTAAAGCTATTAGCAGGGGTCCTTCTCTGTCTGGCCTCAGATGTGTTGAATAATCTATTTATAGCACATTTCCCCCAGTCCACTCCCCAGATTTTCCAGCAGTGGTAGTACATCCTGATCACGGTATTACTCCTCAGAGGAGAATCCACAGGAGGCCAGCTTCCATCAGCATTGATTAACATCAGTCTCCAAACAATCCTCTGCAAGCTAACATCCAAATGCGTTCCTGTAATTTGGTTCACTAGGCCTCTCCAGGAGAACATGTTTAGACAGCCATTAAGGACATTTGACTGATCCCGGGTGCTGTCTTTCATTCTGTGATGAACGTTGAATACAGAACTTGTCTTCAAGCCCAAGACAGAGAGCTGCACCAGAAACTGCCCTGGGAAAGAATTTTAAAATCAGTCTCTCTCATAATAGACACGTTACAAGTGGTCAAATCCTTTCAAGTCTGGACACAGAAAAGGAGAAAATAAGATGTGTTTTTTCACTCAGATGATTGTTGAAAATATTTGTCTATTTTTATGTAGTTTACAAAAAGTGATTCTACATCACAGACATGTCAGCTTGAGTGTCTTATTTTATTAAAAGTTCAGCCCCAGTGCATTTATGGGTTCTAAAAACTCAACAAATCATACATAAAACTACTGAGTTTGTTAGCAGGCTGTAAAATGTTTCTCATTTGTCTGAAGCTTCTTAATATAGACAATCCTCATATCTGGACCATGAAGTATTCTCTCCTAGGGATATATTGTATTTCTACACTTTACAATAATAAATGCTCTGATTAGTACATGATTTCAGCATTTCTTTAAAAAAAAGCTTATATACAGGTAAGCTATTTCACAAATTCCCTTTATTATATAATTTATTTTCTTACAAGCACTCCTGTGAACATTCTATCTTAAGAAATAATGGCTCCCCTTTAGTGACTGAGTGATTTCCCTCTTCTGTTCCTCATCCCTATTCTGCCTGTTTCTATGCAATACTTTAGGTACAAACATTAAAGAGCCATTAACTTTCAAATCACCACTGTGATTTATCCTTTAGCAAGTAAGACTACCACCTTCATATTTATCCCATCCCTTTAAGTGTAGCTCTCTTACACTACAGTCCTTGATGGGAGCCATACTAGGAAATTCCTGCAAGATATTGTAAAACTCAGAAGAATTACTTCCACTCATAATTAAATTAGAGGTACTCTACTCAGACAAAATAAGTCCGAATGCAGCCAAGAGTCCTTTTCATTTTTTCAGTCTAAGGACAACATATCACATGTCCTGCTTCAATGCTTGAAAATAACTCTTAAGGGCTTACACAGCACCAGACATCTTACTGCACCTTGATTTCACTTGCAGCTCTGTCAACACAGTCCCATCATTTTACCCTGACTGAAAACCAACTTCTCATTTCACTTAGTGCCAAGAATAGCAGTGCTCAGCAGCCATGCACACTCTTAAGAATTCTCCAAAGCCACTCCTATAACATAGGATTACACTGTTGTTAGCTGACGTGTTATTTGGGGAGAAGCATTGCCGGGAGAACACAAAGAAGAATCTTTTCAATGTTAAGTTTTACTTTGCTACCCACACCAGAACATTGATGTTGGTGACAGTACACAGAGAAAGATCTTTAACTATTTGGCTAACATGGCTGATGTGCAGATCCATAACTAGATCAGGCAAGAACAGTGAAAAATGCTGGCAGGTCAGAGTTCTCTGTCTTCTAAGGCATTGGCCAATATTAAATGCATCTCATGTGTGAAAGCTTATTATTCCATCTAAGAAGCCATGAATTGCAAGAGGATGATTTATCCTTTATCTTCAGGAAGCTGACACAGAAATATGATGTTGTGTATACTTCTATAATATAAAGATAGTGGCTGTGCTCACACTAAAGGATTGAATTATGCTCATATGTTGCTTCCCTTAACAACAAGTTCCATCAATAATTCCTCCAGTGGTTTGTGGTGGTGTTCATACTATCAAAATGGCTTTTATTTTGCTCTTATAGATATGCTAACATAATTATGCTCACCATCTGATAATTTTAGGAGGCACCAAGGGTTTCTGAGAGAAATACAGTCTATTTTTTCTGTCAGAGAAGCAAAAACTAAAGTAAGCAAGATAATGAAGCTACAGGCCAGGTTAAAATAATTTCTCATATATGCTGATTCAGCTTCAATGATATCCTGCGAAATTTCTGGATGACAGCATATGCACACTAGAAATATTCAAATAATAAGTTTGCACAGTTAAGACTAATATGCTGATTTACATCCACTTGCAGTTTTCATTTCTATTTGTATCTGTCCAGTAACGTCTGTCTCTGAATAACTTTGGTTATGGAGCTCTAGTTTGGGTAAGTTACATTCAGCTATTAAATCCCATATTGTCCTGGGTGTTTATATGGCAGCTTCTCCCAGTTTAAGTTGCCTTATGGGACTTGTGGAACAGGATAAAGAGTTCAAGTGATATGGAAATATGCCAACAGAATATGTTACTGAGCCAACAAACTATCTTGAAAGTAATAGAATCGTAGAGTCTTTTCTGTTGGCAAAAACTTGCAAGATCAAATCCAACTGCTAGCCTCACATTGCCAAGTCCACCACTAAATCATGTCCCTCAGCACTTCATTTAGATCTCCTTTAAATACCTCCAGGGATGATGACTCCCTGGGCATCTTGTTACAGCATTTAACAACCCTCTTAGTGAAAAAGTTATCCCTAATCTCCAATCTAAACCTGCCCTGGCACAACTTGAGGCTATTTCCTCTTGTCATATCAATCATTACTGGGAAGATGAGACTGATTCCCACCTCCCTACAATCTCCTTTCAGGTAGTATATAAGACTACAGTATTAAATGTACAATTCCATTTGCCTGGCAGAAAAGTATCCGTAGAATTCTAGGCATGGTGGGACAAAAGGTATTGGCTTAGTTAAGTTTCTTATAACACCAGCATTTCATGGAAGCTTGACTTAATATACAGAAACACTCCAAAACTACTCTCATATGCATGGAAACAGGCTGAAAAGTGTTACAAAAACATTTTCCTAGAGGACTTCACAGGTATGCCATTTTGTTTCATAGGCTAGGAGAAATGAAGGTCTGAGTAATCAACTCAAAGATCATGCAGAGATTCAGAGTGGAATCACAAGGAAAATGGAGTGATGTCTTCTGACTTCAGATGAAAATATGCTACTCCAAGAGAAAAAAAAGCTTCAGCGGTCTAACCAGCTGCTCTTCTCTTTACAGGGTCTAAGCATATTTATTCCATATTAATCTCCATTAGCAGCAATTTAAAAACTATCAAGAAGATATTGAACTTAGTGGAAGAAAACTTGTTTTATAATGAGTGGCATCATTTTATAATTGGTGTGTACACTGCACTTGGTTTTATTTATCTTTAATATATTAAAACATTTGGGACATTATAGATGAGAGACATGGAGATAAAAAATAATTGTCCTTCATGAACCTCTATATTATATTTAAGCAATTTCATGTTGTACCATCACAACGATCAGTATCAAAAAACTTGGTCATTGCATGCTTTGACATACAATCAAAACATTCTTAGGCACTGGATACTTCAATTGAAAATTGCACAAGCCTCTTTATATTGTTGTTAGAAACAAGATCATAGAAAGATGAATGTTGTTGTAAGTGTTCTGTGATCAGGATGCAACAGGAAAACAAGTTCAAAATCTACCCAGCTTCAACAGAAGCAGAATTGGATCCCTGGCCATCAGTAAGAACTTTTACTGTACACTTAGCTAAGTCATCCCTCAGCTTCCCACTACTCAAAATGGGCACAGATTGTCTTAGCAAGGCTGCCTCAGCAGAGGTACAAAGGACCCTATCTGGGATAGTCTCACAATTGGTACAGCCCATGGATAACCACAGATTATGCACAAAGTCAGATTCATAGCAGTCATATTTACATCATTCCTTTCATAGGTCATGATTACCAACTGGTGGTCAGATTTGCAAGTGAACAGACTGCTCTCTCCTATTAAAGTTAAATTCAAGACTAACAATTAATTTAACCAACAACCACAAGTCAATTGCAGTTGCTACATGTGGTGGAATAGAAATTTTACTTGGTGATGAAAGTTACAGTGAGAAGTTGAGTCTTCCTAGTGACACATTTATCATACTTTTTTGTCATATCATGCTACTTAAATGTAGAGTAGGGTTGGGGCTTTTCTAAATGGTCAATTTATCCTGTTTAGTATTTTACTTAGAAGTCAATAGGTTCATCTAAGAGGAGAACCAGGCTCACAAATGTTAAAAAATGTGATCAAAGTCTCTTTTACAAAATCTTTAAAAGTTTTATTCAATACACCTATTGAATCACATCTTGATTTCTTCACGTTGAAGTGACTCTTTCCATAGCATTAAAAATATCTTAAATTTTCTGAAGCTGACAACTGAAAAAGGATTAGTAGTATCAGCTTTGTTCAGAATGTAGAAAATTTCAGGTGTGCAATTTTTAGGATCCTAATAAATGTATTTATCTTTCAGTAGCTTGATTATTTGACACATTTTACACATTTTCTGAATAGTCCTTTGATTAAGTATTAATTAGCTGTTCTTTAGATTCTATTCATATGTCTATAACCTAGTTAAACTCTCCAGTAACAGACAAGAAATGAAATTTTAAAAAATTATGATTGGCAATAAGATCAGATAATGTCTTAGACTGTTTCATTATGCCTATCCTCCAGTGAACTTTTTTCTCCTCAGTCTTGTATGTGTGTCAACTATCACTGAGATATTGACCAAACTGCAACCTAAGATGTCTTATACATAGTAAAGTCAAAGGTCTTCACATGAATGAAACTGAAGCTTTTGACAGACCCCTCCCCCCAAAAAAAAAAAAGGATGAGGAAGCTTTTACTTGTCTATATCTGCTACAAGTAGGTGAGGCTCACACTGCACTTCTAATCTTAGCAGAAGTTAGTTACTATCCCTATCAAAGGAGACCAGGGCACATAAGGCCATCAATGTTTAGGAAAAAAAAAAAATTCCATCTAGTTCTTGTTCTCTATTTTTTCATTCAAGTGCCCAGAATGCACTTTCTTTCAGTTGTTGACAAGCTTTCACCAAGTTCCATTCACCTCATCCTCTCAAACATCCTTCAGTCTCTTTAGGTTTTTTTTGTGATGATTTCTCCAGTTGGGTGTTCTCTTTTTTTTTTTTAAATGCATTATGATTGGATTTGCATTTCCAAGCTCTCTATTCAGTATTATATACGGAACATGTCAAATCTTTGATTTTCTCTTATCACCAAATAGAGATAAAAGTAAACACACAAGCCATAAACGAGCTCCTTTTTAGTGGAAGTACACTGCAGATGGAATGTAGAATTGATGAGTACACAGTATCAGAAGTGAAAAATGCTATTTCATTTTTAGCACAACAAAATTGAGAAAGAACTTTTATCTAACAGTTTTCTCACTGATACATTCAATACAATTGTTTAGATACCTGTTGTTCCCTTTTTGCTTTGCATTTACATTCCTCCTGCCCTTCACTCTTCCTACTGCTCTGCTTTGTTTTGGTTTTTTTTTGTTGTTTTGTGTGGTTTTTTTTAATGAGTAACACACAAATGATAATGCATAATTTCTCCAGTTTCTCTTCTCATCCTCTCCCAGCATTATTTTTTCACTTTAACAGAACAGTAACTATGCAGTTGAGTACTACAATCAAATCAAATATTTATCTCAATCCTGGTTAGAATCAAAACAGACTCAAAATTATGTGAGAAATTTCCACCACTTCAATTACTTGATCACAGAAATAATCTCTTTCCATTACAGTAACCCCTATATGGCAACATGGAAAAAAACACCAAATTGAAGCTTTCAACACTAATTCCCTCAGCCCCCTATCTCCTGAAGATCATATTTTAAGCCAACATGGTGTTAATCTTTCAAAGTTTTTCCCAAGTCTAGTTTAGACATTCTGTTTTACCCAAGTTTTTGGTTTGTGTCTCTTGTTTGGACAATGTTGCAGAGATCAGCTCCTTCCCTTGACCATTTCCTTGCACGAAGGTTTCAGCTGGTTGGCTTTCTAGCAACTGTTGATTTGTTTTTCACTGATCTCACACATCAAGAAACATCTGTTGATGAGGATTATCTCCTACTAATCCATCTGATTCTTAAAGCGTTCCTTTTCAAAGATACAGTTTACTTGCATATGGTAAGAATACAACATATATAGACATGACATGGTATAACAGGTATTTTTCTACAACTCCCTATAGCTTATTTTTTCCTCTAGTGATCAGGAGCATATAAAGAGAAGATCTGGTTCAATTACACTATTCACACCCAGAAAAGAGATAACGCTTTTAATCCCAAGTAGGAAATACTTTTCGCAGGTGACAAAAATTTTAGGATGCACGCATCAAAAAAAAGATATTATGGGAATGTTTTTGAAGAAGTACACACAGAGAGATCTGTTTAGAAGCAAAAGTTTAAAGAAAATCCCCATCTATGCAATAGCATTACATAATGTACTTAGGAGGACACAAACATTGAAGTCCCTCTGTCTTCATTAATATGCCTACTGAAAGTGCAGCAGCTTTTTAGTACTATATTTTGACAAGGCTTTAGATAAAGATCTAACTTCATTACAGTTTATGTATTTTGCAGTCTCTGAAATGCTAATGAATGCTGTCAAAGATTTACGCACTATTGTTGGAATGCTTTATTAGCTGCCTCTGTGTAACTATTTAAATAGACACATGAGGAAAAGTGTGAAAAGAGGTTTCAAGGAAAGCTAGTTACAAAAACATGTCACAGAAGAGTGGCTTCCCAATAGACTACATGGATATCTACAAGTCAAACAGGTTCAAATGCTATAGAGGATAGAATGTTTTATATTCAGAATATTCATGAGTTCATTCACATAAATTCATCATCTTGATATTTACAAACATTCCTTGAATATTAATTAGAACAATTACTTGGTGATTGTTTTTTAAAAAATACGTACACATCTCAATTCAAAAGTCTTGCATCAGCAGACACACATATTGGAATATTTCAAATTTAGAACACTGTACATACCTTATACTTAATATAATGAATACAATAAAAGCTTTCTGTGTATTTGTTTTAAAAGTTTGTGTTGGTTTATATTTGGTTGGTTTTCCTGGGTTTTTGTCATTGTTTTGGTGTGGGGTTTTTAAAATATATCACAGGTGGAATTCATTAAAATTAATTGAAAACTGGAAAACCTTCTTGATTAAAAAAAAAACAGGAGAGTCATATTTAATGGTTGTCTCTGAGTAGAATCACAATCTGCTACTCCTCACCTCAACCTTTTTGTTATTTTGCTCAAATAAAACATCAGTATACCAATATTTAGGATATTAATCCCCCAGACTCTCTTCTACAGTCCTTTACCCGTCCTATGTAGTTGTGCAAATTTGGATAACACAGATAATATAACACCCTAGTGGTCAATATGGAAAGAAATCAAATTTAGTTTTGGTTGTATGCATAGTATTCATAATACAACAGTACAGAAAAATCAGAGGAGGGAGCTTTCATGTGTGAGGTAGTCATGCCAGAAATCAATCATCTAGGTGCAACTAAAGCCAAACATGCACACGGTAAAAAAAACAACTCTAGTGCTTGTTCCAGAAAGTATTCAAAGCAAGTGGTTCAATCTTTCTGCAACGGTGATATTTCTGGTTCACTCTGAACCTGAGACACATAAATAGTGTTTGCATAAAGCTTGCATTAGAAAGGAGAGCTCACCATGGGATGGGCATTATTCTGCAATATTTTTTCTTTCCACAGCTCCATGCCAAGGCTCCAGGCAATAAGTGTGTAAACAACAGTTGCTATTTATGTTCCACAAGGAGATGTACAAATTGCTTTTGTTATTTGTAGAATTTGTGAAATTAAAGCAACAAGTTCAGAGTATGTACTATTCTGTTGTAAACAGATTCCCTAGCCCTTCCAATTTTAAAAACAGCACACACTATCTTTCCTTTCTGCTCATTAGTTCTCATTTGATTATAAGCATCGAAAATATTTTTACTCCTCAATTTGCACAGGGCTTATGAACATTTAAGTGGAATTCAATGTGTTCATTGATTAGCATACTCTATGTGTACAACTTGCAGTCTAAAAAAAAAATTAAAAAATCACAGCTGAAATATTCTGAAGACTTCTAATGAAACTGATCAGTGCTTCCATTATATGTTAAGTACTTCAACTACTTGGGTATTTTTCAAGCATTTAAAGCATTCTGGGTTTGAGGTTACTATAAGACAATTTTAGGAAATAAGTGAAGAAAATCAAATAAAGAGGTAGCAAGAATACTGATATTAAGTTAACACCAGTCTATTCATAAACCTGAAGTTCCAATCCTTACAAACACTTGCATGTTAGATAAGTGTTTCTAATGACTAATTCGTGATTTTATTTTTTTTTTCAATTTAAGATGAGAGAAGAGTGAAGATTTTTATTACATTTTAGTGCATTAGCACAACTTGAGTTCCCCTAAAGCCACAGGAAACAATTTTCCTGCTAGAGTACCAATCAGGCTAACTATTTTATATTATGGAAATTCATAACATGGAGAGAAGAGCATAATGGATCCTTTTGTTTAGTAAATCAAACTCATTCATGCCTCTATAGAAAAAATATACCAGTTAAGAAGCCACTTCACTGACAAAATCAGCAGTTTCATTAACCTCATGTGATCATTTAACCTTAAGGTTGTTAACAAGTCTGTCAAAAAGTGTCAAAATATTTGCTGCACTGATCACTTCAGAATAATGCAAAACCAGAGACCTTATCTGAAATAAAATTGGGAAACATCACATTTAAAATAATTTTGTGCTTTAAGACTTGAGAAACAGAAATTTCTTTTCATATGAAATGTAATACTATTTATTAAATATTTTTCTGTATATATAATGGTCTAGTTACTATATGTTAATTTTCCTCAGGGTGCATAGAAACTGAAAAAAAAAATGTCTTGCCCCTCAGGGAAACTTAGGTGGATGTGAAATTCAACACAGAATTAGTAAAACTAGTTTTTCAGATGTATTTAAACAAATAGCTTACCTCACCCACCTTGCTTTACACATTTACCCTGATCTTGAGAGCTTTTCTCTGTCACAAAAAGTTCCCGATGCCACCTAGTAGTGTTGTATATATGTGCCCTGTTGTATACATGCCTGTGTAACTGTTCATACAATAGTAACAATTTTGATGGCTGCTGAAGGACGAAAGTTAATCAAAATGTTCTTTTTGAGCATACCAAAATGTGTCTCCTGCTGCCTCATCATCTTATTCTTGTCTATTGAAATTTCCAAATGAAACATTATGAAGGGAAAGTGTTGCAGTGAATTAAGATATCAATGAACCCAGAATAACCATGGATTATTTTATCAAATAGCTAATGTTCATAGATAATTATGAAAGAAAATATTAATTTTTATCCCTAATTACATTTTTGTGTTGAGATTTAGAATTACTTCACTTGAATAGAATCTCTAAATTAAAAGCAACTATCAAAGCTTTGAGTTATCAGGTAAAATAAATTAAGTGTAGAGCATGGATTAGTACATTCATAAAATATGGATAGTGCTATAGTACTTTCACATGTTTTCCTTAAGTGATTTCTTAAGAATTAGCTACATCAAGGACAATGTACACTTGAAGGCTGTGCAATTGGAAATCTAGTACATTTACTACAGTTATATCCATAATCACTATACACTTATCACACATTTTCAGAACTTCAATAATAAAAATGTGTTCAAATGTGTTTTCAATAATTAGTTTCGGGAAATATGCTATTCTGCCACATTTTGTAGATCAAGACAGGCATACCCAAGTGGCATGAAGGGAAAGCTGTGATGCTGCAGCAATGGCTGGAACGTTTATATAATAAAAGTGCTAACATTAGATGATTTAGCCTGAAGTAACTTTCATTTTTCTCCCCTAAGGAAAAGCTTACATCCAGGTTCTGAAGTCCAAACTGATGGCACTGAAGAAATGCAGAGGTAGCAAAGGCAAAAGAGGAATCAGTAAACTTAGTATTGAAAAACAATTACAAAATGAGGATGTATATATACACCATAAATCAATCCTTGCTATGATAAAAAAGTCCTGAAAAGTCACCAATGTTGAAGAGTATGACCAATGAGAACTCTATTTTGTTCTACAGGTACTCTGAAGTCCACGACACTAGTAGGTACAGAGCTGTAGGAAACTATCCTATTATTTTATTAGAACTATTATCCAATGTGTTGTAGGAAACACCAATAAGTTCAACTGTCAATTAGAATTGCAACAAGTGCCACCTCAACTCAGAGGAGATCTGCACCTGTTGAAGTACAAGGCACTAAAGGAATATTTACTTTTCAGTTGTTACTGAGGGTCTAATAACATGTTGCTCCTACCAACTAACTTTGCCTTGCATGCAATCTGAAGGTAACTCCTTCACTATCATTCACAGGCTGTTCTTCGCACTCTGTAAAAACCGACATCTCCATGTTCATACCGCCTGGGCTCCCTAAAGTTCCCAGTACTGAAGGTGTTACAATTCAGCCTGACTAACACTGTATTTGTCATCTAGCTAGTAAAAAACCCCAAATTTATGAGGTTTTTTGTCTCCTCAGAGGTGCTAGATCCTTGCTATAGTTCCAAATAGAGGAACGAATTCTAACGTATATTAAGAAAACAGTAGCCCCAGTACATGCCTAGCTCTCAGGCAAAGCTTCTGTATAACAAAGAAAAAAAGAAAAATGCATGAAACATTGGAACACAAGAGGTTCCAAAGAAAAAAAAAGGGAAGAATTTCTATACCATGAGGGTGACAGAGGACTGGAACAGGTTGCCCAGATGGATTGTGGAATCTCCTTCTCTGGAGACATTCAAAACCTACCTGCATGAGTTCCTGTGTGACCTACTCTCAAAGGTCCTGCTATGGCAGGTGGGTTGGTCTAAATGGTCTTTTGAGGTCCCTTCCAGCCCTTGAGATTCTGTGATTCTATGTAAGAGCAGCAATGGCTGGTTGAGGAGCTACTGAATATTACACAACATTGTGGCTCATAGACAACACATTCCCTCCCTTTTTTATTAACCTACTGCATAGATAAAAGAAAACCTGGGTATTTACTGTAGTTTAGAGCAGAATTTGAAGCTGAAAAGACAATGCCTCTGGCAAGAGAGATGGTAGGTTCTCTCTCATAGCCAGAACCTACAACAAATTTTTATGTTCTAATACTGAAGCTTTGACTTAATAAATATCTTGTACATGAATTTAAGAATAACAGACCTGTAAAGCCACTTTTAAAGCACAGTCTGTAAACATTGGAAGTTATTTTAGTAATCCATTATCTCAAATAACTTTCAGAGCATATACTCTATTGCAAGTTGCTAATGGTTGGTATATCATCATAATTTCAGATTGATAATGACATCTGACTATAGCATAAATTGCTGAGTCACAAATTTCTGTTTATTTCAAGGCTATAAAATATTTACCTTCAGTCTGCAAATATTTTCACATACTATTACTTTACTTTGTATGATCAAACATTTACTGTGTAGGCATTTTATATTCAGAAAGACAGTTTACATAATGCTTCTAACTTTTAAAAAAAAGCATCAAGAACTTCTGCAAAAAGTTTAGCTGCTCAGGTTTAGTGAGACCTGAAGTTAACTTCAATAATGTTTTACCAGTACTTTCTAAAAATATTACTGGGATGAGATGAGAAATACTAGAGCAGAAATAAAGTTTCTTATAATTTTATTATCAAACTGTCTGAGACAAGGTGCATAACTTCTTACTGTCATTACTTTGGAATTTTTCTATAGGGTGACTTTTCTCCCTTCTATACCCTTTCTATCTAATTGTTATTCTTCTTCCATTGTGCACCTCTTCAGCTTTAAAATATAGCCTACAGGAACTTTAATATCATATTACTATAGCAAAATATTATGCTGCAATGACTAATCTGACCACCTTTACCACCTTAGTTATTACAATTTTTAAATATTTTTCACCCTAAGTATCTTAAAATATTTCATCAATAGCACAGTCCTATTGTTGCCAGCACACAGTTTTTCATTTTGTTTCTAGAAGAAGGTTGTACTAAACTCTAGCTTCAAATTATAGAAGAAAATGGGATTACCTGCATCAAAACAAACAAGAGCCAATTCCAAAGCCACCGTTTTTAAGATACCAAGAAGCTTTAGGGTAGAATTTAACAAGGTTGACTCACTATACACTATACTAGCAGTTCTGTATGTGGTGGTTTCTGTTAAAAATCACAACTCAAATACTCCGAGAGTACATTTACTTGTACAGTGACAGAGTTATTTCCTAAGACAGAGCATCTGGCAGAAATATCTTAAAAATATACTACAAAAAAACCACAAGAATATTAAACACAAGATTGTTTATGGCTCATGTACCAAGTATGGGGAAACAGAGACCATATGCCATCATTATTGTTTCCTAAATCTGCAGCTTAACTCATAGAATAGCTGAGCTGTGCTGCTAAAATTAGTATTTTATAGGAAGAGATCACTAAACAATACAGAATATAATGGGTCATTTAGATGAAGGTACTATGGAATGAAACTGCCCAGAGAAGAATGAAACCTTTTCTACTTCAGATATTTTGAACATTGCTGTGGACTCCACCAACATGTAGCCTCAAATTGTTCCAGCACTGACCTTGAACTATTTTGCTCTTAAATTATCTATTTAAGTTGCAACACATTAACAGTGTATTACAAAATACAGACCACTGCAGCTCAGCCAATGTGCTACTGCTGACAAAGGGCACATTAAGATGCAGGTCCTATTCCACAGTGCAGGCATTTATACAGAGATTACAGGAGCCAGTTAAAGTTACCCATCTCATTAACAAAGAACATTTAGTCAACATCAGCTGTATGTTATCAGCTAACAGAGATATTCGACTAGGTACAATGATCATCACACTGATGTCTTCCAAAAGAGGTTTCTAAACTTACTTTGGTATTTTAGGTTTTAGTTAAATCAACTTAAAACTCTAGCTTCAAGATACAGTCCCTTGTCAAACAGGTGAACTACAGCAGTTATACAATATAAAACATAAAGAGAATGTCAAACACATACATTAGTGTGGTGTTGTAAAACTGACTTTGCCTGCTTGAAAATAGTGTGCTAGTTCCTAAGCAAAATAATGATAGGACAATTATGAATTTAGTATCTTGTATTTCAAAGATTTGAAAATCTAAAATCTCTCAGGTGTATTAAGTGACTTTGTTGGGTACCTTAGCTATCACCATTTGTCTGGCTACTGTATGGTAACACAGAAAAATACAGATTTGCCTATGCAAATGTTGAGACTGAAGAAAGCAGAAATACATGAGGAATAACTGTACAAATAGGATCGCACAGCTGGTAGATTCAGCAGAAGCATCAGATGGTCATTTGATTGGGAAACATGAGAAGGGACCCTAAAAGGCAGAGGAGAGGAAGTGAAGACACAGCTGGGAGCTATGCTGTCAGCCTGGGAAACACAAGCCCTTCAGAGGCTAGAGAATCTAAGATATATCTAAATATTCAAAATACTGAAACAGTCAATGACAACATCCTCATAATCAAAATTATTTAAGTCACATGAAATCAAAAGCAATTGTTTCAAATTTTAAGTCACATATAACGTGATAACTGTAAGCTTGAAATCAATTCAGACAGCTTTAACTCAGTCACATCTAAGAAGAGGGTCTTACATTTCCACTAAAGACCATAATATCCAGACACAAGTCTGTTGAGTAATGTTCACTGTAAAATACTCCTTATTTTAGATCTGCTGTGCTTTCAAGTAAGGTAAAAAAAACCCAAAAAACACAGAGCTAGCAGTAGGGGGAGAGAAGGATCCAAAAAAGTGGTTTTAGTTCCTGACATGCCATTATGTAGTTTTTATTTTCTTCCTTTTGACCTATTTTGTAGGTTTTCTAGGACTCTAACGTAGCATATTAATGCTGATTCAGTGTTGTCCTTGAACACTGAGAGTTCAGCATACAGACAAGAAGCAGTTTAGATTCTTCCTCCCATATAATTTCTTCAAATGAAGGCTGAGAAATCTCACAGGATAAAACTTGTTTTTGAACAGAAGATATTGAAAAACATGCCTATCTGTTCAAGGACTTACTACTCTCTACAACATTAGTGAATGAAGATCTCTATCCACCCCAAATCTATGTTTTGTGTTTTCCTGAGCCTGTCATCGACATTTTACTGCTTTTTACCACTGAAATTGCTCTATAGATCCTGACATACACAAATTTCAGATATGTGGGGCTGATCATACATATGTGTAATGCATATAACAACTGAAAGCCTCCTTTGTCCTTTGCTTCTTCTAAGACTTCAAAGTAATTGTTTTCCTGAAACAATGCACAAGTCTGAAGGACAGCTACCATTCCTTGGGGTCCGTGTTTTGGTAGAATTGCTTTTAGCTAAAGTCTACTGATATGTACTGCCATATAAAAGTTTTTGCTAGCCTATTATCTCTAGCTAAAAGTCTGATAGCAGAGATCTATCACTGGGGTCTTTTACATGAAGCCGGTGAAGTGATCCTTCGTTAGAGACACAAATAGTTATCTCCTAGCAACTAGATGGCATTTTCTTTCCACAGCTAATTTTAAGGAAATTGTCCTTGAATGTCTATTTCTGCTTGGGGAAAACAAAAAGAAAAGTGAAGACTGAACAAGTTCTGTTCAGTAAAATAAAGACATCAGGAAGTCTCCATGACTGAGTCTAATTTCCTTTATGTTTTTCAGCTTTTGTTTTTCCAGCTAATACCTTATGACTAATGTATCAGAACACATTTTAATGATAATTATGGACAACTTTAAATTCATTTCATCTTTGAGCCAAAGCTATACTTAAACACCAGATGTGATTTGGATATCTTTTACTACCCAAATTAAATCCTGCCTTAAGAAAAATAAGTCACCTCCATACTGAAGTACAACAATATCTTAAGACCCTGGGACAGACTATCCTTGTTCCTCAGTTCCCACACAGGGCACAGCACAGATCCGCAGCAGTGGTAAGAGGACTAAACCAGCCTGATATAAATCAGATATTTTCTAACTTGCAGGAGATTTCTACTATAGCTGCTGTTGCTAAGAAAGAAGGGGGCAGAAATACTTAACTACTGAACTTGTGCAACTTCAACAGCCAGTAGCCACAGGACTGAGTGAAATAATTTTTAAGAAACTCATGAAAAGGAGCAGTACACTAAAATCTCCAAGACCTAAGAGTATCATCCAGCTATGTCAGCAGCAAAACATTTCATCTAGGCTGCCATATCAAATTTTTCTGATACCACACTGAGAAATAAGCTGAAAAATAACACTCTAAGGGATGAAACACACTTGCAAGGAAACAAAACTTCCAAAACCCCCACAGTCTCAGTTCAGCATACAGTAAAAAATACCTCTCTTCTACCAGATGAGCAGCTACTGCACACTTCCCAGTGATTTAAAAGCACGGCTATTAACTAAATGCAACTTGACAGAGGCATCGACTGAGACTCTCACTCTTTTGCACATGTTGAGATTCAAATTATTTGTATTCCATTAGATAGCTTTTAAGCTGGTTTTGACATGCATGTGGAGTTAATCACAGCAACCATATTCAGGATGGTATAGACAGCATGTATAGCTCAGTAGTAGGTTTTCAGGATGAATTATAGAGTGGTAGAGGTTGGAAGGGACCTATAAAGATCATCTAGTGCAACTCCCCTGTTCAAGCAGGTCCATCTAGATCAGGTCACACAGGAACACGTCCAGGTGGGTTTTGAAAGTCTCCAGGGAAGGAGACTCCACAGTGATTAGAGTAAGGCTCTACAGAAGCTCTTCTGAGTGCAAGAATGTCAGAAATACAATATATATTTCTATATCATTACTTGGTACCCTCTCAGTTTTGATACAAAACTACTGCCATTCACAAAAAAAGCATCTTTTTATATAAATGTGCATCTTAACAGGTTCTTTCATTCAATTACCACCACAGAAAGTTTTATTAGCATGAAAGACAAAGTAAAAGACAATAGGTAATTAAAGATGCAGATATCAAGACAAGGTGCTCCTCATCCTCTCTTTCAGCTTCACATCAATTGAATCAATTGGTTCGAGAAGACTTACCAGCTAATTACTGGTTGAGATGGAACAGTGTCTACAGTACATGACAGAGGTTGCTAATGAGTTAACACCACTAAAAAAAAAGAAAAGAATCATGAACCAGATGTTCAGGAAACACTATTTGTACCTTAAGATCTTTAAAAAAAGATTTTTTTAAAGCTGCCCTCTTTACACTTCTCCTTACTGATTGCTTTTTAAGGGTTACGAGGCTTCATTTCTGTTTTACAAGTTAGGAAAGAAAAAACATTTCCTTGTTTTCCTTACTAATTGTTTTGTGATGCCATAGGCTATATCAGTGAGATCAAAGCCAGTAATACAGGAAAATTTAATGACATCCATGACTTCTGCATACGTGTGATCTTGTAAGTCAGCGATGTGACACAAAGGCACTTAGAATAAGAAAAAAAGAAGCCAGAGTACCTGTTTGTTGCAATATTACTGCAAATAGAAAGAAGGGTTTGAATTCTCTTACAATCCATGCAAGTTACACAAAATAAAAGTTTCACTTAGTGAGGAAAAACATAGAAGAAACAACTTGGAAAACATCTTCCTCAAATAATTTTGAGTGACAGAGTTAAATGATGAACGATTTGAGGACCATGAACGTTGCAGCAAACATCTATTCTTCAGATATTTCCTTCCTTTCTAAAGGGATTCAAATCTGACCAACCAGTCTCACAAGATATGGAAGAGATCACAGAGAAAAAGAAAGACTAGGGGACAGTAGACTTCTCTGGACATGATCTAGAGCTGCAACGAGAAGTGAGTTTAATTACTGTTCAATATCAAATAAGAGATAATTTTTAGTTAAAGGGAAGACATTATTGTGTACTTCATTTGGAGACATTTATTCACATCTTTATAAGGCTACCATGTAATAACAATAAATGATGCAAGGAAAGAAATCAAAATAAGAGTACAGAAATAAAGATTAAAGAAAAACAAAGTTTTAAGCTAAAACATAAACCAACTTTGAAAGTATGAAGATTAAATGGCTTTGAATTAAATTGTAAAATGTACTTTTCAAAACTCAATGCAAAATAATTTATTTCTTTCTGAATGAAGGAGACAGTAGAAGGAGCATAAGGAAAGAGGAACAGACAAGTAGCTCAATAACTAGCTATATTTACTTTTATGTGTTTCAACACATGCAGGTTTTTAGCAAGGATGCACAATGAGCATGAATGAGCATTAGTGCTACATACAAACCATGGATTTTCAGAACCTCTTTGTTTAGGGATGGCATTTTGTGCCTTCTGAACCTGAATTTGTAATGTCAATACACTGATTACGTAAATCATTCATTTGAATGAAGTCCAGTGCAATCCCAGCTGTCACTGCTAAGACAGTCAGGCTTTATGAGATTTTCTCTAGCCCCAAAAAAGTAGAAGTCTTAGAATTAATTATGTTTGTTATGAGTTAATTATGGCAATTAACACAAGGATACATCTGACCATGAAGTCACTGTAGTCTCCAGTCTGACAGAAACTAGCATCTGTTCTAATAATCTATTGTAAATTACATACTTAGAAGAAACAGCAGGTTAGCATCTTCATTATAAATAGTCCCCTCTTTTTTTAATCACTAGTGATGTATTTCTATCTAGACATGCACATGTTTAGACATAAATATATACATATTTATGTATGCAAAAATTTACATACATAGTCACATGCATATTTATGTATCCTAGCCAAGGGTAAAGTGCCCTTTCACTTGTAGAGGATACTAAGTCTTTGCATTCTCTAAAGTTGGTTGTAGTTAAATTGCAATATTTGCATGATAACATTCAAGAATGACTCATCCTATGAATAAATAGCAGCCAATGCTTTGCACACTCACTCAGAGAGTCAATGCAAGCTCACTAGCATGTTCCAGCTGAGAATCTGACTCATTATGTCCACACAGACAACCAAATCCGGCAAATTCTCATTGGCTAGACCAAAAGAGTGTAACAGAACACTCTCCTACAATTTACTTTACAATATTGATAGCTTCCCATCTAAAATATTTGGTTTAGTACACTCGGTCTGATGTTTACTTTCAAATAATAAATTAGCTTCTTGATGAAGAATTGGGTTCTAACCCAGAGTGCCTAACAAAAAAAATATTTCTTCTCTATTCTCTATCTGCTCATAGGACAAAAATTTAGTAATGCTATTACAGATCCATTATCACAAAATTTTTATCAAAATCAGAAGCTGCCAATATAGATTCTTCTGTAACATAGTCACCTTCATTTATTTGTATCAAATGACAGTCCACAGCTTTTGTGCATATATACATCATCAAATAGAGTATTTCCAAATAGGAAGTGTTGACTGTGAGCTGGGTGTGCTCAATTTTGTCAGTTTACAGTTCCAGGAAACTGGGACAATGAAGCATTCATTTCAATGACATCACATGATGCTCTACCACATGCAAGACATTCTTCCTGATGAAATCCTAGGTCATCAAACCAATCATTAATAACTTTCAAGGTTTCTTAAAACTATTATAGAACTATAATATGTAACAGGGATAAGTACCAACAATTCTCTAGTGGGTGTTGGGATTAAATTCTTCCCTTCTGGATCTGAAAGTAGTTTACATTGGAAAACCAGTGCTGGAGGACAGGTGGATATTTTGACTGGCATGCACTGCCATACCTGGAGGTCTTATGCTTCATTAAAGCAAAAACTACTCTGATACACACATCTTGTTCTTCATGAGCATCCTGCTCGTATGTTTATTGCACAGGTAAGTACTCCATTGGCTCAATACCACTTTAGTGTTGTCCCATAGCAAGCATCATCAACAACTATATTCTGTATATTAAGTCATATTTCACTAGTGGCATAAGACATTTTCTCTGAGAAGAAAGTCAATTGAAACCACTGTCCAAATTGAATAACGACAATTTAAAGCTAGGAATATAGCTGAGAAACAAAGGCACTGGAACAAATACCACTGCACATAGAATGTCTAGAATAGATCAATACTCCTTTGTATATATGACGTGTAGTACTATGCACAACTGGAAGCACAGTTAAGGTTATACTGACAGCTAGAACTAAAGCTTCCCTCATTGTGGATCGCTTGAGTCTAAGACAGCAATATTACTTTAAAATACTTGGTTTATATTATGTATACACATGTACATTAAAGCACCTTAAAGTTTATACTTCAATACAAAATACTTATGAGAGCATTTTGAGCTCAATTTTTCCGTGATTAACCTGGTACAAAGCTATATGATTATTAGATCATCTGGATCCTTTGTTTACAACTTTAATTTGCCTATTTACTATAGAAACAAATGTAGGAGCAGTTTGTAATATTTATAAATACCTTCTTAAAATTCCACTGAGAAGTCTCAGGAATGAAGTGCTCAAATGGACAAAGAAGCCAGTAGCCATAAGATAAAGGAATGTAGTCCTATTGGCAAAAAGATCCTGATGTAATGACTAAATCTAAACTACTGCCATAAGATGCCCTCATCCATAAAATAAGGAAGCATGCCTTTTTTACATTAAAATGTAAACTAAGACTACATAATAATTGTATTTGAGGCTTGAAATGAGATAGATGTTTTTTTAAATAAGGTTGCAAGATTAAGAATATATTTTACAATAGTGTTAATAGCTTTGAATCAACAATAGAAACCACGCCCCACCTTCCAATGAAAAACAAATTAAGTACACCAAGGAGGAGCTCATGAGGAGGAAACCTTGATTATCCAAGCACACACTGGCCATCTGATATCAGATTCCGGCAATAAGTAGGGTAATTATTTGGATAATTATAGTATTGGTTGCCTAGCACTCCCATATGTCCCATTAAACAAACCTTTGGCATTATAAATAGGCTGTAGGCAAACCTTTCAAAACTGAAGTGGAGATACCTGAACCTTTAAAAGGATGATAAAGCTTAATGAAAGAGGATTGATGGCAACACATGATCCCAAATATCAGCAAAATGACATTCCTCAATCCCTTAGTCTCAGAAAGACACAAAGCAATTTAACACAAATGCAGGCAATTCATGAAAGTGGCATCTCTGCAAATTCAATAGTGGTCTTCACTTTTCTTCAAAAAAAAAAAAACCCAAAACAGACAGTATAACACTTATGAAATAAGATTTCTTGTTACAAAGCCTTTCACAAGAAGGGAAAACTTCTTGTGAAGTTAGTTATTAGGTGTTTCAGTAAAACTCTCACCATTAGAATGAGTTGCTCATTTTATCTTCACTCAGCTGTATCTAGCATTGGTATTAACTGTTGATTTAACTTAGCAGTGGAGACATGTAGTTCAGTGAAAGTATGCATATGTCTGGTGCATTTTGTGGTTTTTTTTCTTCACAGAGGTAGCATCTGCACATTTTGGTAAACAGATCTACCTAGTAGGAGTTTAATTTAAAACTCAGCAACCAGGCTTTGTCCTAACTACTATCTTAATGTAGGATACTGGTATCTTTGTGGCCTTCATAGGTATCCAGACAAAAAACATGTCTGGTTTTGCTGTTTCAAATATGTTTTACTTAGATGTTTCACACCCAAACTTTCATCTTTTGCTTTGTTTCACTTCTTGAAACAGAGGGTTAGAATAGTACAACCTATCTGATTTAGTCTCTGAATTCTGGAACAGTATTGCCTTGTCTACATGGACAACATAACCTCTTTATTCCTCAAATATCTTGCCAGGTTTGGGCACACAGAGTTGTGTTAACTTCCACTAGGAAAAGTTCATTCTGAAGTATGATCTTCATGTTAAATTATTCAGAATATTTTTGCAAAGAAACCTTTGTTATAATACCACACTCTCTTCAAGACATTGTTCCTATAAATTCTGTTAAAAAAGTTAAAAGCATCAATAAATTCTAGAATTACTGAATTGGTGCCTAGGTAGATATTTTGATACCATTGTCAGTGATATGTGTAGAGGTACACTCTTGCAAATAACCAGAAAGCAGCCTTTAAATGGGCTAAGATTTTAGGAGTGCAAATCTTCCCGAAATAAAAAGCACACTGCATCCAGTTTTGCTGAATGAATTGACAACATTTAAAAAGTTGAAAGAAACACAGCATATACGTTGTGTTGGTTGTATGTAGGTAGGAACTATGTATGTAGTCATTATAACAGAACAATTTGAAAGTATTCACATGCTTACACAGTTTCACATCAGCCTGAAATGTTTTGACACCTTTATCTCATGATGCTCAAGTTGCTTTATCAAGAGATGAGGTACAGTTGCATATTCAGAGGGGTCTACCACTGTATCAGCCATTATGGGCTCTAGCCATATGCTCATATGCCAAATGGGAGTCAAACACTCCATACTGGCTGGATATGACAATTACTACCTGATCCAAATGATCTTTTGTTGTCATGTCACAGCACATTGATCATGCAAAACCTGGTAGAGTGCTCTAACCTTTCAGCGTGTTTGGCACAAAGCACTGTCATTATAGCCTGTTTCTATTCAAATGTGGTATTAGGTGTCACTTTTATTTCCTTCCAAACAACTGATGATCCTGGGAACCAAAGCTAGCAACATGCCCTGCTGCATCTGCTGCCATCCTAGCATCCTATGACAGGATTTCCACAAGTTAATCCTTTCTGCATTTCGTTATCTTCAAGATTTCAGTAAAGTGTAGCAAAGCTGTTGTCTTTATTTTCAAGGTCCAATATCATCACTGTGACAAAGTAAACAGAGCAGTTATCTATTTTTATGACTCAACTGAACACTTGCTTGACATTTTCTTCCTCTTCCTAACTAGGGGGAACGTGTCAGGTCAGGACCCGAAAGTACCATTCCTTAAGACTGCCTTGTTACATTGTCATTACAGGTAGGTTCACGAGCCTTTTCTCGACTTTTTCTTGTGTAGCATAATAAAAATAAAATCCCATTTGACAGTTATGTCAGCTTTTCAGAGACATGATGTAACACGCTGAATATAAAGGGAAACTTCTAATGGAATGACTGCTTTCATTTAAGCCTACTTTAGTCAAATCTGAAACAAAGAAATCCCCCCTCACACACACTGCATACCCAAAAACAAGAGAAAGAAAACTCACTTGGACAGGTAAGAGTTTAGATGCCACTGAGTGCTGTAATTCTTACATAACTTCATCTAGCTACTGCTTTCTTTTATAAAGACATTGAATAAAACCAGAAATTGGCAAGAAGCATCATAGAAAACTGGTCGTGTTTTGTCAATACCTCAATTTAACTAAAAAGAAAGTATATCACATTAAACAACTTAATTTTTTTTTTCCAACAACTTGATACATCTCCATGTCTCAGGAAGGAACCAAAATTATCATCTTTTTCATGTAACAGCTGCTTGGATAGTCTTGCAACAGAGAACAACTACTTCGATCAGTAGCAGTGAGTAGCCACTTTAGATCATCTGATATTTAAGAGAAATTCCAGCAGGTCAGAACTGCAAGTTGGGAATGATACTCGCTTCTTTGTGAGTTCGTCTGATAACCCAGGTCATGTCTTTCTTTAAATATGGGCATTTAAATAAATAAACTAATAGACAGAATTTAACAACTTCATTGTGTTATTCAAGGGACTTGGATTTTTCCCCTAAAAAATCAGACCTAAACACAGAAGTAACTAAATGTTGTTAACTTAAAATGATCAAGAATAACATAGAAAAATGAGACAATTAATACAACTGAGAAAATCCAAATCCCCTCTACTAGAAGTAAAAATTGGTGTTTTCTTCACTGTCAAAAGTCAGAAGTATCAAATGAGGCTTAATAGGGAGATTTGGCTTGTTTGAAGAGTAGTAACTGATAGCTTACCAAACATAGTCTGTACACAGCAAATGCTCCTACAGAGACTTTTGCATTTTAGTATTAATGACAGACCTAATGTTCCCCTGCACATGCTAAAGCTTTACCTTTACACAGATTTAAGCACAACTAAAATATTAGAAAATACAAACACTCCATTAGCCTTTCACAGCTACCAGCAGAAATCTAGTGCCTACATCTTACCTATCTTTTTAATCCTTAAAAGTCTGAAAGCACAGTTAGATACTCTGAAGACCATTAGAGGGAAAGACGTATTTACCACTGCAGGTGCTTTAGGCAGGAGTCTAAACCAGACACATTTTCTGGCAATGATGATACTATGAGATTTTTTTTGGACACTTATAACCTTACTTGTTTGAGGGAGTCCTACATAAATAATTTATCTACATAATCACCATAACTCCATTGTTTCAATTCACCCACACAGTCAGCAATTGTAAGAAACACCCAGCTACTGCATCTGCAGAGCTCTGCATGGACAACATGCTTCAAAAGTTCTGCTTTTGCTGCACAGTGGCTGAGCACCACAGAGCTGACTGGGGAAAGGGTATACACAGATAAACATTACTGACCAAATATAACGCAGAATAACCACATCTTAAATACAAGACCAGAATTATGTTGGAAAATTCATTCTTTTGGTTCAGGGACATGCCCAGAGTGGAGAATTAAACTAAAAATGACGACAGGTTGCTCAGCTGTCCTTCTAGTCATTTAGCATTGTTAGAAACCCTCCACAGATTAAAAGGGCTTTAACTTGCTTTCTAGAAGCTTTTATTTCAGAGTTTGAGGAACTGTTGACAGAGGAACTGTTGACAGTTAGCCCTTGAACTTCTTTCCTTGTATTCTTTTTCTCTCCACCCTAATTTGAGGCTTGAATTACAAGCTATATAGACATCACATTCCTTACATTAAAAAAAAAAAAAACCCACACAACTGAACAAAAAAAAAAAAAACAACCTCCAAAAAAACCACAAATTCAAACTAACTAGTTTCAACACAGTAACTTCATTGTACTTACTAAATTAGGTCCTTGCTTTGTACTCCAATACTCTCCAGGAACCTCCTTTCCCCTAAACAGCTTTTAAATAACACATCAACTCACCCTTCATCTGGAACTGGTGAGATAATTAGAATCAAGGAGGTTAATCAGAATCACATGCTTAAATTTCCATTGTGAGGTGTTTTTTTGTCACCACAAGAGTGTAGTCCTGTTTTCGCCTCTTCAATAACTCCTGTAATATTTCCCTCTAGCCACGTATAATTAAACCACAGAAAGTAGCTTGAAAGAAAATGGCCTAGTTGATTAAAAGTTTGCTATGAGCTAGCAACATGCCCCTCTGGCAAAGGCAGCCAAGAGCTTCCTGGGTTGCTGAATGTTGATAATAGGTCAAAGTAACGGCCCTTCTCTTCCGTTCAGCTCTGGTGAGACATTTAGATTTCTGGGATCCTTGGTATAAGAAGTAATCACATATATTGAAGCAAATCTTAAAAAGAGTCCAAAAATGATTAAGAGACTGAAGCACCTCTCAGATGAGGTCCAAATTGAGAGAGCTTGGAGTCATCAGCTTTGAAAAAATCTGATGGGGACAGGTAAAGAAGATGGAGCAATACTCCTTTCAGAGGTGCCCAGTGACAAGTCAAAAGGCAATAGGCACAAATTGAGATGAAGGAAATTCTTTTTAAATGTAAGAAAACATTTTTCTTGTGAAGGTAGCCCTGGCACAGGTTGCCCAGAGAGTCTGTGGAGCCTACCCTTGCAGATATTCAAAACCTAATTAGTCATAGTCTTAATCTAGCTGACCATGCTTTGAGCAGAGGTGTTGAATTAGATAATCTTATGAGGTCCTGGACAAACTCAATCATTCTCTGATAACTTTCATATTATAGTATGGCAACTTTGAAAAAACTCCTTCTGTATAAATATAATAAATGTGAAATATACCAAATATAACAAATCTCTATAGATGACAGTGGAAAAAAAGTGTTTTTTACACACAAAGAACTGATCTTTCAAGTATTTTTTGTACTTCTTAAGATAGAAAAGTCAAACAAGTATGATTTTAAAGGAAATGACAGAAAAATGTCTATTTTTAAGCCTGGAAGAGAATATTAAATTAGCAGTCATATGATGAAACAAAGCTGTTCAGCTAATAATCTTCTCTCCTGAGATTTCCAAAATTAATTCTCTCTTTCATGAAATTCAACTCTGCAAGGATTATTCAATGCGAAAATGCATTTGAACTTGCAATTGAAAAATTTCTCTGAAGGTTTCTCTTAAGCATTTCTAAGGTTGGGTTCCCTTATTTCTCCTGTATCATAACCCAACAGAGAGTGCAAAATAGCAGGCAGTTGCCTGTGTAATTAGAGAAGCAGGAAAAACACATTCAAAATTACAGCTAGGTTGTGACATTACATGATGTGATTTAGCTTATTCTGTTTTTCACTTGATGATGTCCATTTAATAAAATGTAGAACCATCTTGGGAAGTTATGTCTTTTAAGAAATCTATAAATATAAAATATATATTTATAAATATATATAAAGAATGCAACCTTTACCACTATCACTGTAGAGTATTGGTGCCTGAAAAAATAATTAGTTCAGGAGAGATTTAGTGTTCAAATCTCTAAGTAGCACAGACTGTTTAAGTCTTCTTATTGAAGATCCAAAGCCTGAACATTTGAAAATGATTCTAAAATAAGAAGAGTGAAACTATGTATTCATAGACTTTGCTTGCTTTTATGTGTTTCAATGGCTGAGAATAAATGACTTATTCCTGTCTGTGTTGAAGTTACTGGCAAATTTCCCCTTATCTGTAATGACAGGAGGGACAGTCACTGTGAGTCTCCACAGATAAGAGTTATTCATTGCAATAATGCAATGTGAGTCACTGTGGAAAAAGACCAAAGAGGTTGCTTGTATCAAGAACACACAGCCAGACTCTTTGGTGGCTGTTCCTCTGCAAAAGCCCTGTGACATGCACTGTCACTTTTCTGTGAAAGTCAGTCCTCTTCAAAGCCCGACTGCCAGAATGGCACCTCACAGGCAGACAATCCAAGATTCAAATATTTTAGTGGGGCATCTAATGTCTGTCTTCTTTCCTTTACAAAAGAAATTGGCCATATCAAAATAATTAGTACTTTCATATTAAAAGGACATATTCTAATACTGGCCTCTAAATTCATGCTGCACAAGAACCCTGTTGCCATGATTTGTGTATATTACCTTCTTATAACCACTTGCTGAAAACATTTTTGTGCATGGTAAGAAAGCAGACAGAGGCTCAACTCGTCACAATCTGTGTTTTATAGTTATTAAGTCTGATGAGGCAGTACGCTTTGTTCTTTTGGAAAGCTGTGAAGCATGTATGTATCCCACTAACATTCCTGACACTTGCTTTTATCCAGGAAGATAAAATACTTCTTTCTAGTGCAGGTAGCTCTACAGCTTCACATATTCCAGGAGCCTGATATAATGCAATCATCACAACCGGCATTTACAACCGAAGCAGATATGTGTACTCTAGACTGTTTTGGTGGTTTTCACATGGATCATTTATATTGAAATGCCAATGTTTATTTAGGCTGCACATACTTGCTTCTGAAAGCACCCTGGTACATACTTGTACTGACTGTTTAAAATAGGGTATAAACTCAAAATGCATTAACTGGAAACATTTCTGTTTGCCTGAGAACAATATATAATTTCAAGCAGTTACGCTCCCTGAAGATAATTTAAGGTTATTTTAAAATTTTAATGACTAATGGACAAATAAAATTCAGACTATGTTATTTATTTCCTTTTTTTTCTTTTATGTAGAGTTTAAATATGGAAAGATAATCTAAAAAAATTAAAATTACATATAGATAGCAAGTTCTTTTCTGTGTTATATAGAATCATAAAGTTTGGAAAAGACCTTTAAGATTCCTGAATACCACTGTTAACCCAGCATTGGCACATCCATCACTAAATCATGTGCCTATGCACCACATCTGCAGGTCTTTAAAATACCTCCAGGGATAGTGACTCAATCACTTCCCCCAGCAGCCTGTTCCAATGCTTGACAACCCTTTTCCTGAAAAAAAAAAAAAAAATCCTAATATCTCATGTAAGCCTCTCCTGTCCTATTGCTTGCTACCTGGGAGAAGAGACCAGCTCCCACCCTGCCACAATCTCCTCTCAGGTAGCTGCAGAGAGCAACAACCTAGTTCACTCATGGCTGTCCCACTGCCTTTCAAATTGTTATGCTGTGAACATTTTATTCTTGAAAGTTTTTTTTTTTTTTAAAGGGTATTCAGTGAGGGGGAAAAGGGATGACCACTATGAAGACATCTCTGCTAATGCCCTCAGGACAAGTAGAGTGCTGGAGTTGAATAAGGCAGGCATGACTCAGATGCTCTCCGTTGGGGCAGGACTCCAGCTGATTCCCATCATCACTATAAAAGAGGACAATTCCTTCATCATCTCTCCTGATGAAGAAATACTTTACCTTTTCCTTAAGGCTGCTTTGCTAGTGGTGGGCAGTAGGTGACTCTGCCAGTAAGATTGAATGCAGCTGCTTTAGAAAAACTATTTTGGAGCTTAAATAGAAATCTTTAGGCGTATCATCACCTAAAAAGTATCTTCATTGACGAAATATGAAGTAGCAGTTCAGATATTACTACAACAGAAATAAAGAGTTCCGTTTGTTTCACTATGGCTTTCAGTAATTAGCTTTTAAATCTTTAAAAGCTAAAATTTTCTTATTGCAATGCAATTACTATAGTTGCTACATTACCCTCATAATGGAATTCCATTTACAATATCATCTATAGAAAAAGATGTTTTATCACTTAAAGGTCAGTTAATTCCAAATTTTCCTGTTCCATATTAAAAAAAAATTAATTAGAACAAAGTAATTTGAGGCCTCTTACAATTCCAGTTGTCAAAATATCCTAAAGTTCTGTGAAACCTACTTAATGAACAATTAGTTATTTTATTTGAGTAGATGTCCTGGACATGAGTAAGAGATAGTTAATTTAAGAGAAAATATTTTATCTTTCCTGCTTGATCAACTACTGCATTGCATACTTTATATCACTATCAGGAGATTTGGAAACATATTTTTCAAAGTGCAGGATATAATAGTGCAGGAATAAATAAATGCACATGCAAAACAGCTGCTGTGATAAGAATTCTCCACAAATGACCCTTTAAGACACAGTCAGAAATAGTAGATTTCTTGCTCTTGACAAGAGTAACTCCTAACCCTTAAACAGCGAGCTAGCATGTCTTCAGCAATTCAAAACACCAAAAAGGTTAACTGACTAGTTCTAAGCAAGTGAGTTACAGATATTTAGAGTCTACTTTTGGTTCAACATTGTGATATGGAGGAACTGTATATTTAAAAGAAAGTAAGACCAGGTTAATGCTGAATAAATTAATGATGAACAATTAGAATACAGTTTCTATAGGAAACACTTTTTCTAAAATGAAGCAGACTTCTGTCAGACTCCCTGTCTCTGAGTGACTGCTGAAATACTATGAAGACTAAATAAACATATGGTGATGAACTCTAGGTAAACTAAAAAGAAATAGTCTTCATACTTACTAGACATTGTTTGAAAGTATCTTCAGTCCATACTGACCTGTTGTATAAATCTACCTATAAAGCAGATTGATTATGACATTTGGAACTCTCTAACCATAGCAGATAAATATACTGGAGAGCTGAAAGAAGACCTAACAAAAACCATTCTGTAACAGAGTAAGGAAATATTGCATATTTCAGTGTGTGGAAAATAAGAATGCCTTTTCTGCTGGATAGCCTACTTAATTTCACCTCTTTATCACTAAATGGCTAAAGGAAGATTAGGATGTCTAGAGAAAGACCATGGTATTTTTTTCAGTTGCTATCCCAGTAAAAGAAAAGGAGATAGGGAAGGACAGAATTTGTCTAAAAATCGTCAGGCATAATCTCTCCGCATTTTTGCTCATGATGAAGAGAGAATTCTGCATTTGGGAATAACTATGCAGATCTAATGGCTCCTTCATTCAGAAAGGATAATGAAAGTCCAGTAATACCCTCAGAGAACTGTAGAATTCCTATAGTTTGTAAAAGATTTTTGTCAAATTCCCCAGTTTGATTGCATTGTATGATGGCATGACCAGTTGGTTAGATGAGAGGAGAGCAGTGGATGTCATCTACCAGCAAGGCTTTTGACGACATCGCCCATAACATCCTCATAGGAAAACTCAGGAAGTATGGGTTGGATGAGTGGACAGTGAGGTGGATTGAGAACTGGCTGAATGACAGAACCCAGAGGGTGGTGTTTGATGGCACAGGATCTAATTGGAGGCCTGTAGCCAGTGGGGTTCCACAGGGATCAGTTCTGGTGCCAGTCTTGTTCAACATCTTCACCAATGACCTAGATGAGGGGACAGAGTGTTCCCTCAGTAAGTTCCCTGATGACACCAAACTGCGAGGACTGGCTGATTCCCCAGAAGGCTGTGTCATTCAAAAGGATCTCTATCAGCTTGAGAGTTGGGCAGAGAGGAACCTCATGAGGTCCAGCAAGGACAAGTGCAGAGTCCTGCATCTGGGAAGGAACATGCACCAGTACAGGCTGGGTATCACCTGCTGGAGAGCAGCTCTGCACGGAGTTCTGGTTGATAACAAACTGACCATGAGCCAGCAATGTGCCCTTGTGGCCAAGAAGTCCAATGGCATCCTGGAGTGCACAAAGAAGTATGTTTCCAGCAGACTGAAGGAAGTTATCCTCCCTCTCTACTCTGCCCTGATAAGGCCATATCTGGAGTCCTGTGTCCAGTTCTGGGCCCTCCAGTACAAGAGTGATAGAGAACTTCTGGAGAGAGTTCAGTAGAGAGACACCAAGATGATCGGGGAACCCAAGCATCTTTCTTATGAGGAAAGGCTGAGGGAACTGGGGCTGCTTAGCCTGAGAGAGGACCATATTAGTGCTTATAAATACCTCAAAGGTGGGTGTTGAGAGGATGGGGCAACTTTTTTTCTGTAGTGCCCAGTGACAGGTACAAGCTGGAACATGGGAAGTTCCACTAAAACACAGGGAGTAACTTCTTTTCTGTGAGGGTAAGGGAGCCCTGGAACAGGCTGCCCAGGAAGGTTGTGGAGTCTCCTCTGGAGGTTTTCAAAACCTGCCTGGACATATTTCTGTGCAAACAGATTAAAGTGAACCTGCTTTAGTAGCTTTTGAGTTGGACTAGATGATCTCCAGAGATCCCTTCCGATCTCTACAATTCTGTGATTCAGTGTGAACTTCAGAAAACCTGATTTTAGATATTACCTTGTCATCAAATGTAATATTGACAGTCCTACCAACCAGTCCATTCAGTATGGCAGGGTCAGATCACACACAAAGAGGTTCATATATTTAAGAATTTGGATCATACCTGCAAAGCTGTTCAAAAAAGACAAAAAAACATAGTGTGAAACTATGGTAGGATATGATTTCCTGAGTCTTCCTTTCTCTGCTCCCCCTCCCCCCACCTCACCTCCTCTTTCTTGCATTCCTCCATTCAGCAACCTTTGTTTTATCTTTGGCAGATGCTTATGACAGACTAAAGGTCATGCAGGCCACTCTCAGAAGATTAAAAGGCAAAATATTTCATTCAATCTTTTAGAACTCTTTTTTTTATATATTGTTATTATATTCCTTGTAATTTATGAAATTTAACTTCGTCCTGAACAATTTATCAGCATACTGAGATGTAAAATAATATCTGTTAAATTAAAATGATAAATATTCATTTATTCACCATCTGATAAAGTATTAGAAATGTAATTAATTTCCCAGAGATATGCATGAATGTATTATACTAACTGAATGGTTTAGAGGGACCTTTAGAAAAGATTTAAACAACTGTTAACTGAAAATTCCAAGAACATGATCATTGTATTTTGAAAATATAGTATTGGTGTGTGGCAAGATAGATAAATGTTTTTTATACACCTGAAAACAGGGAATATATTAAGAGACTTACAATTTCATTTTGCATAATTTTGAGCAACTGTAATGAACGAGCAAGCACTAACCTTCTAGCATGAGTTTGTCACTTATTGAATTCCTCAGTAGTTTTAATCTGTTTAAAAATCACTATATAATAGCATATACTGAACACTCCTCACCTACATTCTTTCTTTCCTGTGTTGGGCAAAGTTTAATGGACTTATTTGTGGCTAATGAGAAAGAAAAAGCATTCAAGAGACTTGGATGTAGTAACTCAGTAATGAATGAGGTTTAAGCAAACATGGAAACTAACCCTCAGTAACCTACCCATGTTTTGAGTTCATTTTGCTCTTTCGATATGATAACTTTACTCAGCTCTAAATATGCAGAAAGAATACTAGGAGAGAGTTGCACCCTATATCCTTTAAAGCTGTATTGGCCACAGGTGATATACATGGGAGTTTTGTTCTGTTCAGTAAGGTGATTTGTTAAGCCTTTTTTCTACTTATAATCATTAGGGATTTAGGATCATTAGGGAACATATATCAAATAAAGTCCAAATAAAAATGAGAAGTACAATAAATGAAGAATAAGTAGCAGCCATTTCAGGGAGCTGTTGAATATTTCATTGTCTATTAAATTAGATGTAATTGCTATTAAAATGTGAATTCCTTGCAAAGAGAGGCAATAATATTGTATTTCAAACACAGATAACCACAATGTTGATTTACAAATAATTTACATGTATAATATTATGTTAAAGGCAGATTTTAAAAAAATAATTCAGAAGTTAAAAAAGAAAACGAAAGTTGTCTAGAATTCTAGAAGACATTTGCTATACAAATGTAAAATGCAGTTTGGTGGTTTTTTCCTCCCTCCGATTTTTTTCTTATTTAATGCAAAGGCCACAAATCCTGATACTTTATAGAAAAGTAAATATTCTATCATTGAACTGTTAGCTGAAGGCAATTGAAAAAAAAAAAAAAAAGAACAGGAACTGAAAATAAATTAATGTTTTTTAGAATGAAAAACCCCTACTGTACCCCTAAGTACTGATTAATTAAAAATTCAGTCTGGAAGGCTGGTGGCTTAAGAGGATTAATAAAGTTATTCACACCTTTTTCTAACATAGATGATTTCCTCCAAAATGAGTCCATTAGCATATAAAAGTGCTACCTATCTTGTTACTCTTTGCAACCCATACAGAAAGAAGTGATCCAAAACCCATGTGTATGTCCTTTTCTCCACTGAAAGTATTCAATTAGGAAAAATATTTGGTCCAAGATTTAACAGTCTTTTTATCATTCAGTAGCCCTTTGCACCCTACTCTCGTGCTCTGTTTCTCTAATAATTAATCCCTAAGTTGTATTAGGAAACATTAGCCTAGAGGTTATTGGATGGACATCTAGGTTCATCCAACACTTGCTAGTATTGAGAATGAATCTTCAGTTAAGATATTTGTCTGCAGCTTGATTAGACTGATAAAGAATAGTAACTATCAACATTAAGCAATGCCTCTTTGGAATTCTGGAATGTATATTTTTTCACTGTGTTTGGAAGTCTTTCATTTATAGAATTCACTGGATTTGAGTCCAGCTTTCTGTGAGTTTCCAGCAGTCTCGTAACTTTTACCTTACGTCTGGAATATTCGCTATCCATGTTATTGCTAGGAAAGCAAATGCTCAGGTAATATTATCCAATATGCTAAGCACAAGACTGTGGCAACATACTTTTAGTACAGAAGTAGTAGAATTTGCTTAAAGAGTCACTCTCCTCACTGGACCTGGTTGGAAACAATGTGCCTGTAGAGTTTTGAGTACAAACAAGGAGTTAAATATTATTTTTGCTGAAATAAATTGTCAATGTTGTACAAATATAGTTCTATATGTTAGTTTCATTGAGTATAAGGAAGTTATCTGTTCTGCAGTTTTATTCGAAGCAGTAAGGTAAAGCATATTAAAGTGACCATAGACCTAACATCTTTATTCATTTGGCTACTCCGAAATATTTTTAATTATTCTTTATCTGTGAGCAACAATTATCACAAAGGCCAGCTTCATAAATTCACATACTGAAAATAGCCTTACATTTAGCACCATGATTTCTTTTACAAGTGCTGCAAAAACATTTATTACATATTGGCAATAATTTTACCTATTATTTTAGATCCCTTTCTATTACAATTTAAATCATTCAAATCCTTTGAGTACAAAACCAATGAATTTCAGCAGATCATTTGCAGAAATTTTATGCCATATACCCTATTTATACTTTGATAGAATCAATTTCTTTATAAAAACACTTAAGATGGTTACCTAAATCTTTCCTAAAGTTTCAACATTGTCCCTAGGATTGTCTTCCAAACACAGCACAGTAGAAAAGAAGATTGTAACGTGAAGCTAGATTTTAGGTTACAGAACTGTGTCTCTTTACTAATATGAAACTGTGAATAAACATAAGCTCCACATCAATGTGATCTCTTTGTTTCTCAGGTGAGAGTTGGATGAGCACAGCCTGGAGAGCCTGTGGCACTGCTTTGCAACATATAAGGCTGATTGCTGTGACAATGACTTGAGGGATGGAAGGATGTTTGTGCTCCATTTACTCTGCCCAGTCAGTATATGTTCCTTTCAGTACAAGGAAAAGAGAAAGTTAGGATAAACTACTCAGACAGAAACTACTAGACTCTGAATGGCTGTCAGTGGCAGACATTGATTGGAACAGAGAGTATGTGCATTATATATCTACAGAGACATAACCAGACAATATTATCAAAATCTCATTTCCTCAAGGTGGAAAGAAAATATTCTCTGGTTATTAGCAGTCCTCCACACCACACAGAAAGCTTGGTCGATGTAACCTGTTAGGTGGCAAAATGCAGCAAACATTTCCTTATTTCTTCACTGAAGCAAGTCTTAGATGCAAACAGCAAAAGGGATAAAGACCCATTTAAGTTCACACAAATGCTTTTCCTAGGGCTTACAGTTTCAAACACAAATTCATAAAAATTAAATCAACTACTTACAGCCCAGTCTGATCAGAAACTTGCATACATTAAGAAATCAGTTTTCATTTCTGAGGTCAACATTAATTACACACCTGCTGCTGCCTGTGCAATATTTTCAAGTAAGTAAAAAAGCAGTAAGCACTCCTCATACTATTGAACCAAATAACCAAATTTACTTAGCATATTAACAAAGTCATATTCTAAAAAGCACTACTTGTAATGGATATAAAATGAAAGTTAAACACAGAATACAAACAGTTATTCATATTCTTAATTGTAATACAATGCAATATAAGGTAAGATCTAAAATCTACACCTCTTTGTGTTTTTTCCATAGTATTTGTAGGCAATTAAAAATAAAATATAGTAGTTCATCATTTGGTTTAATTTACAATGCTGCAATCCAGATTAATTTAAGCAAACCAGGCTGATGAAAAACAAAAGACATTAAGGAAGAATTCGATTGAGTACTGTGTGACATTAATATAAGACATCATTTTAAAATAAATTTTCTTTTAAAAAGTTATGATTTGTCTTTTGGCAAGATAAGAAAACAAAACTGATAAATTTCTAGTTTAATTCTTTCAGCTCATAATTGTTTATATTTTTTTCATTTTATAAGCTTTAATCCAAGACTCCAGTTAAAAGGAGAATAGGAAGAAAAACTGCTTCTAGTATCTTTATTAATCACTACATGTTTCCGAAAATACAGTTTTTCTAGCTACCAGTTCACTTAAGGTTCTGTAATGTGAGATCAAGAAAAAATTTACTAAAAGTAATTCTTATTTCATATTCAAATGCATAAAAAATTACTCTTTCCTACCAATTATTTCAAAGTATGCTATGACAAGTCTATTGTACTTGCTTTAAAAACTTGAAAGGTAGTCATAACTATGAATCATATTTTCTGGGAAGTAATAAACACAGCTCTCAAGTCATAACTTTAGGTTACTTTTAAAACTGATCCTACTCTTTTGCCACCAAAAATATTGAATCATAGAGGTATAATATTTATTGAATATGTTACATAGAATTGTACAGTTACCACTAAATAATGCACTTAGCAAAGTGTTAGCATAGTGACTTACTTTTTAGAAGGTATGGCCTGATTTATATGTAACTCTTGATATGATATCTTTTCAGTGATACTCCAAATATGTAAAAACATAGTCTCTTTGTGCCAAGAACAGATAACTTTTAATAGTTTCCTTTTTGTTTTATTATTTTTGTCTTATAACATGATCATTGACACCTATCCAAGTTTAAATCCACAGATACAGTTTTGGACGGCACAAGGAAACAATATGCAAGTTTTCAAATGCAAATGGGTGTAAATAATCACTACAGAATTTTAAGAGATGATTTTTGCTAGAGGAATGTATGATGCTTTCATTTTCTATTCTCTTTCATCCTAGTAGCTTTTGCTCTGAAAATCTATGTTTCCAGGCAATAACAAGGGCATAAAGTTATTTTCTGCAAATTGTGCACTTCTAGCAATCTTTGTTTCACTTAAGCATCTCTGCTGAGGTGGTTGTATAAGCATTTTCTGATTATAGATCAAAGTGTTAGTAGTTCTAATACATGTAAAGGCTACAATACAGTGCACTGTTGTGCTAGGTCTTCTCCACCAGCTTCTTATTTGACTTAGACTCTACTAACACCATTAGAAAAAGAGTAAGACAACCCTTAACAGCAAATAGGTAGGTACAAAATAGAGGAGGAAAAAAAATAATGGAAGGAGAAGCATTTTATCTTTTGAATGAAACATACAGCTCTTCGTATCTGGCTCTTTCCCCCAGCTCTTGGGTTCAGATCCACCTTCAACCCAGCTGGGCCAATTTGATGCCTCTGCCATCATTATTTAAGGATGTGAGTTTGAAGTGCTTGGGAGGAGGTGTAGCACTGGTATAAGATGAAGGTGACTAGGTAGATCCCCACAGTAAGAGAAGGAAGGAAGGAGGAGATGATCCTTCTGCAATCTGTGGCAAGAATGCAGGCTGAGTAGCCTCCTCTGTTTTGTCCGGGACCATAAGTGGCAATTAAGCCCTCCCTGTCCTTTAGGAATTCTCAAGTCTGTGGTATTTGAGTCTAACCATGGTCTTTTATCTCTTGATGGGCTTAAACCATGACACGGTTTGGGGCAGCACATATAGATGGAAAGTCTGGTATCTTCACGGCACAGCTAGTGAAATTTGAATTATATCCTTATAACTAGCTGAACAATGCTCCAAAAGGGCAGATGCAACCAGATTTCATGTTAAAACACATTGATAATTTAAGTACAATCACCATAACAGATCAGTATGAAGACTATGCTCCTCTCCCAGTATACTTATCTAGCAAATGGGAAACTTATGAGACAAATTAGATAGAATATTTGTTGGATTATACAACCTTAAGCAAGCTGTGTGTATTAGCTTTTTAGAAACTACTGCTCTTAATCTATAACAGTTTCTTTTTCTGTGAATCAAAAATTAATTATTTGAGTAAACAATAATTAGAGTTGTAGAAATATGGGAAAATCATGTCTTTTCACTCTCTAAATACTAATCTATAACTCTACATAACTATAGCACTCTACTTCTTCACTTGTAAACTTGATTTTCATGTACTTGGAGAAATGACCATAAATCTCTCAGCTCTCAAGAAAGTGTAATGAAGCAGTTGATAACCAGACTGATTTTCTTGATAGCTGATTTCATCTTCATAACTTAAGATTTGAAAAATACACCTGTATATTTTCATATCAGCTGATGACTTCTCACATTGTTTGTCTTCAATACACTTTTGACCCATTGCAAGGAGTACAATCTGTTGAATTTATGTTGTTTTTCTAGCTTGATTTTAAGTTTTACGTCTGTGCTGATTTTGACTGGGATAGAGATAATTTTCTTCACAGTAGATAGTACAGGGCTCTGATTTGGATTTGTGTTGAAAACAATGTTGATAATACAGAGATGTTTTAGTTAATGCTCAGCAGTGTTTACACAGTGGCAAGGCCTTGTCTGCTTCTCACCATTCCCAGCCCTGCCAGTGAGTAGACTAAGGGGGTACAAGAATTTGGGAGGGAACACAGTTGGAACAGCTGACCCCAAGTGACCAAAGGGAATCTAAATCATTCCCAGAAATGTAATTACATCAAGTTGAAATAAATTACTTTACCTGAGAAGTATTTTTCATGAATGCTATATGAATATTGAATAATGTTTTCTGATTGTTTAATGCTTACATTTGTTCATCTTGTGTATTACATAAAATTAGGAGCTATAAGAGAAATAACGTTATAAGAAATTTTTTTCAAAAGGGAGCGTAAGTGGAAGAGTACCAATATCTGTGGCTTGATAAAGATTGTGTTTGTTCTTTTTTTTCAGTACATGTTCTTCTTGCTTGTAACAGATGCAAATTCAAAAGAACTTAAACACAAATGTAAAAAGTTGGTAATTCTTCTTGGTTACCACTTACCTCTATTACAGTTGTGTGTTGGACTAAACCAGTGACAAAACCATGTTTTGGAAATATTAGCTACAAAAAAGCAGGACAAAGTTTCAAGAGGTACTTGATACTGACATTTATTGCTTATATGCCCTGATTTTTATGAAGTATATAGTTTAAAATAGAAATATTTTCTGAGCTTTCTCGGACCAACTTCACCTCAAAGGGGCTGTTTAGTTTGGAGAAGAGGAGACTGAGAGATCTTATTAACATTTACAAATATCTAAAGGGTGGGTGTCAGGAGGTTGGGACATCCCTTTTTTCTATAGTAGCTAGCAACAGGACAAGGGGTAATGGGAAGAAGCTGGAACACAAAAAGTTCCACTTAAATATACGAAAAAACTATTTTACTGTGAGGGTGACGGAGCAGTGGCACAGGCTACCCAGAGGGGTTGTGGAATCTCCTTCCTTGGAGGTCTTCAAGACCTGCCTGGACACGTTTCTATGTGACCTGATCTAGGTCAACCTTCTTCTGCAGGGGGGTTGGACTAGATGATCTCTAAAGGTCCCTTCCAACCCCTACCATTCTATGATTCTATGAGAGGGTAGGTGCATGGTGTTGCAAATGAAGAAGTATGTTGTTCCAGTTTTTGTATTACAGAAAAAAATCAAGCAGACTCTTTATCCAATGCACAACTATACTTTGAACAGAAGCTTTCAGCTTGGTAAGGAAAAGTAATCCTGACAAAATCTAGCAGCAATTATTTTCAAAATTATCAACATTATATTACTAAGTTTATTTTTTAATAATTATATTGGTTAATACTGAGCAGTTTTGAAAAAATTTGGAATCCCTTTTGCACATGGACTGCATTATCAAACACAAGCAGTTTCGGTCCTTAAGAGAGGATAGAACAGATGATAGGTTTTAAAAAAAACACTAGACAGTAAACAAAACCAGAAGCATCTTTAACATATCCTAATTT
Organism: Colius striatus; assembly: GCF_028858725.1. Taxonomy (NCBI): domain Eukaryota; kingdom Metazoa; phylum Chordata; class Aves; order Coliiformes; family Coliidae; genus Colius; species Colius striatus. Next base: position 68,571,222 of record NC_084761.1, on the reverse strand, counting down.
AGCAATTTTTAACCATCTTCAAGCAACAAATACATTTCAATTTCCAAGTGCTCAAAACACATATAATCTTAATAAGTTTTCTAGTTATTTTCAGATTATCCATTATATTCAGTATATTATGCATGTAATTGTAGAAATATAAAATCATGTATGATTTTCACAGGATTATTTTTCATTACCCTGGAAAGACTAGAGAGAATTATTTTTACAAAAATATATGAATATTCATGCACTTTAACATGACAAGGTACTTGTCATTTTAAAGTGTTCTTAAGGCTACTGGTATTTCAATATTTACCATAAGATGTATGGGAAAGCTGTGGAATAACCGTCTTACATTTAAAGCTTCTCGGTGAAATTAGGGAATAATGAAAAATCATTTCAAAGAAAAGAAATGCAGGAAATATTTCTGTTCTGTTTCAAAGCAAAAGCTATTTGATCCTTAATATGTTTATAAAATAATCAATTCCCTCGTTTATTTGTAGATGTTTCTGAGATAAGTGGTGCAGTTGACAAGCCCAAGGGATGGAATGCCATTCCAAAAGACCTAGGCAAGCTCAAGAAGTGGGCCTATTAAACCTCATGAGCTTCAACCAAGCTAAGTGCAAGGTCCTGCACCTGGGACAGGGCAACCCTCAGTATCAATACAGGTTGAGCAATTAAAGAATTGAGATCAGTCCTGTGGAGAAGGATTTGGTGGATAAAAAGCTGAACATGAGCTGGAAATGTGCACTTGCACTGCAGAAAGCCAACTGAATCCTGGGCTGCATCAAAAGAACCATGGCCAGTATGGCACGGTAGATGATTATGCCCGTCTACTGTGCTCTGGTGAGTTCCCACCTGAAGCACTGTGTCCAACTCTGGAGTCCTCAGCACAGGAATGACATGAACTTGTTGGAATGAGTCCAGAGAAGGGCCACAAAAATAATCAGAGGGATGGAACACCTTTCTAAACAACTAAACACCAGTTGTTTAGCCTGAAGAAGGCTTCAGGGAGACCTTTGTGTAGCCTTTCAGTACTCAAAGAGGACTTAGAGGAAAGATGGGAGACAAACTTTTCAGTATGTTGCAATATGAAAAGAGGGAATAGTTTTAAACTAAAATAGGGTAGATTCAGACTAGATGCAAAGGAAGAACTGTTTTTAACAATAAGGGTGGGGTACCACTGGAACAACTGGTAAATGCCTCCCCATGGAAACATCCAAGGTCAGGATGGATGGGGCTTTGAGCAATCTGGTCTAGTTGAAGATGTCCCTGATCATTGCAGGGAGCTTGGTGTTCTGGTTTAGCAAGGAGCAGCTTTTGGCTTATTAACAGGGGGAGCGGGTTGCAGTGAAGACCCGGTAAAGACTTTGCGGACCCTCCCCCGGCTCCTGGGTTCACACCCACCTCCGGCCTGGCTGGGCCAATCTGGCGCCTCTGCCATCACTATTTAGGGGACGGGAATTTGGAATGCGAGTCAGGAGGTGTAAGAGGGATGCAAGATGGAGGCGACCACGCGGACTCTTCAGCCAGAGGAGGAGGAAGGAAGGAGAAGCAGTAGACTGGAGACCCTTCTGCAAGCCGTGGCGAGAATGCAAGCTGTGCCCCTGAAACCTATGGAGATCCGTGGCAGGACTGAGAGCCACCAGCAGCTCCATGTGAGTGAGCCCGGACGGGTGAGGGACTGTGTGGGGAGACGGCCATGGGCCAGGCTGTGCTGGAGAGCCTGTGTGCCGCAGAGCAGCCCCACACGAGAGGCAGAGAGGAGCTGCAGCCTTTGGAATAAATGCGCATCGGAGCAGCCCGTGCAGGGCTGCCATGTGTGTGAGTTACCCCACGGACTTGCAGGGAGGACTAGTGTGGAGTTGGCCCGTCCTGAGGAGGGACGAACGGCAGAAGCTATTGGGAGCAGACTGACTGAGACCCCCACTGCCTGCTCCCCCGAACCGTTCTGGGGGGGCAAGGTAAAAACCCCGGGATCAGGGCTCTGAGCCCGGGGAGAGGGGAGGTGTGGCGGGAAGGTGTTCTTAAAAAGGCTGGTTGGACTCTTCATTGACGTATTCCTCTGTGTTGTTTCGTTTTGGTTATGTTTTGGGTTTTTGTGGGTATGTTTTAGTCGATGTTGCATTAAATTATTTTCTGTTTTCTTCCCCAAACCGAGTAGCCTGGTCTGTTTTGTCCTGGACCTTAAGCGGCAATTAAGCCCTCCCTGCCCTCGAGCAATTCTCAGCCTCTTCGGTACTCGAGGCTAATCGTGGTCTTTTGTTCCCTGATGGGCCTAAACCACGACACTTGGATTGGATGACCTTTAAAGGCCTTTTCCAACTCAAACTATTCCACAATTTTAATAAACTCATTGCAACAGATTGCCTAGAAGAAATCAAATACAAGACTGTTTATAGTGGTTTAGATTTAGATTAATTGTATAAAACAAGACACTAAAATACTTCTAATTGATAGTTCCTGCAACAAAAGTAAAATGAAATTACATAATGGAACTTTGGCACGTAAAACGTCTTTCAGAAATGACTTGCAAATTGTTAGCTGTCATGCATAACAAATAACATGCTTTTGGTGTTACATTTCCCATGTCTTTGATAAAACTTCTGAGAAATACATGATTACTATTACAGCAAAAGCTCAAAATCCAATGTGGTATTATTTCTTTTAGTAACAGATCAACATTATTTTTTGTGTGACTAAACTTCCTTCCCCGGCCTTTCCCACAGAACAATGCATACTATCATTTCAAGATTCCTCAGAAACATAATCCAGTGGGTTTCAGTAGAAATTATTTTAATTGTGAAGTATATTTCTGAATATTAGGTAAGTGAGACCAGTGTATGCAGACACATGCATGTTGTGCTTCTCTCAATAAACAAGCCCAAGCATCTCTCTTCCGCTTGCTGGCTTGCTGTACTACTTGAGGATGATGGCACACGCTACTAGGTTAAGTTAAATGAGAGATCTGAATTCCAACATATCCAAGATAGTGAAAATAAGTAGCCAAAATTCTAGGAAGCTAAAGAAATCTGAAAAACTATTTTATGATTGTCTTCATATGATGAAGAACAAACATCTGCTTAAAATCTTAACATGAAAGATAGCCTTCGGGCCTTTTTACTTTTGTGAACTTTGGAGTAAGCATTATGTATATGATATTCTAAGCCCATGAGAGCTGATTTGATAAAATAACTTTTGAGTCCTAAATTGAACTCACGTGAGTACATGTTCAACAAGCAGCTCAGAGAATTTGTTGGTTACATATTTGCATATTACCATAAATAACTGTTCTTCCCCTCAAACTAGTTTACAATAAATTGAACTTTCTATTTTACTTTTTTTCATAACAATCAAAACTTTTCCAGCTTTATTTTCTCCAGCTTTATTTTCTTTATTTTCTAGCTAAGAACTGAGTTTATTTTTTATGTAATTAATTCTGGAAATACCACACAGAGTATCTCTAGTACTCTCAACTACAGAACAGGGTCCTTTTGCCATCCATGTTCAGTACTGGCTCTGCCATGATTGAGTTGCAATCAAAACAGAATAGCTGTAAGCAGCCACAACACTTTATCATGTGATCTGTAGTCATGCTAAAGCCAGTTGCTAACACAGAAGGCAGTTAGCACACACTTCCACATCTCCTTTCTTCTAAGTGTACCTCTGAGAAGCATAACATTTGTATCACTATCATTTCTTAAAAAATGAAAGGAGTATGCAAATGTGATTTGCCATGCATGTGCAACTGATCAGTTTTAATAAAAGGATTATAGAAAATGCTATTATTTCTGAAATAATTGTCTACTTTGCCAACCTTCCCTTAGGCAATCATAGTATTTATTTTTAATTCTACAACTTTTACTTCATCTAGATATTCCTGTGCAGCCCTTTCTCAGTCCTCTGTAAAGGTGGGCTGTGACCAGTAGCCAGATTAACAACATTTTGCCTCTATGATCAGAAGTCATAGCAACAGTCACTCAGAGCATAACAGGGAGATTGGTATGTGATCTAAAATCTTATAGAACATTACCCCTTAAGAAATTATGATTATGTCTCTAAGAATAAAACAATAAAACAGGAGAACAAAATTCAGGCCTTACACTAATGTGAAATTGTCTCTGAGGTCAGTCACATCAGTATTTGTTCCATAAAAACAAGTCTTCATCTTCAACCTCCATGAAACGTCTATTGTGCAAGTTTATCTACAGAATAAAAATCCAAACCCAATGTGTGGTTGCATCCATACAGAAGTGTTAATCAGACATTTCTTTTTTGGCATATATAATGCTGGCTTGTAAAAAAAAAACCCAATCTTTCACTCTCCCACAGATACACATTGGAGGGGAGCTTTTCCAGTTTTCACAGTCTATTTATAGGAAGAAATTGAATTTTCATTTTCTGAGGCTAACAGAGAAAGGAAAATTACTCAAAAAAATCCAAGTTAGCAATAAGAACAGAATAAACAGGCTGAAAATCTGAAGTTGTTGTAGTGTTGTCAGGCTGGACATTGCAAAAGCAGAGAATGTTTTTCTTTGCTTACGTATAACTAATTATTGAACTAAAACACCCCATTTCCTTCTTGTTTAATTTGTTTACTTTCCTTGCTCAGATAAGAGTTGCCAGTTTTAATGGTGCACTGCATCTTGAGTTTAATCTGAGCACTACTTATTTGTCAAAGACTCTTCTCAGTCGACAGTGCTGTGAAAAATGCAATTATAAAAAGCTGAGAGGTTTTTTTTTAAGAAGCAGGAACTGTCACATTTATTCACCCTGAAAGTAGAAAACTGCACACAATTATGTCAAAATGGGAAGTTATTATGGGCAGACATTGGCAGAAATATTTTCAGGTCTTTAGTACTAGTGTTCAGATTATGACTGGATCACTAAAATATTTTACAAAGTGTGAAAAATTAATATATTCAAGTGGAATAAATTAACATCTCTACTCAAAAAGGTCTGTAATGAAGTCTTCCTCTTTACCTGATTGATGTTATATTTAAGTGACATGGAGGACATTCTACTTAAGCATTAACTATAGCAAATAAAGTTGGAGTTATCTTTATAGTTTTGTCTTTAGTTTCATCTCTCTTCCCTCAGCAAAAATGATGCAAACATACATTAAAAAGACTAAAAAAGGGGAGGAGGAGCCCACATAAAAAGCTACTGAAGTTCATAAGAGCTTAAATCTCTGTAAAATCCCTTTTTTCCTTTTCCATTACTACTAGCTACAACACAAAGGAGAGAGCATGACCTCCCTAAAACAAGTGACCTCATAGCTGCTAAAGCTCTTTAAAAAGATACAATCTCACTCCCATAATGAAAGTGCCCAACAGAAAGAACCACCACACTCTCTTTTCTACTCACAGGACAGAGTAGGGCTTCTTTCCAGTCACCAGAGTAAACTGAAATTACAGTCTCTGGGATTGGAAACTTAGACCTGAAAATAGGAATCAACAGTTTTACACTGTCCCAGGAGAAAACCAACAATACACTTTCTTCTGTTGCCAGGTGGATCTCCACTGATTGATATTAAAAAACTCTAGCTTCTATGCAATTAAAAACTATGCTTATAACTTAATATGAGATGCTGTAATGATGGCATTTTACAAATTCATTTATACATGCATATATATACACAGAGAATATATTTGAATGTAAACTAAAAAGCTGACATTTAAGATGGAAAATACAACATCCAGATGCATTTTGTCTGCAATTAAAGCCATGCTAAACTGTTGAAAAAAATTCTTAAACAAAATAAACTGTGATGGTTCTGGATTTTTTTATAAACATCTTAAATCTTAGCTTACATTTGCATCCCAGAGGCTGGGAATCAAAGTTTGCTTGTTTTGTCTCCAAAGCTAATAAAGTTGATAATTTGCAATTAATTTTACATTTGGCTTTCATTTTCATTGAAACAAAAAGTAAGATAAAGGGAGTGGAAAAGTAGAACTGTAGAAAGTTTAACCTGAAAACTTATGACTTGAAACTGAAGATTTTTGCAGAGCTGTTGGTGTAACATGTTGGCTAATATCCATCACTAATATCAGTTAGAGAGAAAAGTGCATACACTTAGCATGTGGTTAATAGAAAGTCTTTAATTGCTGTCATAGAGAGGTCCCTAGGGAACAGAAACATCCACATTTTCCCCTTTTGATGGCTAAAAAGTTTCAATGGCTGCAGAATTATTGCATGGTGACAGGTGGGAATCATCGAAAACCTTACTAAGTGGCTCTGTTTCTCTTTTAAATAGTTAGAAAGTTTAATGTCTAATGTGGAAACATGCTGGCCAGATCTCAGCAAAGTGTTCCCACAGTGACAGAGACCTCATGTCGAAGATAGTGACAAATTCCTGTTGACTTCAGCAGCAGAAGAAAAACACCTCTGATCTTTGCCATTGTGGCCCAAGCCAAAGATAATTATCAATTCCTTTCCTCACCTCCTCTCCTTCTTCATTGGTACTGCTCCTCAGCCTCTGGCTGAAGTGTGATTCTGACAGTGGACACTCAGCCTCTTACCAACAATTACCAGCAGCCTTGGCTGCTGCTTTTATCTTTCAGTGGCTGAAGTGGTGGCTCAACCCTTGAGTAAAATATTTGCATTCCTAATGGCCACTTCCCTCTGACACTATGGCACTGTTGTTTACTGATCTACTAGATTAAAATCTCAATATGTCTTGTCATACTGATGACAGCCTATGGCAATGAATTAACTCAAATGCTCAAGTAACCAAGCGGATATGAGGCCTAAAGATCTCTGGATTTTTTTATTTTTAGGTTTTTTTCTAAGGTGGCAAACATTTGGAGCAGCACCAGAACCCCAGCAAAATTCCAGGAGACTTCCATTAAGCAGTAGAATCTGGAAGTATTTGGACACCTCAACCAAGTAAAACTGTTTCACATTTTTATTTTTATACTGATATAGGCTAAAATATAAAACATTTGAAAAAGGGTAAGGCTGCAAAATCAGCTGCTCAAGATGTGAAAGATGCCATAAATTAACTCCATAGGTGCAAATCTTGCCCTATTTGCAACTGAAAAACTAAACTCACATTCCATCTATAGCATTTTCGAGATGTCTGCAGAGCTTGGCACCAGAACTGAGTATTAAAATCTATTTCAGCACTGTGGCAAAAGTATAGGGTTGATTCTCCCTATACGGTGAGATAACACCATGGGCTAGCACAGGAAGTGGAACATGCAACACTGATCCATAGACTTCAAAGGTAGCAAGAAAGTGTTAGCTTTCATACTATGTAGAGGTGGTACTCTTCAGAGCAGTCAGAATCACTCTTCCCATTTAACTGTCTTTTTTCCTAGGCTGTGCTCAAGACCTTCTCATAGCTCTCTCACTGACCTCCATCCCCCATAAGCAAGACTCACCATTTCTCTATCTCACCTTTGTCTCCAGTCCTGTCATACTCTTCTTTCTGTCTGTCATTCAAATTTTTCCCACAAGACTCTTCCTTTGCCTGCCTTAACTCCCTGAGGCTATGTGTACATAAGGAAGTGGACTTGTAGGGTGAATCAGACCTGAAGTCCATGCTATGCACATTTTATATCTATGTTTCACTGCTGAAACAAGTATGTGACTGCAAATAAAGTCATATACTTTCTGATGTGAAATCTGTAATTTTCTCTTCACTTGGGTTTCCTATAATATGAAGCAATCATTTACTATGATGTGCTTTGACTAGAAGGCATACCACAAGAAAGTTACACTGAAATAAATTATGTCCCAATGCATCTTTGTTAAATGCATCTTATTGTTTGTCTTTTATTTTGCTTGCTTTATTAAAAGCACAATATTTGCTACTCCCAAAACTGAGAATTGCCTGGGAAACCCCTAGCTTTGATTTTATTTTATGTTTTAATGAGAGTAACAGGTCTAAGGCAATAAAGGTATTTTAGTTTCTAACAGAATATTTACACACATGAAAATACATCAGTATTAGCTTATGATTCCAGCTCAATTAATTCTTAAATATGTATGTCACTGGTAATCTTTCTCCTTTTGTGTCCTTGACAGATCTTTCCCATTCCAGCCTTACAAGGAAAAAAAAAAAAAACAACCTCTTTTCCTACTCTTCAATTTAGTTTAAGAATTCCTTTTCCTTTAATGTCTACACTTGTCTTCTTCCTCCCTTTCTAGTAGCCTTCATGTCTCAATAGCCTTGCTCTTTCACTTCTTTTCACTTCACAAGATCCTCCAGACTATGAAGGAAAATGGGTGTCTTATAGATTAAACCACTGTTTTCTCTGACAGTAATACTTTAGAAAATTCATACTACAGGCAATAGAAAGAGCACCTCCGTACATCATGAGGGAGGTTCACATGTAAAGTATCAAGAGAATATTGGTTAGAATTTTCATTATGTGTGTATGATTTCAAGATTCATATGCTCAAATAGTTGTAAGGCTTTACTTTTTAAAATCTAAATAGCAGTATTGATTTTTCCAGAGGTTTTGATTTCAAAGCCATGTAAGAGAGATGGCTGATGTGTATGTTCAGTAAATATACATTTTTCTCAAAAATCAACACATCAGCAGATGTATATGGATGAACATACATATCTGTTTGATCTGTCCGTCATATCTTAAGACACTCCGCAGTTATATACTTGTGTTATGTTACTCCAGAATCATTGCATTTCCAAGTAGAAAATCTGAAAACACTACTAGTCTTCTCTAACACATGGCTTTTTTACTGCCTTATTTATGCTTGTGTAATTAAATAAATCATGGAGTACACTGCAATATTGATTCCTAGCAAGCTGGAAGTTTGGAAGAGTTGTTTATGCCAACTTGCAACACCTATAAGACAGATGAGGCCCTTCCATTATGTGTTGAATAAATATAATTTTCATTTAATAATTCTGCAAATCTTCTAGGGTAATCTATTTTATTTGTCATGTTGTAAAGGCTAGCACTTGTATTTATGGATATTCCAGAGGATAAAAAAGTCCACTTGGGCAGCTGTTCAATATCACTTCAAAAATGTTTTTGAAAACCAAGTACAAATGGGAAAAAAATTAAATGTAGTAATCTAAGCTTCATTCAACCCATTCTCCCACAACAGCTTACCAGAGTCTAAAGTGCACATCTGTCCCTAATTAAATTTCAACAGTGATAAGGGACTTACTATTCAGAGCTCCAAAAGGTTTTGAATGAGGATGCTTTATTACTGCTCAGTTACTTTATATATATATATACATAAATACACTCATTCCTTTATTCTCACCTTTCTTCCATATATTTCTTAAAAGAAACAACGTTACTTTCCAGATCCACTGAAAAGTACTTGAGTATAACTTCAAAGTTAGATGGTTACACATTCAAGAGTCAGAAAGCATAAAAAGCAAAGATTGAGCTTTTAGATTTATAGTAGCAGCTGTCTCATTATTACTTTGTGATCCCATACAGATACAACAGAACTGATACCTTGCAGTTGACTAGAGGCATAGAAATAACTATAAATTTCTAAATCTACCTAGTTTTTTAGTATTTTCACATTAAAATTAAGATACCAACATTTAATTAATCTGTTAAGAAAACTGAGAGGAACTCCAGGTCTTCAGTGATAATCAAGGTACCTAAAGGAACTGTATGAGAAAGAAAAAAAAACCTAAGGATTCTTGCACTGTCATAGATTATAATCCTACACAATTTGACTATGATGAATATTGGTTATGAATGAGTAAGATTTTAATGCTACTCTCTGCAATTAAATTGAAAAGAGTTCTAAAGCAGTTCTAAAGTTACTGAAGCATAACTCAAGTAAGTAATTAGATAAGGCATAAAAACTACTATTGCAAACTTATGACAGACACAGCTTACATCTAAAGGAATATTCTATTGGGATTCTTTTTTCCAGTTTTGTTTCTTGGACAAGGGCGAGAAGAACAATTAATTATTTTTCCCTTCTTTGTTCTGCATTGATAAGCTAGACTCTCAACAATTTACTGCACCACTTGTTCAGAGTATGAAATCCACAAGATTTTGGGTCTTAACGCTGTTAAAGCTGCCTTTACTTCCATCTCATCCACCGTGGAAGTGTATGTAGAAAGGTTTCTGTTAATATTTTAAAAGACCATTTTCAGAAGGCAGTTGTCATTTTAATAGGGTTTTTTATGGGTTAAGGTTTTTCCGTGACTCATTTGCTTGTAATCTTTTTGCTGTTTATATGTTGGTTAAAGTATTTTTAACACAATTAGGTTCGAAATACTGACTATTTATGCCTATATATTGTATACAGAAAAAGAGACATGGCCTACTAAAAACAGAATGCTTTACTGACAGCCCAAGAGTTTTCAGTTTTGATATTGATTTAACCTGCAACACAATTTCCTTTGTTTTTCCAAAAAGCACACAACACAAAACATATCACAAAGTTCAGGCCGTTGTAAAACATACTGATACATATTTATTGATATGAACATTACTGTAAACACATCAAAAGCTTTTATCTACTCATAAGTTTCACCCAACTACTGCAGTGACTGACGTGACATCAGACCTTACACATTAAATAGGGATAGTCAAAGTAAATGGGAAGGTCTCCAAAGTGCAGAGTTTGGCCTGAAGCTGATTTATTAAGCATATTTATTGGGCCTGAAGGTGGTTTATTAAGATACATTATTTCCTCTGGGGCAACCTGAAATCAAATTTAAGTACCAATTGAGGTACTGTATTCAAACTTATTCTTCACAAAAAGCTCAGTGGTTTTTAGTGATTCCATGACTATTTCCTAAAGGTAAAGAGTGCTTATATGCAAGAAAAGCAACTCAAAAGAAAGTTGGCATAGGCATGACTTGCTACATCAACTTTAACAAAGGCATATAGATCAAGATTATTCATAAGAAGGAAGAAACTGCATTTCTTAAGCTTCAGGAGAAAAGGTAGAGTATATTTTATCTGGAGGAAAAAGGGAAGACCCTCAACTGGAAAACAGGGATAACACGCTAGATCTTCAGTGTCACAGTCCAGAAGCACTGGGCATGTCATTTTTCTTGCCTTTAAGGCCAAAGCTTTTCTTGAGATTCTTGAAAGAGAAGCACTAGGATGAAAATTAGTCATTATCAAATATAATTTTAATTGTTGCATGTTTTATGATGCTTTTTGGCAACATATTTTCAACCTCTGTAGGTAAAGACTTTCTTTTATGCTGTTAGAAACTCGCTGCTTTAACCTTAATCTTGCCTAGTCTTAAAAGTGAGTCCAGATAAAGCAAAATCATAAGGACAAAGATATTTTTTTAAAGTCTTTGTAAAACCCATTAAATTGTGTATACATAAACCTGAGACAAATGTGTTAAGGCCAACATATCGGGGTGAAACTTCTTTTGAACCCCAGATGCCAGCATCAAGTGATGGATTTTGAGGACAAGCCCTTCCTATCTGGCAGGCACAGACCAGCAACTCTGGCAAGAAGCAGATGGTAGCAACACGGTTGACTGCTCTGAACACTCACAAAGCTCACTCTAATCAAAAAACGATGTGCAGAATAGCCAAACAAAAGCACAGAGTTACTTTACTAATGCTTGAATATGCTACAAAATATAAATCAAGCAAAACTGAAGTGAGAAGAACCATTCTTTCACAAATTGCTTCCATAATTATCTTGCTTCTCTCATAGGTTTGCCTACCCTAGCAAGTGTTTGGCAGCTATCAAAAATGAAGTTCCACTTTTTGACTCTGTTCTTGGGACAGGTAGGATTAATCACTCAACCTTTGAAAACAATCTGATCAGAGAGAAAGACTAAGTAAGGTTAAGATACTGGAAAGACAATAACTAATCCAAAGGAAGTTTCTGGCTTTATGGTCTTTTGAATTTAAAAGTAAGTCATAAACTAAAACCATTTCAAGCTGAAGAAAGAATATATGTGGATATCCTGGCCCAGGTAAATTGTCTGTCTAAGCAGGTTATCTTTGCCTCGTAATGTTTCCAAACTGCATATGTACACACATCTGCCCTGGGGAAATGTTAGATTATATCTTAGTTTCTAGTTTGAAGGCTGGATTTAAACAAGTATACATAGGAAAAATCTTAGTCATACAGTAATGATAATGCAAAGACACAGTAGCTGTCTGTTTATCCAGGTTTATACAACTGGGAGCTGCATAGCAGTAGTTGTAACAGCACTTGGAGTAAGCATATCCCACTGTGAATGGTTGCAAGTGTATATTGCATACATGATTTCAGTTATGACTGATCAATTTGCAGACAATTTTATCAGTTATGATATGATGCCATATGCAATCATACACTAAATTCCCATATAATTCTGGGTTTTCAATTTTATTCTTACTCTGAGGGGCATTGACACCTCTATAGACTGCAAGAGTTGACTCTAATATGCATGAAGAAATCAGAAAATTTGTGTTTAAACATTTGAAAAAGCTGCTGTTATGTTTTTCACTTTGACGTCAATGAAAACTGCTGAATTCCCAAAACAATGCATATACTGAGAAAGATAAACAATATTGAAATTATTGCTATATCACTACTGTATTTGTCAAAAATCACATTGAGTTGTTGTCCATTGTAAAATATAATAAGGATGGGTTTATATTACTTTTCCCTTATTTTTGTAATTATTGGCTTAGTTGAAATTTTTCTTATGCATGCTTTTTTTCTAAAATGAAGAATAATTCCTCAGACAAATTTAGTGCTAAATAAAATTACCTTAAAAATTTTGTAGAGTGGTAAACTTCAACTATAAAGATTTCTTTCTAGCAGTGAAGCATATTAGATTCCAAGTAGAAGACTCCTGGAAAATAGGAGAGAGCAAACTCTCAGCAACAATAACAAATCCTTAGAGGAAAAAAAACCCAAAAATCACACAGATCAGTTAAGCACTAAGACAGGTTGTCCAAGGAGGTTGTACAATGTGTATCCTTGGATATATTCAAAATTCAGTTGAACAAACTGAGATGACTGGACCTGCTTTGAGCAGGGAGTGGGAATAAGAGCTTCAGAGCCCTCTTGCAACCTAAAATGTTCTGCACTTGTATGATTCTACTTTCACTAACTGTATGCAAGTAATTTTCTCCAAATCACTCTACTAAGAGAAGAAAGGCTAAATGATTGGACAACTGAGCACAGAAGAACAGGAAGAGTGAACTGGTTGCTCAGAGGTAATTGCTTAATTATCAGAACCACCCGATAAGAAATGTTGACAGTAAAGACAGTAAATTAGACTGTTTATTCAGTACTATTCCTAGTGAGAATTTTCTACTATACTCTTGGTAGAATTAAATCTAGAGCCAGATTGAAAGGCAAAGAATGAAATTCACAGAAGCAAAATAGGAAGCATAGAAAGGAAAGAAGTATGGGGAAATGAAGATTCGAAGTTCTTGTCAGATTATATGAAATCATTAGGCGTTTTGTATTAGAGAAACAAGCATAGTGAACAAAGATAGTGAAAAGAGATAAGTCAAATTAAAATGGAACCAGTACAGGACAAGAGTGAACTGGTAGAAGAAGAAAACAGAGTTGGTGCCTGGAGTGCATATGTGATGGAATAATTAACTTTATTGGAGATGTCAGTGACTACTGACAGACTGCAAAAGAGAGTAAACCGACAAAGACTTCCTTATGCATATCAGTTTTTTCTGCTAAAGTAGATCATATTCATTGAACCAATATACCAGGTGATGATAAGAATAAAATGGAGGTCTTCAAGACCATCTTGGACAAGTTCCTATGTGACCTGATCTAGGTGAACCTGCTTCTGCAGGAGGGTTGGACTAGATGATCTCTAAAGGTCCCTTCAAACCCTACCATTCTATGGTTCTATGAAAATCCACTACTGTCAAGTGGATACAATATGCATCAGTTAAGAAAACACTTACTTAACTGAAAAGGTTATAGTACATCATTATGAGTGTATAATAAATTGTTTAATTCCATGAAAAACTATGCTTTTGAGCAATATGTTGTGTGTGCATGTTTTGGCTGACAAATGAGATGTGTGGTATCAAAGCTTACAGCAGCTTCTATCCAGGCCTCTCACAATCCCAAGGTATGCTTCCCTTTTCCCCACCATTCCTTGTTCAGTTCTATCTATAGTAGGCTTTAATCAGTGAAACTAACTGCTTTCTCATCAGGCTTCTACAGTCTGAAGTAGTTTTCCAAGTTCCTTACCGCTATATGTGACTTTGAATTAATGTCATGTGTTGTATGTTAGACTACCCACAAAGGCTTTTTTTCTGCTGTCTTTATTTTACTTTTTTTTTACTTTTTCTGAGCCTCTGGATAAGCCTTTTAAAGAAAAAGTAATAATCACCACCAGTATCTGCACTGAAGAAAATTCAGACAGCTTTCCATCAGAAAAACACCTCAAGCAAGCTGAAGAAAATAGAACTGTGGAATGTATTAATTAGTACCAGCTCTATTCATTATATATATTATAGACCAAGGGCAGATTTACACTTATTCCAAATTCAGTCATGAGTCTGCCACTAATGTCTCTGAAAACATTGAGAAAAATAAATTATGCTTTGGTTAGGGCCATATGTTCTATAAGAAAAGGCTTTTAGCACTTTCAATTTATGTTTTTTTCTTTCTAATGACAAGAAGAAATGGAAATATTGATGCCAGCTACAACAGTCTTTGTATTTGCCATGTAGTGGAGCTATTTAACACCTTCCCACTTACACCAAGAAAAAATGCAAAATCAATATTGTAATAGTTCTCTGACTGTTCCTCATAAAGTGCTCCTGGTCCTACAGTCATGAATCATGAACAATTCTGTTGGATTTAACTCAAGAAAATTAACTAAGTTCATTAAGTATCAGGCATCTGCCTGATACTTTTAAATGCATGGGATTTTTAAAGAAAAAGATACAAAACTGGGTCTCACAACTCTAAGACATTACTAATATGTTTAAACATCCTCCCTGCCCCCTCACATCGACATAATTCCTCATCTCTATTATCTTAGAGAAGAGGTATACTCAAGATTTTCCATGCAGCCTTTGTTGCAACTATGTTGTGTGCTCTTCATCACATAGAATCTGAATTTGAGAAAGACAAACCTCAGACCATGTAATACAGCACATCATTGCCCTATTAAATTGAAAAGACATTTTAGATAAGTTGAATGTCTTCTAGGTCTCTCTTATTTCCTGAGGATGTATACAGTTATTTTCTTTTTATTGCCTGTTCTTCAATCAGTGTTAATAACACGACAGTCTAAATTTAGGATTATCTCAGCCATAGGTATTATACGGATATGTTAATAAAAATTGCCATTTTTCTTTTTGTCATGCTAGCTTGAACAGATAAGCAACACAGTCTTCGGAGGGAGAGAAATTAGGGGATTAGTTCTGTAATCCTTTGTAGAATATTGTTGCTCAGCAGCTTCTTTGTGTATCAAGGAAGGTGACCCTGCTATCATCACAGCTCATCAAATTTCTCTTAATGAGAACTCAAGAGGGCACTGGTGAGAAATACAGTATAGAAGGATAACTGGAATGAATTTGATGATAGTACTTTACAAATTGTATCTGGTGTTATTCAATTAGTTTGATATGTTGAAATCTCAGAGGAGAAACTAAGCAAGAAAAGATTTATAGAGAGAAGAGACTTCTCTCAACTAATATTGTTCAATACACACAAGAAAACTTTCAGGTCAGAACAACTATATCACAAAGCTTCTCCCTGTCAATAAATGTTGAAACAGATGTTTTCTACCTTATCAAGATTTGTTTCTAGTCTCCTCTAAATAAGTAGATATAAGAGACATTTCTTAGAACCAAAAAAAACCCTTCATTAAAATTAAACAAGTTATTTAAAACAAAAGTATGTATTTGGCATTGCAATCAGTTAAAAAAAGGTTTTTCTCTAGCCCAGAAGAGCATTAAGCTCTAGTCTTCAGAACAATGAATGTAACACATAATACAAGTTCACATATATCAGAAGTCAGTTCTGTTAGTTTCAAGTGAACAGTGAAAGAAAAGTTGGTTCGAAACCTCAGTGAGCCTTGGGAAAAGTGTTTTACTAGGGTAGGAGTTTTTTGCACAGTAATACAGCATCACAAACAGTACAGTTGTAACTCTTCATAGGTACTTTGTGAAGAAAAATCCATCTATTTATCTGGAAATTAATTGTAAGAGCAGTCTAAATTACTGAATACTGTGACTTTTTGCAACGTGGATATTTTCAAAATGTTTTCTCTGCTACCAAATCTGCTTATTTGAGGAAAAAGCTGATATTAAGTTTTAGTTCTCTAATCTCACACATATTAACATATTCCAAAAAAGCTGTTACATTTTAAATCAAGTCTCCTAGCCATAAAAGTCAGTGTCTTAGGCTGGTTTTCCTAACTTGACTACAGCTTCTTCAAGAGCAAATTTTACAGCTGTGTTCATATACTAAAACTTAGATATCATAGATCTGATGCTACATGATCAAACATCATGCCCATCTATCATATCCAAATAACTACTTTGGTTTCACAGACATAATTAGCTGGAGACTAAAAACTATAATGTACATCCTATTTTATTTAACTGTTAAATCATTTTTCTATGAGAGCTCAAATATTGAATTTTACTTAACAGTTACGACATTCCATGATTCTTTTGGGCTTTCACCTCCAATAAATACAGACAACCAATTTATTTTTGGCAAAAAAACCCCACCCTAGTGTCGCTGTCTAAATATTTATCAAGAAAAATAGGTCAAACTGAATTTTGAGCTGAAAATGCTTTTGGACTTCATGGTTCAAGGGTGGCTTTGTGCAGCAACCAGCTGCAGTTCTGAAAGCAGCTGAAAGGGGTTTCTCTTTTTTAATAGCAGCTTGTGTGACAAATATTCCAATTAATTACCGAAAATTGCAAGTAAATCTTCAAACTGATGCCATGTATAACCCATAATTGCTTAATAGTACTTTAGCTCAATTCAGAGAAGACTCTCCGAAGTAATTTTCCCTCCAGCCACAGGAACTTCTTAGTATAGTATTTTAGTTTGAAAAAGACTGACTGGAGGGCCACAAGTGCCCTCTTATGGATATCTGATGCTACTCCAGTTTATTCAAGGAATAGCACAGATGACTGACTCGTGACTAGGTATCTAAAACACCTTAAGCTTAAGTGTTTTGCATCATATACCCCTTGCATGAAAATGAAGATTTATTGAACTGTAAGCTTGCTAGTGAAAACTACACAGACTAAAGAGCAACAGCCAAATCTAGAGAGCATCAGCCAAGTAATTTAATAAAAAATTCCAAGGCGTGTCATTTATCAGAGCTTTAATGTCACTTATAAACAATTTCTCTGAGAATATGTCTCTTAACTGAGCACAGAAAATTGATCTTTAATCCTACAATTTTCAAGCAGGATTTAAGTTCCGATTACATCTCCCTTTTTTTTTTTGTCTCTAATTCTGAAACAGTTTTCCAATTGTTTGTCTTAATACATCGCTAAGGTTAATCTGTAAGTGAAGGAAACCACTAGAATGTCAAAGATCAAACATTAGTATAGCTTAAACCTAGCCATCAATCCACAATGAGGTAGATAAAGGTTCTTGATTGCCAGCTGTGCTCGAAGCATTCACAGTTCTGAAATTCAAAGCACATCTATAAATCAGTATGTGGCTAAATATGGATTAAAGATGTTTACTATAAGTTTAGGTTTCTGCATTTGTCAACCCAGGCATATACGTTCACATACATTAAAGATTAAAATGAATGTTGTGCATGGCAGCACAATTTGCATCTTAATGATTACACAGCTATCTGAAGGAACATTGTAGACCTGGTTTTATGATATAATCAGAAGCATATGGGAAGCTATATACACAAAATGGAAGAAACTGAGAAAGCTTTACCCTGAAGAATTTATCATATTCCACTTCAGCTAAGAAACATCTTTCCATTTTGACACATAAGCTAAGAATAGTTACCTCTCCTAGTCCATATGCCTCTTGTCTTGTAGTAGATGAAATTATATGGGGGAAAACAAGTTATGAGACCCAGGAATTCTGTATTTTATTTTGTTCAGTATAAGTGTGTATTATTCAGATTCAGCACATGAAGTGCAGCAAACCTTCAAGACCCACTCATATTAGAAAAACCTATCATCCGTTTGCAATTTATAGAATAAAGGCAGGCTTTAACCTTCTCAATTTCAGAATGGAACACCCAAAGTCAAAAAGCAAAGAGTGGAAATCAGACTTTGAATTTGACAGTGTCCCAGACAAGTGTGATTACTCTCATCAAGTGTTTTGCAATTTCTCTTCTCAGCTGATATCAGCATGTCTTTCTTCAAGGTGAGAGTCTGGAAATCATCACAAACGAAAAAGAAGCTCTTTCCATCATCATCACTAAATGATGCAGGGAAACTATCCAGCTCTGCTATGCCTTATCTCAAACGCAGTTTGGTGACTTGATATCTCAAGTGTTGAAACTGATGCACAGTAGGATAAACACAAGTCTAAACATTTTTAAATGCCTCCACGTAGATTTTTTCTTACTTTCTGTCAAACAGAACAGATACTGTAGCTCTCAGATCTACTGCTAATCCAAGGCAACTTGAGTTAGGAGAAAAAGAAAGATCTAGCCACCTGAAAGGTAATTTTCAGCTTGAAGTGTCGATTGTTCTACAAAATACTGGTCCCAGTACAAAACATTGTATTAAGCAGTCGCATCATGTAAAAAGTGAACAAAAGTAGTAACAGAGGTGGCATGGTCATTTGTTGTAGGCTGATTTTGGAAATAACCAAATTTAATCAGATAAATGGCAAAGGAATTAAATATTAGAGCACAAGATTCAAAGCAGCATTCCGACTCTATAGGCCAGCTCTACATTTCACATTTTTTCAAAGAAATTCTGTTGATAAATATGAAATTCAGATTCATTCCTTAGAAAAATATTTCCTATCTGAGACTGAAAGTCCATGCAAATAGACTCAAATAATTATTTTCTTTTCCTCTGCCCACATTGGATATACCAATTTTATTTTGTTTTTCACTCATCTACAGACATAAACATAAAGTATAGATGACATCAGAAAGCAAAGAAGAACTAGCCATAGTGGACATGATGGTAAATATGGAAATGACATCCCCTATTTATGAGCAAACAGTAGAGAGGAGAGCATTAAAGTAGTTGCCATTCCACTTTTGCCAGGGAGACAGACCTAATTGAAGATGTAATGGCACCTATTGATCAGGACTTGCACACAATGGTTTTCTTGTTATCCCAACATTAATTCTGCTTTTAATACAAAGAGTCTACACGTATCTATGCTTTACTGGTTTTCTACCACATATACAAGTTTGTGGCCTCTCAGATCAAATAGTTTGCTCACATTTTTAACCCATCTATATATCTGAACTGACTTTATTGGTCTGTATTGCTTCTTAGTACATCTTTATCTCAGGGAACTCATTACCATGCTGCTTACATCATTTGCTAATCACTAATTAAAATGTTAAATTAGGTCAGACATAAAATTGATCTCTGTGACATGCCACTATACACTTTTTGCCCTTCACATCTCAGCTCAATATGCTGTTTCTTATAATTATCTTTTGTTTATAGTCTTTTGGACAGTTTTCAACCTCTGTGTTATTCAAGTCAATTTCCATTAATTTTTCAAGGAGACTTAGCAAAACACTGCTATCACAAATACTTCATTAAATGCTACATAAATTAAGCTTGCTGTATTACTACATTTCCGTTGTCAGTTATTTATTAGATTACTTAAAAATCACGTGTGTCTAATATTCTTTGTTCTTTATTCTATTACTCAGTAATCTTTGAGTGTTTGCAAAAGCAATACTTGTTTCAATATATTACTAAAAAAGTTCAAACTCTTGCACAATGCTGTAGTTTTAAAGATCATGCTATCAATCAGCAGCACATTTATCTCAGTGGCAGCTTCTCCGTCTTTGTGTTATATCCAATCTGTACTTCCCCTCCACACCCCACCCCAGAATAATTTGCTTCCCTTCTACACTCCTTCTTACCAAAAAAACTGGAAATAGCCTTTAGAATAGCTTTAGAATAGCTTTGATTCCAAAAGACCTTTAAGATCAAGTGTAATCACTGAACTAATACTGCCAAGCCCATTGCTAAACCATGTCCCTCTACCTCATCTATGTGTCTTTGAAATATCTCCAGGGATGGTGACTCCACCACCTCCCTGGTCAGCCTGTTCCAGTGTTTAACAACCCTTTCAGTAAAAATGTTTTTCCTAATATCCAATCTAAACCTCCCCTGGCACAACTTGAACCCATTTCCTCTTGACCTCTCACTTGTTACCCAGTAGAAGAGACTGACCCCCACCTTGTTACAACCTCCTTCCAGATATTTGTAGAGAGTGATAAGGTCTCTCCTCAGCTTCCTTTTCTCCAAAATAAACAGACTCAGCTCCCTCAGCCACTCCTCATAAGACATGTGCTCCAGACCCTTCATCAGCTTTGTTGCCCATCTCTGGACAGGCTCCAGCACCTCTTGTAATGAGAGGCCCAAAACTAAACAGAGCACTCAAGGTGCGGCCTCACCAGAGCCAAGTATATGGGCATAATCACTTCTCTGGTCTTGCTAGCCACACCATTTTTAATACAAGCCAGGATACCATTGTCCACCTTGGCTACCTGGGCCTACTGCTAGCTCACATTCAGACAGCTGTCAACCAACACTCTCAGATTCTTTTCCTCTGGTCAGCTTTCCAGCCAGTCATCCCAAGCCTGTAGCATTGCATGGGGTTCCTGTGGCCCAAGTGCAAGACCTGGCATTTGGCCGTGTTGAACCTCATGCAATTGGCCTCAGCTCATCAATCCAGCCTGTCTAGGTCCCTCTGAAGAGCCTTCAGAGCTGGTCGAGATCCCACTGAACAGCAGCACAGGCTTCTGGTGAAGCAGCCAGTCCTCCCAGTTTGGTGTCATAAGCGAACTTGTTGACAGTACACTCTGTTCCCTCATCCAGGTCGTTGATGAAGATGTTGAACAAGATTGGCCCCAGAACCGATCCCTGTGGAACTCCACTGGCCACAGCCCTCCAACCCTCTGGGTTCTGTCATTCAGCCAGCTATTGATCCACCTCACCATCCACTCATCCAACCCCCACTGCCTGAGCTTTCTGATGAGGATGTTATGGGAGACATTGTCAAAAGCCTTGCTGAAGTCAAGGTAAATGACATCCACTCTCCCTTCATCCAGCCAGCCAGTCATGCAGTCATAGAAAGCTATTGGGTTAGTCAAGCAGGATTTCCCCTTGGTGAAACCACTTTTACTTCCCCGATAACCATCTATGGTTAACATATTTGAAAGGCAGAACTCTGGAAAGAGGTGTATCTTTTATATATTTGGTATTCAACACATGCTGTGACAAAAAGAACTTAAGTCTCTAGATCTTTGTACGGATTATAATTACTATTTAGTAATTCAAAAAATGCTACCTTCTGTAAGATTGAAAACAGCTCCACAGAAGAAAATTCAGTGATATGGTGTGCTATAGTTATGTAAGAGAAAAAGCACACACATTTTTTTTTTCCTGTATACAGCAAAAACACCAAATCCAAGAAGAGAAAAAGACTGAATCTAGAATTTTCAAAATACATTTTTACACTATGAATAACAATTTTCATTTTAACTACTCAAAATCTAGATGTTTGGTCCAAGATATTCGGCTAATTTTATGCTCAAGAGATTCTTAGCTCTCTGGAGGAGAGAATGATGGCATGTGCCCAAATGCAAGCTGCTTGTGTTGTCTCAGCTCTCTGTACAAGGCTGCGACACTTGACAAGGGACCACAGGAAAGTCTACACTCTCCTAGAGTGATAGATGGATCCATACAAGCAGCTCCAGGACAGACCTTTATGGATCTAAAGCAAATAGAGGGAGAGCTCAAACTAGATGGCTTTGGTTTAGATGGCTACAGACAGATTAAAGTAATTTTATTCAATATATATTATTTTATATAAGCAAAATAGAAAGGCAGTCTAACACATGTTAAGACAGATGCAGAAACAGTTGGAATGCAACTTTGTACGTGAAGGTGTGTGGAAGCTTGCAGAAAATGTAGGATATTGTTGCATGGAAATCTTGTTTTATGGTACCTAGAAGCAGGATAAAAACTATCTTTTGGCACTATGCTATAAAGTACTTAAATAGTGCACAGCCTTGGCTAAAATTCTGGTCTAATTCCAGAAATTTCTTCCAGTCTTTCGAGTCTCATTTAGTTTTGGAAGCTTAGCTTGAATTTGGTGATTATTTTAAACTATTAGAAGGACATCATGTATTTGAATGGAGATTTTTATTAAAAAGCCTTTACTCTTGAGAGAAGCTTATACATGAGTAAATAAGCTACCATTAGATTAATAGAATGTAAATTTTATCTATTTACATTTCTGAATTCCTTTTTCTTATGTTTTAATTACATTCTTTTTCTCCATGTTTTGCTTTCATTATGACATGCAGCTGGCAATAGATGATTTTCATTTTAAGCTGTTTACAATCTCACTCCTAACTGTCATCTGTTACTTGCACTTCTTGTGATCCTTTTGGAGCAAGAAGCAAATACTCCCATCATTACAGGCAGCACTAGGAAGTTACTATAGCACACACTAATAATAACAAAAGTAATAACTGAATCAAAGCCATTTTATCATATATGTGCTTCAGAATCAGTTATCTCATCTAACTTTAGCACTTTACTAACATTCACCAATGAGCTGCCAAAATATTTTACTTAAAAATTGACAAACATGTCTTGTCTGCACACACTTAAATATTAAAAATCTGGGAAAGAAGCTGTATGCTGCCTATGTGCATTTTATACATACAGACATAAAGCCTAATTATGTGCATTATCATGAGCCTAAATGCATTTCTCACACTCAAAGTTTTGGCCAGGAAAATCAGTATCACATAAAAGCAGTCACTTGTATTCACAGATTTAAGGTTCTAAATCAGAAACAGCATCAAAATATATGAAACTTTCAACATAGTCTATAAGAAGCAACATTAGAAAGATAGAAATTCCTCTATGACTAAAAAAATAGCCCAAGTGATACTTTTTTGAATTAATAACCACAGAGTGCAAGAGACTACTGTGAAGCAACGTAATTCTTGACTTTATAAAGTGCTTGAATATAGAATTGAAAGCTTAGACCCATGCAAGAGATTTAGTGTCTGAGAAAATTTCTTTTCTTTGAAAAAGTGAACTAGAAGAGCTTTTTGGTTTTGTAATCTTACAGTTTGCTACTACGAGTTACATCTGCACACTAAAGGCCTGCCATAGTGAATAAGAATGTATAATAACAACATTAAAAACTTTGCATACAAACAGAAGTGGCACAGAAAACCACAATTGTAATGGTTTTGGTAGGGCAAGTGGTTTAGGCCTGTTTGTTATGTCTAGAGCTTAATGATACCGATGATGGGGTGTAGTGTTTATTAGTAAGAGTCGTGGGAAAGGCCAACAAGGCAGATACCATGGTAGAGTCTGTCATAGACCACTCAACCACAATGAAGAGGCATTTGAGAAGTCTCAAAATTACTAGTCCTTGATTTCATGGGAGACTTAAACTTATCAGATGTTTGCTGGAAGTACAACATAACAGAGAGGAAACAGTCAAGAAGGTTTCCTGAAATATTTAGAAAGTAACTTCCTGACACAGTTGGTGAGGAAGCCAATGAGGGAAGATGTTTTCCTAGACCTGTTTGCAACAGAGAAGGATTTGTGTGTGGTGTGATGGT
Source organism: Colius striatus (assembly GCF_028858725.1). Classification (NCBI taxonomy): domain Eukaryota; kingdom Metazoa; phylum Chordata; class Aves; order Coliiformes; family Coliidae; genus Colius; species Colius striatus. The sequence continues at coordinate 68,547,528 of NC_084761.1, read as the reverse complement.
TGGAGGTCATTTTGGGCACAACGATCACTAGAGTTTACAGTTCTCAGAGAAAAGGGGGATGAACAGAATTGCTACTTTGGACTTCTGGACAGCAGTCTTTGTCCTACTTAGGAGACTAGTTGACACACTCCTTTGGGAGGCTGTCTTGAAGGGCAAAGGAGTATAGGAAAGCTGGACTTCCTTCAAAAAACAAGGGCCACTCACTGCAAGAGAGGGCATTGAAGTGCTGGAGTATGTCCAGAGTTGGGCAACAAAGCTGGGGAAGAGTCTAGAGAACAAGACTGATGGGGAGCAGCTGAGGGAACTGGGGTTGTTTAGTCTAGAGAAAAAGAATGCTGGGGGGAGACTTTATCACTCTCTACAACTACCTAAATCATGTTTTAGCAAGGTGGATGTTTGTCTCTTCTCCCAAGCTACAAGCAACAGAACAAAAGGAAATGGCTTCAAGTTGCACCAGGGGATTTTTAGATTGGATATCAAGAAAAAATATTCTTCACTGAAAGGGTTGCCAACCATTGGAACAGGCTGCCCACCATTGGAACAGCTTGCCCACCATCGGAACAGGCTGCCCAGGGAAGTGGTTGAGTTGTGATCCCTGGAGGTACTCAAAAGACATATAGATATGCCGCTGAGGGAGACAGTTTAGTAGTGGATATGGCAGTTCTAGGTTAATGGTTAAATTTTATGATCTTACATGTTTTTTCGAAGCTAAATGATGCTATGAAACTGAGCATGTAAAAGATATCAGATGAGCTTCCATGTTCATAAATGCATAGAAATAATAACCTAAACCATCTATCACAAATCCAGAACTGAAAGTGACAACATGAGAAATAGTTCCTATAGTCATTAGTGATGTTTCTCTGATGTCAACAGCTCCACATACAGCAGAACTCAAAGTGAAACAAGCATTGGGTATCGCTCAGGAAAGGTATCAAGAATAACACAGGGGATACATTTATAAAAGACCCCTCCAGAACACCTTAGCAAGTCCATATCCTGAGCAGCAAATGGAACTATATCTCATTAAGGACACAATTCAATTAAACTCCAAACTATAGGGGATTCTATCAAAGTACAGACAAGAGCAACTAAAATGATTAAAGGCTTGCAGCAGCTGGCCTTCAACGAAAGATTAAGAATACTAAAATTCCTTAATTTGCAGAGAATAACAAAAAGGCAATGTAATTAAGACTTGAAAAATTCTGAATTTAGAGAATAACTAAGTTCAAAAACATAACTGACTAAAATGCATAGTACTAGAAATAAGAACCACTTGATAAAGCTACCAAGAGACTATTTTAAAGCAGGTAAAATAAAATACCATACCGAAATGGTAATACTCTCTCAAGGTTGTGGAGGCAAACAGTATCAGTAAATAAAAAACTAGACCACAAAATCCCCTCACAGTCAATGGGTGGAAAAGGGAAATTAAAAGACATAAGCAAGATCCTACTTGCTAACATCCCTAAAAAAAACGTTCAGGTACAGTGAAGAGCAGGAACAGTGCGATTCCCTAAACAGTATTTCCCATTGCCACGTTCTCAGTTGGAAAATATTAAGCTGGATGGTTCATTGCTCTGACTCAGACTGGCCTTCTTATGCCCTAATTTGGTTTAGCTTTGACCTTGATAAATTCTATTTTTTTTTGCAAATACAAAAATGCAATTGTTAAGAAAAGCAAACACATCCTAATCATGCGGCATGTTAACTCAGCTAAGGTAATATACAGTACTTCAAAATAGAATGGCAGGATTTACTATATAGAATACAGATATTGCATTTAAATTAGGTAATCATATTAGATTTGAATAGAAATCTTTTTTGTGCTTCATCAGAAATAGCTGGTTTTCACAAAGGCACTTCTGGCACAGTTGTTAATTAACATTATATAGTTTAACTACCACATATGAACTTCATGATTCTGCACTGACTTTGGAAAACACAAAAACCATTAAATTCTACCTTGTGTACTACTTTATGATGTTAGTGAGTCCTATGACTGAATAAAAGAGGAAATCTAACAGAATACACACATCTTCCAAAGCTGTCTTAATACCACTTACTGTGTTTCAAGTTCCGTGAAAAAGCATTGCAAAAAGATAGCACAGCACAGTGAATGGGACAGTTGTCTTTTAAAATAGATAATAAAATAAAATAGATGTCCAAGTTTACAAAAATACAGTATTTTTCACTGAAAGAAATACAGAAATTAGTGCAATCTGTTCATGACATGATCATATTTCAGTCACAGCTTTTTTTCTGACTTTTACAGACATTGTATTAAGGACAATAAAGCAATCAAAGAGATAACTGTCTAGTGAAGATAAAAACAAAAAAAATCTATTCATATAAAAGCTTTGGTCTCTTATCTGGGCTAAAAAATCAGAAACAATTAAATTTGTTCCAGATTAATAGTTTTGCAGGCCATAAATACGCTCTTATTGTTTTTTGCAACACATACTGCAGAAAAGTCTTCAGCATGCATTAGCTTTATGTCTACAGTGTGAGTATGAAAGTCCCACTCAGAAACTGTATAAGTAGAGAACAGGATTAGCTAAAACAAAACAGCAACCCTGCAGTTCTAACTACAGAAAGGCAGATTGTTGTCCAGGACTATGGAAATTCTAGCAAGACCAACCTCTTGCCAAGAAATATTCTTTTTCATTACTTCTGTGGCAAAAAACAAAGAAACAGAGAAACAAACAAAACTTTCCTAAGGAGTTCAGTATTTGATATTTACTTCACTCATTCAGCCTGAAAAATTCTGTAGATCATGAATTCTAACATGTACTAGTTGCCCTATGTCAGAAACAGAAAAACAGAATATCTCAATTGAAATCAGGTTGTGTACACAAAAACTTTCAGATTACCACTGAGCTGAATGTTGCAGCCTTTCACGTGAGGAAAAATGTTCTTTATCTCCTTTATTTTGCTTTAAATAAGATCCATACTGCACAAAGAAAAAGAAGTGTTATACTATTTGATTCTGGCATTTCTAAGTTTTTGAATGAAAATTTAAAAAAACAGACTATTTGAGAATTCTTACCTTAGCGAGGAAAGTAGTTTATTACAGTCCTATGCCATTGGTTAGAAATTAGCAGTTAAATCATCAGAAATCATTGAGCTGATATATAATTAGGATGGAGAGTGCAACTATGCGCAATGCCCATAATTAGGCCTGTGAAAGCTGAAATGGGCAAAACCATTAAACCAGTCAACGTTTAAATCAGATGGACATGACACCTACTCGCTATGTTGTTTGCACATGGTGTCAGTTACATGAGCAAATTGCAATTCATGCACACTGTGTAGGCATTTTGGAGGAAACCATGCTTAATTAGTTCCTACACTGTCTTAATACCACCTTCTGTGTTTCAAATTGTGTAAAAAAGCATTGCAAAAAGACAGCATAGCGCAGTGAATTGGACAGTAGTCTTTTGAATAAAATAGATGTCCAAGTTTACAAAAATACAGCCAATTAGTGTAAATTGTCTACTACATTTCTAATGTCCTGAGTTGTTTATTGTAATAATTTGTATATACTTAGTAATTATTAATTTTCTTTCCATGTTCCAGTTTGCTTTGTGTGTTTCCATGTCTCAGTAATAATTTGTAGAGTTCAATGATCAACACAGTTCACCTGTGCAATTGTCCTTTCAGAACAAACACAGAATACAACATCCAAAGTAATTAGAAAATTTCCCTAGAGAAGATCTGGGGTTTTTGTTTGAAGCCTTTCTACACACAACATACAAGAAGAAATCCTTCAATATACTGATATGTGTCAAAAAAACACTTCCAAATGCTGGCAAAGTTTAAGCAGTTAAGAGTTATTTATAGCAGACTACTGGCTTTACTTCTGACATTTCTGCAATGGGAAACACTGTTCCTCAGCACACTTCTGTTACTTCATTACAAAGATTTGCAGAAGAGTGTCCAACATGCAGAGGTTCCAGGACACTGCCTGTATACTTTCTTACTTTTACCTGCAAATAAATATTTATTTTCCCTGAAAAAAAATAAAAACTGTACCAAATATATGGACTGAGTAATACATACTGCAAAACAAAACAAAACAAAACAAAAATCCAACCCCCATCCAACTGGATAGGAAAAATCCCTTTCTTACTGTGAGGACACTCCAGCATGGAGCAGCTATTGTGCAAATCCTGACTGAGTAAAGCCCTGAACAGCCGTGTCTGATCTCCTTTCATGAATTTGGGATGTAGACCTCCTGAGGTTCCTTCCAATCTGAGTTACCCTATACTCTATGTAACAAACACAATAGAAAACATACACACACAGAAAAAAGGAAAATACTTCTTTCTTTTTGAGGATCTTTTATAACTGTTCCTATTAAAATTTCTATCTAAAGTTTGTACACTTGTTTTTTCAGTATACTGAAATGTGAACGGAAACACTGCTTACAGCTCAGCCACAGATATGAGCAGCACAGGTATTACGATATAAAACATGTTCTATAATTCCTGTATTTTACTGACTAAGTTAGAGGAATTTATTTGGAGGAAATTTAACTACTTTATGCCAAAAATCAGGAGTCAGACTGTAATGTTGAAAGTAAACTGTCAGGAACATAGACTCCTTCTGACAGTAGTAAGACTGATAAAAAGCACAGGAATTGTGCCTGTGGCTATCAGTCTGGTACTGAATACTAAGATTGTTCTTTCATAGTTTCTGTATGTCTACTTCCATACCTGCCTAAAAACGTAATACAGCACCCACTGGACGTGGAAAGACAAGATGTCATCAATTTCAATGTGTTTGATGTGTTTTAATACTTTAGCTCTTCAGCACTGGTGTTCAACTAGGAAAGATTCACTCAGTAAATGCCTTACATATTTTCTTGGCTCATGAAGAGCTACACCATACTGTAGGAAGCATACCGTACAATTATTAAACACTATTATGAGATATGTCATATTATTACTGAAATCCGCAAAAAAAAAAAAAAAATCGTAGAAAACAAGAATCTTTAATATTTGAACTTTATATGATATTTCAGTAGCTACACTTCCACTTTGTAAATCCAAAAAGTCTCCATGGCTAGAACCTACTTATATTCACAGCCCAAGTTGAAAACATTACAGCTAATGTCACAAGACAGGTGATAAATATGGCATCATGGTTCAAGGATTTACAATCACGATGTGTATACATTATGGGCAATGGCAATTTTCATGATTTATTCTTCATTTTAGGAATAATAGAAAAAATATAGTCACATTATAAATCAGATTGGTGATATGTGCACCACTGTGTAGTTGAAACACATATTTACTGTGTGTTTTCAGGTGCTTTCATGTATTCCTTTGGTGAGGGATAGATTCCAGGATAGTAGAATCTCAATTTTCTTACTGCAGAGGTTCATGCTTTTGACATTTTTTTTAAGTACTCATAAAAAGTTTGGATTCTCTAAGATCTTTCGTAGCATCTGTCACTGGGTATCAATGAATACTACCAGCATCTGATAACAATACACAAAGAGTTTACAGAAATAATGTATTAAGCAGCTCATTGTGGAAGTATAAACTTAAAAAAACATAGGTTTCTATTAGGTATTGGAGAAGAAAAGTCATTATTCCTTCTCATCTTGCTTGTTGTCAAGTGTTGGCATCACACTAGAGGATGCCATGTCAGCCTTCTGGTCTGTACGACTAAAGGAACAAATACTGCACAGGGGTACACGGTGCACATTGTACCACCTATCTGCAGTATATCACCTCAAGATCTGTGATCCTGGGTGCTACAAGAGACAGCGCCTCTATGGACTATGGGAATTTAAACAATAAAGAATTCATATACATTCCTAGGAACAAAGGATAGAAACTAAATACAGACTCAACAGAGAAAAGAATGGACTAGTGCTCTGTAAAGCATTATTCAACAGTGAAAAGATGCTTATAAATGCAAGTCATCTGTGAAATGCCACCACGAAAAGGTCTAATATAAACTTGCATATACACACAGACACGCATTTCTATATATATGCATAAAAACATGTTTGCATATTAATATATTCTCTTGAGGGGGATCCTGCAGTGTATCTGACTTTTCTGCTCACTGCAAAGGTCTCAATAGCTCTGATGTCCCTTTCTCAAAACAGATGCTGAAGGATTGTAAACTATGCTGAAAGAAAGTCTCAAATAAAATTTGAATACCTAAGAACCTGTTTTACAATTAAAGATTCAAAGAGCTCAAGCTGTTTCTTTTAACGAAAAGTATGAGGAAAAAGTTGATTACTCTCTGAAAGTATCTCCACAGAGAGAAAAAAAATGGGGTAGTAAAGAGCTCTTTAATCTAGCTGAGAAAATGAAACAAGAAGCAAAGGTTAGAAGCTAAAGTGAAACATATTAAAATTAGAAATTAGACATACATTTTTTCTAAAATCAATTAGCAAGTACATTTGTAAATTCTTTTCCTACTGATGCCTTTTGAAGAGCTCTTTTTTTCATCTGAAATGACACAATTTTATGTGATCTTCTGATCACACTTTATGCTGCTTCTCCCTCAGATTAAAATAGAGGAACCGAATAAATAAAATGAGTGGCCATCTACTATAGAAGGGATAGGGAGGAGGAATGCCATTTTTTCTTCCCTGTGACAGAAGAACATGCAACTTGGTAAAATGCAAACTTACATAAATTTTACTAGACATACCGTAGTTCAAAGGAGTCAATCAATTTATCAGCAGTGTTCCCACAGAAAGTTCACTGAGAACAGGTTAAAGCCTGAAGCTCTGAACTTCTTAGGATAAGGAATATTGCAGTTCTTCACATTTTTAGCTCTAAATGATCATTCAACAAGTTTTTTGAGTACTTTTCAACTCAGTTACTCTCAAAAACAAAAGTGCAAACTCTTAATATTTTTTATAAAAAATGTCTGCTATACAATGCCAGTCATTTTCTGTTCTGAAGCTAACAAAAGACACCATAATGAAATATTTCACCAATGACTGAACAAACTGAAAAAATACAGTCAATCAATCTTTCAGTAACATTAGGCAGAGAATATTAAAAGATTATATTCTATATTGAAAATTGCAACAGGAATAAGAATTTAAGTCAATTGCAAATTCAAAGTAATGCAATAGATGCAAGTATTCCAGTTAAAAGGTTTCTAGTCATTTTGCAAGTACGCTTAAAGGCTTAAAATAAGCTGATGAACTGAAAGCACCTTCTTTAAAGAACAGGAGAGTAGACAAATTTTTATTAACTAGTCATGTACTATATTCAAGCACGGAAAGATGGATACTAAGGAATTTATGTAATTTTTTAGTTTATTTTATCATTGAAGAATCTAAGCTAGGGTAAGTTGATTGAATTATTTTATTTATTGCAAATATTCTTCTTCAGTAATTTTTTGCAGATATCACCAACTAAATATGTCTTCCTGATGTATGATAATCTTATGCTACCAACAACAGTTGGAAAACAGCCTTTTTAATCTCATTCCATGAGAAGATTATTATATACATATTCCAAACTACGTAGTTTCATCTCTTTTCTTCCTCTTTTTCCTATAAATTATCCATCAAGTTAATTAATATTTGATTATACAATAAGCAAAAGTGTCATGGTTTGACATGCAGTCATTTCTGGTAAGGAGGAAGGGGCTGTAAAGATGGCTCCTGTAAGAAGTTGCTTGAAACTCTCCCCAGCTCTGAACTAGATCAACTTCTGGGGCTGATCCAATTAGGTGCTTCCATGATCCCTTTTTAAGAAGAAGCCTGAAGAGGAGGGTTCTTCCTCTTTCTTTCTTGTTCTGCCCTTCCTTTCTTTCTAGTTGGTAGGGGTGCAAGGAGTCATATTGTCAAAGGAGGCTTTTTTTCACTGACCTTAGTGTCTACAGAGCTGTTATTCTTATATATTCTCACTCTTTTCCAGCTACCGTTCCTCAGGGGTTTTTTCCCCTCTTCTTAAATGCCTTAATCACAGATGTGCTAGCACTGTCACTAATTATCTCGGTCTTGACCAGCAGTGGATCTGTCATAGAGCTGGCTGGCATGGGCTGAATTGGATACAGAGGAAACTTCTAGCATCTTCTACAAAGCCATATTTGTAGCCTCCCAGCAACCAGAACCTAGCTATGCAAACAGAATACCTGGGGCTGGAAGCCAGGGTGATACTTTTGAGTCAGACAAGCTTAGAGAAAAATATCTAAGAAGACTACATAGAGCAGTAGGTCCTTCTCTAGTAAAGAAGAAAAACATTTCTTATGGGCTAGGAACTGGATCTTTTTTTAACTTGGGTACATGTTACAAACGTTTAATTTAATATCTGTGACAGCAGAAACAAATACATTAGTTTGTTCCAAAAACTAAATTAAAAAAAATAAAACCAAATAATTTTCTAGTAGATGACTAAGTTTTTAACCACCTGGCAAACTAAACTTCAGTAGCCAAAGGGGTCAGACTGCTTGTGATAATGGGCCTGCTGACCAGCTCCCCTTTGAAGTAAGACGGTACTGGTGATTAAGTCACTCTATGAGACATTCTCTAATTTCTCACAATTTCTACATGTCTGAAAAGGAAGTCCAACAGTTATCACTAGTTAAAGCAGTCTCCAAAGTCAAAGATAGGTATCTCCATGCTGACATCATCTTATTTCGTACTAGGGAAGAACATATATGGAACAAGACTGACCCAATGTGCTGCTGATTCAGATGTGAAATTAATAACCTCATGAACAGAGAAGATATACCAAATTGCCATAAAGAAATTTGCTTCAGCCTAATGATTCACAGTAGTGGTACTTACAGCATCGTTTCTTCTGATTTCCTCACAGTTATTCACTGTTCATCCATCTGTGACGAACAGAGGTCATGAATGAGAAATTCAGTCTTGTGGAGTGTTTTAATTCATGACTTCCACAAGAGAGGAACTGTATTATAGAAGGTTCCTCTCCATTTCTTTCATTGATACCATACTCCCACTTCCTCAGGAAGCAAAACATATTTGACTTCCTGATATAGGAGGTAGGGAGGGTGATCCAACACAGGTGTCCTGCTCTGCATCAGATAATTCTGGGACTCTTTTTTTTGTTGTTATTAGTCCCTCCATTTTTTCTTCTGATATGTTGCTTCTAAAACTCATGTTCTATATGGGCTTACTGGACAAGTATATTTTCTCTGTCTAGGGATTTGTACTTAGGGAAATGGTCTAGTGGTTGATAAGGCTAGTATAAAGATTGGACTTGATAATCTTAAAGGTCTCTTCCAGCCAAAACAATTCTATAATTCTATGTTTCTATGATTTGTCACAGCTGTATGGAAGAAGTTGTACCTGGGACAAAATATGCTAAGAGGAAGCATGGGAGACATTGGCATATAGGGAACACAGTTACAAGAACTTAGTTCTCAGACCTCCTCTCCTGTCTGTGTCTATAGGGACAGAGAGGATTTGGAAAATAGGAAAAATGTAAGATAAGTGTGTGTTGAATGGCAGACATAGTATTGGGCTGCAAATCTGGTTTCACGGGATACAACATAAGGATAGAAGAGCTACAGTGAGCTTGGGAGAACAGAGTAAAATAAAGAACTGGAGAGGTTTGGTTTAGAGATCAGTGCTGGATTTGAATGGTTTAGGAATAGAAATTCCCTTCATTTGTGTCAATTCTCTAGAATTTTCACAACTGTAAATTATAGGCAATCTTAGATTTAAGCATCATTTCTTATCATTACAGTACAGTATGTGAAAATGTCATTTCCCAAAGTAATCTTGACAAAGGAACAGACTTCTTTCCAAGGTGGCAAAAAAATCCAAAGAAGGTTAAAAACATGTTCAGGAAAGAATCAACTATTGCAATAATACAGTTGAAAGGAAACTAAGATTAGAAAGCTTTTCCTAAGTTCAGACTTTCAATTTATATTCCTCTTTTTTTTTTTTTTGAAAGCCATTCAGCTCAATTTTTTGCTTTCAATACATTTTGACTAGAAACATAAATCAGCTGACAGAAACAAACACAAGTGAGCTGAGACTCGGATGTTATATCAATATTGATAAAAGCAGTGGGCATTCCTGCTGGAACGTTGGCATTTGGCCTGAGAGAGTATTTTGAGACATATTGTTGTGCTGCAAACAATAAAAGTAGAACGAGGAAAGGGGAAAAAAAAAAAAAAGCTTCTCCCCATGGAAACCACAAAATAGTAGTTTTTCTTACAACGTTCCAAGGTTGTAACTTGATAAAAACTGGGTAAGCCTCAGAGCTACGGTAAGTTTTAAGGAGAGATAAAGAAGATAAAATAATGCATTTATAGAGCTCTCTGTACAGTTCCTTTCATGCAGAAGGGGCTGCATAGGAAAAACCTGTGGTGTCACTTGATGTCGGTTTAACTGGCAAAGCATAAGCTGAAGTTCATAGTACAAAAGCTGAAGTTACTCAAGGTGAGTAATTTTTTTTAACATATTTTTCAACAAAAAGCATGTAAATATTTTGAACTAGTAGTTTTTGCTTTCTTCTTTTTTACAGTTACTCTTTCTTTATGTAATTCCATGTTGGAATGCCCATATTTTCTAATCTTATAAAACAGAACTAAAAGTATCTCATAAGATCTTCATCTGTCTCTTCCTCCGAAATCAGTATCAGCTGCATCAAAATCATCCTCACAGGCCTTTGTGTAACCCATTCATTAAAAATTCCAATGATTAATACCCCACAACGTCTTTTCAGTGTGTCCCAGATCTCAGTTAGAAAATATTTCTTGATGTCTATAATCGTTTGCTGCAGCATAAGCCGGAACACAAAAAGTTCCACTTAAGGAAAAACTTCTTTACTGTAAAGGTAACAAAGCTCTGGAACAGACTGCCCAGTGGAGTTGTGGAGTCTCTGTCTCTGGAGGCTTTCAAAACCTCCCTGGATGCATTCCTGTCTGACCTGATCTAGGTCCTTTAGCAAGGAGGTCCTTTCCAGTCCCTACCATTCCAAGATGCTATGGTTCTGTGAAGAAAACACATTATTTCCTTCCTCCTCAGGCTTATGTTTTCTAGACCTTTGGTTACCTCCATGCTTTTCTCTACAGACTCTTCAGCTGGTCAGTAAATTGTTTGAAGCACAACAGACAAACTAGGATACCTCTCTGGACACACCACATAGTCAGCTAGCAATGGCTTTATATACTCTTAATTTTTCAAACAGAAATCATTTTGCCCTGACAGCAGTGGAACACCATTTCAGCACTACAGATATCAGGTGCTTGGGGTTTTTTTCTTTTTTTTTTTTCTTCTTTAATCTCACAATATGAATTTGGCAACTGGTGCTCTCTTCAAGTAACCAACTCGATATATTTTTTTCTGCAACTTTTGCCTAGCAAGCCAGTTTCTATCTTTCATTGCTTACCTGATTCTTCTTACTGAAGCGCAGTAATTTGCATTTGTCCTGTTTGAACTGTATCCTGCTTTTCAGACCAAACCATTAATTAAAGAGATTGTTTTAGAACTTAAACCTCTCCTCCAAAGTGCTTGCAGATATGTCCTCATCCATTTTCACTTTATATAAAAGAATACATCATCTTACATCATTCTGAGATGATTCTCCCTTGCTCCCTTTGGTACAATAAGTATCATGCAAGAGTTTTTCACTTCATCACACAACAAAGTATTAGTTTTCACCACATTTCTGCAGTTTGGGAAGCTAAATGTGGGTATAGTTGCAATTGTTTTGTATATTTTGACTGCTAGGAATAACATTAAACCATCAATCAATAACATTTAGGTGTTTCATTAGAAAAATAGAAAATAGATGGAAATTCATATTTGAATGTAATAAACGCTTGCTTAAAATATACATTCAGAAAAAACCTTGTTCTTCCTTAGTATCATCTAAAACGTATCTCAGTTTGACAGTTGGGCAAAGAAGAACCTCATGAAGCTCAACAAGGGCAAGTGCAGAGTCCTGCACCTGGAGAGGAACAACCCCATGCACCAATACAGGCTGAGGGTTGACCTGTTGGGGAGCAGCTCTGCAGGGAGAGACCTGGGAGTCCCGGTCCACAATAAACTGAACATGAGCCAGTAATGTGCCCTCATGGCCAAGAAGGCCAATGGCATTGTGGGGTGAATCAAGAAGAGTGTGCCAGCAGGTCAAGGGAGGTTCTGCTCCCCCCCTCTACTCTGCCTTGGCCTCATCTGGAGTACTGTGTCCAGTTCTTGGCTCTTCAGATCAAGAGGGACAGGAAACTTCTGGAGAGAGTCCAGTGCAGGGCTACCAAGATGATCAGGGGACTGGAGCATCCTCCTTATGAGGAAAGGCTGCGGGAACTCGGGTTGATTAGTCTAGATAAGATGACTGCAGTGGGAAGTCAATATTTATAAGTATATAAATGGTGGATGTCAGGAGACTGGGACATCTTTTTTTTCTATTTATATCTAGCAATAGGATAAGGGGTAATGGGATGAAGCTGGAACACAAAAAGTTCCATTTAAACATAAGAAAAACTATTTTACTGTGAGGGTGAGGGAGCAGTGGCACAGGCTGCCCAGGGAAGTTGTGGAGTCTCCTTCCTTGGAGGTCTTCAAGACCCACCTGGATGCATTCTGGTGTAACCTGATCTAGGTGAACCTGCTTCTACAGGGGAGTTGGATTAGATGATTTCTAAAGGTTCCTTCCAACCCCTACCATTCTATGATTCTATGATTTTCAAGCAGCATAGTTACAGGATGCATTGGTTTTTCGCAGCCAGCAATGAAGCACCATGACAGTCTCTTGCTCACTGCCCCTCATCCATCCCCATCCTTGTTAGGATGGTGAAGGCCCCAGCGAGATGGCAGGAAAAAAAAGATAACCAGGTACGTCGTGGTTTGAGACAAGGGCAGAGAGGGCTCACTGTCAATCAGTTCTGGACAATACAAACTCCACTGCTCAACTTAGCAAAGAAAGGAAAGCAGGAAAAGTTTATTCTACTACCTATAAGAAATAAAACAGAACAAAAAGCAAAAAGACAGCAGGATGATGAGAAAATTACAACCAGCACTTTAAGATCTCCCTCCTCCATCCCTCCTTCCTTCCCAGGCCCAACTCACTGCTCCCGATATCTCTACCTCCTTCCCCTTCAATGGCTTGGTGGGGGTAGGGAATGGGGGATATGGGTTCTTCCCAGCAGCTACAGCTTCTGCCAATAAAGGGTTCCTCCCACAGGACACGGCCTCCTCTGGGCATAGTCTTAATAAACTTCTTTAGCATGGGTTCTTCCTAACAGTTACAGCTTCTCTAAATATGGGGTCCCTCACACAGGACATGGCTTCCTGAGGTCATAGTCACTGTCCCTGGCATGGGGCCTTGAATGAAGAGAATCACTGCCCTTGATGTGGGGTCTTTAACAAAGTGCAAACAAAACTCTACTTCACTAGTCCTTTCCACAGGATGCAGGGGCTCTCTGCTCCAGCGCACATCCTCCTCTCTTCCCTCACTGACCTCTTCTCTCTCTTCCAGCTCCTTGCACTCTCATCAGCCAAAAAAGAAGGAAGGGCAGAACAAAAAGGAGCAGGAAGAACCCTCCTCTTCCAGCTACTTCTTTGTAAAAAGTAATCATGAAGATATCTAATTGGCTCAGTTCCAATTGGCTCAGCCCCAGAAGTGGGTTTGGTTCAGAGCTGAGGAGAGTTTCAAGCAACTTCTTACAGAAGCCATCTTTACAGTCTCCTCCTCATTAACAGAAACGGCTCCATGTCAAAAAATGACACAGGGTAAAAAGAAAAAATTATTAAAGACAAAATGTATGAATAAATTAGATGTATATTGAAACAGAACAAGAACACAACAAGGTCTTGTTTTAATTGTGTAATGTAAACATTCACATTTGCATAAGGATTAATGGATTAAGCTACTTTAGCGTGAAGGAAAAAAGGTGCTGTTTATGACCTAGTGTTAGACAACACTAAATGGCTTAATCTGTTTTTCTCTGAAGGTAAAGCTGTATTTAATAATGGATTTGAGATATGTACAGAAGTTTCCTTATTCATTTTATTAGCACGTGAACTACAAAAAAAAATTTTGCACATACATATATGTAGAACATTTTATAACCAGCACTTCCAGTCCAGTATTGTATGGGCTTGCTTTTTCTGTAGCAAGGAAAAATACCCTGTGCCAACAGAAAATATGGTGAGATACTCTTCCTAATATTCTGCTTAAGGCAGTAACTGAATTCCTAATGACAAAGCAATGATACTTGAACATCAATTAACATGCTAATTAGCAAACTCATATGAGAAAAACCAAAGCCCTTATAGGCCATAACCATATCTTGGGCTTCAAGCTATCTTCTCTCTGTATCTTATTACTGCTTTCTGAGACAGTATTCAGCAAACAAAAGGGCAATATATTTTCTGTGTTGTGTTTGATAGAAAATGTAGAAATGCTGTGCAATATTCTATCTGTCTGACTCTGATATCTTCTGTGGTGTAAAAGAGAATTATTGAAGTGTAACAGCTCAGAGTTTTAAGACAAATAAGCAAATTTTGTCAGCAGAGTGGAACACTGAATTTACCTTTGAGCTTTGTCTACATAATCCTTACATTTTATGCTGCATTTGTTGAATACAATGCCTTGCCATGAGTCAAACAATTAGTCTAGAAGAATCAGTTTGGAACTTGCATTGGTTTCAGCCTGACAGAATCAAAATGAGAACTCAGATGCAAAAACATCATTATAAATTTGGTTATATTTTAAAAATAATTATTTTTATTTTGTAATGTAGTGCAGAAGTAGCCTACTGTAAAAAACGCCATCCATAGCACAACAAAACATAAAATAAAATTAACTGAGCAGAAATTTTTACAACATGAATAATGCTATTTTCCAAAAGAAAGAGATTTCAGACTAAACACATAATTCTTTTTTTCTTTTTTTCATTCCAGTAGAACAAAAGGAACTTCAGCATCCAGAAATCTAAACAAGAAAGGTGATCACTCAGGTGCCACTGCAGCATTGTACAGTTTGACAGTTCAGACTTTAGTTTTCGAAATTATTTGTCTTGAATCTCCAATTTTTTACACCATACCAATTTACTAAGAACCTGAAAATGGACTATATGTTTGTATCACATAGAGATATTTTTAAGTTCTTGATTTAAGGGTTTTGGAGAGCAGGGGTCGAGAAGATTTAGGTAAAGTATGGAAATTCAACAAACATGATCTGTAAAGATGGTACTTGTTTCTGAGAAATGTAAAGCGGGTCTAATAGAATTTAGAATAAATAAACCCTTGTCCTTCATAATTTAGTGTTAATAAAATATAGGTAACATCTGAATGTTCAGAAAACCAAAAGAAGTAGTACTTGAAGGCACAGATGTTTAAGGAAAGATGAGGCCAAAAACTTCCATCAAACCACCATAATAGAACTGAAAAAGTGGACAAATTTTTTGAAAGTATAGAATGGACTTTATATATGCTATATATTGCATATTATATAGTATTCATTAGTATATTCTGCCACATAGAAGAATGCACCAATCTGAGCCTTTGGGACATCTACAGGGACTTAATTTGAGACCTGTAGACAGACCTCATCTGGGGCTACCGCTACAGTCTGAACTTCAGAGCCAAATATCTACAGTCTGAATCTGTAACAGCTTGACACTGCTTGTGATTGACAGGGGTGAAAACTTGTAATACGTGTGAACCAGAAGGTTCTTCTTGTAGGCCTGGTGCAACAGAAAAAAAGAGCAATCACTTCTGAGTTTTAAGTTTTATGTACTTGCGTTTCTTTCAAACGATCAAAAATTAGCTTTACTCTTACAGTTAAAAATCACAAGATTTTACACATGGTATTTATTTCTTAATTTCCTACTTATTTACTTTTATGAAATATTATCCATATATCATGTAACAAAAAGGTCATGAAAGTAATCCTGCACATTTCCTCAGACAAAAAATATAACCTGTATGAAGCTAAAGTCTAACAACAATTGCATGACTTGGTATAGTATGCCCTTATTTTTCAAACAAAAAAAATATTGTCCCTTTTACTGGAAAGCAAATGATTTGTTTGTAAAAATAGAAAGGGAACCTCTTGTGCTCCTGCAAATGCTGCTTTTCTTCATATTAGTTCAATGATCCAGATAATAAATGAATTATAAAATTGCTGCTGTGCATGATACGTTTAATTAGAGAATATATTACAACTCCTAAATTATATTTCAGGCAACTAATACAGTGCTCTCAATTTCTGCCTAGAATACTATTACCATTTAAAAATACTTTCTATTAGATTCTAGAAGGACTGGGTGGTTGATTTGCCAAATGAAAGATGCTATGTCTCTTTGACAAAGGGATGTCTTAGAAATCTATTTTTTAAGTCTTTGTGTAACTGAATTCTTGTGAAGAAGCCAGTAAGATGCTGGGTTTCACAATAGATGAAATCAAATTCAGGCCATAGCTGCCATTTTTATACTATACACATGCATGTATGAAAGGTGCTATATAGCACATTCATTCAGGTGATTTTGGGATGGCCACACTACTTTCTGAAATGCAATGTCTCTTTTCCACAAAACCTTGGCAAAAATAAAAAGTGAGACAATTAATTACTCTTCACATATTTACAAAAAATGTGCTTAAAAATGTGCTTATAGCACTTGCAAACATTGCTTCATTTTCTTAATGTTTCAATCAAGAGGCTTTGAGATCACATCATTTTTCCAGATATTTAATGTCTTAAGAAACAGTTGGATTATTCTCAATGTCATAGGTTTATTTCACCCATTTACCTTATTTACTGATATTAAGTTGGAAACATAAATTAGACTAAAGCATAATTTATGACTGCCTTAGGCATATTGTCTTGAAAGGTATTCAGTCTCAACCTGTAAACATAAAGGGACTGACAATTCATCTCTTTCCTAGTGAGTTTACTCCAGCAGATAATCACATTCCCTTTTATGAATTTATGTGCCCGATAGGGATATGTTTACATTCATGCCCTGAGCACACATTATTATGCCCTTCTCCACTACAATGAAGTCCTTTAATATGCTGAAGTTACTCTGCATTCTGTCAAGTCATCTCTTTTTTGTTTGTTTGCTTGCTTGTTAAATTAAACAGGCCAAGCTCATTCAGACTTTCACTGTTGGATATGTTTTCAAGATGCTCCTATTTCAAGATATTTCAGCTGGTGCAGGGATTAGAAGTGATGTTGTTCAGTTATTTAGGACCAGAAAAACAGCCACAGCAGATCAGACAAGTAAAGAGTCATCATAAGACAATGCCTATGGACACCATTTAAAGAGAGGACAAGTATTTAGCGATATTTTATTCATTGTCCATTCCTGGGAAGGTGACATTGATTATATATCTACTCTCTTCTATTTAGTTACTGTTCATGAAAATATTTTTATCCTTAAAGCTTTTAAGAATCTTTGGTGAAGTATATCACTTAAAGTATTTCAAATGAGCACATAAGAGAGTTCTGAGAGATGACTTTGTTTCCTTTAACCAGCACTGTGCCTCATCAGCTGAACAGACTTTGAACAGGTCCCTGTGTTGTGGCTTTCTGAACTACCTCATCTTCCAGCACTATTCTGCATATGTGAGCCTTGGAACAGCATGTGGTGTAACTTCCACCCTACACCAACATGAGATCATCTAACCTTTGCATGGAGCTGATTGGGCCTGGAAATGATTTCAATCAAGGTAAATTTATCTTGAATATATAGAAGGTGAAAAATGTGTGATAAATTACAATGGAATAAAGGATGAATTTGCACATGATTAGAAATAGTTATACAGGCTACTAATGATACTCTGTCATCAGACAGTATGCCTATTCCAGAGCTGTTCAAAAACTTCCACATAATATTCCAGGATAATTATTTGGACAAGAGTGCCTTACAATGCATAAATGATCTTTTTACATGTGAATACTTAGAGCCAGCTAGATTGTTTGGTTCCAACGTGGCTAAAATATAATTATTTCACTTGCAGAAAGATTCCTATTGTGTTTCCCATAGCTATGTGATACATTTTCAATGCTCTATGTGGCATCTGCATGCAGTGCATTCCTAAACAGCAATTGTTGGTATAATTCTCACACATAGCCTGTGCATGTGTCACAGGCATGAGTGGACTCTTTTGCTGAAGCAGAGCACTTGTTTTCCTTGATGAAAACTGAGCGGAAAAGGAGACATAAAATCTCTGTTCACTGTATTACAGACTGCAAGTGGCTCAGTGCAAGAAAGAGTATTTTTGATGACACGGCTGCAAAAGCTGTAACACTGCCCCTTATTTTTACGGTAAGTCTACATTTTCTTCCATCCACTGTAAGTACCGATGAGCTGTAAAATATATGCCTGTGCTTGAGTTCCTGAGTTGAAGCCAAGCTGAAGCCTAATGTTGTGAGTTGAGGCTAGCATCAAGAGAGAATATGTCACCCATATACGCCATCACCTTGTTAAGGAAGACTCAGACACCTCCAAGTGGATGCTTAAAGGGACCGGGTGCAGAGAAACAAAGCAGCAAGGATTGCCTTCCTTTACAGACATCATAAAGTGAAAAATAATATGGCCTGAGACCTTGCTGTCTTTTCAGCAGAACTGCTTTTACAACGTGGAAGGAAAGGGTCTCCAAGTCAGAGGCAGCTGAAGAGACACTGATGCTGCACTGCCCGGGTAGATTACTGCAGGAGACTCAGAGCCGCCTTCCAACACTTACCCTGGAACAAGAGTCAATCTGTCCATGGCACTGCTTCTGAGAAGAAGCTGAGTGAGAAACCAAGCCCTCTGCCTCTTCAGGAAAACATTAGCCAAGGACAAAAATCAATCAAAATATCCTCACATTGATTAATTGCTAAGACAGTTGCTACAAACTAAGGTGTCCTTGTCTGTTATTGCCGAGACCTTTGAAGTTTTATGCCTATTGTCTTTGTTGTTATGCTCTTGGCTACAAAATGCCCATTATCACATACACACACTCTGCTGCAGTAATTAG
Organism: Colius striatus; assembly: GCF_028858725.1. Taxonomy (NCBI): domain Eukaryota; kingdom Metazoa; phylum Chordata; class Aves; order Coliiformes; family Coliidae; genus Colius; species Colius striatus. The sequence continues at coordinate 68,528,588 of NC_084761.1, read as the reverse complement.
ATCCACACACTGCCCTGGTTTTATGTGTTGATTGAACTTCTGCCGCCATCAATGAGAGTATGTAGTAAAGAAAGCCACTAGACAGCAACAAGGTCAATAAGCACAAATCTGGTACTTATCTCACCAATCACAACATAGGAAAAATTTTCCCACCTGTTTCTGGGAATATTTCTTCTGTTGTAATCAAGTCAAAATACAAGGTGCATTTCTTCAAGTCTTGAAAATTAATAGTAATTTAAAAATTTTCCTCATTTTACTGAAATTAATGAGATTGTTCTCAGGAACACTTATAAAATCAGATGCAAACCAACAGAGACTAACTCTACCATAGCATACCTTTTAAAGCACTGTTGTAAAAGAGAACTTTAAAAACTAAAAATTAAAAAATAAATAAGAAAATATATACAGTCCTATAAAAGCTGTAAACACATATGGCTCTGTATGTACTTATATACACTTTTTAATACACATACTCTTTAGAAAAGGGTTGAGGAATTAAACTTAGAGAAGAGCAGAATTCAAATAGAAAGATGACTGTGGTTCAGCTAATATAGTACACTGTATCAGCAAACATCTTTTCTAAGAGATATTTTTCAGAAAACTACTGAAAGCCCACAAAGCTAAGTCAGAAGAGGTAAAATAAGCAGAATCAAAGATCTTGTATTATCCTTACTATGCTCAGTTCTCTTTATCCATATCAGCTGCAAGCTATTGAAGGAAAGTCTTTTTCTGCTTATGTATTTGTAAAACAGCACATGATCTTCCCTTCTAATTGTGCAGATAAAGCAGATGTCTCATGCAGATCTTGCCTTTTTTAGAGAAGATAGGAAATAAGAGTCTTTCCCAGAAGGAAATTTTCAATTTCCTAAAAATGTGATGCAATGTATTAACTTTAATGTCAAATTCTGTGCCAAATAAGCCTCAGTGGTGGAGAGAACTTGGCAGAAAGCAGGTAAGACAGACACTTACTTAGAGGCACATCTGTTTACCACAGCCTCATTCACAGTGAAGGCTGTGACCTGATGATCACTTCAGATAGGTCTGTTTCTTCCATACTGTATTTTCACAGAGAGGTACAGGCAGACATACATATATCCCACAGATAGGAAGAACTGGATGAAGACCCAGAACTGATACCTTGAGAATGTGATCCATGCTTACAGCCCAGAAAGCCAACCATAGCCTGGCAAGGAGGTCAAGGGAGGTGATGCTCCCTCTCTACTTTGGTCTGGTGACACTCCACATCCAGTAATGAGTTCAGCTTTGGGGCTCTCAGTACAAGCCATGGACCTGTTGGAATGAATCCAAAGGAAGGCCAAAAAAATGACCATAGGAAGGGAACACCTCTCCTGTGAAGAAAGGCTAAGAGAGTTGAGTTTTTCAACTTGGAGAAGAGAGGGTTTCAGGAACACCTTATAGCAGCTTTCCAGTACCTAAAGGGGGGCTTATAAGAAAGATGTGGACAATGGTTTTAGTATGGTCTGTTATGGTAAGACAGGGAGTAATGGTTCTAGACAAAAAGAGGGTGAATTCAGACTAGATACAGGACGAAATGTTTTCATAATGAGGGTGGTGAAACACTAACAGATTGCCCTGAGAAGTAGTAGATGCCCCCTCCCTGGAAACTCTCAAGGTCAGGCTAAATGAGGCTTTGATCAATCTAATGTAGTTGAAGGTGTCCCTGCTCATTTCAGGGGGGTTGGAGTACACGATTTTTAAAGGTCCCTTCCAATGCAAACTATTCTATGATTCTGTGATTCTATGATATGGCATTTTGCCACCAACTATTGTTCTTCTCTGATATTTTGCTACAGTATTAGTTACTGGTCCAAGTTAGTGATACTCTTTCAAAACGACTGTTCAGAAAAGTTCTAAGACCTGTGTCCTTGATAAAACTACAACTTTCCTGAATTCATTATGTTCTAAATCACACGTAAAATCAAGTTTGCTGTACTGCTTTCCAGGAGCCAATGGGTAACTACATTATCTTCCATAAATCTTATTCTTTCATGTGACTTAAAAGTCCAGAACTATTTTGTTTCTGAAGTTGATAGTCAAAGCATAGGAAATACTTTCTTAACTTACATTATGACCAGAAACAGAAATAGCTTCTCTACCAGCCTATGTGGATATTTACTCACATAATAAACCTAATTATGCATATTCAGAATAAAAATTGTAACAAAAAGTGTGAAGTGAGAGCACGTTCTTCCCTGCACCATCAACACTGGGTTCCATGACACACAATTGAAAATATATTTGGAGCTTATAATAAGCATTGTAATAAAAAAAAAAGTTACGTAGATGTATTCCTTCACACAGTCTTGCCAAAATTATTAGCACTCGGTCAGAAACGTCCATTTAGTCATGAGCCAGGACAGTGCTCCCTGAGATGGCTTTACTGACGTCTCTGTATTTTGCTTTTCACTGTGCCCTTAGCCACTTTAAATGTTACAGGCTATCAGTTCAGATACTGCAAAATGTAAAAATGGGAAAGTGGACCCACCTTCTAACCTCTCAAGTCAGTGTACATTGGCTGAGCTGACATTTACATTTTCAACTCATCAGCATCCCCTTGTCATCAGACAAATAGCCTGGTAAGAGAGATTTTTCAACACTAGGAGGGGAAGTACAGAATTTTGAGTGAAAGGCTATTTCTCTGTGCCCTGTCCTTTCCCTAGAAACTCTCTCTACCCAGTGACCAGCAACAAGCAGACCCATATGCATGTGCCTATGTTCCTGAACAAATGAACAAAAGAATTCAGGATCTCACAGGTTAGAAAGAAAATTCAAGACTGTAATGTATGCAAACTGCAACCCTCAATGCATATTTTTAGGTGTATACTGATTGACTTGTCTCAGTGTTTAAAATTAAGTTGTCTTTAGGCAGTCAGGTCTCTTTCAAGAGCTACTGATGATGATATTATTAACCTTTGGTATTGAAATTCTGTTAGTAGCACCTGATTTATCCCAGTAAACAGCATTGCTATCTCATTCTTAGCCCTGGCCTGTGAAAATTTACAGCTTTGAGGTTTTAATTTGTTTTTTTTCAGAAGAAGGTACCAGTAACAGCAAATTACCTATCAAACTGTAAAGACTGTATGTGAGGGATGTATTAAAATTTCACCTCTTTTAAAAGGTGTAGGCTTTTAAAGGTACATTTAAAAAAAAAAAAAAAACACAGAATAAGTTGAGCAGAAAGGTAATTTTTCCTCCTCCTGTCTCCTCTTCCCTTGAAATGTTACAAAAAGGGTTTGGTGTGTGGTTTGTTTTTTTTTTTTTTATGAAAAACCAGGATTGTGCCTGTCATTAAACTTAATTGAGGTACGACTTGTACTGATAACAAGGATTAGTTTTATTGGAGTTTAATAACAATCACAAAGACATCCATATTAATCCCAGTTCAATTTTTGGATATAGGAATCTCCTTGTGAGATGAAAAAGTGAATCCTATGTATTTTGGATGAGGCAGTTCAGAAAGTCATTAAGCAGGATTTCTTTTCCACATAGGAACATACCATTTCCTTCTCTTTGTTCAAGTCATATTTTTGTAACTGCTTCTGAGCAGGCCTTTAGGACACAAACCTTTTTGACACTAAAGCAAGGAAATGCCTTACTCTTGAAAGATGTGGTCTTGCTTACTTGTAGTTGACAAGGTATTTTGCAAGAACACTGTCAACTTTTTGCAAGTTTCCAACAACAGTAAACTTTATTCCTGCCAACAGCAGAAGTAATTGCTGTGTGCAGAATAAAAGTGATTGTTTCAAAACTTTAACTCTGTTTTCTTCTTTCATGCTTTGTGCTCTAAGGTTACATTTAAATCTGTTTCAAAATCTTTCACAAAGAACAATTATTTCTATTTATGGGGATAGAAATATGTATGAGTGAACACCAGATCATTGCAAGGTAAGGGAAACTGTGCTTTTACCTAAAGTGGAAATAGGTATTTAACTTCCTCATGTAGGAAACGTTCTTTTCATAGTGAAACTTTAACTTTTTTGTTTGTTTGTTTACAAGAGCAAAAGGAAAAAATAGACATTTATATATTTCTTTATTTAAGCAAGACATCTAAGATTAACAAGAAAAGAAGCAAGGAAAAAAAAACATTATCACACCTTGTGCAGCAAACAGGTCATTTGTGTAAAACATGTACCAACCATCTGGTCATATGCCATGATTCTTGGGAAAAAATCTGGAGTAATGCGAGTAACTCATGGTACATACACACTCTGGAAAACATTATATTCAGAATTATATGCAGAAGGAGCGCAATACTGCAGTTGCTCACTTCTGTTTTGTGAGTGGTGATCCAATGTAAGATGCTCCAGCTACTAACTGCCCACTGATAGCCCTCCAACAGAGTTCACTACCTCTCCACTACTGCTGATTCAGCATTATTTTACTTTGGATCTTTGTTTAAAAGTGTTCATGTCCCCTAAAAAGAAAACCTATGAATCACTCAATCTGTGCAAATTGCTGACAGGTTGGATAAGGGTAAGAGAAAAGTACAAAACTGTATTGACCTGACTTGGATAAGATGGTGAAAGGCACCATGATTTGGCTCATGTGCTACTGGTTTCTTTGAGTAGAGTTGCATTTTGTCATTCTCTCCTGTTCCTTTACTCTTCATGCTACTGGCTTTATTTGGAGAGAGTTACATGAAGGTTTGGGAAGCATTTAGGTATCAACATTACAGAACACTTTGGCATTGCGATAAATTGTTTAAAAAAACATAATTTGAGATATAAATGAGTCATCTTATGCACGTAGACAAAGATGTGATGATAGAGTCATAGAAATTGCAATTTAAGTACACTTGTATTTACAAGAAAAATCACAGCATCATCATAAGACAAATGTAAGTGTATTGATTTAATTAGTTTTAAGAGCAGACTTAAGTTATCAAGACAAATGTAAGTGTATTGATTTTATTAGTTTTAAGAGCAGAGTTAAGTTATCTTCTCCACAGATGGAAACAATATGATACCTATTATTGCTAGTCTCTGCTAGTACCATTATCTCTTAGAGTGAAGTAGCAAAAAAGTCACCTGGCATTATGAGAAACAGAAAAGTGCACCTGTTCTACACAAGAGGATAGGTTTTCTCTAAAACAATACCCAGAGAAAGATAAGTAAAACAGGTCTCAACTAAAGATTATGGGGAAATTTGCACTGCCCAGGAGTGCAGATCAGAAAACTATAGAATATGTTGCATACCAATTCAGTAGTAACATTCTATTGAGGCAGTAAGACAGTATCTGTCTGAACACCATCCAACTCATGCTGACAATAGCACCATCAGCTCTGTCCATAGGATCTCAGATTTTTCTGCCTCCATCACCTCCTATGGAAGACCATGTCCACATACATGTGCTTTCTATAAATTTTTTGAGCAGTCATTTGAGTAGTACCTAGAAAAATAAATTTCACTCAATTCTTTTTTTATTCACATGCATTTAAACGTTGCACATCACACACACATTGTTCACTGAGTGGTAATATTAGCACAAAGTACATTCTCTTTTCTAAAAATTAAAATACATAGTGATAAATCTGTGAATAATTAAAATATGTCAGTGAGGCATCAGCTTGAGCAATAGGACAGACAGCTATTCAGCCATTTTGATTCAGCTTGCCACCAGCTCAGCACACAATCACTGTGCTGTCATTTGTTATTGTACCATGCAGCCTTCCCTTTTGACTTAAATCTTTAAATTCCACTCGGCTATTCTAAAACTGAGTTGGCAAGCTCTGTATGTCTGTTACAAAATAATAGCATTGTAGTCTGATGCAGCAGCATATGCCCAAAACTGAAATGAATTTTACTCAATATAATCTATAATTCTTGACATATCAGGTGCTAGGCTTCAGTGCAGCTCCCCTGGGCTCTCCCTCTTAGCTCTGCTCATCGTGCTGCACTTTATTGCCTACTAGATACATTCACTCATTGATCAAGGCTTACAAAAGTCCAAGTTCAATAGGACAGACAGTACCTTGGCAAAGAGTGCCTTCTGGTTTATGCCTGTCAGCACTATGATGGAAATTTTATCATGAGACAGAGAGACACTACTCACATAGCCATAATTTTATTAAGCGATAGCACGAGGGGTCTTGGTAGACTGGGCAGATGACATATTTACATGAACAGTGAATATTATCTAGCTCATCTAAATTAATGCTGAAGAAAATAGGGAGCTTAACTAGGTAGAGTTCTCTTCTGGGTAAATAGATCATATTCCAATCACATACTTACTTGTACCTCATAATAGATTGGGGGAGAAATGAAGGAAGGGATGAATTCTAAATTATAGGTTCTAAAAATAGCATCTTGTTCTCCTGAAAACAAGATACACTTACTAAAATGAGAATGCCAGTGCCAGTACTGGGGAAAGAGAACACATCAACTAACTTGTTAGTCTCTGAAGAATTATAATCTTTTGCTGACTTTTTCAGCAAAATCTAATAAAACACTAATGAAATGGAATGATAATTTTCCCCACATGAAGATTAAGTGGGAACATGAGACTACACAATAGACAGGTTTTGCATTCATCTAATGTCTGCTCAATTGCAGAAGTCACTGGGAAATGGCATGTATAATATTTCTAAACTGAAGTATATCTGAAATAGTAGATGTCAACTTGAGTCCTACAGGAAGTGACAGTCAATACTAGCTTATCATTAGCTGTTTTTGCAACCACCTATAAAGTTTGACACAGCTAGGCAGTCTTGTGTTAGCACTGAAACGTATTGTTTCAGAAAGAATAAAGGGAAGATAATTACTACCAATATTTACATAACAAGTACTGTATCTGAAGGCATAATTATGCACCAGCCTGTGTGTTGGTACCTGTCTGAACCTCCAGAGGAAACTGAGTTTCTTATAGAGTATAAGGTTAGAACTAAGGGTAGATGCCTTAGATACCCCACAAACTGGAGTAGCTGCTGAGTGATTTCTACAGAGTATTTGCCATCTGTTGGTGATGACTCAAGCAAAACAAAGCACAGATGGATCTTAGTCCCAATTTTTGTCTTTTTTTGCCTGAACTCTTTAAAGCTTCAGAAAGGATTAGGATTTTGTGTCATTTGGAGAAGAGTATTTTTATAGTGAGTGGCTCCTAGTTTGCACTTACTCACAGCTAATTTTAAAACTATTGAATGTAATAAATGATGCCATGAGTTTCAGCTTTAAGGCTAAGTAGTCTGCTTGGAAAAACTTCCAGTCTCTTTGTAATGCATTCTGAAATGTTCTCTCCCGTTTATTGAGGCATAGATCATTCAGCTTCCTTCCTCACACATATATTACCCAGAGAATGGGATTTACAAAAGCCAGCCTGCTCAGCAGGGAGACTCCTGAATTAACCAAGACAAATTACCATCAGTAAAAAAATTGAAAAAATAAATAAAAAATGCAGACTGAAGTCTTACATGTCTCCTGAAGCCTTGCAACCTTTCAAGCAGTTTCTCTACTGGATTGAGTTTCACATTCTTAAATGTTTTTACTGGACTGAATTACTTTGAGTAGATAAAATTGGCTCAGTCTTTTCTTCAAAATAGAAACAACCGCTCCAAGTTGTGCTACAAACACCTTTTTTGTTAAAAACACATGTAGTTTAAGCTAACAGTAAAAAAACACCATTACGGAGAAGGCATGGGCATTTTTACCTCATGTGGCCACTTTTCAAGTGAAAGTCGTTGGGGCTACTATTGCGTGCCAGATTCCTGCTTGCAAAGAATTCCTTGTTTGACCACTCTCATCACAGTGCTCAGGAGAATTCAACTTATCGGGTATATAAATATCAATGCCCCTCAGCAGGATAAATCCTAAAATACTCCTCTCGATCAAGATGGGAAATATGCAAGCAAATGTGTTAGTCACTAGTGGGATGTGCCTAAGCAGCATTAGTAGCGAAAACTGGGGCATCTGCAGACGCTCAGTGCCTGATGGGTGGACTGTCTGTAGATCGCTTTCCAGGACTGACCCTCTATTGCATTGTAGGCACCTTCCTTGTAGTAGCTCCTAGATGAAATAATGAATGTTCCTGGAAAACATGGGACTTTGAGCTCTCACAGAATCACAGAATCTTATTACAATCTTGTTAATGAATTGACTATTTACAAAGCCACTTACAGCCAAACCACATTTACACTCCCCCTCCCCCAGTCACAAGTGCAATCAGGAAAGGCAGAGTGCAGAGAGATGGCAAGCCGGCTCTGATCTCCTCCCCAAACACAAAATGCCAGCTGCATGTGTATGTGTGTTAGACATCTTTCTTTCAAATTGAAAATCCTTTCCAATATAACTCTTTAAATGGAATACAAGGTAAACTCCAGATTCTGAGGCTGAATTTAACTCATCCTCTTTCTTATAGGTAACTCCTGAAATTTTAGATTGCCTTTCGAATGGTGTCATATACGTTGACCTATGTCGAGAAACATTTAGTTTTGATTAGTTTATGGATGTTGGCAATTTGTTAAATGCAATTCTAAGTTAAGTAAACATGAAAACTTCCTCTAACACAATTTACTTGTCTTCAACTAGTTAAAGAGCAGAGCTGTTTATGGAGCACTTTGTGCATGTGGGCTAGCTTTAACTACAAATAATATAATAAAGCATTACTGAATAACTTTACTGGGAAAAAACTCTACCTGTAATTTCAGCGGTAAATGGCATTTTTTCCCTCAGCTACAGGTCCCAGCAAACTGTAATATATCAATTAACAATGTACCAATCAGATAATTTTGTTATTAAAAGTTGAATTGATTTTACATAAAGGTTTTCTTGAATCAAAATCTATACTGATTTTAAAGAGCTGGTGTGCCATGTAGCCACTGAGCCAAGGGAATTGCTTTGCTTATGTTCAATATGAAACTACCGGGTTTTTCCCCTTCTCTGAAGTTCACTCAAAAACCGTATGAACAATTTTGAGTGGAAGAAGAGCTACATAACTGAGAAGCACATATATCATCAACACTGACCCTAAAGAGTGAAAATAGCAAAAATACTTATGTGGCTCTTATTCAACAATTCAACTTTCCACCCAGATCGTGATACAAAGAACAATCTAGTCAGAAAGCACAAATTCAAATTAATTGTGTTTTCAGTTTATGTGCTTCCATTAAATGTACACAATTATCTTCTCACAAACTGGAAAGGAAGTGATTTTTCAGTACTGATGGCCTCTGTTTACTAACATAATTTGTCTGTTCAAGAGTTGTAGGAGCGGGAAGGTGGAACATATAAATTCCAGACCATGCTGCCCAGATGAAGACAACTGATAAAACAGAGAAATATGGTTAAAGGATGGATGTTTATGCCTGAGGCATTCTACTGCTTGTGGCAATGATTTTTTAGACATATCACTGTTGGTGTAACTGCACTGATTTAACAAAGTACCACTAGTTTCAAATTGCAGAAACATATACTGTCCTCATATAGCACTTTTCAAGCAGTGCAAATACACAGGCATTAATTCACACAGTCCAATTTAATGTGTTATCTAGAGGTATAAGACTGAAGGTCCAGACAGAACAGTTATTTTTTTATTAAAGTAGTTCAACATCACAGGCTTTCTTTGACTTAGTCAGTACCTCTGTAAATCTGGCCTTGTCTGATTAGCTGCAGTAATACTGCTAACCGAGAATAAAGTCTCACATCTCTCACTGCTGTGGCTTAGCCAACAGTCATTCCTTCCTGTGACAAGGAACAAAATCGAGTGCTCAGGGGTAGCAACCACAAAATATCTCTCTTCACAAAGAAGGGGTTTGTTGTGAAGCAAAGAGTTAATATGCAATATTTTAGAATTAACAAAGGATCTGATGGCTTAGTAGATAAATGTCAATCTTCATTCTTGGACTGTTAAGTAATTTGGCTTTACAAAGGCACAATATATGGCTGCAGTCAAAGGTACAACAAGGCGTTAAGTAGAATTCTCTAAGCTCTTTAAATGTATTGAGTGGTTAAAATTAAAGATAAAGTTTAAGCCATGTTCTCCAGGTTTCCTTTAAAGGAAGACAGAAGAACATGACAGTGGTTTCCTTGTAGAGAGGCCCCTGGAACTTCCCTGTCAGAGTGAGAAAAGAGTCCATTTGTAACTCAGTGTAGGTTGTTTGGTGTGTTGTTTTTCTTTTTTTTTTTAAATTTGAACCTTATCTTTGTCCTTTGGAATACTGGGTCCTTAGAGAATGTAGAAACAACTATGTTGGACACAGATTTGCAAAGCTTACATAAAAGAGCACATGCAAAACGATTTCACAGGAAAAGTCTCTTGTAACATTTCTGCCATAATACCTTACAAATAGCCTTGCTCATGGCCTAACCAGGAACCTGGGAAGGTAACTTTGACCTCCAAAAGGGACACCCAAACATGACTTCTCATTAGACTGATTTATCTTTAAAAGGCTATAGCATGTTTTAAACATTGTCTCCAAGTCTTACATTCAGATCTACAGAAACAATCCCGTCACACACTGATCTCTTCCATTTCAGGAAGAGAAAAATATGTTGCTAAACTTTATGTAAACCTCTTGCATCTAATTGTTAGAGTGCAGAATGCAGTGGCACAGGAAAACACAACAGTATTTATCCCAGAAGCCATGGAGTACAGGAAGATAAAGTGCTTTTTTCCCTTTAACCAAGACTTCAGATTTTGATGTATTCTCCATTTAAAGAGTGTTGAGTTTAGCAAAGCTGTAATGTACAATGTCAAAAAGCTCAGCCCCGGGTCAGTACTGTTTCTTGGTGGTGATAGGTACAGGAATGATTTCTAAAGTGTATAGCAAGAGCACTGCCATTGTCTTGACCGTTTTTCTATGTCTGCTGAACAACTATGTCTTATGCATAGAATTCTCTCCAGCTTCCTGGACTGTCTAGTCCTTATACATATTGGGAGATGGAGAGGAAATTCCACAAAAGGAACATAGAGAAAAAGAATTTGCATGTATACTACTTTAAAACCATTTCAGCTTGAACTTTCATGAAGGATGGTTTAAAGGCTGAATTCTCTGTGAATGCAAAGGTTAACTGTCATTATGGAGTACTATTGATAGGGTCTTAGTAAACCATTACAGTTTCTTGGAGGGACATAGAAAGAGTAGGAGAGAGCAGATTTTGCATTAAAAAGACAAATTCTTTAGTATCCACACTAATGTGTCCATGTTCCAAGCAGAGACATGAATAAATTAAGTAGACTTTCATAAGAATATGTTGAGTGTTATAATAGAGTACTATACATTTCGTTATGGAATGACTAACTTAAAACAGAAATATAACCACCTACCTAGTCTCATCAAAAGTCCTCCTACACCACACCAAGCACATGAATTTCTCTGGCTGCTTCTTTAAAAAAAAAAATACAAAATAATAATAATAATAATAATAATAATAATAATAATAATAATAATAATAAAAGATATTCCAGAATTCCTCTGGGTATTAGTTCTCCTTTTAATTTAAATAGTAAAGTGATTTCCATGTTTAAGACCACAAAATTACTGAATCACCTCTTGTTTAAACTCTTGTGGTTTCCTTGTTTGCATTTCTTTATCAAATGTTTCATAAATTACATAAATCGGATCGGAAGACTGTGACCAATTTCATGCAGATGTTAAGTAGGAGCTTTGTATCACCAAGAAACGCAGAATTGTAAACAGATTCTATATATTCATCCATGAACTGAATAAAGAAATTCAGCTAATATTTACAAGATGGTTCAGAAATAGTATACAGTGTTTGATGTTTTTTGCACATAATTTCAAGACACTTAAGCATGCTATTAAAAACAACATCTTGGGATTGTAATGAAATTCCTACAGAACAAGCATTTTCAAGTAATAAGAAATGTTTTCTAGGATTTTTTTTTTATTCCATCATGCTAACAATCCCACTGTTATCATATGTTCAACTACAAACCAGCTTTCCTCCAGAAAAGTACCAGAGTATTTTAGAGACTACAAGGAACATTATCTCCCATTAAGGCCATACACAAATTGTGCTTACTAAACAAATGTATGAGAAATGGTCAAGATACATGTTAAAGGAATTGTATGTCAAACAACTAGACAGATGTGAAGAACAGTGCCTGTAACAACCTATCCAGTGTCAATGAAAATCACAAAGTCAACATCAGTCCAGCAAACACAAATGCCTCTCCACTCTTATTTGCAAACCAAACTCAGACAATTTCAAGCAATTAAGTATAAATACCTCAACGTAAATTTTGAATGCACTAAATGCCAAGTATCTAAGGTAATTCATCATATTTTATACACATATACAAATCAAAAAGCCCAATAAAATATACCATACTCACACAGCCACATAGTTTCATGTGTGTTTAAAATATAGATATTGGCAAGCATATACACTTTATGTAACAGAAAATGCTTTACAACACTAAACTCAAGACTCCATCACAACTATGACAGAATTACTTAGTCTGTATTTTCAGTACTACTCTTTTAAAACAAAAGCCCCACAGGCTTGTGAATTAAAAAGTCAGAGGAAAGTTCTTGTATGCGTCTGAGACAGAAGATGAGACAGATCAAAGGAAAACCAGGACAGCTCAAAATCTCTGGAAGAGTAGTTTCTGTTTTCAGCACTGATCTGTTTCATCAGGAATTCATGCACAGACTAGCAAGAGAAAGCACACCTACCCTCATTAGCAGGTGGTGCAGATGATACCTGCTCAGTTTTTCGGAAAACGACCTTTCAAAATGTATATTCATTATGCACCATTATATGTACAATTCAGAATTTGTTACAACCACTGCAATAAAACACAGATTTCAAATGTATATTTAATGCCTGCTCTGAGATGTATAAAAGCTTTATATATCACATAGTATATATTTCCAATGTCATTATTACATATTATCCTTAGAGACAGCACATTTGTTGTATTAGCTATCTTATTAGTCTTTTTGATGTTTACTGGCATACATTTTTCATAATGGAGGAAACCCAATAAAAGACAGTGTCCAGTCTGTTTCTTAAATTCTTGGCAAGTTGTGCTAAGACACTCTGCTACCATAGTTGACATCCTTCATCTGAGCCCTCCGTGCAATATGATGTGGGAAAGAACTCACTCGACACCTCAGGACCCACAGCTGCCTGACAACCGTACGCCTTGGATCTGTCCCTTTAGTCTGGCAAGAGACTGTGTTGGTCCAGGGGAGACGGAGTAGAGCCCTCAAATGGCTTAAGCTCTCCTGAGACTAGCCAGAAAGTGATGAAAGCTTGCCACGGCTTGGAGCAGCGTTGGAGCCGCTTTTTTTGCCTAGCTCCATCAAGGTCCCCAAAAGCTTTACCCCACATTGTACTCGTGGCGGTGGGAAAGCTGCGGGGCTGCGGTGCGGGAAACGCGAGCAGCGCCGATGCGAGGGGCCGCTCTGCTCCGCACGCCGCACTACCGCAGCCCTGCTGGGGCGCGCACGGGGCGCGAGCCGAGGGCGGGCCCGCACCGCCCCCTGCCGGCGGCGCGGGGCACTGCGCTGCTCGGCGCTGCTCTGCGCTCCGGGCGCCGCTGCGGGCGGCGGGCACCCTGCCTGCCCCCTGCAGCACTCCCCGGCAGCCGCGCACCCCCTCAACACCTGCGCAAGACAGGGAAAGCATCGCGACAGAGCGGCTCGTCACAGAGAGCTGCCCAGAGCCTAACAGCTGCCACACAAACGCCTCCTTTTGAAGCGCTTCTCATTCCCATGAGTGGAACGGGGGCAAAAAAAAAAAAAAAAAAAGATGCAAGTGCTGATGCCTCGGAGCCGTGCCACTACTCATCGCTCAACCTGTACACGCTGCAACATTAGTCTTAATTGCAGCGCAGGCGACTACGAGATCGATGGAAGCCCCTTCCTCTACATCAGCCCTGCGACCGGCTAGCCCGCTGTCAGCGGGACGTGCCTGGCTGCACGGGCTGTACGGACAGTTCCTGCCAGGTGCTGGCCCCTTCGAGCGTGACCATACTTTCTTTAAAAACCCTTTTAAAAGTAGAACATTAAAATAAAACTTTGTTTTCACCTCCCCTTTAATTGGAAGACCCGGCTCCTGTCTTTCTCACACCAGCTGTCTCCTGTAAATCTTGGAAAGCCTGTGGAAGAAGGGAGAGGGCTCCCCGGCTCAGGCAGGCAGCATTTGCGGTGTGGCAGTACTTGAAGTGCCATGAAGATCAGTGGTTCTCAGGCAAGCAATTGCATTATTACCTTCCCCGTCCTGCGCTTCTGTCACGTCAAGTACCCGAGCAGTGCTACAGTACCGGTGTGCCTTTCCTTAGGGGATGCGTAGCAGTTGTGAGCAAGACTTGGGGGGTGGGGGGGGGGGGCGGGAGAAATCTATTCATTGATGTCTTACAGATAAGTACGCTGAAGTACTTTCAGATCTGGCTTGTCAGAGAAGGAAAGGGGCTTATGGCAGCACTTCGGTGCTCACCAAGAGATCACCTCCCCAGCGGAGAGCCCTCTCAGCCGCTGGGAAGCCGGAGCCCTAAGCGAGTGTCCCGAGCACGGCTGTGCGTGCGGCCAGTGAGGAAGGCTATCCTCCTCTTTCTCTCCCATCGCGTCTTTAGCCGATAAGACCGCCACCTCCACCCACACCGCTGACAAGTGTGTGTGTCGTCTCGCCTCCCCTCTCCGATTCCTGCTCGGCCGTCGCTCCCCTCCCGCCCGGCGGCCCCGCCGCCCTCGCCCTGTGAGCCTGCTCCTCCTCGCCGCTGCCTCCCCCGCCCTCGCCCTCATTACCCTCGTGTAGATAGATGGATGGAGACATTTATATCACTATTATTACTTGAGCTAAATTACGCTCAGAGGTGGGGAGGGGGTCTAACAGCCGGTGTGGGCAGGCTCTCCATCTCTGCAAAGGAGCATGCTCAGCGCTCTCAGGCATGCTCCTTCAGCGGGGAGGGAGCCAGAGCTGGGCCGGGAGGGGTGGGAAATCCTCACACTCTCACCGTCCTGATGCAAAGTTTTATTGTTCAAGCCGCCGCGGAACCAGGGGCCGACCCGGCAGCCTCTGCTCCTCATCCCGCCGCCGCGTCCTCGACGCCGGGAGGGGACTCAGGCACCACGCCCGGGGGGGATCGGGGAGGGGGAGGAGGGGGAGGTCCCCTCGCTGCCAACAGCGAGGGGAGGAGGAGGAAGAAGAGGAGATGCCCGGGCGAGAAAGGCTTCAGAGCCAACTTCTGCCGGGAAACCCGCAGGTCCTCTGCCGCCTTCCTCCCAGGGCGAGATTACTGCTGTGCCCGTCGCTGCCCCCAGGGCTGATGCAACGCCGACAACAGACGGGCAGCACCATTATCACCAGCATCATTATTAATAGTATTATGAGGATATTCGCGTCCGCGCAGGCGGAGGTGGAAGCCGGGCTCGTCTCTGTCAGTTGCCCTCCAGCGCGTTTGCCCACCGCCGGAGCTGCGCCGGCTCCACACCCTCCGCCCGGGGCTGCGGGAGTCCCGCGCAGCCGCCGCCTCTGCGGGCGGGTAGCGGCTTTTGCAGGGGGCAGGACGGGGACTCCAGCCCCAACCGTAATGACGGCACCCGGCGGGGTCGCCTACCTTGAGCTCCTCCGCGTCTAGGTTTGCTGATCTGTCCATAGAGCGAAACTGAGCGGAGCGGAGGGGAAACTAGGGAAGTTGTGCCAAAAATAAATAAAAAATAAAGGTTAAAAAAAGAAAAAGAGGGAGCGGGGAATCTAGTCTCTCAGTTTCCAGCCTAAACTCAGCCTTGTCCTCCAAACCCCGGCAGCTCCCCTCAGTCTCATTCTCCGCGATCACGCCTCCACCGGTTAAAATTAAATAAATAAATAAATAAAATATTTCACTTTTTTTTTTTTTTTTTGGAAAAAAAGAGAACTCCCTCAAGGATTAAAGCGACAGGTGATCCTTCCCGGGTGAAAGAGATTCGCGTCCACTGTCAATGAAAGGAGGAGACGAAAAAAAAAATCCACTCAGCTGAAAGATTATTTCTTCTTCTGCAATAAGCTTAGAAACCGGCGAATCGCTGCATCCCGGGAAAAAATCCTGCTTCTCTGGACGGCATCATGCAGCAAATTTCAAGCAAATGTGTTCAAACTGAAGAGAATAATCTATGATAAAAGCCTTTCTCCGTCATGCCTACTCTGGTAGCTAATTTAGCACCCTGTGAGCGCAAGACATTAACGGTGAACAATTTCGCTGGCAAGATAACAAAATCCCGCAAGTCCTGCATAGACTCAGAAATTGTTCTGCAGCTAAAGGTATTCTCTCAAAAATAATAATACTTAAAAAAAAAAAGGAAAGAAAGAAAAAAGTCTGTAGAGGATGGTTTTCTGTGAAGGTTATGCTAAAAGAGTTGGGAGGAAAACAGGAGGTGGATCTCTTGCAGAAGGGAGAGAAAGAGAGACAGAGATTTCCCTCGTCGTTCCTGTTTTACTGTCCTTCACCGCCAGGTGACTGACTTCCCTCCTCTCGCCTCACGGCCCGCACGGGGGGATTTCTCCAGCTCTCAAAACCCGACATTTCCCTTCCGAGCCGCACAGCTCCCGGGTCTTAACGCCGGCGGCTGCCGCTCCGCCAGCACCGCCCCGCCGCCGCCCCGGGGGGCGGGCACGGCCCTCGCCCCCGCCCCCGCCACCCTCGCCAAGTGGAACCTCTCGCTAGCCCCACGTGTCTTGAATAACAGCGACACTCACCAATTTAAAAGCCGTTGCTGCCTCATGTAGCGTTCCCTAGGAAAAAAAAAAAAAAAAAAAGATTAAAAAATCTCGGTATCTGAAGGTGTGCCTAAACTAACAGGGCCATGTGCAACTTCTCAGTCTTTGGCTTGAAACGCACGGGTTTGGGTGGGATTTTTTGTTCGGCTGTAGAGTATATTAATCTGCTGCAGCTTTTGTAGAACAGTATTTCTGATGGCACATGGATTAAGTTCGTGTTCCTCAGGGTGTTGCTGTAATAATCTCCTTTGCCAAAGGATTCTCTGTCTTGCGGCTCTCATATCACTCCAAAGAAAATCAAAATTAGATTTAAAAATTCAGATTCCTCCACATTGAGACCCTGATTTTGTCAGAGTTCTTTATTGTAAATCTTTCACACAGAGTTTTGGAGAATAAGGCTGTGATTTTTGGTTTCCTGCTATCAGTTTTTTCAAGGCCTTATTTATTAACTCCATGAATAGCAAATTCAAACTCTCACTTTCTAGCACTAGCACCTTCTTTCTACACCACTTTAGACAGAACTGGTCTTCTTGATAATTAGCCATATCTGATAGCTCAAAGTGCATACTCTGTTTCCAGTTCCAGATAGATTTGTTTGCAGCTTCCAACACTTCAAGGTTAACATAGGCTTAAACCCTGGGTGATGGTCAGTGATAGCCATTTCTGAATATAGTCCTCATCTTCTGGAAAACTCTGCAGAGGCAAGGCAGAGACAGGCAAGTTACATTTCTCCTTTTAACACAGATTGTACATGGCTTCCAGGTTCATTGTGAATGCACTGTAAATATCACTATTATCATTAATCTAAGAACTGCAATTTTTAAAGATTAAAGACTTGGTCTGGTGTTCCCATTTGAGTCAACAGACTCATGTCCAAATAAAAGACTGCCAAAGTGGACACTAAATCAAGCTGCTGTGAGACCTATAGAAACTTAAGACTGTTTTTCCTAATAGAAAAATACCACCCTACCCCACAACCTCCACTTCCCCTAAATTAAAAAAAAAAAAAATAGAACCTTCTGTAAGAGACTATGCTGAAGGAAAATATCTCTCAGAAGGCACTTCTAAGTCTGATCAAATATGTAAATATGAAGTACTGGGAAAGAGAGATGACTACTCCAGTGTATGACACTAAGCAGAATGCGAGCACCTTGGTGACCCCTGAGCCTTTCCATATATCCACACCTCTTTGATGGCACTTTGTAGACCAACAAGTAGCTGCACAAAATGCAGCTTTATAAAAATAAGGAGCCTGCAGCACAGTGACCTTCTACTGTCTTGTTGCTGCCACAGTGCAGACCTTCTTGGATGGGGCACTCCTCAGTTTCTTTTCATATTGACACAAAATGTGTGTGGATGTGATACATTTGAGAATCCTCTGCTGAATTTGGTCGATATCGGTCAAGAGTTCAGTGAAGACACAGGGAAAATTGACAGGGCAATCATATAAGCCTAATTACCTTAGAAAACAAGGCAAAACAAATTGATTTCAACAGTTGCTTGAGTGATACTTTAAAATGTTTCACTGTTCATAAATAGTATAACCTAACAAATGACTTTAAAAGTGGTTTTTTGTTGCAAAGGTGGGTACTGCAAAGTGCAACTTTTGGTTGCTTCAAATACCTTATTTTTTCATCTTGTATGTAATCTGTAAGACATCACTTCTCATTGCAGGGCCCTAAGTCAGAAGACATTTTCATCCTCATTATTCATGTTTGGCCTTATGTCTTAGTCACTGCATACAGTGTGGAATTACTGTTTTCCTTAAGAGGACTTTCTGTTTCATTTGACATTGTTAACAACTGAATTCTGCATAAGTATCAACATAAAATTTTACTTTAAGGACAAATATTATCATTAACATTAATACAGAGGAAAACTGTAACCAAGCTAAGAGGATCGATCCAAAGAGGAAGCAGTAAATTTCTAAGCAAATCAAAGCCTGAGCTCTCAAAATGAGGCCTGAGCCTGGAGCTTGCAAATGAGTGTCTGGAAATGGAGGACACAAAGCAAGCACCAGTCTGCAAACTCACCAAATAGTGACTTTGACCATAGGTCCTTGGTTCAGCAAGTGAACTTGTTCATCAGGACCAATGAAAGAAGTCTGTTATTTTGTGTAAACCCAACTTTGTTAGCTATCATATCACTTTTATTCAAGTATCCATCTACTTTTTTTTCTTTCTTACTTTTTCGTATTCATCTACTGGCTTTTTTTCCGCTAACAAAGCACTGTGCAAATGTCATTCACTGTCGAGTCCTATGTCTTTTCTATGCCCCAGTCTTCCTTTGTCAGGCATTCCTGGTAAGCATAATTAAGGATCACACATAGGATATAATTAAAGATTGTATTGTCAGAATATAATTAAAGATTATATGAGAAGACCTGGGAGTCCTGATTGATAATAAACTAACCATGAGCCAGCAATGTGCCCTCGTGGCCAAGAAGGCAAATGGCAACCTGGGATGCATCAAGAAGAGTGTGGAAAGCAGGTCGAGAGAGGTTCTTCTCCCCCTGTACTCTGCCCTGGTGAGGCCTCATCTGCAGTAGTGTCTGGTTCTGGGCTCCTCAGCTCAAGAGGGACAGGGAACTGCTGGAGAGAGTCCAGCGCAGGGCCACCAAGATGATCAGGGGACTGGAACATCTTTCATATGAGGAAAGGCTGCGGGAACTGGGGCTGTTTAGTCTGGAGAAGAGGAGATTGAGAGGTGATCTGATTAACATTTACAAATATCTAAAGGGTGGGTGTCAGGAGGTTGGGACATCCCTCTTTTCTATAGTAGATAGTAACAGGACAAGGGGTAATGGGATGAAGCTGGAACACAAAAAGTTCCACTTAAACATAAGAAAAAACTATTTCACCGTGAGAGTGACGGAGCCCTGGCACAGGCTGCCCAGGGAGGTTGTGGAGTCTCCTTCCTTGGAGGTCTTCAGGACCCTCCTGGACATGTTCCTATGCAACCTGATCTAGGTGAACCTGCTTTTGCAGGGGAGTTGGACTAGATGATCTCTAAAGGTCCCTTCCAACCCCTACCATTCTATGATTCTAAGAAGACCCTGGAAGAATAAGCATCCTTAAAAAACAAGTGGTTAACTTTTAAGTACTTGACTTAGGTTAAGGTCAAGTTTAGGTTATTTTTTGGTATTTAGTCTTCTTTATTGGGTTGGTATTTTGTTTTTTTTTTCCTTTATTGAGGCTAAAAAGTCTTGCTTTCTGCAGATCACCATTATACATTTTCATATCAGAGTTGACTCTGAAGTACAAGAGCAGGACAGAGAACATATGCAGAACTTTTCAGTGGTCACCCAGATCACTGCAGGATTTTACACAATATGGAAAAGTTGCCCCCTAGACTTAAAAAAATAAATTTCTGCAGTCAAATAAGACTCCATGCAAGCATCAGGGAAGCATATTTTCCTAAATAAAGTCTGCAAAAACGTTTTTATAATGATAAGGTATTAGCAAGCTCAGGTAGGGATTGCGTTCAACTCCCTCTGTAAAACATCAAGCGCAGTTCAAATATATATTGGGAGCAGTGAGAAGGTACAGCTTTTAAACAAAAAATGATGCTTTTTAGAGAGGCACAGAAGTTCCAGTGCTAGATAGCTATTATGATTTCTTTATCTTTCCAGAGATGCAGAGATGGGCATATATCCCTAACAACAAGGCACGGAGTGTTTTGTTCCCTCGTCAGTACATTTGTCTCATCTTTGAAAGAGACTTTTCCTCAGATTGAAGAGTTTCCAAGACAAGATTGCCTAGAAGACTTTCTGGGATTACTGTCTCTAGGCTCAGATAATTGACTGGATTCCTTTAAGTCCTGAGTATAGCCCATGCAGGTAGATAAACACTTCCAAAGGGTGATTTACTTTGTATAAGGTCTGAATCATCTCTGGAAGTGACTGTTTCCTTCTGACTGTACAGGGAGTTCCTGAAGTTAGATGGATGAATCTGGGACCACATGCTCAGTAACTTGATACAGAAGGATTGAACTCAAGCCAGAGTTACACATATGTATCTGAAAAGAGTTGTCAGTCACAATGAAACCATGGAAAATGATGGAATCTTTCATAGTGAAGCCACAAGAGTTACATTCCCTTGTTTCTCATCCTGTTAAAATACAGAAGACAATTTTTTCTAATATACCATTAGTAAGAAGGGAAGAATAATTCAAAAGTCAATACAGCTGTTTTGGTACAGTTCATAGGTATTTTCCATTCTAAAAAAAACCCACAAAACAAACATTTGGCTAGGAATACAGACTTCAGCATCAAATATGAGTACATATGACTACTGCTGTAGTTCTTAAACAAAATGACTATATTTTTATCAAGTTGTAAGGGAAATACATATAGAAGCACAGAATCAAAGAATGGTAGGGGTTGGAAGGGACTTTTAGAGATCATCTAGTCCAACCTCCCTGCAGAAGCAGGTTCACCTAGATCAGGTCGCATATTGCTGAAAATGTTTTTATACTGCTCCGCTGTTGGTAATTTATTTTTTAAAATAGTGAATGTCAGGCTAACATGGGTATATGTATATTACATTATAATTATCTCTTAGTAAGCATATTCTGAGTAATGTAAAATAGGAGACTTTTGAGCCGAGGTCAATAAAATACCAATCTGTCTTCCATGCTTTAGAGCCCATCACAAAACAGAAAGAATAGTTCTCCTTGGCCTAGTAAAGGCTTCTAAGGTGCAGAGGGATCTGCAAACCTTTGTTGTGCCCTGGGGCTTATGAGAGCTAAGAATAAGGAAGTACCATAACACCATAAGAAGAAAAATAGAGCTGAGAGCAAATAAATATGTTTCACATGAACTGTAATGTTTAGCTTTATCACATGAGCTAGTAAATGTGTTGGCAATGAAAACGTCAAAGACTGATCCAAATCATTCTTATATTCACTGCAGAAGTACTTTTATATTGAACAAAATAAAAATATATATTTAAAGATACATTATGACTGATGTTCTCAGTTTGCATTGACTTGGAATTGTTATGATCATGAATATAAATGAAGATCCTTGCAGCACTATACTGTGTGCTGGTCTCTAACTTGGAGGTCATGTAATTTTTTTTTTTTAGATCATCCTTCTATGTCATCCTAGAAAAATCTACAAATCTTTGGTATGTTTAATAAATGAAATCTGAAGGCAAATCGGAAGGCTGGAGAAATTAAGGCAATATTTAGATTTAATCAATAAGAAGAAAGAAGAGATAAGTAGTTCAACTTGAATTAGGTCTGGAAAGTTCAGGTGCTGCCTCCCCAAAACCTTTGGGCTTGCCTTTCTAATCACTCCACACAATCCAAGTAACTCTTCTCTTTTTCTCATTTTCTGAAAACAATATTACTAACTACTTGCAAAGTTACATTTGAAGACTCCAGCCTTTTTGAAAGCTAACACAGGAGAAGTAGTTCTTAACTTTCTAATACATCTGGTTTAGATTGTGTTCACTCTTAGGATTTGAGATTCAAATACTGCCTGTCAAACTTATAGTTCCTTGATGTTTTAGAAATTGTACAGTTAAAATAGTACTCATGGAACAATTCATTATAATGCCTAGTTTGCCAATTAAATTAACACACAGTAAGGTATATGGTGTTCAGAGAAAATATAAGCTTATGACAATGAGGAACTCGTTTTTTTAGTAAGGGAAAAAATAAGATAGTATTTGTCATGAAAAGATGCCTTCTCTACCAAATTCCTCCAAGAGACCAAATTTATACATAGAGTAGTCCAACTAAGAGATGACTTACTCAGGGAAACCACTTTTGCTCTGCCAATGACTGGCTCTGTGACTCTAGCAATTCAGTAACTGACTTCTCTTATTGTTTCAATTTCCACTACTGTAAGGTGAAGGAAATTATACTTATCCATGTCTCTACATTTATGAATGAAAGAGTCTGTAAAGTATTACCATATAGTGCAGCCTACCAGCCAGTTTGGGTATTCAAAAAAAGAAACACTGTTCAGATTTCCAGCTCAACAAAGCACAATGTTTCTGTAGCTCAGGGAATGTAAGGTATTCTAATAATCCATGATCCATATACATAATTCTTTTTAATGCCTATGGATTCCCAAATAGCTAAGCTTCCTAGCAAAATTATTTACTGATCTCTAGCAAGTAATGTGAGCATTTTAATGAGTAAATACAAAACCAGACAATTAGGTTGAAAAAATCTGTAAACCTTTAGCTATAATTAAAATAAATAATATTAAACAGGAAAGGAATTCCTACTTCTTGTTGGAAAAAAACACGCATTTTCTGGTGCACTGCTTGGAGAAACCGGTCATTTCCATAAGAAAGAAATAATTTCAGAGTATGTTCAGTTTCATCGGTAGGTAAATGCTTTTTACAACAATGATATTTAGATTACAAACTCTTGAGGACAGAGACCTTTTCTTTTTAATATCTAGAAAGTGCCATGCAAAGATATATGTATACAGTAATATTTAATACACAAATATTAATAATACCTCTGAGGAGCATACCATCTCACAAAATCATGTTAGATTATAGCTCTGAATGTAAATATAACAGTCTTACATTTGTAACTAGAGATATTCCAAAGTAATACTAAGAAAGACTCAAGTGTTGTGTGTTTGCAGTCTGTGCATATTTGTAAATCACATTTCTGAGGGTATAGGATTTGTGTAGGTTGAAATTGTGTGTGTTTATACATGTGCACAGACATCTATCTGAGCCTCAATAGTAACCTTAGAACTTAGTGACCAGCTTCAACCTTCATTGAATACATCTTCCCACGTATTTGTGAAAGTAAACCACTTCAATCCAGAGAGAACAAAGACTGTGCTAATACCTTCACTAAAGGGACAACTGCAGGGTAGAGTCAGTGTACCATAGTAGATACCAAAAAATTTACTAGAAAAGGTAAGTTTAAAAAGCTTTAATCATCAATGTGTATTTATCAGGTATAGATGATCTCTAAACGTCCTTTCCAACCCCTACCATCTATGATTCTATGAGAGCAGTCCCTATGCAGTCAAGTTTAGTGCTCTTTGCTGATCCTCTTGTGTCTAGAAATGCACAGTCTTTGATAAACAACTTTTTTTGCAATTATGTTTATTTCCTTATGGAATCTCTGATGTCTGATTAGAGGTGAGCTCATGTTGCGAACTTGTTATAATTCAGTTAAAATGTAAATCAACCATAAGAAAAAAATAAAGGAAATCAGACTTTTTTAGGTGTAGTGCTTAGCTTCTTGCTACACAATTTTTATATTGAGCATTAAATTCCCATTAAAAAATCTTTAGATACACATATTTGCTCTTATATCTATTTTAATACTTTCAACAGGCCTACTTTTGTCTAAAGGTCCCTTCCAACCCCTACCATTCTATGATTCTATGATTCTATGTCAATTGTATTAGAAAATAAACGAATTTGGTCCTGTTTCTTATTTAGAAAAAAAAAAAACGAAACCAAAATATCTTGTTGCTGGACCAAATGCTGGCCACATCCTGTAGTCCTGTTAAAAAACAAACACAGCCTGGAGTTCCCATTCATGTCTTTTTGGGCAATAAGAAAAGCACATAGCTAATTTATTTTAATATATATTGTTATGAGTCTAAGTTACTTGCTGGAGATGTGTTCCAGCATACTGCTGGATTTCAGTACTTCAACTTTGGATTTGCTGAAATGGTGTAGTCACAGAATAACATCCAGAAATCTCTGGCATTATCTATTCCTTTATGTACAGAACAAGGTAACGAACAAAAATTGTTCTATATGTCTCAGTATTTTTTAAAAAACAAAACAAAACAAAACAGGAAGACAACATTACTTCTGGTCAAACCGTGCATTTGGGAAATATTTAAGTGCAGAAGCACTATGCGTAAGTGGCATAATGCACCGCTTTTTTTGGAAGCTGGTATCCCTAAGGAACAACAGTTTGTCATGGAGGCTGCTGCTAGCCCTTCCAATGCATAAATTATTCCTTCTTTCAGTGCTGTGCATATCTGAGGGCATAATCAAATCTTAGTGCTGCAGGGAGATACTTTTTGTTCTAAGAAATGAAGTCTGGAAAGAAGCCATTTTACTTAATCTCTGTGAGGCATTACCCTTAAGTTTCACAAGGAAATGCTCTGCTTCCACTCAAGTTCATGCACGCATTGAGAGTTTCTTGAACACTCCAAGATAGAGGAAGGTTCCCATACTCATCTCCATTTCTGACTAATATTTGGTAAACCTGCAAGAAATGGTGACTGGATTGTTCTGAGAGTTTTGGTTGACTGTTTCCTGAGGCCACCAGCTCAAATGCAACCGGAACCTAGTAAATAGCTGTTGATGACTGTTTAGAGAGGTATGTGTCTTGCGCTAATAAGCATTTAACAACTGCAAAACTGAACATCACCACCTACTGCTACTATACATCTAACTGCAGAGAGGAGGATGGTCTCCCAGAAAAGCGATAAATACAAGATATAATTGAGTAGCCCAGTTCATTTCAGACTTCCCCCCATGTACTCAAATGATATGATATCTTAATAATCAAAATATCTATAAAAGATGTATCATAAAGATACACTAAAGGTAAATAAGATACCAGAATTGTCCAGAACTTAATATATAGCAACTCTAGTAGCAGTCTGAAATTTGTTCACAATGCGTATCAGTTTTAGAGGGTCAGGGTTTGAATGGGTTGATTTAAGAGGCAGAAATAAAAAGAATTTTAGGTGCCAGAAAGAGTAAAACTAAAATGTCTTTGTACATTGGAGAAAGGCTTATTTTTTTAGGCTATTTTTAGTACTTATTGTGGGTTCTTTCTCATCAAATAAAAGGAAAAACCAGTCAATATTGCTGATTACAAAAATAGGAAGTTTATGACTGAAGATGAAATGTGATGAATTAACCTTTTCAAGAAGACTGTTTAAATAAATTATTAGCATCTGTTCTTTTATCTGCTTTCTACGAGCCAGTCATTCAGGTCCTAACATATAGAGTATGTGCACAGGGTTATCTCTGACAGGCAAGATTGATAGCAGTAGTTGTTCATTTTTTAAAGAAAACAGTAAAAACCTTGATAGTGAAAGTTAAGTCCAAGAATGACAGAATATTAAATGTGCTACTAACTTCTATACTGATGCTAATATTTCTCCATAATCCTAGCCTACTTTTTCCTCACTTTTTTCTCCAAGGAATTAATCCTGCCTCTTTGTGTGTGGAATGTTGTCAGGGGCTAGGATTTGTAGGAAAAAGATTGTGAGACATTTTCAAAGGAAGGTTTTGTGCTAAGGGACAAAATTTCAAAAAATCAACAACCAAACAAAACCCTTTTGCTATGCAAGATGTGCACTTGTCTAAACTGTGTATCCAAATGACCTGTTTACAGATTTTTCTAAATCCTTCTCTACACTCTTTTTTTTACTACTTCTTTTCATTGCATCATATTTAAATTCAGTGCTCTAAATCCAAAGAATAAATATTTCAATTTTTTAGAACAACTGAATAAACTACTACTACTACTACTAAGATGTCAGTGCTATGAAATATTCTCTGACTTTATACAAGTTTACACACTAAAATGTATTACAAGCAAATGTGAAATTACCATCTTTGATATTTTTATAAAAACAAATGCACTTAAGAAGTTCCTCAATTTGACGTGCTAAATATGTGTACTGAAACACTAAGGGTGTACACTGGAGCTACTTAAAATATTTATACCAATGCTGTTTTGCTTTGACACGTTGGCCTTCATGGCTCCAGTAAGAGCATTATCCATCCTGCCTTTTATCTGCACCCCACCAGATGGACAGCCAGCAGTGCCTGAGTGACATAACATCTTATTTTTCCTGTTTCCACCAGTAGAATATGCCAATCAGTAAGTCCAGTTGAAGATAAATGTTAATCAGACTCATAGAATCATTATGGGTAAAAAAGACCTTTAAGATCGAGTCCAACCACTGTTGCATATCTAAAGATAATCCATATTAAGATAATTTGCTTGTCTTTTTTCATATAACTATAGATGAAGCAAAAATGTACAAGATATTGTTATGTATAATGCAAATATGTCTTCTGGAACAGTGATGAACACATGATCTCTCAAGTAGTAAGAATTCCTAGGCAAAAACTGTTGATGAAAACAGGCTTGTACTTAAATTAGTGAAGTTAGTAAAGTACAGAGATGCTTACTAGAAACAAGCTAATTGTTGCAGCTTAAGAAACAGAAGCCAATAAGTTCTTTAAATATATATTGATTGTCACTGAGACCATGAAGAGATCTTTGCTCATAACTTTTTATATCTACTTCCTACTGACTCTTAACTTTAAACCAAATAGCTGAGAATCTTAATATTCTGATTATTAAAAAAAATTAACTTTTACTCTTCTTGAAATATAGTCTCTGTTTATAGGTTTAAATTGTAATTATGAGATGTAACTGAAATGTGGTAAAATAGTTCTTTTTCAAAGTGTCTTTTTCCATTTCAACGTGGAAATAAAGGTTCCTTTGTATCATTATTGCTTTTCAATATTTGAGGCAGTACTTTTCTAACAATTGTCAGATATCAGATGAAAATCAAAACACTCATCTCAGAAAAATGCAAGAGCATTTTATTTATGTTCTATTATACTTCATTCCTCTTCCCAGATTTCAATATTTCTGCAAATGTATCTTTGTGTTAGATGACTAAGCTATTTAGTTACTCATAACAATTCACAGTGAGTCAGCATATGTGATTTCCAACCTGTTCTGTGTTTTATATCTTGGAATCTAGATTTAAGCTGACACAGGACAAAAGGCAGAAGAACATCACAGTTAATTTCTGAGATGTTAAATCCATTTGACTGTTTTCATGACAGACAGGTGAGATAATTCCTTCTGAACAGGAATACAAAGGTACCATGTGCCACCAGAACCTTCTTTACACTGCTGCTACCCTATCTTTTAGTTAGTTCTAACTATTCTCACATCAGAAACCTGGCAGCAGACTTTTAGGATAGAAGTCCAGCTTTAAAATAAAGTGGAAGAAAAAGAAATGTTCAGACCAGTATCTTGTTTTATTCTTGCTAAAAGTGGGAATATTTCCAATTGTCAGGGTCCTTTTACAAGATGAAGTATAGCACTGCCAAATTACAAAGAACTGGCTGTACAGGCAATCCCATCCTTCACTCCCTCTCTGCAGCTGAGAGGTTGTGCCATCTGCCCTTTCAGCCTACTGAACACTGTGCTGCTCATGAAGACTTGAATTCAGAGTCCACTTTTGTCAAACCAGATGCAAACCAGTCCTATATAGGCAAATGTGCTAACCATCAGTATTTGGGACATTCTAGGATCAAATGCAGTCCCTCTTTTACGGAGTACCTGTTTTTTTATAATTTTCCACTGGAAAAATAGAAATGCAGAACAAGCTTTCTGTTGGGTCACTGAAGGATTATGTGACCACAGCTGTATTGCCTAATGGATTAGCCCATCATTTCTGACCACAGGTACTTGTTCTTTAATGAAAATTAAAGCATCTTCATATGAAGAGGGTAAAGAGAGCAGTGCCTTCAATGCGATGGAGTGGAATGGCAGCAGTGTACTTACGAGAGTGCTCAGGACACTGCCAGCATATGACACTTCTCTAAATCTGTATTGAAGGTTTAGTAGTTACTCCTCATCAACAAACTTGTTTCATTTTGTTTGAAGTAAACAATTATCAAAAGCCTGACAATGTATTAAAAAAATGAGAGTATTTTTAAGATTTCCACTTTTACTGTATGGTGAATATTAAAGACATTTCTAAAGGAACTATGAGGGGAAGAGCAATTGGATATGGCTTTAAAATTAGTATATGCAAAATTGAATGATTGTCAAAGGGATAGCTTAGTGTGTTTTTGTTAGAGGTTAACCGTGTGCTTGCCTGTGTCCAAGAGGCTGATTTAATTGCCTCCCCTGTATGCCCTCTACCCTGCAGGAGACCTTTGCAAGGGAGGAATACCTTATCCCACACCTCCAGCTGGTGGAGGGATGTGAGCACCCACTCCTACATTTTGGTATTCTGGGAAATGTAGTGTAGCAGTGAAGTGGCCATTTTAAATCTGCTCTGCTTGTTTGTAAATAACTGAATTTAAAGTAAAGGATGTTCAGAATAAGGGTGGTCTGCATTGCATGTTAAGTCCAAGAGATGTTGTTTTCATTCCTGAACAAAGAGCCTTTAGAGAAGATGCTCTAAGAAAGCTCCTTTTATAAAATGGAGAGTGCTAGAAAGTGTGTGTCACTGCCACTACCACCTAATAGAGGTTATGCACTGATAGAGGGAAAAAGGGAGCTGGCAGAAGCCTGTCTCTCACTGTCAGTTCCAGGCTGCAGGC
This sequence comes from Colius striatus, assembly GCF_028858725.1. Classification (NCBI taxonomy): domain Eukaryota; kingdom Metazoa; phylum Chordata; class Aves; order Coliiformes; family Coliidae; genus Colius; species Colius striatus. The sequence goes on along the minus strand of NC_084761.1, from coordinate 68,499,585 downwards.
TTTTATGTTCATTTGTAATGCAATCAATAAGGAATAGCTTAAATTGGGCTCTGGAAGCTTGATTTTATAGTTTGCTAAATTTCTCTTTTAAATCTGTTTAAAATAAAAGAGAAGTTTCTATGGAAACCTTCCCTTTTATTCAAGAAAAATATCTCCAAGTCTCCCAGGCACTGTCTCTGCCTCACATAAGCAGGGCTGGCTGGATCTGTGCCAAGAGCTGCTGCACTCTCCCAAACCTGCCACGCCAGCACAACACCAGGCATCATCACAAACACCTGCTGCCACCTCCATGATGCAATTAGCATAGCCTCTTTCATTACCTCCAATAGACTAGGAAGGTGATGCTCCTTACTCTTTGAGCTTCCAAAACATTTGGTAGTGAAGGAAATTCCCTGCTGGCATGAGAAGCCCCAGCAGTGGCCACGTTGTGTGCCCAGCAGAGTGAGTAAAAGGTGTGTAGCTCTTGGAAGCAGGAGATGCTGGACATTTCAGTCTGGCTATGAGGCTATGGCTTCCAAGACTCAAAACTGTTTGTTCAGATAAACCTTTAGATGTGTGTTGTTGTTTTGGCCCAGCTAGGAGCAACCACTCATTCACTTCTCCCTCTCCCAGTGGGATGGGCAGGAGAAAAGTAACCTTTGGAATTTCCTAAGGACAGGGAGGGCTCACTCACCATTTACAGTCCAGGGCAAAATAGACAGGACTACTTGGCTTTGGGAAGAAAACAATAAAATAATTTAATCCTTTACCAAACAAAACCACAACAAACAGAAAACAACACAGAGTAGTACAATGATGAAGAGCCATCAAGAACCAACCCTTTCAGACCACCTTCCCCTCATCCCTCCCCTCTTGCCAGGCTCAGAGCCCTGATCCTGGTGTCTTTAACTTCCTCCCCCCCAAAATGCACAGAGGGGCATGGAATGGAGGGTTTCAGTGAGTCTTTTCCCAATACCTCCTACTGCTTGTCTCACCTCAAGGCAGACAGATTCCTTGTTGGTCCTCTCTGCTTCACTACAGGGTCCCTCATTCACTGGGCAGCCCTACACGGGCTGCTCCAAAGTGTGTTCATCGTGAGGGCTGCAGGTCCTTTCTGCCTCTCATGTGGGTCTCTGCAGCCTGCAGGCTCTCCAGCACGGCCTGAGCTGTGGCCACCTTCTCACAGAGGCTCCTGTCCATTCAAGTACAATCACTCCCACTGGCTTGAGATCGTCCTCCTCTGCTAACTGTGGGGTCCACATTGTTACCTCCATCCTTCCACTTCCTCCCTCTGCTGCAGATTTCCCTTCTTAAATAGTGATGTCAGAGGTGCTAGATTGACCCAGCTGGTCTAGAGGTGGGTCTACCTCAGAGCAGGGGGATATTTTGAGAACTGTTTATGTGGACAGCACTGCAGCCTCCTGCTCCCTGTTACCAAGCAAAAATAGCTGCATGCAAACCCATTACAACGGGGAAAAAAACCTCAACCTTCCCTGAGATAACCTCTGTTTCTAAATTACAAAGTCTTAAGGTCTTTTTCCCAAATAATGCAAAACTATTTGTTGACATCAAAGGGAAAAAAAAAGACTTTGGTTTTAAGATACTGTTACCTGTATTTTTCATCAGCATCATCTGATAGATCTGAATTGTTTCACTGAACACTGAGAGCTTAGGGGCAGCTTGCCTGCTTAGAGTTCCAAAATCTCAGGCTCCTTTTTCCTAAGCCTCTCAGCTTCTGATATTCTGAAATATTTTGGTTTTGACTGTTAATGCAAAACATATGAACTGCTGTGTTCAGGATCTAGCCTCAGCCTCCACTCCCATCACTCTACTTCTGACCAGCCTTTAACAGTGTTATCCAGCCTAGGAACTGGGTTTGAATTAGGCTTTAACAGTTTGGTTTTTTTAATTAATTTTGAACTCACACAGAATCTTAAGGGTTGGGAAGGACCTCAAAAGATTATCTAGTCCAACCTGCTGTCAGAGCAGGACTACCTAGAGCAGGTCACACAGAAACTCGTCCAGGTGAGTTTTGAATGTCTGCAGAGAAGGAGACTGCACCAACCCATGTGGGCAGCCTGTTCCAGTGCTCTGTCACCCTCACAGTGAAGAAATTTTTCCTTATGTTTCTTTGGAACCTCTTGTGTTCCAGCTTATACCCATTGCCCCTTGTTCTATCATTGGACATCACTGAGAAGAACCCAACACTCATCCTTTACATATTTGTAAACATTAATGAGATGACCCCTCGGTCTCCTCTTCTCCAAGCTAAAGAGCTCCAGCTCTCTACTCACCATGACTGGTGTACTCACCATCTTCGCTCATTGTTCATTCAGTCTGAGCCATAACAGTTAAGTATGAAAAAAACCCAAGAGCTATAAAATCTGAAAGGATCTACATCAAGTGTTATCTTAAAACTACAGTGGAATATTTGTAGAAAGAGAATAAGATAACAATCAGATGTAAACCATGACTTCTTATAACCTTGATAAAAATTTGTCACATGTAACAGGCTGTATAAGTACATAAAATATTTTAGAACTGTGCTGCATTCAATTCTGTGTAATTTATTTGCAGCATAGCACTTCATTACATGAGCTATTGCATAAAGAAAATAATTCAGTTTTGCACCCTTTTAGTTTTAAAGACAGGAATAAAATATGATAGATTAGAGGAATGTACACAATTATTAGTTTTTAAAAATAAAAACTTTAAAAAAAATGAAATTCAACCTTTCCTCATCCAGAATAAATTAATTTAGAAGCAATCCTGATGATTAAAATGATATATTAATATTTTTCTAAACTTTATTCCCCCAGGAAAAACAGGGGTGGTAGCTCAATATAATATATCCTTTAACTATCCTGGCTGGTCATTTCTCACCTCTCAGGGGAATGCTGCCAAGCATTGAAACAAGCTTCCCAGCGAAGCACTTGAGTCATCATTCCTGAGGGTTTCTAAAAGATGTATACATGTGGTGCTGAAGGACATGGTTTAGTGGTGGATGTGGCAATGCTAGGTTAATGGTCAGACTCGATCTGTCTTTTCCAACCTAAGCAATTCTACGTGGAAAATGTTTCTTTTTTAAATTTCAGATTTAACTTTTTATATAGTAATGCTCAAGTAAAAGATCTCAGAACACAATCTGATTGTCTTAGGGATCTTTTTCTAAACTCCTCCAATGACTTTGCATTCAGTTTTGCATGCAAAACTGTGCATTCATTCTGAAGCTCCTTCTAACCTAGCTAGCATAAGGGTGATAGAGAACAGGACTGTTTAACTTTTTTGAGAACTATAGCCAGATTTTATTATAGTGAGTTGCTCATGGACAAAAGAATAAACAATCTTTAAAACATGATGAGTCATTTGGGGGATAGATTCAACCTGCATGGGTTGGACAGCAGCATTGTAATACATTAAGGTCTTCATTACATTGAAGAGATAACATGTGACCAAGAGTTGCAAGTTGATGTATTTATTTATGCATTTAGCAAAGATGTAGTATTTCTTTTCTGCATAAACACAAACAAAATTAAGGAAACAAGTGGCAAATATTGAAATAATTATTACTAGCATATAGTCTGTTATTTTGACTTTATTATTTGTGCATACTGGTGTCATGACTTTGTGATTAAAGCTGCCAAAAATAATGTTCTTTAACTTTGCTCTCATCAAAAGTGATTCAAGTGATGGCATTTTTAATGAAAGAGTATTTTAATTTTTCAGTAAGAGAAAAAAATCCTATTAGATAATGGTCAAAAACAAATAAAAAATTGTTATACTTGTCAATCTCACATTGTAGGTATGTTTAATTAGCTCTTGTCGTTTGGAGTCCCTAGATGACAGATGAAAACAATCAATTTCATAGTTCAAAGCCAAGACAAAGCACTGGGATTTGCCAGGGTACATAAACTGCTCAAAAATGCATGTATGATGATACAGAGAGCTGGTTATCAATTGAACACAGGAAATTTTGGAAAACCTTTTATCTCATTGAAATGCCCTTACGGCTTTATGTTCTCTCCAAAGAATAGAAATGCCTGAAGACTTGCTGGAATACTATTTCATGGGGTTTGTGATAACTCTTGTGTTCCTCCTGTATAACAGCATTTTTTCATTGGTTCCCTACATCACTGAAAGAGGAAAATTAGGAGAGTGGGAAACCTCAACATGCTTCTTTTCCTTTCAATATGTGTCAAACTCATACAGATATGCTACAACATCTTTGTGTAGTAATGTATGTGCAAAACTTAGTTTCTGCTTCTTTGGCCTTTACCTTCAATCTCCTACTTGGGATCTGCAGGTTACTCATTTTTCTGCTGTTACAGAAATTATGAGAGAGTACATGTTCTGCGTGCAAAACATTTTAATTTTTACTAAGTGGTTTTGGATATGTTAGCGTTTGAGATTTGGACTTGACTGTATGTCGACCATATAAAAAGAAAACAGATTTCCTTCATATCCAGTGAAAAGGCCTTTCTTTGCTCTCAAATGTCCCTTTCTTCAGCAGAAAATGATGAGAGCAACACAGAGGAATAACTAAAGGCACTCCCCTCTGTTACAGCTACTCTATTGTTTCCTATTCAAGCTTTTGACTGTACTTTCTTAGCAGTCCTTTACTTTGCCTTGGCCAACTCTTGCAGGTTTCACTGCCCAGAGAACACCTCACATCTTCTTACCTTAGTTTACAAGCATCTCTCCAGCATCCTTGAGGTATCCTTTTTTTATATTGTATCTAGAAACAAGACAAGGTGTAATGGGATGAAGCTGGAACACAAAAAGTTCAATTTAAACATAAGAAAAAACTATTTTACCATGAGACAGATGGAGCACTGACACAGTCTGCCCAAGGAGGGTATGGAGTCTCCTTCCTTGGAGGTCTTCAAGACCTGCCTGGACACATTCCTATGCAACCTGATCTAGGTGAATCTGCTTCTGCAGGGGGGTTGAACTAGATGATCTCTGAAGGTCCCTTACAACCTCTACCATTCTATGATTCTATGATCCTACTTACCTTTTATTCCTTAGAATACTTTCCATGTAACCCCTTCTGGTCTTTGCAAATTGTTGCATCTGTTGAATTAGACAACACTTGTTATAATAAATATCACCTCTCAGCTGTAGTCTATTGCCAAATCATTTTATGAAAGAGATGTCTGTTTATGGACATACAGTTAATGGATAATGGCTGATTATCAAGAGCTATGACTTTGTTCTGGGTTTTCTTCCAACAGTGAAAGTCTTTATTGTTGTTAAAACAAAAATTTCTGGAGTATTTACATAAAAGCAATTAAGGCTTTTATTGTACCTAATGACTTTTATTGTACCTAATTTAAGCAATTATTGTACCTAATGGGGATGTAATAGGTATTTAATTGGTATTTAGGTACCTATTATGCTTACCAGTTCAAAAGAGCAAAGTTATCAGGCTCTTTATCAGGACAAACAGAGGAATTATCCTGATGACTAGGACTAACAGACATCAGAATGTCTGATATTATGGGCTCAAATTAGTTGTTCTAGGAAGAAGCACACAGGATTTTGTGCTTTCTTCCTCTGAAATGGTTATTCTTTTCAAGGTTGAGCTCTAGAAATTTATGCAACGTCCTGGACCTGGTGCATGTACGAGAGGACCTGACGCAAGGAGCAAGTGACTATTACAAAATATCACAAGCTTCTTGGAGTATACTGAAAAAAGAAAGTCCTTTCCCCTAACATTACAGCAATTATTCACCTCATTTATTTTAAGACAATCTATCAGAAGATTTTCTTCATGGATATTACCTTGTGAATAGTCTTTTAAAAACAACACCCAGACAAAAATAGAGTCATTATTATTCTGGTCATAACCCAAATCAGAGTAAAGACTTGGTTACTCCACGTAGAAAAGACACCATACTCCTATCTCCACTACCATTTTTCTTCTATGTTTGCACTATGAACCTCACCCACGGTGTAAAACAACCAAGCTATTCAGAGATTCAGTTTGACCAAGGCAATTTTGAACAAATTGTTAACAGCATCCTAGTATGTTTTGTTTGGTTGGTTTATTAAAATAAAAGGAGAGCTGCTTCTAGCTCCTGTAGAATTTAGACAGAGTCCAAACAAATCTCCTTCACTTCAATTTTCTTAATTTTTCTAATGATATATTCATTTACTCCTGTTTGTGAGTAATATTGATACCTAAACACAAAGTACAGGCTATGTAGTTTAAAACAAGAACTTCCTTATTTCCTTTAAACTATGAAATGCTATATGAAATTATTTAAGCACTTTTTTCATTTAAACACTTTTTTTTTGTTTGAATTGTGAAAAGAAAAATGTAAAAACTGTTAAAAGCAGAGTTGTGACCTTTTTAATATACAAAACAGATCACAAGTAGTAACTGATTTGGTAGCTTGTAGAAAAGAAGCAGTTCCTGGTTTGTTGCAGAAATATGTTACAAGATTAATTAGTCACATTCCCAATGCATTCATGCCTAAAACATTTTATAGCTTGAACAGATTTTAACTCTAGAACAGCGCATGCGGCTGTTCACTCTCTCTCATGCTCCCAGCATTCCTGGGAAGGCAGATTTAAAGTTGCTGCCAGGAAACAGGCTGCCATCCAGTGAGTTAAAAAGAAGCCACTATAGTTATGAACAAATAAACCACAGTTTCTTGACAGTGGTCAAATAGCATGAAGGAAGCATTTTAATTGGCAACAAAAAACCCCAACCAACCAACTCTAAACAAAACCAGAAAACAGAAGGCAAAGGCAGGGACTCGTAGGATGAAGAACCACCCACTGCAGGAGAAGATCAGATTCAAGATCATCTAATGAACCTGAAGGTGCACAAGTCCTTGGAACCTGATGAGATGCATCTGTGGATCTTGATGGAACTGATGGGCTGGCTAAGCCACCATCCATCATCCTTGAGAAGTCTGGTGAAGCTCTCACTGACTGGAAAAGCAGAAACATAATCTCCCATTTTTTAAAAGGGAACAAAGGAAGACCTGGGGAGCTACAGGCCAACCAGTCTTGGCCCTGTATCTGGTGATGATTTGATGGAGCAGATCCTCCTGGTAACTATGCTAAGACACATTCAAAATAAGGAGTTGATTGGTAACAGTCAACATGGATTCACTAAGGGCAAATTTGCCTGACAAATTTGGTGTCTATGATGGAGTTACATCATTGGTGGATAAGGGGAGAGTGACTGATGTCATCTGCCTGAATTTGTGCAATGCATCTGACACTGTCCTGTGCAACATCCTTGTCTGTAACGTGGAGAGAAATTGAATTAATGGATAGACCACTTGGTGGATAAGAAATTTACTATATGGTTGCACTCAGAAGTGTTACAGATCACAATTCTATGTTTAAATGGAGAGCAGTGATGAGTGGCATTCCTCAGGAGTTGATGCTAGAACTGGTGCTGTTTTCAGCTACTTGGACAGTGGGATTGAGAACACCCTCAGAAAATTTCCCAATGACACCAAGCTGTGTGGTGTCATCAGCATACGGCAGTGAGAGGAGACCATCCAGACAGACCCTGACAAACTTGAGAGGTGTACCTGTATAGACCTTATGAAGTTCAACAAGGCTGAATGCAAGATCCTGCAAATGGGTTGAGGCAATCCCAAGCACAAGTACGGACTGGATGATGAGTAGATTGAGAGCAGTCCTGAGGACGAGAACTTGAGGATATTGGTTGAAGAGAAGCTCAACGTGACCTGGCAAGACATACTTGCAGCCCACAAAGCCAACTGTATCTTGGGCTGCACTATAGGAAACATGGGCAGCAGGTCAAGCAAATGATTCTGCCTCTCTACTGCACTCTGGTGGGACTCCACCTGTAGTATTGCAATTAGATCTGGGACCCCCAACATAAGAATGATATGGATCTGCTGGAGTAAGTCCAGAGGAGTGCCACAAAAATGACCAGAGGGCTGAAGCATCTCTCCTATGGGGACAGGCTGAGAGAGTTGGGGTTGTTCAGCCTGGAGAAGAGAAAGCTCCAGGGAGACTTACAGCAGCCTTCTAGTACCTAAAGGGAGACTATAAGAAAACCGGAGAGGGACTTTTTACAAGGCCATGTAGTGATAGCATAAGGGATAAAGGCTTCAATCTGAAAGAGAGTAGATTTAAATTAGATACTGGGAAGAAATTCTTCCCTGTGAGGATGGTGAGGTACTGGAAGAGGCTGCCCAGGGAAGCTGTGGATGCTCATCCCTGGAAGTATTCAGGGTCAGGTTGGATGTGGCTTGGAACAACCTGGTCTAGTGGAAGGCATCCCTGCCCATGGCAGAGAAGTTGGAATGAGATCTTTAAGGTCTCTTCCAACCGAAACCATTCTGTGATTCTATGATTCTAAGATCCTAACAGTCCAAAGAGTGTCTTTTAGAGATGCAAAGCTAAAACAAAAGAGAATAAATCCAGAATCTTTGTAAAAAGTAAATATCCCACCGCTCTTCAGATTATTTATAATCAAGCTCAGTCTAGGGGTTGTCCACTTTCAGTTCGCAGGTGGAAATTCATACTCTCTCTTCTCCGTACTTCCCCCAGAAGCCACTGCCTGTGTTCTCACACTGCTTTTGCTGGGATTAGGAAATAGATACGATGATTTTTCTTTGAAAAAGTGCTGAATTACTCCCTGCTGTGGGATCAGCCTCATTATGGGCAGAACAGACGTAATTTTTACCTAAACTATTCTTGAAACAACCTCTATGTGGTTTTAGGGCACATCATGCTTACAGAAAACCATAGTTTGAGTCTCTGAGGGCCTGTAATTCTGCCTGTGGATTCCCACAAAAGCTCTTCAGACATTTTGTATGTTCTGTTAAATCTCCTCCAAACTGGTTTTTCCTATCTTTCCATCATTTTTGGATGCAAACTGAATCCCAGCAGAAGGGTGCATGATTGTAAACTCAGAACTGAAGAAAGTCTGAGTTTATAATGCTCTGCTAACAACTTTGCTGAGGTGACTTGCAAACCAAATACTGCAAGACAAGAGATAAACTAGATCAAAACAATGACTCAAACATGCAACAGGAAAGGCAGACATTTCCAGGATTACTTCTGGTTTGTTTATTTGTTTGTTTTCTTTCTGGCCTTTTCTTCCCAGACTAGGGGATGCAGAAAAATCTCTTGGGTCAGAGAGCCTTCAGATCAGGGAGCCTTCAGCTCTTTGCCAGACTGCCTGCCTGTGATGGCAGGGTGGAGGTTTAAGAAAGCTCATTTTCAAAGCTGAAAATGTCAGGGCCTTTAACCCATCCATCACTGTTGTAAGGAAAGCAAAGCTCAAGAAGTTCTGGATTTGAAGAAGTGCTTTAACACCATATTAAGTTATCATAGTATCATAGAATGGTAGGGGTTGGAAGGGACCTTTAGAGACCATCTAGCCCTACCCCCCTGCAGAAGCAGGTTCACCTAGATCAGGTCACATAGGAACATGTCCAGGCGGGTCTTGAAGACTTCCAAGGAAGGAGACTCCACAACCTCTCTGGGCAGCCTGCGCCACTGCTCCATCATCCTCACAGTAAAATAGTTTTTTCTTATGTTTAAGTGGAACCTTTTATGTTCCAGCTTCCTCCCATTACCCCTTGTCCTGTTGCTAGCTACAATAGAAAAAAGGGATGTCCCGACCTCCTGACACCCACCCTTTGGATATTTGTAAATGTTAATCAGATCTCCCCTCAATCTCCTCTCCTCTAGACTAAACAGCCCCAGTTCCTGCAGTCTTTCCTCTCAAATCTTACTCTATTGCAGTGAAAAGGCTGAATTTTAACAGTTCTTAACTTCATAAATCCTTAACTTGATTCATTTCAGGCTTCTGGTCACACACAAATTATTTTAAAAAGTCAAAGTCATACTAACACAGAAACTAAAAGGTAGAATTCAGATTTTGTGGTTTGTGTTATTCAGTTTGTCCAAGTAGAAGTGCTGTGGCACAGTCCCCAGGATATATAACCTTGGGGGAAGATCCAAAGCACTATCTCTTAGTCTATATTTTATTAATTTGTAACCTACTTTATACATTAATTTATAAGCATCTGATAAACATTTAATGATGTGTTTATATTGCATACATGCTTTGTTTTCATGAAAACTGAGCAAATACATTGTCTCATTAACGCAGTTAAATTTTTACTACAAGTAAATTTGAAACTATAGCAAATGGCTCAGTGTAATTGATAGAAGTATTGTGCCTTTTATCTTATTTTATGACTGTCAAATCAAGCTACTTATCTGTAGTTTATAGAGATTCTTCTATACATTAGCTTGCTTTTGAGGTAGTCCATTAGATTGGTCATATTTCATAGGCCTACATTTTTCATATTATGACCAAAAGTTTGAATATCTTTAACCTCAAAATCTGATGAGCTGATTTAGGCAGAAATGAGGAACTCCGAAAGCAGTCTTCATTTACATAATTTTTCTATCACATTCCTAATTAACCCACAATTGCAGTGGTAAAAATATCACATATTTTGATGTTAGTAAAAGGTGAGTTAAAAGGTCGTTCAGTGACAATCTATTAAACTATCCCCATTTTACATGGTCATACTCTTCCCATTCATCTACATGTACTGAGTAAATTACAGTGTCAACTGAATATGCTACAATCACTAGATCAGACATCTTTCATTTAATACTGATCATTTACCCACAATAATTAAAACAAACAAACAAACAAACAAACAAATAAATAAAAACTAAATCCTAACAGATCATCCAGCTTTACTGTCTTAGTAGAAACTTCAGAAGGTTCCTCCTTGTTATGGTTTGACATGACAGCTTTTTCTGGTAAGGGGGAAGGGGCTGTAAAGATCACTCCTGTAAGAGGTTGCTCGAAACTCTCTCCAGCTCTGAGCCAGGTGCACTTCTAGGGCTGAGTCAATTAGATGCTGAGACGATCATTTTTTAAGAAGAAGCCGGGAGAGGAGGCTTCTCCCTCCTTCTTCCTGCTTTTTCCTTTTTCTGTCCCTTCTTCTTCTTCTCCGGCTGGTGGTGGTGCAAGGAGTAGGAAGAGTGAGAGAAACAACTATGCGGACTCCAAGGTCAGCGATGAAAGAGAGGAGGAGGTGTGCTGAAGGAGAGATTCCCCTGCACTCTACAGAGACGACTGATGAAGCTGAGATTTATTTTCATTTCTTTAAAGACCCCACATCAGCGGTAGAGACTCATTTTGCTAAAGCTGACCCCGGACCAGGGGCAGCGATTCACTTCATTAAAGGCCTCGAGCCAGGGGCAGTGATTTTCTTCTTAAAACTATAGCCAGAGTAGGCCATGTCCCGAGGGAGGGACTCAATATCCACAGTTGTAACTGTGGGAAGGAACCCACAACAAAGTAGCTTAATAAACTTATGCCCAGAAGAGGCCATTTCCCAAGAGAGAGACCCTTTATCTGCAGAAACTGCAACTGTGGCAAAGAATCCACGTCAGAGATATTCACCAAGGACTGCATCCAGTGTGAGGGACCTTGTATCAGCAGGGTCAGATCTTTCTGTATCAGAAGCCACAGCTGCTGGGAACAACTCACACCAGAGAAATTTGTTGAGAACTGTGTCCCGGGGGAAGGGATCCCATATCAGAGCAGGGGAAGAATGCCAGGAGTCTCCTCATCTGAGAAGAGAGAAGCAGCAGAGCCCATCTGTGAGAGACTGACCACATCCCCCATTCCCTGCCCCCCTGAGCCGTTGAGGGCGGAGGAGGTAGAGATATCAAGAGCAGTGAGCTGGGCTGGTGGTTGTAATTTTCTCATCATCCTACTCCCTTTTTGCTTTTATTTCATTCTGTTTCTTGTAGAATAAACTTTCCTACTTTCCTCTCTAAGTTGAGTACTGGAGTCTGTTTTGCCCAGAACTGTAACTGGCAGCAAGCCCTCCCTGCCCTTGTCTTGATCCACAACAACCTTGCTTATCTTTTTTTACTCCCATTTCACTGAGGCCTCTGCCATCTGAACAAGGGTGGGGGTGAATGGGGGCACAGAGCGAGAGACTGTTTTGGTGCTGCCGTGCTAACTGGGCCAAACCATGACACTCTTGCTGATGAATTTTTGCTAAAATTCTGTTCATAAGAAACTGAATTGTATGTCCGCTCAGTATCTATATCTGTAACATTAATGAAAGGGCTTGGAAATAGAAGCTGATATCTGTGGGATAAAAACGTAGAAAAAGAGGTAGTACATGATTTAAAAATCTACTTGACAAATATGTGGGAAAAGTCCATTTAAGAGATAAATGCAAAGAACTCTGCTCAAGAAATCCCAGACACTTGAATTGTTGAAGTCAGGTGAAGTATGTTGCCCTGCTTTTTTTGGTTTTTTTCTCCATGCATGCAATGTTGGGCTATGTGACAATTTGGAATCTAAAGTAAAAGAAGAAAGAGAGAGAAGAGTAAAACACTAATGTCAGAATGAAGGCTACTTAAGACTATACATTATCCTGTATATTGATTATCAAAATTCCATTTAAAAATTGAAGCAAGCAATCAAGCAAGGAACCAGTTGTACTAAACCAGCAAAGTGAAAGAAGCTATTAGAAATAAAAAGAATTTTCACAAAAATCAAAGTCACATCCTAGAAGAAGGAAAATATGAAATAGCACAAGAACTTTAATTAATAGCATCATAGTTTAACCCATCCAAGAGCTAAGCATCACACAGATACTTTCTGACTCCTACCCCTCCCCAGGGAGATGGGGAAGAGAATTGAAAAACTCATGGTTTCATAGAATCATAGAACGGCGGGGACTGGAAAGGACCATCTAGTCCAACTCCCCTGCAGAAGCAGGTCCACCTAGAGCAGATAGCATAGGAACATGTCCAGGCAGGTCTTGAAGACCTCCAAGGAAGTAGATTCCACATCCTCCCTGGGCAGCCTGTGCCAGGGCTCCCTCATCCTCATAGTAAAATAGTTTTTTCTTATGTTAAATGGAACTTCTTGTGTTCCAGCTTCATCCCATCACCCCTCATCCTGTTTCTAGATACAACAGAAAAAAAGAGATGCTCCAACGTCCTGATACCCACCATTCAGATATTTTTAAATAATAATTTTTCATTTTTAATATATATTTAGATATTTGTAAATGTTAATCAGATCTCCCCTCAGCCCCAGTTCCCACAGCCTTTCCTTATATAAAAGATGTTCTGGTCTCCTTATCATCTTGGTGGCCCTGTGCCGGACTCTCTGCAGAAGTTTTCTGTCCCTCCTGAGCTAAGGAGCCAAGAACTCCAGGAGTCCAGATGAATCCTCATGAGGGCAGAGTAGAGGGGCAGCAGAAACTCCCTCGACTTGCTGGACACACTCTTCTTGATCCCAGGATGCCATTGGCTTTCTTGACCATGAGGAAATTTTGATGGCTTATTTTCTGTTTGAGATAAGAAGAGTTGAAAAATTTAAATTACAACAATAATAACAACAATAAAAACAACATCAGTGAAAACAATAACCTCAATGACAACAATAACAATAGTAACATCATCACCAAGAAAAAGGATATAAAACAGAGAAAAATAAACCCCAAGATGTACCAGTGACACAACAGTGCAATCCTCACAACTCAGGTAGACCCTGAGCGCTACTTAGCAACAACTAAAACACAGCACCGTACCAGCTACTAGAAAAAGAATTAACTCCATCCCAGTTGAAACCTTGTCAAATACACATTTTTCTAAATATAATCTCTAAATATTTAAGGTCAAAGGAAATTGGAAGTTAATTTCATAAAAGTTCCTTTGGAAAAAAACCTTGTTTTCAAGTGTATCAGAAGAAAGAATCCAACCAAACATAAAGTTGGACAACTGAAATATACTGACTGATCTCGAGAAAGACAAGGCCATAGTATAAAAGTTAAACAAATTCTACTCACCAATACACAAAGAATGAAGAGGAGGGCGCAGTTGTCTGATATTGAAGTATCAGATGTCAAAATAACTCAGTAGAATACCTTGTAGCAAAGCAACAGTACAACACATTTTGTAATTTTGAGAACTAAGGTAATTTAAACATTTAAATATTTAATTTCTGAAATATCAACTATGGTAAGAAATCTATTCTTCTAATCAGCCTTCCTGAATTGCAGCAATAGATATCCAGATGTTTCTAGACAAAATAGGTGCATGACTGAGACTATCAATAAATGTTATGAGAAAGTTGGACTTACTAGATTGTGAAAATCTAGGTACTACATTGGAAAAGGTCAATGTACTTTACATAAAAGGAATGTGACTTGCAACACAATTTTTGCTTCACAGATCTGCTGAAGTCTTTGACAGAGTCAGTGGTGTGGCTAAAAGATATGTTCAGAATAGTATGCTAAAATCTAAAGCTGACTCTGAAGATCTGCAGGAATTTCTTGTGATATTAACTCTGTAAATGGGAATGAAATGGCACATGAAATTCAATGCCAATGAATGCAAAATGATACATTCAGTGGGAAAACCACAATAACCCTACTATAGATGCATGATAATGAGCTCTGAAAGATTTTGTAGTCATTATGAGTAGATTTCTGAAAGCATCAGCTGAACATTCAGAGGCAGTTAAAGTGGTAAATAGAACTTAGGACATACTAGGGAAGTAATAATGAACGGAAGTTGTCATTATGACACTACATTATGTCTGGTGAGTCTACATCTTGACTGGTGGGCATAATTCTGATCATTCCATTTAAAAAGATGCAATAGAATTAGGGCAGTTGCAGAGGTGGAAGAATGAAATATGGAGATTAGAAAGTACACTTTACTTTGGAAAAGAGATGACTGATAGGAGGAGTGAAAGATAGGATTATGTAAAATCTTGAACAGCACAGCTAATACAACCAAGGAAAGTTTCACTTTATATCTTATAGTGAATTGTTAGGGAACAGGCTTAAAACAAATTAATGGGATAATCTTATCCACAGTAAATAAATACAATAGAGTCACAATTGCTGAGGAATGGTAGAGTTCAAAAGTTTGTCTAAAAGAGGAATAAAGAAATCAATGTATGATAGGTCTATCAAGAATCACTAAAAGCAAAGTACCAGAAGCAATCTCAAGATCAAAATTTCCTTAACCTGCTGGTTACCAACAACTGAGTGACTATACTAGGAGAAGTGCAGCTATTTTATACTTCCACAGTTTTTATCCTTTCTCTTGATTCATCTACTAGATGTCACTTTTGAGATCTGATGAGGTTTGCTGGTTTTGATACAAGAGAGATTCTTACTGGCATTTCTATTCTCTTTTTCTGACCTGTGTCCAAAATCATACTTTTTTAGTGAGTTCTCTTCTGTAAATAAATGCTACTAGTTATATTAAATATGTGTCAATAGACAGGAATTTTATAAAGGACTGTAGTAATTAACCATAAAGATTCTCCCCACCTTAAAATTTAAGAATCATCAATGTCTTTATTAGATACAAGTTTTCCTACTTTCCTAAGTGTACAGTTTAGACTATATTCTTTTGAACATAAACATTTAAGATGGAAAACTTTGTAATTTGTATAAACAAGGTTTTTGTGAAGCATCTGAAATATAATTTGTTTTGTCAGATAATTTAGTGATTTACATTATCTATTTTTTATCATTTAATTACAGTATCTATTCCTCACTTTTGTTTCAGATGTGGTAAGAAATTACTGAAAAAGCACACTGTTCATTTGTCCTGTTGAATTTATTAAAGACAGAAAAATATATTGAAACAATCTGAATTTAACTAACCTGGAAATAGTTCATTTTTATTCGTGGTTATAAACTAATATTGTATGTTAATTACAGTGTAGTGGTTTTGCCTGGGCCAGGTATTTTGGTAGCAGGGGGGCTACAGAGGTGGCTTCTTTAAACAAAGAGATACCAGAAGCTTCCCCTGTAGCTGATAGGGCTAGGGTCAGTTAATTCTAAGATGGACTCTGCAGCTGACCCAGGCCTGGCCAATTAGTGACTGAGGTAAATAATTATCTCATCCTCTGTGAACTGTTGTGCAGTTGCTGATCTGCAGCAGCAACAGGGAGTGAGAATGTGAAAACATCTCTGCAGACACCAAGGTCAGTGGAGAAGGAGGGGGAGGAGAGGGCTTAGGCCTTAAAAGAAAGATTCCCCTGTGACCTGTGGTGAATACCATGGTGAGGCAGCTGTGCCCCTTCAGTCCATGAAGGACCACTGGGAAGCAAAGATCCACTTGCAGCCCGTGGAGGACCTCACATCAGAGCGGGTGAATGCCTGAAGGAGGCTGTGACTCTGTGGGAAGCTCACCTTGGAGTAAGTTCCTGGCAGGACCTGGGAGCCCATGAGGACAGAGGAGCACATGCCAGAGTAGATTTGCTGTCAAGACTTGCGATCCTGTGAGGGACCCAGGCTGGAGCAGTTGGTAACTGAAGGACTGTTCTCCTGGTGGATGCCCCATACTGGAGCAGAGTGTGAGGAGCTGCCCCTGTGGGAGGCCCCATGCCGGAGCAGTCCATGAGGAGCTGCAGCCCATGGGAAGGACCCACATTGGAGTAGTTCATGAAGGACTGTCTCCCATGGGGAGGGACCCCACACTGTAGCAGTGGGAAGTGTGATGGGGTGTCTCCCTGAGAAGAAGCAGTGGGAAAGTGTTTTAAGATCCAGTTTTATTTCTCATCTCCCTGTTCTTATTGTTCCTTTAATAAACCAAACATTTTTCTTCCCAAGCTGAATCTGTTTTGCTCATGTTGCTAATTGCCAAGTGATCTCTCCGTCCTTATCTCAACTCACAAGCTGCTAGTTATATTTCTCTCTCTCTCTCCTGTCCAGTTTAGGAGAGGGACTGATATTATGACTTGGTGGACACCTGACGAAACCACCGCATGAGAAGAAGGATTTTTTACATATTATTTTTTTTTTCCCCAGACCTTTTGTATTGTATTAGTTTTAGTTACTAAATGGCTGTCAAACTCCTCCTTAGAGATTATTTTAGTGATGAGCAAGGTATTTTTGAGTTGGATCACACTAACAAGTTGGTTCTTATCAAGTCTGTTTTTGTATCTGCACGTTTAAATTATCAACAATGTCAAAGAAACATCAAAATATGTATAATATGACTTAAAGGTCTTACAAAAAATGGAAAACAATCAATTTAATTGATTATGAAAAGAAATTGGTAAAAGCAGCTTGATCATTTGTTAAACTGGGTGCAAGCAAGCAAAATGTATTTTAATCTTACCAAGCATGTTGTTGCATATCAAGGATGGAGATGCAAAGTTATTCTTTGCAGAGCAAAAGAAGCAGTGAAATAAAAGATTTTGGGATATAGCAAGAAGGGAAATAAGATTACTTGTACATGACATGCTCCTGCTCTCCAAAAAGGGTCAATGCAATATTTGAAGGAGGGTTTCAAAGCAAGAGATATTTTTTTAATGAGTATAGCAATTATAGAACCATGCCATGGTATATTTCAGTAACTTCTTTAATGTTAAATAAAGGTCCATCTTTTTTATTCTCAATAGAATTAATAAGACTGGATGGTGCAGGATTGTGATGTATCAAATTATAGGCAGAAATAATTGTTATAAAATGGTAAAATATTAATGAAATGGTAAAATATACATTTATGAGACTGTGAATATTTAAAAAATAAATTTATGCTAGTAAAAAGCATTGTCAAGAATTCTTGTTGAACTGAATAACATATTAAAACAATTTTTCCTAATTTAATTTTTTTCTGCTGTTACACTGCAATGTCTACACATTTTGTCCTCGCAACATCAGTCATCACTAAAAGTTACTGATATGATGAAGTGAACACACTGCTACAAAATTTCCTCTGGTGGAGTGCCATCAGTGACAACTATTGATTCAGAAGTGTATGCAGTGACTACTCCAGCCATGTTTTCTTTATTTTCTATTTTGGCTTGAGCTCAACTGCTCTTCCTACCATACCTGAAAATATTTCAGTTTTAACTGAAAAAAAACTAGCAATTTATCCAATTTGACTATAGTCTTCTAAATCAGCCTCATCTCCTTATTGCCTTTGGATACTAAAAGCTTCCAGATGTAAAAAACCCAATTGTTATGAGAAAAAATGAACTCTTTCGGTTATTGGTATCGCTGTAAACTCTTGAGTCTACAAAATGACAATGTAATGTTCAGTGTCTGAATTTAGCAACCAAAGATCATAGATCATAGCTACTTAGAGTGTACATGATAGGTGTGTTTGAGATTTTATTTGCTGAAGCTATGAAGAAAGTTGATTCTGCAGAGCTCGATATTATACACAATAGAGAGATTCATAGGATAATCATCTGTAGTGTGGGAAAATGTCTGTTCATTACTGTCTTCAGGTATATGTTCACAGCCACAAACTCGACTGCTATTATATGAAATACATTCTTGGTTTGATCAAAATGAAGAGACAAAGAAAAGATAAAAGCACTTCAGCTCCAATTTGTATTACCATGTCATTTACCAAAGTAAAATCATGTTAATTTTTGCTTGGTTCTCCCCACTGAGGCAGCAAGGAAAAGTCAGCATCAGTAGACTCTTTTTTATTTTTACCATTCCTTTCTCTGCAGCCACATAGGATACTGAGTCTTGCTCATCAAGTCTTGCTCATCCTCAACTTGTCTGTTTTTATTTACAGTCATGAAAGTTTAGCATCAAGTGCTCTAAAAGTTCCCCTTACACATCTACTTATTAAGGTGGAGCTGCATGATAGATTAAAAAAACATTCCTGATGCAGTTTAAAGTGAACTAATTCCAACCCACACTGCAAGAGTTCAAGAAAATTTTATTTTCATAAAAAAACAAATTCCCTTTCCCACTCATCTTTGGATGTGTATGACCCATATAAACATCTGTGTGTCTGCAGGTTAAGAGGTGGCACAGCACCTGCCATCTGCTTAGCATAGTGGTTTGCTAAAGGCCTCAGGAAGAACCTGCCAAACAACTGGAAAATCTCCAAAGCCAATTTCACAGGAAATTTGCAAGGCCTAATTCTCAGGATTTGATCGCAGAATATAGACCTAAATCCCATGAACAGACAGATTTGGCAGGTATTCTTAAGAACAAGCATAAGAGACACCAAGTAGCACACAAAGTAGTTGTAGGGTAGACTTCATTAAGGTGCATAGTAGGTTTTCTTTCAGAAAATGGCAGCCAGACAAAGCACCACTGATACCACCATTGGTTTATCTAATTATATCACTCATCCAAGCTGGGAAGACCACAATTTATTCCCTTCACTTGTCAGGAGGGATTAAAATTTGCACCTAATGCTTCTTCTGCAAGTGCTTCTTCATTAGTGTTTTATTTTGTATTGGTGGTGTGCTTTTGAAGAGCCCTTCCTCATGATCCACTTAGTGCCATGTGGTTAGTATTGTCTTTCCAGTTGCCTGCATTGAAAGTAATGAAGTGTGTTTTCTCGTGATCTTTTGGGTGTTAATAAACCAGGAAATATATTCCAGGAACACCCTTGTCCTCTCCAGTTACAGATGGTCAGTCCTCAGGGTCAGGCTGAAATAAAATCCTGAAGGCTCTTTAAGTCAGACATAATTATATGAGATAAAGCACAAACCAGTAATGTGGTTATTGCAATGGTTTGAGAAGTGATTGTAAGAAACATTTGCAGATTATTTTCAAGAATATGCAGAGATATTACTTCACTTCCAATGCAGCAGGGTAGATTGGATTTCCTTGCAATTTTCTCATCCTTGAAATACAGTTCCCTTTCTAAATATAAAACATGATTAAGAGATTCAAAATGTAACATATGCAAAAATTGTATTAGACTAGACTAGACTAGACTAGACTAGACTAGAATAGAAGAATGGACTATTTCAGTTGGAAGAAACCTACAGCCATTGTCTTGTCCAACTGCCTGACCATTTCAGGGCTGACCAAAAGTTAAAGCATGTTATTAAGCATGTCTTCCAAAGGCGTCTTAAACACTGACAGGCTTGGGGCATTGACCACCTCTCTGTTCAGTCTGAACTTCCCCTGGCATATCATTGAACCGTTCCCATGTGTTCTATCACAAGACACCAGGGAGGAGAGATCAGCAACTTACTCTCTGCTTTTCTTCCTTAAGAAGGTGTAGAGAGCAATAAGGTCACTTTTCAGCCTCCTTTTCTCCAAACAAGACAAGTCCAAAGTCCTTAGTTGCTCCTCATAAGACACTCCTTCCAGTACTTTCACCAGCTTTAATGCCTTCCTCTAAGCCTAGGAAAAGATTTTCACATCCTTCTTAAATTGCAGAACTGCACACAGTACTCAAGGTGAGGCCATACCAGCATTGAATACAGTGGGATAATCACCTCTATAATAGGCCTTTAAGTAGGTATCAGATCACTATCTGCATCATGAGACTTATCTGCTCTGATCTATTTCAGTGAATGATACTCTAATGAAATATGCAGTAAAAAGGAATTTAATAGAGGTTATAGATAAACATAAAAAACAAATTGAAAAAAAAAATATGTGATGGATAAGAGATAAACAAGAAACATACATTATCCATCTGCTAAATTTATACGCTGTTGTGTAAGCTCCCAACATCCAAGAAATATGTCTATTCACTGCTGGAAAAAGTTAAAACTTAACTTGCAACATCTTTCTACATTAAGAAAATACTGCTATTCAGTATGGCTTTTTGATGTAATTGCAGATAGATCAGTGAAAAATAGATTGAAAAATCACATATAAAAGTTATTTTGCTATGTTCACTTCTTGCAGTAAAGAGAGTTATTGTCTAAGATTAACTGCTAATTGATGCATCAATATATTATCCAGACTATTCTTGTATATTTACAGTGATAGGAATAATGAAGTTCTGATACAGCAATTGGAACATCTAATAACTGTGCATTTCTTAGCATTGGGTCAAATATTACTTGCATAGTCATAGAAATAAAGCAAGTGGGAAAAATTAATGATTATTAATAACTAAAATAGCATGTTAAACAATTGTACTGACATTCTAGTGAGAGGAGAAGGATCTCAGAACCTGACTTGAAAAAAGTCTGTAACCCAGTTCAAGTAGGAACAGTGGGAACTTTGGAAACGCTCTTCCTATTTGATGCCTTGATTTCTAAAAGTAAATTGACATCAACTGATGTGATCTAAATCCAGTTTGTACATAGTCTTCATGCTTGACCAATCCAGCATAGTATAAACTGCCATACTATAGTCTACTTGAGAGAATAAGAGTCACTTCTGGGATTGTTGTCTGACGTGCAGAATCATTCTCAATACTGCAGTCTCAAAGGAAAAAGCTTTTATCCCATCAGAGGCTTCAGTCCTAGCCTTAAAAATAGATGTCTATACCTATGTATCTATATCTACTTTCAGTAAAACAGGATCTCTTATCTCTAGAGTGTGAAAATATCCAAATTAAATGCATTATGAAAACAAAAATTTACATTAACTGAGTTTAATTTAATGATTTGGTATGTGAAAATATTAAATATTTAATCTTCTTCAAAAAAGTCAGTGAAAGGAGTAGTGTAACCTTCTCCAGTGAAATAAACAATTGAAAATGTAAGATTTTTTATTGAATTTAGTATTTTCAATGAAAACCAGTTTTTGAATTAGGGCAAAAAACAATGATTGATTAAACCATTCTTTATTAAAATGTACAGTTCAATGAAGATGCAGATGTTTTGTAGATGATAAGTACAAATTTGTCTTCTAAATAAACGTTCCCTGAACCTCCAACTCACTCCTTCTAAGTCAGTCTTAAAAATGAAGTAACAAGGCAGTAATATTTTCATTGGCTATTCTATTGTTATGCTAATTGGAGCATGTAAAGAAGAGAAGTCAGAAGACACTATCATTTAATCAGTGTAACATCAAGGAACTCCAATTGATGGAGACTTTCAAAACCCAGTAAACTATTGTCTCATATCATACATCCAGAAAAATCTATTACTGGGGCATTAATAAAGTGTAAGATTGAATAATTGGAAAACAGAAGAACTGAGGCTGACAATATCTTAGCTGTATTGTTTTTCTGCATATGAAACAGTTTTATAATTACTTCATGGACCTGAGGTGAGGGAGAACTTGAAATATACTGAGCATTTTAAAAAATGCAAATACTTACTCCTAATAAGCTGCAGTGCTTGATTTAAGTCTGTGGAACTAGAATTAAAGGAATGTAGGGCTACATATAACCAGTGAAAACCAATGGGGAGCCAAATTCACGCAAACAGAGTATACCCTCTACACTACAGTGTCCAGACCACAAGCACTCAGTAGATGAGAGCATACCTGATTGCACATACCTAGTTTCAGTGCAAGATGCATTTCTCATGGTCTTCCTAAAGGTCACACTTCCAATCAAAACAAAATCACAGACCCATGAAACTGGACCCTTTCAGGTAATAAAGGCCTGGTTTAAATTGCAGATAAATTAAATGGTTATAATGGTCAGTTCTGTTCCTGGAACCCATGAATATTTTGTCATCTTAAAAAGAGCAGGAATCTGTTTAGATTTCCTAGTTTGCCCAAAGTTACGATAACTGAATACCTTGTAATGTTCTAAAAAACATTTTATACATCATAGCTGGTACTGGTGTCTGTGTAATATTTTGTATTCTTTACTTCTCAGTGAAGATGCTTTTAAGGAGCAGTGGAGTATTCTCTACCTTCCCCCAGCTGTTCTTCCTCTTTCCTTTTCCCTTTATCTCCTTTCTCTCTTCCTTTTTCTCACCTTCATTAGCAACATGAAAGAGGGAGAAATAAACCAAAGAAGTGAGTTTTCACTTTGCTCTGAAGCAAGGGAGATTTGTGGTCATCCTAATCTGTTGTAATGAGTTCCCAAGCTTGGGTGCTGCTGAGCAAGCCATCTTCTGCTCTTATGGGCTTCGCTCTCATGATTGACAGCTTCATCGCTCCTAAGGAATGCAGCTGTCAGGGCATACTTTCGTGGCAAAAAATACCAACATCCCCAAAACCAATCAAACAAATAAAAATGTACTCTCTAGCATGTCTGGAGGCAATACCTTGGATAGCTCTAAATTAACATGTATTCAACCAGAATAGAAAACAGTGTGTATTCTTTCAGCACATTTGTCCTGAAATGTGTGTGATAGAAATAAATGGGAAGTTTTTTTGGTGTGACTTTTTTTAATCAATGAAATATGCCGTTATGAGCTGGAAGAGATACAGACTTATATGGGCCAAATCCTTGACTAAGAAGATGCTATTTTTACATCCTCATTTCCTGAGTGCAGCTGCACATCCAAGCCAAAAATGAGAAGCCTGTAAAAATAAGTCTAGAATTCAGTTCTTAAATCCATGTTTAAAAGCATAATAAAAAGTTGTTTGAGGGGGGTATTTGAAACTTTGAGTTGGTGGAAGTGTTTTACTGTTGTGGCTCAGAAAATTCTTTCAGTCACCCAAATTTGGGGTGATCAAATAGCGATCGTCCTTCCACAAAACATTTGTTTAGCTGTGAATTTCTGTAGATGTTTTTTTAAGGGACTTATAACTGCACATTGGAAGTTACTCTTATTTATCACTGAAAGATTGTGTGAGATGCAGTATTTATTAGATGCCTTTTGCTATTGGCCAAACAAATTAGGAATGCAAGTGAGCAAAGCCCCCTACCAACCTTTACTGTTGCAAATAGCTAGTTAGTTAGTTTCCCCTAACTTCTATTATTTGAAACAAATCACCACTTAGTATTTTCAAAGCCATTTGTCTTTGATTAAATATTTTTGTTGTGTTTTGTAACATAAATTTTTAATGCTGAATTCCAAGTTCCACGGCCCTCACCATTTCAAACTATTATTTCAGCCCTTTGCATGGCAGTCATGGGCCCCAGCTGCTCGGCTGTAGGAAACGTTTTCTGCAGCAGCAGCAGCAGCTGCTGGCTGCTTGGCAGGCTCGACAGCCAGCTGCAGGGCCAGGACTGCCAGCACCACTGGGGCTGCGATGCGGCAGCAATGCTGATGCAGACTGCCGCTGTACAACAGGATTGGGTACCCCTCTAATTCTTCAGCAGAAGACTTTGTGCATTTTTCTCTGTTTCAATTCAAGAGGCTTCAAAAAGCTGTTAGAAGATTATTTTAATTGGTGCAATAAAAATGAGGTCACTGACAGGTCATTATAATTTCCTTTCATTATCCCAGCCTTAAAGACTCATCCTCCTTGAATGTTAAACTTTCTTTGCTCAGTAGGCAGGCAGGGAGTCTGTCTGCCAAGTCAAAAAATAACCCTATTGTTTTTGTGCACTCTCACACAACGACCCACATATTTGTGAGTAGGTTTTCAATGATGCTCCCGAGGAGCTGTGATGCCTGCGTTTCATTGCCACCTGGAGGAGTTCAAGGTAAGCTGGAGGAGTACCTTTACCTCCAGTTTTAACTCTTCTGAATGGCATTCAGATTTCATTTGGCACCTCGACCAAGACATTAGACTGGAAGCTTTAAATATAAATACAGGTGTAAGTGTGGATGTGTGGATATGCGTGTGTGTTTAAATCACAGTTTGTTAAAGAGCAAAAGAGAATTGACATAAATAAAATATTAGTTCCCTTCTCAGTAAACCAAGTCCACATTGCTTTATTACTTTTAATCATGTAGTGCAAACACAGCTGGAATTCCTTATTTCTTCATTTTCTTAATTTTAAAATGGGCCTATTTGTTTCATTGTTATAAATAATATTCATGAGATATGTAAAAGATTTAATATTTTATAAACTGTGCTATATTTCTCTTTACTTAGTCATTTACAAATTCAAGCAATTTTAGCAAGTGTTAAATCTCTATTACATCTTTAGGTTCTTGAACATTTCTGAATATCTGATTATTTAGATTACATCAAACCCCTGGCTACCTAATAATTGTGGGAAAAGTCCATAGTGTTTTCTAGGATGATTTCAGACAGTCCAATGAAAAAATATTCCTCAGCGTTCCACAGGTACTGAAAGTAGTGAGTAATATCTACTAAAAAATTTCCTCCTATTCTCTCTGATATTTTGCCAATTAAATGCAGTTTCTGTTCTGATGGTATAAAGCTGTGTAAACACTCCCAAAGTGCTTTTTAAAGAATAAATTTACTTAGTAAACATTACTGAAGTCTGGAAGCAGTTTATAATTCAAATCGTGGGCTAGATACACATTGATTCTTATTTTTCAAGTAAGATTTTAAACACATACTGTTAATGATTTAGCTCTCTAGTCAACAAATATGTTACAAGTGAAAGTTCAAGTGCCTCCAGCCAGGCACCCTGGGAGACAGCTCATATTAGCTCTGCAATGATTTTGCCAGAATCTATCTGAAACCTGTATACTTATTTAAATAAACTTTTTAAATAGCATAGCATAACTTAAGCCTTTCTTTGTCTTATCTCTCTTTTCAGACCTAAAGTGCTGATGAGATTGGAGATGCAAATTAATTTTGATGCCCACTTAGAGCCTACTATTTTGCCATAATGACCACACTTCAGCAGGTCTGGTTCACAGTTTCAGTCTGTGGCATGTGCCTGCACATTGAACACAAGTCCAAAGATACTGCTGCAAGCTTGCTCAGCCTCCTGCTTCTACATGTCCTTGCCTCCAGCACAAATCCCAAGGTAAGCAAGATCTTTTGTAAAGAAAACTATCATGGAACCACACTACTCGTAGGATTAAACTATACCGGTCCCTAAATTTGCAAAATTGAGCTTATTGAGGTTATTTGACCTAAGACAGATCTTAAAAATTTCCTAGTTTTCTCATTTAAATACAATCCTCTCTTGCAAACCAAAGTTTATACAAAAGTAAGTTAAATAATTTCTTTTACATTTTGTACAGAATTAATCATCATGTGCTTGAAATCAAATATAAATATTTTATTTTAAATCCCTCAGGCCCAATCAATCTTAATATTTTAGTTAGTTTTAGAGCTATATAGTCTGACAGATTTTCCTTCTGCCTATGAGAAGCAAAACTGCTGAAGCATGACTGTTAGTAGTATTGTGCTCTTCATCATATCACTTAACTTCAGAGTATCCTCCCTAAGTAGAAAAACAGAAAAAGGAGGCAAGAAGCCTAAATGGAAGAAAAAAGAACTACTGGAGTGAGTCAAGAAGACTATGGGAGATGGAAAAGGGGCCTAGTGGCTTGGAAACAATATATGAATGTTGCCAGAGCATATGCGGATGAAACAAGGAATGCTAAAGCCCTGTTGGAATTCAATCTGGCAAGAGAAGTAAAGGAAAGCAGGAAGGGCTTCTTCAAGAACATCTTGATCAAAACAAAGATTAGGGAGAATGTGAGCACACTGCAGAAAAAAGGAGAGTGCCCCAGTGACAGAGGATGTCCAGTGCCTGAAGGACAGTGAGATAGTCTGGAGAATGGAAGACCTTGCCTGGATGGATGAGGATGGAGAACTGTTAGACAAGCTGGACACCCATAAATCCATGGATCCTGATGAGATTCACCCATGAGTGATGATGGAGCTGGCTGATATTATTGCTAAGCCACTCTCCATTATTTTCCAAAAATCACAGAGCACAGGTGAGGTGCCTGAGGACTGGAGGAGGGCCAATGTCACTCCAATCTCCAAAAAGAACAACAAGGACCTGGGAAAGTACAGGCCAGTCAGCCTCCATCCATGGAAAACTGATGGCACAAATCATACTTGAAGCAATTTGTAAACACACAAAGGCAAAGATGATTATCTGTCACCAAGGGGAATTCCTGCTTAACCAACCTGAGAGCCTTCTATGACGGAATGACTGGATGGCTAGATGAGGGGAGAACAGCAGATGTCATCTACCTTGACTTCAGCAAGGCTTTTGACACCCTCTCCCATTACAACCTCAAAGGAAAACTCAGGTAGTGTGGGTTGGATGAGCAGACGGTGAGGTGGATCGAGAACTGGCTGAATGACAGAGCCCAGAGGGTGATGATAAACGGAGCTGAGTCAAGCTGAAGGCCTGTGGTCAGTGGTGTTCAACAGGGATCAGTTCTGGGGCCAGTCTTGTTCATCATCTTAATTAAGAACGTGAATGAGGGGACAGAGTGTACCCTCAGCAAGTTCACTGACGACACCAAACTGGGAGCACTGTCTGATTCCCCAGAAGGCTGTGCTGCCATTCAGTGGGATCTTGACCTGCTTGAGAGTTGGACAGAGAGGAACCTCATGAGGTTCAACAAGGACAAGTGCAGTCCAGCATCTGAGAAGGAACAACCCCATGCACCAGTACAGGCTGGAGACCTACTGGAGAGTAGCTCTGGAGAGAGAGACCTGTGAGTCCTGGTTGACAATAAACTAAACATGGGCCAGCAATGTGCCCTCATCACCAAGAAGGCCAATGGCATCCTGGGATGCATCAAGAAGAGTGTGGCCAGCAGGACAAGAGAGGTTCTGCTCCCCCTCTACTCTGCCCTGGTGAGGCCTCATCTGAAGTCCTGTGTCCAGTTGTGGGCTCTCTAGCTCAAGAGGGACAAGGAACTTCTGGAGAGAGTTCAGTAGAGGGCCCCCAAGATGATGCGACTGGAACATCTTTCTTATGACTAAAGGCTGCTGGACCTGGGACTGTTCAGCCTAGAGAAGAGTAAGTCATTACAAGAGTATTTAAAAGGTGTATGTCAAGAGGATGGAGTTGCACTTTTTCCTGTTGTATCCAGTGACAGGACAAGGAGTAATGGACAAAAATTGGAACATAAAACATTTCACTTGAACGTGAGGAAAAACTACTTTCCTATGAGGATAAGGGAGGCCTGGTACAGGCTGCCCAGGGAGGTTGTGGAGTCTCCTTCTCTGGAGGTTTTCAAAATCATTCTACGACTCTGTAATATTATGGGCTTTCACTTTCTTCCTGGAAAGGTTTTGGTATTGTTTTTCCTCTGCTCTATAATTTTTGTCTTTTTATTTGTTTGTTTCATTCATTTTTCATATATGCTTGGATTTACTCCTCCACTACTCTTTCTACATTTTTTGTATTTACCTTTTTTGTCATACTTCTCCATCATTCTCTGAAGTTGTTATTATTTGGCTTTTTGATGGGGCATTATGAACACTTGTTATTTACCATTAGCTGATGTGTCATGTGGGGAGAAGGATCCAAGCATTGTATTCAAGATTAGTTTAATCACTTCTACCTAATGGTGACAAATGTACAGAGGAAGGAGACACTGTCCCTGCTCATCTGGAACTTGGGAGGCTGACCTTACTCCCTTCTTGCCTTTGGGAACAATGGATTATTGCACGTTTGAAGCAGATACCCTCATTTTGAGTCATGGCTGAAGAAAGCCATAGCCCTAAGTGCCTTCACGCAAAATCAAACATATGGTGCAAAAGCGAAAATAATTGCTCCAGTGAAGTGGGCTCCAAACATTTCCCTCTCCTCATTTTCTAATATAGAGACTGTGCATCAGACAGCAGAAAACATGAAAGGTCTGATGAATTTCTTGAGGTCAGGCTTTCTAACTGTAAGGGTAATAGTGATAGGAACTGCGGGGAGGAGGGAAATTTTTTCTTCTTTGGAGGAAGGAAAAAATGCACATGTGAAATGTTATTACCTAAATATAATGTTGTTACCTAAAGCTAAATTTAGCAGACTACTAGACTTAACTGCTCTTTTGAAAATTTCTAAGGGAGCTCAGATAACCACAGGCAATTCTTTAGCTTACTAATTTTTCATCTTCATGGCACGACATTGTTAAAGTATGCAGGCAGGGGACCCTGGCCTGAGGTTTACTGAACAGAAAATGAGAAAATACTGAGCAGAAATTGCTGAACATAACAAATAACAAAGTGAGAAGCTGACAAAAGTTACAGATAGCACTGTGAGGAATAACCAGCTTTCACTAACTGTTGAGGGAGACTTACGTGAGAAATGGATAGTCTTCACAGATAATTAGAGAGTGGCATTGAGGACCTTTTGGGGAGTTCAATTTTGTGTTGCCAGGAGCACCTAGGTAAGTGTATCAGTAATGCCAATAACTAATATAAAGATAACAATTTAAGTAATACTGGTATGTTATACTATATAGGGCTGATATTACCTAGAGTCCAGATCCAGAAGTACCAAATTTTAGTACAAATTCAGGAAAGTCAATGGGGAAAAAAAGTAATTATGATAGAGCTTTTCTCTCAAATGGAAATACGAGCAGAGAAAGGAAGGAGAGCAAGGTGCTTTTGGGGAAGAACAAGAATTGGACAATGGAGAGAAGTGAGGACAAAAGGGTCTAGTCTAGTGTAATCTATCATAATCATACCTTTAAAAACACTTGTTTGTGCCTGAGGCCATAATACATGTGTGTATATTTATATCATGTAAACCTCAAGTTAACCCATCTCATCTTTCCCTCAAAGTTTTGTAAGGTAATATGGAGGCAGAGGAAGATGACTTAAAATCTAGGAAGAGGAAGCACATTACACAAAGTCTTGAGAAAGCAAAACTGGATTGCATTTTATAGATTTGACAAAAAGCATGACTCCTGATAGAACAGTGGCTATAGGATGAGCAATGATTTATAAGTAGGAGAATTAGAAGTGAAAGTTTGCCAACCTGCATGTTTTTAGGCTGCATTAGTAGTTGATATTTGGCACTATGTCTTGGACATAAGTTTCATACTGTACTTCAAGTTTTTATTGACTTAATCTATATATTGTATGAGATTGCCATGGCTTTGCCCAGCCAGCAATGAAACACCACAACAGTCTCTTGCTCATTACCTCCCATCCATCTCCATCCTTGTTAGGAGGGCAGAGGCTCCAGCAAGATGGGAGAAAAAAAAAATATAATCAAAGACTTTGTGGATTGAGACAAGGACAGTGAAATCTTACTGCCAATCATAGTTCTGGGCAAAACAGACTCCACTACTTGACTTAGAGAGGAAAGTAAGGAAAGTTTATTCTACTACCTACAAGAAACAGACCAGAACAAAAAGCAAAAACAAAGCAGGATGATGAAAAAAATATAACCCACACTTTAAGATCTCCCTCCCCCATCCCTGCTTTCATCCCAGTCCCAGATCACTGCTCCTAATATCTATACCTCCTCGCCCCTCAACGGCTCAGGGGGGCAGGGAACGGGGAATGTGGTCAGTCTCTCAAAGGTGGGCTCTGCTGCTTCTTTCTACTTGGAGGAGGACAACTCCTCACATTCTTCCCTTGCTCCAATACAGGGTTCCTCCCACAGGATACAATCCTTAACAAACTTAAGATAAGTGAAACAATAAAATAAGGCCACTTAGTTACCATAAACTCCATCATATCCATGGCTATAGAAAATTTGAAGCTTTTTAAAAAATATATAGGTACAAAAATCAGAAATAGCTAAGAGTCTTTTCCAGATTAGCCCTAATCATTCAAAAAAATTTTCAAGTGTCTTGAATCTCATTTCATTATTTTAAATGAGAGAAACTACTATGTCTTTAATAGGAAAAAAACCCACCAGTTATTATACTTCTAAACAGTATTTGTGTATCTCTAAATCTAAAGCAAAAGTAGGTACTGGGCAAATGTGCAAACTAATTTGCTGAAGAGCTCTGTGTCTCTTACTAACTAAGTATTTCACATTTATAAAATGCATATACATACAAGAATGTGCACACATTCCTGCACATGCTTATACATATGTGGATAAAAATACAGGTATTTTTGTATTGCACTAGTTATTAGACCAAGATTAAATGAGTCATGGGAAGACTCAACATTTGAAACCTTTCAATGTGAGAAAGATCACTAGCTTACAAAACCATTTTACATTGTCGTTGAGAACAGAGAATATTCCAGTTTCTTAAGAGTATAGCATAAAGATAAAGCAGAAGGTCCTTTCAAGACTTCCTACTCTAGAGAAACATCATCATATATAGGGCTTACCTAAGTATTTTCTTTTGGTCTTTTCTCTGTGAATTATACTAACAAAGGTTGTATTTAACTTTTCCATTACACATTTTCTCAACATGGGTTAAAATAGCATTATACTTACTTGCACAGTCTGTATTTGTAATAGCTATGTTAGTGCTTGACCTGGATGTCTCAAGCATAAGATCATAAAGCACCTTTCCAATTTGGGACCTATGTTTCTGTCAACCACAACTAGAAATATAGTCAATTATCTCATTCCATTTCCATGTGATATTCTTTTCATAGTGAGGAACCATTACAAAATGTAACACATTATTTACAACTGGCAGTCTCTGGTCAGAAAAGGCTCAGGACTGAGATCAGAACAAGTGACAAAGGTCAGGACTGAAATAGATTCATTTTTAAGAATGTAACAGGAAGTCTGAACTTTGTTTACTAAGGAGCATGGGTCACCAACTTTGCCCAGTCCAGACACAGATAACTAGTATGTGTCAGTGAAACTGCATTGCAAGGAGTGCAAATAGAATAGTGTTCCTTCATTTGCAAGAATGTTGAATTAATTCAAATAATGAGAACACATAGAATAAACAAGCATGCTTTAAAAGTCTAATTCATTTTCTCTCAGAGCTATTCATGTCAGCATCACCTAGGATACCCTGGAAAGATAAATCTACTTATAGTCCTAGCTCAGACCAGGTGGGAAAACTTGCAGAAGTTTGGAGGCAGGAGTGTCTTCTCTTCCATGATAATAGCAGATGGGATTTTGGTTTGGGTTTGGTTTTTGCTTCTGGGTTTTTTTCATGGTCATTTTCTTTTTTCTCTCCTGGTTTGATCAGAACATCATACTTAAATGAAGCAGGGGACAGCACATATTGATGTAGTGCTCTATCAGTACAGTCACAGTCACACGTGACTCCTCCATAAGGAAAGCATTGTATTTCAGTGAAGTTAAGTAAATTCTGTGGGCTTCAATACAGAGCATGTGCTCTGTATTGTTATTTGTCATTCAAACTTTTTTGGGGTTTTTTTTTGAGAAAGACAAGTTAAAATGTTAAATGCCATGGGTGGGCTCTGAAGTCATTGTCTTAGCGTGATAAAAGTGTAATAGCATACATTACTTAAAGATTCTTTTCTTATTGCTTGCTTCAGTCAAATGAACTTTTTCAGGCAAACTATTATAAGTGACAAAATACTTCTTTCTGTCTTACCTTCCCTAAGTAGAGAGAAAGGCAATGTGGTTATATAGAGATGAGTTTGGGCTGGAATTCAAGATGTTGAGGCCTCTCTGTGTGACTTGTGACCATAAGGGTTCATAGAATCACAGAATGGTAGGGTTGGAAGGAACCTTTAGAGATCATCTAGTCCAACCCCCCTGAAGAAGCAGATTCACCTAGATCAGGTCGCAAAGGATCAGGTTCAAAGATGTTGATCACTATGTAAATAGTCCATATTGCTAAGAAACTATAACTTCCTTTAGTTTATGTAGAAAAGAAAATACCTCAATATTTTCTGGATGCAGACAGAAATAAGCTTTGCTTTTGTTATTTCTTTTTGTCTATCTGCTTTTTTAAGTGAACATCTTAGAATCCACTAAGATTAAATCTAAAACTCAGGTTTGATCCTAAAGTCTTGCTTTTTTAAACAACTGTCATGGGTTTGTGTGGAGCTGCTCCAGGTAACAGGAGCGGGGCTATTACAGTGGCACCTATAAGAAGTTGCTTGAAACTTTCCCCAGTCAGATTCACCTCTGGGACTGAGCCAATTGGGAGCCTTTGCAATCACTTTTTAAGAAGAAGCTGGAAGATGAAGATTCTTCCTTCTTTTCTGAGTGGTGGTGGAAGGTGTTGTAGGAGACCGCAGTGATCGTGTGGGCCCCACGGTCAGTGAGGCAGGAGAGGAGGTATGCTAGAGCAGACACTTCCCTGCATCCCTTGGTGAGATGGCAAACTGTCCCCCTGCAACCTGTGGGGAGGAATGATGAAGCTGAGATTTGTTGGCAGCTCATGGAAGACCCCACATCAGGGATAGTGACTGTGCCTGGAGGAGGCTGTGAATTTGTGGGAGAGCAGTGCTGCAGCAGAAGGTGCCCAGAATGCTGCTGGCCACAGAGGAGTCCCACACTGGAGGAGTTTGTGAGAATCTGTGGCCCTTGGGAAGAACTCACACCAGAGAGGTTAACTGAGGATTGTGGGAGGGACTTCACGTTGGAGTAGGGAATGAATCTTTACCTTTTAATGGATGAAGTGGGAAAATTAGTGACCAAGAATGAGTAAAAGGCAGAGGTATTAATGCCTTCTTTGCCTCAGTCTTCAATAGTAAAACAAGCTCATTTCTGGACACCTGTCCACCTGAGTCAGAAGACAGAGAAGAGGGATAGAATGAGGCCCCCTTAGTCCAAGGGGAAATGGGATGCAACCTGCTGCTTCACCTTGATGGATACAAGTCGATGGAACCGGACAGAACCTGCATGAGGGTGCAGAGTGAGCTGGCAGAAGTGCTTGCCAAGCCACTCTCCATTATCTACCAGCAGTCCTGGCTCTCTAGGGAGGTCCCAACAGACTGGAGCATGAGAAATGTAACTCCCATCTACAAGAAGGGCCAGAAGGAGGTGCTGAGGGATAATGTTTAGTTTAGTGATGGGCCTGGCACTGTGAGGTTAGTGGTTGGATTTTAAGATCTTTAAAGTCTTTTCCAACTGCAATTATCGTGATTTTGTGATTCTGTGAATGAAAGGAGTCCTTCTCTGAGAAGAAAGAAGTGGCAGGGAGCATCTGTGAGGGACTGACCACATCCCCCATTCCCTGCTTTCCTGTACCACAGAGAGGTGAGGAGGTAGAGATATCAGAAGCAGTGAGCTGAGCCTGGGAAGAAGGGAAGGGGAGTGGAAGGAGATCTAAGGGTGCTGATTTTATTTTTCTCATCATCCTAATCTGGTTTTGTTTTCTGTCTGTTCTGTTTCTAGTAGATAGTAGAATAAGCTGTTCTTAATTTCTTCTCAAAGTCAAGTAGTTGAGTCTGTTTTTCCTGGAATCACAATTGACAGTGAGCTCTCCCTGCCCTTGTCTCCAAGGTCCTAGATATCTTTTCTCTTGCTATCTCGCTGAGACTTCCACCATCCTAAGAAATGGGGAGCAAGGTTACTGGCTGGGCCTGAACCACAACACCAACTTAAACAGAATGGAATGATAATAAAAGGTCCGTTAGAGAACCAGAAATAATAAAAGATATCTGACAAAAAGTATGGCTTTAAACTGTCAAATCAGTCAAATAAATACCTTAGTTGCACAGTAATTAATTCAAAGTAACACAGTCAACACTAAAGAGTTCTAAATATGTGGCAAATACCATATTTTGTCACATTTTTTCTTTCAGATACTTTGATAACATGGTCTAATATGCCAAAAAGCTCTAATAACAAGAATATTTTATGTCTTACAACACTTATTTTGATATGAGAAACGTATTTCTTTTGATGTTTTATAACAGTATCTTATTGCTGTTTGAGCTAAAGGGTATCCTATGTATTAAATACAATTTTATACAGTGTAATAATAAAATTGCTAACTTCTGTCACTTTCAATAACAGGTTGTATTCACATCCTAGTTCCCATTGAGCCCTAATGTTTTTATTAAATAACATCTTTCTATTCTGAATAATGTTAAATCCTGACCAGGAGAATCTGAAGCCTAAGCTCTTGACATTTCCAGGTTAGAAATATGTTATAACGTATACTAGTTCAAATAAGATCTACAGTTCTCTCAAAGAGACTCAGCAGAGCCTTTCCTTCACTCCTGTAAGTGGCGAAGACTTGTTGAACTCCCACAGAAGTAAGTCTTGAGAGGGACAGATTCTTCTCTCTTGGTAGTGAGACTTTTGATTGAGATGGTGGTGATTTATTTTTTCTGTCTTCATCAAGCATTGTTCTAGTATACTCCTACTCAAATGCAATTACAAAAACCATCATATACATATGTATTTATGTACATATGTACATATTATGGAAAATATATAAGCTAAAATACAGAAAACATATCTTAAGACAATGCATTGCAATGGTAAATTAAAAGCTTTATAAACACCATCAAAACACCTCTTATTCTTCTCATTTCTTGGTTACAAATTTGGACTTTTTATTTGTGCAGCAGCTAAAGCTCTGGAGATAAATACACACACAACTTTACTGAGATAACTCTACTATGACAGAACTCACTAAAAGCACAAAACTAGTTGTGTGTATAAAATGGTATATTTGGAGATGCTCTAACCCCTGTAAGAGACTGATTTTTCAAACTTTCACGGAGGTCAGAGATTTTGTGATCAGAATCTAAATCAACAATTCATGCCATAACTGTAACAAACTGCTGGTTGATGGAGAAACACAGAGAGATAGGGAGTAAAGATGGAAAGCTTTCAGGAGGAATTACTTATCACAAAGATCTCTTAAGAGAAACAGTAGAACTGTGTGAAAAATATGCTCCATAAAATGTTCACAGTCTTCAGAAAGACTTTATTTATCTTCAAATATGACAATGCTGACATGCCAAAAAAAAAGCTAGTTTACCAAAAGTAACAAAATGTTTTTCTTCAAAAAATTTATTACAATAAAAAAAATTTAAAATGTCACCAGTTTACACTTGATAAAACCATTTTTAGATTAATCTTCACATAGAATATCAAAATGTTTATCAGAAATGTACCTTCTTAATATTAAAATAAATACAAAAGTAAAGGAAAGAAAGTGTTTTTGTCAAAAAAATTAAAAAAATCAGGATATAACATTTCAAACGACTACAGAGAAATAGCTGTACCCTGGTAAAATTCAAGACCATTATTGTGGAAATATAATTGCTTTAAATACTTCACACTCATTATGGAGAGACAAGTAAATGATATATTGTGTTGACACAGACTCTGACTGTGTGAATTGTAGATACTGGAGGTTAAAACATATTAATAGTCATGGTCTTCATGTCCTGTTGTATTACAACTCATAATTACATCAAGTTTTTTGATTTTTTTTTCCAAGAAATATATTTTATATGCCAACAGCAATAGCTAGAACACTGATGCTCCCCTAAATGAATCTGTATTATGTGGTGAGTGAATACCTTCTAGTTTCCAACCGTTAGTGTTAGTGAGAGTAAATATGTGGGCATCATGCATGTGAAAGACAAAGAAAATTAATTTCTAAAGCTATTTTTAAGCACAAAGAAAACCTTGTCATATGAATAGATAGTCATACACTCATTCAGAAACAAACATATCACACTCTGTGACCAAGAGAGGAAAGGAAAGCATACTTCTTGGGAGAAAATTATTATTTAATTTTTTTCCCTCTATTCTCCTCCTTTCTCTTCCCATTAAAATTATTGAATTATTACTGATATAAAAGCATATTTGGATAAAGTAATCAAGCCACTGGTTATTTAATAAGTTACTTAATTAAAGTGATGTTTGGCCATTGGGATTACATGACTGTTGATATGTTAGAATCCAAGTATGTATTGCATGATGTTATTTATTAAGATTATTATTGTTTAAAAGAAATATCCATTTTACCAAATGTACCAAAAAGCCAGTAACTAATCTGCACAATTTTTGTTATGAGGACCAAAGAATACTACTAATAAAACCCCAAGTTTCTGTTTTCTAGTTTAAAAATGGAACTCAAAGTTCTGTTGTCTTACTGTATTGGTTGCTAATAATGTACTTAATCTATCAACAAACACACGTCACTCAAAATGACAGCATGGTAGATCAACTCTATTTTAGGTTAAATGAAATAATAATTAAGTGTCTTCCTATTTCAAGATAACTGAATGAATAGAAGCTATTGATAGAGGCACTGGTCTTCATACAGAGGCTGGAACAACAACTCTAGAAAAGTAAAGCTGTTTCTGGAAGAGATAAATGTCATGGCAAAGCTGTATGTAAAGTCTCAAGAGTAAAGGATGGAAAAGATAGAAGAAGTTAGTTTAGCTGAAGGAGGAAACAATGAGGAAAGCTTCTTTTTAGTACATATCTGTCTAGAAAGACAGCACGAACTCTTGGAAGAATGAAAACTGGTTTTGTTGTTTATTCTGTCTCTAACCAGAGACACGGGAAATAATTTGTAAAAAAGAAGTTAAAAAAAGATATAGTCACCAGAAAGATGTTCCTGACTGTATAAATCAGTTTCTCCTCTGGTTTGAAACAGGTCTTAAGCATTACCTAACCAACTGGACTACAGGCAGCTATTTTACACCTGTTAAGGGAGAGTGGTCTTTTGCTATAGCACTGTGTATTATAGCATGCCAGATAGGTGATAAATGTAGTCTTTAAGCACTTTGTAGTACTCTTTAAGTGACTCTGGGAAAAGAAATATTATTTTAAATAAACCTGAATTTTGGAGATCCCAATATCTGTTATTATATACACATTCTGAAATTGCACTTTTAGTTGGGTTTCACTGGCAGAAAGGTCATCACGTCTGTCCAGTAAAATCTCAGAGGTGGACAAGCTAAGAAATACTTTGTAACAAGAATAATGGTGAAATGGATGGTATCTCTACATTAGCAGAACTTGAGACAAATTCTTCATGGAAAACACTGGCATTGCCTTTTCCTCATTGTTCTCAATAGAGAAACAGAAAGCATCAGTGAGACATTTCTTCTGACTGAAGATATATAGTGTACACACTCGATGACTCGGTGGATGTTCTCAGACTATTAGTAGATTAAATCTTCCATTGAGGAAAAACAGTACTGTTATGGCATGATGCTTATATATCAATTACATTTTAATATATTCATGTATTGTAGATACACGACAGCCAGCGTTCATCACAAGCTTGATTTCTCTATAATATGGCCTATAGACAGACTACAAGCACATCAGAGGATGTCAGACAGTCTTAAAACCTTTAAGCGTGCAGAAGTTCCAAAGAATACTCATGCTGTCGTGAATATGTCTCATGGACGTTTATCTTCCCAGTAGCATGATTAGTGCTGTAATGTAGCAAGTATAAATCTTTACAGTTGACCCTCAGAAAGCACGTGTTAATGTAAAACTATTACAAACTATTTGTTCGGGATACCCATCTTGTGTCATCTTTGATAGACTTGGTATAGAACTGTATTTCCTGGTGTTATAAAATAATGCTCAGGAACCCCCATAGCACCTCCAGTTGGAGTTGCTCTATTTCTCTACCACGTGCTTTACTCAGAGTGCTTCCTCCTTTGTAACATCAAGGTGCAGATTTTACTCCTGTCATGGAAAATAAAGATACTGATTACACCAACACAGACAATCTACACTTGCCATCCCACTAAGGGTGATTGATTCTTCTTGTCCTTGGTGTCTTCTTCTACCATGAAATTACTGACTTTGCTGGATACTGCCTTTCTGCCTCACCCTTTTTGTTTTCCATTTTTACATGTAGTCAATTAGGTTGGAAAATGACCTATAAGATCATTGACTCCAACCATAAACCTAACACTGCCATGTCAGCCACTAGATGATGTCCATAAGTGCCACATCTACATATCTTTTAAATACCTTCAGGTGCACACATATACATACACATTTTTATACTCCCATACATTATAGTTTGTCCACCAGTCTATCAAGCATAATATCTTACACATAGTATTTAAATATAATTGTGCATATTTTCAGGTCTGGTTAAGATGCACTTAAACATGTTGAAGTGTAGCAGTGCTACATTAAACTAGACTTCAGTAAGTAGGAAACATACTCTTAAAATCCATATGCAAATTCATCTTATTATTAGTCTTCTCTAAATATTTTCTTTTTTCCTCCACATCTTGTATGGAATTTTACTTTGAAAAGTGGTAGCTTGGCCAGAGTTGACGGAGTGATAATTATTTCATCATTAAAGAAAGAATAATTTAAAGCAGTGAAACAACAAGGTATAATCAGGTAAGAAGAGATAAGTAAATCTTTTATCTGCAGGAGTCTTGGTAAGTTGATTCAAATTTTTCCAAATTCATATACTTCTGTAGTTTAAACCCACAAAAAAACCATTAAAGTTCAATGGGCTACCAGTGTCTCAATAGGAGAAAACTTTACACCACATTCTCGACTTGAATTTCTATGGAGGACCCTGAAACACTACTGACTTGTAGAAGGTGATTTGCAGGTGCATGTTTTCCCTTTTCTTAGATATCTAGCTGTACAGTGAACAAAATTCCCACTTTAAACAGCTGCCAGCAGGGTTGATCTTACTATGTTAGCTTACAAATACATCCTGATTCAAAGAAACGCTTTCTTACAATGTTCCCAAATGCTTTCAAAACTTTCAGGAGTTCTATTGCATTCATTATATACAGGGATTTAAAGTCATCCTATAGGCTTTTTCATGTAAATAGGTGCAATTACACTTGGATTACATTCTAAAGTCTCCTTGTCCTCTCTTATCTGCAATGATTTTAATAAAGGAAAAGATTTCTGGTTAAATGCTGTAAAGCTGTAATTCTAGCTAACTGCTGCAACACTG
Organism: Colius striatus; assembly: GCF_028858725.1. Classification (NCBI taxonomy): domain Eukaryota; kingdom Metazoa; phylum Chordata; class Aves; order Coliiformes; family Coliidae; genus Colius; species Colius striatus. The sequence goes on along the minus strand of NC_084761.1, from coordinate 68,460,374 downwards.
TTTGAAAGCTTCTTATCATCATCAGACGACCTGTATTTTAAGTAGATCTGCACAATGTTTTCTTCCATTCTTCTTCTTCTTCAAGAAACTACTTGTTTTCTTTTCTTGGCATCCTTGAACAACCCTGAGCAGAGGAAAAAAATTATCTTCCTCATTCTCTTTCTCCTCGGCTAACCTGCCAAATTACTTCTCATGTCCTTTACACAGCAGTTTTTTACTTTATACAAACCAGACGAAAAGAAAGAGCAGAAGAGGAGAGGCATTTTTCTGAAGTTTTCAGGTGGAGTCAGTATAACGAGAATAGATATTCAGTCAGACACAGAGTTAAGAAGAAAAATTATAAATGTGGTCTTAAAGACCATGATCTAGAACTAATAAATGAACAAAGCAACATTTAGACATTTGCCTGCTAATAGAGATGGATCTGGCGAAAGCAAATAAGAAGCAGTCAGCTATTGACTGAAGGGATCTTCCATCATCTGTAGAGGTCACAGTCAGTCTATTTACTGGCAAACTCCTGATCATTTTAATAATTGCTATGATGAAGTCATTCATTTCAAGCTCTGAAGAATGTGGGTAACATACAGAACACGTCATGATCATGTTATGGAGACTAGAAAATCAGTTTTTAATACAGATCAGAAGACTCACTCTGCACGTGTGTAAACTGTATATTTTATATGCTGTGGGAAATTTCTGTTTAAGGTAAAGTGCAACAAGGTACCATAGATTTTATGAAAAATAACAGTTAATCTACTAATGGCTTTTCTTTAAAGACTGAAAATCATATAAAAGGTACCTATAATTTTTTTACTGTTCCTTGGTATTTGAATATATGATATTCAAATATATATCTATATTATATATATTTTGATTATATGATATTCAGTCATTGAAAAATATTTGAACAAAAGCATCAGCATGTCAAGTGCAAGACTGCAAACATTCCAGAAAAAAACCCAATTCTGGCATGTTCTTCAGCAAAGAGTTAAATGTTGCTGAAGAAGACAGAACTACAAAATTATAGTTGTTATGTTTTTAGTCTCTCTATACTGCATTTAAAATGTACATCCAGCTGCTTCACTTTTTATCACTTTCCCACATCTCTGTACTTACATTCTGTGCTCTTCGTTATTTAACACATTTTTATTCTCTAAATAAGTTTCCTTCATTTTCCCATGTACTTTCTCGTTTTTTCCTCAAGCTTTTTAAATCAAGCTGAATTTTCTGGAATACTTAATTTTTTTAGCACTTTCCAAATCTTTTACTTTGTGTTTCAATTCTTTCTTCATGACTCCACTCTTTGTGTCTAATCAGTCTATCAGACAGTCATAGATATTTTTAGACAGCTGGTATCTAGGCACTCTTACTATTAAAGATAGCAGAAAATGCTCTAAAATAATGCTATAAAAAGAAATATTCATCAGGAGGAGTCATGCTACAGAGATACAAGAAGTACTGATAAAAGGCTGGTCATTCCATTTCCCATGCAACTGCAAACCTGCAAGACAAACAGCTTCACAATTAAGTCTTTTATGTAATGCTTCTTCTGTACAAACAGTGATAAAGGGCATTTAGTGAGTCCATGTAGTCATAGATAGGTAATAGCCAGAGCAGCTGTTTGGAAGGTATATGAAAACTCTGATCATCCTACAGAACAGTTTTGAAGTTAGTCAGTGAGGCTGAGATACAGTCTCAATTTCTTATTTGTGTCATGTCTGGTTTAGAAGAAATTCCTTGCCACCTTCTGCTCACATGACTAACAGGGTAAACACTTATTCCAGGATGGGGGAAGTTGAGTATAGTCTGAGACTACACACGTATGTATACATGGTAATTGATGGTACTGTACTACAAGAAGCTCTCACTCCATATCATCATTATTACCATGAGCTTTTCAATGCAAAGTGGTAAAAAATATTTACAATTTGTCATCAAAGAAATTGCCTCAGGTAAAATCAATCTTGATGTTTCCTTTCTTTTCACTGCTAGGACTCCAGCTGTAAAACTTCCTGTTAATCTTTCTAATTTAACAGACTTCAGGAAGAATGGATTTCATTCTCCTTTTTTTTGCTACATTCACAAGAATATTATTACCAATCCTCCCGCTTCTTTAGTTTCTCAGATGAACTAAAATCTCTCAGAAGCTGCTGTGGTGGTACTGGACAGATTTCTTTCCTAAACCAGGGTAAACTAATGTTTCTCATCTCTACTTTTCCACCTTGCAGAAAAGGTGAGATGGAACAAGGCATTGTGGGCTTGAGCTGATATCAGAGTGTAATTGTTACCTGATAAGATAGCACTCAACAGCCTGCTAGTGCTGGTAGGAGGCCAAGAAAAAGATAGTTTGGCAGCCCTTTTTGGCCAGGAAATCCCTGCTGCTGCTATTTCCTACACATTTTTTCATCAGAGAGACAGGCAAAGAGTTGCCATCCAAGTGTAAAATCAGACACACATACTCTCAGCCACAGGATGAGCATGAGTTCAAGAGGCCCTGAAGCACCTCAGAATATTATTGATTCATCCAGTGAAAAATCACAAGGAAGATAACATCTGACATGAATAGGTACCCAACACCATGCCAAATTATAGTTTGATCACAGACACATACACACACACACACAATTGATTCAAACAATTTAAAGCAAATGTCACTGCCAGTTCCTTCAATGCTTCAGAAGTCTCTGAGATCTCACTACCTCATACTTTATTATATTACCAGATTGAAAAAAAGATTAAAAAATTCTCTCATTTTTCATCTCTTATTCAATTTTCCATCTTTGAATTAAGTTGTTATTGAACTGAATTACCTGGAAATTGAACAAAAGAATATATTCCTCCTGTACTTGAAGAAATGTCTGTCAAAAGACAGATTAGTACTGCAATAAAATAATTCCAAACATTAAGCTGATACCTTCACTGTCAGCAGCATTTAGAGCAAATACTTACTGATTATTTTTTTAATTTAAAAGACAATAAATTAAACTAACTTCATACTGTTTAGTATTTTAGCTGCCTCTTTTTTTATTTTTAATATCTGTTGATTTTTACTTGCTTATAGAGTCATTAAAACTTCCTTGTTCCAACTCAACGTAATTGTATTTTTTGCTAGTTTTTGATTGGAAGTTTGGTTTGTATTTTGTTTTGGGATTCTATTTCCATGTTTTTGTTTCCTTGTTTGTTGAGCCATGGAACACTACTGGAGTTAATACTGAAATTTATAATATAAATTGCCCTTTAAAATGTAACAGCACAATGAACCTTTGTCAGATGTTGCATGCAAATGGCCTAGAATGGCTGAATTAATGATATACTAAATTTTCCCTGTTCTTCTATAGGCCCTTGTTCTGGTTTAGCAAGGAGCAGCTTTTGCTTGGTAACAGGGGGAGCGGGTTGCAGTGAAGACACGGTAAAGAGTTTGCGGACTCTCCCCCGGCTCCTGGGTTCACACCCACCTCCGGCCCGGCTGGGCCAATCTGGCGCCTCTGCCATCACTATTTAGGGGACGGGAATTTGAAGTGCTGGCGGGAGGTGTATGAGTGATACAAGATGGAGGCGACCACGCGGACCCTTTAGCCAGAGAAGGAGAAGCCATAGGCTAGAGACCCTTCTGCAAGCCGTGGCGAGAATGCAAGCTGTGCCCCTGCAACCTATGGAGATCCATGGCAGGACCGAGAGTTACCAGCAGCTCCATGTGAGTGAGCCCGGACGGGCGAGGGACTGTGTGGGGAGACGGCCATGGCCCAGGCCGTGCTGGAGAGCCTGCACGCCGCAGAGCAGCCCCACACGAGAGGCAGAGAGGAGCTGCAGCCTTTGGAATAAATGCGCGTCGGAGCAGCCCGTGCAGGGCTGCCGTGTGTGTGAGTTACCCCACGGACTCGCAGGGAGGACTGGTGTGGAGCCCACCTGTCTTGAGGAGGGACAAACAGCAGAGGCTATCGGAATAGACTGACTGAAACCCCCACTCCCTGCACCACCCGAGCCGTTCGGGGGGGGGGAGGAGGTAAAAACACCGGGATCAGGGCTCTGAGCCCGGGAAGAGGGGAAGGGTGGCAAGAAGGTGTTCTTAAAAGGGCTGGTCGGACTCTTCATTGTTGTATTACTCTGTGTTGTTTTCTTTTGGTTATGTTTTGGGTTTTAAGGTTATGTTTTAGTTGATGTTGCATTAAATTATTTTCTGTTTTTTTCCCCAAGCTGAGTAGCCTGGTCTGTTTTGTCCTACACCTTAAGTGGCAATTAAGCTCTCCCTGCCCTTAGGCAATTCTCAGCCTCTTCTGTACTTGAGGCTAATCGTGGTCTTTTGTTCCCTGATGGGCCTAAACCAGGACAGCCCCTAAAGGAGACTTACTGTCTGTTGACTCTGGAGTGGGTATTTTTAGTCCTGAATGTCTGACATGAATGTGACAGCTGTGTTGCAGCACCACAAAGTGATGTTTACTTACCCGGCAGCATTTTCTGAGTATAGTGAGAAGTTATGTGGGAGACTTGAGGCTGTAGAGTCTGCTGGAATGGTACAGAAACACTCTAATCTAAAAGTAAATAAATCTGATTTTGCCTGCTCCATAATTTCTTTTGGAAATTATTGGCTTGGAGTCAGGAAGTGAAAGAGTGAAGAGCCAGTGGTCCTGTGCTTTGGCTTGCTCTCTGACCTTGCTTAATTTGGTAGAATTAAATGTAACTATATTGAACCAAGGACATGCTGTGAAATAATGCTCTTTAGTTACAGTGTGATGTGCATTCATGGTAGGAAAAATTCTCAGTGAGTTCCTCATTTTTGGCCTCCTTGCATAGCTAAGTTTGGATAAGCACTAACTGACATGTTCCTTGTGTTGATATAGAATTATAGAATCATAGGATTATTTCAGCTGGAAGAGAACTTTAAGGTCATAGAGTCAGACTGCTAACCTAACACTGCCAAGTCCACCACTAAACCATGTTTCCAAGCACCTAATATACATGTCTTTTAAATATCTCCAGGGATGGTGATACTATCACCTCTCTGGGCAGCTTATTCCAATGTTTAACAACCTAATAACCTGAATCTCTCTCAGTGTAACTTCAAGGCATTTCCTCTTGTCCTATCACTTATTGGGAGAAGAGACCAATCTGCACCATGCTACAACTTTGTCATGGTTTGACGTGACAGTGTTTTATGGTAAGGGGGAAGGGGCTGTAAAGATGGCTCCTGTAAGAAGTTGCTTAAAACTCCCCAGCTCTGAGCCAGACCCACTTCTGGGGCTGAGCCAATTAGATACCTCCACGATCACTTTTTAAGAAAAAGCCAGAAGAGGAAGTTCGTTCCTGTTTCTTCCTTTTTCTATCCCTTCTCCGGCTGGTGGTGGTGCAAGGAGTAGGAAGAGTGAGAAAAACAACCATGCAGACTCCAAGTGGGGAAAGAAAGAAGATGTGCTGGAACAGAGACTTCCCTTCATTCTACAGAGAGAACTGGTGGAGCTGAGATTTGTTTGCACTTTGCTAAAGGACCCATATCAGCCACAGAGATTTATCTTGATAATGATCTCATATCGGGGCAGTGTCTCATTTTGCTAACAATGAGGGTCCCAATCACTTCACTACAGACCCTGAGCCAGGGGCAGTGATTTTCTTCATTAAAACTATGGCTAGAGGAGGCCGCGTCCCAAGGAAGGGACCCAATATTCACAGTAGCTATAACTGTGGGGAGGAACCCACAACAAAGAAGCTCATTAAAATTATGACCAGAAGAGGCCATGCCCCGAGGGAGGGACCATGTATCTGCAGAAACTGCAAAGAGAGAATAAAAGCCAGAGATATTCACCAAGGACTGTCCCCTGTATGAGGGACCCTGTATTGGCAAAAGTCACAGCTGCTGGGAACAACCCACTCCAGAGAAGTTAATTAAGAACTGTGTCCCGGGGGAGGGACCCCATTTCAGAGCAGGGAAAGAATGCAAGGAGTCGTCCTTCTCTGAGAAGAAAGAAGCAGAGCCCATCTGTGAGAGACTGACCACATTCCCCCATTCCCTGCCCCCCTGAGCTGTTAAGGGGGGAGGAGGTAGAGATACAGGGAACAGTGAGCTGGACTCGGGAAGAAAGGAGGGATGGGGGAGGGAGTTCTTAAAGTACTGGTTTTAATTTTCTCATCATCCTACTTCCTTTTGATTTTATTCTGTTCTGTTTCTTGTAGGTAGTAGACTAAACTTTTCTACTTTCCTCTCTAAGTCGAGTACTGAAGTCTGTTTTGCCCAGAACTGTAACTGGCAGCAAGCCTCCCTGCCCTTGTCTCAATCCACAACAATCTTGGTATCTTTTTACTCCCATTTCACTGGGGCCTCTGCCATCCTAACGAGGGTGGGGGTGAATGGGGGGCACTGAGCAAGAGACTGTCATGGTGCTTCTTTGCTAGTTGTGCCAAATCATGACATTTCCTGTCAGGTAGTTGTGAAAAGTGATCATGTCTCTCCCCTCAGCCTCCTCTTCTGTAGGCTAAACAATCCCAGATCTCTTCAGCCACCCCTTGTAAGACTTGTTCTCCAGACCCTTCACTAGCTTCATTGTCCATCTCTGGACTTACTCCAGAACCATTATGTCTTTCTTGTAATAATAAATAAATAATGATACATAATACTGAACACAGTACTCGAGGTGCAGCCTTACCAGAATCAAGTACGTGGGGACAGTTACTTTTCTGGGCCTGCTGTTGATGCTCTTTCTGATACAAGCCAGGATGCAATTGGCCTTCTTGGCACACTACTGGCTCATGTTCAGGCAGCTGTTGACCAACAACTCTGGGTCCTTTTCTACCAGACAGCTTTCCAGCCACACATCCCCAAGCCTGTAGTTCTCCATAAGGTTGTTGTGGCCCAAGTGCAGGATCCAGCTCTTGGCCTTGTTGAACCTCATACAACTGGCCTTAACTCATTGATCCAGCCTGTCGAGGCCCCTCTGAAGAGCCTTCCTTTCCTCAAGCAGATCTACACTTCTATCCAGCTTTCTGTCATCTGCAAACTCTTAGAGAGTTCACTCAATCCCTTCATCCAGATGATTGATAAAGATGTTAAACAGAACAGATCCCAATATGGAGCTCTGGGGAACTCCACTGGTTACTCGCTGTCAACTGGATTTAACTGTATTGACTCAGGTGGATCCCATCCAGCTCCATAGACTTGTGCGTGCCAAAGTGGAAAAGCAGATCACATGTATTTTCCCCATGGACTATTGGAGCTTCATTCTGTCCCCTGCCACTGTCTTCTGGCATGGGGACAAATTAACCCTGCTCCTTTAAGATTTCCTTCTTGAAGAATGTCCAGCCTTCCCAGGCTCCTTTGCTCCTCAGGACTGCCTCTCAATGGACTTTGGCAACCAAATTCCTAAACATGTCAAAATCTGCCCTCCTCAAATCTAAGGTAGTAGTTCTGTTGACTCCCCTCCTTGTTTCTCTGAGAATCAAGATTATTTCATTATAACTATCAAGCAGAAATAATCTGCTTGAGCCAGCAACCTAGGATTGTATGATGTTGTGAGTCTATGCTGTGCTTGCTGTCAGTCCTTTGATTTCCGTCGTCTTAGACCTGTATCAGCCTCATTCAGCAGGAAGAGTATCACCTTTTTCCTGATTTTGGTTGATACTATCTAGATTTGTGGTACACTGTTAACATCAATTACTAATATTGCACTGCTATAGAAAGTATTATTCTCACCATGTCTTACATAATGCATGTCATATTTCAAGAGTCTAGTGCACAAGTTGAGAATTGTCTGTCTGGGAGTTGGTTTTCAGTGCTCAAAGTGTGTACAAAGATCACATAGAATAATAGAATGGTAGGGGTTGGAAGGGACCTTTAGAGATCATCTAGCCCAACCCCCCTGCAGAAGCAGGTTCACCTAGATCAGGTCACACAGGAACATGTCCAGGAGGGTCTTGAAGACCTCCAAGGAAGGAGACTCCACAACCCCTCTGGGCAGCCTGTGCCAGGGCTCCATCACCCTCACAGTGAAATAGTTTTTTCTTATGTTTAAGTAGAACTTTTTGTGTTCCAACTTCATCCCATTACTCCTTGTCCTGTTGCTAGCTACAATAGAAAAAAGGGATATCCCAACCTCCTGACACTCACCTTTTAGATATCTGTAAATGTGAATAAGATCTCCCCTCAGTCTCCTCTTCTCCAGACTAAACAGCCCCAGTTCCCGTAGCCTTTCCTCATATGAAAGATATTCCGGTCCCCTGATCATCTTGGCGACCCTGTGCTGGACTCTCTCCAGAAGTTCTCTGTCCCTCTTGAGCTGAGGAGCCCAGAACTGGACACAGGACTCCAGATGAGGCCTCATCAGGGCAGAGTAGAGACCTCCAGCCTGTACTGGTGCATGGGGTTGTTCCTTCCCAGATGCAGGACCCTGCACTTGTCCTTGTTGAACCTCAGGAGGTTCCTCTCTGCCCAACTCCCAAGCCGGTTGAGATCCTGCTAAATGGCAGTACAGCCTTCTGGTGAATCAACCAATCCTCCCAGTTTGGTGTCATCAGCCAAGTTGCTGAGGGTACACTCTATCCCCTCATCCAGGTCGTTGTTGAAGATGTTGAACAAGACTGGCCCCAGAACTGATCCCTGTGGAACTCCACTGGCCACAGGCCTCCAACTCGATTCTGTGCCATTGATCACCACCCTCTGGGCTCTGTCATTCAACAGAATACATAGTTCTCTCTTTGTTAAGATGTGGGATTTAGGCACTCTATGCCTTGCTAAATATCTCAGAAATTCTGATCTAGTCGTGCTTGTTCTTTAGAGTTCATTTAATTAATCCTGTCACCCATTGTGATTTCATAGTCTAAAACAATCCACATATTGTTGCTGCTATTTTTAAGCTGGTACAGAAATTGGTCTGTCTATCACCTGGAATTTTTATACTTGTCTAAAGATAAAGAAAAATGTGGCAAATAATCCACATACGCACTTTTTTCTGTAAATGAGGAAAAACTAAACTTGTCCAAGATGTAACTGTGAACTCTACAGATCACTCTCACTTAACAGTTACACAAACTGCCCTTTTCTCTTTTTTTTCCTTTTTTTTTCTCCTATTGTTTAGAAAAATAAAAACACTCTAATTTTTGTTTCTTGATCCATTCTAGTTTTTATTAAAACTTATCAATTTCGGAGGTCTAAATCTAAAACTGTTTCTGACCTAAATGGTTATTCAATTTGTTCTGCTCTTGGTAATGAAATACATTAATTTATTCTACTTAGATGAGTAGACTTATCTAAATTACAGGGCTTTTGTAGGGCATGACTGGAATACCAAGGTGTCAAAGATGGTTTGCAAATAAATCAGATTGGTAAAGCAGGAATGAGAAGGAAGGCCTAACCTTAAATTCCTAGAGTGTATCATGGGGCAAAGAGTGAAAAAAAAGTCAGCTCTTCATAGTACCTCAGGTGTTTCTCCAGGTGTATCAAGAAACGTGTCTGTTGTACAACTTTATAAAAACATGTTTGATCTAGCTATCTTACCTCATGGCATTAAGGCAATAAGAAATACTGAATTACAAATGTGCTGAGTCAGTTTGTGACAGTTTTTCTCATCATAAAGGAAATAAAGTTTGGGACTATCAGAAGGAGTGATTTTTCAGGAGGAGAAGGAGATAGTTTTCAGCTGAGCTTCTGAGACTGAAGGTTTTTATAAAGATAATGAATGTCTGCAGACTGGAATTCAATCTTTATGTTTAAAGTCTTTCAGGATATATGCTAGATGTTTGGTCAGTAAATTCTTTGCACCATTTTATTCTTTCATGGACAGATCATTTTCCTGTTTTGAATATTCATTATCACCCATTTGTATAATTCTGGTATTGGTGGAATATTTCCATCTTCTAATGCTAAAAGTTGGATATTAAAGCTAGGCAGCTATCAACCTATATTGTAATTATTTTATCATGGCTTTATATTTCAGCTTTGCATTTTAAGAAACATACACAGAACTTTATCATTATTAATGTAGTTCCATTAAGTTTAGCATTTGCTTTCTTCCTAAATTTGGTTATAAAGTCCCTCTTCACTCATTTATGACATCAGCAGGGCCAGCTGTTACACATTTTCCTTTAAGAACAGAAGTCTTTAGTTTTGTGGTATGTACCATCCCACAGAGAATGAGTCTGAACATGTGCATCCATGAGTGAATGCACTTACATGCTTATTGCCTTGATTAAATACTTTACCCACTAAAGTCATAGGAATTTCAACTTCAGAACCTGATGTACTGAGTTGTTCAATACTGATAATGTGTATTGAGATTCATTACTACAAAATAATTAATAAAGTTAAGTCAAGAGTTCATGTTCTAAGTTTAATTTAGAATAGGTTAAAATTTGAATCATTACATTTCCATTTCCTCTCTGATGTACTCAGTGCACTAATTTTTCAAGCAAAAAAGTTACATACATTTCATTAATGCTTCTAATATATGCTTTTTTTCGAGAACTCTCAGAAATTGCTGGGTACAGAGCAACTTAAAATAAAAGCTCAAACTACTGAATTAATTGCAGTCTATTGTCTCTGTGCAAGCCCTGAGAGGAATTGTATTCTGAAGTTTTGCTGATCATGTCTCATCTGAAATACACCATGATTAATGATAGTGATGATGAAGTAAATCTTTATTAAAGGTAACAGTTAAACAACTAATAGAAACAGCATACTGAAAAGTATTAAAAAAAGGAATTCCTATGCCTGAACATTCTCATGAATAAAATATAAAGGAAAACGGGTCATTGGTAAATAATTAGTTTTAGATTCTTGGCTTATTATTCATAATCACAAAACTATTGTCCTGGTTGTAAGTCTCCTACCGAGACAATGTTCTGGAATAGTTGCCACAGTGTTATCTACAAATATCTACCCTTCCACTCCCTCAAACTTTTAATAATGTGGAAGAACAGTTAAGAACAGAGACATGCATGAATTATACTGCATACCAAGATTCTTACCATTTAAATGCATTCAGTACATTTCACAGGATCACAGGATCTTAAGAGTTGGAAGGGATCTCAAAAGATCATCTAGTCCAATACACCTGCTAGAGCAGGACCACCTAGAGTAAGTTACATAGGAACTCATCCAGGTGGGTTTTGAACATCTCCAGAGGAGACTCCACAACCCATCAGGGCAGCCCATTCCAGTGTTCCATCCTCCACATGGTAAAAAGTTCTTCCTTGTGTTTCTTTGGAATCTCTTATGTTCCCACTTGCACCCGTTGTCTCTTGTCCCATCATTGGACATAACTGAGAACAGTCTAGCTCCATCCTCCTGACACCTGCCATTTACATATTTGTAAACATTAATGAGGTCACGGTCCCAGTGAAATTGCTATGTGAATCCACTATACACAGACATACTTATTTATGTTACAATAGTATCTAGTTGCCCTATCTGACACTAGAGTGCTATAAATTCCTTTAATTAAATAAGAAATAGTTTCCGCTATTGGAAGATTACCATCTAAGTAGAATAGATGGGCAAACAGTAAAAGAAAGGAAGTATTGTAAACTACATATTAAAATTAAGAAGATGAGGCACAGACTCCAGAGATTTGTCAATAATATTTTCTGGGAGGACAGAAGGGAAAAACCCCGCAGAGTTGCACTGACTGGAAATAAACTTCATTTTGGTTAACAAATTAAAAGTGTTTATTTTTTTATTGAAAAGTATGCTTCATTCATCATGGAAAAACAATCTTTTCTGAGGAAAATCATGGAAAGAAAGCACTAAATTTACAGCATGTCGTTCCATTTCTAAAGATGTGTTGTTCCCTGCTACCCTTGATCTTAGTTATAGAGCTCTTCTAGAATTAATTTTCTCTTATTTTATCTCTATCTTAGCATTCAAGTTCCTAATCACAATATGCTTATGTATGTTGCGAAAGAATGAAATATTTTTTCTGTTACATTTTTATACTTACATAAATATAAAAAATATAGAACTCTGTTATTGCTAGTAATTATTAGTTATTGTGTCTCTTTTTCAGTGCATATGTATTTCATTTAAGATGGAATGGCTTCAGTGGAAAGCAGTTGAAAGCAACCTACACTAAGATATTTTACAGTACCTTAAAGAGTAAAAAAAAAAAATGTTCACAATCCTCCAGGATGAGGAAAGAACTTCCTGAAATAATTTCTTAAATTTTTCAGAAAGTTATATGGTTCATAAATGATGGAATTTACATTCTAATGGATTACAGAAAATAGACTTTACTTTTTCTTCTTACCATCAAACAGTTTTTAGAAAATTTTAATCCATCCAACCTCCTCTAAATGGCAACTTTTGGTTAAAAGCATTGAAAACTTCAGGTGAGAAATAAGGTGTTTTACTCAAGTTACATACGAAGTTCTGAGTGACAGAATATGAAGCATGCATCTGTGTCTAGTTCATGTTGCTCTTCCCTTGATTGTTGAATTCAAGGTAAATAACATGTGGCATATAATTTAAACAAAATAATTGCAATTTCAAGAAGCTTCTCTTAGTTTATATTCCTCACAAATGTCTGCGATATTTTTAATTATCTAATTTTCTATACCATTTGGATTTTTCAAGTTATATCAGAGAGATATGTTTGACTCCAGAACCAAAATGCAGCATGACTAAGAAAAGAGTAAGAATCCTTTTTAACTTCAAAGTCTTGAAGGGTATGAAAACTTGTTTCCAAGGAAAATGCAGATTTTACTTTGATAGAGGCTACACCACCAAAAAAAGTGTAAAAGCCATCTTGTATATTGTTTCTACAGATGCACAAACCATGTACAAGATTCTTTGGTTTAGTAGTTCCCTCTTTCTTGCCCTGAGACAGAAGCAAAGACAATTTTGTTCTTCCTATACGAACTCACAAAAAGACAAGTTATCTTGTGTCGAAATGTAAGAAAATCAGAATTCAAATATTACTGTCATCCATGAAAGATGAAACTAAAACCTGAAACTTATTTTCAGAAATCACTGTGAGGCCTATTCTGCTCTATGGGAATAATGAAAGTATATCTAGAATATCTTCCTCCTTTTTGCTGAAATTACATTCTTGCCTTTACTTTTGCAAACTGGAAAGAGCCATCAACAGTAAGAATCCATGTCACTCTCCCAAAGTTCAGTCTTATGCTGATTCGTACCAGTATACCAAGTTCATACCAAGTTAATACCTATATTACGATGTCTCCAGTATTACTCAAAATAGGTCTACTTTATAGCATATCACTAAATGCCACTAAAAGAAAATGTCTAAACATGAAGAAATATGTTTATATTCACTGACATTCCTCTTACCAAAAAGAAAGTCTGAATAACAAGTCTTCTTGGTGAGAATACATTTTTTTTTAATCCAAAAAACTCTCACTATCACTTCCAGATATTATTTTAAATTTCTGTTTGTTTCTTTCCAAATTGGTTTCCCAAACCAATTCGTTTAGCATGTTGTTCCAGCAGCAATTAACAGAATCGTGAGTTGGTACTGTCATTTGTAGTGCAGCATAGTGAGATTATACAGTACACTTTTCTCTTACTACAATTTTTCCTTAACCTCTGTTATGTCACTCAGTTTATTAACACCTCAGATTTGATGATCCAACCTCTAGGATACGTGGAACAGAAACATTCATTAGCTTAAAGGACCAGCAGTGCAGATTTATAGTCTTTCTGTAATAAAATATAAAATCACAATCAGATAACCTTTCTTGGAATACTCAGATGTTCTTGAATTCCTGTAAATGTAAAGAAAATGTCCTCTATATTGCACAGAAAAACTGAAACTAGTGCACAAATCATGTTACTTACAGAGTCAAGCACTGTTAATATGAACTTCATGTTCCCCTGGTGATCAACCTGTTATAACACCTTCATTCTGTTAACGGCTTGCCACAGTTGCATGTAAGCTTTATTTCAAGTGTATATTGATGTTAACTACTACTTTAATTAACTCAGAACACAGAATAACTGTCCATAACAAAGTTTAACCTTGTGCATAAGCAGTAACTAATGAGTGAAGGTCCTCAGAAACTTTTATCCTTACCGCCAAAAGTCTGACCTCTAAGCTGCTGACATTTTAGTAATAGATACCAAGCCCATTTATCATTCAAATCAGGAATCTTCATCATTAGTATCACTAGGAATAAATATCCATCATGTAGGCTTTATTGTCTGCAAGGGCTGCATTTATGTGCTTAGTTTTAGAGTTCTCTTTAATACAATTTGGCTTACACTGCAAAGTGTGTGAGAAAAATAATTACCTTTTCTACTAGATAGCAAGAGCTGTATTTAGAAATCTAGCATCTAGAACATATCTCTCACAGATTTCACTGATAAAGATATCAATATTGTTATGAAAGCAATGGGTGCCTGAGACAGAGAGTAGAAGTCATCACATAGAAAACAGCAATTGTAGTTCGGCTTGTTGGATTGATTATGCCTGAAATACATGTAGTTCCCTGAATACCTTAAGGAAAGATACACATCCCTGGCTTGTGCCCTTCACACTAGAATACACTCAAAAAATAGAAACCAATTTCTTATAAAATGTTAAAATTGTGTTTTATACTTCAAATGATTCATTGTGATAATGATGAAATTGTACCCATATCCCTAAGTAGCCTGATTAAATGACCCATATTTAAATCAGTATTTCAAAAATTGTTTGGGACCATGAGCATCCATCTCAAGCAGATGCTTCTTTTTTCTAGGATGGAACAACTTTTTATGAAATTTGTGAAAAAAATATCCCATATGAAATACTGTTTTCAATAGATGAAACCGTATTTGGAATGGAAATAATGACCCTAAGCCACTGCTGCTGTCTGTGCTCCATTTGGCACTAATGATAGTTTACATCACACTGGATGGTTATTGGAACTTCTTTATTTCTACAAAAAGTTTCCAACCCAGACAGTTACATAACAATATAAACAAAGAAAGAAAACATAGCCTTGAGGCTTTAAAAATTTTAAATCCTATTTAAAAGGGAACAGCTTTAACCTGATGCTCCATTAAGATCCTTATGGAACAGCACATGTACAACTGGGATGCAGTACATACCTTAAAAAATTATGTGGGAGATTATTAATTCCACGAGAGTAATTCATTTGGTGATTTCCTTATTTCTTTCTTGATTAGCTCAATGCATCTCTCAAGCTTGGCATTTAAGAACAAAGACAATGTTATAAAGTGTGTCCAAGAGCCTGTCTGACTTCTTGGCTAAATCAGCAGCACAGGTGGGACCTAATTTCAGGCAACTCAATGGCCTCGTATAACACAGAAGCCACGACATAATTTTACGTGAATAAAAAATCCAATAAGGTACTCCTGTGAGCACTGTTCTTTGCTACAATTTTAAATGCTTTAAAAAAAAATATTCTGCCATTCATATTAATGTTATCAACATTTGCTATAGCTATAAATGAAACAGTTAAAGAGCTGGAGGCGTTCTTCTGAAATTGCTGTCAGCTGTGAAAAATATGGTAAAGCTGGTGAAACTGTTCCCTTTAGTGATTGCAAGATCTGCTTCTCAGAGAATGAAATGTATCTTGTCCTGTATAAAGTGGGGGATAATTTCTGTGGAAAATGTTTTGAGGGGAGATATGTATAATGATTGTAGAACATGATTCAATAATTTCATAATTGTGTGGAGGTAAAATACATGAAAGTAAACAAGAAGAGCAGATAGAAATTGTTATCCATCTGTGTTGCAGATTTAATTTAAAACAAATGCCAAATCTTCACCCTAGTGAAATGTCCATTTTGCTGAAACTAGGAGGTTAGTAGCCCATTTATAGTCATTCTATTTCGGAGCTTGCTAAGGGCATTTTGACAGATAAAAACAGCTTCAGTGGCTCAGAGTTGCTCTGTTTTATGCTTGACTATAAATACCTCACTTCAGTTTTTCACAAAGGAATGAGCATAATACCACCATATAATGTTCTTGCCTCATGTACATGTTAGCATAATGCAGCCTACTCCCTGGCCAGGAAGATGGTGCATGTGCCTTGCTAGTCCTGGCTCTTATACTTCTTCACTCCTTCTCAGATTGTCTGTATTTGACTGTAGAGAGCAACTCTAAACTATTCAAACTTTTAAAAGTGGTTTTATAGGCCAGCTGCTCCTTAGCAAAGGAATCTTCCTAAGAAATTGAATCTCCTGTTTTTTATGGGGTAGTTTGCACCTTTCGTTTAAGAAGTTAGAAATCAAATGACATAATGCTTGTAAGTGAAGGGAAAGAAGTATGTGCTAATCTTATCCCCCCAACTTTCTATCTTACTGCGGCAACAAAGTCATAGAATAAGGCCCCTATAGTACATCTAGAAGGGTTCCTCAATTAAAAAACAAAAAAAGGAAGAAAAAAAAAGAAGAAAAAAAAGAGTTGAGATTCACACAATTTCAACAACTAACATTTCACCTGTTTGGCAGTGCCATTATTGAACTGATATCGTGCCCTCACAGGAGGCATTTTGGACAGTTCCTGAGCAAAAGAATAACTAGCAGAGTGAATTGTGTATGTATATGTATGTGTATGTGTATATGTATATGTATGTGTGTTTTACTGTGGTGAATATTGATGAGATGCTAAGTTTAGAAATATTTTAAGAGTTTGCTTGTAGGTGTTTTGGAATTTTTTGGTACATAGGAAGGATTTACTCTAACATTTTTGTGAATTTGAGTTCCATCATTCAAAGCAGAATTCTATACAACACAGTCAAGATATATCTTTTTTCATAAAATATAGTTTATAGGGTTCGTGGAAGGAATTGGAAGCTTCTTTTTGTTTGATGACGTATGTGTTTGATGGTGTATATTCACATACAGAGAGACTGAAAAGCAAACCATGGTTTACTTATGTCTCTATGACCCTCTTTAGTTAATACAATGGGAATGCTGTAGCTGATTGCTACCAATCTTAGTTCTGCATCAATTATAGTTAACATTAAAATGCAACATTATTGGAGAAGAGACTGAGTCTTCAAGACCCGCCTGGACATGTTCCTATGTGAGCTGATCTAGATGAGTCTGCTTCTGCAGGGGGGTTGGACTAGATGATCTCTAAAGGTCCCTTCCAAACCCTACCATTCTATGATTCTATGATCCTGCGATCAAAGAATATGAAACACAGAGTTTACAATGTTTGTTATGAAGCTATTTTTCACTAATATTGTTCCTCACAGAGCTTGGTGAAAATCAGCATAAATTGCTTGCAAAAGTATGAACCCTGATTTGAAACAGAGGTTTTGTAGCCTTTTAACATAGTAAGTATGTTAATGAAAGAAATATTTTCTTTCTGAAGAACTTTCAAGATTTGTCAAGAAAAACTGTTCACATAATCATTCTCTGATATCTGTAGGTTCCAGACCATGGACCAAATGAAAAGATGCTTGCTTTAAATGAATATTACTGAGCAATAAGCATGGAATATTAAAAAAATATATTTTCTTTATGAAAACAACTATATGCAAAGGTTACAGCATATGGAGGTAGAAGATTGAAAGATGGCAAACTGTTGAGATGGAGGAAATTAAGTCCTAGAGGTTCCAGCAATTCTCTGCCTGCCCTCTCCAAAGGTTGGTTATGACAAAATCAATCAAATGAGATTAAAGAAAGCCTACACCCTCTATAGCTAGAGAGATAATATTTGTATGACATCCAAACTTCTCATAAGGGTAACAATAAGGATGCTAAGAGTTTATGCTACAGGAATGCTAAAAAGAAAATACAGGACACATAATTTAATCATTTCAGAAACCCAGACAGATGGGTCTCTCCTTCAGATATAAGACTTCATACACATAATCATAGAATGAAACAACACAAACACAGTGCTCTTGGTTACATACATGCAAGACCTGAGTCCTGTACCTGAGGTATTATAATCTCATTCCTGATTACTCCTTTTTTATCTCTGCAGAAGTAGTTTGATATTTTCTAATGAAGAAACAGAAGTAGGATATAAAATCTCTGTAGCTATGGTGCTGTATCTAACTGGATTTAATGCATCTTCTCTGACTCATTATCTTTCCAATGTGGAACAGTCCAGAGTATCATATTCTTTCACACAGATGCAGAAATCTGTATTTACAGTACGGAAGACTCATATCCCACAATTTGTTCTATATGTGTGGATTTTGTCAGCTCTTTACACTGTATCTCTGATTTCCATAACTGGTGTTGAATTTATCTTCTAGGGCCTATACACCGAAAAATTAAATGTCATTCATTGTAGCTCATACTAATGGTCTAGTTTCATTGTACATTCATTGTACACTGTTGATTTCATGCAGCATCAGCTTTCCTGTAGGAGATTTCCTATTGTATTGTTTGTTTCAGTTATTCCTATATTTTTCTATATGAAAAACCTCTGTAAAACAGTGCGTGAGGGAGGAGAGAAGGATGACTTACTGAAAGATTTATATTTGTATACTTGTAAGATTTATATTCAACAGAACGGTGCCCTTACAATAAGGTACATCCCCCTTGACCTTGAATAAATCACCTGCTGCATATTGGTAGACTTGGGATTCTTACTTTTTTATTTTACTGTAATTAATTAAAGTACCAAACACATTTTTGGATCAAGCCTTGGGATATTTTTGAGTTTTTACTGTGAAATAGACCTTCTTTGTTATCTGTGTTCATTACCCCTTGCCCTCAGTGTAGCCTCTCCCCTCCGTCAGCAAGTGATCTTAAGGCAGATGTGAAGAGTTTTCAGAGCAGTAATATTTAGTTTGCCTTTATGAATATTATGCTGAGTAATACATCATCAGTCTCTAATTTAAACTTAGTCCACTGATACTTTTCTGTCTTGCAATCTCTATAAACATTTGGTCTGTACCTGGCTGAGGTGTTGTAGCTAAAATTGTTGTTGCTGAGGTGGCACAAGTGTTTGCTTTTGCAGAAATATGTTCTCTGTTGAAGATTCTCATTCAGACTATGGGTTGTGGGGTTTTTTTTTAATCTAGTTTAATGTCCTCTTAAATATTTTTAATTTTAAAAAAAAATGGTGAATGCTCATCTACATTACTCAGTCTCCCACACTTTCAAAATACCACTTCTTTTCTATTCTCTTGCAGACATGCAAACCAGCTACTATCTTATATTGTTGTTTTTGTGGTAGATCAAAAGCAGCTTAAAACCATGCATGGAATTCTTGTTCCTGTTTCACTACAAACAGGACTTGATGACTGTTTCAACAGTTTTAGAACTATTTGCTACTTTCAGAACATAAACCTCAAAAATAATTCTTTCACTTTGGAGATTTTATTTCAAATATTGTCCTCACTCAAATAATTTTATACATACTAAAAATACAGATATCAATTTTTTACATTAACATTAAGCTCAGGTGTCCAGATATCTTCCATTTAGTTACAAAAATGGGTGTCATATGCTCTTTTATCTTTCGTGCTGACACTGATTTTTATCTCTTCAGCTGGCACATCATACTAAATGTCTTTTTTCTCTAATAACATTAGGTCAGTAAAAAAATTTGTCTCTGTATGCTTGAATTTCATGAGTCAATCTATATGCAAAATGAGTAACTCCTACTTTCTTAGAAGTGTCCCCACAGTACATTCCTAGTAGTTGAGTTTTAGTAGACTTGGGTAACTTCGGCATTTTTAAGTGCCTGTGTCGTGCTGTGGTATTTTTATTTGGGTATTGCAATTATTTAGGTGCTTTGTCTATGAAATCATCATGAGATTATGGTTTCAGTTTTTGTTAAAGTAAAAAGCCACATATTTCTATTTTTTTTCTTCCTGCTTTTCCCTTTCAATTTGAACTACAACTGTTAAGAAGTTCTGACAGAGAATAACAACAGGTCAATGACTTAAATGTTAAGGTAAGCTAGATGGTGAGCCCTATTGATAATGCTGGGAAAAAAATCTGGGAAAATCACCTTAGAAAAGAAGTTTCCTAGTAACTACACCACAACTGGAATACCAAGTATAAGATTAACCTACAGCATTTGCTATTTTTGGCTGCTTAAACTTAAAGAAGATCTATCTGATTAAAATGTGGTATCTATTCCTCTTCTGAAAACAGATTTTGCAAAAGAACTCTGCAAAGCAAAACCACCTGATTATGTCTGTATGCCTTTGCTTTAACTTTTAAACAAAGCTAACAGATAAAGTAGCCGACAGAAGTCTATCTGCTTCAGTGGGTTTTTGTGCATAACAAAACAAATTTATACTAAAGGTGCTTTTGTAAGACATAAAATGCACTGGGGTGGGACATGTAAAACATTGCTGGATTTTAGACAGAAATTCTTAAGAAGGATTGTGCTGAAAAAGAAGATAGCCATACTCTCCACTGGCCTGGGCATTGCTTCATCACCCAACAGAGTGATGAACAAGCAGCTAGTAACTGAGCCCTCCATTGGTTCTTATGACAAATATTTAATGCAGAGAAATAAATTATTAAGCAAGAACTCTTTTTAATTGTTTTTTTAACCATTATATGTGTCTATGGAACACGCTGTTGCTTTATTTTTTAATTTTGTAGCGACAAATACGGGGGTTTTTTTGGTAGTTTTTTACAACAAGAGAAATAATGAATATTTACAACAAGGCATACAAGGGTCTACAAGACATAAATTAATATTTGGTTAAAGTGTACACAAATGTATTTGGGTTCTTTTTAAATTACTGTTTGTTTAAAATAGTAAAGTTAAAATAATTACATCCATTGCTTTCATTCCCAAGTCTGGATACTTATGCCACACAGCTTTGTTATATAGAGTACTTCTAGATACTCATGGTTTTAATTGTATTAGAACAGTTGTTTAGAGATCACTCTTGCTATTAAGCAGAACTCTACTAAAATTTAACAATAATCAAATTCTAAACATCTAAGGAACAAAAGTCTGTTTATGAGCAAAATTTTGCACAATGCGTGCTTTCTCTGGCTACAGCCAGGATTTTTTTTCTGTTCTGATATGTAATTAATGACCTTGTATCTTACTTTTGTTGCTGGTACTGGTAACATAACCAGACCACCTGCACAGATCACTCAGCCCACCACTGCTGAGGGGACAAGATCACGACATACTCACTATGGATGATGCTTTATTCCAACTAATTGCTTGCACCATGCGCTTTTATCTAGCACAAGCATATCCTTTCACTCCACCCCCTGCCCACCTCTTCTGTACCCTCAACCTCTAACATTACAACCCAAGATCTTCCAGGCGCCTACAACAACTTTGAGTACAAAGATCATACAGAGTGTAGATTACTATATTGTAAGTACTTGGTGTTAATAAATCTACAGTGGAACTTGGAGTATTTGTAAAGGAATTGAGGGGGGCAGTTTTATGAGAAATTTTAAGAGTATATTTGACAATAAAGGAATTTTGAAGGTGGACACACCATTTTGGCTTTATATACCCTTGTTGTGTACGGCGTATTGCTGTACTTTATATATTCATTCTTTAGTAGTGGAAATGGAAAACTTTAAACAGTACAGGAAAATATGGCAACATACACAAGTGATGCTGCTGCATTTTTACATTACAAAGAATCCTAGAATCTCAATGGCTGGAAGGGATCTTGAAAAATCATCTACTCCAACCCCCTGCCAGAGCAGGATCACCTAGAGTAGGTCACATAGGAACTCATCCAAGTGGGTTTTGAATGTCTTCAGAGAAGGAGACTCAACAACTCATCTGGGCAGCCCATTCCACTGCTCCATCACCCTCACAGTGAAGAAATTCTTCTCTGTACTTCTTTAGAAGCTCTTATGTTCCAACTTTTACCCATTGCCCCTTGTCCTATCATTGGATATCACTGAGAAGAGCCTGGCTCCATCCTCCTGACACCTACCTTTATGTATTTGTAAACATTAATGAGGTCACCCTTCAGCCTCCTCCAAGCTAAAGAGCCCCAGCTCCCTCAGCCTTTCATCATAAGGGAGATGCTCCATTCAATACAGATACAATAAAGTAAAAGCATTGACATTTTGTTGTTGTAGTTTGTTCATACCTGTGAAACATAATTTAAAAAAAAAAACAACCCAACTTGACTGGAAAATAATGAAAATTAAGTGTGTGTGTTGCAAACAGTAAACACATCATCAGCTATAGTACTCAACGTTTTTATAGTCCAATTAGAACTCAAATAAGAATATCCATTCCAATGCCATTAAATGAGAAATTTTGACCTTTGGCATTTAATGATATGAATCTGGTAAACATTTTGAAAAAGCAGCTTGAAAAAACATATCTTTGGAAAATAGAATAAAAATTATCACATTTCCTTTTTGCTTAGTGGAAATAATGTTAACACTTCAATCAAAAATGCCTAAGAATGATTCGTGAGAGAATTAGTAGTTCAACATAGTAGTTGTTGAAGTCCTCCTTAGTCTGCACAAAGAAATGCTCATAGAATTAAGAGATTGATCCTTTTGAACCTGATAAAGTACTGTTTATATTTTTTAAATGTCAGTTTACAGTTCTTTCCCATGCAAAATATAACTTTAAAAATTAAGACTAGCATAAATTGAAAGTAAATCATTACCTTTCCATAAAATTAACATGATTTTCCTGCTCTCCCACTAACAGCATTATCTTTCAGGGATGACATTTAAGACTTATGAAGCCCCTATTTATGTTTTTGCATTCAAAATCTTATTTCAACTCCTTCTAGTTTCATGATGGCATAGACACTTCAGAGAAATAAAAACTGGATCATTTCAACATTTATTATCAGCCTTTTTTTTTTTTTTCCCTTCCTGGAGAATAGTCTTGTAAGGAGATTGGATAGATTTTTTAGGTGCTTCACTCTTCCAGGCAAAAAGAGCTATGAGGTAGCTGATATTGTATACCTTGGTGTCAAAATTCCAGCCATCTTAAAGATTCTCTGAGAGATTTAGCTTCTGAAATCATATTAAATAGATTTTTACGTTATATAGCAAATTTCTACAGTGAATAAAGAGGTGAAATAAAAGCTGTGATCCTATGAAAATCACAAAATATATTTGCTCTGCTTTAAATTCTTTATTGAAATCCAATCATTTTTAGTACTTGGTTTAATGTTTTTACATGAGTGAGAGACATAACATTCTTTTAATTTTTTCCTTGGCTTCTTACTGCTTGATTTGATTTAAAAAGAAGTATTCAGGCCACAAAGTGGTTAAGAGTTAAATGAGAGCATTAGGTATATAACTGTATTTAAGATTATAATCATGTCAGGAATTGCTTCCTGTTTGAAGATTAATACAAAAGTGGCAGTTTGATGTATTGCAAGATTCACTACTATAATTGCATTGCTGAGGTTGAAAAGACATCTTTGTTGACCTAGAAATGAGTGGTATAGTGAGTGACACTGGAAGTCTCATAGCAGTCTTCATAGTGATCTAGCTTTTACCTGCATTCTTCTGGTCTTTGAGATGCTGACTAACAGCTTTATTTCCTTTTAATAGGATGAGGACAGAAAGTAGAAATCAGATGTTTTCCTGGACTCGGTAGTCACAAAATTAGTACTTTCTCAAGAAGAAAAACAGGGGAAGGACTGAAGAAGATCACGTGCAAAGAGTGCAATGGAGAGGCTGAAAAAAAGGCAACAGAAAGAAAGAGAGAGGAGAGAAAGAGAGGAAGGAAGGCAGGAGGGCAGGAAGGAAGGAAGGAAGGAAATGCAGTTATCTGATGAAAGGTGTGAAAGCCAATTATATAGAAAATTTCATGTGGTCAGTCAGAACTCTCCTGGATGAGTTCCTGTGTGACCTTTGCTAGGAGGTCCTGCTCTGGCAGGGAGGTTCAACTAGATGATCTTTCAAGGTCCCTTCCAATCCTTGTGATTCTGTGATTCTGTGACTAGGGATTCATCTAAAGATATTAGTGAGTTTGAGACACTAATGTCCGCTTCGAGACAAGGGAGAAGAATGAGAAAGGGATGCAATTCAGATTCTGTATTGCGAGACCTGTAGGCTTCTACTGAACACAGCCAGTGCTGTATATTTCAAGATCTTTTATTAATAGCACTTGATAATCTAAACAAGATACAGAGGACAGAAAGATGCAGGAGTAAGTATTTAGGTTTAGTCCAGAAGCTGAGAAGGAACCTTGACTGGAGCATGGGAGAATTCACTGATCACCCTTTACACTGAGGTAAATTAAACCACAGGAACAAAATGCTTATGGCCAACAATTGTAGATATTCAAAAAGTAACAACTTAGATGATATTCAATAACTTTTTTTGAACTTCTGTCAAAGTTGTTGTAGTGGTTTTGCCTGGGCCAGGTTTTCTGGTAGCAGGAGGGCTACAGGGGCGGCTTCTTTAAACAAAAAAAAGTTGCCAGAAGCTTCCCCTATAGCTGACAGGGTTAGGACCAGTCAATTTTAAGCTGGACCCTGCACCTGACTCAGGCCTGGCCAATTAGTGATGGAGGTAACACCTTTGTGAATAACATATTTGAGAAGGAGAAGAAATTGTTGCACAGTTGCAAAACTGCAGCAGCAACAGGGAGGGACAATGTGAAAAGACACCAAAGTCAGTGGAGAAGGAGGGGGAGGAGGGTGCTTAGGCACTGTAAAAGCTCCAGTTATATGTGGTGAGGACCATGGTGAAGCAGATTGTCCCTCTGCAGTCCACGGAGGACCACCAGGAGAGATCCACTCACAGCCCATGGAGGAGCCCATGCTGGAGCGAGTGGATGCCTGAAGGAGGCCGTGACTCTAAGAAATTCATCCTGGAGCAGGACCTGGGAGTTCATGGGGGAGGTGCCTATGCCAGAGCAGGTTTTCTGTCAGGACTTGTGATCCCGTCAGGGACTCAGGCTGGAGCAGTCTGTCCCTGAAGGACTGTTCTTCCGGTGGAGGATCCTCGCTGGGGCAGTGTGTGAGGAGCTGCCCCAGTGTGGGACGTCCCAGGCCGGAGCAGTTCGTGAGGAGCTGCAGCCCATGGGAAGGACCCATGCAGGAGAAGTTCGTGAGGGACTGCCTCCCATAGGAGGGACCCCACAGTGTAGCAGTGGGAAGTGTGATGAGGCCTCCCCCTGAGAAGCAGCAGCAAAGTCCATCTGTAATGAACTGACCGCAGTCCCCATCCCCCATCCCCTGCACCGCTGGAAGGGGAGGAAAGGGAGTCCCGGGAAGAGGAGGGGTGGGGGGAGGTGTTTTTAAGACAGTTTTATTTCTCATCTCCCTACTCTTATTGCTTCTTTAATAAATCAACCCCTTTTCTTCCTAAGTTGAGTCTGTTTTGCCTGTGACATTTATTGCCAAGTGATCTCTCCATCCTTATCTCAACTCACAAGCTGTTTGTTATATTTCTCTCTCTCTCCTGTCCAGTTCAGGAGGGGAAGTGATTTTAAACCACCACAATTGTTTAGAGAATTACAAGCTCAAAGATTAGTATTGTAAGGAATATATGAGTACTCAAACCACTGATGGAACAACGGAAATATTTTTGATGGATTGATTCTGCCTGAGATATTAGTTATTTAAGATTGAAGTTGGCATGAAAGAACACCTTTTACTAAAGACTATAGAGAATGGGATGAGGTAAATTAGTGATTTCCACTTTTGCCTCTAGTGATCAAGATAAGGGAAGTAAGGAAAATGAGGGTAAAATGAGGAATTCAAGAAAGAAAATTGAAATTATGCACAAGACCTGTTACAGTACTGTGGACACCAAAACCATAATGAAAAGAGATTGCAAATAAGATTTTTTAAAATTAGAACTTTTATATATATATATATTTACAAAAAGGTAAAATTGGTGGTATCCTGTTGCATAGTAATAATACAAAAAATATAATACCAAAGAAATACAAAAGGACAATACGAATCATAGAAAAGCTCACATTGAAGAAGCCTTAAAAGATCATCTGGTCCAACCGTTCATGGGAAAGGGAAGGCAGATGAGATTACATAGCACCTTGTCCAATCACACCGTGACAACTGCCAGTGATGGGAACCCCACCAACATGCCAGGGAAAGTTGTTGTCATGATTAATTGTTCTCATCATAAAAACTGTAGTTCTTATATCAAGATGAAACCTCTTGCAGTACAACTTGTATCTGCTGCTCCTTGTTCTCTCCATGTGGCTGCATGAGATGAGAGAGCCTCCGTCCTCTTTGTAGTTGTCATTTAAGTATTGGAATAGTGTGATGAGTTTCTCTCAAGTCTTCTTTTAACCTGGACAGTTAAAGATCCGTTTGGGCTGAAGTCACTTTGGAGATGAATAATGAAGGTCTTACGATGATATTGGTAGGAACCACAGGTTTTGTGAGTGTTGTGTTTACATGTAGATGAAAGTTTCTTTATCAAATAGCTACTGATGGTAACTGTCAATATGAATGGAAGGAAACACTGTCAGATTCAGATGGTAAATGTCACATCTTTCAACAAGAATAAACTGGTGATTACAGGAAATTGAAGTATTTAGTTTCACCTGTTGTCTATTTCTAGCTGGTATAAATCAAAATCTGCCATTCAGTGAAGTCACTGGTTAAAGAAAAGAGGCAGAAAAAAATGAAGCAAGCCTAAGGAAATCTTCAGTTTAGGATATATTACTACATTAAAAACCTAGAGCAACTAACACACTCTTCTGGACTCTAGCATAACACATGAAGATAACAGAAAACAAGACATCTAATACAACTTGTATCTTAAGACTGTTTAGGAAAACATTGGAGGCTAGATACTAAATTACTATGATTTCTATGATGTTGCCACATTTATTGCAGTCTTTCACTGCATGTGGAGGTGACTAATGCACAATTATTGGTGCATTCATATACAGAGTTCCCTATTATATTGCTTAACTACTGGAAATGCCTAGTGATAACACACAATGATATTAAGATTAAAAACCTCCTGATTAATAGCAGAGAGCACATTTGGATTCAAATGGTCTATATCAATGAGGCATGTGGAGAACATTTTGTACACGAGTTCAGCAGTTCATGGAGTGGTGCCATTATTGACATAAAACCACCGGTTATTCACCTCACGAGCTCTATTGTAGTGTTTCAGAAAGCGTTATAGTACATAAACTGATATTTCTCATGTCTTGGAATAGATGCTTGTAATATGGTTTAGAATCTGCACATTGGCAGCCAACCTTGACCACCCTGTGAAATACGGAGCAATACAATGTGTTCTCTGCTCCATGACTGTAGGTGGAGGACTACAGAAAAAGGTCAGTGGACATGTTGCTCCTTATTCAGGTGAATACAAAGATGTAGAAATTAACAACTGCTGTGTTGCTTTGGAAAACAAAAATCATCATTAACTAGACCAATGCAGAGGAGGTTTTGCTGCTTCTGCCATTTCTGATTTTATCTTTGCAGATAAGTATTTCTTATTTCTTTACTACATGTCTTTAACCGTAGTTTATGAAACAGGTTGCTTTGAAAAGCAATGTAATTGACTTTTTCCATAAACAAAGAAGATTCTATTTTATTTTTAAATATGGATTTTTTTTTTAATTTAAGATTTTGAAACAATTAAGGATGATTTTTTTCATTATTAACTGGATAATCATTTCAGCTTTAACCTTACACTGTTCTTCTGGAATGTTAAGAAAAATATTTTTGAGTTACGAAGTTACACAGTTTTGTAATATTTCATAGAAGACTGTGACAGATTTTAGGATAACAATTACTTAACAACAAGAAACAACTTTAAGAGTAGAATGTGCAGATGCCACGCAATCTGTTCTAGCTGCATTCATGATCTCAGTTGCTGCAATTGGCCCTTTTCTATGTGTATGAGAATCAGTTATTATGGGGCTCATTAATTTTAAAAAATGCTTGTATATACATAAGAAACTAGGTATATAGCAGTCATTGTGAGTACATAGGTCATTGTTGTTGAGGTTTATAAAGCCCATAGCTCCATGCCAGCTCCGGGCCTGCAGATCTTCTCAAGGACTCCTGGAAATCCCTGCCATGAGCTCCCCTACTCCCAGGGATTTAGTTGTGTGGGTACAAAGGACCCAGAGTCCAGCCCTGATGTGGCTTAGCTGTGTTACCTTGATTCAGACTGCAGAGAAAGAGTCCTGAAATGGTCTGTAGAGACAGAAAAAGATTAAAGTTACAGAAGATTGCTGAGATAGGATCACCAATAAATCAAGAAGAAAAACAATGGTGAGGAAAGATACAAAGCCCAAAAGGAAAACAGGGATGCCAGTTAGTTTTGCTGTAGGTCATTGGGTTATCAGTACCATCAGCTGATGGGAAACAGTAAATCAGCAATATCCAGGACCAGTCCCACATAGCTACAGATGCTAACTCTTGTCCCCGGAGGCCACCTTTCTGGCACCAGTATGCTATGCTGTATGGTCTTCACATACTCTATCAGGGGAAGTGAGCATGACATTGCTTGATGAATCAGCTCCCTAAAACTTCACACTTTAAAGTTGTTTGTACCCCACTTACAGAGTCTCTTTGTTCCTGGATAAAAATGTCTAAAAAGACTTCCAAACAAGGGGCTGCAACCGCAGGACAAATCACTTGTGCGTCATCGTGGAGGCTGAATGGGCACATCTGGTAAGGCTCAACTCCTGAGAGAATGTGGCTTTCTATCTGTCAAGCACGATCTTAGTAAATGAAAATTGATAGACCTTTTCTCACTGTGCTTTACTGAAGTTCAGACTCAAAGGGCAACAAGTACTTTTATATTCATCACCCACTTGGTGCCACTCTGTAGCCTTTCTGTAAATCACCCACACTCTAAAGGCTTTTCTAGCTCAGCAATAAGAGCACTGTACACCTTATATTGCAAATGTCATGTGCAATGGCTCTCAGCACTGAGCAACTATAACTGTTTCTCATCAAGAATTAAGAGATAACTGTAGAAAAATGTAATTTCCACTTTCACACTGACAATAAATGTTGAGACTATCTACGCAAGCTTCAAATGAAGCAAAAGGAAAAATGTATATGTAGTTTTTCAAGCAATGATGTGAGCACTGAATATATTTCTGAACAACAAAGACATGGAGAGATGTAAAGAAACGCTTGTAGCAGGATAAACTGGTAACTGAATGGGCATTACATTGAAGATTTGGAAGCCTGGACTAAAACGTGGCTGCAACTTTGCCTCATTTATTGTAGACAAACTGTTGTAGTCTGCTCTAAAGCAGTATAGACATGACATAGTTTAATGTATAATGCAGTTCTGTGAATTGATGTTGACATTACCTTGGCATTTGGCTTTAGCATTCTATTTCATTCTCTTGTTTCATTAATGATGAAGCTTCTCTCTCTTGTAATTATCATTGGTAAGTGATTTCACACCCAGAAAAAGAATCCTTTTTTTTTTTTTCCTTTGGTCACTGAGGGGGTTGGAGGCTTTACTTTTTGCCTGTTTGATTAATGTAGTTTCAACACATATATATCTGCCTCATTAACAAAACAGACGACCTACTTCATTGTCACATTTGAAAATGTCAATTTCCAATTCAATCTTAAGATCCTTCTAGTATAACAATTTATCTTTATGAACAGATATAATTAATCTGAAGTGTCATAGGAAGTAATATCCTTTGCACTCGTGTGTCTTTGCTGGCACGTTACATTCTCCACTGCCTTGCTTACCCATATGATAAAGATTCTCTTAAAGAAAACTAATGAAAATACACATCAGTAAAAATTACTCTTTCTGATCCATCCAAAGACAAAATTGAAAAGTCCCATTCAAAAACTGAATGACATATACATCATGCTTGGGCCAATCTGGATATGGGAAGTGCAGACAAAAATAAAGCATGGTTGAAAGTATCATCACCCAGATGAAATATTTTGGAAATAAAGTACGTCTTCTGATTTCCAACACTCAGTTAAGTGCTTGAAAATACATTCATTTATCCTTTACCTTTCATATAGACCAAATAAACAGAATATTGGAGCTCTTTATCTACAGTGTATCAATATCAACAAATTTTTTGTCAATTTTGTATTAGAATTTGTCACTTAGAAACCATATATTAATTTGTCCAGATAATGTGACTCAGATAAAATGATGACATGTTGTAAAATACTTGTGATTATAGCTATTTACTAGAGATACCAATAAAGTTACACAAAATTTTGAGTCCTACTTGAGATGCCATGTCTCATCAATGGGCCCTCTTTATGCTGCTGATAGACCATAGTCCAGTCCTTGAGATTCTGTGATTCTGTGATTTTGTGACATGGGAGAGCCATTCTCAGACAAAACTTTGTCCTTGTCATAGAAGTACATGGAAATGGCTTGACTTCCAGCAGAGATCCATTCCACACACAACCTGCCATCTCCTTTCCTTTTCAAGATCCTTGAAGAGGATTTTAGGGTTTTGGTGAGGGCTTTCCTACAGAGTGCCAGAATAGCATGCTCAAGAGTCAGCAGTGATATGTTCTTCTCTACAGCATACTAATCTTGTGTTTTCCCTGCAGCAAGAAACAAATTTAATCCTTTCAGACTTTTTGTTAATATGATTTCTCTCTGGGACTATAGCATCATATCTTTGGCATCACAAGTCAATCTTTTTTCCCATGTTATTGTCCTGTGGAGTATTGGCTATCACAATGCTACATTATAGCTATAGCTATAACTATATTTATAGATAGATTAGTTATACCTAGACTGGTACATGGTTCTGCTGAATTAAAGATTTTTCTTCAGAATTATACATATAAGAAAAACACATTAAAATATAAAAATATATTAGTTGTTTCCTTATTATTTTCAAGATGTTATTGATTTTTAAGTATTTTTCCTTATCTAAAAGGCCTCTGGCAATTCTAGGCCCTAGTTCACTCTTTTTTCTCTTCCTGTTGCTGTGATTTTTAGATCAGAATATTGTGATTCATGATTTTTTCCTAAATATAATTTAAGGATTTAGGGAACTGAACTATTGATGTGTGTTTTCACAATGAACTGAAATTTCTATTTGTATCTGGAAAGCTGGTTGTGGATTTTTCTTTTCAAAACAAAATTTGAAAGATTGATTTTCTGTGTTGCTTTTACTTGCTTGGAATGCAAAACTCCCTGAAACTGTGAGAAAAGCACTTCACGAATGAAATTTATTATTATTGTTGTTTTTTCCACAATAAAACTATTGTTAGTGATAACTGAGTTGCAGCCTTACAGCTCCCTATCCACTGTTACAGTGTTCCAAACTTTTCCTTTTGGGCTAATGTTCAGGTTAAGCTGAAAAAAAAATAGTGAAGTTGATTTTGCTTTCTTTAGTTATCATAATGTGTTTTACAACGAGAATTGGTACATGAACAAAACAGCATCTATTTAAAAAACAAGATATTCTTTTAAAAGCTCACTTTTGTTAGAACACAAATAATTTGAAGAAGTTGAAATATGAAGGTCTGATGTTAGTCCATTGTAAAGACTGTAGCTTCATTCATTTAAGAGAAGTTTTGTCTGTTCTTAATTGTAAGTTCTCAAATGACTGTCTCCTCCCTAATGTGTCACAATGAGGAATTATCATTCATAATAGGCTGTTCTTAAGTGATGAGTGGGAGTCAGTGTGTATGTGTAGTCATGAGTTCTAGAAGTTACTGGAAATTTAAGTCATGTAGAATATTACACTTTTGAGAAATTTGCTAAAAGTATACAGTTAGTTAATATGTAACTTCAAATTAGAAGTTCTTAAATGGTGTTTTATTCTTGTTTCATTATTGCTTAACATTAGCATTGTAATATAAATTCTATAGTTGAGTGCATTAAGACAAACTTTAGGTTTATGGATTACTGTTGAATGAAGCAGAATTATTTGCTATGGCTGAGATTTTCTGGGAGACTGTGCTAACTTTGTGAATCGTATATGACTTACTGTGTTCCAATTGCATATTGCTATAGGCTGCCTGAATAATTAAGAAGGAGTTTCTGAAGACTGTGTTAAGAAAACTGAAAGATAGGGTAAGTCAGCCTTAGGTGTGACCTATTTCACACAACTTAGGAATGGATGGAATGAGTTTTCAGGGAGAAATTGGTTAACTGCCTATATTTGGTGTAGAACCTTGATTTAATTTAGGAAATGTTTTCCTTCTTGATAAAAGAATTCTTTATAAATTGTCCAGTTGACCTAAAATTACTGAATAGTTTCTACTGAAAAAAAAAGTAAGAAGGAGTAGATTAATAAAACTTGGAAAAAAGTGATACAGATGCTGTTTGTTTCTCTTCCCGCCTAGTGGTTAGGGCATCCATCTCAGTTGATGGAGGCACAAAATCAATTTTCTCCCCTGCTTGAAAGGGATTAATCTGGTATTTGTAACAAGGACTCCTTCCCACAATAGTATGATGTATATTGGGGTGGGCTATACTCAGCATTTCCCCTTGATTGTGACCCTGTAAGTATTATGTATATATGAACAACATTGGCTCTAGGAGCTGATAGCTTTAAGGGAATTTCAGTCATTCTCCAGGGTGTTACATTCTGTTTTCTGAGCCTAGTGGCCTGCATTCACTGCAGATATCGAGCAAATTCTGCATTTTGAGTATCTTCCAGCCTGCTGATTTCATCTGAGACATGAAAATCTTACTCAAAACAAGAATTTCAATTAAATATGCCCTAAAGTGAACATGTTGTACCATTGTCTTTCTCAACTGTTGAATATTTAAGTAGAAAAGCATCACTGGGTGAAATTGAAACTAGTTTACCTCAGAGCATTTTCTTATATGGTACTGAGCACACTCTGGAGGTAGACTAAATCTGACCAGTCAGAGGACAACTCTGAGTTTGGGTCAGGCACTGTGGAGGGTAGGTGGAGGAAGAATATCACAGTGCCTGGAGTGTGTGAGTGAAGGGTTGGCAGTATTACCATATGCATCCTTCAGTTTTGTGAATGGTACTTAATCAAGTTCTTTATTTAATTTCTTTTTTTTCCAGTAAAGATTTTCCATCGAGAAATGAAATTATTGGTTCATATCACAAAAATATTTAATTACATCTACAGTTATTATTTTTGCTTATTTCTGAATTTGCATGTATAGAAATATACCTAGATTTGTGTGTATTTGATATATATTTATATCTGCATACATATGTACATAATCATCTATATATATAAGCTCAAGAACTGCACGGCATGGAAGAGACTGGAGCATTTCATGAAGAACTGTAACCCATGGGAAGGACTTGTGTCGGACATGTTCATGGAAGACTGTCTACTGCGAGAAGGACCCCACACTGGAACAGGGGAAGTGTGAGGAGCCCTCCATCTAAGAGGAAGGAGCAGTAAAGACCATTTGTGATGAACTAACGGTTAAGCCCCATTCCCTTTCCTACAGTGCCACAGTGGGGAAGGAGGTAGAAATCTGTGAAGAGAGGGATGGAAGAAAGTGTTCTACAAGTATTTTTGTTTCTCATTACCCTAATCTGTTCTGATTATTAATAAATCAACCTAATCAACTTGTCCTCAAGTTGAGTCGTTTTGCCTGTGGCGGTAACTGCTGAGTGATGGCCCTGGCCTTATCTTGATCTGTGAGTCTCTCGTTATATTTTCTCTCTCCTGTCTAATTTAGGAGGGAGAGTGATAGAACAACTTCAGTGATAGACATAGCCAGGGTTAAACCACCACGTATCAGTACTTTCAGGAATGGAAAAACTCATGAGGAGTCTGGTTCTGATCAGAAATACAGTTGTTTGTACACTAGGCATTGATGTGGCCAAGAATGAAAGAGAAGGCTGTATAGTGGGAAAGAGGGGCTTAGTAGTCTAACTCCTCAGCTAAACAAAATCATGAAAGATAGATCACAAGCAGTCAGACTGAGCATAATCAGATCTCATGAACCCATAAAGAGAGCTTGTTGGAAGAAGGGTCTCTTCAATTATTACTTTAAATAGCAATCTGCAGTGTATTCAGAACCTGTGAGCAATGACAGTCTCTAATGGTTGGTTAATGTTTCTCTAACACATCATCCAAAGTGTTTTAATTAGAATTCAGAAAGCTTGTTACTACTGAGGGATGATGGAGCAGAGTAGAAGCAGGTTACATGTGGAAATAAGTCTGAAAAATCAACTGTGACCCTAGTAGATTGGTACTTGAGAGGAAAGGCTAGTAAAAGTTCAGGAGACTCCCAACACATCTCAGGTTGTACTTAGACCACAGGGATCCTCTGACATCTCTCTCCTCTCCCAGAAGATGCTGCCTCATAAGGTCTGAGGCTTATAATCCAGTAGCTGTGCAGGACAGCAAGGAGGTGGGTGTGGATGGCATGTGACGGAAAGCCCTCTCCAGTCATGTTCAAAAGGAAGCATCCTCAGCATAATATCTGGAAATCACACTGGGTTTTCCTTCTTCCAGCCTGCATTGCTAAAACACTATCTGCAGTTGTGAATGTGGTAAGGGCTGACCCACAGGGGAAGGTGTATCACCCTTTAATCACTAATGTTTTAATTAAAATCCAATAAAATGTCAATCTCCACAAACATTTCTCCACTATACATGCTGTCATCTATTTTAAGAGCTATAGAAAAAAAGTCCTTTTCATAGAATCATAGAATGGTAGAGTTGGAAGTGATCTTTAGAGATCATCTAGTCCAACCCCCTTGCAGAAGCAGGTCAACCTAGATCAGGTCGCATAGGAATGTGTTCAGGCAGGTCTTAGAAGACATCCAAGGACGGAGACTCCACAACCTCCCTGGGCAGCCTGTGCCAGGGCTCCCTCACTCTCACAGTGAAATAGTTTTTTCTTATATTTAAATGGAACTTTTTGTGTTCCTGCTTCATCCTGTTGCTAGATACAATAGGAAAGAGGGATGCTCCAACCTCCTAATACCCATCATTTAGATATTTGTAAATACGCCTATCTGTAAATATCTAGCTTATCTACCTTCAGCAGCTGCTTTAAGCTAATTCTGTGGTAGTGTTCATGTATAAACATATATATTTATATAAGATAATGTAATTCAGAAGACTAAGTTTCCTTTAAAAATATTATCAGACACAGAAGGGAAATATCACATCAGTTATCATAATTGTATGACATATTTCTATATTCAAATAAAGATTCTAAGATTGTGGAGGATGAAAAAATACATAGTAAGAGAAAAATTCAACTGATAATGGTAAAATTGACCAGATGATGGGTTCTAAAGAAGAATTTTGACTGGACAAGGGGCAATAAGAACTATGTAATATTTTCATGATATTTGACAGAGGAGTGGATGTGTTCCTTTTGGTCGATATGAGGTTCTTTCAATTTGAACAGATGCTGTTGTCAAAGTACCCCTTCATAAGGTCAATTCTAAAGCATTAGGATTACTCCTCTTGATTTATGCTCTTATTGTTTTCTGCATAAATAAAGCTATGACCTCTTCCTTGCAGTTAATGTGCCACTAGCTTAATCAATCTCGTAAGTGGAAGAGGGTGCAGGAGAGAGCTGATACTAATGAGCTGTATTAACAACATTATGGACTGACTGAAACTCGCTATTAAACTGTGATTCTGTGATTCTGTAATTATCATATATGACTTTTAAACCTTCTGCTACTTGAGCTGTCAAATTTTAGACGGAAAATTTCATGTGAAAGTTAGTAATTACTTTTTATTTACACAAGAAAAACTGCACAACATGATAGTCTTTATGATGGAAAGACTGGCTGGCTAGATGAGCAGTGGATGTCATCTACCTTGATTTCAGCAAGCTTTTCACACCTTCTTCCATTGCATGGTCATCAAAAAGCTCAGGTAGTGTGCCTTGGATGACTGAATAGTGAAGTAGATCAAGAACTGGCTGAATGACAGAAACCAGAGGGAGGTGATCAACAGAGCTGAGTCAAGCTGAAGGCCTGTGGTCAGTGGGGTTCCACAGGGATCAGTTCTGGGGCCAGTCTTGTTCATCATCTTCATTAAGAACCTGAATGAGGGGACAGAGTGTACCCTCAGCAAGTTCACTGATGACACCAAACTGGGAGCACTGGCTGATACCCCAGAAGGCTGTGTTGCTATTCAGTGAGATCTGGACTGGCTTCAGAGTTGGGCACAGAGGAATCTCATGAGGTTCAACAAGGATAAGTAAAAAATCCTGCATATGGGAAGGAACAACCCCATGTACCAGTACAGGCTGGGGATTGAGATCAGCAATGCGGAGAGAGACCTGGGAGTCCTGATTGATAATAAACTAAACATGAGCCAGCAATGTGCCCTCACGCCCAAGAAGGCCAATGGCATCCTGGGATGCATCAAGAAGAGTGTGGCCAGCAGGTCGAGGGAGGTTCTTCTCTCCCTCTACTCTGCCCTGGTGAGGCCTCATCTGGAGTCCTGTGTCCAGTTCTGGGCTCCTCAGCTCAAGAGAGACAGGGAACTTCTGGGGAAGAGTCCAGCACAGGGCCACCAAGATGATCAGGGTACTGTAACATCTTCCTTATGACACAAGGCTTCGGGAACAGGGACTGTTCAGCCTGGAGAAGAGGAAATTGTTGGGAGGACCTCATTAATACTTACAAGTATTTTAAAGCTGTATGTCAAGAGCATGGAGCATCACTTTTTTCTGTAGTGTCCAGTGATAAGACTAGGGGTAATAGACAAAAGCTAGAAGACAGAAAGTTCCACTTTAACATAAGGAAGAACTTCTTTACTGTTAAGGTGGGGTAGCTGTGGCACAGGCTGCCGAAGGAGGATGTGAAGTCTCCTTCTCTGGAGGTCTTCAAAACCAACCCAGACACACTCCTGTGTGACCTGCTTCTGCAGGGGTGTTGAACTAGATGATCTCTAGAGATCCTTTCCAAATCCTATCATTCTGTGTTTCTGTGATTAAAAGTAAGAGTAGAGCTTTCTAAATGCTTTAGAATCCAGACTAAGCCCAGAATTTTATGATATATGCCTACCCGCATATAGCTACTGTACCCCAGGAAAAATTTGCATCCAAATCTGAGCTCTGTGTTTAGTTCCATGCTTTAAAAAGTTCATATAAGTTAAACTCCTACCTATAAATGACTACTTAGAAAGCTAGCATTTCACTTACAGCTAACAGAGGCCTTGCAGTTAAAATTTTGCAGTCTGGTGGATCTACACTTCAGAGATTATTTCATATGTGGAGAATTCTATTTCCTCTATTTTTGTACTACAAGTGTCCTTTTTAGATGTCCATTGTGCTAGGTATCATGCGTTCATAAATATTAAAAGCATGTTCATTTTTCTATCAACTGCAAAATGTTGTGAAATTGAGAAGAAAATAATGTACCAACAGCAAAGATACACACGAAACTCAAGGACAGCTCATGGCAGGGCGAAAAAAAGAACCAATCAACAGCTGATCATTTACAATATTCCAACTTACCTTGAGGGGAAGCATCTTCAAAATAATGAAACAGGGGACTACTACAACTACACATACAATTAGTTGTGAAAATCTATTGAGGTCATGTCTTGTATTTATTTCAGTCTGAATGTCCTGTGAGCTGGAAAGATGGTCTATTACCTTGATAACTTCCATTTTTGGGCTGCTGCTGTTCTGCATTAATTTATTTCTTGCATTTCCTTAGGACTTTCTTCAGCACTCCGATCCATTGTGGATTTAAAGGAATTTTTGTTTTAACTTTGGTTACATTAATTTTCTTTTAAACTTTTTAGCTTTGACCCAGAGTGGTATTGAGCTTCTTCATATTCATTATCCTCAGACAGATACTTGGTCATTTTGGTTATATTTCTTCAAAAAAGTATTAACCTTGTTTCTAAAGCTTCAGAAGATACTTGTCCAAGCTGAGTATAAATAGGCTTTTAGGAGTTTGCAGAGAATCTAAGAAGGAGACTAAGTTCATCATCACCCTGAATACAGTAGAAAAGGACAGATCAATGTAATTAGATTTTTTTTCACTGCTGTGGATCCAGAGTTTTTGCAGTGTTTGGCCAAGTCTTTCTGCCTACTGAGTGCAGACACATTCACAGCTGAAGTCACACTACGATAACAACAGCTGACAAAAGTGTCCCTTTTACTCTTTTACAGGAAATAATTTTCATAGTCATGAGGCAACAAGGTTGTGTGGTTAGAAAGGAAGATGCAGGTACTTAAAGATGTCTTAACATAGGTGATTTTTTTATTATTATTTCAACTTTTTATGCAGCAAAAGGAAAGAGAACCAAGTTCCAGGGGAGAGGCAAGGAAGAGGTACCCAACACACTAGTCCTCACACTGGAAAGGAAATTCTCATCTTACCTGGAAGGGTGAATAAGCTTCAGTGGATATGAATGAATAAAAGCTTCTTTAGAGTTAATGTAGAAATCCCTTTTCTCTAATACTACATGTATAATGTTTAGGTAGTTACAGCATATATTAGGTATTATAAAGCTAGATTGTATATAGGCAAAATTTACTGTTCTCTGTAACTCTCTCAAAAATAAGGATATTTTTTCCATAGTAAATTAGTTCCATTAATGTATGCTTATGTAGGATTGATTACAGATAAAAAATAATATTTTTCACACTGTCCTCAGTGATTACTATATTTAGCATGTAATCAAACATTCAAATGTTTAGTCATTTGAAGTGATATTCCAGACCTTAGGATATTTTGATATTTATTCAAGCTGAATATCTCTTCATTTTGCAGACTGTAAAATGCCTTGCTCTTTATAATTAAAACCTGATTATGACTGATATACATCCAGAACACATGGGTAAGGTAAGTGACATTTTACTTCCTATAGGGATGGTAAGTATTATCAAGAACAGTGGCTAGCACAAGACAAAAGTATGCTTTCCATGACTTAAAAGAAGATGGTATCAGGGAAAGATCTTCATCTGACAGCATGAAAATCAATTTACAAGTAGATTTTAAAGCCTGGAAGTAGGTTACAAGCAGAATTAATTTGTTGCAGCACAGCTTCAGAAAGCTCATGAGTGAAGTCCTTATCCACAGAGAGAAAAGGTAATATGCCATAGCAGAAACGAGATAATAAAAGTAGCACATGGTTTTCCATCTGCAGTGTGTGAATTGCAGGGTGAACAAAGAGAACAAAGGGTTAAAACTGTTAATACCTGCTTATCTCTGGTGCAGGTCTGGGAGGAGGAGGCCTGAGAAGCAGTGAGGGAGGAAGATTTGCAGAGGAAAGAGGATC
Organism: Colius striatus; assembly: GCF_028858725.1. NCBI lineage: Eukaryota > Metazoa > Chordata > Aves > Coliiformes > Coliidae > Colius > Colius striatus. The sequence goes on along the minus strand of NC_084761.1, from coordinate 68,421,398 downwards.
TGGTTTTGGTTATAGATCATGAGATTGAGCAGAAAAACAGCTTCAAAAGAGTTTCAGCAAGGCTACAGGTGCCCAGAGTGAGAAAATCGCTTCATTAACTGTGAAATGAATATTAAAGTTAAAACCCCTTTGACATCCCTAAAATTGAAAATGAGCAAAAAGAGATACACACAAAACATATATGATCATGTTCCTCATCTCTGCACCCAAATCACATTAAAGGTCACTCCAGGGAGGGAACAGAGAAGTTTGGGGTATAAAAGTCTCCAGGGAGAGGGAGATAGAGCTTTTTGCACTTTCAAGGTTTTGCTTTTCAGCTTTTTGCCCTTTTGGCTGCTTTGGCTTTTTAGGCCTTTTGAGTATATTGAGTGCTTTTGCTCCACTCCTGCTCAAGCCAACTGAGAGAGAAAAATGCAGCAGGGAGAAAGAGACTGAAGACTAAGATGGGATAGCTGACAGGCTGTACTTCTTTTCCTCCACTAAGACGCCTTCTTGGTAAGAATTGCACTTCTTCTTCACTCTGTGGAGAGGAATCCCCAGGATAAGTATTGCTGGCATTTTTATCATATATTAGGGCTATTGCAGTAAGTGTATTTATCAACGGCAATCTCGAACCTGTTATATCTATCACTTTAATAAATTCTCATAAACCAAATTCTAACCCTTGACTTTGCAAAACTGCTTTTTGTGAAAGTCCCCAGGAGAGACTCTTGACAAGTGAGTCAAGCTCCCACTATTCACATGACATGTAGAAAGAGGGATGTAAACACAGACTTGCACAGCAAAGCCACAAGAAAATCTGGATTGACTTAGGCAAAATATATGCAAAAGAGGAGAGCAACTTTAATTTAGCAAATGAAATAACTCCCACAACAACCAAATTCCATATGTGCAGTGGTCAAAATAAACTTGGATGCCAATAAATTCTGTGTGTTATGTAAGACATTCAGATGTTTGCTCTTCTAAGCAGTATAAATCATTACACTCATTTAGTGGCTGGTGGCTTCGATGTGGCTTCTGGTACAGAAAGAAAAAGAAAATTAATTACAGTTTATATAATCCCTGGACACACTAGGAATGCTCACCATAACCTTTATCTTCTGGTCTAGGCAATAGCAGCTAGGCAATAGTTCTAGCAGCAGTCAACCTCTTTTCAGTGCTAGACCAACCCCATTGTCTTGGGCATGAAAAAGTAATTGGGAAAAAAAAGACAAATTGGTATTTGTTATTTGTGGAACATACCTGCTGTCTCTACTCAGATATTCACAGCTAAAATTGTCACATAATTACAATTTTAATATCTGGATAAAGATACCATTACAAAGATACATTTTCAAAATCTCAACAGATGGAAAACACAACTTCTCAAGTTAAATTAAATTAGTTAGTCTAAATTAAGCTTTAGACTATCATGAGGGATTTGTACTCACTCCTGCATACGATGTAACATAAGATCTGTGGACTGAAGCAATGAGATCATTTAAATGGTCTCACTGTGGAAAAGAAAAATAATTGTGAAGCATGAAACATATTTTAAAACTTTGGCCATGATATATCTCTGAGATGGAAATAATGCTAGTAAAATAGAAGGAATAAAGAGTAAAAAATATATGAGAAATAACATTTCTATATTATTTAATCTTTGGTATACTAACGTTAGCACTACCATCTAAAATTTGAAAAATTTCTGCACCAAATTGTCTTTTCTGATATAAATCCAGAGAAATTCTAAGCCAGTTACGTCAGAACCAGTTATGAGTAATTTCTGTCTATTCTAATACAATTTTGTATGACAAGACCTGGAGAAAGTTTATCTGAGACTCTTGTGTGGTGACTGTAAAACTGATATATCATTCACAGCTGCAGCAAAGCAATCCCCTATCAATGTGGAACAAGAATTAAGTTTCCATCAAAATATGGTAGGTTTTTTTTCTGAAAGTCAAGACATTTGTCAAGGTTTGCAAAAGTAGAAATAATAGAAATGTTATCTGGCTACATTTTAAAGGTCACAAAATACGTTTTTCACCCTTAAAATATTTTATATCTCTGTAATTAAATGATATTGTTCATGTGTTTTTCAGAAACTCCTTGTATGATTCCCAGGGAGGTATAATGAATACCATTTATATGGGCAGAATTACAAGATTATTGGAATGAGTGCTGTGTAAACTGTACAGCTTAAGGGTGAGTGAATATATTTTTCCATCATCGATATTCATAATTATTACAGCTTTGCTACTTTAGGAGAGAGTGAACTACTGAAATATATCTCAGTTTTGACTGAACACTTAGTCAAATATATTGACTTCAGAAAGTATGGGCATAATGCTTACTTCTCAGCAGAATATACTGGGCACAGATGATGAATGCAGCTGTCAGTGTCTGTCATAGAATTCTCACTCTCTGCTGTATTCTGAACTGCAGCAGCCCAGAGACAGAAGTAACTTTTAGCAAATGGCATATATTCCTCTAGGGACTGGATGGCCATCCTGGTTTCAGCTGGAATGGAGTTAATTTTCTGCCTAGTGGCTGGTATAGTGCTGTATTTTGGATTTTATGTGAGAATAATATTGATAATGCACTGATTTGGACTCCATGATATTAAAGGTCTTTACCAAACAAAATGATTCTATGATGATTTAGTTGTTGCTCAGTTGTGCTTATCCCAAGTCAAGACCTTTTAAGTTTGCCATGCTCTACCAGTGAGGAGGTGTACAAGAAGCTGGAAAGGAGCGTGGCCAGGACAGCTAACCCAAACTAGCCAAAAGCAGACTCCATACCACAGGACATCATGCTCAATATATAAAATGTGGGAAGTTGGGCCCTGTGCATTGGTCAACAGGCAGTAAGCAATTGCATTGTGCATCATTTGTTTTTCTTGGATTTTATTTCTCTCTCTTCCTGTTCTATCTCTTCTATTATTATAAATTATAAATTGTAAATTATAAAAATGAAAAGTACAAGTATTACCTGGTTTTAAATATTATCAGCATTATATTATTTCAGTTATTTAACTGTTCTCACCTTACTCCTCAAGTGGATTACTTTTTTTCCTGTTTCTCATCCCCATTCCATTGGGAGTGGTGGGGGAGGAGTGAGCAAGTGAATGCACAATGCTTAGTTGTCAGCTGGGGTTAAACCATGAGAGTGGCCAATTCTAGTTCCAGTCCCCTCCACATCCTCTCTGTCATCAGTGCCAGGAAGGCAGAAAGTGTAAACTGTCTTTTTTTTTGTTGCACATGTGACACAAGACCCAGTAAGAGGATTTATGTTGGTGAAGAAGTTCCAAAACATAGAAAAGTGCTCCTTATTCCCAAAACTATAATCAATTGACCACGTTCTCTTCAGGAAACTTTAACAGTATCCTTGTTCTGCCTAATGCTTCCCTTTCTGAAACACATGAGGAAATAAAAGATATTACATCTGAAGTATAGGATTTTGATATAATATTTTACAGTACGCAAATTTAGGAGCTGTTCTGCAGAAAGTTTGTTTATGAATAGGGAGTAGCCTCCTGCATAGCTGCTTCTGGGATTTAGTCAATCTCATAGCTAGAAATATTTTTGAAAGTTACTTTTCTCTTGTTAAAATATATAAGATATTTTTATACATGACTTTTCCTTCCCAGTATTTATAATTCCTACATATTTACTGAGAAAAAAAAATGCCCTTGTAACCTCTATTTTTTGCTAGGCTAAACAAGCTTAGCCCTCCGTTCAGCATTTCAGTAGTCCTCAGCAGCTGCTCTAGTACAAATTCATCTTTCTTGAATAAAGTGACCAGATTTATATATAGAATTCCAGAGGGATCTTCAGCAGATCCTTGTACAAAAACAGTAATATTTTGTAATATCTAATAGAATTTTCTTAGAATTTCTAGTTTCTACATCTTCTTCATGGTCTATTACTTGTTTAAACACTAGTAAATTTGGAAACAAGACCTGTAAAACTTAGATCTTTAAATTGATTTCACACTAGTAGGACAGTGGGTTTTTTTTCTCCTACTCTATTGTTTCCAGTGACAGGCACTCACAGGTAGAGGCCAATAACAAAATTATCATCAGCTATATTGCAATCATTTTGACCTTGTAATAATAAACGCTGTGCTATTTCTACTACTAAATTCTAGATTTTCCTACAGAATACTTCAATCCTCCAGTGTCTTGATGTCTGCAAACTTAGTTATAAGTAAATTTCATAACTACGGGTCGTTGTTTTATGCCAAAGCAACTAACATTATTAAGATCTGTACCAGAACCAATCCTTGTATAACTCCACAAAACACTTCCCTGTAGCCTGATATCTCCACATTTCAAAAAACATTCATATATAAGGTTCTCCTTTTGTATTCTGTCCCCACTTGCAGTTTACATATCCGCGTATTCTATGCAAATAAGTATATGACTTCTTCACATAGATGAATTATGCTATCAGTTATGTCTCTAAAAAGATAATGCACTTGTCCATCATTATTCACTGTTGGTAAACACATACTGCATTTTGTTACTTTGTCCATTAGCTTATATATCTTTAAATTACACCAGTCTTCATTAGTTCTGTCAGAATGTGAAGTCAGACTTTTTCCTTGCCCTCTCATGCTTAAAATGGAGAGCACTAAATTCACAGAATCACAGAATCTTAAGCACTAGAAGGGATCTTGAGAGATTATCTAGTCCAACCCCCCTGCCAGAACAGGCCACCTAGAGTAGGTCACACAGTAACTCATCCAGCTGGGTTTTGAATGTCTCCAGAGACTCCACAACCCATCTGGGCAGCCTGTTCCAGTGCTCTGTCACCCTCACAGTGTTTCTTCCTTATGTTTGATTGGAACCTCTTATGCTCTAGTTTGTACCTGTTGTCCCTTGTCCTATTATTGGACATCATTGAGAAGAGCCTGGCTCCGTCCTCCTGACACCTAGCTTTCACATATTTGTAAACATAAGTGAGATCACTCCTCAATTTCCTCTTCCCCAAGCTAAAGAGCCCCAGCTCCCACAGGCTTTCATCATAAGGGTGATGCTCCACTCCATCATCTTGGTGGCCCTGTGCTGAACTCTCTCCAGCAGCTCCCTGTCCTTTTTGAACTGAGGGGCCCAGAACTGGACACAATATTCCAGATGCAGTCTCACTAGGGCAGAATAGAGGGGGAGGAGGAGAACCTCTCTTGACCTATTAACCACAGACTCTCTAATACACCCCAGGTTATTCTTTCCCAGATAGAAGACTCTACACTTGCCCTTGTTGGATTTCATTAGATTCCTCCCTGCTCAACCCTCCAGCCTCTCCAGGTCTCGTTGAATGGCAGCACAGCCCTCTGGTGTGTCAGCCACTCCCCCCAGTTTAGTATCATCAGCAAACTTGCAAAAGGGCCCTCTATTCCCTCATCAAGGTCATTAATGAATAGATTGAACAGTACTCGTCCCAGCACCAACCCCTGAGGGACTCCACTAGATACAGGCCTCCAACTAACCCTGCCCCATTGATCACCACTCTGCCTTCTTCCCTTCAACCAGTTCACAATCCACCTCACTACCTGATCATCCAGACCACACTTTCTCAGTTTGCTGCCAGGATGCTGTGGGAGATAAACCACATCCACTGCACTACCACCATCTATCCACCTGGTTACATCTTCATAAAGGCTATCAGGTAGGTCAAACGTGACTTCCCCTTGGTAAAATCATGTTGATGGCTGCTAATGACCCTCTTGTCCTTTAAATGCCTGGAGACAGCACCCAGGGTAAGCTTTCTAGTGATGGAGGCGAATTTGAGGTTTTCTTCCACCTGACTCAAAATAATCAAGTTTCTTTTAACTATCAAGGTTTCTCTGTCCTTCCTAACATCCTATTCCTTTTAAAAAGTGGAGAGAAAATACTTATTTATCTTTTCGATAAAACTCAGTTTGCTTTTAAAATTTAACTTTCCTAAGTTCATAGTGTATACATTTCTTCCCTTTTTATTCTAATTCTGTTAAAACAGTTGCTTTTTTTTTTTTAAATTTTCAACAGTAGTTGCTTTTTGGAATTTCTTCTTAAGCTCTACATGTCCTTTCTTTGACAATCCACCTTTTTTATTCTGTATTATCGCTGCTATTCCTGATGAACTTTTCAATATATTAGGTCTGGAGTACTTTCTCAATAAGTCTTTTGGGTTTTTTTCCTCCTTTATTTGAACCAGTTTCCAGAATATCTGTGCCTTTAAAACTTTCATGCTGAGATCTCACAGTTCTTCAGCCTAGACAATGCCATTCCCAATTATTTTCACTTCTCAACAACTTCCCATTTGAAGCCAATATTAAGTTGCAGACTAATCCTCATTTTTATTAGATTGAGATAAAATCTGAACTGGCATTATTTCCAAATGGATCAATGAAGAACCTCATTAGGAACCACACCTTTTAATATCCAGGCTGCATTAATGGTCTTTGTTTGCAATAGTGAAAAATTTCTTGATAGAACGTATTTCTCTAGAAACAGAATATTAAAAGAGTATAAAAAACAGAAAACAGACCTTTTTTTTTTTCCTTCCACTTACAACACCCTGACATGAGGCAAAATTTGTGGAGAGAGAAGGAGAGTATAAGAACATTCTTTTAATAAATATTATCAACATCACAACAATAAGAGTAATTGCAACCATAAAAATGAGAACATTTTTTGGAAAAATGCAATACTAGATCCTTAACTGACATCCCTGTTAAATGTACATTCTACCTGAAAAGAGTAATGACACTGTTTTTGATGGAAGGTACACATTAGAACTAAGGAAAAAAAATGACCAATTTGCTGTCAAAAGTTGTAGTTTTGCCAAAACCAAAGACGTTTCCATGGAAGTATTCCAATTTCTGACCAACTCTATTATAAATACCTACTTGGGGAGTTGAAAAGTCTGGTCTTTCTGCATACCAAGCAGCATTGGTCTCAAAGGTTTTAATGCTAGTGGAATATCGTGCAACTTTGATATTAAAGGAACTATATATCTCTCTATAGCATCTATACAATAAAATGCTGGTGCTGAATAAGTCTCTGAAGACTGACAGAAATGAGAGAAGAGTTTCTGCCAAAGTAACAATACAAGCCAGATACTGTCTTATGAATCCATGAACAGTTAGTCCTGCACTATTACATTTATGGCTTAGGGGGTCAACATCCCTTAGTCTGACAAGCCAGATAGGTACAAGAATTTTACCAGTCAAGATGGATTGGGCAAGATATGAACTAGAACTAAAAATATAATATAACTGGAAGCTTCCCTTAAAAGCTATTAAAAAATACAAGACATACTCTGGAAAAGAGATGAAAATTGTGTACAAAATATTTTCTACTAATACTAGTCACACTTTATCTGAATTAAAAAAGAAAAAAGGTAAAATCCAGTTACAAACATCTGAAAAATTAAATTGGAACAATACTTTAAAAAAAGAGAAAGTAATAAAAATTGCTAGTGGTGAGGAGACTGAAAATACTTCAATGTAATTCTTTCCTTTGATTCATCTGATGCTTTCAAGATATTCTATAAATCGAGTAAGTAGTTGTTTTCTGGAGCAGTAGATAACTGTGATATCTCTAACATTGTATGGCAACTGCTGGCTTTTAAAATAGTGGCTTCTGTAAGAACAGGATTTAGATCATTACACTGTGATTTAGTAGAATCTTACTCCATGAATGTTCCTATTTGGCCAGATTAAGAACCATTTATTAGCATACACATTCAGTAAGTTGTGTATTCTGTCTCACCTAAAGGTTTTAGAATTGTGGCACTGTGTCAGTTTTGCTGCAAGTGCAATATGGAATTAATCTACAGAAGTACAGATAAAAAAATCTGATTTAGAGTGGTGTGGCTGAATGTTGTGAACAACTTAGAGTCTGAGATAAAGTATTCTAAGTCATGAAAGATATTTCTGGCGGCTGCCTTGGGTACTTTTTGTAGAATGTGTGAACAGCCCAGACCTCTTGACTCATGTGTGCATTCTGCCCAACCAGATCTTATTTGTGCTGAGTGGGCATGTTCTGTGAACAAAGGCAACACAGCTCTTTCCACAGCTTTGTAGTCCAGAGCAGCATAAACACTGATGTATCTCTACCACATTCTCATTGCTCCTGTGCAAGAGAAACATTTCTCTCAAAGCCTACTGTCTTACAAAAAGGATTCTTACCAATAGAAAGGATCAAGCTGAGAAGTGATAAATTTTTAATTGCCTTACATTTGTTAACTATTTAATCAGCACCCATTTAATATTAAATGAAGGAAAATGAGTAATTAAATTCTTCCATTTCCTTTTTTTCTCCTATCAGCTCTATTTTGTTACTTAGTAAAAGGAAATATCATTATTACTATGCAGTGCATAACAACTGATGAAAATGATCAGACTATAGAGTTTAACAATGCATAGTGAAGGATGTTTTATTTTATTTTATAATGCCTTTTATGACAGCATAGTCTAGCAGAGCATATTGATTATACAACTGATAAATGTTACATTGTAAAACACTGAGATTCTTGGGACACTATAAGGAATCAGTGCTAAAAACTGAACTGGACTTCTATATGAATACAGTCTATTGAAAAAACTTCAGAGTCCTATTATTACTTGTTCTCTGACATAACTATGCAGTATGTTGTATCTAACTTTGCAGATAGACAGAAAGATGAAAGTAACGTTTAGTCAAATGTCTCCAGCTTTCTGGTAATAGTGATTTATTTTTTCTTTAAATTCTGATGTTATGTATGAGTTCCCTATATTGAAAGAATGCTTTTATGTTGCTTCATTTCATTACCCTGTGCTGATCTTACCACAAGAGTGTTATTCACTCCTTTCTTTGATAATTAATATTGATTGCATGTTAGTCTGTGAGCAAGTAAAATGGCCTTCAGTCCCAGTCAGTAGAAAATCTGCTTAGAAATTTAATAGATATTTCTTTTCACATCTTTTAGCTTGCTTAATGGTATAACCCTCTGACCCAAAGCAGTTCTTATTGTAGTTAGAAGATGATGAGTAGAAGTTTTATTGTTGCCCATCTACAATTTGGTTTGCTTGCTAGTGTTTCCACTTGAGTCTTTCCAAGCTGCTTTCCCTGAAAGACAATACAACATGAGAAAAGAAAAGAGAATGTGAATGGATTTTATTGAAGCCCCAAAAGACCATTGTAGATTCATGATTGGATTATTTGCATTTGTTCCTTTCAATGTTTTTCTGTCAAATCTATATTGTGATAATGGGAGCCCAACCAATATTCTTGCTTTTCGGGAATGTCCCAATAAGGCAATCTTTAAAAATAAAAAAAAACCCTGTTCTGATCAAAGTAGAAGAAAGCCGGAAGTAAAAGCCCAGCTTTGAAGACTCCTGAATTGTATTAGCATTAACCTTCGACTCTTAACTTTTCATCTAAGTTCAACCATGACATTGACGGAAAGCACATAACACATCATACAAAACAATAACCTGAATAAATCAAATTGATAGATAAGATTACTAACATTACAAAAAAAATGAAAAAGTGGAAAAATAAGTAAGGAATTTTACAGATTAAATACTACAAAGTAAGAAAAAATGACTAGTACTAGAGAAATGCTTTCTTTTATCCTTTTAAACTTTTATATATTTTAATCAGAAAACCATTGAGCTTCATATATTTAGAAACCAAGGCATGCATCCAGTATGTTGATAATAAGAGCTTAGGAGTTTGAGAAAGATAAAAAACATGCCTTGGAAAATGGAGAATATGGAGGTCCTAAAATTATGTCTATTTTGTTAAACATAGTCTTGAGACAGTCCTAGAAGACTGTGTCACTTTATTTAAATACCAGAGAATGGTAGTCACCTAGAATGCTAGACCAAGCTAACATTGTACCTAAAGTACATTAAAGTATATTTAGAGCAGACATCCAATGAAAAAGATTATTCATTAATACAAAATACACTTTAATAATTGTGTTTACCACCAATGGTAGTAATGGTAGGTTTACCATCTATTTCCTCACAAAAACACCATCAGTTTACAAATATATTTTATAATAAATCTAATGGGTAATCTGCAGATTTAGGGTGACATATACATTCCTAACAGTGGGGTATGTCTTCTGATTACTGTGAATGAGCGTGGTTAAGATAATTACTGCTTTTGACAGCATGGTCGTTTCTGCCTTTCCTGCAAATATATATCAACTGAGGAACTGAACTGAGGGCTACCATTTTTTTTATGCTAGGCAGAAAATGGTCCTGATAAAATGTAGAATAGATGACAAAGGTAGAAGAAAAAATGATACAGAAACATATAGCACAGATAGACTTTTTTTTTTTTTTTGGAGTGGGTAGCAGTGATAGATAGGCACTGGAACACCTGGCTGTCCACAGTTCCCTGGGGGCATTCTGTAAATAGCTGACCTAATTGCAGGTGCTGGGATTGCTGTTAAAGTCAGCAATCACCAGCAGCTTCAAGAGAGCAGTATCTAAGGAATTTTGTTAATTCCAAATTGTAGTGGAGTCAAATCAAACATTGTGTTCAGCAGAAATTATTTATGTTCACTTTACTGGTCTTATATGCATGCTATTCTCTTTTAGTCTGCCAGTAAATTGGCTAAGCTGCCAACAGAAATATTCCCATGTGGGAGGAAAGAAAGAATAAGAGCTGCCTGTCAGCTGATGTCATGTGAGAGCAAAAAGTCTGCAAGGGTACAGTCACAACAGAAGATAGGCAGCCCTCCAGCTATTTCTATCTTGGTCACGGTCCTACAAAGCACATAAAAAATTACTGAACTAAAAGTCTCAGGTGAGGACCATTATGCTTTTATGAAGAACAGTTCCACATCAAGCAGAAGAAATCTATTTTCTAGAGAAATTTAATTTTCTCAATTCATCTATAGATTTCATAGCTAGAGGGGGTCATTAAGAACATCCATCCTGAGTTAGTAAAGACCATAGTATTTCAGACAGTCATCTGTTATCTCAAAAAGCGTCATCTGGATGAACTAACTCAGTTTAGAGAAATGGATAATTGTCTCGATTTAAATTCTCCATGGAGCTGAGGATACACATCATCTACAGAAGAAATATTTCAGAGATTAATTATTCTTAGTGTTAAAGTACATGCCTGATTTCTAGTCTTGATTTGTATAACTTTAGGCTGATTCTTGATATACCTACCTGTAATGGGGCAGTCAGATCTTCTTCCAAGCTCTCCAGACTCAAATATTTCTCTGTCTTGGAAAAGATAAATTTCAATTTGTAACTAGAACAACTTTATTAAATAGATTTAGGACTAATAAATAACTCTGATTTGCAAACTCTATCCAGTGGAAAAAAGGTCTAATCCTATGCTCAAAAACAAGAGAAAAATAAGAGAAGCTATGCATGGAGGGATGTTCAGAGACTAGAATATTCCTGCAAGAATCCCAGGTTTCAGAAGAGGTGTTTTTATTTAAACAAATGTAAAAAATTCTTCCTGATTTTAGTTAACCCTGTGTAAACACATGATGCTTGCACTTATAGACACATTTTTTTCCTAGATAATTCAAGACAATTGTGGGACTGAGATTTAATGATTAGTGTTTTGCTAAGAGGATGCTGAATCTGTTAGGAAGTTGACATTGTCCTGAAGAAAGATGACAGGCTATTATTGGGATATCAGATATAAATATTATCACAGAATCACGGGATCATTGCAGCTGGAAGACAACTTTAAGAACATCAAGTACAGCCTTTGTCCTAGCCCTATCAACCACTAGACCATTTGCCAAAGGGCAACATCCAATCTTCTCTTAAATATTTCCAAGGATGGTGACTCCACTACCTCCCTGGGCAGCCCATTCCAATGCTGGACAACCCTTTCGGTAAAGAAATTCCTCCTAATATCCAGCCTGAACCTCCCCTGCTGCAACTTGAGGCCCTTTCCTCTTGTTCTACTGCTTGTTACTAGGGAGAACAGACCAACTCCCACCTTGCTACAACTTCATTTCAGCTAGTTGTAGAGAGTCATAAAGCCTCCCCTGAGCCTTCTTTTCCGCAGACTAAACAGCCCCAGACCCCTCAGCTGTTCCTCATATGACATGTGCTCCAAATCCTTTACTAACTTGGTAGCCCACCTCTGTATCCTCTCCAGCATCTCAATGTCCTTCTTGAAGATGTTTGTGTTGTGGCTTCTCTTGCCATGCATTTTTCCCCTTGAATCTAGATACAGAAATATCCATCAATTACCTCTCTGTATCAATGTGGTTACATGTACAATCATTGGTACTGCAAGTTTATAGAATCATAGAATCATAGAACGGTAGGGTTGGAAGGGACCTTTAGAGATCATCTAGTTCAACCCCCTTGCGGAAGCAGCTTCACCTAGATCAGGTCACATAGGAGCCAGGTTCCAGATGGGTCTTGAAGACCTTCAAGGAAGGAGACTCTACTACCCCTCTGGGCAGCCTGTTCCACTGCTCCGTCACCCTCACAGTAAAATAGTTTTTTCTTATATTTAAGTGGAACTTTTTGTGTTCCAGCTTCATCCCATTACCCCTTGTCCTGTTGCTAGCTACTACAGAAAAAAGGAATACCCCAACCTCCTGACACCCACCATCTAGATATTTGTAAATGTTGATAAGATCTTCCCTTAGTCTCCTCTTCTCCAGACTAAACAGCCCCAGTTCCCGCAGCCTTTTCTTGTATGAAAGAAGTTCCAGTCCCCTGATCATCTTGATGGCTCTGTGTTGGACTGTCCCCAGAAGTTCTCTGTCCCTCTTGAGCTGACGAGCCCAGAACTGGACACAGCACTCCAGATGAGGCCTCACCAAGGCAGAGTAGAGAGGGAGCAGAACCTCCCTCTACCTGCTGGCCACACTCTTCTTGATGCATCCCAGGATGCCATTGGCCTTCTTGGCCACGAGGGCACATTGCTGGTTCATGGTTAGCTTATTATCAACCAGGACACAATTAAGTGACTCAGTTATGTGACTGAAATAGAGACTTCTTTAGGAGAAATACTGAAAATTATACAGAATGTAATGTGATTAAGTGGAATTTCCTAAAAGCTAGACTTCGAAGTGTAGCCATTTCTGTGCAGAAGGGATGAAGTATTAGTGCTGAAGGCTATGAGTTCAAATGAATCCAGTGTGAGATGAAATCTGTAGCTCTTTAAACTAAATAGAGTTTGAAGACAGATACCAGTAGCATTATAAATTTTTAAAGCAAATTTAATAGAGCTTTTAGATGCCTATAAGCTGCTGAGAGAACCAAGACAAAGAAGTTCTAAAGAAACATCCATATTTGCTGAGAAAAATATGTACCAAATTCTATCTTTTGTTATTTGGATTGAAATGATAAAGCAAGTCTCAAATGAGTGTTTGCAGTGGAGAGTGTGGGAGCTTTGAATCTTTGAGTTTAGTACAATAGAGCTCTTAAGAAAGCAGTGCAAAAATTCATCATCTGACAACAGAATTTTTATCCTGCTATCTGAATATTCCGGTACTCTTCTGAGAACAAGAAGTTTATCCTGAGAAGTAGAATGTAAGGCTATGAATCAGCTGGTAATTTTTTTTAGCCAGTGATAATATTGACTGAGCCAGCACTCTTGGATTTTATACTCCAAATATGTCAGCATTCCAACTCAACTGTTATTGAGTAAAGAGCTTATTGAACTCATAGCTAAACAAAGGAATCTGCTCAGCATACATATATCTAGAATTTATAGGCTTGCAGCAGGATTAGTGAAATACTATTATTTGTTTCATCATCATCTTGTGCTACGGAGAAAGCTGTTCTTTTTAATTCATAGTTATCTATTTCCTTCAGTTGCAAAGAGAATATATTCTTGTCAGTTGATAAGCTGATGTGAAATTATTCACAGCATTTTACTAAGTAAAACTACAAACATCAGTGCCTGTAAAAAGTAAACTCAATTCTTTTGAACAGAAATAGCTTTAGCTGTTTGAATTACGGAGACATGTCTACTCCAAATTAAGAATTTTTAGTTTTAAAATACCACTGATACAAGTGACTCCTGAATTCCAGCACTGCCTCACTGAGATATTGAATGCTGAAAATATACACCAGTCTTCCCATGAAGAACTGTAAATCTACTGTCACATGTGATATTTGAGAAGCTGTTTGCTCGCTCAAGTGTCTTATCATAAAACAGTTTTCAATTCAGTATGCTGACATTTTAATTTGTCTGTTCTTTACTGTTCAGAATTAAGGAAAGGGAATCATTCCAAGCTATTTCTCCAATATCATTTAGAAGCAACACGCCTTCTGACCTCTGAATTAAACTGCAGATCTCTTTGCATATGTAGTATTTTCTAGTGCTGAGTTACTCCTTACATTAAATCTCCAGATGGTTTACTCTGCCACTGTGAAAATGCAACCACTTGTTCAGCAAAAGGGAGATTACTGTGAAATCAATTATTGTTTTTTTCAAGGAAATTAAAGGTTTATGGAACACCTTTATTCAATGTAGAGCTTCATTGCTATTCTAGAACCTATCAGTCAGCTCAGCACAAAGCATATTCATTTATTTTTATTTGTATACATAACATGACATATCAAGGTCAAAGTTTCTTTCAGGAATGAAATTATGTGAAATTGTTTAGAGTTTATTTACTTATCATAGTCACGTTGAATGTAATCTGTCTACCATACGTGCAACCATTAAGCATCTTACCAAAGACTTTTCAAAACACCTTCATTTCTACTATCTTTGCACTTAAAACAAATGTGTATTTTTAACCAAAAAACTGACTAGGATGCTTCGCTCAAGGACACGTAGATCATGACCAAAGGTGGGTATTTCATAATCGTAATGAAGTGAAAAGAATGCATGAAAAAAGAGGAGTGGAAGAAGTTGGAGCAGGGAAAACAAAAGTGGCATCTCATTGGAACGCCCAGCACAAAAGAATGTTATTTATCCTTTAGTGGTCTTTGGACCAGGTTTTGGTAGTGAGGGGAATACAGGAGCAGTTTCTTTAAACAAAGATCTGCCAGAAGCTTCCCCTGTAGCTGACAGGGCTAATACCAGTTAATTCTAAGATGGACCCTGCAGTTGACCCAGGCCTGGCCAATTAGTGACTGAGGTAACGTCTCTACGAGTATCGAAGGGGAAGAAGTTGCACAGTTGCAGAAAAGGAGTGAGAATGGGAGAACAACATCTCCACAGACACCAAGGTCAGCTGAGAAGGAGGGGGAGGAACTATCCAGGCACTGGAAGATTCCTCTGTGACCTGTGGTGAAGACCATGGTGAGGCAGCTGTCCCCTTGCAGTCCATGGAGGCCACCAGGGAGCAGAGATCCACACGCAGCCCATGGAGGACCCCACACCAGAGCGGGTGGACACCTGAAGGAGGATGTGACTCTGTGAGAAGCTCACCCTGGAGCAAGTTCCTTGCAGGACCTGGGAATCTGTGGGGAGAGAGGGGCCACACCAGAGCAGGTTTTTGTGAGGACTTGTGATCCTGTGAGGGACCCAGGCTGGAGCAGTCAGTACCTGAAGGACTGTTCTCCTGGTGGATGACCCACATTGGGGCAGGGTGTGAGAAGCTGCCACCATGGGAGGCTTCATGCTGGAGCAGTTCACGAGGAACTGTAGCCCATGGGAAGCACCCACGCCAGAGAAGTTCTTGGAAGATTATTTCCGGTGGGAGGAACCCCACACTTCAGCAGTGGGAAATGTGACAAGGCCTCCCCCTGAGAAGAAGCAGTGGCAAAGTCCATCTGTTATGAACTGACTATAACCCTCATCCCCCATCCCCTGCACCGCTGGAGAGGAAGGAAGGGGAGTCCCAGGAAAAGGGAGGAGTGGGGGAAAGTGTTTTAAGATTCAGCTTTCTCATGTCCTTGCTCTGTTCTTTCATTAATAAGTCAAGCCTTTCCTCCCCAAGTTTAGTCCTGTTGATGCTAATTGCCGAGCAATCTCCCTGTCCTTATCTTGACTCATGAACCTCATTATATTTCTCTCTCCCCTGTCTGGTTTAGGAGAGGAAGTGATATAGTAACTTGGTGAGCACCTGGCACCCAGCCAGAGCTAAACTATCAAATATCCTTACAGAAAAATCCTATGAAACTTTATATACAGTATTGCAATAATAGCTTAGTTTAGCTAAGTTGCAATTATTTTTCAAAGAGGTAGTAATAAATGCATATGTTATTTCTAATTTGTGGATTGAGTAATTGCAGTGAATGACTGCTTTTCTTCTAGAAGTTTGAGACAGAGCCAGAGTTGAGTCAATCATTTTCTCTGTTGTCTCTCCAGCAGGGAGAGCTCCATCCACTCTGTTCTCTGACTTTTTGTCATTCAGGAACTGAATGATATCTAACTGTTTGGAGGTCATTTAACTTTTCAAGGCCATATGTAAGACTTACACAACTTACCCACTTTAATGTCTAAACATTCATCTCATAACAAAATCAGTGATAGGTAACACGATCTGCCCTACAGCTTATTCACATAAATTTAGGAAAAAAAAGATATTTGTTAGGTCAGAGATACACGTGGGCGTATAGTATCATAAACAAGTTCCTGCAGAGAAGACAAGGAACCAGACTTCAAGTGCAGTGCCTGTTCTGTGGTCAGCACTTGCTAATCTATATGAAAGAAGACTGCTTTCAGTGAAAGCAGAGAATGTAATGGAGCAGCTGAGGCCAGCTTTAAGAACTGCTTCCCCCTACCCTGTTTTCTAGTCTGCTGTCTACAGATTCTTTGCTTTGTATGCACCAACTCAGTGCAATCCATGTGTGGTCCCAAGAGATTGCCCATAGTAGAATTCAGAATGCATATTGTCATCACCTGTTTAGTTCTGAGCTACTCTAAAAAACTCTCTGCATTTATGCATGTGAAAACAGCAACAGTCACTGTTAATGAAACTGCAGATAGACAGAAAAAGAAAAGGATTTAAGTGCAGCATAGAACTGAGTCAATCCTGAACAAATTAACTATATTCAAAAGTTTGATAGAGACTCAACATCCATTTTAAAGTCAGGTAGAGATATGTGCAAGAATCTGTGTGATCTCATAGACACTAGAATCAAATGCAACCTCATTTTGGGCTCATGAAAGCAATGCTAGCCGTGTCTTGACCCTGCAGTAATGCAGTTATATAACTATTATTTTGTTTAAAAGAATGCATGAACCGATTTTCCATGTTGCTGTGGACTCACACATCTAAATTATATCTTGTCCTGGTAAAATCCACGTGTTGCTGTTATTAACATATTGTTACTGACTCTGATTTGCACTGGATTGTGTCTACCTTTTCTAACATAACTACTGTATATAAGTAACATTCATATCTAGGAATTTACCTGCAGACACAGGATGTTTCGGTTGGTTTTGATGTGTTGAGCTTATTTTCTTGACTGAAACATTCAATTATTTTGAAACTTTCATCTTATAAATTCTCTAGCATGCAGTAATAGGCTGAGTCAGATATGGGCTGCTGGTTTGGGACTGCAGGAGACATGATAGGATGATTGAGATCCACGAGGCAGAAGGTTGCATTTCTTTGTGCTTGTAGAATCTGTAAAACAGGACACCCTGCATAGGTTCTTTCACTGAATATTGTACATTGAGAAAAAGTCTAAATAATATATGTGGTCACAATGAATGTCATAATGTGATATTGAATTTTGTCCGTATGCAAAGGCCCTACCAGTAGGTAAGACATAGTCTGTATGGGATTTCACTTATGTATAAACTAAAAATATTTTAATACACATTTCTGTGTGATTGAGGTGAACCTGCTTTAGCTGAGGATTGGATTAGGTGATCTCCAGTGGTCCCGTCCTACCCTGTCATTCTCTGATTCTGTGACTCAGTGCAATTTTTTGATTCTCTGATCATCTAATTATTTTTCCATGGAAAAGAGAGAAATAAGATCAAGGAATAAATCTGAACACCTTTAACTCTGAGGCTCCAATGAAAGATCTCACATACAAAACAAGATATTGGAAAAGATGCATGTTTTCTTTTCTACTATACTCACACAAGTTGGTTATGACTATTTCTTACAGAAACAGGTCTTATAATAGTTCTTATAATAAATCTACTTTAGGTAAAAAGTCACACATAATTTGTCAATACTCAGATAAAGACAAAAGAAGAATTATCTCTTGCCTACTGGTCGGATTAAAGCACTCCACAGAAGCCCTTTCATCACCAGTCTGTGATGGCTGACCCTGGTTAGTGGCTACGCACCACACAGCTGCTCACCCACTCTCTTCCCATAACAGGACAGAGGAGGGAATAGTAAGAACAAAAATGAGACAACTCATGGGATGAGCTAAAGACAGTTTAATAAGTGAAGGAAAAAGGAAGAAAAAAAATACTCAAAACAAATTATACAAAGACATTCATTCACTATCTTCCAAAAGGAGATAGATACCAGCCTCCGAGCAATGGCTACTTCTCCCAAAATACCCTCTCCCCAGATTTTATTATTGAACATGGAATTATACATGCCTTTGGCCAATCTGTTTTCTCCTGGTTGTGTCCCTTTCAAACTGCTTGCTCGTTCCCAGCCTGTTCACTATGGGGGGCAGAATAACAGAGAAATCTCTGAGGCTCTGCAAATATTGTTTAGCAACAGCCCAAATACTGGTGTGTTAGCAACATTGTTTTAGCCACAAACCAAAAAGCTCCACAGGGATTGCTATAAGTAAAATTTAGTCCTTCACAGTCAAATTCAGTAGGCAGTCTTATTCTTTCTCTTTTACAAATTAATCCATCTATTTCATCTCAGAGCACCCATTTTTAGATTTAGCCAGAGAAGTGGGAAAATGTGACCACCCTAGAAGGGTTCTAGGGCCATCTTCACCTTCTGTAGGTGTCCCAGCTATATCAAGGTCATTGAGTGATATACAGTGATACAGATCACTGCATCAAGGTGTGCATCTCTAATTAAATTATTTTCTTCATCAGTCTTGGAAATGTTGCCTGAGCTTATTATAAATCAAATGGACTGCTAAAACTAGCATGCCTCAGAGAGTATAGAAAAGATAGTTATTGTCTGGAATCTGGGAAGCCAAAAATATCTGCAAACATCTCTTGGTAAGTCAAGTTTAGTTATACACTGGCCATTGCCCAAGCCCAGTAGCATTTCATTAATCTGAGGTATTGGATGTACATCTGAACCAGATATTACATTTAGCTTCCAGAAATCAATACAGAAATCAGATATGCTGGTAAGGTTCCGGAACTAATGTAATTAGGATGCAGCATTCTCTGTGTAATGCTGTAATGACTAACTGTAGCATTTCCCATAATTTGCCTCTTTCTATATTCCATAACTCTTCAAGATCTGAGTCATTTGTAAAACTCTTCCAGATTCAGGTGTTTCTGCTATAGAAGTCATCATATCCAAAAGCTTTTAATTAGTTACCTAAATTCTCCATGAGAATTACTCAGCATAAGAGCTGAGTAATCCCAAATGGTATTTCTCATCTTTTCATCAGACTTCTGAGGTTCCAGCTGGTTCTGAAACATGTTGCTTGCTATGTGTCTTAGGAGACACGTCTACTACTGCTTCAGGATAGTAAAATGATAAATATGAGCCTTTCTTTATTTTCTCACTAACAAAATTGTTTGCTAAATTTCACTATGTGCCCATAACTTTTATACGATTTTATACCAATTATTCATTTTCTCCAAGGGAAAACAAAAATATCTGATTGTCCATTTCCATATAAATAACAGGGTAATCTTATTAAATACTTGTTCTGAGTATCACTACTGACTGTATTTTTTTTTCCCAGAGGAAGAACAGAAAATGTTTTGTGTTTTCTTCTGTCCTAGTACATGCTCTAATTACTAAAATGTTCTAATTCATGGTCACTCATTTCTCCCAGTGTATCTGAAGGTGACTCAGTCCTGGCAGGCTGTTTTCCAAATAGTAATATAAAGGGTGAAAATCCTACAAAATCATACAGATTTTAAAGATCTTACCTATTCTGGTATTTGACAACCATCTGCTTTTGAAATATTTCATTTAGTGTACATTTGCAAAAAAAGAAGACATGATGTTATGGGGGAAAAAATAGCTTAAATTGTGAATGCTAAGCAAGTAATTGAGGGTATATGAATGGTGAATACCCAAAACTGAAACACACACACACATGAGGAACTTGATGTAGGGACAGCATGGTAAAACCTAAAAGGGTGTCAGAATAGCCTTTGCAATGATGTTGCAAGTACTTGTGTCTTGGCTACCCAATGTTTGACACCCAGCTAACAAAGCACATGCATCCCTGGGACTATCTGCTCACACCAAGGGACTGCATCATTTCAGGCTATGACACCACTGACCAACTGGTAGCAATTCCCATAGGCTCCAGGTATGTATAACCAAGAGTCTAAACCATACTACTAAATTCACTTAGGGATGCAAGTACTAGAAACAGGATGTGTCAGAACTGAGTTTTGTGAAGCTAAGCCTGTGACCCAGCCTGTAGGTACCTCATTTTCCTCATACACATGTTTCTGGTACAACTTTCCTATTTCTTATCTGATGAAACACCTTTCTAATTACCTCTGTTAGTGTAACCTTAGCAGGCAACATATTAGAAAAGAGATTAAGCAAATTCAAAATTAGTTACTCTTTTTCTATACTTGGGATATCTTTACAGGGATGAAGAGAGGAGATAGATGTTTAGCTATAGATTCTTAACAATTCATAATTTGAACTCTTTGTATATCCATGAGGACAAGCTTTAAACGGCAAAGTGCTATTTTGTTTGCCATGTACTGTTACACGTTGCAAAATTATTGTAAAATTGGTGCTAATGCTGTGTAAAGCTGAATATTGTAGTTCATGGAATTTGGACACTTTGAGTAGTCTCAGTTAGATAGTTTTCCATCCATTTAACTGGTAAAGCACCTGTGTAACAATGACATCTTCAATGACTTGCTATTCAAGGATTTTCAGGTTTCCATCAGATTGCTTCAAGGGAAAAAAACTGTTATTACTCTCTACACCTGGTAATATTTGAGAGCCAAAACAACCACAGGGCTGAGATAAATAGCTGAATAACGTGCTAGGGAGAGTTTTCCATCTCATACATCTTCAACAGAAGTGTTAATTAAATTCTATTATTGATGTCAAATTCTGTCTTCAATTAAACCTGTGAAACCTAATGGAGAGACTAGCATATGCAAAGAGAGGCTTTGGCCTTGTAAGTGCTTTTTTTGCCAGTAAATAAATGATAGCCTGAAAGGATATATCATGTCTGAGACCTCAGGCTGAGCATGCAGGGCTGCAGCTGGGAGGATTTTCATTTTTTACCTAGAACCTGAGGAAATACGATACACAGTCACCAATCATAAAAGCATCCTGTCATGCTACTGTTACACTGATAGAATTCTGACACACTAACCATTCTACAACTCAGCAAATAAAGATGGCTCTATTGTCTTCTGGTCATTGTGTTCCCATTAAGTTGAATAACATATATGTCATGAACTCAGCTCACTTCTTAAAAATCTACATTTTCTGAGCTATTACATCATCATAGAATCATAGAATGGTAGGATAGAATAGAATAGATCTTTATAAATGTTAATAAGATCACCCCTCAATCTCCTCTTCTTCAGGCTGAACAGTCCCTGTTCCTGCAGCCTTTTGTCATAAGGAAGATGTTACAGTCCCCTGATCATCTTGGTGGCCCTGTGCTGGACTCTCCCCACAAGTTCCCTGTCTCTCTTGAGCTGGGAGCCCAGAACTGGACACAGGACTCCAGAAGAGGCTTTACCAGGGCAGAGTAGAGGGGGAGCAGAACCTCCCTCAACCTGCTGGTCACACTCTTCTTGATGCATCCCAGGATGCCATTGGCCTTCTTGGCCACGAGGCCACATTGCTGGCTCATATTTAGCTTATTATCAATCAGGACTCCCAGGTCTCTCTCTGCAGAGCTGCTCTTCAGCAGTTTGACCCCCAGCCTGTACTGGTGCAGGGGGTTGTTCCTTCCCAGATGAAGGATTCTGCACTTGTCCTTGTTGAACCTCATGAGATTCCTCTCTGCCCAAATCTCAAGCCAGTCGAGATCCCACTGAATGACACTCCAAAACTGGCTTGTTAGATGAGAGTGGAATAAAAGTTGCTGGTTTTAAGAAATGGCAAATAGTAGCCTGAATATATTTTGTAGCCCCTCTGAAATAGGTCTGAAGAGTATGTTTCAGAAACTCACATACAAAGAATAAAAAGACTATTGTTCTATCATTAAACAAGAAACTACACTATAAATCTAACACAACATTTCCATGATCAAGGTGAGATTTCTTGAAGATCCTGGAAGACTCAAGATGACGGGACATGCTAAATCAGAACTAAAAAGAAAAAAATGGCTCCTGCAGTACATGGCTAATCCTTTGCTATCACACATTGCTGGAATATTTATAACTTAAAATGTACATAAAAAAATATTTTGGAAATTATTAACTTTTTTTGTATGACACTCCCACCACAGTACTTCAGGGAACTTTTGATGCAATTCCTGTATTTTTTCATAGTCTTGCACTGTGGATTTAAATGATTTTATAACACTTTAGGCATGCACCCAAAAAAAAAAAAAGAAAACACATTCTATCAACTTCTATTGACAGTTGCAAAGATCTCACTGCATAGGCCTTGTAAATCTAAACCCCAAGTGCTTGAAATGCAATAAAAAAGAACTTACATATGTTGTGTTTTTTAAAAGAATGCGATTTTTGAAGATATAAGTTTGGGAGCATTGAGTAAACAAGATTCTTTCATTTCCTGGAAATCAATTGAATTTAAAGAAACATATTTGTACTTATTGATACAAATGCCAAGCAGAAACAGCCAATTAGACAATAACAAAAGACAAACTTGCTGAAAGTTAAAAAAGAATAATAATATTGAGAATTAGAAGTTGAATTGCAAGCTTAGAGACATTACATAGCAGTAACTTAGAAATACATTCAGACAAGTACTTGCAAATGAACGAGTCAATCACACTCAGCAAAACCAGAGAAAAGTGCATAACGAGAAGTACATCCAGCTTGCAGCCTACCCCCACAGTTTCATCTCCACTGTCTCTGCCAGTTATCTGAGGAATTTGTACTGCAGGTCATTTCTGGCATGCCACAGTCCTTCACCAGCCACCTGTGGAAAGAACCAGGGTATTCAAAATAGCTGCAGGAGCCTTCACCCACACATCCTCCTCTCACTGTCTTGGAAGCTGCATTTAAACTTCTGCCCTGCCTTTTCTTTATGTTTTACCTTCTTGGCATCTATGTGCAGCCTTCCACACCGCTATCCTTGCTTCACTTCACCTCCGCTTGCTAAATTTGATTTCTTGGCTTGACCTCTGACCTGCTTTGTTACTACAGGCTTTATCAGCTGCCCCTTGGCTGTGGTTAACTGCAATTACTGCTGTGGGACTTGCTCTGCTTTCCTGAAAAGCTTAAGGATGTATTGCTTTCTAGCCATCATCCTCAGTTTCTGGCTTGTCCTCTGCTGAGCAGCAACTCAAGTCGGGATGTTCTTGAGCATCTTCTCAATAAGTAAGTCTTTCAGATGTGCATAAATTACAGTCTTTACATAGTCTGCTGAATCAGTTGGGAGCCAAAAGCTGCAAAATTAATAGGAAAGTGCTAAATCTTTAGTGCTGTAGCAAAACTTAATATGGAAATAGAAGCTTTTTTTAATGCCAAGGTGTAATGTGTCAACAAGTCAAGTATTTAGTGTACATGATCTACACTGCAAGATGAAAAATGAGAAACACTGGCATCTTAAGTGGGATTTAAGTTATCTCTTTGTTCTCTTCACTTAATAATTAATCAATAGAATAGTATAGCAAAATATTCTTACCATAATTAATCAGAGGAGATATTACAAAGTTCAATTCACAACACTTAAATTTTATAGGCACATGTATAGGTCCACATAATTTTATAGGCCTTCAAGAGCTATGTACAGACATTAGGGACAAAGGATTTATCTGTTGGCCTTTGTCATCATTACATACCTAAATGTTTAAGGGCACTTCAGAATATGCCTTTTGTGCATGAAATGCTAACATCTGAATAGAAACTAACTTCTTTCAAACTCTGATATTAGTACTATAATGTATATCCCAAAGGAGGCAGATTTTCTGTCAGTATTAAAGGTTTCTGAAAGCTTGGCATAATTATCTTCTGTGGATTTTTTTTTTTTTTTTTGCAATGCCTGCAAACACTTTAAGCTTTGGAAGCAGAGTGTGGTCAACCATCAATAGGCTTTTAATTGTAACATTCTACTTGTGGTTTATAGTAATGACTGCAGTGATAAGTACTCAGTAAAGTTTAGAATCTATTTCCTTTGCTGCTATGCTAGGTGGAGATTGTTTAGCTGCTTATCAAATCCAGTGTTTCTATTACTGCAAGTCTTCTTTTTCTAAGTGGAAGAGACATTCCGATCCAGAAAGCACCTTGTGTCTGTCACAGTTGTTTTCTAACAGTAAATTTATTAATAACTAAATAAGATCATATAATCAGCTGCTTACAGTATCAGTTAAAAGGCATGAAAATCAAAGGGAAGTAGAAATCTGAACAACCTGTGAATAATCTCTGCAAATATTCTTGTGTTATACTTCTGCTGAATTTTGCTTCTGGTTAAGAAACTGTGGGGATCAGTCATCATTAAAACTGCAGAAAGCAAGCTGAGCAAGCCATCACAATATTAGGCTACACTCACTCATCTGAAACCACAGCACTATAGCTCCTGATGTTCCTTTTCACTTATCTATGAAGCTGTTGCTCTTCAGTAGGCCACCCACTGTTTGCTTGCATATCGCTGTATATGCACATTAGAGAGTATTCACTATCATGCTCTATTTCTCTAAATTTTCCTTTAGATAAAAAATCCCTAAGGCTTTTTAGATGCATGGCTTTCAACCAATATAAAGCTTGGATTAATGATGCCTATAAACTAATCATTTCTTTGTAAGGTATTTCTTGGTTTAATGCATGTATATTGGCTAAACTGACAAGTTCAGCACCTGTTGGTTTTATTAGGTAGTACTGATGTCAGTGTGTTTGCTTATTAGAAAGATTCAGGTTATCAGGATATTAGGAATATGGTGAAAAATTATTGAGGGGGTCAGACGATATTCCTAAAATCACTAAGAAGCTAGTAGCCTGGAGCAAGTATAACAAAAGAGCTGCACTACATTCACTAGTGTGACAAAATCTTCAGATTTTCATGAGAGAAGTAATTAGAGTGACTGGTATTAGGCTACTGCCTATTTACTACTAAATAGCCTTTACAAAAAAAACCCCCAAACAAACAAACACAACATTTTACTTAGCTATCTATCTATCTATCTATAAAATTATGCCCAAAGGGTTAACTGAAAAATGAATGCAGGCTGAAAGAATAAACACTCAGCTAGCCGACTTAGAAAATTCCATCACAGTATTTTTGCTTTTCCATCAAGGGCAATGAATGTGTTAGTCAAATCTTGACAGTGAAGTGGACACCACCAGTGTAGATTTGCACCGAAGAAGATTGTTTCATATCCCACTTCAAATGTGTTTAGGGGGCTTGTACTTGCATCTGACAGAACTTCTATGCTTCAGTGCACTGAATCCATACTTCTCATATCAGGAGAACCTTCTATATTAGGGTTTAGGCTGAGAGAAGGCTCAGCTGAAAATAATGCCTTTTGGTTCAGTTAACTAAGGCTTGGACCATATAAGCCATTAGTATCATTGCCTGCTTGATGCTCTAACTTCTTTGCCTTTTGGCTAGGACATTCCTCTCTCATTTTGTAGATCAGAGACAAAAGTCTTGCTTGTTTCTCTAATTTGAACACTGGAGTGTCAAAATGATGCAGCCTGGAGTGTTGCAGCCTGGAGTGTCAAAATGATACTGAGTTTGGCTTTCTCGTCATGTTCTCACACCAGCAATGAAAGGAGGCAAGGAGCCTGCAGTGAAAGTATAGTGTGGCTATCAAGGAAATAAAATAGGCACACAAACAAGATCTGTATTTGTAACACAGACAAGTACTCTGAGGCGTCTGTGTCAGACAAATAACAGTGGAGTATAAATTTGTAAAGGCACTTTGAAGTTTGTCCTTGCAAAAATACTGTGGGTCTAAACTAACATTCCCCCTGGCACTCAGATGGATTGGAAAACTTGAGCCCAAACATCTGCACACCTACCTGGAGATACAGTTGATGTGTAGCCCTTCAGATTTCCTACGTGTCCATTAAACACTAATAAATTTAGCTTTGAAATATACTATTCATGAGGAAACATAAATACCGCTTATTCTTTGTGTTTCTGCTCAGGAAATGAGCATGTATGCATTTCAGAGAGGTCAGTACTAGATTTACACATGCAGAGGCTGGAGTAATTTTCTCATCAACAGGTTGGGTGGATAGGACTTACAGCCACTGTCTGCTCTTTTCTACATCATTCACCTTATGTGCAGCACTGGCATATGAAAGTATCAATATTCACTTGCATTCTTCTAAGCCACACTTCCCCTCTTAGGATTTAGTATGGTGCTTTTCCCCCAAACCTGGTAGTGATGTGTTTCATGGTAAAGGAACCTTAACCCAGCATGTTTCAGAAAAATAACATCTAAATGGCTTTAAACTGTGCAAGATTGCTTCCAGGACAGCTCTGATTTTTTTTTTTTTTTTTTTTAAAGCTGAAACACTTGTGGCAGGTGCTTATCTTCAAGTCTGCAATATGTGCAGATAGCACATTGTCCCCTGAACTAGCAGAAGTGGGAGGGAAAAATATTAATCACAATATAACATGTATCCTAATTCTGTGACCAACACTGAATCATACGACATAACAGTAAAAGCATCAGATTGGAAACTCAAGAAGATGTGGGGAGGGGAAGCATTGACTAGTGTTGTAAAAAACCATTTTTTGTTATTGCTTTATACTACACATTGCACTAATCCTTAACATCAATTTTAAGCTACTTTCCAGACCTGTCTCCAAATTCTACAGAAGTCATCCCACTAAGCAACTCTAGCTCTTCTGAAGATTGTTCTCAGGATTTAAACGTGATTTGCTTATAAAGAGTAACAGGACATTGAAAACAGTCTGATAATCTATAAATCAGAGATTTTTTTTCTCCCAATCTGTTTGACCCATTCTATATGGCTCAAACAGTGTACAGCAGGAAAGAAATTCACTGCTGATTTCTGTGGGATGCTTCATAAAACTTTTAGGATGTTTCCCTCCTCCTAATATCAAAGTGAATAAGATTTGACAGGTGGAACTAGTAATAGCCATTGCTCTTTCTTTCATTTTCAAAAATCAATGAATATTATCTATGCTTTGAATTCTAAGTGCCTAATTAATATGATACCTAACCTGATATTACTTAGAAACAGGAACTAATAATTTCTGTGCATTAAGAGGAACATATTAACTAAATCACCAAAAGTTCAAGCATATAAATTATTCTTTTGCATCATACCAATACACATGTCTTAGAATCTTTGTATTTGCTACAGAACACTTTTTTTTTTTCCCTCTCTTTACTGTCACTTTGTAATTCCTCAAACAGGCATTTAAAAAAACCCCAAAACTTATTATTGGGTGTAAGATTTTGACTCCATGTCCTTTTCTTGATTTTTTCACTCACCATTCTAAACAGAAAGATTCACTGATAAGTCTAGGAAATAACTATGAGAAATAATAGCCATCCCCAAAAGAAAAATGAAAGAGGGATAGATGAAAGTTTTCTTAGGAACTGAGGCCTGGAAAGGAAAATAATAAATTATTGTAAATGATATAGAAAAATATTTAGAACTGAGAGGAGATGAACATACAAAATAAAGAAACATTGGCATTTAGGTTCAGGAATAATGTTGTAGGATTGAGAATTTTGCAAATATAAAACCTAGAAAGAGTTTTTGGGCATTCCCTAATGTCTTAAGAGCAAAATGAGACAGTAGAGCCTAAGAACAGATGACAAAAGGATGAAAGAAGTCCAACTTTAAGAAGACTAGCAGCTTTCAGAACATTCTAGGATGAAAGACTTGTTTACACCTAGCTCTGTGAGCATGAAGTCCTTCCAGACTTTAAATTGGTTTTTAGAAACTGCTGAGATAAATCTCTAACTAGCGGCACGTCAACGTGATGAACAACAGACACAAAGAGAAACCAGAACCAAAGGTATGATCCTACCCTGGGAAGAATTCTGCTGTTTGGTGATACTCTGAAGAAGTAACTCATTGAGATAATTGATATAACCAGTGATGATATGCTTGATCTGTTTACTCTGGTGAAATGAAATATATATAACTTGTACAAATACAAGGTTTCTCTCTTGAATCCAAAATGATCAAAAATTATTTTCATGTCAAATATATTTAAGTGAAATGTTGAAGGGAGCATGGATTTCAGTGGGAAGACTTGAATTCAAATATCTGTTATTAAAGGCCTTAAGCTTATTGAATCAATTTTCTTTGATTATCCACTGGAATGAATATTTCCATGAAAAACTATTTGTTAATGATTTTTACACTATTACCCATATTTTTCAGCGTAAGATTTTGTCAAAATTTTACTTATAACCGAGTATATTTATTGTGCTGAGACTCTCCTGCATCTTTTGCAGGAGTTTCTAGTAGTTTTAATAGTCAAACTGGTGTTCTGACATGAGGGCAAAAATAGCAGACAAGATGTAAAACACTGCAATGTGCTCTCATCCAACTGTCATTGTTAAGTAGCACAAAGTTGTTCAATTTGACTGAAATAAGATATGGATAAAGACACGTATCTTAATACACATCTATTTGCTTGTATTAGTTACACAGATCATCCTTGTTCAATCTCCTGTATTTTTCCTCATAATAATCTTTGTGAATAAAGATGAAATGTAAGATACAAGGTTCAAAACTCTTTTCCACATTGATTTTAAGGCTTTCACAGCATTTTTTTTTTGCAACATGTTTAATGAGAGGAAACTAAGACACTGCAAAAGTCTAAAGTGAGTTGCTGAGTACTAAAGAAGAGTAAGCATTTTTTTCTTCTTATAAACATGGATGCTAAGGCTTTTCCTATTTAAAAAGAAAACTCTCATGTTCTGAGAAGTTTTCTAGAATTTGTCAAATATTGGATTTTTTAAAGTTGAGTTTTTTTTAAAAATACTTGAGACTAGTCTAGAGACTTTTTTTTAAGGTCTCTAGAGGTCTCTTCCAACTCCTACCATGCGATGATTCTATGATTTTGATTGTTTCTTCTATAACTTAATCTGAAAAACTAGATGAACTTCTGATAAGTAATTTCTAAGTTTTGGAGGCATCAAGGAAAATTATGTTATTTGTATTAGTGGAGTCAGTCTTGAATTTCTTTTTGTACTTACAGGTGTATTTGCACTCATATTTGATTTCCAGCTCCAAATATGAAGTCTCGTGAACTTCAAACAAATTCAAGATTTTGGTTTCTATTAAATAACTTGCTATATTTTCATTACTATAGATATTTAAGACTTATAATACTTACCAGCAGTAAGTGAATAAGATCAAGTGTTAGTGATGGAGACCATAAAAAGACTTGTGCATGAGTCTACAGAACAGATATTTTGGTGTAGTATGTAATTCAATACTAACAGCCCTAGTAGTAAAACTCAATTTATAGTTATCCCTAAAAGAATATCAAGGAAAAAAAAGAACTCTAAAGATGTGGTGAAATTATGTGCTGAAAATCAATCCCAAGAATATTATTTTAATATTCAACTTTTCACAAAATGTTCTGAAAGTTGAGTATTTCATTTTGGTTGTATCCTGCTAGTCTCTAACTCAAGGTGATGACTCAAATGTGCTGGACGAGATAAGAAAACTGCAAGCATAATTACCTTTTGCAACATGTGCAAATCTCACTGTTGTGAATGACTTTATGTAGGATAGGATTTGAGTCCATGTTCATAATTCTATTCTCATTACATACAGTTAGGTCTGGACTTAAAAAAGCAGTTTATGTTTAAAATCACAGTCCTTGAAGGGAAAGCCTGTCTTTTTGCTCTTCCTGAATACCAAGAGGGTATATAGAAGTACATTACTTGTGCTATGCTAAGAACTTGGTGAGCAGCAGTAGTGTTAAGATAGTGAAAAGCAGCTACAATTTTGAGGGCTTGCTTTGTAATGTAAATCAGCAAAGGAGGGAGAAAAATTGTTCTACAGTTCTTTCCTTCAAGGATTTTCATCTCTTTGTAGGAAGAACCACATAGGACTATTATGCTATAAAATCCATGAACATCAATTCACTTGCTGAAAGTCTCTTTGCTGTCCAGGAACAATGATCATACTGTCTTCCAGTGCCAAGAATCAATTTCCTCACTGTACTCCTTTGTAGAAGCTCAGTTCCTTGCTGTTTCCAGAGTCTAGCTTCCTTTTCTCTCTTCCTCCTCTCAGCTGGAGTCACTCCACAGACTGAAGGAGCTACTGTTGCTGCCTTTTTTTGGGAAACAGATAACAGGTTGAATTAGAGCCCACCACTATTCTGAAGGAGTCCAATAGTATGGTTGGTGCTTAAAGCGATGTGATGTATTCCAACTTCTATTTTTGGAGAATTTCTCTGTTTTATTGAGGAAGAACTGTGCCATGACATCTCTTCTTGCAGACACTCCAAGTGGACCTATGTGCAGATTTAGTCTGCTTGAGTTAGAACACACTCTTGTCACTGTGTGTGATAGTGATGGTCACCTCCCCTGCAAAAGTGGGGATGTCTATACTACACTGCCACTGAACTCATATCTGCAAGATTTTCCTGCCACAGTCAGCCTCCCTCTGATCACAGAACTTGGACAAGCTGTGATGGAAACCAGCTGTTAACCACTATAGCCTCCAACTTTACCAAATACCTTGCTATACCAAATTTTAACTTAGTGAGTGTCAGCTTCAGGTTTTATTTGATACTATCTTCATTTCTACTGGATAGATAGAAAAAAAATAAGACTTTGTTTAGAGAGGAACAAAGTCTGACCTGAACTCACCTGAATTCAGAAGAAGAGAGAGATTATTTCACATCATACTGTAAGGAAGGGGACGGGCAATAAGCTGAATAACTCCAGCATCTCATTTGCCATTTCAAGGTTATTTTTTTTCCCAGCATACATTTACTAGGTATCAAATGGATTTCTATATACAGATCTTCCTTCATTGATTTGTGTGGTAATTAGCCATGAACCTTAGGTAACCGATTTCTTTCTCATTGAATATTTTTAGTGCTAGACACATATTTAGTGTATAGCTCATCAATTACAGAGAATACATCACATTTCTGCTATTTTTTTTCTGTCTCCTAAGACTAGAACTTTTGTAACATTTGCAAGAGAAAATCCTTAAAATAGAACAGTGAAATTTTACTTTAATAAAAAAGTTGTTTAGGATATTTTGTAATATTTTCTTTCTTTTTTTCATATCCTGTACTCACAGCAAATGCTGACAGGCTTTCTTGAGGCTCCAGTAATAGCCTTGAAACATACTCAAGAGTAGCTCTCCATCCCCCACAAATCTCTACCACTCTCTGAATGTGCCATTTTCAGCTGCCTACTTGGGGAGCTTCATTTCCATATGGTCTAGATTCTAGTAATTTCAAACATACTTTCCCTGATGAAATGGAAAAATCACTTCCTGTCAAAAGTTTCCCACATAAACATGATTATTCTGAAAAACAAAAATGAAAAATCCTAACAAACTGAAAAGAAACTTCCTCACTGTTTTTGTGTGTTTGTTTGTTTGTTTTAAACTATTGTTCTTAATTTAGTCGTGAATACCTTCTGTAATTCATTGATCCCAAAATGAAATGGCATAATTTAATTGTCTATTCCTCTCTCCTAAAGTAAAAACTCCTACTTACTCTCTTTCCCTTTGAAATACTGTGAAATGGTAATGGAGTTGCAACAGTCCACAATACTGATAACTAACACAGTGTTAGTTAGTGCATGGATATAATTTGAGTTTAATTTCTCTGTTTTACTAGTGCAAAGAAGTTTTATTTAAATTTCAGCTCAGTGGGTAAGAAGCACAAGGGAAAGAAGGAGTTTCAGTCTTGAGATCAAAGAGATAAAACCCACATAGATGTTAATCCTAGACTTTCCAGACACTGAATATAGGTCCTCAGTGAGTGCATTAATTGTTACTGGCAAGGCTGCTAATGAGTATTTCTAAGACTATATTTCCAAGCAGTCATTTCTCTGCAGCATAATGTAGATAGGGACATTTTCTCTTTCTAACTTTGGCTCTGTGGTGATAGTGGAGTAATGCAAATGTAGCAGCTGATTACCAGCAGAAAGCTTACTGTTGTGTTTTGTAGATTTATGTCTGTGCAACTTGAACTTTAAAAAGTACAATTAGAACTTTAAAAAGCTAGGGTTAGCATGCTACCCCATTGATAGAACTGCCACACATGTGGGTTCTCTCAAGCAGTTTTTCTTATACAGGATTTCTCTGGACAACCTTCAAGACTGTGTTTGGGATTTGCAGATGAAGTTTAGCTCCCTGTCCTCAAGAACCCTCTGTGCACTCTGCATAGGAAATCCTGCGTAGATTCACCAAGTGTGGCTCAGTTTGAGGGGACATACATCATACCAGGGATGCTATTGAGAGCTCTCACTGACTATGCTATTGCAGGAGAGTAGCTGGTCTGGGTTATAGCAGACCCAGTAATCTTCTGAAGAGTGGATTAAAACACGGAAGTGCTGCATTATGTGCAGTGGTACTGACAGTCTGAAACCCTGCAGCTGACCGCACTACTGACCGACCACTGGTGATACATACCTACAAAAGTGAGAAGGGGTTAAACTATTTCTGGAATTTAAAGGCTACCACAGAGGGGAGAGAATTAACTGTTCTTCACATCTTTGGTACACCGGATGAAAAAGAATGGCCTTAAATGTCAGCAGAGGTTTCCAGTCAGACACTGTCTATGTGTAAGAATTGCAAAGCATTGAAATGGGTAGATTGGAGAAATTGGAATCTTCAGCATTGGATTTAATGACAAATTAAACAAGCACCTGTCAGGAGACAGATCCTGCTTAAAGAGGGCACTAGGCTAGATGATCTCCTTAGGTTCCTTCTAGGTTTGTTTTCTTATGATTGTATGCACAATAAGTCTGACATATCCCAAAAGTTTCCAATTACTGTAGATGAACAGACCATCTGTCCAAAGCATATGCCCGATGCTTCCTGGAAGCACTTTACTTAACGAAACAGAAATATAACAGTTCTACCCATTTATACAAATGACTGTCCAGAGTAATTGGGGAAAAGTCTGGTAGAGGCACTAATCTAAAAACATTTTATTTACGTAGCATCTCCTGTTGGATTTGAGTAACGCCCAATTCTCCTAAGACCAGTGTATGCTGAAGAAGCCTAACGTTCTGCAGGCATTAAGATGTAGTCATGCTTATCCTTGAAAATTACCACAGTATCCCACCCCATAAGCTCTTAAGGGAAAGATTCACATTAGTCAGACATGTAAAGCAGTATTTGTATGAGTATTTTCAGGATTTGGTGCATAAGATAAATGCTTGGTATTGTACTGAAACAGTTACACTTGTTTCAGAAATATATAAAATCACTTTTTAAAAACATTGCCTCATGGAAGGAAAAAATGTATCTGAAGCTGAATTAAAGGGCTAGTAGATTGAAAAACTGATGTGCTGCATATGTGCAGTGAGATTAACAGTCTGAAACCCTGCAGCTGCACTGCACTACTGACCGACCACTGGTCATACCAGCAGACAGTGTTTGTCAACCTGTCTGCAATTGTCCTAACATGATAGGCAGTCATTTGTAAACAGATGAACTGAATGGTTGAACATGGAATCAAAGCCTTGAATTGAAATTCCTCAGCTTCAAAAAAGGTGAGGTTCAAAACAAAAACTGCACTTATCATAGAAGGCTATGTGAGCAAAGACAATGATGTTATGGACGTTTGAGAGTCAGTAAATAAACTCTTAAATCCCCAAGATCACTTTTGAAAATTTCTTAAAGTCTTGAGTATATTTCAAATTTATATTACTTCAGTAGAGTTGCATTACTCTTATAAACATGAATATTATAATACTATTTGAGGTTTATATAGCATATGCAAGGAAAACTATCAACATATACTGAATAATAATCTTTATTGTCTATTTCATAATAATGTTATATATAGTTAATATAGAACTCTGTCTATTAAGAGTGGATTTTGATAAAGCAGCTCAATCTTCTTAACATTAAGAACAAAAAATATGTGAAGATATCTCTCACTCTCTTTTCCCCTTGTTTGTTGCTATTGCTGCTGTTCTTTTGTAAAAGTAGTTGGTGATACCAATTAGATCAGGAGTAAGTTAAAAAAAAATATTATCCTGTCATGCTGCAATGAGTTTTGCAGTCTTGCAGACTCTCTCATTTCTAAATGAATAACACTGTTTTAACGTAAGTCAGGGGTTAGGAGGAATTTAGTATAGATTTTTGTCCTGAAACATAGAAAAGGTAGATGATATACACAAAATGAACAAGCAGAGGAAAGTTTGCCTGAACCATTTAATATTAGGTTTGTGTTTTTCACTTACAGCTCATCTTGTTAAAGCTCCACACTGTAAATTGGGCTCTGCTGAATCAACAGATAGAGAAAGCAAGCTAACAAAGACCCAAAATAGTATCCGAGTTTCACTAAAAACCCAAAGGATATCAGGTTCATCCTTCAGCCCTTGGGAGATGAAAAAGAATTCTATTCACAGGAATATGCTGAGAATCAAGTTTTCTAAACTAAATGTACAAACATTTTTTGTGGTGTTACATTCAAAAAAAATTATTAAATAAGCTTTTTTTTTTTTTTAAATTCAACCAAGTTGTGCTGCTTTTAAATAGTTACTTTCTTGATTAGCATGATGGAAAAAAACTCAAATGCCTATTCCCTTTACACAAGAAAAAAATGGAGAAAGGTCAAGAGGCTGAGATCTGAATGAGAAAGTCTAGGTGTGGAAGTAGAGAAGGAAGAGTAGAAGAAGAAAACTGTCATGGCTTAATAGCATCTTTGTCAGAAGGTCATGAATGTTATCATACATCTACATGCAGCTCTCAGGACACCTAAATCAGAAAAACAAGATAGCCTAAAACAAAAAACAAAGGAGATATCCAGAAGAAAGTGAGGAATAGATTGAACCAAACAATCAGTTGAAGCCAGTATGAGTTGATGACAAGAAAATAAAGAATAAGTTGGAGCCATTAGACTCCTAGAGACAGAAGTGAGTATAAGCATCATACTCATCAGCATAATATCAGCAGAGATGCATGACTCACCGACTTGAGGCTGGAGACAAAAGATCACAGTCACTGACAACTACTGGGTGCAAAATCCAGCATCTTATCCTCAGCTGAAAAACAGACAAAGGTATCAAGGACTTGAAAGCCAACATGTTCTTTTCCCTTCTGCACCCTGAAAGAGCCTTTCATCTGGCATCTAGAGAACTCCTGCGGAAGTGTCTTTGGTCTCTGCAGTAGATTAAAGATGAGACTTAGTCTTTTGCTTCTCAGGGACTGTTAAGGGCAGGAGTAGAAGTCTCTCCAGTGCCTCTCCGGTGAGACAGGCATTGGGGAAATGGAGATGAAAAGGTAAAACACCGCCCTGGTCAAATCTGTGGTAGGGAGAGGGGGAAAGGAAATTATTTTTTTTTGCAAGAGTAGTATTTTGAGTGATGAATAGTGAGATGCTTTAGTTCTCCGAAATAAGATGTTCAAGAGAATTTGAAGAATATTTCTCATACCTAGTATTTCCTATTAAGTCAGTGGCTTCCTGCTCAGCTTGCTGGGTAGTTATATCCCACCCCTGAGCACTCACTCATCTTGAGCTCTGTGTTGAATATTTAGGCTCCTTAAAACAGGTGTTGGGTTTGACAGACATATCTTGCAACTGTTTCATTGAGAAAACACCTTTTATTTAAAAAAAAATCTTTAAAATCCTAGTCCCCTGCTAAAATTTAGAAACATTGCCTGAAATAGTTTGTTGTAGGATTTTTTGGGGTTTTTTTGTTTGTTTGGTTGGGTGGGTTTTTTTAAAATATTTGTCTCTTTGCTTTAATTGGTGAAGAGACATGTCAGATACTTAATAATGGGAACAGCTGAATACTTTGGCTTAAATCAAGTTTCCATACCTATCATTTTGGAGAAAAGATGGCAAGAAAATATGTTGCCACTGTCTAGACAAAAAAACACGTGGTCAAAAGACATGATGCAAAGTGTGGCAATCAGAATAGAAGCAAAGTTTATGTTGGATAAGTATTCCATTTCAGGAACAGATTCTTTGATTATTTGAATCATCTTCAGTAATGGTTCTGTGACTCCTTAGAAATAACATTTTGTTAGCATCTTTGGTGCTAAGATTGGCCCTAATTATAATCCCTTTAAGAGAACTTGGGAGAAAGTCAGGAGATAAATTTGTCTATTGAATGCCACTGAGCTCTGTATCCTATGTTGACTCCAGTTAGAGTTCCTTCCATTACTTCAGGCTCTTTGCTTGGTATACTGTGCATTGATGAATTACTTCTTAATCTTCTTAACCACTGGTGTTTTACATATACCTTTTCTTGATATTTTGCAAGTCTTAGAGGGTGAAAGAGAAAATTCTGGTTTTGTTCTTATTGGGAGTTTTGTTGTTTTGTTGTTGTTGTTATTTTTGTAGCAGTAAACCAAAAGAGAAAACTAAGTAGTTGCAGTCTAAAAACTCATAAAACTTGTCCAGATGAGAAATCTGTGTCACTCCTATATATAACTGAAGTATTTGATCTGTTCAGGAACTGCCAATTTTAGGATGACATTAGTTACTGAAAATTAGTAATCAAGCTAGACAAATCTGAAGGAGAAAAAAGAGATATTTAGGATGCAGTGAACAATTCATACATCTCTGCCAGTCACAACAGTTGTTTGAGTTGTCTGTTAGATGCTTTCATCAGCTTGTCTTTCATCCTGTGACTAACATGATAGCTGAAAAGAGATGTACAGGCTTTTAAATTTTCTTTTAAAATTTATTTCATAGGATGAGTTACTTAAGAGGTGAATAAGAGGGCATGTAAGTACCATACTGAATAAGGAAGAAAATGGAGATGTAAACGATTTAGTCAGACCTCTCTGCCATTGAAAGAACACTGAAAGAAACTGGAAAATAGTACACTGTAAAGCTACATATATTTGCAGAAAACAATTAGAAGCACTACCGATGGTATAGGCTTGATCCCTTATTGAAAAAATGACAAAGTTTCTCATTGGTTTTAATGAGCTTTAGTCTCTTGTAAGATGAATTTGAAAGCTGAAAGAGGGAATATGAAAGGGACTTATGCCTAGTGAGAGAAGAGCACATCTTGTTCCTCCGGGGGTTAGTTTTCTGTGTTTCTGCCAGTGGAAGGCTTTGCATTGTAGGGTATGAGCTCAGAGCTGGAGAAAAGCTCCTTCTCTTTGATCACTGCAGAGAAGAGAGAGAGATTTCTAGACTCCTACCAAAAGACAAGTCTGTTTGTCACTAGCTTGAATGCCAAGAGCAGATATCAAATATAGCACCAGAGTTTTTGTTACAAGGTATGCACCTGAGGCTAAAATGGAGCCATTTCAATATGCAGAAGACCATCCAGCAAATTTTAGAAAATATTGCTTATTAGGACTTATCTGAACAGATGGAAAAAGTCCATGGGGGCAGGCAGGGAAAATAGTTAAGGCAGTGGAAGCTCTTTATCTTCAGGGAAATTTTTTTGACCTGTGGGAAGGTGAACAAAACAAGGAAGATCAACAAATAGCACAAATATTAATAAAGCTTCAAGGGAGGCTGAAGAAAGCTTGAGCACAAGGAAGTGTGAATATAGGTTACTTACATCACAGCCTAGGGAAATAACATACTTTGGGCTGAGGTTGGCCGGTACCGGCAAGAAAATATTTTAAAAATGAAGAATTTTGAGAGAGATGTATGTAGCTTTACACACAACTATAAAACATACAGAGAAAGAACTGATAAATGAGGGTATGGCAGTAAGTATAATAGTACTGGATATCAGAAAAATGTACAGTTACAGGTGAGAACTGCAGGTAAGTACTGTAAACAGGCTTAAATGGGAAAACAAAACAGCAAGCAATAGCTGAAAGGCTTGTGTCCAGTTCAGGACCCCAAATAGTGCCACCAGAATTACTAGTGTAGAACCTGAAAGCAGTTATTAACATGACAATCATGTCAGAGCACAGCTACTGACAGGCACAAATCATTCAGGAAAGACAGATATAGGGTGATGAATGCCATTATATGTGGTTCTGTTTCAGATGTAAAGAAAAAAAGAAGAGAGAGACACGAATGAACTCAAATCTACTTCAAGGCAAAATTCACTTTAGGGAAGGTTAATAAACTAGTTTGTATTTGGATAGTACTGTAAGCATGAGAATAAGTACAGGAGAGCATGTTAGTATAGAAGACATAATTACAGGTCTGTATAGACTTGAATCTCATTGGTTTTCATTGGTTAATCACTAACAAAAAGTGTGATACCAGCAATTATTTCAGTATCACATTAAAACAGAGGTTGAGGAAAAGTGTAACCCATAATCACAAATTAATTTCTTATAAATAGAAAATTGATAGAGTTTTGTGATTACATTTTTTAATCCCAAATTTGATCAGTGAACTGGTTAGTATAAGTATCTGAGGTTAAGGACTTCAATTTTGAACTAGTCCAGAATTTCTCAAAATCGGAGAAATCTCATTTCTAAGAAAGGTGAAAATGTTAACAGAAATTTAAATAGATCCCAAATCCCTTCAAAGGGCATAATCACAGAATCACAGAATGGTAGGGGTTGGAAGCAACCTTTAGAGATCACCTAGTCCAACCCCCCTGCAGAAGCAGGGTCACCTAGATCAGGTCACATACGAACATGTCCAGGCGGACAAGTGAAACAAAAGGCTTGATTTTAAAAAATGGAATGTTGGAAATCAAGAACTGCAGGGATAAAATAAATATAGCCTAAAGTGGTTCTGAGTTTGATTTTCAATAATGAAACTAATAGTAAACGTTAAACCCTCTACATTAAAAAATCAAGCTACACAAATAAAAGCAGAATAAGAAAAGAGCAGTCATTAGCAGTTCAGATTATACTGATACAGTCCAAAGGACAAAACAAAACCTTCATCTCAGTTTCTCCTAACAAAAGAAAATGGTTACTGAATTGGAAAAAACAGACTATTAAAAATGAGGACAGAGAAATTTCCATTGACTATTTCAAGTCAAAATCATTCTCTAAGAGTTTAATGTGCTGATATTTTGAGGATCTAATAAACTCTTACTTGGAAATTCACTAAAAAACCCCACCACAGTAATGAGCAAAGGAAGTGCTTCATTCAGTGGCAAGGACTGTTACTAGATCAGCTTTGTCATGGTTTGACATGACAGCCTTTTCTGGTAAGGGGGAAGGGGCTGTAAAGATGTCTCCTGTAAGAAGTTGCTCACAACTCTCCCCAGCTCTGAGCCAGACCCACTTCTGGGGCTGAGCCAATTAGACACCTCCATGATCACTTTTTAAGAAGAAGTCAGAAGAGCAGGCTTCTTCCTCCATCTTCCTCCATCTTCTTCCTTCTTCTCTGCCCCTTCTTTTTCTTCTGGCTGGTGGTGGTGCAAGGAGTAGGAACAGTGAGAGAAACAAACATGTGGACTCCAAGGTCAGTGATGAAAGAGGAGATGTTTTGGAGCAGAGACTCCCCTGCATTCTATGGAGAGAACTGGTGAAGCTGAGATTTATTTTCATTTCTTTAAAGACGGTAGAGACTCATCAGTGTTAGAGACTCATTTTGATCATGACTCCATATCAGGGGCAGAGACTCATTTTGCTAAAGCTGGCCCCAGACTAGGGGCAGTGTTTCACTTCACTAAAGGCCCCGAGCCACGGGCAGTGATTTTCTTCTTTAAAACTATGGCTGGAAGAGGCCGTGTCCCGAAGGAGGGACCCTTTATCACTATGGCCGGAGCAGGCCATGTCCCGAGGAAGGGACTCAATATCCACAGCTGTAACTGTGGGGAGGAACCCATGACAAAGCAGCTCATCAAACTTATGCCCAGAAGAGGCCTTGTCCCAAGAGAAGACCCTGTAACTCCAGAAACTGCAACTGTGGCAAAGAATCCACGCCAGAGATATTCACCAAGGACTGTGTCCCATGTGAGGGACCCTGTATCGGCAGAAGCCAAAGCTGCTGGGAACAACCCACACCAGAGAAGTTTGTTAAGGACTGTGTTCCGGGGGAGGAACCCCGTGTTGGAGCAGGGGAAGAATGCCAGGAGTCATCCTCATCTGAGAAGACAGAAGTGACAGAGCCCATCTGTGAGAGACTGACCACATCCCCCACTCCCTGCCCCCCTGAGCTGTTGGGGGAGGGGGTAGAGATATCGAGAGCAGTGAGCTGGGCCCGGGAAGAAAGGAAGGATGAGGGAGGGAGATCTTAAAGTGCTGGTTGTAATTTTCTCATCATCTTACTCCCTTTTTGCTTTTATTCCTACTTTCCTCTCTAAGTCGAGTACTGGAGTCTGTTTTGCCCAGAACCATAATTGGCAGAAAGCCCTCCCTGCCCTTGTCTTAATCCACAACAATATTGCTTATCTTTTTACTCCCATTTCGCTGGGGCCTCCAACATCTTAATGAGGATGGGGGTGAATGGGGGCACCGAGCAAGACTGTCGTGGTGCTGCTGTGCTAGCTGGGCCAAGCCATGACAAGCATGTACCACATGACTTTCTACGTACATAGCTAAAATAAAGATGTCAATTAATAATTTGCCTTTTTTTTAAAAAAAAAAACAAAACAATCCTCACAAGATAGCTGTAAGATTCCTGATGAAACTTATGAAGGTCTCTAAGAAGGAAAATGGTATCAGTACAGAAAACAGAGGAGATACTGTACTGAGTGAGTTCAAGGAATGGATATAAGTCAGTGTTGCAAAACGCAAGGTACCATTTACACATGAATTATTCTTGCTTTGATCTCTGTCTCATTAGAGAGGAATAACTGCAGCATAGAAATGGTTGAGTGGTGCATCAAGATGCTTGGTGTACTAGAGGGGCACAGGATGTCTGCTGACACATGGCTGTGCTGAAAGTGGGAGGAAAAGGGGATGATGTAGCTACCTGATGCATTGAAACTGGCATTTCCAGTAGTGACAGGGTACTAGAAATCTATTCAGTTCAATGAAACTGCATCTGAGGAGACAAAATTTTTCTCCTCAAATAAATCAGGGGCAGGGGTATACATTGGGAAGGAGAACTGTTTGAGCTAAATGATCATGCTAGTAGAGAACAGGGAGATTAAACAGGTTTCAGCAGTGATGGTCTGAACAAACAAGACTGCCAACTGGAGTATAAGGAGCCAAGAAAACTTCTCTTACAGATAGTGCAGTCAAAGAAAAGAATTGCCTGCTACACTGAGCTGTGGTATCACAGAACTAGACTCTGAAGATCTCTTGTAATTCCTAATTACTAGAGTAACTCATTCTAATTTTTCCAATCCTTTTTCCCACCCTTCTCCAAGAGTTCTCAGAGTTTTAAATGTCCAAATGAATTATGCAAGGGCATTTTGTTTTGTCACTTTGATTTTGACAGACTTCATTCTTACATCTTAGGCATAATTTTTCTTGCAAAATTATACTGACTATTCAAACACTCAAAGTAAAAATTTGATAGAAACTGGAAAAGGATAAATTAATCTGAACTGAATGTATAGTTTATATGTATTAAAACTCCAGTTACAGACTTTTTTTCATTTGTCCTTTTCAATAATTTTCAGGATACAGTACTTGAAATGATTGCAGAAACATTGAAAAGCATTTATCAGTCCAATAAAAAAAAAGCCAAAATCTTAACAAAATGAACAACAGAAAGTACATAACAAGAACATTAAATTCTTTGCTTTAGCAATCAGTTTTATTTCAAAACTATCTCATCCTTAGTGTCTACTGTGCCTCTTTAGTAGAAATGTTAGTGACTGGATCTCTCTCTGGCCTTTGCTGTTATAAGTGCTAAAGTTCTGTTCAAAGTACCTCTGAACAAGTTGTCATCCTTCATTGCACCTTCGGTCTTCAGCAAAGCTAAATCTGTCTTCAAAGTATGAAACATCAAATGATTCTTAGCATTTTCAGAAACAAACCTTAGTTTGATGCTCCCTGTGCCTTTTTCCCCATGACCTAAGCACTCCTGTGGTTCAGAGAAAAAGATTTCCTTCCTTTGGGAACTCCTGCCAAAGACTGGGAATACCGCAGGTTTTTATTTCTTACTCTGCAGAAGTAAAAGTCATAAAACTTCAAAGACCCTACAGCTAATTTTATTAAGGAAAATGACATCACTCAGCAGTCCTGAAATTCCAGTTCAGTGCACATAGGAAGAAAAAAAAAAAAAGTTAAAGAAATCCAATAAAAACTCTCTCAAAGTATTTTAGTTAAGTTTCAAATCTGAGATACCATAAAAAGTAAAGCTTTTCTAAAAGGCTGTAATCTGTCTACATAGAAAACGCTGGGGCTTCTCTTACCTATCTTTGTTAGACTTATAGGAAATTTCAGTAGTAGAGATGAAAAATGCAATTAAATTTTTCACATAAAATACCTGTATATCTCTGCACATACTTGAGTTGTTATGCTTATATGCTGGCACATAACTACACATCACTGCAAACTACCAGCTGAATCATTTATTACACAATCACTAAACCACTAAAAGATTTCTTTTGAGTTACATGAGGCCCTTCATCTAGCAGATGAGCTCAGTGCAATCATTAAGGGTCACACACAATTTGCTTGAGTCTTTGACCCAGTGATATTGTCTGACAGTACACTCACTGAAATTCACACTTCACTACTTGTTGATTGTTTACAATGTTTTAGTTTATATGTTTCCTTTATTGTTCAGAAAATTTTCCTGCAAATTCCTATTTTTGTTCACAGACTTGATTTGGTTTATGTGCCTAATGTAGCGTTGATACTTTCTCCTAATTTTTACCAGTAATGTCTATTTATTACTTGGCCCTTTTTGGCTTTTGTCAGGTTTCTGTACACACTTCTATGAAGTAGTAACCCTGAGTTGCTAGGTTTCCTTCAAGACAAGTAGCCCAAAACATTGGTGGTAGGAACCATAGCACTGTTCTCAGGAAAAGCTATGCCATTATGCATACATAAATACCATTATGCAGACTTTTATTTTAGTTAACTTTAAAATCAAATGCTGTTAATGCAATTTTCTTTATCTTTCCATTTTTTCCTTATTCTCTTAAGTGTTAGGAAGATTTTTCTGTTGAGTCATAAAACTTTATTTTCATTTTGTCATTCCTGCCTTGCAATATGTAAGTAATGCTTTCTTTTTTTGGATTAAGAGCTTTGATGGCAACGCTGTTTTCCAGAGCTCTTGTCACCCTCCATCATGCCTGCTCTTGTTATTGCTCCTGCAATCTGCCAGGTTATCAGCTGCATCAAACCAAATCCTTGGTTAGCCAAATTCAACCTGGACCAAAAAACTCTCTTTAAATACTGGTATTTCCTTCTCCCTCCTTTTTTCTCTGTGTATGCTTATGCCTTTAAGTTGGCCTCAGTCCACAGGGGAATCCAGCAAACATCTGAATGAAGGGGATAGTGAGGTGTAACAGCTTGCCAAGACACGAACTCCTTAAATCATATTGTTTCCACAAACCCTGCATCTTCAAATTGAGGCTCCTGTCTTTTAGAGATGCTGCTTACAAGATTTGATTTTTCCAGAGAGTTGCTTCCAAAGAAAATTTCATTGCTTATAAACAGTCATCTGAAAAGTATAGTGATGTGTCTGCATTAACCCTTGCTCAGAGAAAGCCTCAGCAGCTCTTATTTCTAAACTTCTGCTGGTACAGGCGCAGTTCATTCATGCTGCACTTTAGTTAGCTGTAAATGTTGCTTTAACTTGTTTAAGCGGATTTAAACTGAGAGGTTGTATAAATCCACTGCTTTCCAGTTCACACTAAGTGCAGATCAGACTCTTATTTCTCTTACAGACTTTCAAATATAGTGTGCAGTTTTAATTTTAAATTAGTTGGGAGAAGATGGTTGTGTAAAGTAATTTCCTTGTTTTATATGGAGCAGCTAAGAACTCAGATTGTAGTAAGTGATGCAGTAGACACTTGTCTGATAACAAG
The DNA here is from genome assembly GCF_028858725.1 of Colius striatus. Lineage (NCBI taxonomy): Eukaryota > Metazoa > Chordata > Aves > Coliiformes > Coliidae > Colius > Colius striatus. The sequence goes on along the minus strand of NC_084761.1, from coordinate 68,377,307 downwards.
GTCCAATTTGCATATATTGATCTGTTCAAATGTCCAGGAGCTTTGTATTTTACTCCATATTCTGACAGCTGTTGCTTAAGGCTTTGCAGATGAAGCAGCAAAGACTGGCTACCTAGAAAAGTTTTCCCTCATATGAAGACTGAACAACAGTTCAAGCCTTCTGTGACCATTCTAAGGTGAATAAATAAAACAATTTTAGCAGCAGCTTAGTTCCTCTAGATCTGCTCCTAGTTCAGTTTTTTTGCTGAGATCTCCAGAGGTTTTCAGCCAATTATTTACATTCAGGATATGCTATTTCTGCCTCAAGTCCATTGCTGCTTATCCCGAATAGTTGCTGAATTCTGTTTTTTCCTGAAAGTTGCAAGGATTTAAATATAATCTACAGAAGCTGTAGATGATGCCCAGAAATCATATTGTGTTTATAACTGCGGAGAGAAAAAGTACATTGTCAGGCCATGTGAAGTTTACAGCAGTCCTGCTGACACAAAGTAGGGAACATTAAGGGTGGTCATCTTTTGTGCTAAGAACACTTTACATTTTTCTAGCAATCTAATTTTGTTTAATGTCTTTCTTTCATCTGAAGTTGCATTACTTGAGGTGAGAAGCAGGCATTAGAGAAATTCATACATGATCGGCTTCCTTCTTGAAATGCCTGCACCCCAATGCATGTAGCATGGGGAATAAACAGGACAAGCCCTTGCCTATGTACGGCCAAGAGGTTATGATCTGATGGCTATTTCAGAAACGTGTTGGGACAGCTCACATGACTCGAATGTGGTCATGAATGGCTATGCCCTTTTTAGGAAAGATACACCAGCCAAGAGAGGTGGTGGAGATGCTCTTTATGTGAAAGAGCAGGTGGAATGTACTGAATTCTGTCCAGGTGAGGATGAAGGTCAAGTTGGGAGTTTGTGAGATAGAATTAAGGGGCAGACTGGCATGTGTGACACTGTTGTGGGTGTCTATTATAGGCCACCTGATCAGGATGGGGAAAGTTGATGAGGCCTTCTACAGGCAGCTGGGAGCAGCCTCAAAATCACAGGTCCTGGTTCTCATGGAGGATTTCAACTACCCAGACATCTGCTGGAAGGCCTACACACCTAGCCACTTACAGTTCAGGAGGTTCCTTCAGTGCATTGGTGATAACTTCTTGATGCAAATAGTGGATGTGTCAACTAGGAGAGGAACATGATTGGATCTTGTACTCATGAACAAGCAGGGTCTGGTTGAAGCAGTAAAGGTTGAGGGCAGCCTTGGCTGCAGCACCACAAGATGGTGGAGTTCAAGATCTTCTGTGGTACGAACAGAATACTAAGCAGGATCACAACCCTGGACTTTAGAAGGGCCAACTTTGGCCTTCTCAAGCAATTGCTAGGGGACATCTTGTGTGACAGGGTATTAGAGGACAGAGGGGCCCAAGATAGTTAGTCTCTGTCCAAAGATCACTTTTTCCAGGCTCAGGATCAGAGCATCCCAATGGGTAGGAAATCAAGCAAAGGAGCCAGGAGACATGGCATGGTTAAACGGGGAACTGTTGGACAAACTCAAGTGGAAGAAGAGAGTCTACAGATCATGGAAGGAAGGGATGGCCACTTGGGATGAATATAAGTCTGTTGTCAGAGGATGTAGAGAGGTAACTAGGAAAGATAAAGCTTCATTAGAGTTGTGCTTTGCAGGGGAGGTCGAAGACAACAAAAAGAACTTCTTCAAGTACATTGCAGATAAAACTCATGCTAGAGGAAATGTAGGCCCATTCTTGAATGAGGTGGGTGCCCTGGTGACAGAGGATACAGAGAATGCAGAGTTACTGAATGCCTTCTTTGCCTCTGTCTATACCGCTGGTGACTATCCTGAGGAGCCCCAGACTACACAGGAAGTCAGATTAAAAGAGGATTTTTGTTTAGTTGATGAGAACTGGGTTAAAGATCAGTTGAGCAGTCTGGATGTACATAAATCCATGGGCCCTGATGGGATGCACCAACAGGTGATGAGAGAGTTGGCAGAAGTCATTGCTAAACCACTCTCCATCATCTTCAGTAAGTCATCGAGAACAGGAGAGGTGCCTGAGGACAAGAGGAAAGCAAATGTCAGTCCAGTCTTCAAAGAGTAAGAAGGAGGAGCTGGGTAACTACAGACCAGTCAGCCTCACCTCTATCCCTGGAAAGGTGATGGAATGACTTACCCTGGGTGCTGTCTCCAGGCATTTAAAGGGCAAGAGGGTCAGTAGCAGCCATCAACATGATTTTACCAAGGGGAAGTCATGTTTGACCTACCTGATAGCCTTTTATGAAGATGTAACCAGATGAATAGATGGTGGTAGTGCAGTGGATGTGGTTTATCTTGATTTCAGTAAAGCTACTGAAACCGTCTCCCACCGCATCCTCACAGAAAAACTGAGAAAGTGTGGGCTGGATGATCAGGTAGTGAGGTGGATTGTGAACTGGTTGAAGGGAAGAAGGCAGAGTGGTGATCAATGGGGCAGGGTTAGTTGGAGGCCTGTATCTAGTGGAGTCCTGCAGGGGTCGGCGCTGGGATGAGTACTGCTCAATCTATTCATTAATGACCTTGATGAGGGAATAGAGGGCACTTTTGCAAGTTTGCTGATGATACTAAACTGGGGGGAGTGGCTGACACACCAGAGGGCTGTGCTGCTATTCAATGAGACCTGGAGAGGCTGGAGGGTTGGGCAAGGAGGAATCTAATGAAATTCAACAAGGGCAAGTGTAGAGTCTTCTATCTGGGAAAGAATAACCCCATGTACCAGTATAGGTTGGGGAATGAACTCTCAGAGGGAGTTGTGTAGGGGAAAGGGACCTGGGGGTCTTGGTGGGCAGCACCTGTGTATATATCACTGTTCAGAAGGCTCCGAGCCAGAAGTAAAGTAGTATTTCCCTGAAAATTAGCTTGCATGAATTAGAAAAAAAATTAATATGGACAATAAAACTGATTTATAAACAGTGTCATTTTCCCTTCTAAATTATAACACCAGTTAGCTGTACATAAAATGACTATTACTCTGGTAAGTATTTTTGAGGAGAAAAAAAAATGAAACATTTTACGAACAAAAGTGAAGCATACTGAGGATGTATTTTTGAGCTTAGAGTTTAGCATTATGAGTCATCTTGTTCAGAAATGGTAAAGGTAAAGATTTTTTAAGAATAAATCAGTCATTATTTAATTGATTTATTAAACTATTAAAGAATACATGGCCAGTTAAGAAATCAGTATACTGTGAACAGTATAATTTCTGATTTAATGTCATGGATTATTTGGTGAATCAGAAGTTTTGCTGCTGGTCATATTAAGGTGCATATTTAAGAGCTGAAAATAGTACTGATGCATATCATAAAAAGAATAAAGCTTAATTGTCCTTTAAAAAGGTGTTGTAAAATATTTAAAAGTATTCTATTTTAAAAGTGTAGATATAATCATAGTGACCATAATTCCCTTTCTACAAGGCAAATGAGTTTTTTTCTTTTTTGGGAGATGAATGGAGGAGAAGGGAGGAGGAAGAAGGAAGCCTGATCAGAGCTTTTCTGTAATTAAATTCTTAACAATGACAACTAGCAGTCCCAAATACACTCTTTCACCAAACCTTCAGTAGTAGGGATACAGTTTAGCAACCTCACCGGCATTTAAAAGTGTTACCAAATAAAGATTTTTTTTTTTTAAATCTCTATTCTCAAGAATTAGTTGCCTATTTTTTCTTAATTTCTATAATGCTTGGTACAGAGGAACACCAAGAACTGCTTAAACATTATTACAAACACTACTAGAAATAAGGACATTCTATAGTTTTCTATTTATGTTTCTTCACAGAGAAAATAAAAAGTATACTTATTTCACTCATATCACTTGCAAACACAGCACACGCTCACTTATTATCTGGGTTATGGGAAGCATTTGAGTTTCTTCATGTGATCAGTTATCAGTTTCTAATGCTTTCTATGGGACTACTGTTTCCAGTTTTATGGAAATGCAAGAAACTAGTTTTGTCATTTTATCATTACTCCTGAGACTCAGATATTTGCCCAGTTAGAAATTTAGAAACTTAAGCCAGATCATTGACATGGATTCTACACAAAAGTTCAAGGTATGTGTGGTGGTTTGACCTTGGCTGGGCACCAAGTGCCCACCAAGACACTTTATCACCCCCCCTCCTCAGCAAGCCAGGGAGGGGAGAAAATAAGATGGAAGCCTTGTGGGTTGAGATAAAAGCAGTTTATTAAGGAAATAAAGATTTAATCAAGAAATAGCAAAGCCATGTATGTAAGAAGCAAAGCAAATAACGATGTGACTCTACTTCTTATCAGCAGCAATGTCCAGCCACTTCCCAAGAAGCAGGGCTGCAGTGCACGTAATGGTTGTTTTAGAAGGCAAATGTAAATGACAGATGCCTACCCCCTTCTGCTTCTCTCCTTGAATTTATATTGCAGAGCTGACATCATATAGTTTGGAATATCTCTTTCATCAGACTGGGTCAGCTGTCCCAGCCATGTCTCCTCCCAGGATCCTGCCCACCCACAGATAGTGGTGAACGTGGGGGAAGAAATGCTGGAGGGACAGCCTCGATACTGTGTGAGTAGTAGCCAAAACACTGATGTGCTATCAATACATGTCTCTAGTTACCAAGAGAAGGCACAGCCCTGTATGGGCTGCTGTGAAAAATTAGCACTATCTCAGACCCAATACAGTAAGACTGTGCTAACGGATGCTATGTGCAATAGTAAAAAACACCCAAAACAATGGAGGACAAGCCTCACAAGAAGTAGTGCAAGTGCAGCAGTGACCTGACCGGAGCTGGCTTTGGTGCCCAATAACTCCATGAAACACACTACCTCTCCTATCCTGAGTGACCACTATAACAGACACTAAGCCATGAAGTAAATGAACTGAGTGGATATTTTATGGGAGTGGTCCACAGACTAAGGGAATGATATTGATATCAATCAAAAGAGAGGAAGGGGATTCATGTTTAATGACAACATATTAGATAGTACAGGACCTGAACATGACTTAAATGTTGTGGAATAAGGGAAGGAGATTGTACTGGTTGTAGCTGGGATAGAGTGATTTTTCTTCATAGTTTCTGGTATGATGCTGTGTTTTTGTTTTGTGACCAAAACACTTTTGATAACACAGGGATGTTTTGTCTATTGTTGAACAGCACTTGTAAGGCATCAAGGCCTTTTCTTCTTCTAATGTTTCCCTGTCAGAGAGGAGGCTGGGAGTGCACAAGAAGTTGAACCCAAGTGGCAAAAGGGATATTCATACCAAATGACACTGTGCTCATCAATAAAAGCTGAGGGAAGAAAGAAGTTTGGCAGTTATGGCATCTGTCTTCCCAAATCACTGCTAAGCGTGATGAAGCACTGCTTTCCTTGAAATGGATAAACATTTGCCTGCTAACGGAAAGTAGTGAACGAATTCCTTATTTTGCTTTTCTCACACATACAGTTTTTGCTTTACTTATTAAACTGTCTCTATCTCAGCCCACGAGTTTTCTCACTTTCACCCTTCCAATTCTCTCTTCCACCCCACTGAGGTGAGGATGAACAAGCAGTTGTGTACTGCTGAGCAACCAACCGGGGTCAACCCAAAACACCACAGTTAGTGAAACCATGACAACAGCAGCTTAGAATAGGAACAGAACTGTGGAAGGTTTAAAAGAAAAAACAAACCAAAAGTAGTATTTCATTTTTTAATAATTTAGTCAACCATTTAAAGTAGAAAAGAAGTTGTATTATACACTCAGTTCAAAATTACATATTTGATACAATTAGATACCTGGAGAATGGTGTTACTAGGGTAGTTGACATAAAGCAGTCACAATTTGCTTTGGCAAGATCTTATATATGAAACATTTTTGGTAGTACCTAATGGGCATCGACATCCTGACCTCAAATGTGGAGATATTTGTGTTCAAGTCTTGCCATTAAAAACTGTAGTCTGTGAAAAGCTTTGTGGAAAGGCATTTTGACAACACAGAGTTTCAACACAATTTCACCCTATCTGCTATCCTGCAAGATTTAAGGGAGGTTGTCTGCAAGTGGATATTAGTAGACAACATTCAAGGCTCTGATTTACAGCACCTGCTACTTGATACTACATGTTTGCACTAAAAATGAGCATTAGTTGCTCACAAGCTTACCTAGCTTTTTAAGTTTCCCTATCCTGGATGTATGAGCCATGTAGATTCTTTGTCTATACATCTCCAACACAGAAGTGCAATAGACACTCAGGTTGAAAGGCTCATGTCTGGATGCAATGGCTCAGTTTGGCTTTTTGTTTTCTTTACTGTTTGTTTGTATACTTCACCTAGACATGAGCTAACACCCTGTGGCCTTAGTACTCTAGATGTCCATTGCTCAGATGAGTTATTTAATTCATGTTATGTCATGTGTTTGCCTTCAGTGTATATTCAGAGTATACAGGCTGGGAACTAATAATGGTTTAGCTAGATGAACTATAAATTCACTCCTAAACTAGTTGAAATTAACTTCAGATAAATCTTAAAAGGGTTATCATTGTTATATTTGGAGATGTCAGCTAAATAAACCTTTTCTCTTTAGTACGGGTTGTACTAGAAAATTAGTAAAGTGGTATGAACAGTAAACCATTAAAAACACTACTTTCTCTCTCTGTGATCTTTGTAAGAAAGATGGATAGTTTTCTTTTTATCATGAGCCAATTCCTCCATAGTACCATAAAAAAGGAGCTCTACGAAAACTTGCTCAATTACATACCAAGTATTTTTTTTATTAGGCTGAAATTATAAACTATTATTTGTATTACATCTTCACAAAGGGAAAATTAAATACAGTACTAAAGGCTGGGCAGCATGAACACTGCATTAAACTTTTTGCTCTGAAGCAAAAGCTGCATCTTTTAGGTGTCTTTGGAAACAGTTAATGGAAGTGAGATTTCTTTTTAACTGATTCAGTTGTATTTCAGTTATGCCTTTTTGGAATGTGCATTCAATGAAGTCAGTACATTGGTTTTAGAGGAGGAAATAAAGCACCAGTGATTCCCATTCTGACTCTTATAAAAAGCCAATGATTGAACCATGACAGTCTGTGTGATTTGTTTCACAGGCAAAGATGTACAGTCCTGAGTCAGCAGTATCTTTGTTAATGTAGAAATCATAGAATTATATAATGGTAGGGGTTGGAAAGGACCTCTAAATATATCTAGTCCAAGCTCCTGCTCAAGCAGCTCTGCCTAGATCAATAAGGGATATACAACTTTACAGTGAAGTCTTGACAATTCAGAAAATATTAGATAAATCTTGCTAGGACCCTATCACACTCACTGATAATTGAAGTGATCACTGTGATGGTTCTTTAAGAGCTACAACTCCTTTGCCATTGGCAAGTACCTTCAAAGAAGCTGCTAATTCAGGAAGGAGGGTTTTCTTACAAGACAGATGCATATTACCTCACAAGGGGCCACACTGCACCCAGGAATTATGCAGGTGTATGCAGAAAGAGACGAATCAACTCTTTCTCTTCATCCAGAGCCTGGGAGGCTTACATAAAGAAATTGCATAATTACAGCCTTTGGACTTGGTGGAGCACAGGGATTTCTCCTTCACTACACTTCTAGGAGTGTAAGACTGCCCCAAAAGGGAAGTGGGAGAAGAAGAATGCTTCTTCTAAGCCATGTATGTCAACTTGAAATATGTTGAGGAAAGAACATTGGTGACACACTTTGGAGATCAATTACCCAAGCAGTATTCAAGTGCCTTGGCTTTATGGCTAAATATAATTAAGAAGGTACCTTATATGCAAATTATCAAAACATACTTGATTTATTCATTTGCCCTTGAGGTAATACTGAGAAAAAACCCTAAGTTAATAGTAATTACCTCCAGAAACAAACTAAGCAATGTCTCAGATTATTCCCAAGAGCGAATTCCCTGCATCAGTTTCTGAACTGTGAAGTCTTTAAGCTTCGTCATTAACATGCAATTTAGATATTGATTATGAGCCCTTTAATTCTGTTCATAGAGTTGCTCATCAAAATCAATCTCTGAAGCTTTTGTAGTTGAGAAGTTCTGGACCTCACTACACAGATACAGGAATAATTTTTTATTGTGCGTACTTTTAAGTAATTTCTCTAAAAAGTGTCTGCTTGTTTCAAAAGAGATTAAAAGAAACTTAATTCATATCCAGACATTATGTAGAATACAGTCATAGAATCATAGACTGGTAGGGGTTGGTAGGGAACTTTAGAGATCATCTAGTCCAACCCCCCTGGAGAAGCAGGTTCACCTAGATCAGGCTGCACAGGAATGCATCCAGGTGTCCAATCCTAATGAGGAACACCAAAGTCTTACATTCATGTTTTGTTTTGGAGATACCAATGCTGCATTTTTTTTTCATTTTCTTTTTCTGTATAGGACTTGTTCTTAACTTGACCATTACCAGTTCTATTCCTCATTCAGGATTACTCTGATGTAGCAATAAATAGTTGCCAAAATTTCCTTTTGATATCCCAAGATTTAAACTCCATTATAACAACTAGCAACCTATTATTATGTGCCTGGAAGTTTCAACTTTAAATCAGACAAATTTATAAATGAAAGAGCCTTTTGTAGGTAGTAGGACTTATTACCACTTTTTAGATTTGGTCACAGAGAAAAATATCATCATAATAATTTTGACTTCTGCTATTTTATTTCATTCATTCTTTGCAAAAAACTTTTCCATTCTTGGAATTAATTATCAGTATTTAAGGAAACATGTAAATAGGATGAAAATTGTTTTGCAAAAATCACAATCGAAATTAAATCTTCAGTTTTCTTATGGTTGGCAAATATTTCCAGATATTCTTTTCTTTGCTAATATTATAGAATAATATAAGGTAAGATATCCAGTTAAGGTTTTATTGTCTACTCAAAAGAGGAGCTTGTAAAGAATGTTGATTTTCATCTTGTTTCCATGACTAAATTACCAAAGTAATTGGGTACGTTCTTACATTTTGATACATAAATGACAACCAGGGGGCAAAAGAACAGCACAGAGTTTATCTAAGGAAGAAGAATTACTGAATTTAATTTCTAGCCTTTAATCCAAAGTTTTGGATAGTTTTGACTGATTACTATCAATTAGTTTGGCATAGCATTATGTGGTGGGAGAGTACATAACATGGTGAGTTAGGTGGGAGCCAGGCTTTGCTGATGCCAGCCTCCTGATGCAAAAGGCATGTGCATTGCAGTATAATCACTCATGAGCTGTTAAGCATTTCTGGGCTCTCGACTAGCTGCATGAAGTTCCTTTTGAAAGGAACCCATCCCTTTACTTGTGCTAGATTCTTCTGTTGAAAAAAGTAATTAATGCTTTAGCAGGTGGTATCTGCATAAAGAATATGAGCAATTATTTTGCTAAACAACATAATATGTGTGGTGAAAAGTCATCTACTGCTTATCTGCTTGCTAACTGGATGAAGGATACAAGTGACACTCTCTTGTCATAGTGGGCTACTCGGACTTGGATTTTGTCCTCACTATATCACGACTCTAACTCAATTTATATACCATGGTTTTGAGTTGACTGTATTGCATGAGTTAAGTAGCTTTGAGATAGTATTCTACTCAGACTTCTTATTGCAGAGTTCAACACTCAAGTAGATGCACATTATTGGTATCTACTGATGAAACTACTTATCAGCATCTACCTTGAAACACACTAGTGAATGCAGTTCTGATACTTAATAGGGGCTTTGGGGAAGGTATTTTTTACTTATGTTTAAGACCAGAATGGAGCATTAGATTATCTACTCTGACCTTAGGTATGGTATCTGACATTGAATTTCAGATGCTAACACCTTATTTTATATAAAAACATTTGGTCTTGTACCAAAGATCAACAGTAAGATTCAGTCTCTTTTCCTCACTTTGAATCAGTGCATGTCCTCTTTCTACCTTGATTACATAAGTCTATTATTATTGTTTATTAAAGCCTTTCTTTGCTGAGGTAGAAAGACCTTTAATGCCAGATATTTGCTTCTCAAGGAAATACTTTTACACTGTGTCAAGTCACTTTCCAATCTTCTTTTCAGTATGCTAACAGAGTAAGTTTTAAGTCTCTTCCTCAAAGACATTTTCTCAGTAGTCAGTGATTTTTGGTTCTTTTCTCTGCCTTCTCCAATTTGTTAAATGTGAACAGCTGTAGAATATGTAGTATTCCAATACTGTAGTCAGCAGTATCACCCTGAGAGATAAAAGTTCCCCCCTTCTTTGTTTACAGACAGGGACCAGGCTACACTTAGTTTGCTGTGAACTGGTTTTCTCTTGGAAATCATTTTCAGGATTACTCCCCTGTCCATGAACAAGAATAACAATTCTTGTTTACAGATATCTATATATTTTTAATGTCTTCAGCCTACTATGTGATCTAAGTGATTGAACGAGACTTTTTTGTTATTATCACCATTCTCCAGGTTTTGTCAGCAGTGTGTCTAAGGACTCTTTTTTCCTAGAGCAGTAATAAAAGTGTTTAATAGTAGCATTCAGCTGCTCACTGCAGAGCCTTGCTAGAAGCATCCTGGTTTGACGTTTCTTTATTAACAGTCATTCTGATATACAGTAAGTAGCTGTTCTAGAGCTATTTAATTGAAGATAATTAAAGTTAATTTGTTAAAAACATGTTGTATGTAAAAAAAAAAAAAGTCAAAAGAGCAAGTTTAATAGATGTGTAGTTACCTTTATTCACCGAAACTGTAATCTCATCAAAAGCTGAATATAATCCATGGGTATACCTTCTATCCCAAATAATTAAAAAAAAAATCTAAAGATTCTGATGAATTTTAAAACAGCTGTCATTGCCACCTGTCCCAATTTTACTAGGATACTTACAATTTTATGGTTGTCAGGCCAATGTTTTAGTGTTGAGTTTTGCAACAAAAATTGCTTACTTTTTCTTCTTTTATACTCCCTCATCTACAACTTCTGAGCATAACAATAGCACACAACAGTGCTTTGCTTCTTTATATCACAGAATCATAGAATGGTAGGGGTTGGAAGGGACCTCTAAAGATCCCTCTAAAGGACTAGTCCAACCCTCCGCATTAAATCAGGTCCACCTAGATCAAGTCACACAGGAATGTGTCCAGGCGGGTTTTGAAAACCTCCAGCGGAGATTCCACACCCTCCCTGGGTAGCCTGTGCCAGGGCTCCCTCACCTGAACAGTAAAATAGCTTTTCCTAACATACTTTTTGTGTTCCAGCTTATCATGGTTTAGGCCCATCCAGGTTCAAAAGACCACAATTACACTTAAGTACCACAGACTTGTGAACTCCCAAAAGACAGGGATGGCTTAATTGCTGCTTATAGTCCCAGACAAAATAGACAAGGCTACTCAGCTCGGAGAAGAAAATGAAGCTTAATTTAATCTGCCTCCAACTAAAACTTAACAAACAGAAATATCCAAAGGAAAAATAATACAGAGTAGGGCAAATGATGAAAGTGCAACTAGCTCTTCAAGATCACCTTTCCCCTACTCCTTCTCTCTTCCCAAGCTCAGAGCTCTGAGCCCAGTACCATTACCTCCTCCCCCCATAAGCAGTGTTGGAGGCAGGGAATGGGGGATGCATTCAGTCCTTTCCTGATGTCTCTCACTGCTTATCGCACTCTGAGGAGAAGTGCTCCTCGCCAGTCCTCCCTTGCTCCAGCTCAGGGTCTCCCACACACCAGGCAGCCCTGCACAGGCCGCTCTGACAGAGCACTGCAACCCCAGTTCATCTTTTCTGGGCTGGGGTCTAAACTGCTCTCTCCCTCTGACTTGGAGTCTCTAGCTCTCAACCCCTCTGTCACGGGGTCTCTACTTTGTATCATAGGCTGCAAGGATGTCTCTGGTCCAGCATCACTCCTTCTGTCTTTTCCTGCATGTGGAGTTCATGTCGTCACGTCCATCTTGCCTTTTCTTCCATCTCTCTCCATGCACTTCAAATTCCTGTCCTTAAAGAGTGATCATAGAGGTGCCAAATTGGCCTGACCGGGCTGGAGGTGCCAGGGGAAAGTCTGAGAACTTCCCCCTAATACCAAGAATAAGCAGCTCCTTGCAAAAACATGACACAGCTTCTTTCCATTATCGCTTGTCCTGTCACTAGATAGAACAAAGTGAAGCTCCAACCTCCTGACACCCACCATTTAGATAGTTGTAAATATTAATGAGATTCCCCCCACAGTCTTCTCTTTTCTCGACTAAACAGCCACAGTTCCTGCAGCCTTTCCTCATAAGGAAGATGCTCCAGTCCCCTGATCATCTTGGTGGCCCTGTGCTGGACTCTCTCCAGCAGTTCCCTGTCCCTCTTGAGCTGGGGAGCCCAGAACTGGACACAAGACTCCAGATGAGGCCTCACCAGGGCAGACTAGAGGGGGAGCAGAACCTCCCTGAACCTGCTGGCTACTCTCATCTTGATGCATCCCAGGATGCCATTGGCCTTCTGGGCCATGAGGGCATATTGCTGGCTCATGTTTAGTTTGCTGTCAACGAGGACACCCAGATCTCTGCAGAGCTACTCTCCAGCAGATCAATCCCCAGCCTGTACTGGTATATGGGGTTGTTCCCTCCCAGATGCAGGACTCTGCACTTGTCCTTGTTGAACCTCATGAGGTTCCTCTCTGCCCAACTCTCAAGCCAGTTGAGATCCTGCTGAATGTCAGCACAGCCTTCTGGGGAATCAGCCAGTGCTCCCAGTTTGGTGTCATCAGCCAACTTGCTGAGGGTACACTCTGTCCCCTCATCCAGGTCATTGACGAAGATGTTGAACAAGACTGTGGGCTGATCCCTGTGGAACTCCACTGGCCACAGGCCTCCAAATTGATTCTGTGCCATTCATCATCACTCTCTGGGTTCTGCACTCAGCCAGCTCTCGATCCACCTCACTGTCCACTCATCCAAGCCACACTGCCTGATCTTCCTGAGGAGGATGCTATGGGAGACAGTGTCACAAGCCTTGCTGAAGTCAAGGCAGAGGACATCTGCTGCTCTCCCCTCACCTAGCCAGCCAGTTATGCACTCATAGAAGGATATCAATTTAATCAAACAGGATTTCCCCTTTGTGAATCCATGCTGACATCCCCTGACAACCATCTTTTCCTTCATATGTTTATTAACATTTAGGATGAGTTGTTCCATCATCTTTAGCATACTTCAGCCTTCTCTGCATCCTCTGTCACTAGGGCACCCTCTGTGTTCAGCAGTGGGCCCACATTCCCCCTAATCTTCCTTTTGCTGCTGATGTACTTGAAGAAGCTCTTCGTATTTTCCTTAACTTTTCTGGCCAGATCTCTTTCTAGAAGGGCTTTAGCCTTCCTGGTTGCACCTCTGTATGCTCTGGCAAGTTTCCTGTACTCTTCCCAAGAAATCAGGCCTTTTTTCCACCTCTCATAGATGGATGCTTTCTCCCTGAGTTGTCCTAGCAGATCTTAGTTCATCCACAGAGGCCTCCTGCCTCCTTTTCCTGCTTTTCTACTTGTGGTGATACACAGATCTTGGGCTTAGAGGAAGTGGAGTTTGAAGATCATAGAATCATAGAATGGTAGGGGTTGGAAGGGACCTTTCGAGATCATCTAGTCCAATCCCCCTGCAGAAGCAGGTTCACCTAGATCAGGTCGCATAGGAATGTGTCCAGGTGGGTTTTGAAGACCTCCAAGGAAGGAGACTCCACATCCTCCCTGGGCAGCCTGTGCCAGGGCTCCCTCACTCTCACAGTGTTTTTTTCTTATATTTAAATGGAACTTTTGTGCTCCAGCTTCATCCCATTACCCCTTGTCCTGTTGCTAGACACAATAGAAAAAAAAGATGCCCCAACCTCCTGACACCCACCATTTAGATATTTGTAAATATTAATGAGATTCCCTCCTCAGTCTCCTCTTCTCTAAACAGCCCCAGTTCCCACAGCCTTCTACCATCTAGGATCCTATCCCATGAGATTCCTCCAAGCAGGTCTTGGAAGAGGCCAAAGTCAACTCACCTGAAGTCCAGGGTCACAATCTTGCTTGGTGTCCTGCTTCTTCTACACAGGATCTTGAACTCTTATCATCTCATGGTCACTGCAGCTCAGGCTGCCTCCAACCAGACTCTCTTTATTTTCCAGTAAAAAGTCCAGCAGCACACCCCTCCTTGTTGGTTCCTCGACTACTTGTGACAGGAAGTTTTCATCAACATTCTGTAGGAACCTCCTGGACTGTGTGTGCTTGGCTGTGTGGCTTTGCTAACAAATATTAGGGTGGTTGAAGTCCCTCATGAGGACCAGGGATTGTGATTGTGAGGCAGTTCTCAGCTGTTTGTAGAAGGCATCATCTACTTCCTCATCCTGATCAGGTGGCCTGTAAAAAACTCCCACAACAGCATCACCTACATTACCCTTCCCCTTAATTTTCACCCACAAACATTCAACCCACCCCTCACCCCCCTTCATATTTGAACCACACGAAGAATTAGTGGGAGTCACTGTTAGTCCCATATCATTGGAAATCCCCCAGAAGCACCTGTCCAAATCAGATGGCCAGGGAGCAATTGACAAATATCAACAATTTATCAACATGCTACTTCTCTTGAATGTAATGCTATCATGAAATAGCTTGAGATACTTGTACTGTGAGTCCTATAACAAGTAGGAGAGGATAAACTGTTCATGGCAGATCTGCCAGAGACCTTGATTTGGCAGAAGAAAGCAGTTCTGCATAATATCTATGAGAGCAGTGGAGATAAAGCAGCAGAAATGGCCCTTTCCTAAAGAGCAGCATCAGGGCTCAAGTTACACCACCACTAGAATGCAGACTGTCCTACACATTAGATCAAAATGAATTGACTATAGCTCTGCATGTTGGTAATGGACATGAAGTTAATCTGTGTTGTGTAGTTGTTGCACTAAATTTATGCTAGGTGGCATAAGGTGTCACTCTATTTGCACTCTGAAGTGTCACCAAAAGCCAGAATAACAATTCATTCTTCCTGTAATTTTTACTAACTGGTCTCCTTTAAAAAAAGAGTTGGCAAAATGTCTCTGTGGTTGGCTGATCTTACTGGGAAGTGGCAGTAGTCATCAGCTGAAACATAACACCTACCAGAGAACAAAAAGTAAGTCACAAAAATAAAAAGAAATTATCATAGTTCCATTGAAACTAAAAAGTCTGTTAAAGCAGTTTTGGCCATCACATTATCTGTTAGTAGCAATTTCAATAAAAGGCCCAGATAATACCAAACAAAATTTGTTGGACTCAATAACTTTAAAAGCCTTTTTCCAAACTCAACAATACTATGATTCTGTATTTGCAGAGGCCATAAAAGTTTGGCATTTTCCTTAGAACATCCTAAGACAGCTAAGTGATCTAGCAAAGCTAGACATAGCACACACCAACCAGCAGCTGAAAACTAAGCAAAAGTGAGGAAAAATTTCCAGAGTAGAAGTTTCACAGTAACTGCAAGCCTGATCTCAGAGGCATATGAGTTGGGAAATTCTGCTACATTTGTTGCAAACAGCTTAGTCAGTGTCATGTACAAATTACAATCTAAGACAAATGAGTTAAAATATTTTGTAATTTACAGTAAAAAAAAAATACCCCAACATGTAATTGCTCAACTTTAATCATTGATAAGAATGAAAAATAATAAGCACAGCAAATTTCTAAGTGGATTATACACAGCTAGTCAACGGAGATTACACTTACACAGGATTTTTTTTGTGTGTGTGTACAGCATTTTTATCATCTGAAAATGTTGACTTGGTACAGAAACAAGTATTGTCTGAGTTGCTGCTAGAGAGGAAAACACATATATATTCTGTTCTTGCATATCAATTTGACTTGTTCACGATCAGAATTTGTACTTCAAACTAACTTAGAAGTAATTTAAGACTAAAATAATCTTACTCTCTGATAAAGAGAAAAATTGCAACATTCAAATCTGGTAAAGCCTTTAAGGTCAGTATTTTACCTTGTTCCACAAACCAGAAAGCATGAAAACACTCTTAAAGGCTGTTTCTGAATCCGGCCATCCATCTGTGTGTACTGAACTAAGTCACTGCAGTAAGCAATATGTCAAAGTAACTTGTCAAGAATACTAAGATTTTAGGTACCCTCTTTCTTGCCTGAGTACTCAGCTGAATCTAAAAGTTTAGGCAGAAACTATATAGAGAGTCTTTCCAAGGCAACACACCCCAAGCAGGGGCTTTTTGTCTTCTTAACAATGAAAGAAATGAAAATACAGTAAGTAAGTATTATTGAGTAAGTGGAAGGATTTTCCAGGACAGGCAATGGGTGGCATATTGACTCTACCTTTCAGGAAGGGCATATGGGGAGGAAAAAAGGTGGGAGGAAGGTTAATTTGAACACTCAACAGGGCATAGCATGCAAAGTATGCACAGATTTAATTAAGCCAAGCCTATAAGCGGTGTATAAAAGACTGCAAACTCTGAAAAGACTCTGAGGTCTTCACTTACCTTATGTTAAGGGAATTAAGTAATTCTGCTGCTTTCTGTTATTGCCTGATAGCATATTCTGTGGCTGTTGGAGTAGAGCGTTATAACTGTAGCAGTTAACCTAGCAGTTAAATAGAAACAGGTGATCTCCATGGTGGAGGTTTAACAGCCAGCAACCTGAAACTTTTTCCAGACTCTTAGAAGACTGTCAGCAAAGGCTACAAGACATAATTTCCATAAGAACAAGACATCCATATCTACAAGTTCCATGAGTAATTCCCTATCACTTCTGTCAACTTAAAGATCAGAATTTAAATTTTGCAGATAGTGCTACAGTTGAAAAGTTGCAGGTATTATTCTGTTTCAGTGGTAATAAGGATAGAAATCTGAGTTAAATATACAGGCACACTTGTCTTGAAGGTTAGTTATCCATAGCAATGGAGGGAAAATAGATTGGCAAAGAGTACCATATCCTTAATTTGCACCATTCAGGTGTGACACCATCACAAATGCACTCTTCAGTTTAATGCAGGCATAATAATGATGGGGCTTCAAGAATTAATGGTTTGAGACTGACTGACCCAGAAGTGGAATAATGTGCAATATGCCTGTAACAGATATTATGTCAGCATAATTAAATTGGAAAATGTAATTAATCTAGCATCCCAAGTAAATCTGTGTGGATAATTTTAATGTACACCTGTCCAAAGGCTATCTAAGCCCACTAAACAGAGATGGTAAAGGGTTTGTCCTTTCCATTGTTTTAAAGGTTTTTGCAAGCTGCTATCAGTGGAAAACTAGGTATAAAGATTTCCTTTAAATATCCTTTCAGGATGCTGTGAATTCATCTGTGATAGGTATGATTCATCAAAATATTTGTGAAGAGAAAATGTTTCTGAGTTAGCCCAGACCATCATCAGAAATGTGTACTTGAAGTTTAGTGATCATGATACAGCAAGGCACTTAACTTGCATTGTCTGCAATCTAAACATAAGACTGAGATGAAGACTTTGAAATTTAAAGCTTTTAATTGTTTTTAATTTGAAGTGCCTTTCATTAGGAGTAAAAGGAACATTAAGTAAGTGTGTAAACTTCTTATAAGGACAAAAGAGTTGTTTTATGTAGGTAGTAATGGATAAACATGAAGTTTCATGTTTCACATCCACTTATGGTAGTGGCACGCTGTAAAAATTTGTGACTTTCATAATTTACCAAGGGAAGGTTTCCTAATTCATTTGCCAGTGTATAGAGATTATTTCATCCAATGTTTAACTTTCTAAGGGATTATATTTTAGTGGCCTGTTGGGAAAGGACCAGAATCATAGAATCATAGAATGGTAGAGGTTGGAAGGGACCTTTACAGATCATCTGGTCCATCAGAAGTTCATTACAATTATCTTTCAGATCCCATACATGTGGTAACTTTTCTATTGCTTCTGAATGGAAACCAGTATGTAATTACTGTCAGCTAAAATTTTAAAAAGCAGGTCAAATCAATATTTTTAAATAAAACTAGTGCAAGAAAGAGTATGATAGTTAAGTTTGGTATGTCTGATAATCACAAGAACGGTCTATTCCAAGCTTCTTATTCAGGAATGTATATACTAAAAGTCTACAGAGCAGAGGTAAGGATATGTAAATACTCTGTTCCATTGAAGCAGAAATCTGAGCTGAAGCACTCATTCTACAAGAATATACTTGTTAGTGATTTAGGGCAAGGCCCTTTCTGACCTGAATTCAGCTTTCTCGGTCTTTTCAGACTTCCCACACAGTTCAGCATATTGATTGGGTTTTTTGTTGGGTTTTTTGTTTATTTTTAATGTGATATAATTATACTATGAATACATAAAAATAAAACTTAGAAGGTGTATGTGAAATGATAACCAATGCAGTTCCACTGTTCTGTAGACAAAATAAACTTTGGCTGTCAGTTTCCACATGCCAGTACAAATTTTAGTTGCACTTGTATAATTTTCATTGTTCCATAGGACATCACTTAACATTTTATTTATGTGATCTGTTATTTGTACAAACATTCCAACTTGTCCTTAGTGGTTCTCACTGTATGGTAAAAAGATTACATCCTTCTTTGGCTTATGGGTCATTTGGGTTTGTACTCTCACATATGTATGTATGTGCATTTGTGTGTGGGGAACACAAGTAGTATCAGCCAAGGAGCCAAAGTGTGTGCTCAACTGTCACTATGATTTCTAAGGCAAACTCATTTTGCCTCTTTACAGTGGGACTCCATCTGCCTCTGGATAGAAGCATGCTTAAAGCTCAACTGATGAATAATTTGAGTGAGGCTTTGAAATGAATTTGTTTTACCTTGGACTTGCACCCAGTTGAATGTAAGGCAGGTCTGGTGTGAAGGGTACGTTCAGGCCTGTGCTTAGAAATGCAGTGCAATATATTCACTGCAGCTATAGTTTAGTAGTTTTACCCTGTACATTTGTCTTTATGGTTATTTTGGTTTTCATCTCCCTTTTTATATTATATTTTGTTCATAAAGATAAACTGGTGAGCTCTTCTGAAAGATAATCCCTTGTTAGCTTTGTAGCTTCTATGCTAATCTCTTGTTAGCTTTGCTGCTTGTATTCCTGGAGCTGATTTGCATTCCCTAATCCAGAGCTGAATCTCTTTGCTCTCAGTACTTATGTTTGTATTGATATGGGGTTTTAAAAAAATAATTAGCAGAAGAATCCTCCCCACAGAACTTAGCATAGATTGAAAACATTTTATATAAACTGACGTTTAAATGGTTTTCAAGCCAATCATGATTTTTTTTCTGATTTGTCTTTTCATCTGGGAACAGACAAACCATATGTTTATGATTTTTAAAATTAACTTTCAGCTCTAATTTTAGCATAACATTTTTGAGAACTTGCTTTAGTGCTTGTGAAGGGATTGTAGTGAAATTAGCTGCCCCTTCCTCTATGTGACTTTTACAGTTCTAGACACCAAACTGTAAGGTAAGCAGGACTGGACTTATGAGAATCTTCTTTTCCCTGCGATCCTCAGGAGGCACAGGTCTGCTGCTCTACCTTGTGTTGCTAAAACAGAGTGCCCAAAGATGTCCAGGATTTTCATCTCCTATCCTTCCCTTGCCAGTGACTGTGTCAATAAGAGTTGTGTTTTATTAGGAACACTTTTATAGGCTCTATCAATCTTAAAAAGCCAGATAAAATATATTTTTCCAAATATCTGCTCTGTTTATGAGAATTCTGGCAACATAACTCCCAGTCATCTGCTTTACAATGTAAACTAAGCATGTTTTTATCATGATATGTTTAGTATGGGTCCACAGAATATAAGAATGGATGTACCTAAAGTATGTACTTGAAGAGTGAGCAGTAGCAGATGACCAGAGAAGAGTATAGAAGTGGATCGTAAATGGTATTTCTGGTTTCTTTGAGATTGTCATACTATAACTTCTGTTAATAATTATGAGAGATGATCATTGTCTGCTTGCCTTTTATATGACTCTCTCCTGAAGGTAAGAAGCCCAGCTGCCTCTACCGAAGCAGTTTCATACCATCAATCATTCTGGTTCCTGTTCTGTTGAAAATTTAAAGCTCCATTCTATCGCTTTTGAGCACCTCTTCAATACTGTACTTTTCATTTCCAGTTTAGCACATTCTCCAAAATGATCAGAGAACCAAACTGTTGTAAAGCTTTTGTAACTAAATAGAAAAACCTCCCTCATTCCATACTTCTCAGGTTTTCCTGTACTGCAGATTTATTGATTTTTAAGACAGTATTATTGCATAGTCACATTTAATGATCTATTAAACAGTCACTATTCTCATTTGTAAATTTATGTATATGAAATATTTTAACCTACACATTATAAAAACATAATTTTAAATAAATGAAATCAAAAAAGATATTATTGTCACCAACTGGTTGCAAAAAAAAAAGGCATATTAACAGTTGTTTGACTCATCTCAACATAAACAAATGTATTACCACTAAGCGAACTCCACTTAGTTGGAACATATATTCAAAGGTATTTTCATGAGGCAGAACACTATGGCACAGGACACAAGGTTGAAGACGTTGGATTTGTCACCAGGACTAGAAGTTACTAGAAGCCTTTGCATGATTTTATATGCAATAGAAATCTTACTGAGTACAGAAACAACCCAGTCATCAATATCCTTGTGAAGGCAAACTTGGGTGCATGCTGTGTCTATGGGATTGTAACCTCGCTCTGATGGGCTGGAGGAATTTTTTAGGGCGTTAGCATGGCAGCAGAGCCTGCTATCTGAAAAGAGGAAACCAGAGTCAAAGCACCTCCTGTTTTACTTTCCTGTATTTCTTTCCAAATACAATATTCTACAAGCTTTGCTTTTGACTATAAGAAACTTAATAAACTATAATAAACTTACTTAGCTTCTACATCAAATGAGTCCAGACGTCATCAGTGATCTCAGGGGAGCTGTTAATTCACAGGAATTTCACTTCTTAGGAAGTGGCAGGTCTAAATGTTGAGACTGGTCTATCCTCGCATGCCCAACACAAGGTCAAAATTCCCTACTGGCTTCTCAGGGCTCCAGAGGACAACTGGAAGATAACTATCACAGATAACTATTCTGGGATATGTGCTTTTCAAAAGAAACTATTAGCTAAAATCTCCTCACATTACAGCAGGACAGTGAGGCTGTTCATGGAACATTTGGCAGAATACTTATAAGAAAAATACAATTTCAGTCATGACTTAACATGAAGTTTATCACATTCAAATGTTAGGTAGACTGCTACATAGAAAAGGTGGCCAGCACTCATTTTGATGAGCATTACATAATAAAATGATAACAGAATAAATAGTGTTGTCAGATTGCCAGAAGGACTTTTTATTATGTTTCCTTTTGTTTCCCTTCAGTTTGCCTGGCTATTTTTCTTATTAATATATACTTTTATGGCCAGTCATCATTCCTGAATGATCATTCTTATCAGTGCTTGCATCTACAGTCATATGTGCTGGCCTGACAGATATAAACTAGCAGCTGCAATGAGTTAGGCTAGGGTAGCAACAATGGTGAAGGCAGAGGTCATGCCTTATGACACTCCCAAATTGTGACTATTTACAAATGAAATTGCAGGTAGTGCTAGCAGAAACACTGCTGTTCTCTTAAGGAATGTAACAGTCTGAACAAACCTTTCTTTCATTAAATTTATCTAGAGGGAAGAAATGCCTCCTTCCATGCAACTAGAAAAAAGACATACAATCATTTCACTTTTGCCCTTACTATTATGAGCCTTGAATACAATTTACCAATTTAGTATAATCATGTTATGTGGTTTTCTCACTTTGTTGCATTGTCTGCAGAGTGGACATACATGCAAACGCTTTTTCAAAGTCCTCCAACGTGACAGACCATGGTGGAGGCTCCTCCAGGACAGCATTGCACTAAGACTCTGTGGCACACATATCTCAAAACTATACAGTCAAATTAGCTCAGGTGTTCTCACACCACTTGCACCACTGCACTTGGATCCAGTGCACACAAAAGTAGCATTGTATTGGGTTCCACTGACAAGGTTTTGATAGTGAAGGGGTGGGCTACCAAGGTAGCTTCTGTGAGAAACTACTAGAAACATCCTCACTGTCTAATAGAGCCAATGACAGCCAGCTCCAAACCAGACTGGCTGCTGGTCAAGGCTGAGTGGCAGTGATACCTCCTCTGTGATTAACATATTAAAAGTGGAAAGGTTACTGCACAACACCAATTGCAGTCAGAGAAAAGAGTGAGAACACATGACCAGTAAAAACTCTGCAGGCACCAACATGAGAGGAGGAGGTGCACCAGGCGCCAGAACAGAGGTTCCCCTGCAGCCTGTGGTAGAGCTCATGATGAGGCAAGCCATGCCCCTGCATGGTCCCCATGGTGACCACAGGGGAGCAGTGCACCCGAAGCCCAGGGAGGACTCTATGCCAGAGCAGGTGGATGCCCAAAGGAGCCTGTGACCCCATGGGAAGCCTGTGCTGGAGCAAGTTCCTGGCACGACCTGTGAGCCTGTAGGCAGAGAGGAGCTCACAATGGATCAGGTTTGCAGGCAGGACTTGTGACCCTGTGGGAGACCCATGATGGAGCAGTCTGTTCCTGAAGGACTGCACTCTGGAAGGGACTCACACTGGAGAGATTAGTGAAGAATTGTAGTCCATGGGAAAGACTTGTGTTGGAGAAGTTTGTGAAGGACTATCTCCCATGGGAGGGACCCCACACTGGAGCACGTGTAGTACGAGGAGTCCTTCCTCCAAAGGAGCGGCAGAAAAAAATGTGTGATGAACTGATCAGAACCCTTGTTCCCTGTACCCTTGTGCTGCTGGTGGAGAAGGAGGTAGAGAAAATCAGGAGAAAAGCCCAGGAAGAAGGAAGAAGTGGAAGTAAGGCATTTTAAGGTACAGTTTTTATTTCTCATTACTCTTCTCTGATTTGATTGGTAATAAATTAATTTCCCCCAAGTTGAGTTTGGTTTGCTCATGACAGAAATTGGTGAGTGATCTCTTCCTGTCCTTATCTTGACAGTTGAGCTTTATATTGTATTTTCTCCCCCCTGTTCAGCTGAGGAGGGAGTACCTGTTGTCTAGCCAAGGTCGACTTACCACAAGCATTCAGAAGTTTTACACTAGTAATGTGGATATATTCTTACAATACAATGCTGACTTGGCTGTCACAAGTGTTTTTTCAAAGGAAAATGACTGAAAAGGTCAAAAAATATTAACATAGCTCATGATAATGGGGGTATTAAAAATACAGTAATCACAGAGAGCAGATTAGTTTATTGGACTATATATAAATTACACTTTTTCTATTTCTATGTGTAGTGGAAAATGTATTACTGAGGGAGAATATAATTTGTGATGATTAGATTAATTAGACTGCTGGGATTCATTTTTCAAGAGGTTCTATCCTATTCATGCTTATATAACCCCAAATTGCAGCTAAGACATCACATTAATACAGAGCTGAAGAGCACTCCCATTTCATATTTTTTGAATACCCCCTAATTGGGGGATGTGATTAAATCTAGGATTCCCACTAAAGTGCTTAGTAAAGAGTGTAATTTTTTTTTCATTTGCTATGATAATAATAGCACAAGCGTGACATAACAGTTTCCTTAAGTTCAGTTAAGAAATGAACAGTTAGTTGTTTCTTTAAAAATTAAGTCCAAGTCCTTGCCTATATAGCAAAAGCTATAACAACATAATTTTGTCATATTTTTGCTGTATAATTGGTTTCATGGTGTATGGTGATACACTCATATGCTCATATTTTAATTAAATTGTTAAAGAATAATAGAGAATATAAGGTTGTGAAAAATAACTCATTATATTTTACTAATTTCAGACTGCTAGAATTTCAGATGTAAAAGCTGATTTGAAGCCTATGAAAATTTAAAGTATAATGTCTTTTTTGGGGTTTTAATCCTAACACATCTTTTCTGCAAAGTTAACCTTTTCCTTTTTTACCCTACTTACATGTTAAATATCTATAAAAATCATACACTAGTTTATATATAGCCAGAAATAATGTATATAGTTATTTTGGTACCTGCCACATGTCCCCAGGCATAATAGTTTCATTCAAGTAATTTTATCTATTGTTATCAATGAAGCAATCACAGTCTAAGTGGTAAAAATGTAACATGTTACTTTTCTCTATGCTAATTTTTATCATAAAACAGAGATATCAAGAATTTAAACATACTGATTTGGTAGGACCGGTGAGCAGACTCAAATCACGGCAAATATTTCTATGTTACCGCTTTCTACAGCTACCTGAAAGAAGGTTGTAGTGAGGTGGGGGTTAGTCTCTTCTGCCAAGTAACAAGTGATAGGACATGATGAAATGGCCTCAGGCTGCACAAGGGGAAGTTTAACTTGTACATTGTGAAAAATTTATTCACCAAAAGGGTTGTCAAAGTACTGGAATAGGCTGCTCAGAAAAGTGGTTGAGTCTCCATCCCTGAAGATATTTAAAAGACATGTAGATATGCTGAGGGACAGAGTTTAGCAATGGACATAGCTAAATACCACAGTATACCATCTACACCACAGTACATATGAACTTGAATTGCTTGGCAAGAAACTTGTAAGTAGCACTTTATGAATAAGCATATCTAAGAAATTTTGTAGATTGAGGCAAATTTTAGGAAATTATTACTTCAATCTGAGTGAAACAAAACAAGTCCACCATCTCTTGCTTAAACAACCGTTTTTAAATATTTCGGATTAAATTTATGTCAAGAATAATTTTTTTAAACATATTTCAGACAGTTTTTATAAATAAAATCAAGCAAGTAATTTTACTTCCCATAAATATCCTTGAACTGAAAGATAAAATTTCAGCTTCTTTGCTATTGACCTTTTCTTTAAAAGTTGCAGGATTTTTTTCTGTTTGAAGGTTAAGAGCTCTGAAAAGAAAACTTAAAATATCCATTAATGAAACAAAACAAAACTCCAGGTAACCTATTGTATTAAAGTATCAGTGAGATAATACATGCAAAGACTACTCTTATATACATGCTTTCAATTATCTGAAAGAGGCCACCAAGTTCATTTGGCCACTCCTGAAACAAGGTATTACTTTAGATGACAAAATATCTTTAAAAATGGCATTGTAAGAATGCTGAAATGATTTCAGAATGATACAAAGTGATCTATCCATAGTCTTTAAACTGAGCTGCCATCCCAACAGGATCATCTACTAGTCTTCCCATTTGGAGAATCGTTCAAGATTTTCAAGAGGTTAAGTAAGGCCTGCCTCCAGAGAGATTGGTGAGTTTTTAAGGGAATAAATAAGTATTAGCAAAACTCTCTTCCATATCAAATAAAGAGTAGGAGACATACCAGTAGCTGGAAATGCGTGATTTTTCAGGAATATTAATATTAAAAGTAATAGTAGTAAGAAGCCTAGGAAATTCACTTAATATCAGATACTTAAAATTATCCTCATCTGCTTGATGAATAATTTATGCCTTTCTGTCGTTGATTAATAAAGTACTTAAGATAGTTAAACTTACAAAATGCTTTTCCTCTGAAAATGTCATATGCAAAAAACTTCAATACACATGTCTATATTTGTTACGTGGAGAGATATATTTCAAGTCACCATGTTTTGATTTTTCCTTGCTGAAAACATTTGATATTCTAGATCACAGGGAGATATGTTGAAAGCTGGAACTTAATAACTAAATTTATTATTTGGGTTAAAATAATAAATGGAGCAGAGGAGTTTCTTACAGAGATGCATCCTGCTTCCTCTTTGAAGGATCTTAAAGATCCTGTCCAAACATTGCCTATCCATAGATGGTCTAGCCAGCTCTCACAAACTGATTCTAGGACCCTTTATCCTGTTTTCATTCATTGCACACTCTCTAGAGAAAATCAGACCTTTTATACTCACAAAATAGCCTGAAAGTGATGAGCATTAAAAAGGGGCAATTAAAATTTTGTATGCTTTCAGTGTTCACCTAAGGGTACGCTTAGGTGAATGCACATAAATTCTCTCTTATTACCATTCCTTAAGGCATTACTTATGACTGAAATGTTGCTATTGCAGCTGAGTCTGCAATAACTTACTTAAAGAGTCTAAACAGTTACTTTTAGTTTCATCTGGTTTTTATCATCTTTACTGATTAAGAATTGTTTTGACCAGCCACAATAAACTAAACAATTTTCAGTAGTCCTTAAATTATATTGTTTTGGTTAATCAAACATTAAATTATTCTTCCATGAGAAGGACAAAATCTGAATTAGTATTTAACAGAAATATTTAGTAACTTCAAGATAAACACCATTTCAATACTCTATTACAATTACTATTGGCACAGATTAAACCTTTGTGTAAAAAAAGAGCCACTACTGATGTGGAAATTATGCACATTTGTCTTAACTTCCTTAGAGAAGAAATAACTAGCATTCTCAAAGGTGTCATTTTTATTTAAATCTTTTCACAGAGAGACATGTAAAAGAGATTGTTACTGAAATAACCACCTGTCCTTCTTGACCTGGGATTTTTTCATACTCCTTTTCATTTGTTAATGAAATATTCATACCTAACACTAGTACCTATTTTACATGTCCTTAATTCTGATGATCCCCAAGACACAGTAAGAAGTTATGTATGAGTTTCGTGTGCTGTGCCACATCCCTAAGTTAGCATCCACCATGACGATGATTGCAACTGGGACTAAAATTTTTCAATACTATAAATTTGTAGAAGTTTTGTGAACTTTGTCCCTCAATATATTGCCACTTCCAAGAGAAAAGATTACAGACTTCTGGACAAACACATTTTCTTAAAGACAATCTTTTACTACTTTTATACAATCATTTAACAGTCAGAGGTCAGAAGTTGCAGACTTTAGTCTTGAAAGATTAATTTACTCCTTCAATCAAATGGAAAAATATCTTCAATATATTGCCATATTCCTCATAGCTCATATACCAACCATGTACTTATATATCCAGAAATCAAAAGCCAGGCTTTGTGTGACAAAAGCTCCTATTCTACACAACCATTAAGGAATGCAAGGTTTGGGGTTTTCAGGGAAGTAACTGTAGTGACTGTAGTTCAAAATGCTACTCAGTCATTCCAAGTATGAAATATGTTGATTGTATTTCCATGAATGGTGTTAATATGTTCCAACTTCTACCAAGAGTTTCATATCTACTGTGAAATAAGCTGCCTATACAGTAAAAAAAATAAATGCTCCCAAAGAGTGATTTATCTCATCCCTCCTAAAGCTGAAGTTAAAATAGCTGGTATATTTGACTAGTTTACAAAACATAACTCAAGCAGAACTAGCTGACTACAATTCATCCTATATCCCCAACAGGGATCATTTTGACATTCATGTCATGCCTCATGGTTCCAAAGAATGCTCTGGACAATGCTCTCAGATCACGAGATGGACTTAATGATCCTCAGGGGTCCCATTCAAGTCAGTATATTCTATGATTCTCAACGAACATTCACTTGGGTCTTGAGTCTGGAGTGAAGTATTAAAAGGAATGAGCA
Source organism: Colius striatus (assembly GCF_028858725.1). Classification (NCBI taxonomy): domain Eukaryota; kingdom Metazoa; phylum Chordata; class Aves; order Coliiformes; family Coliidae; genus Colius; species Colius striatus. Next base: position 68,349,848 of record NC_084761.1, on the reverse strand, counting down.
ATTACACATCCTTTTTTATAATAAGTTTATAAGTTTTCATGTAAAGTAGCATACCTGTTGAGAGGGAATGGTTTATGGTAACACTTTTTAAAGAATTACTGGTGACTATTGGCATAGTTTTAAAGTTTTCTTTTGCTACTATTTGCCAACAATGGAAAATTTCTTGAAGAAAACCCATAAATTTTAATTTAATGATAAATTGTATGATTTTGCAGTTATTACAGAGTAGTTAAAAAACATATTCATCATTTGCAAATGATTTTGCTGTTCATTGGGGAACTAAAACATTTTTTCTAAATGTTTCAGTTTTCACTTTCCTAACTCAAGTTTTTCAAATCCAATATTGTTAATGTATGTCTGTAACTTTTCTTCAAGGTTAAAAATATTTCTATGATACTATAGATGATACATCACTGTTTACAGATAAAGTCACTTTTAGAAATAGATTAGCCCAAACCATGTTAAATAACCAAACCAAAACAACATTTGTAGCAGGGCTAAGGAACCAATTTAAAGGTGAACTCAAAATACAACTATGAAGTCAAAGATCCAATTACATATTTATTAATAATAATAAATTATTTTCCTAATTTAGTCTTTATACATATGCAAGGAGGAAGAGAGAAGCACACTGCATTGATACTTTCTCAATAAATAAAAACCCTGTTTGCTTACAATTTTTTGTTGCATGTACTAACGTACCAGCACTGTATGCTATTTACCTGCCTGTCACATTTTTTCCAGCCTCCTCTATTCTGGAGCCCCAAAAGGTATGTGCATGGTTCTCCTTAGTGCCTCACAGTTTGAACGATTCCATGAAGCCTAAACATCATCCCTATTGCTTACACCTGCATCTTCCCATCCTACAGCTGTACTGTAACAGCCTAAGACTTGTTAACAAGAATCGGGATCCTTAACCATAGCGATTTGTGTTTTATCAATATGAGTGAAAATTAGACAAATCAGTAATGCAATTTGAGCTTTTGCCCTGCTCTCAAATAAAAGTACACCCATTACTGATATAGACTTATGTGAATCTGTGTATGTATGTATATCTGTAAATATGGTATGTACTAAGAAATTTCTTGGTTATGCTTAGATTGCTGGTGTTTTTTTCCCAAATATATGGATTATTCTGTTCTGTATGCAAGTCTGTTTATCCAAGATAACACAAAATGCGTTTGTCATATTAATATGAAATTAATTTATGAACAAAGCAAAATGATAGTCTGCAAATCAAAAGAAATTAAAATGTATGGTGTGTTAGTGTAGATATAAATTATTTTGTTGCTCAATCCCATATAGTAATTTTTTAATAATATTTCTTGGAATCTTAGTTGAAGTCAATGAAACAGGACAACAAAAGAAAATTTTACATCACTCAAATTGTATACATGAGAATCAGAAGTTTACTAAAATTAAACGTAATGAAAAATAACAATGTGAAGACAGCATGAGATTTTATAGTCAATCTGGTTTCATAGCACTTATCTTTTATATAAGTGGTATAAAGCATGCAAATAAAATCTACGTGCAATAGCAAACACAGTAAGTACTTTGTTGCAAGTAGTATAGCTGTACTCCTGGGGAAAGGATCAGTGCCTTGGTCAGGAAGAAAACATTATGAAAAAATTGTTAAGAGTGGTTTCAATTTAAGAAGTTTTTTTCAGTATTACCACCCTGGCCCACTGCTGCCTTTCTTTTGTTTAGGGAAAAAAACCCACAACCAAATAACCAAACTTAGAAGAAAGAAAGTAATAGTTCACTCTGATATGCTTGGAAACCTGACAGGTAGCTAGGCAGATTTATTTCCTCTATTCAGAGCAAACAAAGTCCAGAACAGGAATCAACAACTGCTATGCTACTGCCAACCATACACCACAAGTACATTTTTCTCTAATGGCATACATCAGCATCTGTGCAATGCCAAAACCCAAGGGCCTCAATATCTTGAAAAGCACATCTATGAGAGGTAATAGTTCTATTAACAACAGCAGTTGATACATGGGAAATTGCTTCTCTCAGAGGAAGCATCTCCCAGCAACAATTCAAGTTTTGTTTTGCATACTTCATCTTTAATAGGATAAAAAAAAAAAAAAACTCAGTACACCACCTTTCAGAGCTGACTTGGATGTGAAGAGACTCATTGGTTAGTGAGCAATCAATGGGGCATGAATGAAAAAGGGCTCTCAGAAGGCTGATGGCTGAGAGCTAGAAGATATTTTTCCATTTGATTGAAGGAGTAAATTAATCTTTCGAGACTAAAGTCTGCAACTTCTGACCTCTGACTGTTAAATGATTGTATAAAAGTAGTAAAAGATTGTCTTTAAGAAAATGTGTTTGTCCAGAAGTCTGTAATCTTTTCTCTTGGAAGTGGCCTTGACACTGCGTTTCATGCTTTATCTGTATCAGAACCAACCATTCCAACCATCTCCTGAAGAACAGGTTTATACTACTATAGATCACTTTCCAAGCCTATTACTGCTACAAATTTTGGATATAGGAACTAGAATAGAAATTTTAATTTCACGCAGAAAGGTCTGTTCTGATATATGATTTATTTTGATCGCAAATCACAATGAAATTCACCTTTTTTTTCATGTTCTTGAAATTTTAATGAAGAAATGCCAAGATATTTTATCATTACTAGTTTTAAGGACACACATAAGCATTCCTAGAGCTGCTTCATCATAGCTTAATAAGGTGACGAGACTGCTTTGTTTTGGGTCAGTTCAATACTAAATTCTACTCAACAAACACAATTCCCTTTTCCATGAAACTGCAACATAGATGCATCATGTGGTACTTTTCTCATTGGGCCAGGCTGCTATCATAACTAAATATTCCAGTGATGGCTTGATAAAAACCAAAACTACACAGCTGAACATGTATGTGTAGTTTTAGAGGATGTAATGCTGTACTCCTGTAGAAAATGTTGGAGGATTGTGGATTTTTTTTTTCCAATAAAAAGTCCAACAAAAATATCCTACATAAAATGATGACTCAAAGAAGTAGCAGACAATACCTGACAACCAGAGTAGTTACTTTTTTTTTTTTTTTTTTTTTTTAAATACAGCTGGATATGGCAGCCTAACTCATAAAACTTTTCTATCAGGGCTTGACTGGCTGGAACAAAGATCAGGTTCAAATTTAAGGGGATTACTGGCTCAGGTTCTACCTATAAACCTTTCGATAATTAAACTTTCTGTTTCTGTGAGAGCTGATTTTCCTCACTCAAGAACACAAATTAGATAGCACATGAAGAATATTTTTATTACAAGGAAACAAAAAAGTTTCCAATGATTATACACAAGATAATTCTTAAAATGTTACTAAAACACTTTTAAAAAGTTCACATTTTTTATTTCTTCTAGGAAACTGTTATTCTACTGATTTCTGCTCATGCAAGAACCTTCACTCACTTTTTAAAGGTTTTTAAAATGTTTTTGGATTGCAAGGTCTAATCTGATCTGTTGGTTTGTCATGTTCATGTCAGCTGCTCCTCATTGCACTCCCTCTAGCCAAGCTTCAGTCTCCACAGACACATATTGGACAGCTGCTTACTCCCCTACCTGTTTTCATATGCTACTGTTTCAGGCACTCTCACTCCATTGCCTGCTCCTGCACTCATTCCATCTCTGCTATCTGAGCATCATGCTGCTTTGTTTGTTCTGATGATAACCACTCTAGCCAACTCCCACAGACCTGGTTATTGTATCATCTCTTAGGAGGGCTCATGTAATAGTGACAAAGAGTATACTCTTTCAAGCTCACAGGAGGCTTTCAAACACTCTTGTTTAACACATCATGCAGGAAAGTTTAAGTTCACAAGAAATGCATATGCCACTTTTTTCTCTTAAACCTTAAGACTTTTACCTTTAATGTACCACCCTTGTTTTCCAGAGTCTCGCATTTGCATCCCAGTACCAAAGAATGTTCTACTTTCTAAGGTCTGGACACTCCTTCCAGGCACATTTTCAATTATTTGAGCCAGAGATACATGAATACTATTACAAATAAAAACTCTCATTATAATTTTATGACAGAGATAACAGAAGTAACTCTCAAGAATGGTAACACAATAAATGCATAACAATCAGATTTCATATAATCATTCTCTTTAATCTCCCCTTCTACGGCACCACACTGCACTTCCAGGCTTACACTCCTCCTTCTGTCATTCCTTGAGGAAAGAAGGAAGGGATACTTTCCTTTGACCTTATACCTTCATCACCAGTTTCATATTCATACATGTCATTATATGGAAACAATGCCTGTATATAGTATCTATAAGGATAGTTCTGTCAGCATGGACTCCAAAGAGCCTCAAAGTACAAAACACATAGGAAAATGTTTTACAGTTACAGGTTTACTGGGTCACTTGTACATCCCAGTTACTGCATCAGCTGTGTGAAGTTTTCCTTGCCCAGTAAGCTAGAAAAAAAATAGCCAGGCTATGAAAGCTCTGATTTACATGAAACTCTGGTTGGAAATCTAAGCAGAAAATAAGTAAAGCTGCTCATGTTGCTTTTTCCTGTTCGGAGTCAGGACTCCAGGTGCCTGAAGATGGAGATTTTTGATTGAAAATAAATGTAAGGATTTTGACAGTTGGAGCTGCATTGTGTCAAAACAATTTCTTCAGTCTTTTCAAGGATTGAAATACATACAATTTCACACAGTGAAAACATGAAAGGTCTCTGATTTATTAAGCTCAGGAGGAAGCTAACAGGTTTCCAAACAAGGTTCCACTGAAAGCACATTCTGGATTTAGCAAGAGTGGCCTGAGGTTTTTTTTTTAATGAAATGTGATTTTTTTTTAGCACATTAATGAAGATATGCTTCTCTTATCCCAGTGCAAAGCTTCCATTGAAACTAGCTTAGCTACTAAGCGAACAGAAGGGAAAAAGGTCATTTTTAAGAGACACAGTTCTGACCAATAGGTTTACTCTCTCTCCACAGATCAGAAGTCTGTAGTAGAAACCTCTGTAATCCACTGTAATGATGGCTATTTTCATTTTTTTCTTGCTCTAACCACTTATTAGCCCCTGTCCTCACTTTTTTTGGGAAGTAGGAAGGCAGATAGCATGGGTGGCCTGCACTAGGTTGCTTAGCTTATTACACAGTTAATTACAGATATTACTTAGAAGTGTCTGGCATAGTATACGCCTACTGATAGTAGGAATACCGAGATACTTTTTGTCACAGCGATGTTTAAGCATTCTACTAGCACAAATAATATAAGAGAGAATATCTTGGAAGTGTAGGCTTCTCAAGCATATGTCTCTGTCTCGCTTCCCAGTAAGTTGTTCCTACTGTTCCTTTTAGCCACATCCTAGAAAGTGGGTGTTAGAATATTTGCGAGTGAATGTTTTAGAACAGATAAGGGTTTTCAAAATGATGAAAAGACAAGTTCAATTAAAAGTCATATTCTTATTTGAAAAAAAACACTCCAACTATCTGATAGTAATGGAGACTCAGAGATTAATGGTAGCACAAGGGTTTCCACAACTGAAATAGGATCTCTCCTGAGTTCCCCAAAAAAAAAAAAAAAAGTTGAGGTATAGTGACTCGTCCATCCTCTTACACAGTACATATTGGGGAGGATAGGTCTACATGCCCCAGAAGACACCAGAACTCCAAAACTCTGGAAAACATATATGGAAAAAACAAAGCTTCTTACTTCTAACCTTCATATATTTACTTCATTCATCCATGTGACACTCTTCCTTTATCGTGTCTTCTCTTGCATTTCCTTCTGTTTTCAGTCTTTCTTTTGAACTCATTCCTTCTCCATTTGCAAATGGGTAGCGGCTATTTATTGGGTGACGGAGGTCTGGAGTGACAGGATCTGTGATTTCTCTTAAAAAAAACCAAAACACTTTTTTGAAGATTTATGACAACACTGGTGTCTGAACAAAAAGTCTACAGTCAAGGGCTGTTGGGCCCACCTTCCTAAATCCTCGAGAAACAGGGTCCGTTTCATACCATTTTATGATCATTATCGTCCAATGACAGAATCTGATGTCTGTGGATAACAGATGGACTGAACTCTATTGAACTTACACACTTACATCAAACTTATGTGTCTGGTCAATTATTTGATCTACAATTTCTATGGATGTAAGTAACTTCTGAAAGGCACGTGGCAAATATAATTTAAGAGAACACAATGGCCTATTTAGTGGTTTAAATGCTCAGTGCTAACATTTCAGCAGTATTGTCAAGTTAGCATCTGTATTATCATCAAAATACTGCCTGAAATTCAGTGCCCAAAATAAAAAGTTTTAAATACTCTCTCAGTATGTCATCTTTCTATTTTAGTGTTTTGATTACAAAATTCATTACTATTTTGAGTGATATAGCAAAATCTCTGAAGAAATTAATAGTTCTGTCTTCCCAGTCGTCAGCACAGATGCAAATAACTAACTACTGTAACATAAGGTGGGTATTTGTAACTCAAGAGAAAAAAATAGAAGAAAAAATTATATGCTCATTAATTTAATATCACCCAGCATGTGCACTGCAGTGTGTACTGTCATGGAGAAAAGCACGCAATCACTGATTCGAACACTGTAACATGAGTTATCAAATTAAAGTTGCATGGTTGTTGCTCTAGGAATTAAATTTACATTGTGTTAGTGTATTACATTAATATTTTTTTCTGCAAAGAAGTCCTTGTGTGTGTATACTGAAATATGAAAAGTGTATGCATGCAAATGTGCAGAAAAGAAAAATTGCACAGAATCACAGAATAGTAGGGACTGGAAGGGACCTCTAGAGATCATCTAAATCATCCCCGTTGCTAAAACAGGTTCACTTCAACCAGGCCACACAGGAACATGTCTAGCAGGGTTCTGAAAGCTTCTAGAGGGGACTCCACTATCTCTCTGGGCAGCCTGTACCAGGGTCTTCAGTTTCTGTGGTTGCTTTGGTTTTCTTTGGTTGCTTTTTTCTTTTTTCCAGCATTGACTCACAACTGCACAATGCACTTCAGGCAGCTGCGGCTGGGAATTTGGAGCTGCAGGCAAAGCTGCTCACCCCAACCCCTGGCTGGCAGCAACCTGCCCCACTGGGGATTACCACTACTTCTGAGGCCAGAGCCTTTTTACCACATACTGCCCCTGATAAAGCTGACCGGAAGTCTCCCCCACAGCTTCCCGCCCGGCCGGGCCGTGGGGCTGCCTGCACGTGCCCTACGGCACCGCGGCAGAAATGGCGCCGGCCCAACCCCGCGGGCACGCGGCGAGGAGAGCGAGGAAAAGAAACTACATTTCCCAAGAGCCGCCGCGCCGCGGGGCCATACGATTGGCCAGAGCCCGCACCCAATCAGCGGGGAGAGGCTGGACAGCGGTGCGGCAGGTGCTCTCCGGAGGAGGCCAGCGGCCGGGCAGCGGGGGGAATATGGCGCCGGGTACCCGCGCATCGCCGCGGCTGCTGCGCCTGCCGGCCGGGAGCTGCCTCCTCTTCCTCCTGCTGCTGCTCCTGCGCGGCCAGCTCGCGGGAGGACAGAAAAAGAAGGAGGTAGAAACGTTCGCTTCTTTCGCCATCGCGCCAGGCGGAGGGGATGGGGCTGCCCTGCCGCGCTGCTTACCCCTCGTCAGCGCCCGTGGGCACCGGCGGCGGCCCCTTCCGCCCGGCGCTCTCCACCCTGCTTCCCCCGCGCCCCTCCTGCCGCCCCGCGGGCCATCCCCTCCGGCTGCCGGCTGCTGTCCCTCCCTGCCCAGCCCTGAGGGGGCGCCCGTGGGGCGGAGGGCCGCCCCGCAGCTCGCCCGGCGAAAGATGGCTGGCAGCGCTGCCGGCGGACGCGTCCCCAGGGGCAGCCGGGAGCCAGCGCCGCCCGCCCCGGCAGGGCCGAGCGACGGGTTCGCAGTCCTCACCGTGATGTCCCGGCCCTGGCGGGTGCCATCCACTGTGGCGAGCCTTTAACTCCCTGGTCTTGAGCAAATAAAGGCAAGGGCCTCCCTGCTGTGCTTCGCAGCACGCCGCCGTGGGCCTCGGGGGCCTCAGCGGGCAGCCGAAGGTGAGCGGCGGTGGCCAACGACGAGCCATCACCGTGCTTGTGATGCCAACTAAAATAAATGCCCCGAATTAACACTAAAGAGATGGCAGCAGGTGTGTCCGTGTGCACTTGTAGGTGTCGATGCTCTCTTCAGGGCAGAGACCTGAAGGAAGAAGCGGTCTTAATTCAGCTTCAGTGGCAACAGTTTATCTGCAGCAACTTTTTTACTTAAGTAGGGAAATGTGTAAAAATGTGTGGTGTAAATATTTGCCTTTTTCAGGTTTCAATGCTACTAGAGCTTACTATACTTGTCTCTTCCTATCTAGCTTGCCCTCGATTTCCAGCCACATTCTCATAGATGTAGTGCTAGGACAACCAGTAGAGTCTCTTTATAGTTTCTGTGTAACATCATTTAGAAGAAATGGGAATTTTTAACAGAACTGTAGAATTTTTGTTATTTGATTTACATCTGTTTTCTGTTAGTGGTTGCCAGAGGACGTGAACTTTGTAGTGGTGCAAGAGAGGGAAAAGATAATTTTGCTAATAGGTCCTACCTTTAAACTTTCTGCTCAGAGAGTCAAGAGAGACAAAGAATCAATAGACAAGAGAGGTGGTCAAAATGTCATTCTTTTGATTATTTTTTAAAAAATTTTTATTTAATAACCCTATAGGTTACTAGGGCTTATAGGCCAAAGAAGTGAAATGAGAGGCAGTGGAGTGGGAGGTGCTTATGTCTTCCCTCTGGTGTTCAGTGACAGCACTTGAAGGGAGTGGCTTAAAGCTGCCTTGGGGAAAGTTTGGATTGGATGTAGCGGAAAAAGTTATTCACTGAAGTATCTAAATAGTGATCTGACTTTGTGTTCTTACCAAGTTTAATAATGATCTGATCATTGTATCATTGAAAAAATGCCCTATATTATGGTAGGCATTATCTTTTTCCGTCTCTCTGTGGAAGAAGTAGGTAGTAGTGTGTTGCTTCTCCCCTGCTATAATTAACTTTGCAAAACTATAAATTGTTAGGGTTTAGGGTTTTTTTATATAAAATGTGTTTAGTGTTTTACAGTCTTGATTCTCTCTTGCTGTGGGGTGCTGCTATTGCAACTTTTGTTGACACTTGCATGTGGAGTGCCAGCTGTTTTACCAAGATAGCTGAAATAATCTTTATTTCTTTTTAAATGGAATCCTTTCCTAACAAGTGAATAATGGCAAATTAAAATGGACATCTAAAATTACTTTCTATAAAGTTGCCTGGTCTTACAGCAGATGTGGTACACAACAGGACTGAAATTGATTTCTTTGCTTAGCCATCCAATATTACTGTTCAAGCTAGCATTTCTTCTCTGTAAAGCTCAATATTCAGGGTTTTTTTCCTTTTTAAATGATATAATTGATTAGTTAACATTTCACGGTCTTCTGCATCTTTTTATCTCCATTTCTCATTCCCATTTCAGATTTTCCTGTTAATGCAATGGACTAAATACTGCTCGTACAGACATAACACCTACTGATTTTATGTAGACATACTGTATCTACAACTGTATCTTTAAAGCAACCAGTGCAACATTGTGAGTGTTCAGTGTAAATGTAAAGTTAAAGAAAAGTATAACTTAGTGTTTTTAAGGGGTTTGTATTATAAATATTACTTTGTATGTGTCTGTTGTATATGTTACAGCTAAACTCTGGCTTTTCTTGCCCTTACTAACCTCATGTTGAAAACCGTAGTACTTTGCCCAATATATGTGGGGGAAAAACACCTGTATGTGAAAGATGAAACTTGAACTTTCTTACAGGAAGCAGTTTGGAAATACAATTTTCTTCAAAGCAGTTTTAAAATGGTATACATTGAAAAAGCATGGGATCCTATGTTATGGGAGATTCCTGTTCACAAAACTGTTCAAAAGCACAGTGGTAAAAGACAAAGGTAATGAAGGTTAAGTGTGTAAAGTGAACTTAAGTTTTTTCTATACAGAGAGTGAAAAGATTGTCATAGTTTTTTTGGAAGTTGGAGAAATTGTTGAACATACAGTGAATTGTTTCAAAGTGAATACTGTAAAAAGGGTAATTAATATGGTAGGGTTAAAATGTACATTTCATGAGACAAAAAGCAGTCACATCTCAATTTCTGCTTTCCTACTTGCTTTATGTATGTGTTTGTTGGGGTGACTGGGAAGAGAGGCTAAGGATTAGAAAAAGGAAACTTCTTTCCCAATCTTTGAAATACTTCCAAGTGCTTGAAATACTTAAAAATAAGAAGAACTTGAGATACTGGAATTGGAGCTTAAATCAGGAAAGTATCCTTGGTGAAGATGATTTTTTTTTTTCTTTTAAAGCATTGACAACATAGAAATGTATGCATAAAGTCTGAATAATTAGAGGTGTCTGAGCCAGCTGTACGAGCCTGGAAGATGGAAATAATGACTTTGCAGAAAGGAGAAGACCGAGTTAAAATACTAGATGTTTTTGAAGGTCTTACTGTTAGCAGAGAAAGATGAATGGAGAACATAGAGAATATTGTTGTTACTTTCTGTGTTGGCTGGGAAATACTATGTTATAGCTGTATTTAGCGTGTAAAATAAGTTCTTAAATTACAAAAATAGGTATCAAGCAAAACATTCTTAATGATGACTAAAGAGACTTTCTTCTGTGGCAAATTACTGAAAAGTGCTGGTGCCCATCTTATATTCAATTTGCAAAACTGTAAAGAAGTGTTAGGGAATAGATTTAAATTAGTAGATAATTAGTTATCTGGTGTCATGGAAGGTATGACCACATGAATATGTAAACATACAAGTGTTCCTATTGCATCGCTTTAATTCTGCTGTTCACTTTTCTTTGTCATGAACACTTGTGAGGAGATAAATAGAAAACATTGTTAAAATGACTGCAGATAAACTAATAATTTGGAAATCGTCTGAAGAGCTACATCATAACTGTCCCATTGCACACATTTAAAAGTTAACCAGATTTGAAAAGACTACTTTTATGATTTTAATTCTACTGCTGAGAAATACTCTTAAAGAAAAGTAGAGTTTAAAAAAAAGTTCCTGGTTATAGAAAATAGCAGCAAATAGCTGAAGAAGGACTATTCTCTTGGAAACTATATTAATAGTGAAAGAAAAGAATAATTGTTTCCACAGCATCTGGGGTAATATATTTGTATTAAGATCCATGTATTTTCTGTAAAGTGTATTCTTAATCCTTCTGCTGCTTTTTATATATCTTATACAAATTCTAAGTAGATAAAACTATTAAAAATGGAAAAGAATCAGAATGAGATGATTACTCTTTGGATTTTTATTATAAACTGTTTCACATGGGCAATTGATATGGATTTTTTTTGGACTGACATAGAAGGAGAACGTTGGTTTAGCAGTATTAAAAACATTTCTCCAAGTGCGTAGACTGTATTTTTGAGCTTTCAGATGGATGATTCAGAAGCTGAGTTTTGAACTACTGATACGCAATCGTATAGCTATCTTTCTGTAGGTAAATTTGTTATTACTGCTAATTCTGACACAGGGATGCTGTCTGTGTAGAGCACATATCAACTCTAAGAAGAAGTATCTTGTTGAACTTAAATCTACTCAAAAAGGTTCTGATGCAAAAAGAATCTATATAAAGTTGTAGTAATCTTACTCTTTTGTAATGTCTTAATTTACCCTGAAAACTTTTGAAGCATTTCAAGACTGGTATCTATCGCAGTTCCTTAGAATTGTGCCCTTAGAAGCCTTTAATGTTGGTGACGCTACAGCTTCCTTAGGTAACATATTACTATCTCTTGTTTTTAAAAGATTTTTTTTTCTCTGAGATCTAAACTAAATTTCTGTGTATGCAATACTCACATTTTTGCGCCTGCAGTTTCTTGTTCTGACTATAAAGAACATTCTTTCATGCATAATCTCAATTTAGACAGGGACTAAAGGTAGCCTTTGACAGTTTTTCCATTTTTTTTTTCTTTAGGATAAAAGCAACTGTGTATTTTTTTTTAGCTTTGAATATTAAATGTGATATTTTTTTCTGAGAGAATCTTAAGTCCAGAACATACTTTCCCCTGTTGTCTGTGAAATTAACTGGGATGGATTATCAGAATCCCCTTGTTTCTGCACCATATGTTCTTGTTTTCCTTTCAGTTTACATTTTGAGCCCATCTCGTTAATTCAGGGTTAATGATTATTACCATGCTCCTTCCCTTGCAGCCAGAATGGTATGTTTTGTTTTAAAATTACTTTCCTAGCCTAATTCATGGTGGTATATCACCATAAATGTAGCAAAACTCACCTTTTCAGAGTTAGGGCCCACAACATGTGCAGCAAAATCTGCTACTTTGGTCTCTGTTGCTGCAAAATGGAAAGGACCTTAATTAGTTTCTTCCTCTGTCTCCTTATGCTGTGTTTGATGATCTGTATCGCTTTTTCCTTCTGATAACATTTTGCCTGCATATTTAATTTAAAGAAAGAAATTATGAGAAACGTGGTAGAGCGAGTGGAGAAAAAGCAAACAAGAAAAAAAGATGTATGGTGAATGAGGAGCATTTACCATAGATTCAATAGCACATGTAGTATAATATGCAGATTGTTGATCTCTCAATGTATCTGATACTACTTCAACCAGATAGTGACAATTAAAACTAAATTTCTTTTATCTCCTGAAATTCTGATTAATATTTAACTTCAGTATAAAGCCTTTTGGTCTTCTAATCATTAAAATTTTGGTTTTGGTCTCCAGACTCTGAAACACTACATGTTTTTGCATTTGAATCAGCATGCAGGAAAATGTTTGGCAGTTATTCCTCTTTCAAAATGTCATTAAAAAAATGAGGTCTAGCAAAGGTTGAATCTGCAAAGGGAAACTCAGTCCTGACTACAGATTGTTCTTCAAACTATTTTAAAGATACGTGAAGGGTTCATATCCATTAATAATTTGCCACTTTATCTGTTGCCGCAGTAGGGACTTTTTTTTTTTTCTTTTTTTTTTTTTTTTTCTCTCAATCAATGCATAAAGCTTTGAAATAACTGTCCTGGGTTTGAAGTGAAATAACAGCAATAAGTCAGCCTAAAAAAGGAAAATTCTTTAAATGCAGTTCTAAATGTTTTTCTCTACCCTGTCCTAAACAGAATGGGGGGGAAAAAAATGTTTTCAAGGATTCTTTATTTTCTCTTGATTGTTTAAAAAGCAGCAAACCCCTCTATCTCTCTTCTTCTATTCCTAATTAACTAAAGTCTTGGAGAAACTTGACAAAATTAACTAGTAGTTCTTATTTTAACAAATCTGTATAGAAAACCTTGATGTCTTCACTGATTGCATATGATAAGTGAAATAAAGGAGACTTACAGCAGCCTGATAGCATTTTGTAATTGGATTACTGAAACTTTTCTGTCCTTTGGCATCCTTACTTTCATAAGATAGATCAGTGGCATAATTGATCTTTTCCCCTGTTCTGTTCTATAACCATTTATACAGCACATCCTGTGCAACCACATGGAAAATACAGACTGTTATCTGCTTGAGTTCCAAGTACTCTGGAAAAATCAGTCAGTACAATTACAGTGGGAAGCATTAGGGTGTTCTTTTTGTTATTGTTTTGGATCTTCAGATTTATTCTCTTAATTTTTAAAAGTGTTTTGAAGGTCACATTTTATTGGATCAGATAATGATCAGACCTAAAAAAGGAAGATAACTTGCTATTTGTTTTAGGCCTTTTCTTCTTACTCTAAAAATGAAAGCAGGCATAATGAAAAAGTACTGTTTTTTTTTTAATCTAATGCTATGAAGGAAGATCTATATATATAAGTAATAGCTCCTTTAATGTTTGGTACATATATCCAGTGTAATGACCTTTTTTTTTTTTTTTGCTAGAACTTTCAATTATAAGGGATTGCCATTAAATAAATTGAATGATATTTTTCACTGATCCTCAAAAGCTTCATTTCAGAAAGAGAAACTTGTATTTTTACATGCTATTATCACAAGTCCTTCACGTTCTGAGAAAGATAAGCAAATGATTTGCTTATTTTATGATGGAATTTTAAAAAGAAAAAGTCAATATTTTGGTGGTGGAAAACAATCTTGAGAAATTTGAGAAGACTTGTACTCTTGCCAGCACAGGCTTCTTTGTGACAATACTTTTCTTCATGATTGCTAAAGTGGTGGGACAACTTTTATTGTTTCTTTGGGGAGACTTCTCCCGCCTAATATGATTTCATTTTCTTCTGGTGATTGTATCTGATAATTTCACTTTGAAATACTACAGTTTCTTTATCTTCCTCTTAAGCAATTTCAGTTCGTAGCCTAATTATGCCATTCCACTTGTTCTTTTTCTTTTCTTCTGAATGTAAAGCAACTTATTTTTTAATTTGAGATGTGCTGGTCATGAAGCTTAGCTGAGCTTGACTCTGCATAAAATGTTTGTATATAAAGTTATTAACATAAGTGGTAATTATAGTTGTGCAGTCCCTTTGTGGAATGACATTTTGAGCTCAAGATGCTTGAAAGGATAAAAACTCTTTGCTCTGCTTTTAATTTGACTTTTAGTAATTTCAGACTGCTATTGCTGTCTGCTCTACAATTACAAAATTGGCACGTTTGGTTACTGTCCTTATCCAATTGCCTTAAATAGGTCAGCTATGACAGGGTCTACACCTGAACCTTGCATATTTACCTCTAAACTTTGGTGTGTATATGTTCTTGTCTGAATGTTTAAATATATCTTCAATGGAGATTTTTGAGCCTGTGGAGCAAAAGTGTACGTAATATAGCAAAAAAAAAATATTTAAAGTATAAGGTTCATTTCTGGGTTTTATTTTATAACTTTTACTCAATACTTTCATAAATTTGATTGTTTTATGAAGACCTTTGATACTTAGCCTGTTTTTCATGGCTCATGAAAATAATTCACAGGTGTTAGCTAATTAATTAGCTAATTCCCTTAATGCTGCATATTATCAGGTCCTGCTGACTACACATTCAGCTGTTTTTCAATGTATTTTGTTTCTTAAATCTTGTCAGTGGCAGAGTTCCAAATTTAAGCCTTTTAACTCAAAACTGCACTGTCTGTTTATGTTGGATACGGAATTGTTATATTTATATTGCAGTGCGTTTTTTGTATTCTGCTGAAGTATATTATTATTTTAACAATAAAGAAGAAAGTTATTTTTTGGCAATTGGTTCTGATTAAACTTTTCTAGGTAATTGTACCTGTTTTGCCTTTGTTTACTTCAGTGTTCTTTTTCCTTCCCTTAGTTATTGCCTACTCCATATTACCCTCCTCTGATTTTGGTAGTAAACTAGGGTGAAATCTAAATTGCATTTAACCCACAGTTACTAAATTTACTGGGATACTGATCTACTAAAACATGAAAAATAAAGTAGTTTTATTTTTAATCCCATTGAAGTATTTCAATGTGAATTTTCATCTTTTTATAAAAAGACATAACTTGAGAATCAGATTGTACAAAGGAGATTAACGTGTTGTATGTTAAAATGGAGCAAACAGTATGCTTTGAAATACAGCTGTTTGCTCTACTCTGTTTTTTCAAGATTATCTAACAGTATAAAAAAGATATTTTGAATACAAGTAGGAATCTGTTTTGACTGACAGAGGTAATGCTTTTCTAGATACCATAAAAGTTGCAAGGCTAGGGCTACATACAGCGAAGGAATAAATTAACTACACCAGCATATATGTAGGTGTTTGTCCAAAGAGAAGAATTCAATTCACAATTGGTGAGAGGAACTTGGTAACAGGAGTAGGGGACCTCATCATAGGTTGCAGTGGCAGCACTCTGCATAGTTTGTGATCTTGAACTAGGGAATAAGAAATACAAAAAGATCTTTCTGACATCTTCTCCTTTTGTAGAGTTTGCTTGTTAAACTCAGAACCGTAAGGCAGTGCTTCTATTCCATGCTGTCCAGAATTTGGTGTAATTTCCTAATGTAGATGATGTCCTGGTAAAGTGTCGTGCAGACTACAAGTATAGGAGGACATAGTGGCAATGACTGTGTACTCATTCCTCAGTGAGGACTACATACATGGTCTGTAAAAATTATAACAATAAAAGGCAAAATAAGAATGTAGTCACCCTAATAGAGCATTGCATTCTTTTTATTTATCCACATCATGTTGTATTTATGGTTGAGGTGAGATATACTCTGTTTTCAGCATAGATCATGTCATGTGGCAGAAGCACGCCTACTGATTGTGTTTCAGGAATTTCTCCTGAGATGTGGGACTTAAATGCTTTAGTGCTGATGAAGCTCCTACTGAATCCACTTCTCCTACTTAGTCACTGTTAGAATTTATATGAGTGCACAAATACACACAGCAATAAGTGAGTATTGTCTTGTCGTGGTTGAAGCCTATCAGAGAATGAAGGACCACACACCCTCTTGTTCACGCACGCCCTCTACACCCCATGACCAATCCCACCTTCCTTTGAACAGTGGAGGCCTCAGCAGGATCAGAGGAAAGAAAATAAAAGAACATAAAGGAAAACAAAAGTTACTGAAAACTATTTTGAAATGAAGAGGGCATGAATTCCCAGAGACTTAAGATGCTACTTTGCCTTACTTCTTGAAATAGTCCTAAAAGACTTTTTTTCTCAGCTACAATAACTAGACTAACAGAATTATTGGGATATATGAATAGGTTAATTTGACACTAAATGCAGTGCTTCACTGCAAATGTATGAAGAGATGAAACTTTATTCTTATGCTTGTACCTTTCTGACCTAATTTCAAAAAAATGCTTTAGATTTTCATCAACTGTTTGTGTTGCCATTATATTCTAAGAAGGCTTTCAGGTATCCATGAATCCAGTAGTTGACTGCTGCAAAAATCAGTTTGAAGTGGATCAGTCTTTATGGTGATGGATGACTGAAGTTGGTAGGATTTCTTCTTATCAACTACCAGCCTTAAATGGAATTGCTGTTAATTGTACATAAAACTTGATTAGTTCCCAGATTCCTGTTGCATATTCTCTCAGCAAGTCCTAGATTCTTCTAACATGCCTCATGTTGAAATAGAACTTGCTCAATGAGTGGCCTGATTGGGTATGAGTGCTGAATCTGATCAATTTTTTCTTTTCTATGAGCAGTTGATCTGAATTAGAGGCAAAATGCCTGTGAAATATAATGCCACACAGATTGCATGTAAACATATTGAACAAGATACACACCTTTCTAAATATACAAGATCATCTAAACAAATACTGGTTTATTCATGAGGAATATTTTGGTCATGCCATTTAGATATGTCCTTTTATTACAGATAAGCAGTAATTGTTTTCACAAAATCCAGATGGCAATATTTGGTAATTTTGTTCAGTAAATTGTTCTAATGCTGTTCTTTTCCTTTAAGGAAACATGACATGACCTTACCTTAAAAAATAAAAATATTTACCAAATTTATCTATTAAGATTTAAGGGAAGCCAAGTTCAATGATCAAATATATTCAGAAATGAGAGTCTTTAAATTCTTTTTGAACTCTTTAGTAGAGGACAGAAACTGGTAGTGCTAAGTTGTCTGAATTCTTTATTATTTTTGCATCACACTTCTACTCTCAGTAGCTATGTGATGGCTCAGCATTAATGCATTTCAGTGGAAGATTTTTTCATCTTTTAGTGTGTGGTCCATTTCTACCAAAGTTTCCAACTGAAGTGGAAAGTGAATGGCAGGAATTTCACCAGAATTTCAAGAAGGACATCAATCCTAGGAGGCTTAATCCAAATTCAAGATATAGGACTGTTATGCATCTTACTTGTCCACAGCAGATGGATTCAGTTATTAACAATATGGCACTGCTTTGAGTGGGTGAGGCAGAAATTGTTCAGAAATTGCAGGAATGGTACATTAATACTCAAATTACTGTGTAAATATTTTTCTTCTGTTGTGAGACACTTTCTCATCTAAGCTAGGGACGCATAAAAGCTCGCATCTGTATTTGTAAGTTTTCTTCAAATCTCTGTTTATTGATAGCAATACACTAACTTCTTTAGCGGGCATTTTATTTAGAAACCAAGATAAAATATTATTAATATCCGCTGGACAGACTCCAGATATTATCATTGTTTTTCATTTCAACTTAAAATGCCTAGTAGGCTTTTTAGTTTTTTCTGTTTCTTTCCTCTAAGCTAAATAAATCACACACACACATTTGGACAGTCCTTATCTGATTTGGCATCTTGTGTTTTAGCCCATTCTATGCACAGAAACAAGGCATTCTTAAGTCATTGTGTGCTATGAACTTGTAACATTCACAGTAGGATTTAATTTGTCAATGAAATGTGATGTCAACTTTTTGTACAGTGGTAGCGTGGTCACTGTGGCTAGGAAATTGACATAGTGGGAATAGTTGATATTAATTTGATTTCTGGGAAATTATATCCTGCTTCACATCAAGTACCCTAAACACTTGTCTGTCTGCTCCTCTGAGTGCTTCGATCCTCTTAAGGTAGTTTGCATTATTATTTTCATTCAAAAAACAAGCTCCAACTCTGAAATATCATTTGTTTTCTCCCTCCAATGCATGTTTGCACTCTGAAATGTCTCTGAGTGTGGAACTGGAATCTGTTGCGGAAACTAAACTGAAGCGTGCACTCCAGAAATGTATGTAATGTATTCCAGTTGATTATTTACATTCAATCCTTGGAAGTACTGAATTAATTTAAAGCAAAATCCTGCAGGGTGTGGGTATTAAGTTTTCAACACTAGCTATTTTATTCTGCAGATCCATTCATTTGCATTGCACTGTGCATTGATATCCATCTAGGCAAACTGTCCTCTTGCACAGAGCTTCAGAGAAGGTTTCAAGATTTACTAGGCCACAGAGGAGCAGCAAGAGAGATGATTTTATGGCCGAAAGATGATAATTCGAAAGAGGGAAGTCCTGGATTCCCACAGCTATTTGTACATTTAATCCAATAACTGTTTAGTGTAAAACATTGTAGTACAATCTGTTGAAGTAAGTTTACTTGTCCACCATCTGGACATGAATTTTCCCTGCCAAACCTCTAAGTTGGGGAACACACAGAGGGCAGTGAAAGAAGTCAAGGTTATTTTTCAGTCGTGAGGGTTCTTCAGTATAGCATCTGTCTACACACTTTCTGTGCAAGATGCTATCACCTTCTCAGTTGTAACTGCCTTTGTCAGTGGAGGTGACTGGAGGAAGTAATTATAGGGTGTACCCAGAGTGCCAGCCCTTGAATATTTAGAAGTAGTGAGGACCTTGCTGAGAACATAAAGATGCACAAATCAGCATTTTTCTTTTGCTGTTTTAGGCTGTTTGTATACTACAAGAGTGTAGAGCAGGGGGAGATTACACAAAAGCTGGATTCTGAGTACTGGTGGCAGGCAGGAGAAACTTGTTGTAATCTAGAATTGCTAGCTCTGATTTATTTTAAAGCAAAATGTTTTATACTGTAGGAAACATTAGCAACTGAAACCGGAAACCAATGATGCCTGAAATCAATGAGGTCTGAAGTCATCCCACTCTAAATTTTTAGTTGAGGTATTGTTACTGGAGCTTTATTAACCTGTAGTGCCATCAGTAGCAGCACTGATGGAGACGTTCCATGTATGTATGAACTGAATGACCTCCTCTTCCACTCTCAGCTCCTTCATAAATTTAGAACGTGTTCATTTACAAGAGCCTCAAGAGAGCTGTATTGGAGAGATTTGAAGTCCCAGTATGTATTGCATATTCAGATGACATGTAGTTTCATAGAAAGTAAACGTTCATCTTTAATTGATTTTTTTTCTTGTTCGACTGTGTACAAGTGATATAATTAGAGTTGTATTAGTGCTGGTCTCAACTCTGTTGAATTATAGCAACATCAGTTTTTTGAGCAATGAATGTGTTGTGCTGTCATGCAGAACCCATGCTTGCTTTGCTGTGAGGGAGAAAATTACAAGTTCATTAGTTGATACAGCAGCTTTGTTTTCCAAAATAATTTGAAGAGCAGCTCTGCAGAGAGAGACCTGGGAGTCCTGATTGATAATAAACTAAACATGAGCCAGCAATGTGCCTTCGTGGCCGAGAAGGCCAATGGCATCCTGGGATGCATCAAGAAGAGTGTAGCCAGCAGGTCAAAGGAGGTTCTTCCTCCCCTTCTACTCTGCCCTGGTGAGGCCTCATCTGGAGTACTGTGTCCAGGTCTGGGCTCCTCAACTCTAGAGGGACAGAGAACTTCTAGAGAGAGTCCAGCGCAGGTCCACCAAGATGATCAGGGGACTGGAACATCTTTCATATGAGGAAAGGCTGTGGGAACTGGGGCTGTTTAGTCTGGAGAAGAGGAGACTGAGGAGAGATCTTACCAACATTTATAAATACCTAAAGGGTGGGTGTCAGGAGGTTGGGACATCCCTTTTTTCTCTTGTATCTAGCAACAGAACAAGGGGTAATGGGATGAAGCTGGAACACAAAAAGTTCCATTTAAATATAAGAAAAAGCTATTTTGCTGTGAGGGTGACAGAGCAATGGAATAGACTGCCCTGAGAGGTTATGGAGTCTCCTTCCTTGGAGATCTTCAAGACCTATCTGGACATGTTCCTATGCGACCTGATCTAGGTGGACCTGCTTTGGCAGAAGGGTTGGACTAGATGATCTCTAAAGTTCCCTTCCAACCCAAACATTCTCTGATTCTCCCAATAAATGAAATGTAACTTTTCCTGAATTTAATGAACTGTTTTGATAGTGAAAATGTTCTGAAGGAAGCACATTTTTGACTCGAGTCTTTACAGTGAGTCTCGAGTCTACAAAGAGTTAAAGGAGTGTGTTTTAAAAAATTATCTTAGAGAGACACTTAATGATGTTTTTTAACATTAGATGTGTAGTCACTTTGTCTAAGAATGAAAAATGCATAGATGTGTAGAAGTTTGATTTCAGGTTAATTTTGGAAGTTAATTTCATAAGATAAAGATTTAGATTTCATAGTATGTCCATGTTTTTATCAGAATGCAGTGTTATTTTGATGAACATCAAGTTTTTTACTTTTCTGGTATAGACATTAGTTCAACCTCCCATTTTCTCAATGTGAGTTATTCCATTATCCACTATAAAGTACCTGAATTTTTAATACTCTACACAGAAATTAATGCCGAGTATGGATGTTTAAACATCTGTTTCCTAACATGTGCTTTAGACCATTAGGTTTTGCATTTAAACTACCTGACTGCTTGTACAGTCTTGATTTAGCATTCAATGAACTTCTGTTTTAGTCTTATTAATTGCACTTTTAAAACTTTAGACTGAAGTGATGTACTGGTATCTGTGAATCGTGTTTCCTTAAACTACACAGAAATGGATCTGAAACTACAAAGTAACTATTTTATGTTAAAAGGATTAAAGGCTTTATCTGTGACTAAAGACTGTCTACCTTCTGCTGAATCACAGAATCCATTCATTAATTTAGCATCGTGCTATGTCCTTTGTCTTCTAATGAATGATTTGACAGGGTAAGTAGTATTTCAATGAAAGGAACTCTTGTACAAGGAACTGTGTAATACTTCTGTCCTTTAATGTCCAGGTAATTTCAAGTATGCAAGAACTTCATCTGGATGCCTGACAGAGGAAAGGAAAGTTTTGTAAAATATTTGTTGTTTGAAAATATTGAGGTACTAGTTAGAGAGAAGAAGAATGCTAAATTTATTGTTTCTATCGTATTTTTGTGTGGTGTTTTTTTTTTCTTCCTGAGAAAATTGCTAGGAAACTGCCAATAAAATGACCAATAAAAGGATAGCATAATAGAATAAAACTATGGAGAATAAATGTCAGAGATGGCAAAGAATGTATGATTAACTATTAGTAATAAAATAGTAGTGAAATAATATGTGAGGACAGATGAAGATTCTTCTCAAAATTAAGAATATGAGTCATGATCAAAATAACTTAAAAGAGAAGTATTAGGAGGCATGCTACTCCGAAATGTACGTTAGCATAGGGATAATGGATACAATATAGAATTTGACAAATTTCTAAGAGGAGCTTACATTCAAATATTTTCATGCCCTCAAAGCTTTATTTGTTGCCTACTATTTAAAATTTCTTTTTAATTACTTGCAGAATCCTTTTACTGAAATGTTTTACCAAAAGAAAAAGAAGGAAGAGAATTTCTTTGGCATATAATGAAAGGAAATTAGGAAAAATCAACAGCTTGAACTTGCATCCAAACTTCTGCCATTATGTAGTTGTGTCATCTAAATCCTTCTGTAATACAATTTTTCATTTCTAACAAGAAAGAAAATTACGACTTTTCCCCTGTATGAAGTAGGACTTTTATTAATTTGGATTTTAAGAGTTGGAAGGGACCTTGAAAGATCACCTAGTCCAACCCTCCTGCCAGGGCAGGACCACCTAGAATAGGTCACACCTACTGTGGACTACCTAGAGTAGATGTGTCCCTACAACTTTCTTGTTGTACCATGTTAGAAATTACCTTTTAAGGAAATGTAGGAACAAGAACACATCCAGACAGTTGGCTTCTTTATGAGTGAATGTGTAATATTACGTACATACTGTAATAATAGTTGCTTCAAAATACTTGAAACAGCGGTTCAAAGAATGTGTTAAGAAAAGTATATGTGCACTAATAAACTAATAAACTGAAGGAAATTATGAATTTCTCTAAAATCAGTGTCCAGAATACAAGGACCTGCTGATACTGTAGATTCCTTTAGTAACATCTGCAATTCTTGAAGTAAAGGAGGGTGCATAACAAGGGTTCTGACTTCTTTCCTTCCCTCTTTCTGAAGATTAGATTAATGTAGATAATATTAATGAAAAAAAAGATAAAAGAAAAGCTCAGTAAAAGAGTTACAGCCCTTTTTGGATTTTTTTTTTTTTTTTGACAACACTTTTAAAAATTGAATTTCTTTCATTTACTCTTGCTGCTTTTGATTGGATATGGAATCACTGTAAGTAAATGCTAGAGGAGGCCATCTGGTTCTGAATTTTTTCCTCTATCCCACTTCAAACTCTTCACTGTGTATGTTCAGCAAGCCAACACAATGCTATAATTACACACTTTTCCCACTTGTGTTCTGACATAATCTTTTGTATGGATTAAATTTAAGTTTAATGCATTTAAAACTGAAGTTACAGAATGATTAAATGGGGTTTTTTGAGTCAAATCTTGCTTGAGTCAAATCTCAGTTGCAGCTTTGCTGGAGTTTAGTTTTAACAAATGTTGGTTTTTTTTCCCTTGCTCATCTGTTTGAAGTGGATAAAAATAATGTGCAGAATGTAAACTTTGACAGTATCAGAATCTTCCATACACTCTTGAAAAGGTAGTGATGCAAGAATGCTTATTTTTCTATTTCCATCTCTGACCACTTCTAGCCATAGTACTCATGTAAATGTGGTTTTCATGTGGGGTAAGCCCCTTATTGGAAGGTCTTCGAGCTACATAGTAATCATGTCGTGATTGACCAGTTCAGATATATTAAGTAAATTGCAGGATTTGGTTTTGGTGGGATTTTTTGGTGTTTTTTTCCTTTTTCTTTTTTTTCCTTAATGAAGAATTCATGTACCAAGATAAGCCCAGTGGATTTTTATTATGTATGTGCCATGGGTCAAGTATTATTATATTCCTGATAAGCATATGAATGAAAGGAGAAGGAAATACTTTCTACCAACTATCCATCTTTTGTCTAGAGGACTGCTGCCAGAGATATGAACAATAAAATTAAAATACTGCTTAGAAAGTAGGAAGCAGTATATTTTTAAAATAATAATAATTAAAAAAAAAGCTGATGCAGGAATAAAAACTGATTGACTGTCCAAAACTTATCCACTATCTCATTCTGCCTTTCAAAGGGACCAAACTAATTTGCCATCACCTTTCTAACCATTATTATTTTTCAGAGCTAAGAACAAAATCTGGGCTTCCTGACTATCAAAATACTCTCGTTGATAACAAAGAATGAACATTACCTCTGGAGGCTGGACTATGTAGAAATGGCTAGTTACAACTTTTCTTGCTCAATGACATCTAACATATTGAATAAGTTTTTTAATCCAGGGCATTCATACAAAAAATATTCAAGGCATTTGAGACTTCTCTGTTCTGGAGTTGGAATTATGATTTAATGTTGTGGAATTCCCTCAATGCAAGATGAAAGAACATGAGGGGTTTGTTTTCATCACATGATTTTTTAGGACAGTTCATTGGTTGATGCTGCTAACAGAATTTATGGATATAGATAGATGTGGTTATAGAGAGTAAACAGTTTTCAAGGTTAGAACAGTGATTAACAAAAGTGATAAGGCTTGAACTTTTAATTGTCAAATTGAGTTGATGCTGAGAAGGTAGCCATTGTGACTGTCAAGCAGGTATTCTTTATTGCAGCACTGGGCACACAGGGGATCCCTCCACCTAGTGTGTGCACAGTTTAAAGCAAAACTTTCTACATTTATACAGACTAGCTATGCATTTTCATTACACTTCATTAGTTCCACCCATTGTCCTGCCTTAGTCTGCCCAGGTTACCCCTCTGTCACACCTCCTTCCTGTGGTCCCTTGGCTTCCTGGTGTTCATCCAAACTGGAGGACAGACTTGAGCGGTTGCTTATTCATTTATCTTGCTCTGATTGATCTAAGTTCTATAGGCTTGCTAGAAAACAACAGATGTTCTGCAGTGAAGGCCTCTTGCGACTCTACAAGATTAGCAATGTGCTAAAGCTTGTACTTCTACAAGGTTAACAATTTCAGAAAGCAAATATTTCAAAAACCTGAGTTACAAATGTGTTCTTGCAGTTTTCTAGCTAAATGATGCTTTTATGCTGTAATGCTTCTATAACTTATTTAATTCAGAGTGATAGCCAAAATGGCCTCTGTTCTGTGTGAATAAGTGTCCATCGTCAACATAAGATAAATTTTCTCCTTCTTTAGATACCAACATTGTATACTATGCTTGTGCTAGTATAAGGCTGACTTTTATGTCAGCTGCAGTTGCTACAGGGTGTACCTGATTTCCAGATGTACATAAATTGTGTTTTATAAAGTGAACACACACAGTAATAGTCAACAGTATAGCCAGCATCATATTTTTGCGTTACATGACTTTATTTTGCTGTAATTAATTTATCAAAGGTTAATATTGCTGTTTATGTAATTCATATTATAGAATACAAATATTATAATAAAAGTGTCCTAGCAGTCTCTAAAAGTTTGATGCCGTAACAGGAATAACTTTTTTATTTAATTTCCCTGCAGGTGTAGATTTTTATTAATTTCTTCAGTTAGAAGAATTCAGTACTGAGTTTTTATTTAAATGAATAACAGTAGGTTTTTTATGTCTTTATGTTCACAAGAGGAAATTACATTTGCAGAGATACTTGTAAGATGAGCAGGAAGGTGTGCGGACTGTCTTCCAATTTTATATTGGCTGTATTTTTCCTTTTTTGCATGATTTCCCTGTTCAGTATAGATGTCAAGTCTTGTGTCAGTAGAAATGACTGCTATATACAGTGTAACTCCTGTAGTCCTAAGGTAGTTATATAAACAGTCTTAAGCAATAGCAAAAAATCATTCTGACCTGTAAACTGTGTTATAAACAGCTTAGAGAAAATTTCAGCATTTCACTGATGCATGTTTTGGGGAGTGCTTCTGTAACTGTCCTGTCCCAAAAACTGCGGTGGGAGAGTGGATAGCCATGAGGTAATATTATACAAAAGAATTCTCAGGTGCTCCATATATCTTAAACAAAAGTACACCTTTGTATTTATGTTGTTAGAAGATATATGCTAGCCTATTTCAAACTTCCTTTTGTGAATGCTTTCATATTAATGACTGTATTGAGTTGTTTGAGAATTTCAACACACTGATTCTGAAATAAGGTGAAAAATTCTCCAGGCCTCTCAGCGTTCATTTTACATTATGTTCTCATTTATTGTTGTCACGGGTTGAGGGCTGTTGTTGGTTCCTTTTCCTCTGCATTTCCAATATCTTCCTGGTTGACTTTTTGATACATTCCAAATGTGTATTATTTAACTTGCCACTCTGCATTCCTAGTGGTTGATTTGCCTTTCCCTGGTAACTCCACATGTTGAGCAACTGTGTGTCTTGCAGCTGCCCTTGCTAAGGGGCAGACAGTCATCTTATACTCAGTTGCAGTGGAAATAAGCCCTTCTCTGAATTTCTTTGCCCATAAAAGTACGTCCATCATTTTAAAGACCCTTTAGGTACCCTTTTAGCAGATCAGAGAGTTATTTCTTTCAGGTTCAGATATTTGAGTGCATGGACTATGTATATTCAACCCTGAAAAATCGATTAAAGTCTTTAGACTTGCACACTTACAGGCTGGTGGGAAGATGTGCAAATTGTTGCTCCTGCAGTATTAGAACTGTAAAATTACAATACAAAACTTTACTTTTGTATCCTGCTTAACCAAAAAGTCTTATTTCTTCCTGTATCCCAACTGGTGGAGTTTTTTATGTATCTGGATTGCTTCTTACCATTTAGTTCCCCTTTCTTTGAGAATTTGTTATTATCTTAGCATTTTGGTTTTGTCTAGAAATTCACGTATTTGGATGCCTGCTTAACTCAGAACAAACCCTAACCTGGAGTGTTTGTGGCTGCCCTGGGGAAAGTTACTCATTTATTTTCTGCCAAAAATTGTTCTCCAAGTCTCTTCAAAGTAAAAATTTCAGACTGCCTCCATTCATTTCCTGTATTACAATATATTTCTCTTCCCTTTATGGTTAGAGTGCATTATTTTTTTTTCATTCTATTTCTTTCTATTGTAACTCTCAGTGGTTCTACTTTTTTCTTCATGTGAAGTTTTTCCTTCATATGTTTTTCATCTTCATATTTCTTGCTTATTATCACATTTTTGTGGTTGTCTGGATGGTTTTCCATATAGCCTTTGGTTTTGACTTTATCATATTTTTCTGGAATATCGTCAACATTGTCTCAAGAAATGTGATTTTTTTTTTTTTTTTTCCTTTTCTTTTTAATATTTTGTTTTTCTTGGTATGTACAGATGGACTTGAAAAGTCATTCCCACAATCTGTTTTATATCTGTTATTCTGAGATACGCTGTCATATTTTGCTTCTCTTTAAGGAGAGAATTGAATAAAGAAAACAGGGTAGGATGAGTCAAATTTTGATGTATCTGGAAAGATCTATGTTCTTTGGGGTTTTTTCCTGTTTTTCTTCCTCCTCAAATCTCAGTATCATCCTTCTGGATTTATTTGGGGTATGGGAGGAGGACATGTCTGTAATCATTATGGAGACAATTGTACAAAGGAGTCAAGGGTTTGATTTCATTATTTGGTGCTTATCTCTCTTTTCTCTCGCTATGTTTGATCTGTTCTGAAATCAGACACTATGTGCACATTAGTGTAGGTATAGATCCTGTCAGTCAGAACCCAAACAGGCTCAGTTTACAGCATTCAAGAAAGAGTAGCTCACGTTACACTGTTCTTCCTCTTGGTTTCTGTCATCAGATGTCTGTCATTATGTGAGTTTTCTCGCCATTGCTGAGCTGACACTGAGTGTTGCATTGGTTCTTCAGTTATTATTTCTGACTCACATTAGCTTTCCTTCAAAGTCCATACCCCTTGCAAGTGAAGACAGAAATTTAAGCTTCTTTTGTTATTGTGTATTTCTAGGCTTTTGAGGAGCCAATCTTCCCTAAAATCAGAATAGCAATTTGCTTCTAGATTGATCAGATCGTGTTAGAAAGCTAGCTTGTGGCTTAACTGCAGAAAGAAACACTCAAAATCAGCTTTCTAATTGCCATCTGATGTGATTCATATTTTCTCTGTGAAAATACCAAGTAATACTAATCTGATAGCATATACTTGTGCCATGTGCTCTCGTGGTGTTTCCAAACACTGCAAAGTACGAACAAAGATAATTCCTTTAAGTATTACTATTCTTATTTCTAACTGTAAGACTCTAGTTTGTACAGACACTCGACACATTGTTAATCTGGAAGATAAAGTGTTTTATTCTGTTGGACCTGGCTTTTTCTAATCATGACATAAAGTGAAGAAGTTCTCTGAGATTCAGCACAATTCTATTTCTCTGTGGCTTCCATTTGTCTTTGAGATTTATTAGGTTCCTTGCTTTGGCTTGAAGATCTTCATTGTGACTCGTAGGTCTTGAGGTTTTTTTTCTTCCCTGAAAATCAAAATGGACTTCATGAATTAATTCAATGTTGTTTGCTACACTTGGAGAAAAAAAATCACTGTGAGGACATGGTGTGAAATGCTATCAAAATGAACGTGATCTCTGTTAGATGCTTTTATTTTTCCCTCTCCAGTCCTTATTGCAATTCCCAGATATGCACAAGGCTAGTAATAGATTCTAATCTCGCCATGATCACTCTCTGCACTAACTTTTAAAAGGGATAATTCTCATTGATTAAGCTCTAATCGTTGCCTCGTGTTATCCATCTATTGACAGGAGCCGTCATGGAAGTCCTGTTGCTGTCTTCTGTTGAGTGAAATAGTTCAGATTTCTCTTTCCAGAACAGCAAACTGTGCACCATAGTGTGACAACCAGGAGAATTCGGTTTTTTTCTTCCTTCCTGAGCAGTGGTGAAAAATTGGTGAAAAAGTGCCTTATGCTTGAATATTTTAGAACATCAAATAAGATAGGATCTCAATGTAAGATAGGTAACAATTGCTTAATTCACTGAGGCTGAGTTCACTCATTCCTGATTTTTTTTTTTTTTGAGTGAATATCTACAAATGGATGCCTAGGACAGAGAAGCAGTACTCCCCAGCTAACCCATAGTCTCTCACTCTTCACCTCTTTTAAGCTTTGGCTTTCTTTAATATTTTTGACTAATAAATTTGTCTAGAGGAATGCCCAGTCATGATTAATCGAGCAATCCTAGATCTTGTGCCTGTCTATGTGGTACAGAGTGAGGCTATTAAGGAATCTGGATATGTACTTACAACTAGATCTGGAGAGGATTGACCTGGCCCCAAACTGTGTGTGTTCTCAGATGTAAATTCTGCTGATTTGTGTGTTTTGTTACAGGAATGTGATGTTCTTAATCCAGAAATTGATAAGACCATGCATAAAATATCTTGTTTAGATTTTGTGTTCATTCAGCATCCTCTCAGATGCTAACACAAAGAAACTGAATTTCAAATCCTACAAAATTGGCTGAGAAGCTCAAGGAAGTCTTACATCTCATGCCTTTTCATTTTACTATAGTCTTTGCCAAGTATTTTGGTGTCAATGAAAGTGAGTGCTTTTTTTTTTTTCTTTCCTAAAGGTTTAGCTAAGATTATCCAATAGACATCCCTCTGAACGTATCAAATAAAGTTACTGTTAAAACACTTTACAGCTACCTTGCTCCATAGCTAATTTGTTCTTTCACAAGCACCTGTTCTGGCAGGAACTAGATTGTTTTTTCCTCTGTCTCAGCCTTGAGTTCTGAAAGAAATTAAATTGCCAAATCAGTGTGGGCTCAAACTTTTACCATGCACAAATATGATTGCAATCTTTACCACCCCTATCAAGGGGTTTGTTCACATCTTTAGAATACTTACTTTCATTTCTTAATCAGCGCTGCATGGAAATATACAAGCTTAAAACCCATAAATCTCTGGGACCTGACGGGATGCATCCGTGAGTGCTGAGGGAGCTGGCTGACCTTATTGCTAAGCCACTCTTCATCATTTTTGAATGATGGTAGAGCACACGTGAAGTGTCTGAGAACTGGAGAAAGGCCAATGTCACTCCAGTCTTCAAAAAGGGCAGGAAGGACAACCCAGGAAACTACGGGCCAGTTAGCCTCACCTCCATCCCTGGAAAGGTGATGGAACAACTCATCCTGAATGTTGTCACTAAACGTATGAAGGAAAAGATGGTTTTCAGGGGGACTCAACATGGATTCACCAGGTGGAAATCCTGTTTGATCAACTTAATAGCTTCTTATGAGAGTATAACTGACTGGCTAAGTGATACAAGAGCAGTGGATGTCATCTGCCTTGATTTCAGCAAGGCTTTTGACACTATCTCCCATAACATCCTGATCCAAAAGCTCAGGCAGTGTGGGTTGGATAAATGGACGTTGAGGTGGATCAAGAACTGAGTGAATGACAGAGCCCAGAGGGTGGTGACCAGTGGCCCAGAATTGAAGGCTGTGCTGCCGTTCAGAGGCATCTGGACAGGCTTGAGAGTTAGTCCTGCACCTGGGGAGGAACAACGCCATGCACCAGTACAGGCTGGGGGTTGACCAGAGCAGCTCTGCAGAGACACCTGGGAGTCCTGATTAATAATAAGCTAACCATGAGCTAGCAATGTGCCATCGTGGCCAAGAAGGCCAATGGCATCCTGGGATGCATCAAGAAGAGTGTGGCCAGCAGGTCAAGGGAGGTTCTTCTCCCACTCTACTCTGCCTTGGTGAGGCCTCATCTGGAGTACTGTGTCCGTTTTTTTAGGACTACCCAGCTCAATTGGGACAAGAACCTTCTGGAGAGAGTCCAGAACAAGGCCACGGGGATTATCAGGTGACTGAAGCATTTTTCTCATGAGGAAGGACTGGAATACGTGGGACTGTTCACCCTGGAGGAGACTGAAAGAGTACTTCATTAATACTACTAATTATTTAGTTATTAATTATTATTAAGTATTTAAAGAGGGTGGGGCAACACTTTTTTCTGTAGTGTCCAGTGACAGGACAAGGGGTAGTAGACAAAAGCTGGAACATAAAAAGATCCAATTAAACATAAGGAAAAAAAATTTTATTGTAAGGGTGAGGGAGCCCTAGCACAGACTGCCCAGGGAAGGTGTGGAATCTCCTTCTCTGGAGGTTTTCGAAACCTACCTGGATGCATTCCTGTGTGACCTTATCTAGGGTCAGTATTGCTAAGAGCAAGATTCTCTTTTTTCCACTCTTCATTGCACCAAGAATTCACCCATATATTGGCCTATCTACTTAAGATGTGAAAGAGCCCATTTTCTTCCTGAAGGAGATATTTCTTTCAGGATTATTGGGTTGACATTTGAAAAAAATTCTACTTTCTGCAACTGAGAATAAATAAGTAAGATTGAGCTGGGAGTAAATTTGCAGTCATTTGGCCTTTGAATTGGGATCTACCCTTTTGTCTTGAAATAGATTGAAAATTGCAAAATTGGACTGTATTTCACTGTTGTGATTCAGGTATGTTTAGTTCTTTCTGTGCAATATACTGGCACACAGCTGATAACAGCATGTCAGACTTTGTCAATTTTTCAGATTATCTAAGTTTTATACTGTACATGCTCTGAGTAGAGAGTCTTCTTTCTTGTGGATAAATACCTTTTGCAAGTCATGGAGTTTCTGAGTTGATTCAGAACTGTTAATTCCTTTTTGTTTTCCCCTCCTTTTTCTCAAGTAACATGAGATATTTATGTGTTATCTGTAATCTGGTAGTTTTCATACTGAAAGGACAAGTAACTAGAGCCACTAGGTGCTGCAAGAAGGAAATTTTCACTGGAGGAAGGAAAAAAAAATCATAATGAAGAGGATGCCCAGAGAGATTGCAGAATCTGCATCCTTTGAGACTTTCAAAACTCTACTGGGTAAGGCCCTCAGCAAGCCATTGTAACTCCTGAAGTTTATCCATTATTTGCGAAGATTGAACAGGATGACTTCTAGAGATCTCTCCTACTATATTTATTATTTATTATTTATTATTTATAATAAATATGATAATCTTGGTTCTTAAGGAAAGATTTAGCTATGTATTCTCAATTTCAACAACATGTACTTTATGCAAAGAGGAAGATGCTGGTTTACAAGTATTAAAGATAAGATAGGTCTTATTTGTCAACATTGCAACCATCTGACTAAAATTCTCACAACTTAAATAAAAATCATTGCTTATCAGAAAAAGTTTAAATGAGAATAACTGAGTAAAAATTCTATGCATTTGAAAAGCATAATATACTTTTATATATTAAATACTGATGTATTGACTTTTTTTTGAAGAAGGAGTAATGCCTTTCCTCAGCCTGCTTGTGATGCTGTTCCTACTGCAGGACAGTGTGCTGCTTTGCTGCAAAGGCTCATTGCTTAGTGTTCAATTTGTGGTCCATTGGGACTCCCAGATTTTCTTTCCAGCTGGTGGCCCTTTACAGTGTGCTTGGTGCATGGGGCTTTCCCTCCCCAGATTTAGAAGTGTGCATTTCCCGTTCTTGAACTTGAGATTTCTGTTGTCCCATTGCACCAGCCTGTCAAAAGTTCTTCTGATGGGCAGCATAACCATCTGGTGTATCAACTACTTCCATGCATTTTGTGTCATCTGCAGTTTTAGTTCTCCAAGTTCAAGATTTTCTGTAGCAAGTATGAGATTTAAAACAAATATATTTTTACTAGTTGGATAATATAGAGTCTTGGGCTATATGTGAAATATAACACTTTAAAGACCATAATTCTAGGCTTTTGTGTGTTTTTCTTGATTTGTTTATCATTTCTGCTTCCATGACTCTTAGAATCATAGAACGGTAGGGATTGGAAGGGACCTTTAGAGATCATCTAGTCCAACTCCCCTGCAGAAGCAGGTTCACCTAGATCAGGTTGCATAGGAACATATCCAGGCAGGTCTTGAAGACCTCCAAGGAAGGAGACTCCACAACCCCTCTGGGCAGCCTGTTCCACTGCTGTTACAAGCCGATCAAGATCCTGCTGAGTGGCAGCACAGCCTTCTGGGGAATCAGCCAGTCCTCCCAGTTTGGTGTCATCAGCGAACTTGCTGAGGGTACACTCTGTCCCCTCATCCAGGTCATTGATGATGTTGAACAAGATTAGCCCCCTTATGCATCTTTTTAAAGACTTTCATAAGGTAGTTCTGAATTACTGTGGCTATGGGGGAAAAATCATCAGATAATGAGAATATGAGGAGAGAGAATATAATATTTGATAGTATGTAGTCTTGTGAAGTGTATGTGTAGAACACTGTAGTTTGTATCCATCAGAACATTAGTACTGTAACAGTTGATTTAAACCTAATTAGCAGATATGCTCTAATGATGAAAATCCTAATGACTGCATTCCCTGAACAGATTAGCTGCAATAGACTTCTTAATTTTACATGGACTTTTCATTTCCTTGTAAACTGAGAAGAATTTTCCATCAGTCATTTCGAGAGAGACAAGTACAGGTTTGTACATGACATGGGTTATTTCCTGTGATTAAAAACTGAGGGAGCAGTAGTTCTGTATGTTGAACTCACCCAGCTAGTTGTTCTGTGTGACTGGAAACACGATCTGGAAACCATTTTTACAAGATAGTGCTGGAATACTGTGGTCACTGGGAGGGTATGTGGGGAAGAAGTGCAGAAATAATGGCAGCCATTCAAAAATAAATACCAATTATAAGCAGTTGTGGAGGGGGCAAGTGTGATTTCTGAATAAGCAACTGAGGAAATAATTAGCTGGTTACATTACTGTCTATGCACATGGTACTGGCATGGATGAGACCATTGATAGGTTATTATAGCGAGCTCTGATATGGATACTAACGAATATTTGACAAATAATGAAGTATTTAGGAAAGAATTACAAAAAATATTTGTAGTCCACCCGGAAGGGAAAGGATTGAATTCAGTTCTTGGCTAAATCCAAACATTAAAGATGGCCTTGACCACAACCTAAAACTATTTATATGAAGAAAGTCTGTTAAGAAAGGTGGCTCTCATCTATCAGAAAAAAATACATTTGGTTTGACAGCTGAAAGCTGTAGCTTAGGCAAAATGAGATATGAGATTAGATGCAAATTTTGTATTGTAATATACTTCATTAACTTCTGGTTCATTTACGTAGGGATTTAATTTATTTAGTATTTTTTGTCATTTGGATTTAGCAATTGTAGTGCTTCCTTTTGGCTTAAGCTATGAAAACGACCCATAACTCACACAATTTCTGTAACTGATTTTTGCTTTGGAATCCATTTTATATACTGTGACATCTCTCTGTATGCCACATACTTGTATCCACAAAGCATAACTGCATAGCAGAGTGACAAACTAGATAGCAATATATCTTGTTGATCATTGGATTTTGGATGTTTGAAAGCTGATTGGATACAATTTGTTAGAATATTAGCTGAATGTTTTTATCAGAGTACTCATCACTGAAATGAGGCACTGACATTCTAAGTACCATTTGTAGAGCTCAAATTCTCAAAGTCAGACTAGATGAGTAATGCACATCATGCTTTTATAGCTGTTGAATTTTCCTTAACCTGAGGAAATCAACAGTGTGCCAAAGTTTAATCAATCAGTTCATTTTTAGGATTTTCATCACAAGACTCAGAGTTGGAAAAAAGATTTTTTTTTCTTTAAGTTAATGTAATTTCTCCAAAACCAGTGCAGTTTTTCACTTGTTTAGAACATTTCAACTTTGTTTTGTCCTCTTGGTTCCTCCCTCTTCCTTTTAACCCTGGATGACCTGAGTTTGCTAGTGTTAATGCGAAAGTAGCATTTGCTGTTAGGGCAAGATAACTTGCATATATGCAACCACCAGTATTCAGTTCTGTGATGTCATGTTTATCTTACCATTTTCGCCTGTCAAAAGACCTCTAATGAATTACCTGAAGTAAATTTATTGGGTTAAGTAGTTTTAGAAATTACTCTTGGACTATCACCAGTTTCAATGTGAGATCTCATATCCATATGGTGGTAACACAATTTGAATGTCATTGTTAACTTCCTCGATGATCTTAGACTACTTTGTATGCTAGTGTTTGAGTAAGAATATGAAAACAAGGCTGTCCACTTGCTGAGAGTGAGTAGATTTCATGCTTAATTTCACACAGTGATTAGAACAGCATTATTTTAATAATTTCCTGAGGAAGTGATCAGCTGTAGGGTTGATACCAAGTTCTGGAGACTACGCAGTTAGTAGTTAGTAGTAAGGTCCTTGTCATGAGAACTAACAGATGGAATTATTACAAGAAAAGAAATTGGCAGGTACACTGAAATGAATTCTTTCCATACCATTAATTTGGGGAGAAAATGCTTTAGGGTTGCAGAAATTTAATAAATATGCATAAGGTGATATTTTGTGTTCCACATCCTTTACATTTATACTGGCTTATTAAAGATTTAATTAAGTCTTCTAAAAAGGGAAAGGATGCAGTCTTGCAAAAAAAAATGTAGATGACAGTGTGGGTTCAAAATAATTAGGGCTTCAGGGATAAAATAAAGGGTCTCTACAGTTAATGAATATTAAAGCATGTCTGCTTTGAAAACTTACAAAAATGACAACGTTTTACCTACCACATCTGTCTTTTGGTTTTATTCTAGTCCTCACTCTTCAACATTTGTGACAAATGACATACCATTCACTTCTACAACTGTGGATGATAAACAAAAGTTAAGATATTTTACTTTACTCTTTTTGCACATTAGCAATTATTTTTTACCAACCTCCTGCTCTTCATTATCATGCAGTGTCTGGCTTTGTTATCCACTCATATAAATTGTAAAACCAAGTATATCTCGATGAAATTTATTAATAGTTTCCCATTGAAACAGTAGCTCATAAAATGTTGCAAAGCCTTCTTCTCTTTTAAATCCCTCTTTAAGTCTGTTTTGCTGTCAGTGTTCTAACTAACTATGCTAAGTCATGATCTTCATTGGTCTCCTGTATTTTATGTGCAGACATACATAAATAACCAAATGAGACCTGCTTTGTCTTCCATGATTCGTAGCTTACAAGCTCTTGGGGACAAGAACTGTCTCTGTTATATGTTTCTCCAGTACCTTGCACAATTAAATTCTACTCCACGACTAGGATTTCTTAGTGCTCTGATTATATAAATAGCAGTAATGCTGAAATAATAATTCCTTGCACAAAATTAATGGAGAGCATAAATGAACAATATTATGTTTGTACCCTGGACAACATAATTTGATCTATAAATTCTTTATCAATGTAATCTTGGAAATTAAATACATTGTTCAACACTTTAAAAGATGTGTTCAATGGTGAGTCCAATACAATTGTCAGGGATTCGTTCACTGGCTTTTGTTTAAGGCCTTCAATGTAAATTCTTGCTGCTTTAATTTTATAGCACATATTAAAGTATAATGTTCAGTCATATGCAGTGGATATGGCAGAAGCTTGCATCCTTTATCCTTAGACTCTCTTGACCATTTGCCTGATCTGTTTTCCTCCCTCTGATGTTGGTCTAGTTTTACTTTTATTATCTCCTGGATCTCTGCTTCCTAGAAGAAATTAATTCCATGGCTTTCTGCATCTTTCTTTTCCTTTCTCTGACAACTCTGGTATCCCAGTCTTGGACAGTAAATCAATAGGTCCTTTCTTCTCATTCATTTCCATGGGAAAAGTGGATGCTTTCATGTCAATGAGTGATAGAAAAGGTGAGAAGATTAAAAAAGCTGTTAAATGTATGGGCTGTGAGGAAAGATGAGCAGGTAACAGAGCTTGCACTAAGTTGATTCAAGAACAGAATTATCTCCAGCACAACTTTCCTGTAAAACCCACAGCATCTATGAAAACATTTACTTGCCTCTAGTATACAGCTTTTTACACAAATGTTTTAAAAATATACCCTTTTAAAATTTCTTGAGTTTGTTGAAGTTTGCAGTTTTAATTGTCTGAACACTGCTTTATTTGCATCTTACTCCTTCTTCCCGCCAATCTGTTTAAATGCTATGTAGAAGTAGCAGGAGAGTAAATTTTCTTGTGTTAACCACATTTTTCTTTTTAAGTGGAAATTTATATGCCTCAAGCTGGGTATTTGTTTTTGGATAAATGTGAATTTTTGTTTTAGTGTTACAAGTTCTGGTTACTTATCTTGAAGACACAACTGGGTGTATGCAAAGTTATTTAGTCACACTACAGATTACTAACCCTACCTCCTTTTACAACAGAGCTGGTAAAAAGTTATCTGGCCCAGAAGCCCTGTCTGTTCTGCTTTATGGAATCTTTAAATACTTAAATTTCTGTACTCTTATTTGTCTTTTGAGTCATATGTTTGCATAATTTTTGGGAAAGCAGTATTTTTTTAGAAAGATATCTCATCTCACCTTGTACCAGAAAACATTAAATTATCAAGTGTTTGTCCAAACCCCAAGGACCAAGCAAACAATGTGTCAATGAGATGACAACCCTACCATTCTATGATTCTATGACTTTAGTCAAGTCAGAATATTATTTGGATGGTGTGTTTAAAGCAACCCATTTATATGGTTGATTAATATTCATCCAGTTTCTTTCTTGCATTTTTAACTCTTTGTGTGTATATAGTTCAGAATATTTAACTACATTATTTTTAATTTTACATTCATTGTCCTATATAAATTTAATAATTTTATACATTTTATAAATATTTTCTTTATTAGACTTAGTGTTTTGCAGAGTAAATTCAATTTGGTTGAACTGTGCTCTTGTAGTGGGAGATAAATACTTATGTACCAGGAAAGTAAATTGGAAAGTAGTGCCTCACATACTTATTTTTAAATGTGATTCAGACCTAAAAGTTTATAGCAAATCATGTGGTGTTCTTGTAAAAGGATAGGTTTCTGTCAAACAGAGATAAAGTGTGTTCTCAGTCTTTGTGTCTGTAGGGATTACGACAGTAATTGCATCTAATTTCTGGTGATGGTTTCTCCTCCCTGTGGTCACTGATGTATTATTTCACTGAAAATGTGTGGGGAGGAGTTGAAGTGTCTGCAGTGGATTTCTTAAATATTAATGCAATTCCTATTACTTTATGTTTTATCTCTAGGCTTGTCAGAATAAATATTTTTTCCATAATTGTTTTCTTCCAAATATAGAGGGGAAAAATAATGTGTAAATTGAGAACTTTATTTAGGGATGTGCACATACATAATGCTAATATTGATCTGCCCTCTCCACTGCCACCCGCCACACAGACTCCCTGCAAGAAGGAGAGAAGTAAATTTTGTTACATTGAATAGTACAATTCTGTAGAAAAGGTAATTTTTTTTTTAGTGTCCAGTTCATGAAATGTAAGACCTTGACTCCCTTGAACAATATGGAATATAAATTGTGCTGGACTAGAATTTGAATGAGCTGCTAAGTGGTACCTCCTTTTTTTCTCTGACATTTTTTAAGACTGTAAGAATTTTTAAAGATTAAAATCTCCCTAATTTACTGTATTTAAACTAGTGCAACCAATGTGAATGTTACTGATTGGCATTTTTTCTCATAATGAGTTGATTTGTTTTTTGTTCTTGTATGTTCAATGAATTCTGTTCATGTTCACCAATTCTGTTGCTAAATATACTGATGAGCTTTGCATTTATTTTTCAGATATTTACCATTATTTTTTAGGCTACTGTACTCTTCTCAATAGCAATTATTGTTAATCTACCAGACATCTCACCCTCTTATTCCCTTCCTGCTCCCTACTTGTCAAAGATTTTTCTTCTCACTTGACCTTTAACTAGTTAGTTTACTCGCCTTTTAGGTCATCTATGTAATTGACTTTGTAATGTTAAATTGACAAATGAATGGATTAGAGCTATTCTGTGCTTTTTGATTAGTTACTGCTTCAGTTTTCATGGGTTTTGCTCACAACAGGAGGGTGTGACTGTTCTAGCATAGACTATTGTGCTAATGTAAAAAAGAATAATAGCAAAGTATCTTTCTAACTAATAAGGATTTGTTTTCACTTTCTGTCTGTATCTGTAAGGCAGTTAACTTTTCTAGTTCATTATCATGGCAAATTATGTAGAGTTTGGGAGAGAAGTAGGAAAGTGACTGTGTTAGAGTCAAATGGGAGAAAATGTAATACTGAAAAACCTCATTTGTAAAGGCAAACATTTTGTGGAAAAACTGTTTCTGCAGATTCCTCAGGCTATAAAATAAGATTTCTGAGGTATATTTTTTTCCTCTCATGCTCTTTTTAAAAACTATATTGAATGGGAGTTGAAAGTGGCTGTGGTGGTAAACTACTGTGCTAATATTGACCTTAAAGAATGCAGATTTCAGAAGTAGAATATTTAAATGTGAGATAATAAGTTGAATTAGCTGTAGTGTCTTTTCAGTTAGCTGCTAACCAAGACAAGACAAGAAGCTGCATAAATTTCATTCGCATTCGAATAGATGTGTTCTTTAAAGATAATACAGCCTTTGACTTCAGTAGTTTTTCAGTGTTTATCCTTTGTGGAGTTATTTTAAATACAAAGATAGTGTTTCTTATCTCAGGATGTCCCTGAGATGCAAATGGTGAGGGCCAGGAGAATATATACTAGGATATTATGTTTCCTCAGTTCCCTCAAGTTGTTGTAGGAGTCTCAAACTGAATGTGGACTAGGCTGACTTTTGACCTGAGCTAATACAGCCTCTGTTATGTCTTTGTGGTGATGGACTTGAGATCTATTGAGTGCTTCAGAATATATCTGAGTGCATTGAAGTACTCAGGAATAGTGATGTCTCTTCTTCAAATGAACAAAACCAGGGGAAGTGCTTTACAGAATAATCCTTCTAATTGCTTTGGAACTAAATCTTTATGGTAGGTCTGTGGAATAACAACTTATGAAGTTAACGCTTACTTTCTCCTTTTAAGTTTTTCATGATTCTATGTCAACAAACCCCTTAAAATCAACCACAAAAACCAAACTGACGAGTAGTTTTTCTTTTCTTTCCCTTTCTTCTGTATCTTTAAAGTCCTAGACTTCAAAAGGAGAAGGAATCTTTCTGTTTTCCTTAACTTTAGATGTATAATAATCATTGGTCCGTACTGTGTCCGTTACAGAACTGAAACGGTATTTCTTGAGTTGTTTAGCTCTCAAAATTGGAATATTCCTCTTTAGCAAAAGAATAATCTAGTATTTTTTTTCTGCAAACTCCACAGTTATTTTTAACACACAACTTAGCAGATGTAAGAGCTATTATTTTTGTGTAGCGAGAGTATGTCATGGTTTGACATGACAGCTATTTCTTGTAAGGGAGAAGGGGCTGTAAAGACGCCTCCTATAAGATGTTGCTTGAAACTCTCCCCAGCTCTGAGCCAGACCCACTTCTGGGGCTGAACCAATTAGATGCCTCCACAATCACTTTTTAAGAAGAAGCCGAAGAGGAGGCTTCTTCCTGTTCCTTCTCTCTTCTGTCTCTTCTTTTTGGGCTGGTGGTGGTGCAAGGAGTGGAAAGAGAAACAATCATTCAGACTCCAGGTTCAGTGAGGGAAGAGAGGAGGAGGTGTGCTGGAGCAGAGACTCCATTGCATTCTATTGACAGAACTGGTGAAGCTGTGATTTGTTTGCATTTTGTTAAAGCCACCGCATTCAAGGGCAGAGACTCATTTTGCTAAAGAAGACCTTGTGCCAGGGGCAGTGACTCACTTCATAAAAGCCCCTATGCCAGGGGCAGTGACTATGGCTGGAGGAGGTCATGTCCTGTGGGAGGGACCCAATATTCACAGAAGCTGTGACTGTGGGGAAGAACCCATGCCAGAGAAGTTCGTTAAGGACTGTGTCCCAGGGAAGGGACCCCGTATCAGAGCAGGGGAAGAATACCAGGAGTCATCCTTCTCTGAGAAGACAGACGTGGCAGAGTCCATCTGTGAGAGACTGACTATATCCCCCATTTCTTACCAGGGAGAGTCAATGTGGATTCACCAAGGAGAAGTCCATTTTCACCAACCTGATAGCCTTTTACAAGGGCATAACTGGCTGGCTAGATGAGAGGCGAGCAGCGGATGTCATCTACCTTGACTTCAGGAAGTACAACAGGATAGATTATTCTGAAGAATTTTTAGAGTTTACTTAAAGTCTCATACTGTATGTGATTTCTGCCTGGCATCATGTCCTCATTCCAAGTACATTTAGCTATGTGGTCTGGTATGTACATAACTAGTATATGAGCAGCCTGATCCTGAATTATTGAGTTCTTATGGTTTGCTCTAATAACATGATTTTTTTTCCACGTAGATCTCATTTTAAAGAGATTCGGCTGAACAAAATAATTTGCAATAAAGTTCACAGAGAACAGTTGTTTATGTAGCACTATTTGGAGAAATGTTCAACTTATTTTCACTAATAGTGCTTGAGAGCAGTCAAACAGGAATATAATTTAAGAAAGAAATAGCTCACTTTCATGTTTTCAAAGACGCTTTGGACTCAGAAAACGACAGAAAAATAACGTTTTGGGGAAAATGACTTGTGTCTTTCTTTACTATTGAGCCTTTGCTTTCAGTAGAAAAATGCCATTTCTTCAAATAATTTAGATAGTTTAAATAAGGCTGCCTGCTGATTCCAACAAACCCTGAAGAAGTGAAAAAATGAGATCAAAAGTTCCTTTATTTTTTTAAAATAAGCACAATATTAATAATTTGTTTGAAAAGTCAATATTCTTTGTAGCAAGAGAGAGGTACACAAAGTATATAATAGTTCTTGAATGGCTTTCAGTAGTTAACTGATAATTTTTCCTTGTAAATTCAGCCAGGCTGCTGAATGGTGTGCAATGAATATTGCAGCAAGCTGAACCTCATAAAAAAAATTTGGGTGATGTGTGGAAAAATTTCTGAAACTGGCAATATAAATACAAAATAGGTTAAAAGACTATGTCAGCTAAGCTTAGTCATACCTAAAACTCAGAAATATTTAAAAATGGCAAAATGCCTGAGTATGTTAATGTCATACATGCCTTGATAATCTGTAGCTGTGAGATGCAATCCTGGATCTAGAAATTGTTTCAGAAATAATAATTGTACATAGAATTAACTTGAAGTATCTGGTTAAAAAATCATAAACTTAGCACTCTAAAAGGTATGGACATATGCAGTTCCCAGGAATACTGAATAGTGAAAAAATACGCAGTCATTTAGAATTAGATTGATCATTGAATTGAAATATATGTGCAGAGCGATATTTGTGTTTAACTTCTTTTTGCATGATTTCAAGATGATTCAAAGGATTTTCCCCATCTTTTAATCAAGAACTTTTGCAATATTTTTGCTAAGTCACCCTGAAGTGTTTTCCACTGAGAATAAATGGAACTTTTTGAGCCTTTCTGTATAGCAAGTGCTCTTGGAATCATCCTGGTTGTCCTATATTATGCTCTCCTGAGACTAATATCCTTTCAGTGTAAAGGTGGCCTAAGCAAAATGTACTTTGAGGTTTAGCTGATGCTTTTGTTGAAGTATCTTTTCTCTAATTCATAATTCATTCTCTTGATATTTCTCATTATATTTTTAATTACTTCCATACTTGTTTAAAAAATAGCAAAATAAAGCAGTAGAGAAAAAGCCTATAACTGTATAAAGCATTTTATCTAGGTTTATATCTATAAACTGTTAAACAGTTTAACTTGTGTTTATTTAATGCAATACAGTAGGATTTCTCTTTCTTGAAGTAAACTATGTGCTTGTTTACAGTTCTAGAGTGTACTCTGTAATTAATATTGTTGACTTTACAGACTTGATTTAAATTAGGTAAAGTTTATGAATACTTACATTCATTTAAAAAAAATCTGTCAAATTGTGAAAAATTTGACAAATATTAAATGTAAAAAAAGATAAAATCCGTATGATTTTAAAGGAATTATCAATTTTGGAATATACTTCATGGAAATTAAGGATCTTTAAAAAATGAATTGGACAAAATACATCCATGGAGACATTCAAAAACCACCTGGATAAGTTCACGTGTGACCTACTGTGGATGACTCTGCTCTGGTAGGGGGTTTAACTAGATAATCTTTTGAGGTCCCTTCCAACCCTTAAGATTGTGTGATTCTGTGATTATGCAGGTTACTTTTAGTTTTGTGTCCTCTACACTCAAAAAGTACTAATATTACTTTCTTGTATCATGATTAGAAAATGTCAGCTCCAAATAATAGGAAAGCAACTGAATTTTTTAAAAATGGCTAATGGATCAGTTTATGGGCTGAAATCAAAATCGTCAGTACTTTTAGTTCTGATGTTGATTTATCTACACAGCCTTCAAAGGACATTTTTAGGCTTAATACTACAAAATGTAGGCTTTTTTTCATAAACATGAAAATCAGACTCTGATTCCTATAAACATATTCTCAGTCACAGCTAAATGACTTGAAGTCAATGGAGCATAATATCAAGTCAGTCATACAGTGACAGCTTATGTGGCTTCTTAGTTATGTTCTCGTAAAAGCTTTTTGTAAATATACAAATAAATAATCTGAAAGGCGAAAGCCTGACACATATTTTTGTATTAGTAGTTAGTAACTTGGTTTAATTAGTAAGTGGTTATTATTTTTTATTAGTAAGTTGATAGGAGGTTTTTTGTTTGTTTGTTTCAGGTTTTTTGTCTATTTTAATTAAAAAGCAGCCTTTGAAAGGATGGAAAGCTGCAGAGGAGAGGAGGATAGGAAGGAAGGAAACCTTCATAGCACTGATACAACCATTCTCAGTAGAATAATTACTTCATGACTTTACAGCCTGTAGAACATTGTACTGTGCTTCTGCTGCTTCCAGAATTTGATGTGAATGTTGCAGATTTCTGCTGCAGCAGTATGTTGCTCAATGGAATATCCAGGTACTTAATTCTGGAGTTCCCTGTGAGACCTATGGTTTCTTGTGTTATGAGTCAAGAAATTACATTTAACAAAGTCTGTAAATTTTATATGACCTGAGCTTTCTATTTCTGATTTTAGACAATTTCAAAACAGGGAATAAGCTGCCTTTCTTTCTTTGAAGAGGAATAAACTTTGATAAAATTGAAATACGTTTTAATTTTTGGATACATTCCAGAAGAGCCTAAGAAGTATTGGAGAGAAGAGTGAAGGTCTAGACAGATCAAAAATTGCTCTTCTTTCACACTTTCAAGCCCATGAATCCTGTTAGACCTTGTTTAGAAGGCTTGTGCAGGAAAGTAGTTATCCATCTTCTCCCTTTTTAGTCAGTAGAGAATTATATAGGTACATAAAATTACCTGAGTTATATGCAAGAATTGTTTGTCAAGTTTTATGAAGGATAAAACTAGCTTTGATATGTTCAAGGATATTAATTTATTAGTAGTGTAAATTACATTTGTATGCCAGCATGAAGTGAACAAGGGACAACAGAGAAATGAGTAACTGTAAATTTAAATAGACTGTAACAACACTTTTAATGTTAATTCCACAGTCTTTCTGCCATTAATGTCATGCAGTCAATAATTACATGTCTGAATTTTTATCAGACATATTTTAGATGAGTTAATGATTCTTAACCACATAGTGCTAAAATGCATTTATTAGTACAGTTAGTTTCTCTATACTGTTATTCTTGGTGTTCCTAAAGACTGAAAAAGAAGACTGTTAAATTGAAATTTAAGATGTATACATCAGGTTGAGACTTATGAGATACTTTAAATGCCTTATGAGTGCAACCTTGGCATTTTTTTGCAATGATTTTTGTCCTGAAGTAATTACCTATAAAGCTAACATTTCTTGGGTATTTGAGGCACCTAAGTGAACAAGCAGTCTTCAAGAATGGTCGTTCAGTCTGCATTAGCTGGTTTTGGTAAAGTATATATAAAGGAAATACGAAAGCCAAGCCACCTCAGTCAGTACTTTTTATTTATCTACAAAATCTGTAGTTAGTCTATAGCCTATTACTATCTCCAGTACTAACTATAGTATCAAATTGTTAATTAGAAACTCCTTGCTTTATTTCTTTCTCTACAGAAACTGAAATTTGAGCTACTGGACTGAATTTGAAATGTTTCATCAAGAAATGAAAATGCCTTCATAAAAATCAATGTCTCAGCCTTCTTAGTTAGCCAACAGCAGATTGAGTCCCTGCCTAATTTTTTTGATGACTTTTGATGACTAGTACTGATATCTCATCTTACAGATCTAGACCTTGCTTTTGTAGAGCATCTTCCATGTTCACATGTCTAGTACTATCCAGGAGACAACCTATTACATCAGAAAGAGCTGTGAAACCTCTTCTGAAAC
Source organism: Colius striatus (assembly GCF_028858725.1). Taxonomy (NCBI): domain Eukaryota; kingdom Metazoa; phylum Chordata; class Aves; order Coliiformes; family Coliidae; genus Colius; species Colius striatus. The sequence continues at coordinate 68,304,995 of NC_084761.1, read as the reverse complement.
CTGAAAGAAGTAAATTGGTAAAACCAGTGTGTTTCAAATGCATGGAGGCTAATTTAGACACTGGAGCATCATTGAGATTTTGTTCTTTGCTTTTTTTTAGGTAGTCCCTGTACACTTTCAGTTACTTGCATGATGATGATGTGACTGAAGGCAAGATAAATGAAAGGAGGTGTAACGAAGCAGCTAAGGCAAAATACATTTTCAGTAGTGTAAAAGGATCAGAAATATGTTTATATGACAGAGACAATCTTTTGTCAGAACCAAGGGAAACATTTGCTAAACATTATTTTGCTGTGATGTATATTTATTTCCCCAATCAACAGATCTGAATCAGCAAGTGTTTAAATCTTAAATATTTTTTCTGTGTTTTACAATGGAGACATTTGTCTTGAAAATGTCAGCAGAATCCATTGGACAGACGGAGTGAGCAGAATCTAGGAAAATATAGGTGACTTTTTTGCTTTGGTTTGGTGGGTTTTTTTTTTGTAGTGTGTGTTTTGCTCTTTTGTTATGTGCTCATTTGTGGGTTTTTTGATTTTTTGCTTTTTTTCCCCCGGAGAGCCATGGTTTTATTTAGGCCAAAAGAAATTTAGAAAATCTGACCAAGGAAGATTACGTCAAGTGAGGCAAAATGTGTGTAACCACAAATAACAGGGTGGTTGTTATTGTTTATGCTTTGTCTTGTAGGCACTGTGTCTTGGGAGAATGAATAAATAAAGCTGTGTTTTAAGTAGCTAATCTACTAGTCACGGAGTATGAAAGGGAAGGCTTGTAGGTGCCAAGCTCTATTGGATTAAGAAGAGAGCAGATATGGGGGATCACTGGGAAGCAATCCCAGTTCCCAATATTAGGGAGTTCCTGAGATGCAGATGCCAGAGTCTGGGCCTGACAGCATCTTCTGTTTCACAACTTGTCACCGTTTGCCTATGTTTTTGACAGGTGGCATAGTTGTTTGATCACATCACTGGAATCTGAGATCTGTAATGAATGAACTTTAACTTAATTCTTTTGCTTTGCTCTTGATTCAGTGTTATGGACAACTGCAAATGGAAAAATGTTTTGCTAACCACAGGAAGAAAAGCAGAATTGTTTAGAATTACTGTCCCAAGCAGGTTGTTTCAGTGGGGATTGTTCATCTACTTAATGGGATTGAGGCTAAAATGCCAATGACTATGCCCGTATTCCAGCAACAAAACCAGTTTTCATACGTGATCTCTCTATGGAAAAAAAATCCTGTCCTAAATAAATAACTGCTTTCTTGTTACATCAGAAAAATCCTGATTGTTAGTTTTGGGCATGTTTTTAAGAGTTATTTAGTTTTGAAAAAATGCTATTGTGCCATATGGTTTTTTGCTTATTACCAAATAGTGTAGGAACAACAAATAAGATTATAGCTCTGTTTAAAGATATGAGTATAGCTATTAGCTAGCATTCATGTCATTTCCACACATAAGTCTTGTATGTTCTTTTATTCTACTTGGTGCATCATCTAATGAAAATATACATAATGATATATGGCTGCCTCTTCACCCATTTATTCAAATATTCTCTGGGCTTTTGTCAGTAGGCTGCTATCTTTGACGCTTTTGTAGCTATTTGCACCAAATAAATGGCAATTTTATTCCTAAAGGAAGATTTTCCCTTCTCAGGTTTATGCTTGTAAATTGATTGTTTGTGTGTTTCAACTAAAACAATTCCCTTGAGTTAACAGCTTAAAGCTGGTAAATGCTCAGAAGAATTCTTTAAATAAAAGTCTTTAAACACATGTAGGGTCTTTATCTATAGACTGTGGAAAGGTACAGAAAATTAACACTCTAGAACAAAAATGAGATAGTGTGTCTCGTTTTATGTATAATTGTTCACGTGTCTTAGTCATCACAACGTGTTTTGTCTAATGAGTCTGATTTAGCCATCCTCTCCTATTTCCAGACTTTCTCTAGCAGAAGAATTTCCCCAGGGAGTGGAAAGAGACAAGTCAATACATTTTTTGTAAATGGCTAGAATCCTAATGAGGATTCACTTTGGTGACAGTTTTATGTATAGTTTGTATAGTTGGATGGTAAATGGTAAAAGAAAAACACTGGAGGACGTGTCATCTACCTTTATTTCAGCAAGGCTTTTGATACCATCTCCCGTTACATCCTCATCCAAAAGCTCAGGAAATGTGACTTGGATGAGTGGATGGTGAGGTGGATCAGGAGCTGGCTGAATGACAGAGAATGGTGATCAATGGCACAGAAACAAGTTGGAAGCCTGTGTCCACAGGGAGTTCCACAGGGATCGGTTCTGGGGCCATCTTGTTCAGCATCTTCATCAATGACCTGAAGGAGGGCACAAAGTGTCCCCCTGCAAGTTCATTAATGACACCATTCAGTGAGATCTGGACAGGCTTGAGAGTTGGGCAGAGAGGAACCTCATAAGGTTCAACAAGGACAAGTACAGAGTCCTGCATCTTGGGAGAAACAACCCCCTGCACCAGTACAGGCTGGGGGTTGACCTGCTGAAGAGCAGCTCTGCAGAGAGAGACCTGGGAGTCCTGGTTGATAATAAACTAACTATGAGTCAGCAATGTGGCCTCGTGGCCAAGAAGGCCAATGGCATTCTGGGATGCATCAAGATGAGAGTAGCCAGCAGGTCGAGGGAGGTTCTGCTCCCCCTCTACTCTGTCCTGGTGTGGCCTCATCTGTGTCCAGTTCTGAGCTCCTCAGCTCAAAAGGGACAGGGAACTTCTGGAGAGAGTCCAGTGGAGGGCTATGAAGATAGTCAGAGGACTGGAGCATCTTCCTTATAAGGAACTCCAAGGGACATCTACTGTTCTTTAAGATGGATGATCTGACATGGAAAATGTAATTTTCTTTTATCCTTGTAGGTCACTCCTTGCTTCCTCTCATATATCTATCTCTACTTTTATTTATAGCCTTACTGATTTGTCAAAATGTTACTAGATGAGCTAATTTTTCTGTTTCATTCTAGTTTTTTTTTAAGTCCTAGAAAAGCCACCCTGTCTTCTTGATCAGTTATTCCTCCACAGTATTTGAGTTTCATCCTTCCCTGTCAACATGTTCTCTTTTCTGAGAGCATCACCATTTCAGTATGTTTTGTTAAGCTACAGTGGCCCTCCATCAATTTCTATATTCTTTCACTAAGTCAAGTGTTTTATCAGAGGCCTCGCATCTTCCAGTTTTGACCTCCATTTCTCTTTTGTTTGATACCCCCTCACTTTCTGTCTGTCCCCCTTTTTGTCCTTCCTACATTCTGTCAGCATGCATCTTCCAAGCAAGTCATAGTATTCCAGTTTTCTCCACTCTTTTTTTAGCTCTTGATATAGGCAGCTTCCACAGTGCCCTTGATCAGAGAACTGAAGGCAAGATGGATTGTTGCATTGCTATAGGTGTAGCAATCCACCTAGAGTATGGTCAGTGTAACCTTGTTGAACCTAGATAACTTAGGAGACTGAGAAGTCTCTGCTGAGTATGTGTAACATACTCTTTTTATCAAGCCTCACTTAATAAAAATAAAAAACATTTTCATAAGGATGGTTAGACGAATGTATTGAGAGCCATCTTCCAACATGTCTCATAGCCTGCTTTTAAACCATTTATGTGATGAATTCCTTTCATGCAAAAGAAAAGCCACAGAGTAGCTATTTTTTTTCTTTTGTGCTTATAGTTCAGCCAAAATATTTTGGGATTCTCAGTATTTTTAACAGGATGTGCCTAAATGAGTTTATAAGACAGTGCAGTCCTGTCTGTAGCAAAATATAAAAGTTACATTAATTTCAATTGGTACATACTTGTAAGGAAAATCTGAACACAGTAACTATTTCTGTCTTTGTAGCTACATTTTTATTTAATTTTAATATGGAGTGACTGGTAATATCCTGCTGTGATTTTTACTAAATAGAATAAATATGACATAATGCTGTATTTTCTAGTGCTTCCCATTTTTAATGAAAGATAAATGATTGCTGTACTGGTATCCTGTGTTTAGGCAGTCAGCCTTGCTCTACTCCTTTGCCTTTGGTAACAACCTGGTTGATTTCATTTTATATATCCTTTCTGTTTAAGACCATGTTGAGTTGTTTTTTTAGATACTTAAAACCTACTAGTTTACATAGAAGATGAAATTGTGCTATAAGCTATATAGCGGTGCCCCCAACTTCCTGCTTAAGTCCATAGGACTTCTGAGGATACAAAGACAGAGTCTAAGTATGAAGGGCTTGAGGCTTAAGGTTAACCATCCTCATCCTTATCCTCAATTACAGAATCTTTTGGCTGAGAAGGTGGAACAGCTGATGGAGTGGAGCTCAAGGCGCTCAGTCATCCGTATGAATGGAGACAAATTCCGAAGGTTTGTGAAGGCTCCACCTCGTAACTACTCTGTGATAGTGATGTTCACTGCTCTCCAGCCGCAGCGGCAGTGCTCTGTTTGCAGGTAATTTATACCTCAGTTGTCTTTTACATCTTCCTGACTGCAATTTTCAAGTGAATGTTTTAATCAATGTGCAATACACTTGAGTAGGATTGTTCATTGTATGGGATGATAGATGCTTGCTGTATAACAGTCTCATGTGTTTCTTACAGTGTCTTTCAATGTCCTTTTAATCTATATGTCAAATGTTAGAAGTCTTCCTAGCTTAGGGATTTGTTAAATCACAGTTGAACAAGATGTTCACAACCGAAGAAGGCCTTCTCTTTAAGAAATCTGCTCTATTTTATTATTACTTGACCGTATTCTTTCCAAAGATGTTTTGTGACAGAAGTGATTAATTTGCATTTAATAATATGGCACGTCATTGATTTCTTCAGTTAAGTCATCCAAAACTGATGCAGATGTGAGTTACATTGTGATTTCACAGCTTTGAACAGTTCTTACATGCAAACACATTTTTCCACAAGAACATGCGTATTGTGGAAAACTGTCTTTCTCTGCACTTTGATATGTTCTGGTGGCTGCTTTTAGAATATGTATTAGAGTGGCTCTAATATTCTTCTAAGTTCAAGATCTTTCTCTGCAAATTCCTAGTTCAATAAATTAATCAAAAAATGACCTATGATAGACATGGAAATAGGGCCAAGTGACTGAAAGGTAGTCATGCCCTTATGAAATCGGAAACTGAGCTAATAAATCCTTTTTCAGCCAAAATATGCATTAGAAATTATTGTGTTTAGTACTAGTTGGAATTATTGTGCAGGACGTTCTAAAAAGTATTTAGGTAGACAGTAAAATACTCGGTAGAACTATGAAATACGTAAGCTGTATAGGAATCACAGAAGAAATTGTATTTCTTGGTGTTTATGGAACACCTATTGAAAAATATGCAAAGTCAGTAAATGTAGCAGTGTGTTAGATTTCTTAGGTATTGTAGTGCAATATTTACAGTAGAAACTTTTAACTTGTGTACCTGTAGTCATATATGGGTTTCATTAAATTTTATTTATAGACTAATTTTTGTCATTGAAGTCAGTTGGTCAGTTCTGAGGGGGGTATATGTAAATTGCATTCCACGAGTTCACTCTCCACATCTGAACCATGAAGAAGTAGGTGCAGAAGCTTTCCAGTGTTCTTAAGTTAAAGAAATATTTTATTTAAAACTTTGAGTACTTGTTTGCTGTTATTTCTTCCTCATGTTGCCAGAATTCAACTTTAAGAGATTAAATAGGAGTTGAAAGTTTACCATATTGTATAGCCATTCCTTAGTTCCCTACGCAGTAGATAAAGCTACAGGAAATGCACTAAGTTCAGTTTCATAAGGGTCTGTGTATTTGTCATTATAATGGCCATAGCAAATTCTTTCCCTATGTTATGTACAGCTCTTTTGTAAAGCTTGTGAAAACAACATAAATATTGCCATTATTAAGGAAATTAATTTTGCTTACAAGTGTATATTGTTTAAGGAAGTTATTTTTGCTTACAACTGTGTATTGTTTACTGTACTGAAAAATAGTTTATAAACTTCATCTTGTAATATGCCAGGCTAGCCATTTATGTACAGAAGCAACTAAAAATTGTTAAGCATAAAATGAAGGAAAAAAACCCAACACACTGCTTTGAGTTCATTTTGTTTAAATAAATGTGAAGTTGTGATCCATTTTTTTGTATGAAATAAAAGGGATTTAATGGGGTTGGTCGTACTGCACATAAAACCATTATCAGGAAAATTGACATTTTTAAATCAATGTTTGATTAATGGACAGGAGCAGTGAAAAGAAATACAGAACTGCAATATATGCATTTCTTTATTGTTAGCTATTCACTAGTTACTTTGCCTAAAGGGAAAATAGATTTTTAACTTAATCTGCAATGTTCTGTGAGGATGCTTTTGTCTAAGATTTAAGTTAACTGTTACTCATGAAAATAATTTCAGAACAATTGCATACAAAAACAAATCAATGTCATATTTCAAATAGAAAAAAGCACATAGACTGAAATGTTTGACTTTGAATAACTTTGTTACAGGAATTATTACTTTTTTTTTTTTTCCTCTCCTAAAGATTAAGCCTGGTTAGTTTATGCACCACAGGATTATCTAAAATAAAATGAGTCTGTCTTTTCCCTTTGGTGGATAGATTTTGACAGTTCAATATTTTATCTCTTCTAAATGTTCCATTTGTAAAGAACAAGGTTTCAGTATTTTCAAAAGGGAAGAAAATACATTAATGTGCTGCTTTCAATAGAGCTACATAAAATGCTAAGGATGAAAAACACAGCATTATACAAGAAAAGATAAACAACGAGATGGGGAGCAATGTTACGAAATGTGATCCTTTTGTGGATAAGAGCAGTGCATGTTAATCATCATTAGAGCAGGCCATTGCAGATTTGCACATTTGAGGCTAGAAGGATCACAAAACCATAGAATTGTTTCAGTTGGAAAAGATCTTTAAGATCATCAAGTACAATAGCGGTGGGATCTCATGAATATTTACAGATATCTAAATGGTGGAGGTTAGGAGGTTGGGACATCACTTTTTTCTATTGTATCTAGTGACAGGACAAGGGATAATGGAAAGAAGCTGGAATACAAAAAGTTCCATTTAATTACTGTGGGGGTGAGGGAGCCCTGGCACAGGCTGCCCAGGGAGATTGTGGAGTCTTCTTCTCTGGAGGTCTTCAAAACCCTCATGGACACGTTCTTATGTGACCTGATCTAGGTGGTCCTGCTTTGGTAGGAAAGTTGGACTAGATGATCTCTAAAGATCCTTTCCAACCCCTACCATCCTATGATTCTATGAAATGTTACCTAACACTGCCATAACCACCACTAAACTATGTTCCTAAGCACTTCAGGAATGGTGACCCAACCACTTCCCTGGGCAGCCTGTTGGAAAGGTTAACAACCCTTTTGATAAAAATCTTTTTCTTATATGTCAAATCTAAGCCTCTCCTGCCACAAATTGACACTGTTTCTTCTCATCTTGTCACTTGTAACTTGGGAGGAGAACACTCACCTTGTGACAACCTCCTTTCAAGTAGTCGTACAGAATGATAGGGCATCCCCTCAGCCTCCTTTTCTCCAGAACAACTCCAGTTCCTTCAGCCACTCCTCATCAGTTTTTTTCTCTATGTTCTGGTTTAGCAAGGAGCAGCTTTTGGCTTAGTAACAGGGGGAGCGGGTTGCAGTGAAGACCCGTTAAAGAGTTTGCGGACCCTCCCCCGGCTCCCGGGTTCACACCCACCTCCGGCCCGGCTGGGCCAATCTGGCGCCTCTGCGATCACTATTTAGGGGACGGGAATTTGAAATGCGAGTCAGGAGGTGTAAGAGGGATACAAGATGGAGGCGACCACGCGGACCCTTCGGCCAGAGAAGGAGGAAGGAAGGAGAAGCAGTAGACCGGAGACCCTTCTGCAGGCCGTGGCGAGAATGCAAGCTGTGCCCCTGAAACTTATGGAGATCCGTGGCAGGACTGAGAGCCACCAGCAGCTCCATGTGAGTGAGCCCGGACGGGCGAGGGACTGTGTGGGGAGACGGCCATGGCCCAGGCCGTGCTGGAGAGCCTGCACGCCGCAGAGCAGCCCCACACGAGAGGCAGAGAGGAGCTGCAGCCTTTGGAATGGGTGCACGTCGGAGCAGCCCGTGCAGGGCTGCCGTGTGTGTGAGCTACCCCACGGACTTGCAGGGAGGACTGGTGTGGAGTTGGCCCGTCCTGAGGAGGGACGAACGGCAGAAGCTATTGGGAGCAGACTGACTGAGACCCCCACTGCCTGCCCCCCGAACCGTTCGGGGGGGGCAAGGTAAAAACCCCGGGATCAGGGCTCTGAGCCCGGGAAGAGGGGAGGTGTGGCGGGAAGGTGTTCTTAAAAAGGCTGGTTGGACTCTTCATTGACGTATTCCTCTGTGTTGTTTCGTTTTGGTTATGTTTTGGGTTTTTGTGGGTATGTTTTAGTTGATGTTGCATTAAATTATTTTCTGTTTTTTTTTTCTTCCCCAAACCGAGTAGCCTGGTCTGCTTTGTCCTGAACCTTAAGCGGCAATTAAGCCCTCCCTGCCCTTGAGCAATTCTCAGCCTCCTCGGTACTCGAGGCTAATCGTGGTCTTTTGTTCCCTGATGGGCCTAAACCACGACACTCTAGATACTTCACCACTTCACTTGTTGCCTGTCTCTGGAAATGCTCTGGCACGTCAATAACCATCTTGTAATGAGGAGCTCAGAACCGCTCAAGTAGTGGCCTCACCAGTGTTGAGTGCGGGTCAATGACTTCCCTAATCCTGATGTCTACACTATTTCTGGTACAGGTCAGGACACTGTTAAGAGGTCATGTGTGTCCTATTTTGCTAAAGTAAGCTATATTCTTTTTGTATCTGATTTTTACATTTGATTGTATTTAAAACATTTGCTGTTAAAATGGGCCTCTGCTTACAGTAAAATCAATACAGGTGTTTTGAATGATTATGCCAACAAAGATGGAGACGTAGCTTCTTTCATTCAGAAAGACACTTTTGGCACACTTTAAAGTAAATGCAAAGTCAGTTTGGTGATCCAAGATCTTTGCCAGACTAAGAATTATTGTTCCTGTCTGTTGCTGAAAAGTGATGTAGTTTGGATGCTGCCTAGAGTCAGAGAAGTTACACATTTTTTATAAAACTTAGACACGTCTTAAACATTTTTTTAAAAGCCTTACTATCATGGTTTAGCAAGGAGCTGCTTTTGCTTGGTAACAGGGAGCGGGTTGCAGTGAAGACCTGGTATAAAGTTCTCAGACTCTCCCCCAGCTCCTGGGTTCAGACCCACCTCTGGCCTGCTGGGCCAATCTGTCACCTCTGTGATCACTATTTAGGGACGGGAATTTGAAGTGCTGGCAGGAGGTGTAAGAGTGATACAAGTTGGAGGCGACCACGCGGACCCCACAGTCAGAGAAGGAGGAGGGAAGGAGGAGCACCAGACCAGAGACCCCTCTGCAAGCCATGGCAAGAATGCAGACTGTGTCCCTGCAACCCATGGAGGGTAATGGCAGGACTGAGAGTTACCAGCAGCTCCATTTGAGTGCAGCCAGACGGGCGAGAGACTGTGTGGGGAGGTGGCCATGGCACAGGCTGTGCTGGAGAGCCTGCGCATCACAGAGCAGCCCCACACGAGAGGCAGAGAGGAGCTGCAGCCTTTGGGATGAATGCATGTTCCAGCAGCCTGGGCAGGGCTGCCATGTGTGTGAGAGACCCCACGGATGTGCAAGGAGGACCAGCATGGAGCCTGCCTACCCTGAGGAGAGACAAATGGCAGAAGCCATCAGGAATAGACTGACTGAAAGCCCCACTCCCTGCCCCCCTGAGCTGGTCAAGGGGGGAGGAGGTAAAAACATCAGGATTGGGACTCTGAGCCTGGGAAAAGGGGAGGGGTGGGGAGAAGATGATCTTAAAGGACTGGTTGTACTCTTCATAATTGTACCACTCTGTGTTGTTTTGTGTTGGTTGTGTTTTGAGGTTTTATGGTTATGCTTTAGTTGGTGGTGGATTAAATTATTTTCTGTTTTCTTCCCCAAGCCAAGTAGCCTGATCTGTTTTGTCCTGGACCTTAAGTGGCAATTAAGCCCTCCCTGCCCTTTGGCAATCCTCAGGTCTTTGGTACTTGAGGCTAATCGTGCTCTTTTGTTCCCTGATGGGCCTAAACCAGGACATTTACCTATCCATACAGAAAGTACCTATATTTTGAAAACCGACCAAATTTGTTTCAAGGGAATCCAAGGGTTTTACTTGTGCAGCAAGGAGGGCATGTAGCATTAGTCACATACATCACCTAAGAGTTAGGATTTGTGAAAGTGTGTGTAATTAATCCCAACGTGTTCTTAAAATGACACTGCAAAGAGGTCCCTCAGACTCCCGGTATTTCAATGAAACTTCTGTATGTAAAATATATCCTTTCAGTCAAACGAGATGAAACCAAAGCATATTATGTATTTTGTAGATATTTGCCAGCAAAAGTTACTTAAGACTTTTTTTTTTTCCAGTGGAATGAGAAGGATTTCTTTATCATTGTAGGAGATGAATATATAATCTTATATATCATCTTTTTTTTTTTTTAATGCTTTGTTTGCCAATTTTCCAAAACTTTACCTCTTCATCCAATGCTAGGCTTCTTTTTTCCTGATGTATGTCATATCATGTACAAGGTAGCATAATTGTCAGTTTTTCTGTTGACACAATTGGTTACATTCAATATGACATAGCTGGTATTGAGAGATGAATTAACCATAACAGTTTATATATCTTATGTGTTGTCGTATTTGAAGTCATTGTGGGGGTGGGATGTGTTTTTAACAGTTGAAGATGTTGGAACTTTTCCACACACATTTGGAAATGTGTTTGTTAAAACAGTTTTGATCCCAGGAAAATAAACTTGGTTAGTCTTAATTGCTTTTATACATTATTACTATACTTGATGTATATACCCCAAAACAGAATATTTGGAAACAGCTACTAATGGGCCCTTTGATGCACTGTGATGATGAGTCAGTTTGGATATTTTTGGTTCTGTGAACAATCAGAAATATTCTAACTCTAAACAGTGACTCCTTAGGATGTAAGGATAACTTCCCATTTTCCTTTGTGTTTAGGTACTCAGTCAACTAGATAGTTTGTCCCTGTTACCCACATCAGTCACATTACTGAAAAAAACTACGTATATAAGAACAACAAAGGAATGGTCACTGACAAAAAAAATCTTCACAAAGATAAGACTGTTTCTCAGACTGTACTTTTTGTTGCATCCAGGCAAACTACTGCTCTGACTTTCGATGCATTTTTTGGTGAAAATTCCCCCAGCTTTTCTGCTCTTTGTGTTCTTGCCTCTTGTGATCTGTTCCCTCATTCTATTCTCACTGCATTTCCCCAAAGAGATCAGCACCATTTTACCAACCAGATTTCAATGTCTCTCCTGCTCCACTTTCTTCATTATTACTGCTGTGATTTTCAATTGCATATGGACTTTAGCTCTAGCCTGCTGAAACCATCACTGTGCTAACTGTTCCTTTGCATCTTTCATTGTTATCATTAACTCATTTTTTTGTTTGTTGCTGTACCATCTAATCACTCCCTAAGCAAATTATATGTGGTCTTTTGTGAGCTCTGCTTCTCTCATCTCTCTATCAGAAGCAACCATCTCTTCTTTGCAGACAGGTACATATCAGAGATGTCTTATTTGTTGCCAAACAGTTCAGATTTGTGTGTGGTTCATTTTTCAGATTAATTATGTATTTCCATTTAGAAAGGGATATGTGGGTCAGAGAAATTAAGCCAGTCACTTGAAGGGTTTTTTTTTCACCAGCAGTTGAAGCCCATCCACAAAGAGATGCATATTTTGGTTTTTTGGGGGTTTTTTTTTGTTTTCTTTAGTGTTCCCTGAGAAGATTAGAGCAGTGTCAGAGGCTAAAGATGCAAAGTTTCAGTGCATACTCTGCCACTAGTTTATTATGAGATAATGATTAAAGTAAATTAGACATGTACACCTTTCTCTGAGTTTCAAGCTACCTGAAACAAGTGGATTTTATTTTGCATACTTTCTAATAAGCTTGTTTATGTCTCTAAATTCCCAAATGTTTCTTTAAAAAATGTAACTAAGCCTATTTGAATCATTGCAAATCAAGATTAAAGCCTAGAATCAGCATCATAAATGATCAGGATACAATTGGGGAAATTCAACAGAGAAAGACTGTACCAATGGCAGATGCTCACTTGTGGAGACAAACTTATAAACTACACAAGCTGAAAATTATGTTGTTTCAGTCCTGGACAATATTTAACAGTATTTTACTGCGTGAGCAATAAACCTGCTTCCAGTTTTTTAGAAAACAGAGTTTTTCAAAGACAGTATTTATGAATAAGAAACTAGAAAAAGCTGGTAATACAGAGCAGTTTGTGTAGCCCATAATTTTCTTCACACCCCTGTTGACCAGCCTACTGTAATTTTAAAAGCATCAGAGGTTTCATTATGTTGAAAGGAATGCTAATTACTCCCATTAGCTAAAGATACTTTATGAGTATCTATAAATACACACGTGTGTAAATATACATATAAATTATATATATATATTATATACAGAAGACATGAGAAGCATGGACCAATTTTACAGGAGTGGCACGTGCTTTCTAAAGACTTGTTTCACTTCAGTGATAAGGCTGATTTCTATTAGAAGTGATTAGTGGCATCTATTGAACAAGCTTGTAGTTAATGCAGAAAGCCTACTGCAGAAAGAGCTCAAAGTCAGCTGCTGTCGTGATTTAGCAAGGAGCTGCTTTTGCTTGGTAACAGGGAGCGGGTTGCAGTTAAGACCCAGTAAAGAGTTCTTGGACTTTTCCCCTGGCTCATGGGTTCAGACCCACCTCTGACCTGGCTGGGGCCAATCTGGCACCTCTGTGATCACTATTTAAGGGTGGGAATTTGAAGTGCTGGGGAGAAGGTGTAAGGTACAAGATGGAGGTGAACGTGTGGACCCCACAGTCAGAGAAGGAGGAAGGAAGGAGGAGCACCAGACCAGAGACCACTCTGCAAGCCGTAGCAAGAATGCAGGCTGTACTCCTGCAACCCATGGAGGGCAATGGCAGGCCTAAGAGCCACCAGCAGCCCTGTGTGAGTGCACCTGGACAGGTGAGAGACTGTGTGAGGAGGTGGCCTTGGCGCAGGCCGTGCTTGGAGAGCCTGCAGGCCATAGAGCAGACCCACACAGGAGGGGGAAAGGAGCTGCAGCCTTTGGGATGAATACATATTGGAGCACCCTGTGCAGGGCTGCCATGTGTGTGAGGGACCCCACAGACGAGCAGGGAGGACCAGTGTGGAGCCCCCCTGCACTGAGGAGAGATAAACAGCAGAAACCATCAAGAACAGACTGAGTGAAATCCCTATTCCCTGCCCCCGTGAGCTGTTTGGGGAGGAGGAGATAAAGACACCAGGATCAGGGCTCTGAGCCCTGGAAAAGGGGAGGAGTGGGGAGAAGGTGGTCATAGAGCGCTGCTTGTACTCTTCATAATTGTACCACTCGGTGGTGTTGTGTATTTGTTATGTTTTGGGGTTTTTTGGTTATGTTTTAGTTGGTGGTGGATTAAATTATTTTCTATTTTCTTCCCCAAGCCAAGTAGCCTGGTCTGTTTTGTCCTGGACCTTAAGTGGCAATTAAGCCATCCCTGCCCTTTGGCAATTGGCAAGTCATAGAATCATAGAATAGTAGAGTTGGAAGGGACCTTCAAAACAGTTTCTTTTATTCTTTCCTTAATATTCCATTTGTGTTTTCCTGGCTGTAATGTTGGACTAATAGAATAAAATTAATTTAATATAGCTCAAACTGTACAGTTCTGATTAACTGCTATAGACACCCACATAATTAATCTTTTAAATGAAACTTTATTATTTCATGAGGAACTCTTGTGTAATAGAAGAAACTTTAGAGCATTTGCTCAGCAGCTTTCTTTTGAGTATTTTGAATTTTCTGTGTAAAGCAAATAGCAGCATTCCCTTTTGATATGGTCACTATTTTCTAGTAGCTGGTTAATATTACTATTTTTGTTACTAATTCATGTGCTGCTGTTAAGATGAAATTCTTAAGAGATGACTGTAGCAGCAATAACATTTAAGTCTTCTCTATGTATTAAGAAATCGTGTCAAACTAACAAGAGCAGTGCTAACATGCTATTAACCTGATGAGTTCATAGCAAATGTAGTTCTGCCCTATGTCTTTATGTTATTATAATAATTTCATATAATCAACATTACTTCAGAGAAACAAATGGATAGAATTGATATTAACTGATGATAGAGGCAGATAAGAAGTGACAGAATTTACAGTATCTGATGTTAATTAGAGGCTGAATTATTTTCAGCCAAGTGTTTATGCTTTTTACAATTACTGCATATGATCTGAAAAGTAGTAAGCAATGCTACAAAATTTATTAATGTGATTGTATTAACATTATAACCATTGGAAAGTATATAGTAGTGTAGGACGTTCTCAGGAGTACTCAACATCAATTCACCAAAGGGAAATCATGTTTGACCAATGTGGTAGCCTTCTTATAATCAATCGCATGAGCGGCTGGATAGATGAGGACAGTGGATATCATCTACCTTAATTTCAGCAGGACTTTTGACACCATCTCCCCTAACATCCTCATTGAAAAGCTCAGACAGTGTGGCTTGGATGAGTGGATGGTGGGGTGGATCGAGAGCTGGCTGAATGACAGAGCCCAGAGGGTGGTGATCAATGGCACAGAGTCAGGTTGGAGGCCTGTGGCCAGTGGAGTTCCACAGGAATCGGTTCTGGGGCCAGTCTTGTTCAACATCTTCATCAACGACCTGGATGAGGGGACAGAGTATACCCTCAGCAAGTTCGCTGATGACACTAAACTGGAAGGACTGGCGGATTCCCCAGAAGGCTGTGCTGCCATTCAGCAGGATCTTGACTGCCTTGAGAGGTGAGCAGAGAGGAACTTCATGAGGTTCAACAAAGACAAGTGCAGTCCTTGGGAGGAAGAGCTCCAACTCACCCTCTACTCTGCCTTTGTAAGGCTACATCTGGAGTACTCTGTCTAGTTCTGGGATCCCAAGTTCAAGAGAGACAGGGAACTTCTAGACAGAGTGCAACGGAGGACTGGAAGACCTGCAACTGTTTAGCCTGGAGAAGAGACAACTAAGGGGAGAACCTCATCAACACCTATAAATATGTAAAGGAGTGTCAAAAGGATGGAGTGAGGGTTTGGTTTGGTTTTTTTTTTTTTTCTGTAATGCCCATGCACAGGACAAGGAGTAATGGACACAAGCTGGAACCCAGGAGAATCCACTTAAAGAAAACTTTATTTACTGTAAGAGTGAGGGAGCCCTGGCAGAGGCTGCCCAGGGAGGTTGTGGAGTCAACCCCCCCCGGCACATGTTCCTGTTTTGCCTGATCAAGGTGAACTTGCTTTAGCAGGTGGTTTGGACTAGATGATCCCTAGGGTTTCCTTCCAACCCCTACCATTCTGTGATTTTCTGATTCTGTGTTCTTCAGTTCTGTATGTGCTAATCCTGTATCTTTGTATTCCTGTCTTTGTTTCACTGTTGCTGCTATGAGGGATATATTACAGCATACTCTACTATCTTCAGTGTGGGGATGGAATTGTGCTTTGAATCTGTTACTAAGACAACCTTTTGCAAAATCATACTTTCTGAAGTGTAGTTTCTAGCTAGTAATTCAAAATAGTTCAGAGATGCAAAATACATGGAGATGAATGGGAACAAGAGTCTTCTCTCAAATAAAGGGAGTATAACTGGAGTATCTGCATTTCCCAGAAATACTGTTTCATCGTAAGGTAAAGGTAGACTGAGAAGAATGATGACATCAAGAGGAAGTGATTTTTATCTTGTTCTTATAATAAAAATGGTCCAGTTTTAATATAGCTGGTTTAACAGAGCAGTGTCCTGCAGATATTAAGATTTTGCAGCATTCCTTTGATGTTGTCTGACTGCCCTCTTCAGGTTGACAGTGAATATGTTAGTCTGCTTAATGTTACTATCTTTCTAGAAATGACTAATGTAATGCCTAAATCACTTTTTTCTCTTGTTTTAATAATTGCAAGCTTTGCCTATTGAGTTAGTATCTTGAGTAACAATTTTTACTCTATTGGGTAATAAGAGTGAAAGTTGAGTTTTGTTGTGCTTTGTGAGATTTATTCTTTGGGGAAATAGGAGATAATAACATCATTTTAACTTTTTGCTATGATAGATTTTTTTCATGTACAGTAGATTCCCTGATAAAACACACCTCTGCTGAGTTGTATGTAATATATTTCATGCCTAAGGCTAACCTCTGTTATGAGGAAACAGGGAGGGTTCAATGATATCTGTGGTCTTTTCATCCTCTTCCCCCTCTTTGCTCTTGCAAACTACAATATATATTTTGTATTTAGTGCAGAGTTTCTTTTGCAACAAACAGATTTTTTTGCATCTACAACTTTTAAATAAACAACGTTCTGCACCGTCAAACACATGGAACTGTTTTTATAGAAACACTGTTTTGAGAAAAGCTGCAGAATACTTTTTTTTTTTTTTAATACTACTTCTGCTATTACCATGTGCAAAGACACGTTGCCAAGTGGCCAAACCTTGGTTTGGATTCCACAGCATATATGATTAATTAGTAGTATGGAAATAATTGGCAAAGGAGCCTGTGTAAAGCTCAGAATTCTTCAGCTGCGATTACTTTTACTTTCTTCTCAGTACAGATGGGGCAAAGTTGTTTATTTTGCAGTGGTTTCTGATTTTTGGTTGTTTGGATTTTATTTTTTCTTAAAATGAAGGAATGAATGAACAAAATCCAAACAAGCAAAAAAATCTCACCTCCATTATAGAGTCGTGAGTAAGGGCAAGGGAAGGCTTTCTGACAAATTTGAGTATTAGCGATATGACTTTCTAATAATGATAGGAAACATTATTTAACTCTATATGTTGTGCAAAATTATCTTTTTTCACTTCTAAATGAAGCTTTGTAGAAATGATCTTGAGTATATTACGCTAATTGCAAGCCTGCTGTTCATTTATTTGGTATAGTTTCCCCAGTGCTTGGGAGTTTCTAGGACTCTGCTTTTAGTAAGATAACTACTGTCACATCTCTGTGTTATTTTTCCAGTAGTTTCAGAATTCCTTGTGTGCAGCCGTCTCCAGCAAGTAAATCCTGGTATTGTACTCAAGGACCATGTAAGCATCTCCTTGCAAGGATCTGTTAGCAGATTTGTGTGATTCCTGCCACTCAGGCCACTCCTTTTTTTTTTTATTTTCTGAGACTTTTAAATAGGAAAAACACTGTTTATTAATATTATCTTGGGATGTCTCTGGTATAGTTTAACACATTTCTAATTTTGGAAAAGGGAAGTCTGAAGAAAAGAGTTGTGTAATTAGCTGACACCTTTTTCATTGATAGTAATGACGTTGAGAATGATACTACTACAAGTGTAGTTCATCTGACTGCTGTATCTGGTTATAGAATCTTTATTTGCCAGCAAATGCCACATGAATGTACATTTGTTTCTTTTCCTTAACAGGCAAGCTAATGAAGAATATCAAGTGCTGGCTAATTCTTGGCGCTATTCATCTGCTTTTTCAAACAAATTGTTTTTCACAATCGTGGATTATGATGAAGGTGCAGATGTATTTCAACAGGTAAATGTTGGATACTGTATAACATTCTTAATTTTTAGAAGTACACGTTGATTTGCTAAATGATATGAGGCAAATTATTTTCTGTTTGTGAGTGTGTATCTCTGTGT
The DNA here is from genome assembly GCF_028858725.1 of Colius striatus. Taxonomy (NCBI): domain Eukaryota; kingdom Metazoa; phylum Chordata; class Aves; order Coliiformes; family Coliidae; genus Colius; species Colius striatus. The sequence goes on along the minus strand of NC_084761.1, from coordinate 68,287,273 downwards.
TTTGTGTAGAAATTCTTCCTGGTTAAAAACACAAGGCACTGCAGTTTCTCTGTTAGCAGAGACAGGTTGTACCAGTAGCCAATTCTAGTATTTTCCTAATATACTTTATAGTATTTGTTTATAGGTTACATTATACGTGTTTGAAATTTTTTGGCAACCAATTTTTAATATAATTGTTTAGAATTGAGTGCAATGCAACTAACATTTTGGTTTTAAAGGTTTCTCATGGGGGAAGAAAGTTCTTAAATGCCTTTTAATTGCTTTTATGTAGTCCAGTATTTTTCAACTCCAGTAATATTTGTGTTAGTCTGGAAGTTCTTCAGGGAAAAGAGTTTGTTTTAGTTTTTATATATTGGCTACGAAGAGTGGAAATATCAATTGTTGGAGACCAATCTAAGGCTACATTTAAACTTGAGTAGTTGGGGCACAGTGCTTCCCTTGAAAATTAAGACTAGATACTGACATACTTTTCTCTGATATTTGTGTATTGATTGCAGAAGTAATATGTTTTGAAATTTTCTGTATTTTTAAACACCTTTTGGTGAAATACGTGATTTAATATTTTCAGGGAAAAAATTTAGTATTTATTTTTAAAATACATAATTTTAAAAGTTTAACTACTTTGTTTGGTAAATAGTTTTTCTTCCAATTGACACCTTTGACTGTATTGTGTAAAGAATGATTATTAATGGCTTAAGATTTTGCTTCAAAAACATTATTTCAGGTAAGGTTTAAAATTGTCTTTCATTATCCTTAACAGTTACAATAATACCAAAGGTGGTGTTTGATCTTGCCTTAAGAGGATCAATACATAGTAGAAGAGTAACTAGATAAAATATTTAAGTTTTTAAATTGAGAAATACAGTGTTAAGAATAAGAGATGATAGTGACTGTTTTAAAGTGGATTTGGGAGAAACCTGTAGTGTCTGTGTACAAACAAGTATGTGGTGCTGATGCCATAGCAAAAAAAAACCCCAAAAGTTATGTGACTTGATTTTTCAGATTTTGCTCTGTTTATAGAGAAGTAACAAAGCAGTTGCAAACCAACTCCACCAAAACTCATACGATGTCAGAAAGTATCTGTGTCTTACAAAGTATTTTATTGTACTATTTCACATTTGCCTTAGCCTTTCTCTGAATATTTTTTCTGGAAACACTGTTTTAAGACTTTTTTAAAAAAAATTCAAATCAGTTCATTAAAGAGGACTATTTTTTGCTAAGATAAAAAAGTTTTAATTTTTGGTGATTTATATTGATAAATTCAGGTCTATAATGAAACTTATTTTTTGATAGTGCAATAAAACTCATTTTTTGGGAATGAAGCAAGTTTACTCTGCCTTTGTTATTTAAAGATCACCATTTTCCATCACGTTATAAATACTTCTTCTGATTTTGTTTATGTTTTCTTTTTTTCAAGAATTTTATTTTATCCTTTCTGAGATGGACTGAATATAGAGGAATTTTACATAGTAAAATGCTACCTTGCAGAGTCAAAAATTAAAGTGGAAAATGTAAACGTAAATCTATTTGTTGATTGCCTGAGTTTTTTTGGTATACCATAAATAGTTCCAGTGACATCAATATATGGATTAACAGTCATGTAATTTCTAGGGCCAGTTAGTAAGCTAGTTCTCTCAGCTTTACTGGATTCATACGAGACTGGTTTACTAGGGAGCAGATTGTCTTGAAGCCAGTGGAAGGCTAGATGAGTAGTTTCATTAACTTTAGACTGGTGAGAGATAGACAGGACAAACAATGTCAAACTATTTGAACACTTAATTTTCCTCCCCTGGAATTATAACCTAATATGCTATAATAGCTGGGAAGGATGTGAAGTCTGTTTTACTGATTACAGGAAAGTTCTTACAGTGGATAAAAACTTAAGATACTCTGAATCAGAAAAGCCTGTGGGTGAAATAATCAGAATAATTCAATACCCCAAGGAATCTACTGGAATGAATATTCTGAGCACTTTTTTTGCAGTACAATACACGAAGATGTATCAAAAAAAGTACTATATGGAGGCAAATTACATTTTTCATGATAATTAGACTTATGTCTTATACATAAAAGGTAAACATTTTTGAGGGTAGAGTTACTAATTTTTTTTGCCCCTTTTTCTGGTTTTGTAGCTCAATATGAACTCTGCTCCGACTTTCATGCATTTTCCTCCAAAAGGCAAGCCCAAGAGAGCTGACACATTTGACCTGCAGAGAATCGGATTTGCAGCTGAACAGCTAGCTAAATGGATAGCTGACAGAACAGATGTTCATGTAAGTCTTTCGACAGTTTTAAAAGTTGAAACCAAATATACCTTTGTAGTCTGAAACACGCTGATGACAAATTCCATCTTTCCTTAATAGCCTTTTCCTCAAGTGTACATTCTAGAACACATTAAAAAAAAAATCATGGTACTTGTGTTAACTGCTGAAGTTTGCTGATCGTATTCCATTCTTGCTTTGTTAGATTTTTATGTAGTCTTATTCTGAGTGAAAACAAGCAGTGCTATTGTGATAATTAATTGTTAAAAATAAATCACGCTTTGCAAAACTATATACAAAACAGATTCAAAGGTAGATGCTCCTAGTTCAGACACAAGCTGCAAATCTGTTGAAGAAATAAGGTTTTGTAGTTGACAGTTCAAAAAAATGCTTAATGATTTTTTCATATAATGTGGTTATTCAGGGACATACTATTTTTTCTTACTTAAGTATATATTTAGGGATTAGTCTTTCTGACATTGAAACCAGATTTTGGATGCTCTTTCTTTGTTTAAGTGGAAGATGATCTATGTGTTTATTTCTAATCTCTATTTGTATATATCTTTTCCAGATTAGAGTGTTCAGGCCTCCTAACTATTCTGGTACAATTGCATTGGCTCTTCTGGTATCTCTTGTTGGTGGTCTATTATACTTGCGAAGAAATAACCTTGAGTTCATCTACAACAAAACTGGCTGGGCCATGGCAGCTCTGGTATATTTTACTTAAGTGTTTTAAGGATTATATTTTACTTAATAATAAGGATTATATTTTACTTAATAATATGCTTTTCATTAATTTCTTATCTTAGCATATGTTTCTTGCGCAGTAAATTAAAACCACTGCATTGTTTAGAACAGTAGTATCACAGAAAGATACGTTAATTTTGAGACATTCATGTAAGCAATATCAGTTACAAGCGATTCGCTGAAAATTAGCAAATCCTGACATAACTGCAGATTGTTTGAACTTGAAGAATAATTTCTAAGAAAATGTTACTAATGTTCACTGCTTTTGTTCAACTTGCCCTTATTTTTACAAAACCGGTAATATGAGTAGTTATAGGCATTAATATCCGACTGTATCTCTTTAGAGTAATAAAAGGTTACAAGAAGTAATCACAAAAAAAGTTATAAATTATAAAAGAATTAAGAAATAAAGGAAAATGGTGGAATTATTTCAAAACTGTTTCAATAGTACTGACCTTAACATCGGACTGTTAACCTAAATAAGAATACACCAGTTTTATAGAGATTAGTCTTAGGAAGTTTGAAAACTAGCAGATAGTCTATTTTGAAATATTGGTAAATTAAGCCTCTAGGGACTTAAATAATGAATTTTAGTTTAATGTGCTTCATATTGTATTGCAATGAGTTTATTTGTATCATAGTTTTCAAGTAACTACATGGAATAATGAAAAATGTGGGCCATGAATCATAGCCAGCTGTCTCAGTTTAAGATAGGAAATAGCATGCAAGGATAATATGTGACAATTAAGATGTATCAATCATTGCTCTGCTATCATTGTGGCTGACAGAAGAGAAAAAAATGGAATTAATAGCATCTAAGGCTTAATTTTCAGGGTCACGGGATCAGGACCTTAGTTATCATGACTAGAGCATTGTCTAGAGCTGTAAAATCCGACTCAACTTTTTACAGCTTAATTCCGTATTAGCAAAACATTAACTGAAAATAGTGCCTTTTCAGAAATGTATCCATGTGTATTGTACAACGTAAGACAAACTCTTCTTTTTCTGCATAGATGATTATTTATTCATTTTATTAAAGACTCTTTCTCAACTTTTCTCAGTATAAACCTTCCTTGAAATCACATGGCTAGAATTGTAGATGGAATACAAGTTTATTTCTGCATCAGCATTCATATTTTATTACTTACCTAGACTTCCTTTCCTACAAAAGGGTGGACCAGATGGTCTCTTAAGGTCTCTTCCAACCTGTGCTATTCTATGATTCTTTCTATTTTACCTCTGCTAGGATGTTGTTTATATATCCTGCAATTGCTTTTGAACTTTCAAAGCCACTTCATATTGATGATTTTCTGTCCTGCTCTAATTCAACAATATAAGAAGATACCTTCTTTTGTGACACTTTCAGCTTTTTTTTACAGCCTTTATTACGTCAGTTCAAAGATGAAGTTACCTAGTACCTGTTAGACTATAACTCATTTTTATATCTAAATGATTAGTAATATCTTAAAGCAAGCTCTTTTTTTCAGAGTTACTTAATATTTGGCATTACTCTTGAATAATGGTTAGTGATAATGCTGTTTTCTCTCATGTGCATATCATATCATCTATTAGTGTACATGGCATACAGTCTTGGTTTAAACAGTTTGTTAATCTACATTGTACATAGAGAAAGGAATAAAGAACAAGATTTCAAATAAACCACCCACAGGACTAGATTTCAATTAGAATGATGTTTCCATTTTATGAAGAGAGCCAAAGGGAGAGTGTCTTCTTTGTTCCAGGATGTCATTTGGAGTATCCTGAGCTCTAACACATTTTTGACAGTTCTCTTTCAAAATAAGTCTGTCAGATTTATTTCTCTATATTTTCCTGGATTACCAGATTTACAAAGAGAATACCTTTTAAAGATACACTACCACCAGATATGTATCAGTTTCTTTTGGACTCCTAATATTTAGAGGTCATCTCAGTAAAAAAATGATTGGCACACCAAAATAGATGTTTGTGTCAAAAATCAAATAAAGACATGTAATCAGTATATTTCTTTTGTTCAACCATGTACTGTAACTCTGGAGACGGTATTTTTATTTAAATTTCATACCTCAGGGTTTCAGGTTGGACATTTAATGTTTGAATGTTTTATGGAATTGAAGGTTTTTTTCTTGCCGATTTTGATAATCAGTTCCTCAAAAATAATTCTACTAATATCTGCACTTAATAAATAGTTGAAGACATAGTTGACTTCCTAATTAAATTAAGAAAATTAACACATTGATTCTTTCTGAAAATATTGGCTGTTCTCCTTAGCAGCAGCTGGACATTTTTCATGGAACTGTAAATTGCAATGTAGAGAATTATAATCATATTCAACTGAACCCCTGTTAACAGGGACTATAACCAAAGTCGACATAACATGTAAGGAAACTTTATTAATGCTATTTAGTAATTGTCGTCTGGGTTATTGTATTGACAGGCAATTATAGAGTCAAAAGAAATACAAATAGCATTAATGTCATTTATTGTTGTTGATAATACTTTTTCCTGTAAAGTTCTGTTTACTTTAAAAATTAATGGCATTTAGACGATGTTTTATAAAAGAGTCCTATATCTGAAACTATCTAGCCATTAATCATGGTGTTCCCAGTGGTTCCTTTTTATAGTCATTACTGTTGTTTACCTTCACAATGTTCTCAAAGCCTCATAATGCAAAATTATTTTTTAGCAAAGATTATGTAGTTACCAGAGGTCATTTTGGTTTTGTTCAGATCTACACTTGTTCCCTCTAATTAGGGCAAGAAGCCAGTCAGCACACTGAATCGAGATATTTCCTTTTATTGCTGTTCTGCAGAACAAGGTGCTAGGCATCTGAGAGCAGCCGGCATAACTTCCTGAAAACAAATAGGGTCTTATATACAGAACAAAAACAAAGGAGAAACTTCAGCAAAATACATGATTGGTGACTTGTGCTTGTATTATGAATATTCTTCTGCATATGTCTATTTACTTACCTTGTTATACTCAAGTGATCCCATATTTATATGTAGGGTCTCCTCCTAGGTGTGTGGGTTTAGTATTGTAATTATCTATGGTAACTAGAGGTTGTATCTTCATCGTATTGGCTACCACCAAATTCTTGCTCAATATAATATCCTGCTATAGGTTGTGCTCAGACAATAGTTAACCACAACATGTATCTTTAACAGCACGTAGTTTTGGGACTTCTTATTCTCTCGAGGACTTCCCATTCTCATTGCTGTAGTTTCAAATTTGATTGTCATGGTTGCTTAATTTGTAAATCACTACTCTTTTAACATCACATGGGCATATGAGTTAAATGTTTTAAGCTCTTTTTGGTAAAATCATCAGGGATTTCAGATTGCAGACTTTTGCATAGATGGTCTCAGTTCTGTAAAATGACTAGGAAATGCCAAGATCCATAGAAGAAAACGGAAGGTCAGTAATATATTCATTTTAAGGTATTGTGTAGTTATAATTCTCTTACATGGTGCTTTTTTTCTACAAGTGAAAGAGCTTCTTTTTTCATAAAAATTCATTAAAAGGAAAAATGGAGAAGATGGTGGCTAGTTAAGGGGAGAGAGTCATGCTTAATGAAATGCTTTTATGAAGGGTGCAAATAAGAAATAATTTTAAAGAAGTATGTTCTTCATTTCTTTTTTCTTTCCTGAAGTATAAAACCTGAATTAAACAGGGAAACCCTGTCAAGATGCATTAAAAACTTCAGGAAACCCATGGTTTTGACAGGAATATTAGCAAATTTTTTTCCTTACTGGCAGTTCTTTTTGCAGATGATGCAGAACTGAGAAAGCAGAGGAGTTTGTTATTTTTTTCTAAAAGCTGCAGTTATGGGGTTGGATTGTTTTTGAGGATGTGTTTTACTGCTAAATAGAGAATTATAGAATTTCAAGGGCTGGAAGGGACCTTGAAAGATCATCTAGTCCAATCCCCCTGCCAGAGCAGGCCACCTAGAGTAGGTCACACAGGAATTCGTACAGGTGGGTTTTGAATGTCTCCAGAGGATACTCATCAACCCATTTGGGCAGCCTGTTCCAGTGCTCCCTCACCCTCACAGTGAAGAAATTCTTCCTTGTATTTCTTTGGAACCTCTTATGTTCCAGCTTGTCCCCATTGCCCCTTGTCCTATCATTGGACATCACTGAGAACAGCCTGGCTCCATCCTCCTGACACCCACCCTTTACATATTTGTAAACATTAATGAGGTCACTTCTTAGTCTCCTCTAAGCTAAAGAGCCCCAGCTCCCTCAGCCTTTCATCATAAGGGAGATGCTCCACTCCATCATCTTGATGGCCCTGTGGTGAACTTCCTCCAACAGCAACCTATCCTTGAACTGAGGGGCCCAGAACAGGAAACAACATTCATTAGCCATATAGAAAATAATTTAATTTCATTTAAAATGAAATACTTTCATCCTGAAATTCAGTAACTGAAAACTGTATCATTGCAAATAGACAAATCTCTTGTTTTCTCTTCCTTGTTTTTCAGAGCTTTTTAGTTTTTTTGAAGAGCTTTTATGTTCCCGAATATGGGAAACTTATTTAAATGAAAACTGAACAGTGCCCCTCTGCCTGATTGAAAGATCTATTCCTAAAAATTGAAAAAAAAAAATTCTCAGCATTAAGTGACTCTGCTGTTTTTGGTAGCAGGAGAATGGAGGAAGTAAAAAATATTAACTAGATTTTTATTTTATATCTGCAGTGATACCAAAAAGTTGTGTCTCATAGGTAGTATTTCCAGTACTGTTTTAGGAGAACATTTAGGAATGCAATTTTTAGTGATCCATCTAATGGTTTTGACTCACTTTCAGAATAGACTTTTAGATAGGCATTCATTAGCAAGACCAGAGCTTTCATCTCAGACATGGATTCCAATGCCAGTTCACACAAGACCATTGAACTGGTTTTGTCCTCAACATTAGGTTGTGCAACAGCAAAGCTATTAGCAGTTTCATCCCCTCATTGAAGCACAGCACAGTCTGGTAGTATCTTGTATGCCTTAGGCATTTTTACTTTTAACATTACCCAGCAGACTTTTAGAATGGCAAACCAGGATGGCAGTCACAGTACATAATATCCCAAAAGATATATGTTTTGAGATCACATCCAAAATTTATCCCCTAGATTATTTTAGACTTTAACTTAAATCATATTGTTCATCTATGGATATTTTTCCCTCTGATGTGCTAGCACAAAGATGAAGATGACCTCCAGTCCTTAGAAATTTGTAGAGTCTTGTCCTTCTATACCGATAACAAGAAGCAATTTGGATTCTTGTCAAGACTCTTCATTTCTTAAGCAGGCAGAACAAAAGGTATAATCTGGACAAATTTATATTGTTTTAGATAAGGAGTGCTACGTTTTAGACAAAAGTACAGGAGCTGAGAGTTTACCTGTTCAGTTGGCTAGAATGTGGGCTGCTAGGGGGCTTTTTAAAACATTTTCTTTACCAGGCTGGCACTGTATTTTTCTGAATGTAATTTTCAGCTTTATTGTATGTGTATGTGTGCCTGTGGAATCTGGGAAGGCAAAGTCTGTGCCCAAGTTAGAAGGCAACTGCCTAGGAGTTGACAATTGTCAAAATATGTCAAGTCACTTGAATGTGACTTGAATGAGATAAAAAATATGTGTTTACTGTTGTTGTAAGAGTTAATGGCTATTAGAAATGTATTCTGTGCTGATATATTCCACAGATCTGGTGCCATACAGTACATCATCAGTTGTTGCTCCAAAAGAGCTTGAAGTGTATCATGGCTACTAATGGCTTCTTTATCCCTCTCTGGGAATGACAGTAAAAACTGTGTTTTATTCAAGATAACAGCTAGAAAAAAAGTGTGAGTAGAAAATCAGGATCCTTATGTGTAGTAGTCCTTCTTCCAATATTTAGAAGTTTGAGATGCACAATAACTTTTAAAGATGCATACACCCATTCTCTTTACTTCTGTGGTGTTCTCTCTGTCCTTGAACTGTATATCTCTTATTAGAGATTAGGAATGGAGCTACAGCTCTGTAGCCTTTGTTGAATACAAACCCAAAGTTAAACTGGATAGGAAGGATTACATTTATTTAAAATAGTAATTGTGAAATGGCAAAAACTTTAATAAATGAAACAGTATTGAAATTAAGTATGCAACTGCTGCATGTCTCCTCTTTTTTGAAACCATGCTTGAATTTAACTATATTCATAAATGAATCTGGAATTTCACTATTTTTCTTATGTTACGAAGCATTTGCCATATTCTGGGGCCTAAACTTACAGAGAAATCTGATGATCAATTTTGTATAGTATCTGCTAGTAGGAAACTTCACTTAAATGCATACCAAATATCTTTTTAAGTCTATAGCAATTTTGTTTAATAAACGGGCAGATAGTATTAAATTAAAACTTAAGCCTTTAAAAAAGTGATTAAACTCAAATCATTTGACAAAGCTTGCAAGACCAAGAACAGTCACGAAATTCTGCCTGGAAATGTAAAGTTGCATCTTGCTAGTAATTCAGTGTTCTGGTAGGACTCTTTGGTGCTTATTTACCTTGAGTCTGTTCTTAGGAACCTTGTGGTACATACACAAGTGCACCATGACTGAGTTCAAAGCAGTTTCCCTCTTTCCAAAACTAAGGATGAAGCTGTGCACTGGGAAGCCATTATGGATATACCACTTGCAATTTGTTAACAAGGAGTTATCATTTAACCCCTACACCACTACAGCTGCTTACTGACTTCTCTACCTCCCAGTGGGATGGGGAGAAGAATTGGAAAAATAGTAAAACTCGTGGGTTGAGATAAGAACAGTTTAATAGCTAATAACAATAATAGTAATTGAAAAAATAAGAAAAAAGAGATAAATGAAACCCAAGGTAAAAAACAAGTGATGCACAACACAATTGCTCCCCACTCTTTGACCAATGCCTGAGCAGTGATGAACCCCTCCCTGCCAACTCATTCCAGTTTATATATTGAGCATGATATTCTATGGTATAGAATACCCTTTTGGCTAGTCCGGTTCAGCTATCTTGGCCATACTCTCACCCAGCTTCTTACGAACCTCCTCACTGGCAGAGAATGGGAAACAGAAAAGTCCTTCACTTACGATAGGTTCAACTTAACACACTGATGTTTTAGTTATTGCTACCAACATTAAATCCAAACCACAGCACTGTAGCAGCTACTAAGGAGAAATTATCCCAGCTGAAACCAGGACACAATGCCCTTGAGCAGTCCTGTTTACAGTGTACTCACCTAAGATTGATAATAGGGATGAAATTCATTGTCACCGAAGACACCCTGTGGACATTTGGTCTGGGAACCACAACCAGATTTCTGTTCCTTCCCTCTCTATACTACACCAGCCAGTAGTGTAGATCTACTCTGTTTGCATTTGTCATTTGGATACAGAATAGTCCACTTAAATCAGGAAGCTCTTAAAATAGCTAACCCTGAACTCCCTTGATAATTCAGGTGGCATGCAGAGTTAAAGTGTTGTTCTTGGAGCATGACAAGGAGAAAGAAGGGAGCAGGCAGATGAAAGGGATGTCTGTGGTGCTCTTCTCTGTAGGACTGCTGAAGTACAGACTCTACTCTGGATATGCAGAGTTCAAAATCTTTCTAAGTGCTCAAAGAGAAATGCCTCAGTTTTCATCCTTTGACAAGATCCAAAGAAATTATGTGACCATTTCTGTATCCATGAATTGATCCACTGAAAGAAACACAATATAAATCTGTAAGGTAAATATGGAGTCATTAATCACATGTTACAAGCTGCTCATTTGTAGGAATTTGGCAAAGTTTTATCATGGGAAACACCAGCTCACAGTATCATAGAATTATAGAATCAGATAGGTATTTTTGAAATTTTGGATCCCAAAGCTTAGGATCCTATGGGAACTATGCAGTGGTAGGCATTGTGTATGAGTGTGATGTGTCATGTTATAGAGGCTTTCATCTGTTCTAAAAGTAATGGTGTGTATTTGAAGTATATTTTACAAACAGTAGAAGTCTGTAGTTTCAAATGTGATTTTTAGTTGTTTTTCTTTTTTTTTTTTACCCTGATGATCATAATAGAACGAGAGTATAGAGCACAGCAAAATGAGCTTGAATGTCAAGTGCTGTCTGTAGCATACCAAATGCTTGCTTAAGAGATATGATGGAAATGCTCTCTTCTTAAGGTAGTTAAAATAGATGAAGGATGAAAGAGGACAAGGGAGAATGATTTTTGGCTCCTGAAAAGGTCATTTTGAAGAGGTGCATGATGAAAAGAAATCATGGCAGATCCAGATGTGGTGCACTAAATTCATTTTCTTGGTCACTAACAGTCTGAACTGTAAAAGTATGAAAGATGCCTTCAGGATAAACAACTATATTGTTAACTCTTTGAATAATATGAATACTTAGAATTTGTTTCTCCCTACCATAGTGTCTCTTAGGTATTTTTTTATTCACATTACCATGTTGTGAGAAAGAATATTTTTATTTGCAAACATTCAAATTCTTCTTTAAGAGAGTTCTCTGTAATGAAAATGACAGCATATAAACTAAGATTGGTTTGTTTTTTTTTTTTTAATCTTTCCATATGGAAGAAGATTTGGCCCAAGAAAGTAAACGTTAAATACAGTACCTTAAAGAGTGAGGCAAATGACTTTTCATAGAAAACTCACATTCTGAGAGCCACAGCTTGTATACTCTATGCATCTGTTCTCTTTCAGTGTTTTACTTTTCAGCTAACTTTTGGCCTTTCAAAACATCTCTTTCACTTCACTTTCATTACCCATATTTTCATTTTCTACACTTTTTTACTTTCACATTAAGCTATCTCCCATGTGATTCATCACTAAAATAGCAGTATAAATGTCTCTTCTAAAACTGTCTGCAAGGTATAAAAATAATTGTTACCCTTTTCCAGTAAAGGAAGCATATATTCTCTTCTTTTCTTTGCATATTATTATTTAAAACATAATCCGTTTATTAATAATCACTACCATTATGCTTTCATCTGCTTTCATTAATTACTATACTGTTACATTCTAAATCTTGTTGAGGGGAGAATGAAACACATCTTATATTTAAAAACAAGAATCTATTCTTCATGTAATTGAAACCTTAACAGTACAACAAAGAATTATTATTAGATTTTTTTTTTTCATTATTTCATTTTCTCTCTATTACAAGGCCAAATAGTCTCAATAATAAAAGCATTTTACATCGAAAGCATACATACATTGGATATCTATCCTTTATTCCCTGTTACCCCTAAAACTGGTTTTGAGCAACTCTTATATCTGTGTTTCTTTATTGGCATAATATTTTAAGCTTGAGATCTCTAGAGTAATCCTATTCCTCCCTTGTTATCATTCCATACTGGTGCACTGCATCCTGTGTTTCCATTTTCATTGTCTCTATTGTCACCTGGTGCCTACACTACCTCAGTATATTGGTCATAATTATTTTATTCTGATTAGAATAGATAATTTATACCGTAAAAGGATAAGCAAAAGTAATATAAACTAGACATAGCCACCTGGTCCTTGGAAAAATTGCCATTTCAGCTAAAGTAGTTAAGCCTGAGAAGATCCAGTCCTAAGGCCTTGCAAAGTTTGTTCAAATTGCATTGCTAGAGGTGTCAATGCAGCATTTATAGGGCTAGAGAGCTACAGTACCTTATATTTATTTCAAGAACGTGTTACTAAACATTCTTTAACGAAAAACTGTTAAAATATTTTAATAAGCCCTGGTTTAGTTAACTGTCCTCATATAAATTTTGACATTCCTGATCCATCTGCTTAAATCTCTGACTGTTCTGTGCTGATGGGAATGTTGATGTACAGTAAAAATCAGACTGTATGTAAAAACTGTACTGAAATGTCTTGGAGTTTTTGTAAGGATTAATTGTACTCATAAGTCAGAAGACATATTTAGATGATCCAAGTTTCCCATTTATGTTTTTTTCTCATTTAATAATCAAAAGATACTATATTTTCCTCTTTAAGAAATTCATAATGACTCTTGCTGTGACTGTGATGTTTTTCATATAGATTTTGTAGTATGACCTTCTACAGGAATTAATATTTTTACAGTTGTCATACATCCCTAACCTAGCTTCACACTACTTTCCATAGGGAAATTCACTTTTCTACTATCTCAGGCATTGTTATTTATCATAGCTAATTGAATCACAGTCAATATAGGACACAGAATGAGAATCTCACAAAATAAGATAGACTTTTTATAGTTGGATTTTTTTCCCATAAGGTTTATATATCATTTCATACAGAAACAAGTAAGCTGAACATTTGTATTGGAGACGGAAATAATTTCATGAAAGGTTGTATAAACCTTGAATAGTAGAGTGCAGAATGTTTTCAATGAATACCTTCTATTGTTGTGAGTGTTTTTTGACATATGTATGTGTAAATGTGGCAATTCCAAGTGCACATAAAGAGAGGATTATTTCAAGTGACATTTTGAAAATCTCTCTCATGAGCTAACTCATTTTCTAACAGAAGTCATTAAGAATTTTCTGAGAGCCACACATCTGAAAACCCTATCCTAAAAATCAAATAGAGTTAGATACCATTTCTGGTTAGGTAAATAACTATGTGTGTAAAACAAGCATCACCAGCAGAATGATTTTGTATTCAATTCCTCTGGGTAAATAAATGAGTATATTGTTTTTCTGTTTTTTTCTAGTGTGTTGTATTTGCTATGACATCTGGTCAGATGTGGAATCACATCCGTGGACCCCCATATGCACATAAAAATCCTCAGAATGGACAAGTGGTGAGTTGATTCTTTTGATTTCATTTTGAGGGAAAATATTGTATAGTCACTTCCTCCATTGAGTCAACAATTGTGAATAATTGCATGAATAAATACAGTTCCATTGCACTGTATGACAGCCTGTGAAAGTATTAAGTCTCCGGTTGCAATCAGTCAGGTTTGGAATTTCAGATGTTTAGAAAATGCTGCCATCTTTGATTTGGGTGATGAAATGAGTTGCCATTCTTTCAGGCTCCGAGCTGTTGTGAGTGTGTTATAAGATGTTCCATACCACACAATTTCCATTACCCAAAGGTATATAGATATTATGTCTTTTTGTAGAAATGTGCTCCCTCACAATGTGAAAAGCAAATTTGGGTTTGTTCTTCTTTTCAGGTTCCATTTACACAAACTTTTGAAGTTTTGTAACCTCTTATCTTCCTCTTTCTTGAGCATTTTACTCAGAAAAGGATATAGCAAATATTTTCATGTGCTTCTTACCATTTTCCATCATGACTGTAATTATTCCACTGAAATTTATAGAATGCTTTTTCCTATATTTCTTAATCAATTTAAATTCTTCATCTGCTTTACTAAGAAGTAACCACTAGCTGACTTATGCCAAAATTCCTGTTATATCCTGCTGCCGCAGTCTTTGAAGGACTTTTCTTTCCTTACTACTCACAAAATAGCTAAAGTTCATCAGAGTTCAGAAGGAGAAAGTCACTTTGCCTACTAGGAAGGTAACTAGGACTTTATCTAGTTTCTAACACTCATTTTATTTACCACATTTAAAGCAATTGATTGGATGGAATCCATGCAAATTGCAGTGAACTTGGTCAGGAATCTTTTCCATAACTAGTGTGTTGTCAAGCTATTTTCAGCGTTGACCATCAGTAGTTAAAGGAGACTAGCTTATTTAAAAAACAAAAAAAATCATTCAAAGCTCCCTTTTTGTCGTATCTTAATTGGAGTAGGAAAAAAAATGATGGCTTGAACTTGATTACTGATCTGCTTTTATCAGGAATGTAGCAGCATACTGATGTCATAAAATAACATGATGCCATCTGTCAACTTTGTTGTGCAGAAGAAAAATTTATAATGTAATAAATAATCTCTGTAAAACTCTGCAGTTATAAAAATTTAGACTTTTTCATTACCGCCTTGCAATATTAAATTTATATTGCTATTCTATGGAGTAACAGTAAGGAGAAATACCATATGGAACACGTTGTCCTTGACAAATTATTTTTTACCATATCCAGTTTTATATACATTGCCTTTCTTAAAGATCTGTTTCTGAAGTATACCCTACATTAAAAACTTTAAACGTATGCCTTTAGTTGTTTTACGAATTTGTGTTGTCTTGTCTCAGTGTTCAGAGTATGAATTCATATCCCGTCTGTGTGTGTAAAAAGCAACTATTTGCATACACAACTAGTACTGAAAATAATGGTAAAGGTGATTTTCAGTTGTAAATACTAGCCTGTTTTATTAGTCACCAGGTAAGTTTTTTGTGCCTCTGATTCCCCTGTTTTTCCCGTTCATATGTGTCACCTTCTTGAAGCTATGTGTGTGTCAGTATGTAAAAAACACAGGTTCTAATACATTTTAAAAGTATAGATGCAGGATCACCAAGTTCCTGAATGTTTTAAACTGTCAGTGACTAGTAAAGTTGTAACTTAAAGCTCTGATTTTTGTCAGTGTTGGAAGCTTAATAAGTATTCTGTAAACCTTTACCTATTTTACATTGATTTTTTTCAAATAACACTATTAAATATATTCTTGTTTCATTTTTCTAGCACTTCTCTATGTTCCTATGAATTTGAGGTCATAAAAGTGCTTATCTAACAATTCTGTGAGACTTATTCAGCCATGATAATTTACTATAACACTATTCTGCAGTAAGTCAGCAACTGCTGTCTTTACATCTGAATGAAATTTAACTCACCACTTTCTTTCTAATGTCTAGGATTTCGCTGTAATTCCAAATTTGCATGCCAATTTTGTACAAGAATTACTTGTATGTAGTACTCTGAAGCTTTAATAGTCCTACTTTGTAAAAGTTCTGCTTCTAAGAGGAGGCATAGAATAGCTCATTTACTTAATCTTTCCTTTTCTTATTTCGTAGTTGATGATTCAGTTCTGTACTAGTTATAAAGTGTGATATATCACCATGCTTTGAAAGTGATAATACTCCGTAAACTGTTCATCACCTCAGCAGTTTCCTATTATTTGCTTTGTTCTTGTCCTAATTTTAGGGGACACTTCATTTCCTTCCCTTAAATTCCTATTTTTTTAAAAAACAATGAAAAGACATTTGTTAGCTCTGCTTAAACAACACTGTTTAGTAGTGTCAGTATCTTCTACAAGTAACATTACCAGTTCTTAATATTTTTGTCTGTGAACTGCATTTACTGTTCTTTTCTTGATTACCTAAACTACCATGATTCTATGGTTGTATTCTTTTAATGAAGTTTTTAAACCAAATTTTTGTAATTCTGTGCAGATCTGTTCTGTACTTTCTTACTGATGTTATTGCGATTACTTTTTTGACTTCCTATTGCTTTCTACTAATGACAATTTTTGATCCCACGTGAAAGTAGTATCAAATTTTATGTAGAGACCTGAATTGCATAGTACCATTGCTTGCCATTTCAGTTCTGATCTAGGCTAACAAAACTAGTGCTAGTCTTCTATCTTGACACGTTATTTTACTTTGTTGTACTGCTGGAGTTTTCCATCTTTTGCCTAGTAATTTTCTTAGTATTAGGGTTTTTTAGTGACTCTGACACTTAAATCTGTAAATTGAGAGTAAAAACTAACCATCCCATTGCTGTCTGTATATAAACAGTCTTGGGAGAGTTCTGATTTTTTTTCAGAGCTTGATCTGTGAAGCTAGAGCTAGTGGTAAGACAAGCAGAGAGATGGAGAAAGTAGGTACCTATTTTTGAGCCTCTGATACAGATAGTTCTTTTGCTGTTAAATTGACGTAATAGCCAGGAATTCATATTAGATTTTCATCAGCTTTCAATCATATAGCAGCAATGGCTAAGAAAGCATTTATGTATATCTATATAAGAATTAACACCTATTGTTTTGTTTTGGATAAAAATTCTACAATTTTTATTGTGAAGTATGCTTAAGTCTGCATCTTTTAAAAAGTTTGCTATAAATGAGAATAGAGCAAAGAACAAGCTTGATCTAAAATACTAAATTAAGATGGTTTCCAAAGCTCATAGTTTTGCTTTCCTTCTCTGAGAAAAAATTATTAGAAGTTGGAAAATTTTTTGTGTGAAGAGGAAAATATGATATTTTTGTTGTCATATGTTAGATGATTTTCCTATATAAGCTGATGTTTTGTGAAATGGATAATGGTACTATTTATTGTTATATTAATTGGGGTCAATAACATGTCTTGTATTTTTAAAGTTTGATAAAATTGCTTAACACCAATGATACCTTTATGATGCAATTTATACCTGTCTATCAGATCTTACAGATGAAACACTTTGAAATATCAGATCATATATTAATATCTTTTCAACTACAGAGTTTATTCAACTTTCTTTTTTCCTACCTTCCTTTCACAGTTTCATAAATACTGATCTTCATTCAGGAACAGCCTCTAAAATATTGCTTTTCAAATGGTCTTGCTTATGCGGTATTCTGTACGTTTCTGAAGTTAAATGAAAAACATATTTGACTGCATTTTTGCAGTTGTCAATGCAAAATTAAGGTATTCCATGTGAAAAATTTAAGTTCAGAATATCAAGACTCTTAATTCACATTAGTCCTTGATTGCTAAGCAGTATAAAATGTCATTTATATTAAAGTATATTATGTGTTTTCTGATAAGACTTTTTCATGTGAGTCCAATTAAAATAAATGAAACTGTTTCTTGAAACAGTTTTTAAAAAATACTCTCTCTTTCAAGCTCAGGAAATCACAGTAAATGCATTGTCCTTTTGTCTATCTGGAAGTATGTTTGAAGTACAATTTAGCAAGATTGTATTTGCAATGCCTGACTTTTCTGTAAATGGCCACATTGGTTGGTGGCAGTTTCAATATATGCAAAAATAACTTTAAGATAATGTATTATATATATGTCTTGCTTTTGGATAAAAAATAATTCATGCAGATGAGCATCACTTTAGCCATAGCAATATTTTGATGCATCTATTGACAATAATCACAACCACTCTGCTATGCAGAATACTTCTTAATTTTTTTTTGAGTAACCAACTATTTGTTAATGTACTTCACAGAAAAGGGAAGTAGTCTATTTAATGAAATGGCTTTCCTGTGGTTATCAAGGCAGTAAGAGTACTCGTAAGCTTGCCTAGTCAAGGGTGTACTATAAAACTATCTTAATTCTGTTGACAGATGAGCACATTAACTAATTGACATATCTAAACTAGTGTTTGGAACACTATTAGCCTCTATAAGGCATTTGTCCTAATTTTTAAGATTCCAAGGGTGATTGTAGATGGCATTTCAGTAACTTTCTCTGTAACACATTTTTACCTTGATATTAGAATAAGATAACCTTACACAGTATTTTATACTCTTTTTTTATCGTGAGAGGAAAAGGAGGTAGGAAAATAGCCATGACAGAGGAGTTGCTCTGATGAGGCATTAGAACCCTTCCATTCTTAGAGTGGTCATTTTTTGAAGCATACATGATGCAAAAGTTCAGATAGTACCATTGTTTTGCAATTACTTTAGTTTTGGCTAAGTGAATATGTAACACATTCCCATCAAGTAAAATTGGATTTTAGACAAATAATCAGGCAGCAAATAGTCTGTCATGATAAAATCTAATAAAAAAAGCACTAGATTTTAATTGCTGCTTCTAACAACAGAAATCCAATTTTAATTGACTGATACTGCTTTCTACTAATGCACATTCCTGATCCCCCCAGCCCACTTTTGCTAAGTGTAGATAGACTCCTAAGAGCCTATTTAGTTTCATTTGAAAGCAAGTCTGTTTTGTACAGAACAGCTCTGTTTATGTTATAACTCAGACAAACCTCCAATATGTGAGATTATGAAGTATCTGAAGATAGAATCATAACATAATACAGAAAAATACATTTGTTTTAAAACAAAACCAGAACGACACAAATGAAAAATCTTCATATTGTTCTGTTAGTACTAGAAGAAGACATTGCAGAACTGCTATGTGTGTTAAGTAGTAAAGATGGTCTAGAGCCTGTCTTAGAGAGTTTACTACTGCATAATACAACTGAGATTGATCTGCTATCATCTTGCATCAAGCTAATATCATGCATAGAAGTGGGTTGAGGAGCAAATTTTTATAGTATCCAGTACTTAATTGAACATTCACGTTTATTAGAAATAGACTGTAGTTCTTTTGTATGTTTGTACTGAAAAGAGGAGGCATTTTTCACTGTTCTCCTTTAAGCCTATTGTTAATATTTGTATGAAAGCTGTTAAAAGCTGGAATGCTTTAATTTTAGGTATAATATAAATTAAAGAGAACTCTTTCTAGAAGGTCTTGCAAATCTTAAGTTACAAACAATAAACAAAAACATGAAATAATCTCCTTCATGTTTACAGATCTTGAGATCAGTTAGCATAGCAGAATACACAAAGAGAAAATAATGTTATTATTTAAAAGAGGGAAATTCCCTCTTTTAAATAATAACTTGCCCTTCACACTTCTAATGTGGGTCAATGGAACCAAAGAAGAATTTGGTCTGTGATTTTTTTTTTTCATTATTACTCATTGTTCTAAAAGCCATTCCAAACAAAAACATCCCTCATGACTTTTGCACATCCATGATTCTGTAGTTCACATCTTTAATCACATTGAGTAATTCCTGTCAGATAAAAGAAGGAATTGTTCTGTAATCATGTTTGTGGATAAAACTAAACTGAAAAATGTTTTTTCAATTATTATTGTTTTATTTGTTTATAGTCAGAGAACATTTCAATGAATGGTATAGTGAATGAATAAACACCATTTTATTTTGTGCTGTCATTGAAGATATTAATGCTGGAAAAGACATAGATTGTCTTTAGAGCACAAGTTAGGTATACTGCAGTTAAAATACTTTGAGTGTGAAAACAAAACTTTAAAATTGAGCTTTGAAAATGTGCAGAAATATTTGGGCATAGTAGTACTCTCAGCCCTTTTTTGTGACACTGTAAAGAAGAGAGTTTTTATGTTAATTTATGTTAATTCACCTTCCAAATACACATGTAACTAGAAGTATACTACAAAAAGTGGAAATTATGCAGACGTTGGATAAACTGCAGTTTAAGAATGGATTTGAAGAATTTATTTAAGAACCAAATGAAATTAAATTCTTGCAGTTAGGAATTTAATATCCCAGTAATTGATCACTTTCATTATTATTAATTATCTCTGGAAAACAAGGAAATGGTATGAATGTACATGCCACTTCAGATAGTGCTCAGAGAGGAACCAGAGTGTGTTTGATACTGTGATTTTCCATTCTATCCCTCTTATCCCTTAAAAACATTATATTAAACTCAGGCCTACAAACATATTGCAAACTTTGAGTAACTGGAAAAAAACAGTTCACAGACTTTAATTTGTATTCCTTCTGGCTTTTTTTTCCCCTGTTGGTTTAAGTTCCTGTTTCTCTAACCCTACTAAAATATTGGAAAGCTTCATCTACAGAAGAGCAAACAACTGAAACTTCTCTAAGCAAGCCTCTTTAAAGCTCAGGAAAAAAGGTCCAGAACAGATTAGAGACACATTCAAACCACTGTTATTTAGATCATTATTTTATGTATAAATTGGAGAACATACCTTCCAAAAAAGATAGCAGATATAACATGGGATAAAATGAATCCTGAGAATAGATAGCACAACTGAAATAAGTCGTGCTTATACAAATAAAGACACATCAGCAACCTGAAAAATAAAAGTACAACTGGAAAAACAAACAAACAAACAAAACGAGAAAAAACTTCAAGCATTGGATTTACTGGTATAGGTGATCAATATGCATGCCTGCTGATATGTTTAATGTCTTTAAACTAGGCTTTTTTTTTGGATAGAATATGATCTCTTTGATAGTCAAATACTGTAAGGTTGGGTTATTAATGTACTACCAAGGTAGCAACTTGACTCCAAATGCATAATACCGGTTTGAGGATTTTTACTTGTCTTTTGCCCCTTGATGTTTTTTTTTCATTTCACCATCTGCACTATTTAATATCATGCTGATTCAGCAGATAACTTTAGTGCTTAATTCATAGTGCACAGTAGTGGGAGAGCCCTTATACGTTTTCCTTTCATGGACAAATGCATCTAATATTTGGCTTTAATTAAGATTTTAGTCTCAGACTTCTTTTATAATGCTGTTGTACCACCTTTTATATTCAAATGAAACTTCTTTTAATTACTAAGTGGATTGTAGATGCAATACTTTATACCTTGATTTTTACTTAATTTTTGAATAGACAGATCACCTTAATGAATCATATTCAGCCTGTACTTACATAGCAAATACGGTTTTTTTTAAATAACTTGGTTTCTTCAGATAATGAGAAAATAATTTTGGAAAGCCTTCTAACTTTTGAAGCATGTATCCTTCATTTCTTCCTATGTAGTGTAGTAGTGTTTTTTTCTTCCATTCTTTTCTGCATTCATCTGAATTCATTAGTACCTGTTTTTGCACTCGAAGTCATCAACCTGAAACTTAATAAATTAGTCCTAAAATCTAGAGTTCCTTTCTGTGTTTTTAAACAGCCTATTCTGTCTCATATTGAGCTAGTTATTCAGCCTGCTTATATTCTTTGTTCCAAACTAGTTTTTCTCCAGCTTTATATATAAAAGAATGAGTTTACAGATAAATAGTAGCACATTTTCTTTGTCAAGGGGATTAATTATCTTAAGAAAGAGATTATGAATCTAGTATCTGTCTCTTTGGAATAAGTGCGCTGTATTTACTCTTGTACTCATTTTATTACTAAGCCTCTTGACCTCTTAAGAGGGAAACGTACTTGCTAGTTGGTCTTTTTCCCTTCTTCCTAAGTTATGGTTGTTCATTGAATTCAATTTCAGATTGTTAATCGGTTAGATCTGGAATCCTACCCCAAAAAGTAAATAAATTCTTTATTAATTTATTTATTATATGTGTAAGATACAGATTCAAGATAGTATAAGAAATTTAAACTGCCTCTGACTCATTCAGTTTACCAGATTTTTCTAGTGTAGATGTCTTCCCTTGTTAATTTTTCATTTCAGTTGAACTCTTTTGAAATGTAATAATCTTAACTTGAAAGTTTTAAATACGTTACTATTAATCTTTCACTTTACTGAATCAACTCAGGCAATTTTATCTGAAATCATTTTATACTTCCTGTGGTTTTACAATGCCTTTTATTCTGTGAAAAATGCACTTAAAATATTGTGCTTCTTGTTGGAACATTTGGTAACTGAGGAGAGAATCTTCCAGCTGTCACATACCAGTCATTGAGATCTGCTGTTATTAGCATCCATTTCAATTCTATCTAAAAAATTACTCTCCAGTCTACCATGAGGATGCCAACTTTTTTTCTTCTTTTCGGTTCTTCAGTTTGTGAGTGGGATCTGAGTTATCTCTTGACCTTGTTCTCCTCCTCTGAAGCCTAAAATGGTCTGATGAAGCTGTTTTCATGTCTTTTCATTTCCATTTCTATGTGAGTTCGCACACACCAGTGCTTAGTTCAGATAAGAGGTGCTCTTTTGAAGCCCATGCCATCTTCACTCCATGTACTTTGGTTCATGTTATATAGGTCACATGGACTATGATCCTTCTGGATAAAATGAATCCAGAAAGTGGACTCCAGAAGTTCAGTCAGTACGCCCCCAGCTGCTACTGATCCGTTCAATCCGTTTGACCAAAGGTGAACTAGTGTAGAACCACTTGAGATGTGAACATTACATTGGAGAATTAATATGCTCTTCTTGCCAATATGAACATAGCCTTTAAGTCCTCAGCAGCTCAACATAAGTATCAGTAATGAATGTATCTTTGCAGTCAAGTTTTGAAATTTCTTCTGAGACGAAGGGTATTGTTGAGCAGAAGGCTCTGCTGCTATAGAAACATTTCAGTCACAGATTCCTCTCTGACATCCTTGTTTCTAAGAGAACATGTGTCTAACATTCTACCAGATATATTCTGGTAATGGATCATCAAATGATTGTAAATCTATTTTATGTACATATGAACAACAACTAGATAGAGCTCTGAGTCATGTCTACTTTTATCTTAGTATCTCTGTGCTGGTCTCTATTAAAGTCTAAGCCTCAGTAGGCTCCTGAAAGTCTTGACTTAAAAGCTTTGCTATCTGCTTTACCTTTATACCTATAAGGCTTTGCTAGACTCTGTCAGATCACAAAATATGTTTTCTGAAGAGTTTGCTTAATTTGAAGATCTTTCCTCCTTAGTCTTGTAATTTTCTATTGACAGTGAAAATGTCTCTTTGAATTAATGTTTAGAAAATATGACTACCAAACTGTAAACTGCGTTTTTCATGCCTAATTTCTAAAATGATGTTAAGAACCGATTCTAGATAATGTGTTACAGGAGGGGTCTGTATGTAATTAACAGCTAACTCAAGTTCACATAAATTTTAATAAAATCTTCAATTTCATATGTTGACTTTATATCCTGTTGAGATAGGATGATATCATTTTTATTCAATGATGAAATCAAAATTTTCTCAACTGAGGAAACTATGAGAGTAACTCAAGATCTAAATGCTGTTAATGTGTGATAATAAGAATTTTAAAATATATTGTGTCCTTTGTACATAACAAATATTTCTGTGTGGATTTTCTGTCATATTTTTAAGTATTACAATGGGTGAATCCTGGCCCCTTTTGTCCTGTTTTCATTATGCTAAGAAGATAGTTTTCTTGTACATAACAGGTCATACTATAGAAATATTTTAATATCCTCTTGCTTGTGACTTTCAGACACAATAGGAAGTCCTTTAACATTTTTAGAATTCTCCACAACTCTTTTGAAGTTTTGGTAAAAGTACATATACAAGTTGATACCTAGATCCTGTACATAAACAATTTTAAAAGCTCAATCATTTAACAGAAGTAAATAGTGTGTATATTATATATAGTTTCCTAATTCTAATGTTTCGTATTTTCACTGTATCGGTCAATTCTATTATTCCTAATGATTTTATCTTAATTTGGCAACCTAAAAAAGGGGGAATTAAAAATTTTCAAACATAGAGAAGTTATATTTTAATATCTACCCAAAAATAGCAGATTTCTCGATGTTGTTTACCAGAAAATGTTGCTAGATTATATAAAAAATATCAGTTTCAAGGGAGACAAAAGAGTAACCTTCAAACTTTTTCTGACTTTGTCTCTTATCAGTCATGCAACTGTCAGAGCCATAATGTGAATACTCAAGAAGGCTTTGAATTGTCAATAGAGAAAGCCTCCTCTTAGAGGTTATATTCACTAGAACTGAAGAGATAACACTATTATCAGTGTTTTTATAGTGTAGCCAATTTCTCATTGCATGTACTGAAATGCAGTTTTTAGTACAGTTTAGATATTATTGTAATGATAAATATTTCAGACTTTTAAACTAAATTCTGAATGTTTCTGTCAGTCCTGATACAGTATGAAATTCCACTCTGGTCTCTTTCAGAGATTTTTATGAGTATTTTCTGGAGAGAAAAAAAGTAATTTTCATACACATTTCTAACCTTGTTCTTAGGAAATTGACGTTCAATCTACATTTCTTTCTGAGATGTGTGTTGAATTGTCAGCCAATTGGAACTTAAGAGTTTAACACTGGAATGTAAACATAGAGAATAAAAGCTAACAAATTGTATAGTATACAAATACCATTACAAACTGTTTATGATCACTGCATGTTTTTATTGATAAGATATTCAAGCCCTGTGTGTTAACTGCTGACTCTGTAAATTGGTTTGAACAGCTGTTCATGGGCTTGTAACTTTTATTTGTTCTGTATTGTATTTTTTTCCCATAGACTAGCTAATGCACAAAATCTCAACGTATTCAAAAGGAATGTTTAAATTTTTAATGGTAGTACAATTTTAATAAACTTTTACATGTGTCCCTCTTCTAATTTGTTAATATTCACATTGAAATTAATCAAAGGCTTAACCACTGTTAGTGTACTGTAGAGAGCTATAAAGAATTTCTTTTCATTTGCATTGACTTGTAGGTCATTGTTAGCAATATATAAATGAACTCAATTACTGAAGATTGTTTCTACAGGAGTTATGTATTATATTCACTACCAGATTTAGGTAGTTTTATGAATTCTTACTACATATAGGTATTCTAAAGTAATATTAGTGTTTTACTTGAGTGAAATTCTCATCCCTGATTTTCTAATGTGCAGATTAGCAAATAAAGTATGTCAGGGCTTAGGGTTTCACCAGCAATCTCAAATATTTCAGATTTCTGAAAATAGCCATTGCTATCCAATACATCATGATGACAATTAAAATGTCAATTAAAGTGTCTTTACCTCCTCCCCTCTCAAACAGCTCAGGGTGGCAGGGAATGGGGGTTTCAGTCAGTCTATTTCTGATGGTTTCTGCCATTTGTCTCACCTCACAGCAGGCAAGCACTGCACCAGTTCTCCCTGCATGTCCATGGGGTACCTCACACACACGGCAGCCCTGCACAGGCTGCTCTGACATGCATTTATCCCAAAGGCTGCAGCTCCTCTCTGCCTCTCGTGTGGGTCTGCTCTGTGGTGTGCAGGCTCTCCAGCATGGCCTGCGCCATGGCCGCCTCCCCACACAGTCTCTTGCCTGTCCAGGTGCACTCACATGGAGGCTACTGGTGGCTCTCAGTCCTGCCATTGCCCTCCATGAGTTACAGAGGTACAGACTTCGTTCTCACTACAGCTTGCAGAGGGGTCTCTGGTCTGGTGCTCCTCCCTCCTTCCCTGACTGTGGGGTCCGCATGGTCACCTCCATCTTGTATCACTCTTGCACCTTCTGCCAAGCACTTCAAATTCCCGTCCCTAAATAGCGATCCCAGCCGGGCCAGAGGTGGATCTGAACCTAGGAGCCGGGGGAGAGTCCGAGAACTTTATACCAGGTCTTCACTGCACGCCCCCCTCTGTTACCAAGCAGAAGTTGCTCCTTGCTAAACCATGACAGAGGGTGACAGAGCACTGGCACAGGCTGCCCAGGTGGATTATTTATTCTCCTTCTCTGGAGACATTAAAAGCCTGGAGACATTCAAGGCCCACCTGGACAAGTTCCTGTGTGACCTACTGTAGATGATCCTGCTCTGGAAAGGGGGTTGGACTAGATCATCTTTCGAGGTCCCTTCCAACCCTTAAGATTCTGTTATTCTGTGACCAGTCAAGAGGCTGATAGCAAACACATTGCTTTTGATGATAAGGAGTGTTTAGACTAGCTGATCTCTACACGTCACTTCCAACCCTACCATTCTATGATTCTATGATCAGACTCCATCAGATCATATGATGGCCTTTATATCTCCTTTGGATGTTGTGATAAGGACACTGCTAGTGGAAAACTTCTGTGTCAGAGTATAACTGACTTTAGAAAGCTACATAGCTGATAATATATATTTTATAATACATGAAAGATCAGGCTGTAGTATCCATCTTACATAATGACGACAAAATTTTGTCTTATTTCCACTTTGTTGTTCTTGGTTGCCATATCTCTTCTGCCAAACTACCTGTCTTCGGGAAACAATAAATTATTGAAGCAGTGGTTAAGTGCATTCTTTTTTAATTTTCCTGATGTTAATGGAGCAATTAGTTGAACTAAAAAGATAGAAAAGAAAACCTGATAGCAAAAGCAGTATTGTTTTCAAAGATATACTTTCATATTTCTCTGCATACCTTAGCAGGTTGAAGCCTAGTAGTTCTAAAAGTATCTGAAATGTAGAAAGAAAGTAAAGTACAAATACTGAAGTACATTTTTTTTCAAGAGAGGATGAAAGTTACACCTGAGAGCTATGAGGTCTAAAGATTTTCAGTTTACTAGTATTATTTTTTTTTCCCTCACTTCTGCAAAGCTGATAAGAGTCTGAAAGTTCACGTTTATATCAGCTTAGTTTCAGACCTGAGTTTTCTTTTTTCATAGGATTAGGTTTTTGGGGGTTTATTGTTTATGTGGAAACAAAACAAGGAATGTTCTCATAGCCATAGGCAGCACGATACGTAGTTATTCTTGGGTAAAACAATGACATGCTTCTTTCAGGTCTTTCTTTAACAAAGATTTGTGTCAAAACCGGCAACAAATTCCAATTTCTTTTATTAGAAAGTGGGCCATATACAATCACTTCTTCTCAATGGGTCTGTGTCTTCTTGAAAAACAGTAAAAGCTAAAGGGAAGTTGTGTAGGAGGAGGTTTTTTCCCCTGTTCACTGAAAAGTTTTTGTGCTAGCTACATGTCATAGGATATAAGTTTTCCTTATACATTTTCCTACATGATACACTTATTAAAATACAAATAATATCTTTAATCCTTAAAGATACCACATTGGCTCTGGAAGCAGTTTAAAGGGCGTATGCAATGCATCAGAGATATATAGTGAGTACTTAATTTATTTTGAATAGACTTTCAAGCTAGCAATGAAATATTGTTTTACTTACTCTAAAAGACAGTGGACAATGTGAACTTTTAAAAGGGGAAGCAAAGGATGAGGAGATTTAAGATACCAGAGCCGTATGTTGCCAAGAAGAATGAGTCCTGGTAAAGCTTGCTGCGAGAATTTTAAGCGTTGCATTATACTTTTTTAAGTTGCATTGTGTGGAATGGACAAGGCACACATTTAATAGATTAAAAACTTACTTAGTACTTAAAAGGTTTTTTACCGGGAGGAATCAATAGGGAAGACAAAAACACTTTCAATGCTATAAATTCTGTTTCATGTACAGCTTGAATGCAGCCTGGAACAAGCTCAAGAGATTACATAGGGTGCACTAAAGTATGAGCTTACGTAGAAGGAATGATAACAGACCAGCTTGAGTGAGGTATATTAAGTAATGGCTGACATGGAGAGAACCATGAAGGGAATAATTTTCAATTTATTAAAATTAAATTTGTAGGTGACTTTTTAAAAAATGTTTCTGTGTTACACAGGTGTGGAATTCTTTGCAGCACATGATCACACATACTAAATGTTTACAGCTTTCAGAAAGCTATGCTACAAATTTATAGCTGTAAAACTGCCTTCAAGAAGAAGACTGAAAATTATTCAAGTGTGTATACTTCAAGAGATATGAAAATAATGGAAATATTGTCACACAAATAAAGGTTTTCAGTAGTAGATCATTAAAAATAAACTAATGGCCTTTTGTTGCTACATTGCAAGTTCGAAGAGTCTTCTGTGCAGTCATGCTGAATCTCTTTGTGTCATCCTACAATAACCTCATAGTTCAAATTGTATGTGTACTAATTCACATCCTTTAAAGTAAGCCAGGTTTAAAGAGGAAGGGATGTGGATGGTAGGGAGCAATACATAGTCTTGCTAATACAGTTGCAAGGCATGCCAGCTGTTCAGATTAGCTTTTGAAAGGATATGGATCACTGGAGACAGATACTTAAAAACAGAAAAGATGTTCACTAGTAGGGGGCTTTTAAACTACTTAGGCAAAGAGATAAAAATGTACTTCCTAGTGTTGAAAATAACTTACATTTTGGAGTACTGATTTTATCAAGGCAGATGCTGCATTCCCTGTTACTTGAAGGAATTTTAGAACTTGTAAGATGCTTAAATTTGATTGGGAGAAAGTTGAGAGATAGTAGAGATTGTACTTAGAGGACTATGACTGTCTATTCTCATCTTGATGTGTGATCAAATCCTCTTCTATTCATACTCTTTTAGAAAACTAAGCATATACATATCTTACATACAGTAGCTTCTAGCCATCATAGTTTCTTCTTGAGATAGGCATTGCAGTGGAAGTCAATGCTTTGTCTGTTAGTTGTCTTTTGGAGTGTGAAAGAAATAGTTGCCTCATGCTGAAAAACAAATTAATAATGTATTCTGATAGGGGCAGAGAAAAGAGCTTACCTCAGACAAACTTCAAATGCTAAATAGGGGATGGATACTAGGCCTGATGTGGAGCATTACTGGGAGGATGTCATGAAGTATCCCCTAGATGTTTTTTCTCATTCAAGCGTTTAGTGTTACCTGCATTTTAGCTCACTAAATTATTCACTCTCCAGGTCAACTTAGAAGGAACTTGTGAGAGAGGTATTTCTAACCTCAAAAATCATGTGGATGACAGTTTATCTGCTGAATCTCTTGCCTGAGGTTATTTGCAGAACTCTTTTCTTTTATATTGAAAGCTTGCTTTTTTCTTGTGGCAGCCAGTTTAGTCTTCTGCAGCTAAATATTATGGGGAAATAAATACATTAGATTGAAATCCTTTAATATAGAGTAAATGCTTTTCTTTATAGTTTGTTCTATGCAATTATGTGGTCTATTGTGTACTATGTATTTTCCTAAATATTGATGTTCTGAAATTCTATCACCAATAAACCATCAGAATGAAATATTGTCTCTGTTGAAATCAATAGCAAAATGCTTATTGACTTCTTTGAATCAGCGTTTCACCTAAATTATTTTAGGTACAGAGAAGAAATCTACGTGCTCTACAAATATTAGGGACAGGAAATCTGCTTAGGTCAAAGTCACTGTGAGGTTTTGTAACTAGAACTTCATGTATAAACTAGAGATAGGTATGTTCTATTTAAACATAAGAACAAATTATTTCACTGTGAGAGTGATGGAGCAGTGGAACAGGCTGCCCAGAGCGGTTGTGGAGTCTCCTTCCTTGGAGACCTGCCTGGACATGTTCCTATGTGACCTGATCTAGGTAAACCTGCTTCTGCAGGGGGGTTGGATCTCTAAAGGTCCCTTCCAACCCTACCATTCTGTGATTCTGTGATGTGGCAAAAAAAAAGGGACAAAATTAATTACAAAACCAATAACTGCCCCTTCACCTTTGGAAAGAATCCTTTGAATTAAAGTGGCAGAATGTGTGGAGAAACAGTCTTCAGATTACACGTTCATATTGTTAAGGATATACCTGCCAGCATAGATAAGTTTTGTAAACTGATGAAACCACTGAGGTTTCTTGGAATTGTGAACTGGAGTTCTGTTGTCATTTATTTGGAGAAAACAAGACAGACCACTAGATCTTGCTTGACTCAGCAATAAATTAGTGAATTAATTAAATTCAGAGAAATACAGCCAGTTGAGGCAGTGTTTATCCTGTCAGACCCTGGCTCAGATAGTAAGTTTCACTAGCACACATCTAAAATGCAAATTAGACTTCTTTCATTGGACTGCAAGTACTCACAACGTATTAGAAAAAAATATGTGTTGCAAAAGACTTAAATTTTAATTGTATTTGACATGTTTTGAAATTCTATTGTGACATAAGTATCAACGAAAAACATTTTTTAAGTGCTATGTATTTACTTATGTCTAAATTTGCCTTTAAAGGCACTAAACTTAAAGAAATCCATGAATAACTGAATAGTTCTTCAGGATGATGTGTGAAAGTGGTTTTACATTCTTGTTTTATGCTACCTTTGAAAGTCCAGACAGCTGTGCTCTTTTCTGACATTGCTAGAGAGCCATGTTATAGGTTCACTATAGGTGTTCCTGTGCTAGATGCTTTTATTTGTAATATTCAGTTAGCTGCTGTGGGCTAACTTTTGTCTTGGAATAAATGTTTAGGAAAAAATACACTTCTAACAGAAAAAGTAAGCTATACTAGTTCAACTTCAATGTAGATATTTTAAAATTCTAAAAACTTTGGATCTTTCCAGGTGAGAAGAAGAGAGGAAAATAATATTTAATGACCTCAAAGTTGACCTCAAAGGTTCTGAATGTTCTGAAACCATTTAGTCATCTGGTACAGTGATGCATTTCAGTATCTGAATTTCTAAATCTGTATCTGCTTCAGCCACTTGAAAAATGACATGATGGTTTGTAACAAGTGCTTCAAGATCTTTGATCACTTTGTCAAGTTGTTCTTTTGAGTTAATTTTTCTTTTAAACAATCCTTTCTTGTTAGTTTAGTTTAACAGACAACATACAGTCCTTACCTTGTTCAGTTTTTCCCCTTCAAACCTTTTTTTTTTGTCATGATATGTAATTTTTTTCTTTCTTGTACATGGAAACTATTGACCTATTCTTGCAGTTCCTCATACAATGAAGTAACACACTATATGCATACTTGCTGAGAAAATTGTTCTCTTCAAGCATCCCAGATAACCCTTTTCCATCTATGTTACAGCATTTCGCAGGCAAGATAATAGGGATAACTTTGTTTTGCACCTTAGACAGCAAATCACTGACGTTTTTATGTCTGCAACTTTCATTGGCAACTGTTCAATTAAGTGTTGTGGTTAAATATAGTATATAGAAATCCCATGTTGACAATTGATAAGTGTCACTAATAGAAACGCACTTAGTGAGGTATAGGAAATGTTTTAATTTTTGAGTAATGTTTTTTGGGGAGTATTTTATGGTCCTGACTCTTGCTACAAGATCTTTGAACTACTTGTTCAATTAATACTTCTGCTTTTTTAATTTCATCATTTCTCTTCAGAACTACCTTCGACATAAAGCACTAAATACAAAGCATAAAAGAATATTCTGTAATTTGTAAATTCTTCTCACTTACTGCTGGCCTTGGGAGACATTTCAGTTTTCTCCAGATATCTAGGCTGCACAGACTGAAAGCGTCTTTTCATTGCCATTCAGCCTGAGGACATTCATAGAAACATTTTTTCAGACCCGGAACTTTTCTGCTCATTCTGTAATTGAGAAAACAGTTTTGTTTCTGCTCTATTTTATATTTCATTTATGTTTATATTTCACTGTGATGTTATTTCACCTGCTGAATTAGTATTATATAGCGTGATTCCTCTTTGTATGTTTCTTTACAGAGTTATTTCCATTCTAATCTGTCTATCTCTTCCTTTTTTTTTTTTTTTTTTCAATCCAAGTGGTAATTTGCAGTTTAAGCTATAAAAGCCCTCAAAAATCTTAAACATCTCATTGGATTTACTCACTTGTTATCTCCTTCATGGTATATCAACTTTTCATAAATTCATGTGAGCAATTAAGGTTCTGGATTTTTCTTTTGTTTATTTAGCCTTGACATGTCTTTTTTGCATATTCAAAATTACTAACACAGACAAGATATCATTTACCTCTTTCAGGCATAGTGCTTTCACACCAAATGTATGAATGCTATTAAATAAAATTTGTTCTTGATATGAGTATTTTCTATATAATTTAATACACTGTTGTAAAAAGTGAAACATCTAAGTTTTTTGCCTTTGACAAACTTTTCCCAAATTACTAGTATTTATTTGCAAATTGCTCTCATTTCTGTGAAACCGTGATATATTAAAATTAAATTGTTTCTTCTCTCTTCCTTACCATAACAAAAGGGCAGTCATTTATCATGAGGTATTCTATCTGCTGTTTCAGATATCTACTTTGTACTTCAGTACACTTTGTTAATGAAATTCATTATATGGCCTTTGTTTTTGACCTAAAAGCTCACTTGTCCACAGAGGCCTATTTGTTGTTTTTCTCTCAAAACACTAAATGTGTTACCAAAGTACAACTTCATGAATTTAGGCACAATAACCGAGCTTTGAACAACTCCTCTGATATTTGTAGAATAAGATTATCTCTCCTTTCTGAGATGAAAACAAACAGCAGTTTCACAATTCATTACTTGTAATATTCCTTTCATTCCTTGCATACTGTAGTACAAGTGTGAAAGTCTCACAGGAGCAAACACTTATTACATCTTAAGAGAATTTTTCATTTGACCTCAAATAATTTCTAGGTTTTCTTGTCTCAGTTACAAAAATGTTCAGTGTTGGAGTGGGGTTTTTTTTGTCTTCTAGGTTTTAATTTTTTACTCTAAAAAGATGTTTCTATGTAAACTTGAATACAATGATCATTCTGAGTGTTTGAAAGATTTGTCCTCTTTTGTTGCAGTCCTGGAAATTTTCAGGTTTTTACTATTTGGGTGGTTTTTTGAGAGATAGCTGTCAGAAGGAACTTGAAATGCAACTTGTCTTGCTGACAGCACTATTTGATTTGTTTTCATTGAAGTCTGGAATACTTGCTAAGGATAGCACAGCAAATAGATTTGAGGTTGTGTGTCATAACATAAAATTTTTAGCTACTGACTTTTCAGATATGTTAAGTAAATGCCTGCCATCCTAAACAGACCTTTTAAAAATTTATCATCACAAATTTGATAGCTGCTGAAGTAGGTGATATTTAATGTTTTAGCACATTCATTGAAAAAAAAAGTGTTCTTACTCTAATAATTCTAATAATTAGGTAGCATCTGTCAGTACATTAAACGATGCATTTAAATAAGTGACTCAGAGCATTTATTATTGTGAGATAAATTTCTGTTTGTCGAGCATGTCTTTCATATTTTATACTCTAAACATGGAGTGATTCCTTTTTTCCCAATTTCTCCTGGTAAAGGCTTCATTTTGCTCAAATTCTGTGTCATGTCAGCAATACTTCTTCTAATGTGCTAACTAGACCTAATATACCATGCAAAAATGCTCTGGGAAACACAGGACAATTTTTTTTAGTAACTCAGCTCTACAGTTCTGAAAAATAGAGGCTTATTCCAGAATATTGATATGAAGATTAAAAGCAGTACATCAAAACTCAGGCTCAAATTGGTTTTGACCTCTTTTTCTATGCATTCACTTCTATTTTGAACTTTTTGTTCAATCGTGTTAGGTCTGTTCTTTTCCTTATTCCTCTTCTCCAAAGGACTATTTCTTTCTAATAATAAGTAGTAATTAGCAGAAACAAAGACCAAATGAAAGAGATTGTACTGGGAAGGAGATAACAAGCATATACATCTTTTTCCATTGAGAGAGTTCTGGTTTAGATTTGAGTTTTCCATCATAATCGAAGTTACTAAGAAAGCTGTTAGAGGAATGAGGAGAAGAGAGATTAACTTAAAAAAAAAAAAAAAGTTTTGGAAAAAGAAGAATTAAAGGAGTGTAATCAAAGGAAGAATGAAAGAAATTTCCCTCAAGTAATGTGTGCCAGCCTGAGTTCTATTTTCTTAAAAAATTGATGAGATATTCTCTTTATCCCAAGAGTGATGCTAATATGGAATGCTGTTAAACAATAATATGTAATTGAACTTAAATTGTCAGTATTTAGAAGTTTAGGTCACTGAAATGATATGTTATTACAACAACATCAGCTAAGTTACACCTAAATCTGAAAGGAAGAAATGAACTCTTGCTGTAGTGAAAATAACTTTCCCCTTTTTACTGAATTAGTTTTTGATACTTTTATGTACTTGCATAGTCTTCTACATAAAGTTAGTTTTAATAAGGACTATTAATTTTTAAAGTTTTATTCTGTTTCACTGTCACATAATGACAAAATCCCAGAGGATATAAAATCCCAGGACATGCGTATGTTTATGTGACTGTATGAGCTATATGACATGTCATAAAAAATTGGTTATTGAAAATTGGTAGTTGAAACAGTTACATTTTTCACGAGAGTATTTTTTTGTTGTTGTTTCTATAACCCTGCCCCTCATCTTAAATAGCTGAAAGCAAACACATTACTACAGATGTGACTATTTTCCCTTAATGGCAGCTGTAACTCAATTCCCTTGTGTTCATATTTTGTCAATTAGCTGTCAATCTTCCTCTCAAGAGTAATTCACTGTTTACTAAAATGTGCTATTTGAAAGGAAATCAAAGACCCATAGTTGTACTCAAGAAAAAAAAGTTTCAATTTGTGATTCTAGTAGTTTGCACTGTGCTCACTCATACCTCTTTCTAAAGTAAGCATTAAGGTTTATAAAATTATGTACAGGTTGTCTTAAGACAGTACTAAAAATTACTTCGGCAAGAATGACTATCATGGCTTTCCTGTCTGGCATGTGTCTAAATATTCAGTCATATAGACTAATTTTTCATCTTCAGTTTTGCATGCCTGGTCATGCCTGCATAGTATATCTGACTTTCCTAGTGTATTAGCATTGTAAAAGCAATATTCCAAACATACAAGCATTTTTCCTATACGCAACAAATTTCTCTGTTATTCCAAACCGAAAAAAAATACTTAACCCACAATGGAACTTGCAGTTCCTGATCACCATGTCAATCTCTTTTGTTTCCTAATTAGAAGTATCGTAGTTTGGCTTCCATGTGTTAAAAAACACAATTCCGAAACAACTTGTAGTGGTTTTGTCTGGGCCAGGTTTTTGGTAGCAGGGAAGCTACAAGGGTGGCTTCCTTAAACTAAGATCTGCCAGAAGCTTCCCCTGTAGCTGACAGGGCTAATGCCAGTCAATTCTAAGATGGACCCACAGCTGACCCAGGTCTGGCCAATTAATGACTGAGGTAATGCCTCTGTGAATAACGTATTTGAGAAGGGAAGAAGTTGTTGCACCATTGCTAAACTGCAGCAGCAACAGAGAGTGAGAATGTTAAAACATCTCTGCAGACACCAAGGTCAATGGAGAAGGAAGGGGAGGATGTGCTTAGGCCCTGGAAGAAAGACCCCCGTGTGACCTGTGGTGAAGACCATGGTGAGGTACCGTGGTACCCCTGCAGTCCATGGAGGCCACTGGGAAGCAGAGATCCACTCACAGCCCGTGGAGGACCCCATGTTGGAGCAGGTGGATGCCTGAAGGAGGCTGTGACTCTGTGGGAAGCTCACCCTGAAGCAAGTTCCTGGCAAGACCT
The DNA here is from genome assembly GCF_028858725.1 of Colius striatus. NCBI lineage: Eukaryota > Metazoa > Chordata > Aves > Coliiformes > Coliidae > Colius > Colius striatus. The sequence goes on along the minus strand of NC_084761.1, from coordinate 68,251,740 downwards.
GGGAGCTCATGGGGAGAGAGGAGCCCACACCAGAGCAGTTTTGCTGTCAGGACTTGTGATCCTGTGAGGGGATTCACTCTGGAGCAGTCTCTTCCTGAAGGACTGTTCTTCGTGTGGATGACCCACACTGGGGCAGTGTATGAGAAGCTGCCCCCATGGGAGGCCCCATGCTGGAGCAGTTTGTGAGGAACTGTAGCCCATGGGAAGGACCCACAGGAGGGGCTATCTCCTTAGGGAGAGACCACACACTGGAGCAGTAGGAAGTGAAGCATCCAGCTCAGAAGAAGCATCATTCAATCTGTAATGAACTGACTATAACCTCCATCCCCTGTGCCACTGAGGGAGAGGGAAGAAGAGTCCTGGGAAGAGTGGAAGGAGGAGCAAGATGTTTTAAGGTTCGGTTTTATTCCTCATCTTCCTGTCCTGATGGTTCATTAATATATCAAACCTTTTTCTCCCCAAGTTGAGTCTGTTTTGCCCGTGATGCTAATTAACTGAGCAATCTCCCCGTCCTTATCTCGACTCACAAACCTCTCATTATATTTTTCTCTCCCCTGTCCAGTTTAGGAGGGGGAGTGATATTATGACTTGGTGGGCATCTGGCAAAATTACCACAAAAGTAATGACAGTTGGACATTAATTGCAGCTTTTCTTTCATTAGAATCATTGGTTTGCTTGTCCAGTTCTAATGAGAAAGCAGTGTTTTCTCCTAGGGTTTTTTTCTCTCTTAAATTGATTAAAAGGTTGGCATGTTGTTAATCAAATAATTACAGTTTCAAAAATTTCCTTTCTTTAGGCAGCTAGACTAAGCTGTGTTATTTGTAAACTTCACTTCTTACCTTCATCTGATTGCAAGTCAGCCAATATAACACCCATAGATAGAAGGGATGGAAGGATGACCTGGGAAATTACAGGCCTTCCAGTTTGACTTCAGTTCCCGGGAAGCTGATGAAGCAGATCATCCTAAGTTCTGTTATGCAGCACATGCAGGACAAACAGGTAATCAGGCCCAGTCAGCATGGGTTTATGAAGGACAGGCCTTGATCTCCTATGACAAGGTGACATGCTTGTTGGATGAAGGAAAGGCTGTGGATGTTGTCTACCTTGACTTTAGTGATTGACACTGTTTCCCACAGCGTTCTCTTAGGGAAATTGTCTGCTCTTGACTTGGATGGGCATACACTTTCCTGGATGAAAAACTTGTCCAATGAGCTGTGGTCAATGAAGTTAAATCCAGTTGGCAGCCAGTCATGAGTGGTGTCCCTCAGGGCTCAGTACTGGGGCCACTTCTGTTTAACATCTTTATTAATTATCTGGATGAGGGGATAGAGTGCACCCATAGTAAATTTGCAGGTGACACCAAGCTGGGTGGAAGCATCGATCCAGGCAGAGGGGGATCTGGGAGTGTTGGTTGACAGATGACTGAACAGGAGCCAGCAGTGTGCATAGGTGGCCAAGAAGACCAATGGCATCCTGGCCTGAATCAGGAACAGTGTTGTCAGCAGGAGAAGAGATGTGATCATTCCCCTCCACTCGACTTTAGGGAAGCAGCACCGCGAATACTGTGTCCAATTTTGGGCCTCTCTCTACAAGAAAGATATTGAGGTAAAGGATTTGGAGCACATCTCATATGAGGAACAGTTGAGGGATCTGGGGATGTTTAGCCTGAAGAAAAGAAGGCTCAGGAGAGACCTTATCACTCTCTACAGCTACCTGAAAGGAAGTCGTAGCAAGGCCAATGTTGATCTGTTCACCTTAGTAACAAGCAATAGAACAAGAGGAAATGGCCTCACGTTGCATCAGGGAGGTTCAGACTGGATATTAGGAGGAATTTCTTTACTGAAAGGGTTGTCAGGCATTGGAACGGCTGCCCAGGGAGGTGATGGAGTCACCGTCCCTAAAAGTGTTTGAAAGACAGTTGGATGTTGTATTTAAGTAAATGGGTTAGTGGTTGATAGTGCTAGGACAAAGGCTGGACTCGATGATCTTAAAGGTCTCTTCCAGCCAAAATGATTCTATGATTGTATGATCTCTGTTAGTGTCTCATATGGGTTCTGTGTGTCATAATGCCCATTCAGGGGGAAGACATTTGTTGCATGACAATATTTATGGGCTTTTTTTTTCTGAGACATACAAAGTGAAGGTTCGTCAGAGGATTGCTGTATCTTCTGTCTTATTTAGTAATTAGTAAATGTCTGCGGAGCCCCTCAGAAAAAATTCGTATTCAGATGGTTGTATCAAAGCCTCTGTATAACTGAGGAGAGTGTTCACAGTTTCTGAATTTGTGAGATCACCTCTACTAATTCCTTTGATAGGAGTTCTAGACACCCTAAATAATACATTACAGCTATAAAAGCTGCCTAGGGACAGCCTAAGTAGCAGCATAAACCAGGATTTGTATACCAGTTTAAATTATATCAACTACCCTTTCCTTTCAGCCAACTATTTGGAAAAAGTAAGCTGCACTTTTGCTCTAGGTCTGGGAACTCAGATCATACTCTACTCTTGATGCCAGATGAACATTGTGGAAGGCAACCAGTACAGCCTGTTTCAATGAGCCAGTCCTGTGAAAACTGGCTGCTGTCTCTGTGCTATCTCTGTACTCTGTTTTGATTTGGGACAACGATGACAGCAGCATTGAGCTCAGGGAAGATGTAACTCATATTCATTGAATTAATACATGAGGGATTCGAGGAGTCTGTTTGAGATTGTCACATATGTATGTATTATATAGTTTTTTTTAAAAAATCCAACATTAAATATTTCTTAAATAGAGTAAAATTTAACCATAGCTATTAAACTCTCCCCTCAACTGGCTGCTGTGTTTTATAGTCATGTTCAGTAAAGGGCAATCTGAACACTTACACTAACTGTTACAGCACGGATGGTGAGCCAAGTGTAAATACATGGAGTTTTATTTGTGAGGTCCAATGTTGATTTTCTAGATTGTCCTAATACATTTTACAGTGAAGCAGCTGAGTATAAGCAGAACAAAATCACTAAGTGCCTAGTCACCACCTCTAGTAATTCTGGCTATTCCTCACCATTTTGTGGGTACTGGCGTGTGCACCATAACTGATTTCTTAGTCCTGGTCTGGTTTGCCTGTAACTGAGCTGGATTGGATTTCATTTAGAGACATTGCTTAGAACAATTTCTTACTAGGAATATAATAAATGAAATTTTCATCAGTGAGGCATTCTGTTGGCTTACATTTGAGTTGGAAATGTTCATAGAGCTAATAACTACCTGAAAGTGATTATTTCCACCAGGTTAGTGCTAAAATGTTCCTGTTTCATAGTTAAATAAAATGAAGTTCCCTGAAAAAAATACTGGCTCAGATAGCTGTTTGCACATTTCTTACTGTAGTCATATAGGGTCTTCATTTTGCAGAAGCACAAATTCATAAATTCAGAATTTCTGTTGGCAGTGAGTTCAGATTAGTTTTATGTTTAATACTGTGTTAAATTTTGAATCAGTTAAGCATCATTTGCAGGTATGCCCTTTTATAACTTGGTCTCTACAATGAAAGAGCATCTACAACAAAAGAAATGGCCCCAGTAAACACTTGCACATTATCCCGTTGTAAATTAGTAGGTGATTAGAATAGTCAGAGGTTTCTGATATGTTTAATAAATGAACTGGAGTCAAGACATGTTGTATTTCATCAGTTTATGAGATATTACTTAATGTTTTATATACTATTTATATAAAAAAAAATTACTCGGATTTTGTGTTCTAAAGGTTCTGTAAAATAAACTCATAACCACATTACATCCCCTGTCTGAAAAAAGGTTTAAAATTATTTTGGCATTTAGGCTGTAAACAGCATCAGGTCATGTTTTTCACTTCAATGATCATGATAAGGGCTTTTGAGGGCTGGCTGCTACAGGAAAAATAGGCTACTGTATGTTTACTATCCCCACCTGATAACAATATCTTCTATTATGGAAGAACAACAAGAAATTACATTAGGTTTCTGTTTTCAGATTTTCACAGATCTGCCTAGGCTAATAACTTCACATAAAGTCCCGTACTGGGTTCTTAAGCAAGTTAAAACTCTAATCTGCCTGTATGATCTGTATGTATTAAAGTAAGTGTATTTGGAGAGTGTTGCTTCAAGTGAAGCTATGTAAAACTACGGTGTTCTCTAGAAAATGTAATATTTAAACACATGTAAAAGAGTCAAGAGTCTGAAAGCTACGCTCTTTTGAGCTGCATAAGATTTTATTCTGAATCTTACTGGCAAGTGTGTGTCATTTAACACAGAAAAAAAACTTTTCTGGAGAAATATACATATGATCATGAAAACATGATAAAATATTAAATTAATAAATCTTGGTGTTTGGTCTTGAAGGATTTGCTTTAGTGAATGAATTGTTTGTTCATGTTTAACCTTTTCCTGAATTCACACTTAGAATGGTGAGAGAATCAGTGATGAATGATGAGAGAATGATTTAAAACTTTTGCTTTTTAAACTTAAATCTGATTAAATTCATGCTCCTCCTGGATGAAAACATATTAAACATATAAAAGTCTGATGTGATAAAGAATGTTGTGGGATTCTTTTTATCCTCTTTAAACTATGGTAAAAGAACAAATTCATATAGCTAATATGTATTCTTCACAAAATTGATGGACTCTAATTGAAATAGGCCATTTTGAAGGCTTAATCATAATTAAGTTATCCATGGCCTTCTGTAACATTCCCCTCTGATGAATTTCACCCTGAATGTTACTATAGTAAAGGAAGACAGATTAATAGTGTTTATCCTATTGATGTGGAGTTCATAACACTCTCTTTGGGGGCCTAGTGTCTTACTTCACCTCTTTCCACATTTATTAGCTTGAATTTGGCCTGTTGTCTCCTCCAGGTTGTAGTCTCCATCTAGAGGTTTCTTCAATGTGCAATTCAAATTCAGCTTGTTGCTAAGAATCAGAATTATTGTCAAAATTGACTGCTTTTGCTTGGTTTCTGGCGCATTTTATTAGATGAGTGTCGTCTTGTAAACTCAGGATAAATTATTTCTTAGTTATCCAAAATAGTAATACTTCATGGAACAGTGTTGTGTGGTGTACTATTACTAAATCCAACTGTACTATCAAATCCCTCCACCCCAGTATCCATTATTCACATTCTCATAAAAAAATAAATATCATTATGTTTATCTTAGGAAAGAGTACTGGAGCACCTGAAATCGTGTTTCAATTTTTATCTTGGGTATTCCACAAGTTAGTTATATTGTCTTAAGAATTAACATTAACTCGTAGAGGCCTTCTTTCTGATTACTTTGCTTTTCTTTTATTTACATTGCATTAACAGAAAGGAAAGAAAGAGCACAGATTACACATAAGTATTTTACTGAGCCATGACAACTGTCATTCTTTAACAGAAGTCACAAGCATATGCTGTATTTAGAGAAATTGAAAAATATGTTACTTTGTTGTTATCTTTTACTATCCCAGTGAGGGATCACATATATATACCATCTGCAGTCCAATAACAGTAAATATTTGATGAGTTTACAAATAGCAGGTAAATATTTAACACAGTTTTTTAGAAATGTGTATGCATTGAATGATCATTTGTCACTGCCAAAGAAAATGGCCTGATTTGAGGACATGATTATCCCAGTTAGCAATTAATATTCCTTTTTTAAAATGAGACCTGAGATAGGAAAATGTTAAAGTTGGAAACAGACCATTATTCAAAATCTGTGACTCATGCTTTGATTCCCCTATTAGTTCTACCAGAACTGTTGCATCCATTCTTTAGCTATGCAGCTTTTTGCCTCAAAACATGATTGCATCTTATATGGTCCCCCCTCTTGATGCCTCTAAAATGGAAGAGAAATACTGAGTTTATTCATTAATTTAAAGCATTTGCAGCTAGATAGACTTCACAGAGCTTCCAAATACTAAATGAATTCAATATCAAAAAGCAGAAAATACAGCAAAACAAGAAATCCTACTTTTCAATCCCTTAACTGTAGCTTCAAATAAAATTTAATGAGAATATGTGCCTTGCATATAGGTCATTCAGCAACTTTCTTAAAGAGGGAAAATAAAGAAACCTCACATGTGACTAGATCCTTTATTTTGGTTATGTGGATGTAATTTCAAGAACTTTACCCAATTAAAAGCTATTGAGAAACCACAAATAAGTGTGGAGGCAAGTAGTTGTTGAAAAGCTAATTAGTCAAAATTCCTTAAAAATATATTGTCTTGAAATATATTCTGTCTTAGGTAAGTATGAGCCACAGATGGCCATGAATTTAAAAAAACGATGAGTTGATGGCCATTGTAGTGTACAAAATGGGGGGAGGGGTATATTTGCATAAGTATCTAGATATGTAAATATGTTTTAAGTGGCCACACAGTTCATCATATTCCTGTAGGGAAAGACACAAGGACAAACACCACACAGTTCTCACTATTCTCTCTTCAAGGAAAGCTGTTTGCTATCATTTTTACATTAACTACCAGTCTTCTGAAAACGTCTTTAATTTTTGTGTAGTGTTTAGAACACAGAACTGAAAGTTCATTATGGAAAGAACACACTATGTAATTCTTTCCTGAACTGGTTAAGATCCATTTCTCATTAGAAATGGACTGAGGTACGGTCATAAATTCAGGTGATTCACATTATATTGTCAAAAGCAATTGATTTTTGTTACCCTTCGACACTGGAACTATCTTTCCTGGCTTCTTTACTACTTTTGCTCTCACAGACCCACAACTATAAAGAGACAGCATGTTGCTGTTTTGAGCATTTGGAGAACAATGTCTTGGGGAAGCAATTTGAGGATCTTATTGATCAAATATAGTTAAATTTATTACTAAGTAACTTAAAAAAATATATTATTTTGTCCTACAGATATTTGTAATAGAACAAAGAAGTTAAATTTTGTTTTGTTGTTTTTTTTAAAGGCAATACCTGACAGTAAACATCTGCTTTTACTTAACATTTTAAATAACTGCCTTCTAACTAGTGCACACTCTCTAAGTTAACCCGAGATCTCCTGCCCTCTCAAATAAAGATGAAGCTTGGTTATTTGTGTTCAGAGTGGCTACTCACAATGCTTTTATCCATTCTTATCCCCTCTCTAGGCATAACAGTTGATAACAGTAGTAGGTAACACTTATCTCTTACTTTCTTTTAATATACAGATTTCCAGAACTAAATCAAAGAACATCCACTTCCTTACAAGCAAGCCGTTTAGCAACTCACATTTAAAGAAATGTGGTTACAGCATTAATCTCTAAGACACATTTAGCCAGAAATTCACATTCATCAGCTAGTGTTCAAATTGCAGTCTGATTCGGATCTTTGAGACAGGTTTTGCTTATTTCAGGTTTTGGCTTGTTTGATTGGTTCAAACTTCAGCCTTTGCAAATAACTGTTCATTCAGTGGTGTTACAAGAAATTAAATTGTTACCACAAAAAAAAAAAAAAACCATTTACTTTAACAAATTATAAAGTACATCAATCAAAATGACATCTCTCATCTAAATAGTTTACAAATACAGAAAGCATTTATAATCTCTGGAATAATGTGGCAACCAGTTTTATTAATCAGTAATAATAATGTTGTCTCTTCAACGCAGAGTGTATTTTTTTAGTTCCCAGTGTGTGTTTTTATACAATTTAGAATGTGTGTAGAGAGAGTAGTAGTGCTTATGTATAAATGCATATAGATATGTAATAAGTAAATAGTGCTACTAGACTGTTACGCTTTGCTGATGAAAAGCTCATTTTTCATTTTAGTTCACATTTCATTAATAAGTACAGTATGTGTTGTAATCATTGTAAACTTTATAACTTGCTACTACAATTGTAAGACAAAATAGATGTTTACTATTTTATATGCACACTTGAATACAGATCCTGCAACTGTATATATATGCCTATGTATATACATATTGCTTTAGCTGTGTAAGAAATAGCACCAGAGTGCAATGAGATATTCTTATGAGCTCAGTGATTTTTATCTTGATTAAAAAAAAGAAAGACGTCTTCTTTGCAATATGAAATCTTTAAATACATGGTTGGTTTAACTTGTCTGGTTTAACTTTGAATTGGTTATATGAATGAACATAATATAAGCAAGTTTTAAAAACAAGAGAAAATCATCTGCCAAGTAAAGACTTTCATAATATCTTGTGAAGTGCATGTTCTGGCAGTGCGTCAACCAGAATTTAACCAGTGTGGACAAAGACATTCTTTTGTATGCTAAAGCATCAAAGTATTTCAGATCTGACTTGTTCTGAATCTTGACTAGGATGGTATTCACTCAGAATTGTTCAGAATAAAAATAATTTAGCAAAATGTATAAGTTTTCTTTAAGAAGTAAAAAATTATTTGTATTTAATTGGGGTGAAGATTGCATCTATGCCTATAAAGAATATATATAAATAATACTTGGAGAAAATGGACATATTTAATTTTATATAGAATAGTATGACAAGCTATACTCAATGTCTGTAATTTATGTAGTAGGGGAAGAGAGAGAATATCCCTCATTTTGTGCATAATTTTAGTCCTTCAAATTTTTATTTCCTGGCAGGTTAATAATAAACACTGACAGCTTCTGAGTAATATGCTGCATGTCCTTAACAATATATGTGCTAAGTGAGCCTGTTAACAGTAATTACTGGGGGGAAAAATGAGTAAGTTATGTTAGACTTGCATTTAGTGTTAACATCTGTGATTGTATTTACTACAATTCCGTACAAACAATTAGGATTTTTTTATGGACGTAGTTATACCTTCATGGAGAAAGATGAAATAGACTTTATATGAAGAAACTTAACTCAATCTGATTATGACTAAAATGGATTGATTAAAGACAAGATTCAGTTTTAACTTTTGCCAAAACCATGCTGAGGCATGTCCTTGATTTCATCACCTCCCTTCTCAAAAATTGTATGTCCAGAGCAAAGAAATGCATGTTCTTTATTCCATGCTAGCAGAACTGCATAATGCACTGATGTCCAGAACACTGCATTTACTGGATATATGTACTGTGCCTAAGTATGCTGTTTTAAACACTGTTTTTCACTAAATATACATACAGAAACTGTGCTGTTTACCTGTAGCTGCCTGCAATTTTCTGCAAAATAGGTTTTATTTTGATTCTCAAATATCCAGTTGTGCCATTTTCAATGGATTTCTTTGTTGTAAAGAGGATTGGTTTTCACTTCTATTTTACAGAGTTACATACATGGAAGCAGTCAGGCTCAGTTTGTTGCAGAATCACATATTATTCTTCTGCTGAGTATCCTTCAGACTGGTGATGAATAGAAACAAAGCAAGCTGAGACACAGGGTGCTGATAAAGGAAATTGCTCTGACAGTGAATATCGTTGAACTTTTGAACAGGTATTGTATTTTGGCCTACTTATTATATTTTTAAATAAATATTCAATGTTGTTGCTATTTACTACCAAGTAAAGCAGACATTGCTTTTCACTAACATGTGCCTTGGTTATTTTCATTAATTTATGCCTAGCTACTAATCTTAGTATTCTTCCTTTCAATGCTATCTTTTCAGTAGCAGAAACTAATTTTCTTCATTTTTTTCACACTTTATAACCAAAATTGAAAAATTTTCATTAAATATTGTTTTATTTCTTTAACACACAAGGAAAGCATACTGTAATTTACTAATCTTGACGATGATTTGTCTTCCTGTAGTTTTGGGTTTGGTTTTCTCTTCCCTACCTAATCTAAACAGTTTATCTTCTTGAAACAGATAACCCACTCTCATTTTTTCTGACATCATCTGCTCACAAAAAAACTGAAACCGATTTTTATTCTTCTGTCCTTACTGAGTCAGAGCAAGTTAATTTTTTTGTTGTTGTTGACTATGTCTTAATAATCTGTAAGAACTCATACTGTATCTTGTCTCGTTAAACCCTGCTCCTAATCAGTTTTACTCATTAAATAAGGTAACCAATATTAAAGTACAATCATTCCTTCACAGATACCTTCTTCTAAGGAGAACTAGAGAAAGAAAATAACATTTACCAGTTTAAAGTAACGGCCAGATCTCAGAGTCTTATGATCATGGCTACTACCTTGTTCTCTCCCTGAGGTTATGTTGGCTTAGGTCCTGCACTTCCTCTGGCTTCTCTTATATGCTTTTGATTTTGGCAGTTATGACGCAAAGAGAACCATCATTATATCATCTTGCTTCACTTAATTCATCTACCTGACAACAATTTTGCTACCTCTGAAAACTTACTTACTCTCTGGAGAACCACTGCAAATTTCATTTCAAAGTTATTTTTGCAGAGTAAATGCAACTAGAATACTATGTCCAGCTCTGGGCTCTCGGTACAGGAAAGATGGAGAGTTACTTGAGCAAATCCAGCAAGGGGCAACATAGATGCATAAGAGACTGGAGCATCTCTCATGTGAGGAAAGTTTGAAAGACCTGAACTGTTTAATCTGGAGAAGAAAAGACTTGAAGAGATCTTATCAATGTCTATAGATACCTGATGAAATGAAATTAAGAAGACAGACTTTCTTAGTGGTGCCCTTTAACAGGACATGAGGTAGTGGACCAAATCTAAAAAAGAAGTTCAGTCTGAAGACAAGAAGACATTTCTCACTGTGAGGGGAGTCAAATTCTGCAACAGGTTGCCTAGAAGGGCTGTAGAGTCTCTGTGAAGGTATGAAAACCTGACTGGACAGGGTTCTGGGAAATTTGCATTAGGAGGTTGCTTGAGCACAGGTCTTAGATCTCAAGAGGCCCCTACCAGTTTCAAACATTCTGTAATCCTGTCAATGTTCTGTATTTTATATCATATCCTAATTAATATTGTGTCAAAGTCAACGTTGTATTCATTTTGGAAGTACATTTATTTATTCTTTATTTCTAAATTTGGGCTCCTTTTCTTAGAAAGAGAAAGATAAAAATAAATAGCTTTATCTTAAAACTGCTAAGAAAAACTCAGTTATTAATTTAATTGCTACATTTTTTGAAAAGTACTCAGAGACAACTATTATACAGGAAACAATCTGAAATATAATTGATGATATGAATCATATATAATATTATTTTAATACTTTCTCTTGTAAAGCCACAATTTTTTTAATGTGTTTTTTCTTTTCCTGAACTACCACAATTTAATATCTGATACTTTGGGTAAAGTTGACTTTTACAAATTTAGAAAAATCACCATATTTTGACATAGACCTAGTTGAATTCCAGGCTGCAGAATAATGAATAAAAATTTGTGTAGGCTTTTAAAAACCAAGAAAGAGTCCTCCATGTAAGAAGTATCCCTCATAATTCTGATATTCCTTTCAGTGTATGAAATAAGGTTTTATGCGATCTTTCCTCAGACTCTCTTTCCCAAGCTAGTTCTAGGCTGCAGTATTTGAGGTGAAATTCTGTGGTCTAGAGCATGTGGAGACTGACTGGATTCAGTCAAACTCCAACACAGGAGCATTTTTGTCTTCAGCAGCTTAGCTCCACCCTGCTAAGTCAGAGATCTCATATATCTAAACTGTAGAGTATCCAAATTCATAGATTTCTCTTGGCATCTCAGTTTTCCCATTAGTAGGAACACAGTACAAAGTACTTTGTTGCTGATGCTCAAGCTGATCCTGTTAGGTTAGTTGACCAACTTCGATTTCTTTCCCAGGAGCAACAGAGCACCGTCACTATTTGCAATTGAGAGGCAAGTTTTATGTAATGTATAACAGTATTTATCCTCATGTCAGCCTGATGATCACTGCTTTGAAGAACTGGGTGTGATTTACACACGTAATAATTTGGGAGGTTATGTGGAATCATATCAATATTGGGACTTCCCTGTGAAGGAGAAAAGTTACCAAAAAGTCATCATGAAAATGGCCATATAACTGCTGTAGAATAAATATAACAGACTGCACAAGCAAAAAAATTAAAAGGAGCATGGAATAGATATTAAACAGAAATCTCTTTATTTTAAATGGATATGAAAGCAGTAGCTTATGTGGAGCTATCAACATGATAGACATTGTGCAGCCTATAATGCAAGGTTTTTGCTTCTGAAGACTTTTAGTATCTCTTATGACCCTAGGACTGTATAATTGACCCAGACGAATAACCTCATTCATGTGAGTAATCCAGGTAAGACAATCTATTTGTTGGCTACATATCTAATTCTACTGCATAAAAAGAGAATATATCTAAACATGTTATGATTTAACAATAAAGTTTGGCATCTCCACGGGTTGTCATTAGTTTACATCCATGGATTTAAATGCAGCAAAGACAGTATAGAAGATAAACGAGGATTGTGCAAAATAAAATGTCCAACCATAATCAGTGATTTAGGGGTTTTTGAGGCGGATCTAACATACAGAACATTACAGCTCTTAGCCAACAATAAATACATTCTTAATTCTTTTTAATTCTAATAATTCTTTTTAATTTTAATTGTTATAGCACAGCATGCTATAACAATGAATTTTCAGTGTTAAATTCTTATAATATACAGAGCTTACTCCTTTAGGATGTTCTTTTATCCTACAATTTGTGTGATAACTGTATTGTGTCATTTTAACAAGTCATGGGAAAGGATCTTTTTTTATTCTTTTTTTCTTTTTCCTTCTACTTGGAGTTTTATAGAATTCAGCATATAGATTTCTCTTTGTTTTCTCCATTCCAAGTTGAAAAACTCTTTCCTCAGACAGAAGATGTTCCAAGCTGCTGATGTCTGTTCCTACAACCCTTTCCTAACAGAAATGAGATTATAGATAATAAGAAACAAACATGTAGTTATTAAAAAATAAAAAGCACGTGATAATTTGACATTCTTAGAGAGACAAAGAAGAGGAAATAAAAGATATTGAAGTACTGTTGCTAGAGCTGGGTATGATAGAGTTATTAAGAAGATACAGAGGCAGAAAAGATAAAACTGTGCAATTAAGATCTGTCATTTTTTAGGGGGAGCAATGTAAAGTAAACTGCACAATCAGTATTACTGTTGTAATTAGCTGTAGTTGAACACAGTTACATTATAGTGAGTGTTGTAAACCAGCCAGTGTTGAGCTGTAAATGTGGCTCTAGATGTGAAGGTACAGTGTGGAAGGTACAGTGAGAAAGGTAAAGAATAGTAAGGTTGGATAAACTATTGAAATTGAAAGATAAAATTCTTCAATTCTTTTTCTCCTTTTGGTAGACACTAATTAATACTCCTAATGAACATCCATTTTCATCAAGTTTTTGTGTCATTCCATGGAGAAATAAAAATGATTATAATGTCATGTGTCATGTAACAATTAATCTTTATTATACAGAGGAAGTTTAAAAGTTAATATTTCCATTATCAAAAGGATTTTCGTTACTAAGCAAATTATTTGTTGTACATGAGATAAATCTAAACCATTCTTATAGGTATTAGAAGTTAATATTAACCTGGTAATTTTTTTCATTATTGCTATTAAACTTAGTTAACTTGGATGCTTATAAAACACATACATCTGAGTAAAAATCACATACATCAAAGTAAAAATGGAAATGTCTTTGCAGTTTTTAATTTGAATTCCCATGGCAGAGTTTAACGTGACAGCTGTGTAGGTGGATATGAGATGTTGATTAAGAAGGAAAAAGGAATTTGATCAGTTAGAAAGAAAAAGACAAATCTTTCCTGTAGCATTAAATTGCACCTGTTATGAAAGACATTTCCTGTCCTACCTAGTGAATTTAAATAAAGTGTATAAAGGGCCTCTTTGTTGTAAGGAAACTTAACCACAGAATGAATTTGAATGGGAGACGTGTCTCTCTGTGTCAGTAGGGCTTGTACAAAGTCACTGAGCATAAGAATCTCAGGTTTTTTGAGTCAAACTTAGAAGAACAATACTCATTTAGCTATTGGTAGTCATTCATAATAGAATCAAATTGTGTGTACCAGAGATTATCTAAAAGTGAATGATGATGACATCTAAAACTGTGTGATATGATTTCTATATGCATGATCTTATGAATAAGAAAAAAGGGAGGAACACCACAGTGGAAAAAGTAGAATGAAAAGCACAAAATTATTGCATATTTAAGTGTGCTTCTTAATTAACTATGGCAATCGATGTGCAAAACAGAAAAACACATTGAACATTTCCTATTCTTTACTTGCATTGTCCACCAATACTGTCTGTTAACCTTGTAGGCTCTTCTGGCAGCTGCCTGAGACCTAACTGTAATGAAGCATAAGGAGATGAAAACTGGAAAAATCAAGAAATTTCCTTCTGTTACCTCATTGTTCTACTGCTTGACTTTTAAATAATTCATAATATGAGCTTTTAAGGAAGATACTGAAGTCTCTTAGATGTCAAAGAGATACACAGAGACCTTAAATTTACAGCTAAACATGTCAGTGCAACTTACCATGTAATTATCTTTTATCATATGATTGAATGATAATGAATTTGATGATTTACTTTAAAATATGGCATGTGTCCTCAAGAAGAAGTTATTAACTGTATAGTTCAGTGGTTTTTCAACCATTTTCAATTTCTGGCTCTAAAATTTTCCTGTGGAAGTGCGTACACCTGCAAAGCAAATTTATCTGTTGACTGCTCTGGCAATTGCCCCATTGTTATTTGCCCTTTGCAAATACGTGACAATTAGTCCATAGACAAAGAGACGTTCGCTGATTAATGATATAGAACAAGAATATGTGGTATTCCTAAAAAGATTTATAGGTGCTTAGAGAAAATGAGAGACAGAGTGTGTGTGCACACTGGAGGATCAAGTAGGTACTAACAAACAGATGAGATAACGTTTTCTGAAATTTAGTGCTGGAAAATAAGGTAAATGTTCAAGATAAAGTGTTAAAATAGTGAGAGAAGATGATAAGGCACCATAAATACAAATAGCTCAAGTAGAGTTTGTTTTAGGTAATGTATCTGTTTATGAATTAAGGAATTAAGCCATTAAGAAAAAGTAATTAAATTGTCTTAATCTCTGGTAAGGAAACTAAACTTCTGTTAAATGTCTGCTTGCTCTGGAGGTGTATATACTTCTGTGATTTGTCTGTCTCTAGGCAATAACATTTTTAGAGACAAATTAAGAAATGTAAATAAGATTAGAAAAAAAAATTATTTTGTACAGTGACAACTACACTAGGGGAATTTGTGACAACAAACCCTGATATTCTATCGTATAAGTTACAAAACAAAAAATGCCATAAATATTAAATGTAAAAACCATCTCCCCAGAGTTAAGTTTTTAGACAATCCTAAAAGATTACACCAATATGAATAATTAGGATGTAAATCAGGCGTGAAACACCTGAATGTTTGATTTGTGATTTATCACAAACTTAGTCAAATATCTCTATGGTACTTTGTTGCAGTTCAGTTAAAATCGATTTTGAGTCTTTCTGTGCTCCTGAAACTTTTCAATGGTCTTTCCGTTCTCAAGCGTCTAAGAGCATCACAAGAGGGATAGTTCCATCATATTATCTGTGGATTAGAAAGACAGTCTCATAAACTGAAGCTGAAACTAATGGAATTAATAACTTTTTTACTATAGGAGAGACTACATTATTATCAAATTGATTCTCTACTCTGTTAAAATGATGAAAAGCAAAAAAGAAAGTTGTATAGTTTTATAGTTTGGTTGGCATCTAAATGTTTGAAATGCAAACTTCCAACTATTTCACTGCTATGAGTTGTGTGTTTCAAGGAGTTTTGGAGAACTCCGGTACCAAGACATATAATAATTCCTAAAATACTTGAAAAAAACATTTGGTGTAGCTGAAGCCAGAATGTTGAGGGTTATTGAGAGTATCAGTGTAACTAGATTTTAAGCCATTAAAAAAACCCTGAAGTACACCTTGATTGTGTACAATTCATGCTTAAATTGACTATACATTCAAATAAATAATTGTAAGACTTTGATCCAGTTTTTCAACTCCTGAGTTAGGAGTCATCCTTCTTCACTGAGATGAGGTGTAAAGTGATTGGTATCGTAAAAATACCTCCTTCCTGAGCCCTCAAGACCATTTAAATCATCCACAGGGACGGCTATAGTCTAATTGAGAATTGAGTGCACATCAAATAGCTTAAGTGGAGTATTAGAATCATTGCTCACTATTTTCTGAACTGAAGCACTAGTGTCTTGAAATAAACCATGAGACTTGTTTCATTGCAGAACCATACTTTTTGTCTTCATAAGTTTCTTCAACCTTAGTTAAAAAAATCAGATTCACAAGCTGGAAAAGGTGGCTAATACCTTGTTTTCAAGAACTGCAAGTAGCTGAAGAATATTTCCTAAATAGAATGACTAGAATGCATGTTCTTCTTGAATTTTTCAACTGTAAGTTGAAGGTTGAATGTACAGGTTCTTTATCTGAAATCTTTCCATGTAATGTCAACATTTCTGAAATTTTAGCACGTATCTTAGAGGTTTAACTATTAGTATGAAAAAATTAAGACAAATATGCCCCTCTTGTAAGTGGCCAGCAAAGAATTTCTTATGTTGTAATCATCATCCTCTAGCCAAAAAAGAAGATCAAAACCCCAAAAAACCAAAACAAAACATAAAAAAAGGAAAACAAAAAAAAGAAAAAACACCATACACTTTACTGTTGATCTTACTACTCCTTCATAAAAATTGTATAAGCTTTTCTTTGTTCCATGTACAATAAAGTGAAGCAGAACTTGTTAAAGTTTGTATGATAATCTATGTCCATTTTAAATTAACAGTAAACTAAGCAGAGACTAAGGGGATGAATATTTTGTTCTCTAGTTTTTCTTGCTCATGTGTTATTAAACAGCTGTGTGATGTGCATCTAAAAGGTACATAAATGTATAAAGCTAATGTATAAATGTATAAAGCTAATGCCAAAGTTTGTACTTTTGGCACAAATCCAGCAAAATATGAATGAGATCACCAAACTTTTTTCACAAAAGTAGTTAACCATTTTTCTTTCCTCCTTTTATTCCCTACTCACTACTAATTAGGAGGAAATTTCTGAAGTAAAGATAGAAATTATATATCACATTAGTAAACATTAGCTATCAGGTTTTCTTCCTTTTGGGCGTTTTGGCTAGCATTAAGAGTGATTAAATTTTCTGTTAAAGTATGCTAATAAAATATATCCAGAATTTGCTAGTAATTGCCTTCATTTTGTAGGGTATCTATCATTCTGGAGTTTAATGGTTTGGTTTGGATTCGGTCTTGTGGGGTTTTTTATACTTCTGATCAGGCATCTGTTTTGCAGGGCTAGATATTATGCTTTTTTACTACTGATCATTCTCTGAACGATTTCCTTCAGAAAATTCTGAAGGAATTTTTATGATTACTGTTGATTTTATTCTACTTTAAAACAGTTCTTCTTCATGTATCAAAACATTCAAAACCTTTTCAAAAGCACTAACTCAATTTTTATGAAAAGCAGCATGTACCAGCTGGGAAAAGGCACAGCAGAAATTCAATATGTAAAAGTGATATCATTCCAAATTTGAAAAAAAAAAAACCAAAAAACCAAAAAACCTGGATTTACGTTGGGAAAAAAAACACCAGTGAGGAATCTATTTATCAGAAACCATGAACATCTAAATTTAAAACATTTGCTAATCATGGATTATCTTAGTGCCACTTTACTCTTATCTTTTTAGAATAGTTTTGTAATGTGTAATGAGGGAGATAAAGAGGAATTAAAAAATAAGTACATCTTTTCATGACATCTAATTTTTTCCAGATGGAAAACTGTCCAAGTAACCACTTGCTAAAATTTTACATTCTGCGTTTCTGGACAAATATGATATAGTAAGAGCTTATTTTGAGAACTAGGACTGTTGTTTTCTCTGTATAATATCAAAATAAAGACATAGCATACAATATTAGAAAGAGGAGTGGAAAAAATTAGCTTAAACTGTATATTTAGTGGTAAAAAGCTAATTATTGCATTGAAATCAGAACTCAGACTGAATTTCAGCTTCAACATCAAAGAATTAGGGCACATGGTAAGCTTAGTTTTAGAGTGTGAAGTTATGAAGCTAAAAGGCAACCAATGAGGCTGAAAGCTCAACAATGATTACTAAAAGTAGAAAGCAACAACTGAAGAAAAAATAGGAAAGTGTGAGGGAAGCTTTAGGAGTAATGATGTGAGACTCCAAAAGAAAGAAAAAACCCAGCAGATTTCAGCTAGTCGCAGATCTAAAATTCTCAGTCCCAGATCAAGCAGTTATTTCAGTGACTGTTATTCTTGTGGGTAAGAAAAGCAAATTAAAGTCATGGTCTGGTAAGAAGATAAGAACTAAGTTACAGAATGATTGTCTGCCAAATGGATTTTTAGTGTGTGATGAGTTGGTTGGTTGGTTTCTCAGAAGGAACCAGGTAAGGGAAATAGCAAAAGACCACATTATGGGTAATATTGCGTGAGATAATCAAGCAGATAAATTCCATTTAGAAAGCAGTTGAAAACCTTTGGGAAAAGAAGCACTTCCCTGAGAGGGTCTGGTGAGTTATGCTTTGCTGTCATCCTGAGGCTGCTTTTTCCCATGATTCAGTTAAACTAAGAACAAAAACACTATGTAAGGAATCATCAAAATAAAGTTATTCGATAATGCCACGTTAGGGGCTTTTCTTAATAGGGAAGAAGTATATGTGGATTTTTTTTTCTTCATCCCTTCTTGTTGCAGCTTTTTCAAGTCATCTTTGTAACTTTTGAAAGCAGAGAACTGAATGATACTCATTACATTATTTCCAGGTTTTTTTCCAACTTGAGTGTAGCAGTAACACAGAAATTTTCCAGTCTCTTATGTGTATGAATCTGAATCTTTTAACAAGTAAAATTATGAGAAAATAATTTTTACCTTCCCTTCCAATTTGTATAGTCTCACAGATTTCAGAGTTGTCTTTTTTCACAATATTTTTGTTTGGGTTTGGAGGGGTTTTTTTGCTACTAGTAAGCTTCTAGAAAACATGAATATAACCATTTATTCATAAGAGTGACCCTATGCCTTATACCTTGGGCATGTGTGGGAAAATAATTTTGTCTTCGAGTATGTTTCTAAATAATGTTTAATTTAGTGCTGTAGGCTGATAGCTATAGCAAAGGGACAGTATTAAAACTTCTATTTCTTGATATTGCATATTGGCATCTGCCTCCTTTCACCATTGGTGTTTGGGTTTTTCAATCCTGTTATTCTTCATTTGATTTTTCTCATTCAATGTAAATGAAATTTGGAAGTCTGAATCAGGCTGCCAGTCTCTGATGAAGTGTGATGTGTACTGGTGTTTCTGAATCCTTTTGCTGAGGCTCAGCTTAATTGAAACTGTGTACCTAAAACTTCAGATGTCTGTCAGCATTTTAGTCTAATTTGGAGCACTTCTAACATGAAAAATGTTAGTATGAACACTGATAGGATTAATGCAAGTATAATGTTACAGAATGCAGGTATTTATGGATGTAGCATGTTTAAAATCTCTTTTTTGAATTATCTGTGTGCATAAATTGAAATATCTTATTCTTAAAGTCTGTAGTAGTCTCGCTACCTAGACCTGAGGTAAGTAGCCCCTAAAAATCCAACCTTATTAAAAAATCAATTAACTCTTGTGAAGTTTGTATTTCTTGCAATTGTGAGATACAGCTCTCATGATGCACTCCTGCTTCATTATGGCATTCAGGCATGCCTCCTCTTCAGAACAGATGTTATTCACAGTAGTAGCCATTCCTTTTTGTTTATACAGTTTCAAATAAACAATTAAATGAATAGTTAAGATATTGCTAAATTAGTTAAATTGTTTTCTCATTATGTACTTAGTCATATTTGTAACGGTTATAATGAGACAATAAAACCCTGATAGTGACTGAAGACTTTGAAATGTTTTTCTCCTAAACTATTAAGCAATATGACACTAAAGAGGGAGACAATGTCTAATCTAAAAACACAGAAAAATAAAGTGGTCAAACTGCTTGAATTTGCATCAAATAACCAGTGAATTACATGCAAAAAAAACATGGAATTCTTTCTGATTCTTAGAGTTTTCACTTTTAAAGATTCATTACTACCAATATAAAGAATATTGTAAGACATTGGGGAACAGCTCTTTCCATAACTGTACAAAGTTGGTGTGTCCTTCATTGACAACTTGTCCTTTAAAGCCTTTTGAACTTTCCATCCATTTTTACCTAGAATCCACAAAGGATATTCTTACTACATATTTTTATCACAGGTGAGTGTATTGGTACTGTACTGATCGCAATATCAAGTTCTACATATAAATACTTTCTTTCACTTTATGAATTTGTAAGCTTGAATTTGTATACATACCTTTGCGGTTTTCTGAGCTATACACACATCTGCTGTTTTCCTTGACAATGGTGAAACAGATGCTGCCATCACCATGGGAATGGTACTCCTGAATGAAGCTGCTACCTCCAAAGGGGATGTTGGAAAAAGGAGAAGTAAGTTATTTAGCACAACTAAGACACAGTTTAGACAGAGACATTGAGAAATTACAAATTCTGTTGAAAGATACAACTACACATAGTATCTCGAATTATATTGAAAGTCAGCAGCATCAAGAACAAGAATTTCAAAACATTCATTCCAAAAATCATAGAATGGTAGGAGTTGGAAGGGAGCTTTATAGATCATCTAGTCCACCCCCCAACCGAAGCAGGTCAACCTAGATCATGTCACACAGGAACACATCCAGGCAGGTTTTCACCTCCAAAGATTCTACATCCTCCCTGGGAAGCCTGTGCCAGGGCTCCCTCATTCTCACAGTAAAATAATTTTTCCTTATGAATAAATGGAATTACCTCTTGTCACTAGATACAACAGAAAAAAGGGATGCCCCAACCTCCTGAATTCCACCCTTTAGATATTTATACGTATTAATGAGATTCCCCCAGCAGTCTCCTCTTCTCTAGACTAAACAGCCCCAGTTCCTGCAGCCTTTCCTCATAAGGAAGGTGCTTCAGTTCCCTGATCATCTTGAGGGCCCTGCACTGGACTCTCTTCAGAAGTTCTCTGCCCCTCTTGAGCTGGGGAGCCCAGAACTGGACACAGTACACCAGATGAGGCCTCACCAGGGCAGAGTAGAGGGGGAGCAGAACCTCCCTTGTCCTGCTGGCCACACTCTTCTTGATGCATCCGAGGATGCCATTGGCCTTCCTGGCCACGAGGGCACATTGCTGACTCATGTTTAGTTTGCTGTTAACCAGGACTCCCAGGTCTCTCTCTGCAGGGCTGCACTCCAGTAGGTCAATCCCCGGCCTGTACTGGTACATAGGGTTGTTTCTTCACAGATGCAGGACTCTGCACTTGTCCTTGTTGAACCTCATGAGGTTCCTCTCTGCCCAACTCTCAAGTCAGTTGGGATCCCACTGAATGGCAGCACAGCCTTCTGGGGAATCAGCCAGTCCTCCCAGTTTGGTGTCATCAACGACATCTGTAATGTCTAAAGATTCTTAGCCTGAAATGCAAAGTTTATGTTTTTCTCAATGTTGTCATTCAGAGTATTTGCAAGATTCTTAGGCAATGATTGCATAAGCACACTATATGATTTTTTTTTTTATCCAGATTTAAATTTCCCAACTGTTATATGAAGCAGGTTGAAAGCAATATACCCACTTGCCTTTGTACCTTCTGTAACATGCTTCTTCATATCCACTTGTTATTTTTCCTCATATAAGGTGTCACTCGGGCATCCCTTTTTTCTTTTGTTTCTAGTGACAGGAGAAGGGGTAATGGGAGGAAGCTGGAACACAAAAAGTTCCATTTAAACATAAGAAGAAATTGTTTCACTGTGAGAGAGACAGAGCACTGGCACAGGCTGCCCAGGGAGTTTGTGGGGTCTCCTTCTGTGGAGGTCTTCAAACCCTGCCTGGACGTGTTCCTGTGTAACTTGATCTAGGTGGACCTGCTTCTGCAGGGGGGTTGGACTAGTTGATCCCTAAAGGTCTCTTCCAACCCCTACCATTCTGTGATTCTATGAAGACCTTTGAAAGATACCAGACTTCCTATGCTGTGTCTCTTTTTCTTTTTAGATCAGTTCTTTAGCTCCTATGTAATATACAATACTCCAGATAGGACTGGCCAAATCCTTCTCAAAAAACATTCTATAATTCTTCAATATGGCTATTGAATGTTTGCTAGAGATCATAGAATCATAGAATGGTAGGGTTGGAAGGGACCTTTGGATATCTAATCTATGATGATTTGAGGGTCTCCTTCAATTTGCCGCAGTTCTGTAATTTAATTCTTAATATCTTTTACAGCTTTAATACCAATGTCAAAAGAAACAGTGACATTAGGTTAATTGGCATAGGATCACAATTGAGATCTGAATCTGTGAATATGGACACAACAAAATAACAGTGAACTGCAGTACAAATTCAGACTCTCTTCTGCTCGTGGCCATTATGTGGAGGCTTTCTATTTACCCACTTTTCCACTGTTCATGCTTTGCAATTTTATTGTCCATGCTTTGGAATCATATTTGTGGATGGTGATTTATTTATAATGAAGTGTTTTTATAAGATTTGTACATGGCTAGTTTTCTCAAAATAACTGCAGAAATTTTGTATTTCAATTGACATGTGTCAGTTTCCACATGGTTGATTTTAATGAAAAAATGCATCATTGCCTGTTTCCCAGGCTTCATGGTTGCTCATCCTTCACTCAAAGCAAGCACTCTTTTGAAGCATGAATGTTACAATTAAGTAGCAATGGCTTGGTTGAAGTAGGAATAGTATAAAAAGAAGCTTTTAAAATCAAAGGCTCTTACTACAACCAAAACTTTAATGCAGATGAGCTACATCTCAATTATATGCATCAGCTTGTAACATGTTGCCTCATTTAGTTATTTAACTGCACAAAATTGAGTGGGCTATCATGATCAAAAAGGTATCATGCTGTTACTACGCAGGTGCCAACTGGTGTTCCAAGTTTTATTTGTTAATATAAGCATTTACTTTTCTAATTCACTCTACCCTGAAAAGGGTCAAAGCTGTTGCATCTGGATGCTATCGCAAAGTCTGCATTATTACCACTTATCTTCAAAACCTAAAGATTTATATTGCTATCAATTTAAGAGTAAAATGTGACTTGGCTATCAGCCGTGGAACTTAAGACAATAAAATGTTTCAGCCACAAAGAACTGATAAAGTAGTTACTAAACTGCCTTTGCAGTTATTTCAGCCTTAAATGGTTGACTAGAGAGAACATGATTCCATTAGTCAAGCAATATTTTTCTAAATGTAATTTGTTTTCCAAAAATAACAAGCAATACCTGAAATTTCCTTGCTTGATATGTATAATTTACAGGGTTATTAAATCCTGCAGTAAGGTGTTTGCATCCACATACATTTGAGTTGCAAATTTATGCTTTTTTTTCTTGAAAATAGCTTCACACTGACAAGTTATTTTTTCTTAATAACCATAAATATTATTTCTATATGTGTTTGAAATCCTGTCAGAAGATAGTGGGCATCAGTAGTCAAGGCAATAACATTTTTGTATTTAACTGTGTCAAAATTCTCTTTAAATGATTGACATTAATATTCTTTGCAGAGATTCCAGTTTTAAATCTTTTATGTGCTAATAAAGTTATTTTCTTCACAGTAATATGTCTGGTAGGCCTGGGTCTGGTGGTCTTTTTCTTCAGCTTTCTATTGTCGATATTTCGCTCCAAATACCATGGCTACCCATACAGGTACTCTCATTAAATCCTCATCTTATAGATTTTAATAGCTTCGTATAAGTTTGAGAGTAGCATTTTGGTGAACAGTCTTTAAATTTTGCTACTGAAGCCTGTGGGTTTTCGAAGAAGCAGGAAGAATGGTGATTAATTCAAGAAGATCAAAAAGGGCTAGAAAGCTGATGTTGTTAACATGACTGTTCATACAGACCGGTTAAATGGATTTGAGCACAGACATGTGGCCATACAGAGTGCTCCATGAAAAATGAAAAGAAAATGTGTTCTTCAGTTTATAAACAATCATGATGTATTTTTTGCCTGTCTTTTATAACTAAGGTGTACATAAGACAAGGCACAAAAACATCAGAGTACAGTGCTAAGCTATGATTTATCACTTAAAATACCGTCTTCCTTTGTCAGCCATGCCAAAGAGAAAACGAAGGGTTATATTCTTTTTTAATTATATGTTCAGCTATCAATGAAACAGTTGTAATTTGTCAAACAAGCAGACAATATAGAAAAATAGTAAAGAAAATACAGTTCCTGCCTTCTGTAGGTAAGGTATTTCGGATAGGAGGTCACTGGCAGAGGTGGTCTGTGCTTTTGATTCATGTCTTCTGCTGATCTGATATAAATTTTTTTAGCCTCTTATCAAGAACAAGTGGTCCATGGCATTTTTTTGTGATGCTGGTACCATTTTCAAATGTCCATGAAAAAGAATAGCTAGAGGAAAAGGAAGGATGTACTTAAGAAAATTTTCAGTACTATAGTAATGATGGAGCAGTTTCCAGAGGTAAAAGCAGTGTAGTGACATTTCCTGAGTTATCAATTCTTCAGAATAAATCAGAAATCTATTGTTTTTTCTCTCCCAAAGTTTTGTTTTGTAAGATGACTAAATATTTTTCATCATGAAGTCCTTCTCCTGTTGTTCTATTGTCCAGGACTGGCAATTTTGTTCCTTTGACCTTTGATCCTATTTGCATCTACTGTTTTTCCCGTTGCTTCAGTCTTTGCTCTTTAACTATTTTTTCCTGTCAAGATCTACATGTATATATATAGAGGTAGAGACATATTTATATATGTATACAGTCAACATAGACTTAACATGCTGTGCTAGGTTTTACAGTAGGGGTTAAGCATAAATGCTGTTTCCCACCCTGTAGTTGGCCACAGTGCATTTAAAAATATGAGATTTTCTTCATTTTCAGTGAAATTAGTTTCTGTAAACTGGTAGACTAATTCTTCCCAGAGTATTAGTCTACATCATTATTATTACTGTGTATGGAAGAGTAAGTGGATTGACATGTATGCTGTGCTATAGACATAGTTACATTTTGCTGAAAGATCTCACCTGATGAAATGTCGAGTAATCTATATATGAGACATCAGTAAAACAGATCCAGAATGTTATACTTTTAAGTAGATAGACAACAAAAGAGCTGTGTCTAATAATGTTAACAGTCCTATTGTTTTTACAGCTGCTATTAAAGAGTCATACAAAGAATACTTCTAGTTTTTCTCAAATACATCTTAGTGTTGATTTCTATGACTAGGTCTTGTGATTAGTGCAGCAGCCAGCTTTATATTCTGTGTTATGTTCCACAAGTAAGGTTTCAATCTCAAGAAGCAAACTCTAGATCTAACGTTTGAATTAATACATAATTATTTCTATTATTTTATGCTGCTTGACTTTACAGCTACTTTCTTATTACTGAACTTGGTCTCTGTGCAGATTAATTGACATTTATTTTAGATTGCCTCAGATTAGTTTTAGCTTTTAGTAGCATCATACTCAAGACAAGGAAATTCTTCCCCTTGCAATACGCATAGAAAATGTTCTGCTTTCTTGCTAATTTCTGCTAAGAAAAGGAGTCTGAAAAGAGCTTGATAGTATCACACTACAAGATTTCATCAGTATGGAGTTAGTAGTTTGCCATCTGGGATAATCTGTATGATTGATCAGCATCCTGTCTAGAGACTACCATCTAGCTCCACTGACTTGAGGTGAAAGACAGGATCCAGTTTCCCCAAGTATGAGATGTTCTTACTTCTTATTAAGTGTTGAAGTCTTAAAAAAAAAAAAGAAGGAATTATGAACTTGGTCTGCAGCTTGTAAGCCCACCTGAGAAGCACTGACAAAGAATGTCAACCCATGATCTGAACTCACTTTCATCTTCCCATAGCTTTACTAAAAGGAACAAGCAGTTGTGTTGCTTGCCATGCAATTTAACAGCTATTAAAGAAAACCTGCCAGTTATACTAGTTTCGTTTTTAGTTATTTCATCTTAGGAATGTTCCCGTCAGCTGTTTATATGTCAGTGCCAATTTCCAAACTTTGCATGGCTTTTAGGAATGTTTACACTAGGGTTTTTTGACTGCTTTAGGATTCCTAGGACATTTGACATTAAGCAGTACCTTGTGAACATTAATATACTTTCGAAGTTGGCTTGCCTACACAGTACCACTTACATTACTGCCTACAACCTAATTGCTCAGATCTACTACATATCTTGTAGTATCATATGTTGTAAGCTTTAAGAATATTAAATAATGTAGGGGATTTCCCTCTTTTTTAATCTGTTTTAATCTGCAGATTTTGGATGGGATGGATTGGTTTGGGGTCTTTTTTTTTTTTCCCCACAATTGAACCTGTATTTAGTAAAATGAGAGACATCTTTTCTTTGCAGTGTCTATCAAAAGCTGGAGCTGTATGTAGTTATTTTTTTACTTTTCTGTTGGTATCTAAATTAACAAGAATCACAGGTGGGAGAAAGAGAAAGAGAATTTCTAAATTATGTTGGAAGTTTAATTTCAAGAAATTTAATTTGCTGGGCAATGCATATGGAAAACAATTGTACCTGTTAGTATGTCAAAGCTGAAAGAAATAAAAGAAATCCAGGACAGGACTGAAAAGAATGAGTTATCACAATCTTGTTAAAAATGAGATAGTGCTGCATCATATTCTTACTGCTGGTGGTTTAACCCGTTGTCCACCAAGTCATAAAATTACTCCCCCTCCTAAACTGGACAAGAGAGAGAGAGAAATATAACAAATGGCTTACGCATTGAGATAAGAAATCAAATCAATAGGCAGTTAGCTTCACGGGCAAAAGACTCAAGGAGAAAAAGGTTTGATTTATTAAAGAAACAATAAGAGCAGGGAGATGAGAAATAAAACTGTCTTAAAAACACCTCCCCCCACCCCTCCTCTTCCTGGGACTCCCCTTCCTTTCCCCCT
Source organism: Colius striatus (assembly GCF_028858725.1). Classification (NCBI taxonomy): domain Eukaryota; kingdom Metazoa; phylum Chordata; class Aves; order Coliiformes; family Coliidae; genus Colius; species Colius striatus. The sequence goes on along the minus strand of NC_084761.1, from coordinate 68,224,848 downwards.
AGCAGCGCAGGGGATGGGTGATGAAGGTTGCAGTTAATTCATTACAGATGGACTTTGCTGCTGCTTCTTCTCAGGGAGAGACCTCCTCACACTTCCCACTGCTACACTGTGGGGTCCCTCCCACGGGAGACAGTCTTTTATGAACTTCTCCAGCGTGGGTCCTTCCAATGGGCTACAGTTCCTCACAAATTGCTCTAGCATGGGGCCTCCCACAGGGGCAGCTCCTCACACACTGCCCCAATGTGGATCATCCATGGGGACAGACTGCTCCAGCCTGAGTCCCTCATGGGATCACAAGTCCTGATAGCAAATTTGCTCCTATGTGGGCACCTCCTCCACGAATTCCCAGGTCCTGCCAGGAACTTGCTCCAGGATAAACTTCTTACAGAGTCACAGCCTCCTTCAGGCATCCCCCCAGTGCAGCATGGGGTCTTTCATGGGCTACGTGTGGGTCTTTGCTTTCCCGGTGGCTTCTATGGACTGCAGGGGGACAACCTGCTTCACCATGGTCCTCACTACATATCACAGGGGAGCCTTTTTGGTGCCTAAGCACCCTCCTCCTGCTCCTTTCCCACTGACCTTGGTGTCTGTGGAGATATTTTCACATTCTTCCTCCCTGTTGCTGCTGCAATTCAGCAACTGCACAACAACTCCTTCTCAAATATGTTCTTCACAGAGGCATTACACCCTTCACTAATTGGACAGATCTGGGTCAGGTGCAGGGTCCAGCTTAGAACTGACTGGCCCTAATCCTGTGAGCTACAGGGGAAGCTTCTGGCAACTCTTTTTGTTTAAAGAAGCCACCCCTGTAGCCTCCTTGCTACCAAATAACCTGGCCCAGGCAAAACAACTACTCTGCATCATGTTATTACGAACAAATTATTAGGTCCGTAAACCAAATTCTGCCTTAAGGAGCTAAGTAGATTTAATATCACAACTTACTGATCAGTAACAGCCATCAATTAAATTCATAAAAGGATGAACTTTGTCGATGCAGAAGTACGTTAGAAACATTCAATAGCTGTCTAAGTGTTACACAGTTTACTTTGGTTTTTTTTAATAATTTTTCTGCTCCCAGGGAATTATGCACAATCCTACAGTCTCACTTGGACTGTCCAAGATTCTTCATGTTTTCATGGGAATAAATTAATTATTCAATCTTAAATCCTCACTCAATGCAGAATTACTGGAAACCGTCACTAGAACTGACCCCTTTGCTTTGCTCTTTTCCAGTTTCATTTGCTAGTTTCCAAAATGTGTAATTTATTTATCTGGTTCTTTCAAGTGTTGAATTTTTCAGGTTTCTGTTTATCTCTCAGGTACCTCAGACCTCATTTTCTGTTGCATTATTTTAAATAAACATACTATTGATTCCTCAACATCTTGGTGATCTCAACCACATCATCTGCATGGCAATATCATAGTGTTTCTTAAGAGAAGCCTCCTTCGTTTATGTGCATAGTTCCTAAGTATTTTAATGAAGTGAATGCACACAACAGTAAAGAAGACTAAAAATATGTAAAATCTGTTATTTTCTCTTTCCCTCCTTAATTTAATATCTTGCATTTTAATTTCAGTCATATGTGCTGATCTACATTAATCATTTTGTCTGAATTCCTTAGGGTTTTCCAAGTAGTTTTGTGTCCCATCAGTTAATCCCAGTATAGATATATCTTAAGATTTGAAATGTGTCTGTCTCTTTGTGTTCACTGTCTGTAGATTTCACCTTGAAACAGTCTTTATGTGATAAATTGTCCTCAGGCTAGTGAAGCTTTGCCTTTAACAATACTACCAACAATGCATACTAATGATTTGTCAGAAAAAAAGAAAGCATGTTTGTGTTGGCATGCCTAAAGCAACAGTTAAAGAAAGCTGAAATTGATTTAATGCTGCTTGCACGATCTCAAGCATCAACTACAATGTCCTACTTTGACTTTTTTCCTTTTTTTTTGTTTTATACTAAATTGTTTCTGTGCTCTGGAACTGAACAACCAAGTATTTCCTCTGTGAAGCAGCACGTATTGATAAAAAGTGAAATAGTAACAACCTGCTGTGCATCCTCTTTCTCTCCAGTGACCTCCATGTCGCAAAGATAAATCAAAACAGAGGTGGATAAACAAAGCAGCAGTCAAAAACTGGAGAAAGACTGTTATTTCCTTTTCTAATGTGCATAAATATAAGTGCAGGGAATGCTGTTACTTCTTTGACCCTGGTAATCCTGTTGTCGTTGTTAATTTCTGTGACAAACAGAAAAGTGTCCAGAGGAGTGATAGATAGGAGCATAGGTCTGTAAGTGTGCACTTTAGAGGACATGTATATAGGAAGGGAGAGTAACATTGTGTTTACCATTTTTTTCACCCACTTCAGACGTTTTCCAATTAACTTTTTGATTCTTCTTTCCACAGTATTTTCTTTTTGAAGACTAGGATTAGGGAAAAAAAATATTTAATGAATATGGTGGCAAAATACCCTTATATAATACAGTGTTGGAATGGAAGAGCTGATGCAAGGTGGAAGTCATCATGAAAGTTACTTACTGAGCAAACACGCTCATGATGGATGAGCTAACATCTAACAAATCTCTCTGCTAGGGCCATTTTTACCACGACAGAGCTTTTTCATGCATGTACTAATCCACTTTTCTTATGGAAACTGGATGAAATTTTTAATTTTGCTAAAACCTCAATTTTAATTGCTATCATTAACTGTTGAAAGAAAGTGCAATAATTCAATTTCTTACCATTGAATGTTTTTCCCTTTATAATTTTTTTTTAAGACAAGAGTGTTGATATGTCCAAGAGAATCTGGTTTGGAAAACTTCTCAACTTTTAAAGTGAATAAGTGATACATTAAATATCAGATAGTCAGTGACTGAGCAATACAATTCATGATATCAATACAGGATTTTGTCTACCAACTAATACACATGGGAATGACAGAGAACCTATAAGCATGAACTCTGAGTTTTGCTAGCCAGGGCTCTCTGGAAATCTCACCTTGGGCAGTTTCAGTACAAAAAGTACACAGAATATTGAAAAGAATGAGGAAGGACAGTGAAAACAAAATAGAAGCCATCAGACAAGATGGAACGTTAGGAAAGTAAATATTTCTAACACTGGTTTCTTCAAGAGGACAAACAGACAAAAGTCTTATCCACTGTTTACTAATGTTAAAAAAAATCTCTATTTTATTTAACTTTGGCTGAAATTTATTGACTGCCATGTGTTGCCTTTTCTGCTTTGTTTTCTAGATGAAACTTTTAGCAGTTTCATTGTTGTTGACACTTGCAATTGTCCTTTCAAGACTACATTTTATCATTTGCTGTTGCTTTAATCTGAATGCCAATTTCATGAATACCTGAAAATTCCAAGTTTTCATCTAAGTTTTCATTAACTAGCTTGCAATAAGTAGCTTTTCTAAGAATTTTATGATACCTGCAGTTGAGTGTTTCATTGTCAGACTATCCTTTATAGCTGTTGTATTTTGGTATTATTAAAGAGTAATGTGAAGAGGTTTTAGTTAAACCATAAAAAATAATCAACCTTCTGATCTATGTCTTGGTAGAATGAAAGATACATATTCTTAATTGACTAGAAGAGAAAATAAACTAAGCTGCAAGAAAGCATGCTAAATATAAGATGCCCTGTTTTCATCAGACACACATAAATGTTGTCAGATATGAAGTATTCATTCATTGCTTAGGGAAAAACAGTCAATGCAACAAGAACAACTGCAAGATGCCCCACAGCTTGAAAATTCCTTACATTCAGTGTATATACCATACAGGAAATGTCTGACTTCCTTGTAATTATTTTCTGTTAAAAAATCCCATATAATACTGAGCAATTTCAATTAAATGCTAATGAATAAAATGGAATAGTTATTTCTTGAAATATACTGGTAAAGTATTAGTAAATAGGAACAAATAGTATTTGCAGATATAGAAAATTAAGTTTATTAATGAACATGAGCACTACTAACAACTGTTTACATGTTCCATCTTGATTTCATGCATAATTAAATTGATTCACCTAAAGGTTATGAACTGATAAATACACTTCTGATAAACACCTGGATCCACATTCAGATCTTTATTCTTCAGCTAAATAGGCTACTTTCTCCAAAAGAGCAGAAATCTAATTATTTTACAAGAGAGGAAAATGGTAATACAGTTGTCAAAACAAAGCATTTTACATTTAGCATTTTCTGTACTATTTAATGTGGCTAGACATAGTGTTCTTCAGCAAGGAAGCTGCCCATTGAAATGGAAAGAAAAACAGCTCGGTATCCTGTGTTCATTTAAACCATCCAACAGGACACTTAATGAATGAATATCCATAGACCTCTACGTTCCCCTCTATACGAAGTGTCCATGTTCAGTGCTGGTTTCTGATCCTTTAAAGGATGAAGGATCTGAATTCCGTGTGTCTCGCTCCATAGGAGATCTCTGAAGAAGTATGTGCTTTCTTTGCTGTGACAAACAATTTTCATGCTCCTTTATAAGTAGGACCTTCCTTCTGTACTACCACCATTACAAATATCTTTTGCTTTTATGGCTTTCCAGTCTTAGTTTAGCGTTTACTCCTACATATTCTACTCCTTTCCAGCTAGTTACAGTGAGGAAGGGCATTGGCCAACCTTTTCTGTTCTGCTTTCCCTTGTTTTGCCTAAGAGGAGATGGCTTGTTTTTGCAGATCTACCTCAACAGTTGTTCTCCAATTTGTTATTCTAGATTTTCCAGAAACCCTGTCAATGCCACCCAGCCACTTCTTTTTGGCTACTTCTCTAGTTTATGGGGGTTTTGTGGTGGTTTGGCTTTTGGTGTTTTTTCCACCTTAGGCTCATTCCTTGTTTGTGATCTAGTCTCTTAAGCTTACTTTATAATTTCCATGTAACTTTCGGTGTTTACCTTATAATCTATATCATATCTCTTCACCGCTAAAGATGCAGTTCACTTTTAGACAGAAAGAACAATAGCTATGACAGTAACATATTTATCTAAGATGATACTGACATATTTGTATTTCCTTACAGTTACATAATCCAGTCTTGTACCCCTCCCAAATCTATCAATGCTACCTACCTGATTATTATAATCTTCAGCTGTTACCATTCTTTCCTCCCCAACATTTGCACTACTAATATTCCTCTCTTTTCTCCTCTCAGTTCCTTTCCTATATGTGGCCTAACACATCTATTCTAGGCCTGGGATGCCTTTTTGGTCTTATGTGCTCAACATTCTCTTCTTCACTTTGCACCCTACAATTCATCCCTTCATGCAGTTGTTCTTACTAGCTTTTCCCTTTCAATAATCACTTCACCCTCCAGCACCCAGCCAGTTGCCATCTGTTTTGCCTTGGTTTGTATGTCTTGCCTAATGAGCTTGTCAGCTTTCTGCAGCAGGGAACATCTTTATACTGATACAGGCTTTTAAGCTTATGCTGCTTGTATGTATGTTTTGTAATGATTAATTAATTATGCCATGAATGGAAAACTGGTGAAAATGCTACAAAATGTGTATGCTAGAGCACACTGCATATCTATAAGGAGATTAAAGTTCTTTCATGCAAACCTAGAGGCAGTGAAGAAACCCCTCCATTCAGTATTTCACTGTCTTCATGTTTGCACAGTTAACTCAGTCTATTAACTGTTATCTTTCCCATTACCTCATTTTTTGACATAAATGTTGTTTGGCAAAGAACTTGGAAAGGTATGACATGCAATTTATAGGTACTCCTTAAAAAATTCAAAGTTTCATTCCAGAGGTAAAGAAACAGCAATGTCATCTGAAACTTCTTCATTTATTAAAATGTTAAGAATTTGTCTGCAACCTGACAGAGCACTTCCAAGTTATCTAAACTCTCCCCATTCTGGGGCCACTTCAACAGTAAAAGTGTTTTAAATAAATCCGAAACATCCTGGGAGAGGTAGTACTCACTTTAGGTAGTAAAAGCAGGTGCGGAACTTGATGAAAGACAACAGATGTTTGAGGCACATTTGGGTTTTTAATTTTTTTAAATAGGCTAATTTAAGTTTCAGTCACTCTAGTTTTATTTGATAACTTTCGTTCTCGCTTACTAATTACTAAATGGGATCTGAAAACTTAAAGAGATGATTACACAAATGTCAAATGACTTTTCAAATAAGTGTTTTGAAGCCTTTGTCTGTTCTTTTCAAGTAATTGTGATGCTATGTTTTATGTGCATTTTTCAACATTTAATCATGTTTTCTTTCTTTTCAGCTTCTTAATTAAATGAATTCAAGAGGGATTCATTTAGAACTGCGTACCATGAAGATAAGCTATTACTGATATTATCTGCCTACCAATGTTCCATGTATTCAAGAGTCTTTTGTTGATTTATCTGGTTTTGCGACAATTTATATAGTGTGCTGATAGAGAAATGAATAAAGTTTTATGCAATGAATGTGTAATTTACAGAAACATACAGTAAACACCTCATTGGGGAATGCTAAGAAGTTATGAATATACCATGATCAAGAATTTAAATAAAGTTCATTATAATGGGCTTCTGTCTCAGGCTTCCTCATTAACTTTAGTACATGAATCTAAAGGGTATTGTCAAGATTTTTGGCAATTTTTTATATCTGAGACCGTCTAATGTTATATGAATTGCCCATAAACCTTTGCATATGCCTACATAGTGCATTATCTGTGGCTCAAGAAATAACAAGAATCATACTTTACTGCACCCCTGTCACTTCTTTTCCTCTCTGCTGGTACTCCTTCAAGTACCAGTTCACTGTCACTAGCATCCCAGGAATGAAATCAGGCTGGAATTTCTTAAATCGTGATATAAAAATGCCTCCAAATGTGAAAACTGAGTAGAATTTTTACAAACTTCAATTCATCTGATAATCTAGCTGTTCTTTCTCCAGAAGATATCAATATGTTAAGGACTCGGAAACATTTTAGGACCAAAAAAAAAAAAGGAAGGTCAAATCGTGTCATACACAAAACCAGAGCAAGACTGCTGGTGTGGAAATGCTGCAAGGTTGTAGAGCAGCATTTGTACTAGAACCTGGGGAAAAGCCTGACAAACTCAAAACCACTGGTTCACTGTGAGAGTCTTGTGAGGGATCTATCAACTAATAGCAAGGAAGACACATCACATTGTGTAGGGAAGTCAAATCAGACTGCCCACAATACCAGATGACTGGCATATGCCAGTGTGGTGAAGCTAGGGCAGAATTTGCAAGAGCTTAATGTCAATGCTAGAAGCTTAAGAAATGGATGAGGGAATTAGAATGTGTGATATCAAACAACAGCACTGTTTTAACAGGAATTCAGGACCTGGTGGGGAAAAAAATAATCAGCAGGACACTGTTGCCAGGCTGCTGACTTGAGAATGACACAGCAGGATATGTGGGTGACAGAGTGGCACTGTATGTAAAAGATTACATAGTGCAACATTATGGATGTCTTACAAGGGAAAAAGGGAAAAAAACCCAAATCACGGTATTGCAGTGGGTCTGCATGGTTGGAAGTCTCTACAGACCTAATTAAAAAAGAAAGAAATCTGGAAAACAATTTAAACTGTGCTAGTGACCCCTGATCAAGATGAAAATAGTGATCAAGAAGTGAGACTAAAGAAACTGCAAGTTTCAGACAGGTAACCTAGCGAGAGATCAAGACCATATCCTAATGAGATTATGTATTTCAGATTGTGATGGAGTGTAAACTATTCCAGTGACATATGACTGCCACAGTGTATCTTAATTAATAACCAGAGCAAAAGCAGCAGCTTGAGTAGGGCATGGGTACTAGCATAAGGGTATTCATGGGACAGCTACTCTGAAACAGCAACTGCGATGGAGTATGGAAATATATATTGCTCACTATAGTAGGGCAACAGTATGGAAATACTGTTGCCCTACTATAGTGAGCAATGTAGAAATAAGCATTTAATAAATGAGCAAAAAAAAAAAAAATCACAAACCTAATAACACCCTGGTCCAAATAGCAAGACACAGCCAGCCTGGGAGTTGTTAAATACTGCATTAGAAGCCCAGGTAAAACACATGCCACAGCTTTAAAATAATTTAAAAGTACTTACATGACTCAATAAGAAAGTTACTTGGAGTTCTGTGTTTTCAATGCTGAAGAATAAAAATTCACAACACATCATGGGACAACTGTAAACATAACAGGTCTAAAAAAACCCCAGTTTTAAGTTGCTACTCAGGGTGGTGGCATGGTAGCACAAAATTCTTTAAATATATCAAAAACAGGGAACAAGGTAGGGAGCTAGTAAGAGACATTATGGTGAAAGTTTAAAGAGCATAAACCGATAAAGGCCGTGACAGAGAAACTAAATTCTCTGTAGTAGCTAGGCTCGAAGATCTAGAGCAATGTGGTCCAGCACCTTTTGTGTAGTTACAGAATTACAGAATGGTAAGGGTTGTAGGGGACCTCTAGAGATCACCTAGTCCAACTTCCCTGCCGAAGCAGGTCCACCTAGATCAGGTCACACAGGAACGCATCCAGGCAGGTTTTGAAAAACCTTCTTAGGACTCCTAACACAACTGTCAAGTAAAAAGGAGAGTCTAAAGGGATAACTGAGTTACAGACCAACAAACAATTTCCAACTCTGATGGTCAATTCTGCAATACAGAGTAAGTTTACTGAGAGTTGGGGTAAGTAAACAGTCATCTGAGAAAGGTGTAAGTCTTGTGGGAAGGAGAATTTGAGCTCACAAAGCCTGGAGAGGGCTACAAAAGTGTCAGAAAAGCACGTGGATAAAAAAAAAAAAAAAAGGAAAAACCAAAACTTTTGTCAAGGCTTTATTATAGAATCTAATCTGGAATTGGGAGAAATGTTCTTTTCATGACTTGAAAACCAGATAAAAGATATCAAACAAAGGATAGGATTTAATGGTCACTTCCCATGATAGAAAAGTCAGAAATGGGACCTTCCTGAAGACTGGTGCCAGAACAACTTGAAAACATCATGAGTGACCTGTAGAAGAGCCTATGCAGTGCAACCTAAATTATAGATAAGCTTATATGGTGATGTGCTGATGCAGACTAAAGTCCACAAAAACTTCACAAAACTCAATGAATGTGTAAGAAGTTGGCAGGTGAGCATCATTGTATCTAGAGAAAAATAATGCATGCCTTATTCAGCTAAAACTCAGGAAAGACAGGAAAGTTATCACTGAAGAGATTTTAATAGAATTGTCAATGTGCACTGTCAGCCGAAGAAAAGATGTTTGGTGTTAGCAGTAAAGGTGTGGGTAAAAAAATGTAAGACAGCACTTTACAACTACACAAAATCTCTGTGCATTCATGTTAAGTGTTGCATGTAGTTCTCAGCTAAACATATCAAAGACATGGGGCAGTTCAAGGTACAGAGAAGGCCCTGAGAATCGGTCAGGGAGATAAAGTCCTTCTTTACAAAGAGACATGAAGAATACTGGAACTTTTCACAACTTCATAAATGCATTAGATAAACTGAATTAAAAACATTCAACAATTCCTACAGTCCTAGAACCAATGTGCACTGATTTTAAAAAAAGTACAAGGGATCACATCCGTACTAATTTTACAGGTTCTCTGCCACAGGAGGTTGTGGAGCTACATAATATCAGCAGGTTCAGAAAACAGAAAATTCATGGTCACAGTTCCACCAGAAACTAAAGGAAAGGCAAGCATGCATTGTTTGTAATTCTGGATGCTGCAGAGAGGGAAATGGACCACTACTTGGCACATATTGTCTCTTCTCACACCCAGGTTTAGATATATTTCTCTAGATCTTAGCAAGCATTTTCTTCCATCCTCTTGTACCAGCAGCTGCTTCTTTGTGTTCTTTTTCTGTATCAGAGGCCTTAAAGTTTTTACACTGATCAAGCTGACATTTAGGGAAACCTCATCCCACGTTTGTTTTGTTGGACTTTGTTAATTACTTTAACTAGATGCTGATGTAATTAGTATTACAAAACATGTTATTAAAGGGACCATTTAGATGAAAACTAAGTGATGTATGAATAAAGGTGGAGATAAGCAAGCAATATCTCTTAAAAGTACCCAGATTCTAAATAAGCAGTAGTGTGGTACTAAAAATCTTGGCAGCATTTTTCACTGGTTGATATTTTCAGCAGCAGACACCCACAAACTTGTAAAAAAGGAAATCCATACTTGAGGATCAAAGGATAAAGATTTATAGCAGCAAAACCTTGCAACTGAAGCTGTAAAGAAAGTGGAAAAAAAGAAAATCACCATTCTCTTTCCAATCAAATTTAACTTCAGATACTTTTCAAACCAGCCAGATAAAACTCTCTCCACGGTTGTGATAGTGACATAAACAAGGTTCAGTGTCCTGTTAAGTATCTAGGACAGATCTCTATGTTGATGGAGCTGTCTGATCAGGCAGAGTCATACACAAACTCAGAACCTCACCCTTATGTCTTTAAACCACATTAGAAGCTCTGGTGGTTATTCTTGTAATTCTTTGGAATATATGAACAACTCAGGGTGATTTTACTCTTTATGTTTGGTAGTACTGAATAACTACATTCAAGAGAAAAATAGCCTCTAGTTTTTTTTACCATACTTTCAAGGGAGGTTTGTACTGTGTATTAACACAAATCAGTACATTTCATTTGAGATTAGTAATATCCATAACACTAGGCTGCATATTGGTCCCTCTAAAACTACTTCAATTAGGTAATATTTCTCTGGTTTGTATTTAGCTTTTCTGTCTTGCATTTTAAAAATGCTTCATAAGTATAAACAGTAATGTAGAAGCCTCAGAAGTTCCCAAGTTGAAATGTTTTGTTTTATCTTCTGATAGCTACATTTTTGCTTTAGGAGTCTTACTCTAGAGAGAGAAAAAAAAAGAAAGCCTCAAGGTAAGTCATTACTGAGGAGTGCTTCAGGCAAAAAACAGTAGAAAATATGAGTTTATCTAGGCTGTAGCACACAAACTTCCATAAGTATCAGTTTTTCTGGTGATAGCACTTGGTGCAAGAGTTTCATTCTCTGGGTTTAAGGACAGAGAACAGGAAGCTTAACATTACGTATAAAGAAAAGCTGTTAGAGTCTTATTCAGTTTTAGTTTATTTTATAACAGTATGTATTTTTTCTAGCAATGGAGTCATCTTGCAGAGTGAAGGTAAACAAAACTGCTTTTCAGTGGTCAAAGCAAGTGGAGGTTGTTAGTATCAGAGTTTTTGCCCTCAAGAGAGCTATCTGATCATAAGTAATAAATCACCTCTATACAGAGATTGGATTTGGCCATCTGTCTGTGTCAATAGGAAGTCCTCCCTAGTCAAGGTATTTGGAGCTAGGAATAATTGTACCTGGTGCAGAACAACCTTTAGCCCTTTCCTTTCTACAATTACTCTCCTCAGCCATGTTTAACAAATTCTTTCCCCCACCTCCCTCTTGAATAGGGTCATGGGTAGGTTGATGTCCCTACTACTATGGCACTTAAAATGCTCAACAGTTAGTTACTGCTCAGATGACCTGTTTTTCCCAGATTCTCTTCTTGCGTTTCTGACTTGACACTTCTAAGCCAGAGCCACACAGCTCAGCTGGATTGTACTGTGACTTTTCTCAGAGAATTTCATTAACTTCACAGGTGTCCAGTCCCAGGCCAAAGCTCCCTGCCCTCATATATAGCATTTTCTATGTCTGCCTGACACAAGCAGACTCTGACTTTTGTCAGCTTTCCTTCTGGTTGACTCTTAAGATGATTTCTCAGAAGACAGCTTGGCTGAACTGATGCTATTGCCCATTAATGAAGAGTGGCATATTCCTCTTCACAGCTTAGATATGTAACGTGTTACAGTCAATATGGCTTTATGAAAGTCAAGTTCTGCTTGACCAACCTGATCTACTTCTACAACAAGTCACACACTTAGTGGATGAGCGAAAAGCTGTCACTGTGGTCTTCCTGGACTTTAGTAAGGCCTTTGACACAATCTCCCACAGCATCTTCCTGAAGAAACTGGCTGCCCATGGCTTGGATGGATGTACTCTTCATTGGGTGGAAAACTGGCTGGATGGCCAGGCCCAGAGAGTAGCAGCCAATGCAGCTTAACCCAGTTGGCAGCGAGTCACTAGTGGAGTTCTCCAGAACTCCATATTGGGGCCTGTTCTGTTTAACATCTTTATCAATGATCTGGATGAGGGGATTGAGTGAACCCTCAGTGATGACAGAAAACTGGGCAGTAGTGTAGATCTGCTTGAGGAAAGGAAGGATCTTCAGAGGGACCTGGACTGGCTGGATCGATGAGTGTAGGCCAATGTATGAGGTTCAACAAGGCCAAGTGCCAGATTGTGCACTTGGGCCACAACAACCCCGTGCAACACTACAGGCTTGGGACAGAGTGGCTGGAAAGCTGTCCTTTGGAAAAAGACCTGGGAATGTTAATTGACTGACAGCTGAATATGATCCAGCAGTGTGCCCAGGTGGCCAAGAAGGACAATGGCATCCTGGCTTGTATAAGGAATAGTAGGACCAGCAGGACCAAGACTGTGACTGTCTCCTTGTACTTGGTGCTGGTGAGGCCACACCTAGAATTCTGTGTTCAGTTCTGAGCCCCTCACTACAAGAAACACATTGAAATGCTAGAGCGTGTCCAGAGGCAGGCAATGAAGCTGGTGAAGGATATAGAGAACAAGTCTTACGAGAAGCAACTGAAGGAACTGGGGATTTTTAGCCTAGAGCTGAAGAGACTGAGAGGAGATATGATCACTCTTTAGAGCTACCTGAAAAGGGGTTGTAGGAAACTGAGAGAGTGTTGATTTCTTCTGTCCAGTAATGAATGACAGGACAAGAGAAACAGGCTGAAGTTGCACCAGAGGAGGTTTAGACTAAACATTAGGAAGAACTTTTTCAGGGACAGGGTTGTTAAGCACTGGAAGGGGCTGCCCAGGGCGGTGATGGAGTCACTATGCCTACAGATATTTCAGACACATAGATGAGGCACAGAGTGATATGATTTGGTTTAGTTTAGTTTAGTGATGGACTCGGCAGTGTGAGGTGACTGGTTGGATTCAATGATCTTAAAGTTATTTTTCAACCATAATGATTCTATGATTCTATATTATAAAATCCGTAAGGGGAAACAAAGCTGGAAATAAGCCTCTGCTATGTGACGTCACATCAGCCCAGAGAGGCCTTCTTGCACTTAGCAGACCATTTGTTTCTGGAAGACAGGCTGAAAGCAGAACACAACAGAGAACTTTGCAAAAGTAAGTAAAATTTGTAAACAGTATTTTTCATGCAATCACTGCAGTTACTTGCACTTAAGATCTTCAACATCTCATGTGACACTTTCATACAGAGAGCATGCAGAAAGAGCAGCATAAGCATTTCTCTAGAACTTCTCATTCAGTAAGAGAAAGATATAGTCACAGTTCATTGGCTTTGTAATGATTCCTCTGTCCTTAAGCCATTGTGGGTTGATGTCAAACTTAAACTCACAGCTCACTTATTTAGGAATTTATATAAGTCCTGGGAATTTTAATGAGCATTTAAAATGCAGCAAGTTAAGAAACTAGCAACAGTAATCATACAACTTCATCCTACATCCCTTTTGGTAATCACAATTGCCAAAAGCCTTAGCCCAGCAATGCCCAGTTCTCAAGTAAGAGCTGGGGAGTTTCCTCAAAGCAAAACAAGATTTCCTGCTGGGCATATAGCTCCTTCCCCAGATCATTTCCACAAAAAAAGGATGTAAGCCACAGGCACATACATCAAAAGCAAATTGTAAGACTACATTTTGGTTCACAGGATAATACGAGCCAAAACATTCATGTCAGTGCATTACAAATGAATCCACTACAATTTATTATTAAGGCAGATAGATGATATTAAATAATCTAGCCACTACAGCTTTTGATACAGAATTTTTCATGTTTTAAACTGTTGAAAGGTAAAGCAATTCTTAAGGGGTCGACAAAGTTAGTCTTAAGTGTCTACATATTTAGCTATCCAAATGTCATATGGTGCAAAGACCTCTGTACCCACAGAAACTCTTGTTAGGAGAAATCTGAAATCTCTCTGGTTTCTCTGGAATGCTCTGACAGACAAATCACTGTTACTCACATCCTAGTGTTCATATCTACACAAAAACTCCAGAGATGCTACAGCTCATGCTCTTCAGGGACATTGTCATCATCAAGAGTTCAACCAGCTGTTACAACCCAGGAACTACTGAGACATTATTTAACATTCAGATTTATTTTTCTTGTAACTCTCTCACCATAAATTGCTTCCACAAGCATCTCCAAATAAACTAAACCTTTTCCCCTATGTATTCAGGGACATTTAATTCCTCTGGGGTCTTATTATGAAACTAAGTTGCATGAAAAACTGGAAAAAAAACCATTTTGATCACCAAGAATTTTTCAACAGCAGCACATAGTATAAGAAGGGCATAATAGTAATCATTGGAAAATAAGCCAAGCTGTCCAGTATCCCGTATTAAACCTGTCTTCTCCTTAAAACCTTAATTTCTTGGTCTTTCTTTCAGCTTCCTCTCTTGCCAAGTCTAAGCATATTTTAAAACCCTCAAAATTTACCATTCTTTCAAGAGGCTTACTACTGCTATTAGTGCACAAGTATCCCTTTTCCTTCTGAAGTGGCTTAGTACTTTCAAGTGTCATTCACACTGAGGGATACCTGAAGAAGTGCATTAAGAGACTTTGTTTTTGATTGGTTGTGCTTTCTTGGTTACTCTTCCTTCAAACACTTCTTCTGTCTGATTCATTTCAGGAAAACATTAACATTTAATGTCATTTCAGGCTTAAGTAGATATTTATCATCCTTTTGATGGAGCGAATTTCCTTTTTTTAGGTTGCAATTTTTATGACACTAAAATAAATCAGGACCAAAGGGTGCTCTAGTGTGTCATACATTAATAAAGATAAAAAACTGGGCAAGATAATAGAGATAAATGAACATATATAATAGAATGCCTTGACACAGACTAGCTTTCAGCACAATTTACAGATGAAATGAAGCAAGCAGCAGTGCTCCCAGGACTGTCAGAGGTCTAAAAGCAAGAATACTGCACAAGATGTAGATTTATAGTATTATTATGTTAGTGAGCTTATACATAAACAACAGCTACAAAATATACTCTTGATATGTACCAGGTTCTCATTATCACATGCTAGCTGCAGTTTACTAACAAACATATTCATGCAAGCTTTCCTGGTGACCGCACTTGCCATACTTCCCAAATCAATGTTTGCATTGCAAAGAAATAATGGAATTAGGCCTCTTTCTCCCAGTAAATACTATTTGTGCTGGGACATATTATGTGCTGATAATCCTTTTTTTAAACTTACATGTTAGCTGTAGTCAAAAGTATATGGTATTCAGGTGAGTAACTAAGAAGTCTACTCCTAAGCTACATAAGAAAAAGCAGAAAGCCGTGTTTGTTGTAAGGAACTGCTGGCTTTCAGTCCTTAGGGCTACAGCCTACACAAGGGCTCAGCTGCTGTATTTTAAAAGTCAGAATGCAAAATAAAGCTTTTTTTGCATAATAATGATTACAGGAAATGGCTGGGAAGAGATCATTCAAGCCCATACTCTGTAAAGAGAGGGTGCTGCAGGTGACTTGAGCTTAAAAAAACAACTGTCTTTGTGTTACTACTTCCGTCAAGGGAAGTTTTCTCTGATTCCAAATACTCATAAAAGAGCATCGAGTGGTCCCTAGTAGAGAAGATAACCACATTTCT
The DNA here is from genome assembly GCF_028858725.1 of Colius striatus. Classification (NCBI taxonomy): domain Eukaryota; kingdom Metazoa; phylum Chordata; class Aves; order Coliiformes; family Coliidae; genus Colius; species Colius striatus. Next base: position 68,209,134 of record NC_084761.1, on the reverse strand, counting down.
AGTACAATTACTTCAGCTTACCAAAGCAGAAATTTTAGTTGCCTTTCTAAATTGCTGCCAGCGTATTGTTTGCTAGATATACTGCCATCACCTCTCAGCTGAATTCAATACAAATATTGCAAGTTAGGTATTTTATCACATAGGCTATAACAGCTGATACAGGATGCTGAATCAAGCCTCATACACAAACTAGCTAAGGCAAATAGAACAGGTAGTCTTTGACTGCAATTATATCAAAACCCAATAATAAGCATGCTTCATTCTTTTTACAGGAAGTATCTTTCATCAGGTAAAAATAGCATGTCGGTTGCCGTGGCCTTTCATTTCAGCACCAAATACTGCATCTACTGTAGAGCTAGATATCTGAAATTATACAAAGAGGTACAGATGTTCTAAGCCATGATCCTGTAAAAGTGCATATACAAGAACATGTAAGTACAGCAATTATGAGTTTAAGAAAAGCAGATGCGTACTTAGGGCCATTAAGAAAGGTATTTAGATGTATGTACATAGGGCACAAATCAGAAAACACTAATCACTTATCAGTTTCTGAGTAACTGGGAATTGGACAGCAATTTGTTAGCTTCTACACAGAGACAAACCTTCTTAAAATCTTGAAATCAAAGGTGATGTTCACACATACATTATAACTGTGTTCTGATTGGTTGTGTTTTTTTCAAAAGCAATAGTAAATGTTCAGGATAAACTTCTCCAACTCATATACATAATTTGTGCATAACTATAAACTATAGTCTTCTCTTGTTAAATTTCATATAATCCAAAGCATTGGAAATGGATGTTTCAATGTCTTTTTCCAAGTACAGTTACTCATTAAAGAAAAGTAATTATCTCTTGATGTTATTAATTTTTTTCTTGAATTACTATACCTTTCTTAGTAGATAGTCAGCTTTTCTTGATCCCATCTAACATAACAGGATTCAGCAAGAATTATTCAGAAAATATTACTTAGATCCTATAATGTCTCATCCCTTCAGCAGCTCAATGCTCTGCATTATTTTAAAAAATTAATTATATTTATTCTATTTAGCCACAAGAAAACGTTAATTTAAAAGCAAATCTGATTATTGTTCACAAAAGAAAAGATAATACTACACAATTAGTCATGTCCTTAGAGTAAATATTTTAGGACTAGAGGATATAGGAGTAATTTGGCTTGTGAATATGACATGTAGCCTTCTCTATAATCAGGGTTACAGCTTTATGAGATACATAACCATGAATAATCCTGGTTTAGAAAAGGAACAATTACATTTTCTATTAATCTGTTCTTATGCTAAGTAGCTGTCTTCCTACCTCGGAATAATTGATTAGTTAACAATTTGCTCAGCTAGGGAGACTGCTGGGATGAGTTTTTCTTCACTTGTGCTTCCAGGAGGCACAAATTTGCACCAATTATCAGTATCATCTTCAAAGTCCTAATAAAAAATTACATGGCAAGAACAAGGGTGCATAGTATTTCTGATAAGGAAATTAAGGCTGAAAATCTTTTACTAAAAAGCCACTTTGTATTTACAAGTTATATTTCCTATACCTAGTGTTTCAGTTCCTATACCTAGTGTTTCAGTTATTACTTTCAACACAGTAAGCCAGGACTGTAAAAACAAAAAGAGAACAGGCAACATGCAACAGAGAAACATGGAACATTTCCAGTTATAAATGAAAGTTATGAGTTTCCATTCTTTCCCATTATTTCCAAGCAGATATGAGCTCAAGAAGATGGTAAAGGTAACAGGAACGTGGATAGATCAAATCAATTCAGGAAAAAGAAAATAAAAAACAATCAGTGCATCTACACAGTTTTTGCCTCCATCTGCATGTAGTTGTAATGGATATTGCGATGGAAGGTGCAGATTGTTTGCTCAATTTACTAAATATCCCTACAATTATGTTGAAGCTGAGCACAGACAAAAAGGCAGCTTTGCTCCCAGTCAGACACAGCCTCAGGACCAAAAAGACGTGGCAAGCTGCCCAAGGGTGCTGCACCTCTTCTACTGGCATGGGTTTCTTAGAGCACGGAGTCAGGAAGCAGGCTGAGGAGAGACTAATCTGTGGGGTATTTATGGCATAGACAGGTTTAAGGCACTCTTAAGCAGTAGAAGAGAGCAGACTATCTGTCCAAGGAGCACACGGGAGACCATGTACTTTATTGGGACCTAAGACAAAGAAAATCACCCATTGTACAAGGATATAGTGGGCAAGATAACTCAAGGTTAGATAACTCATATTTTGTTCCATTTTACCTAACAGCCATTCAATTTTATTCAGAATACTGTAATGAAACTCAGCCTTCAAAAACTGCAAGGCCTTTGGCACTTCAACTTTAAGGAGAATATAGAAATAGCTTGATTTCAACTGTCTGATCGACTTGAGAAAATCAGGAATCTAAGAGAAATATAGCACTTGAAATGACTTCACTTGTCACACACAGCAATTCTCATGAAGGAAACTCTTACTCTCTGTTTCTAGCACAACACGAAAAGCCCTAAATCCACAAGGTATGCAAGAGTGCTTTGATGGAGAACGCCAAATTACAAGTGAGGTTTAACTGCACATTCACATGGGAAAAAAAAAAATTCACAAGGCAACAAGTTAGCACAGTTCCAGCAATGATCTAAACTTTCACAGCCATACCTGGGGCAGCCTCTGCCCTCCAGCACAGAGGACTGCCTCCTAACACAGCTCTTCCCTACACCAGTCACACAGCACTATTGCTCGTGAAATCAATATCCTACACATCCCTGAGGCTTCCTTACTCTCTGCAAAGCTTTAGCTGCCTCCTCCTGCTCTTTTAATCCCAGAAGCTGAGCCCATTTCCTTCAGCCCTGCGTTTATCATGAGGTTAAACCCAACCTTTATGTGGCATGTTTGTAAATCCTATTGGAGCAACATATATAAATATCAATCTCTACTCTAAATTGAAATTGTTACATCTGTGAGTTGTGGCTACCTTTCAGAGCAGCTAAATGAAAATTGGCATTGATTAGTTTAGATTGGAAACACCTTCTCTAAACTGTGCATATTAACATAATGTAGTTGGTAAAATTAGGAAAATTAAAGATATATATTATTGTATGGTACTTTTTTATTTTTAAGATTCTGTTTAGTTCAAATTGGGAAATGGTTCAGGAATTCAAAACACAGAAACTATCAATGTGACTGTAACAATGAAAGATATCACTGGTGCTACCTTTTCCTTTTCCTTTCTTTTTTTTATTGACATCATTGCACTTACTAATATATCTGAGCTATTGCCAGAGCATCCTGCAAAGGGTATGTTCGTTAAATTTTAAAGCTTCCAGGTGTAGTGAGTGACTGCCTGCAAAATGAAAGCTCTGTTTTAGTGAGATTCAAAGCTGAACACAAGCTCAAAGGAAAATTGCTTTTCTTGTCAAATCCTTCTTAAAACTTTGAGCAGATTTCCACTTAATCATCATCGAATTCACTTTCCTCTTGAACTGGAAATGCTTATTTGTAGCCAAGGCAAGACTATTTCGGATTTATTACTGAAGCTGGGCACCAGTTCCAAGTTGGTTGTCAATAACTGGATACCTTACCTGAGACAGTCTCGGAAGTGCCATGTTTATATGATTTGGAAAAAAGAAAAGTAATATGCAGGACTCTAGATACAAATAAACCCAAAGCTTCTATTTTTTATGCTCTGGCTATGAATATATGGTTTATAAACGTTTTTCACAGACTTGTTGGGAAAATATGATGCCAAATACTTTATCATTCATGTATTGGGTATTTTCCTACTTTGATCTAATTCCCTTTGATCTAACAACTACTGTTTGATTAAGATTCATAATCTTTGATAATGAAAAGGAAAGAAAATAACAAAAGAGATAATTAACGGTCATACTGTTGCACACAGGTCACCTTCTGACAAAGCCTGCAGATTTTTCAATGCGAATCCACTTGATGTGCTTGGTGCCAGACATTACTGCTCTTGTCCAGTGTCACTGGGGTACAGTACATCAAAGTAACTGTTCATGAAGTATGTTGTACTGGTGCTAGCTGCCAGGGTGAGAGATGTAGTTGCACTATTGAAGAGCACTGCTGCTGAATCCATTTCCTCTTTCCTTTATAATAACAGAGAAAAGCATTGGAACAGGCTGACCAGGGAAGGGGTTGCATCACCATCCCTGAAGGTATTTAAAATATGTGTATATGTAGCACTTAGGGGCATGGTTTAGTGGTGGATTTTGCTGTGTTAGACTCAATCATCTTAAAAGTCTTTTCCAACCTAAATGGTTCTATGATTCCATAAGAAGAAATGTTAACAATGTAAGGAATGATACTGTCCTCACAATTCTGAATGTTAAGTTCCTGCATGCTTTTTCTAACAGCAAATGACTGCAAAATTTGTGGGAATAAAAATAAACAATAATAAAAATTCAAATAAATAATATAATATAAGTAATATATTATAAGTAATATAATGAAACATCATTGATCATTGATTTTGTGGTTGGGTTTATTTTTTTTGTCTCTCCTCCTCGTGTCTTCCATGTTTTGTTTCACATTTATTATTACCTGTTACTATTACAGTCTCATCCAGCCAGGACTGGTGACATGCAGTGGATGCAGCTACTGGGGAAACTGTTGCAATGTTCCTTCCTTCTCCTCAGAGTACCACAGAAATCAGCACATGAAGTGTGTGAGCCTATTTTGAAATATTTGAAACCATTTCCGACTTGATGTCAGCAATAAAGTTCCAGTGTTTTGGAATCTGCTGCCCTGATTTCTCTGAAACATCATGAATATGATGAGTCTCACCTGTGTTGTGCTGTATATCTTACCCTTCCACTTTTCTAGACATTTAAAAGTAACAAATCAGTTAGACTACAAATCCCTTTCTGAGAGGAGGAAGGCTAATGTAATGAATTATTTTGAATTTCTGAAAGTAAACATGAACTTTGCAGATGTTGATTTTCTAAAGGACATAAATATTCCCACTGATTTTACTGCATCTGCATTGCTTTGTGTGCATCCTGTAGCATCATTACATTGTCTTGTTAAAGAACTGCTGTATCTTGAAGGTCTTTGCTCTTATTTCACAGGCAGAATAATTCCCACATTCATCACTTGTAAAGAGTCTTCAACACAGGAGAACATTGAGCCTTATTTTATCTATACTTTCATCTTTTTTTGGAGGTTTGTCAATCACTGACATTATCAGAATTGTTTCCTGTTACTACTTTTTCCAATGCCTCAAGAGAATAAATCAGTTCTAATATTTCCACTGATCCATGGGAGACCTTTAAAGCAATGGGGGATAATATATGAATGTACTTGAAGAGTGAAGATAAGTTTTTCTGATGATGATGTAGTGGGAGATTTTGCTCATGACTATCTCTGCCTATTAATTTGCATTCTTTCTCTTCTGCAAAGAAAAAAGAACTGTGATTCACAACTACATTTATTTCTTTCTCATCAAATTCCTTGGGATTTACCCATCATAATAAAAGATTTAATTGCATTGTCAGTATTCATTAAATTGCATTTTGACTTAAAATTAATTTTCTGTCATGAATGGAAAACTTAAAAAAATTATAGCTCATCTAGGAAAAGCATTTTAGTTCCTTTAACCATAAGAACTGATGTTTTACATGCTGAAAAGAGGCAACAAATTTGACTTTGTAAAAAAGCACAAAAATGAATGTAAACAATCACATAAGCAATGATGACCTCATTAATGTTTACAAATATGTAAAGGGCGAGTGTCAGGAGAATGGAGCCAGGCTCTTCTCAATGATGATGACCAATAATAGAACAAGAGGCAATGGGTATAAGCTGGAACATAAGATGTTCCAAAGGAACACAAGGAAAATCTTCTTCACTGTGAGGGTGATGGAGCACTGGAAAAGACTTCCCAGATGAGTTGTGGAGTCTTCTTCTCTGAGGACATTCAAAGCTCACCTGAAGGAGTTCCTATGTGACCTGCTCTAGGTGGTCCTGCTCTGGCGGTGGTTGGACTAGATGATCTTTTGAGGTCCCTTCCAACCCTTAAGATTCTGTCATTCTGTGAAAGTAAAGTAAATATTAGATAGATGAGAGATGGAAAAAGTGCTTGAGAGGTGAGGAAGTAGCTGAGAAAATGAAATAACCTATTGCTATCAGTAGCTTGGCTATAGAGAAAAACCACCTCCTGTCTCCCTCTATTCTCAACAGCACAGGCTGAGCGTTGCTGCTGGAATGGAACAAGCAAGACTAGAAAACTCAGCAAGAGACAGGAAATATCTGTAGTGAGACATAGTGAGCAATCAGTTCTTCACATATTCTCCTGACCACATTTAATATGGTAGAGATACATATTTTTTACAGAGTTAGCAGCAGTGAATACATAGTAAGTATCACTCAACACAAACTCTTTTTCAATTCAGTCTCTGTGAAATCTGGTGCAGGAAGAAGATGGCTGATCTCAGGTGGTCTCAGAGAGGATGTCAAGTGCAAGAATCCAGCTTATGGGACTGACATTCAAAAATTTCAGGCAAAGAAATTAATTTATGATATTATCTATTGAACCAAATTTCTCAGCAAATTATGTCCTCCAAAGCCTAACTTATCATTCGGTTATACATACTCTTTTAAGTGTAGGCTCATTATAAATTCTTCCTTAGGTATTTAACATCTGTGGACGCCTGCTGTACTTTAAATTCTGATGTTTAATTATTTTTTTTTAATTTAATCCAGCTGTCAGAAGAGCCTGAGTTTAGACACTTCACTTACAGTTTTTTAACTAAGTCTTCAGATATCCTTTCTTCTGATTTACAGCGACTGACAGGTGAGTAAAGCTCTATGTGTCCAATCACTGAGAAGTTATTTCCCCATCTGTGTTCTCTGATTGACAGGAAAGGTGAGAAATGAAAGTTCAAACAGATTGAAGCAAATGAGATCATTTTAAATTTACCACTGTGCAGAGAAAGCAATACTTCACATTACCAAACAGAAAAAGTAGTGCCCCAACTGTTAAAAATCTGACACTGTCAGAATCATTATCCAATAATGGATTTGATTTTCTTTTTAATAGTAAGAACTAAGATATGATTATGATGTGTCCTTGATTGTTGTTTTTTTTTTCCTGTCTTTGGAGATTTAAAAGGGCTTTAATGCCGTGCAAAAATCAGAAAACCAAAGGGGAGTGGAAGGAAGGGATGGGGAAAGGAAAGAACGGAGAAGGAAGGGATGGGATGGAAGAGATGGGAATGAGATGGGAAGGTACTGTTGATATACTTATAAAAATAATTCCAGATGGAAATCACTAATATATAGAAAAGGTAACAACACGATAATATGATCAGAAGAAGTTTTAGTTGCTTCTATAACTTATCTGAGGGGTACTTTAACAGGAATCTTTGTTTAAATCCAGGGGACACATTAGACAGGGACACAGAAATGAGACTGCTGTAGCTGAACAGTCTCTCATCATTGAAGGTATTCAGGAGTTTCACTGCACAAATTTTTCTAGTCCCTAGCAGTGTTCCTGGGTTGAGAAATAACTGTATGGGCATTATGTGAGTCAATTCGCTCCAGTTAGGCAACCCATTACACAAGCACTTGCATCATGTATATGATAAATGGAGAAAGATGCACACTACGATGCAAATTTAGGCACCTTTGGAAAGAGTACAGAGAACTCAAAGTTCTTGACTATGTCTCTCATGGGACACTAACTGAACAATATCCCTTCATGCTCATTAGGCTGAAATTCTACTTCAGTCTAATCTTATTATGCTTTCTATGCCTTTTGCTGTTGAGTTGAGCTAGCAGACAACTTTTTTAGTACACAGTCTCTGAAAACCTCCTTCACACTGTGCTGTGCTTACAGTGATGCAGCAAAGGAAAGCAATCCCTCTTCACTTTCAACAACACTTGGCATAACATCAGAAATCCATAGGCAGTTTGTCTGGGGAGCTTGTAATGTTTAATGTTCTGTTCCAGGCATGATTTCATTCCATGTTTTTAACCCTGAGAATAATTCTTGTCTGCAAATTCCCCCAGGATCTTGGGCTCAGCTGAAAATGCTAAAGTATTTGAAATGCTTTTGCTAGCAGACTAAGAGAAAACTTTTAAACTTTAAAAATTTACAGATTTTTATTTCGATCTCCATTTTTTTTTCCTATTGTAAGTGATTTAACTCTTTGAGATAAATGCGATAGGAATCACGCAAATTTTCATCTCAGCTATTTTAGTTTCCATGCGCACTGTATCCAGTGCTAGATTTAATCAGGTTTCAGGTACACAACTGCCTTACAATAGGTACTGTCTTTGAAAGTGCTGTGGGATCTAACTTTGAAATACTTCTCCAAGACAGCAATTTTAATATTTTTCTCAAATATCAGCTACTGGGTCATACTTTCTCTTCTTTGAATGGCAGTTTTTATATCTGCAGTACTACTGGAGATTATTATCTAGCTTATTTCCCCCATTACCAAGTCTGTACTTTGTAATTTCAGGACAGTGCATACTCTTTCCCATAACAAGTTTGGAAATAGCCTGATGTCTCATCGTTAAGTGATTAAGATATTTCTTTCCTGTTTAAAAATGTTCAAAATTGAAAGATGCAGAGATTTGTATGAAATTTTCCTTTAGTAAGTCAAAGATTTCTTAGTGCTAGCATGTGAAACATAAGCTCTATCCTCTGTGGGCAGAATGCCTCTGGCAGCTAAAACTGAAGGAATGGACTTCGTTACCCTACATCTCCAAAACAGCAATAGTTGCAAAAGTCACAATATTGCCTTAAGGTTATTTCTTATCTTACCAATTGCCTTCAGGGGACAGCTGATCTGGGAAGCTGAGCTTTCTGTCATAGGAAAAGAACAGAAAGTGGGGGAAAAAATGTCTTTAAAGTTAATAACATATCAGTTTCTGTATAGGATGGCATTAGGAAGAACCAATGTAGTTGAGAGTGGACAGAAGGTAGGTAGAGACCCTCACATTAATGCCTATGGGCAAGATAGAAATGTTCCTGAATATTCTCTATGTTAGCTTTGAGAGGAATGAAAAATCAAATGATGAGTCAGACTGGACAAAAGCAGAGGGTAATTTACCTTCTGAAAAAAAAAACAGTGGAGAGGGAAAGGTGCAGAGAAAGCTGTTCTGCTAAAAATGTTGTCACTTCTCTTCAAGATAGTGTGCACTAATTATTGTGCCAGTATGTCACTCAAGCAGGTAAAAGTAGCTAATTCTTCTTTGACTGAGCTAAGTTTGCAATATCGTTATAACACTCTACAGTTCATTGCGTATCCTCATCATCATATCCTATAGGCTGCTTTGGGTGTACTTTGATCAGATATCAAAAAAATTCTGCCTAGTGCTTGTTTCTTCTTTCCTTTTGTGATATGCTTCAGCTAAGATTATGTCTTCTGAGATACTGTTCCAGCTCCCAAAGTGTTTAAGTCCAAGTTCAGAACCTGAGCTTAAAGCATCTTCTCTTGTAGCAGTGAGAACCTTCCACCTTGACAGTCAAGGCATCCTGGTCTTAATGAGGTGGAGGGCTGACAGTAGCCAAGGAGAAACAACCTTTCATAAAGGCTGTATCCAGCCTTTGCAAAAGTTTGTGACTTCCACTCTATCATGAAGTAGCCACGGGGATTAGTGCCTCTCGCTGGAGCAACATCCTACATCTAGGCAGAAAAACATTCCTGTCTTCCTGCTTCCCTTGGGCTCAGACCTCTGTGGGTACAGAAGTGCAGGTTTGGGGTGAGCCCAGCCTCAGATCCTGAATGTAACTGAGACACTGCAGATCCTCAGGACTTTGCAAGTAGGAGAGGTGCTGCTCTGAAGCCAGTCTGTTCCACCTGGAGTTATGTCAGGGATCAAGGTTAGTATTGCTCCTGTAAGCACAGCAGAAAGAAGTTCCTTCTCCAGGATGAATTTAAGGGCAGAAAAAGGAAGATATCATCAGAAATACCACTTTCTTCTATATATTACCAATCTTTCCCATTTCATTTTATAGTAAGCCCCATATTTCTAACCCTGCTTTTATCTACATTTTATTTTTAGAAAGTAATCTTAATGATCAGTATAGCATCCAGGCACTACTGAGAACACTTTTTGTGATAAAATCTGTAACAAACATACAGCCACATGTAGCACTATGATTCATTTTATGTTTATCCAGATCACGGCACTACTTATAGTGACTGCCAATATGCAATTTACATTTAAACCGAGAAAGTTAACATGCTCTGATGTATTTCAAGTAATGTCTAGCTTCCTTTCTTATCATGCTACAAAAAATCAGTATTTCTGTCATATGGCTGTTTCTACCTATAGTTACAGCCTCTATGAGTAAACACAGGTCCTAATCTTAAAAAAAAATAAAATAATTACTTGTTTGAAGCAGAACATCAGTGAAGACAATGAGTGTCACGGGGAGTCACTGGTTATGATAATTGGTAGTTATGCTGGAAAAGGAAAATGTGATAGTACAATGAATTATATAATCTATACTATGCTGATGGTTCAGGATATTTATGCTCCTTTTAATATTGTATTCTACAAATGTCTTGGAACTGAGAAAAAAAAGTCAGAATGTTTCCCAAAAGAGAAGAATGTGATTAGTAAAAGCATGATCTTTCTGACAAGTAACAAGCAACAGTACCAATGGTTCTATCTGCATACATAAAATACAACAACATCTTATGAAGAGTACAGTGCCCAAATTCTGTTATAAATTTTAACAATAGAGAAATATGCTAAATTACTGTGAAAAATAGTTATTTCTATTTACTTGTGCACATCAGCGTTCTGAATTTTGAGAGATGATGATTGTGGCAATACCTGAGTGTCAATACAGCCAACTAGGAACTTTGGTTAAGTCATCTATTTTTGGTGGTGAATATTGAAAGTGAGTAGTCCACTGCACCTGTCATGACAATACAAACAGATTACATATATTGCAAGCACTGGGGTGGGCAATTGTGCTATGGATCCAATCTTATTGTCAGTTTGGGAAGGAAGTTTGCTGCGTACAAACTGCTACATATTTAATCACTTAAGGAATCCCTTTGGATCAATTAAGGGTTTTTTGTTTACATTTCTGTTGGCTAAAGGTTTTTCCTACTTTGGCATTACTTACCACCGTTACACAACTGATATAGGATTTATTACTCATGTATTTTTCAGCAGTCACAAATCTAACGTTCAGAGAGCTGTTTCTTAACTAAATTGTATGACCAATTTTTTTAAGCTGCTATATAGTATTGACTATTAGATCCAAACTCACACTATTTCTCCCTACAGAGTTTAAGATGTCTGATATTTTGAGTGGAATATATATTCTTTATTAACTTTGTTCGCTCTTATTTTTAGTTTAGAAATTATATATGTAGGCTATGAAAGGATATATTTCTATTTAATACATCTAAGGTAAATAGGGGGCAGGAGGATGACGGTAAAATGCCATAGAAGGACATTTGTTACAAACGAAATCACCTCCACTGAATTTACACCAATGATCTGCAATTTTCTCTCTGAATAATTTTAAACAAAGAAAAATACCACAATTTTCATTTTCTTGCTGTTACAGAAACTTCACAAAATTGTAAAAATGGACAGTGACATTTTTTAATCTTCTACCAATTTGGGGAAATGAATTGAATTCATATGGCTCAGCTGACACAGGTTATGCCAGAAATCAGATGTTTTGTAGCTAATATAGTTAAAACAACTATTCACTCCTAACAAGTACCTTCAAAACAGAGTCTTCAAAACAGGGAGCTTCTGGAAGAAAAGGAGGCAGATAACAAATGGAATGGGACAGACTCAGGTGCTTCCACTTGCATATCTGAAATTGGCAATAAATGCTGAACATTGCCACATTAAAGGGCAAGAGATAGACATTTGCCTGTCAGAGTCCCTCCTGAGGACTTAGCTGAAAGCATTTTGACAAGGTCAGGGGTTAGATTTTTGTTTATGAGATACAATTTCAGAAGGCTGAAAGGATAGGTAATTTATTAAAGTGACAGATACAATAGATTTGAGATTGCCATTGATAATACACTTACTGCAATATTCCTAATAAAAATGCTAGCGACGCTTATTCCCGGTATTCTTTGCTACAGAGAGAAAAACACAATTCTTACCAAGAAGATATCACTGTCTTGGTGGAGGAAGAGCCAATCTCTTTCTCCCCGAGTAAGAAAATCGGCAAAAAAGCTAAAAACCTTAAATCCCTCTTTTATACCTAAAACTTCACCAAGTTGCACTGTATTTAACCTAAAAATATTTTGGTAAATGTAGACCAGTTTAATGAATGCTATTGAAATCCTACATTATTACCATTCAATTTGTTGCTGATATTTATTTTTGGCAGAAGATTAGTGTAACCCAGGAGTAAAAATAGCAGTGAGACATTCTCCTAGAACATGACCTCTTTTTCCAAAACAAATGTAATGAGTATGCTAGAAAAACTGAAATGCAAACTATGCTTCTCAAAGTGGATTTTTCTTTGCATATTTTTTGCTTCCTTGTCAGTGACTATATCATTGCTTTTCTCTCTATTGTGTGTACAATGCCAACTGCAGAGAGACAACTGTTACTTATAAATTACAGATTCAAAATGTTTTCTTGCATTATACTATAAACATCAGTGACAATGTCTGGATGAAGTTTGTAAGACTTTGTGTTTAGAATCTAATTTTCAAATGGGAAACACTTTAAATAGTTGTTCAAGGTGCAAATACCTAAATTCTGCTTCTCTTTTGGTACCTAAACATTGTTCATGTACAAATGCATTCAAATTGCTTAACTGAGAAACTTATTCAGAAAAAATCATTCTATAGTCTGTATTGTAATAGTCTTGCTCTTTTTTGGTCGCACTTTACATTATTGTGCCTAACACTTAGAGGATATAGTGGAAATATTCCAATGTGTACAGGGCTTAGAACTTAACCAACCTTTACCACTTTATTTTCACGTATTTTACTTTGTGATAGGTTTAAGCAAATAAAACAAAGTTACATTCAATAATGGATGTCCTAGATGTTATATCAGATAGTCTTACATTTCAAAATCCTCACAGTATATTTATACACCTACACATCAATTTCAAAATTACTGTTGAAGAAATGCAGCATTTTAAAATATGTTGTGATAAAGAACCATAGCAGCTCAGAGCATTTCTGTCTAAGTTGTTTTCCATTAAAGATATTGTTTGATATCATTCATCTTCAACATGTTGTGTTTCCTTTGGACTTCTATTACTATACCTGCTATGCCAGTTTCATTGTAGCCATGACAGTGATTTATCAAGCACATTAAATCTGCAGTATCTCTGGCTAGAAAAGCTAATTTTTCAAATATTAAATCTCTGATGTGTCACATTTAACTTGCCCCAAACTCCTGAAGCAACTCTGTACTGTTTTAAAAAAAAAAAACCTCAGATTTGATTTTGTTAGCAAACTTTTTACGTCAGTGTAAAACAGAGCATTATCAGCTGCTGAAGTGTCATAGAAGCAAAAGAATTACTTATATAGAGAAAGCTAACTTATCCCAAAGAGTCTGTCCTTCTTAAGCTTATCTTATGCCCTGCTCTCTGATATGTCATTGTCTCCTTCAATTTTCTCTCACCATAAAAATCTCTAGCTGTCTCTTAAGATGATTTCTGCCTTTTGTCTCACTGGGCACAATGTACTAGGTTGAGCAGGTTAACTTGTGTTACTTTGTCAAACTAATTCCTCATTCAGAGCCATCTAGTAGATCATCTTGAAGTCCTCCCTCTTTCTGTGATCACTAATGTTGACACATCTAAGACAGCACAGAGAGGAACATAAAAGACTACAAGAAGATGCTAAAGCAAAGATGAAAAGAGCAGAGTACACTTAGCTTTGTCAGATATAAATGAATAGATGTAAGATGACAGATACTCAAAGTACAAGTGTAAGGAGTTAGAAGAATTTTTCAAGTTGGTCAGATGGAAGCAATCAACATTCATGGAATAACTGAATATGATGGATGTTTTTATAATGGTGTATATAATGGCGTCAAGTGTTTTCCGAACACACTAGGAAGAAGTTTCTGTTCTGAAGAGCTTGAATACAAAAGTGTACATTTCCCAGAGAGTGAAAGAAGAATGAGTCACAGGCACTTTTATGCTTGCATCTACTAAACGTTGTTGGCAGCATCTGTACTTCTGAAAATCTCTTCTCTCCCCTAACCCTTCTCTTTACATGTAATAGATTAAGTAATGGTGATGAAAAAACCCACAATCATATAAACAGTGACCAAACTAGGTATAGATATATGTTATTTGTGTGTATAAGAATGCACATTGAGAAAAATAAATAATATTTTCTTTCACATGCTGACAGATAGGTGTAAGAGCTTCTCACTAATTTTGTGTTGTTATTGTCTTCTTATTTCTTAACTTCATATTTTTATAGTCTTCTTGCAGGAGAGGAGCTGATTCCCTCTGAAGCAAAAAATTTAAGGTTAAAACAACCTGACTACCTTTAAAAATTATTACAATATTTTCCAACAGTGGAATACCTAAACTATAAACATTAATATAAAAGTTTGTGATGGATTGATACACACATGAATGAATTTCAGTCTCTAATAATAAAAGATGTATTTACTGTATCTCTGATTCATCTTTAAAGCCTAAAGTTACTTTATCTCTCTAATATGTAATCTAGACAAATCTTCATTTTTATTTTTTTCAATTGCAAAACTCCCTTTATATGCAATATAATAATATAGTCCTAATAGATATTGCCCTTAGATAAGTTATCATCCATTCCTGTTCAGTACAGCTATTGCTTGCCATGTAAGACTGTATGTCAGTGGACTGAACAATCAGTTGAGGAAGATGAATAATGTTCTCAACAATGCCAGAGTTTCAGTCCCTGTCCTGAGGACTTTCCCTTACTGATTCATAATATAAAATATTTCAAACAAAAAAAGCAACCTCTTGAAACAGCCAGAAAACTTCCATGTTAAAAATTCTACACATGGAGGATCAGAAATTCTTTCATTTCCATGGTATACTTTTAACAATGGAGCAATTAATATCCGTTTCATACGATACAACAAGAAATGGAAGATGCAGTCAGATTTTACAGACTGATTTATTTGCTCCTGTATTTTAAACACTGAATTGTTTGTAGTTATCTTGTGTAAACAGTGAGAATATTCTATTACCGGGTTTTTTCACTGTATCAGCTCATCACCTTGGGAATGATGTCTCAGATTTTTTTTTGTTTGTTTTAAATCCATTCTCTGCAGAGTAATACAATTCATTAGATGAATATTCCCAGCATTGGAAGGAGGTGACGAAGAACAAAATACTTCTAACTTTCCTTGAACTCTAAGTAGGGCCCAGGCTAAAAATGAAGATGAGAGATCAGGATAGAGAATCAGTGTATTTAATTTTATAGGCTCAAGTCAAAACATATAGCATGATGTAACATCCCTGATTCACTTGAAGTTTCTACTAATCCTCTGCTTCTTGCTATTATTTTTGCATAAATTTGCATGAACATACATTTTAGAGCACGTAGTTTCAGAGGTGTCCTAGAGACCAGGAGATCTCTACCTTCATGAACCTGCCTCACATTTGGAAATAACGTGTGCTGTTTCAGGAGAGCTAAAGGACGTGGTAATTGGCATGGCCTAATTCCATGGTACTTTGATTTATTTTGAGAAAGTTTGATTTGATGAATGGTATACTCATAGGTTCAGGGCACCAGGGATCAAAGACGGAATAACACTTTTGTCACCTCACTTTCTTGTGCAGTACCAGTTATGTTGGGATAGGCTAATTTATTATTCAACGTAGCTTATGGCTGTTTTTCTAATTCTCCCCATTCTATTAACCTACTAATGTAGAAAAAACTCTGAATTAGTTGATTGTTTTTGTACAAAACCAAACATCAAATGTTATGGGGAGAATATTAAAGAAGTAACACTCTGGCTGTTACAGTTAATTAATAAAATCTTCCTACAAAGGGTGTCTCCTTTGCCAGTATGATTCTGTTACATTTGCAGCCTCTTCCAGAAACGTCACTTTGATTTGGGAAAGGAGCAGTTTAGCTGAACCTTTCTTCTGATGAATAAATCCCAAACCATCTTGAACTCTGGCTCTGCACACGATTTGATTAGGTTAGACTGTCCCACTATCTCCTCAAATACAGCAATCAGACAGTTGCCAGCTAGGAAAAGGTTATGAAGCAAAACCAATGTAAATTTCATAGCACAGAGTAACTGCTAAAATTATTCTTCTTAAGTGGAAGTGGCAGGGGGTTTGATAGAAAGAATGCAGCAGCCACATACACTTTGTTCTCCCAGAAGAAAAGATTCCTTAGGGTTATGTGAGGACTGACATGCGTAGCTTCAAATATGAATGCACTTCCTTATCTCCTGTGTATCAGTGAGAAGAGCTGTCTTTATAAGAATGAACATTAATTATTAATATTTTAAACTTTATTTAGACATAAGTTTTAATCCAATGTGCTTGCAGAAAATAACAAAATTTTGAACAAGGTCAAATACAGATTTGTGGATGAACCTTCATCTATATAGCTAGGGCTATTTTCTCAAAAGTACATAAGGGGCTGCTTATCTCCAGACAGCAATGCTAAATGTATAGTTGTATCACCTCTTTCAGACTAAGTATGAAGGGAATTGGTTTGCAATGATGTCAGCAAAAAGCTGGAAAAGTAGCCATGAAAAACATGGAAAGGACTCAAGTGTTTTTCTTGAATTGAGATAGGTACTATGATTCAGCCTCAAGACACAATCTGAGAATATCTATGAATTTCTGGCATTCTTGGTAGGATAAGTGTTCACCAGCTATTACATTTTATGCATTTCACAGAAAATAATGTCAACTTCTGTGCCGAGCCACAACTTTTCTAGGTTTCTTTCTACCCTGCTTTCTGTTCCCCTATTAGCCAATCTTTGCATCTGTGATAGTTTGAGCACCTGGAAGTGGGGTTGATATTTGAAATGAAATCTTTTCAGGATCTATATACTCATACAATTATTGTCTAAATCTGCTGGAGGTCTCACTATTAATAGTTGTTCGTGTTTGTCTTCAACTGGTTTCAGAGAATGAACTCCTATATAAAGTGAAGTATGTTTTACCTCCAAGAACAGAATTTGCTTTTTGTAAAGGTAAATGTGTCTTATTTCACAGAATCACAGTATCTTAAGGGTTGGAAGGGACCTCGAAAGATCACCTAGTCCAACTCCCCTGCCAGAGCAGGACCACTTCAATTAGGTCACACAGGAGCTCATCCAGATGGGTTTTGAGTGTCCCCAGAGAAGGAGGCTCAACAACCCACCTGGGCAGCATGTTCCAGTGCTACATCATCCTCACAGTGAAGAAATTCTTCCCTGTGTTTCTTTGGAACCTCTTGCATTCCAGCTTATACCCATTGCCCCTTGTCCTATCATTGGCCATCTTTGAGAAGAGCCTGGCTCCATCCTTCTGACACTCACTCTTTACATATTTGTAAACATTAATTAATCAGTTGATTACATCTACACCTTGTCATTTTTTTTTGCTAAGATCCTTAAAATATTTTAAAACATTGAGTCACAGATTTATCTCATAGAAACTCCACCAATAATCTTCTAGACAGTAAACTTTCATCATTGTGTTTCATAGGTTTTGTGAGTTCCTCATCCATCTTCCAATTTCTCCATTCTCTCTTCACCATGACCAATTATTTTGTATAAATTAAATGAGTTTACTTATGGAAAAATCAAAGGAAGTTATTAGATTAGTGCAGTATGATCTTCATTTGTTGAATGATGGTGCATCATTTTCATTCGTGTCCAAGTTCTATTTTACTCTTCTTCAAGACTTTTTAAAAAACTTTTATAGTCCTTGTGAAGAGATACACAATGAGACATTCCCAGGATATTTTATGTTCTTTGTTAATATAAATTTTCTCTACTTTTGCTTTTATCTCTGACTGTTACAACCCTTAAATAAATAGTCTAGTCTTATCATGAATCAACCAATAATTTTTAAAAAACATTTATTTATTTAAAGAAAATATACTTAAAGATACTCCATGTCTAGTACTAACTTTTCCAGGCTAGAATTATACAGTCTTCTCAACTAGTGTACACTTTGTAGGAGTGAACTCCATGTTCATTCACAGGCCTAATTTGGTTTTTGCTCTCATGGCCAATAGCACCTTTGTAACTTGAACACTGCAGGTAAATATTACTCTGGTGAGGATACCATGAACTAGCTCCTCTCTCACATACCATCATCATTTAGTCACCTCCATCGTTGATTCACAAGGGCAAACTTTCTCTGTTCTAATACTTTGCTGTACTCCTTGACTTCTAGTTTGACATACTTTTCCTCGCTGATTAATTCTTTTATTTCCCACTACTTTCAGATGTTATATTTAGTTCAAACATCTATCTCAAGGTGTTCATACTGGTATATGCAGTCTTTTTTCTCCAAGGATTTCTCTGTCTTTTTCTGACATGTAGTTCCGGAGTATTTATAGTACCTTAAACTGAAATAAAGTCTTGTCTTCTATTACACTTCTGTATCTCAGCAGTTTGCTTGATCTTCCCCAATTTGTTTCATTTTTTCTCTGTCATTTCAGAATTGAGAACCCTAGTTGTTTTTGCTTATTTACTATTTAATTTACCATCTTTCAACTTTGGTTATTTTTAACACCAAGTGTAACTGAAGGACTTAACAAAACCAATGTCATTTTTTCTTTTGTACTCAAACTTTTCGATGAAGAGATCTCTCAACTACCATCTCCAGAGATAACTGATCCTATGAATATTTGCTTCATTTATTTGTCAGTCTATCTCCAGTAGCTCTGAAGATTCTCATAGAAAAGTAACCAGTGGTAATATTTCTCCTGCTAGAAGCTCCATGAAGATATCTATCCTTGTTTATATCTGACCCAAAACCTTCCAGCATCCTACCTGTAGTTCATCTTTTAGCATGCTTCCCCACATGATTTTGACTCCAATAACTTGCACTTTATGTATCTCATATCTTCTTATTTCCTGAAGTTTTTCATATCCTTAAGATACAATCATCCTATGTCTTTATTTCATACCTGTGTCCTACCATGGCTGCTGTTCTAATATGCTTCTGTTACCAGAAGAATATTACTTCTCAGGTCCTGCACTAGCAATTCTTATTCCTCAGTTTTGCCACTGAGACTACTGACATTAATATATATCATTTCAATTACTTTTTACTGACCAGAAACTAATTTCCTTAGCTGGATTAATCTTTCACTATCAGTTTCAGCTAACTGGCTACAGCTCTCATCTGTATGAGTACCTTCTGCTTTCTATCCGTTCTCCTGACCACTGCAAATCTTTTATTCATTGCTGTGCTTTATTTATCTGATTTCTTTCTCCTTGTGTATTAAAACTACAAAAAAAAAAAAAAAGATGTGTAGAAAGGTTAGTAAGATAGAATCTTCAGATACTTGAGTTTTCCAAATTATGGTTGAGAATTTACACTGGGCTTTGCAGAAAAGAGTATTTCATTGTTTTCTCTAGGTTTTCTGTGTTCAAAAGACAGTGCAACAACCACGTAGAAATTTCTCACTCTTATTTTGTGGAACAGAATCAAAATAACCACTGCAATTCTATGATGGTTACAGTACACTGTTTGACCTCTTCCTGTGCTCCTTTTTACAAGAGAGAAAGCCTCTGCACCCTGTGTCAGCATTACTGGCAAGTCTTCACATCTGCATCTCTTTTCCTCAGTGCACTTCGACACCCAAAGTTGCCAGAAGCCTTCTTTCTTCACGGCTCAAGCATTTTCTTGCTCTACTGATTACTCTGTCAGCAGTATAGGGCTTTCCTTTCCTCCTTGCAACTTTTCCATCCCAAATATCGTGCCTAGCACTGGGCTAGTTAGCTGATGTGTTTTCATATGGCTGTGTCTCGATGCTAAATCTTACATCTGGTAACGTCAGTTTGTCCCTGCCTTTATTTAGTTCAAAGTGGAAACAGAAGCAAAATCCATGTTTGTGCAGAAATAAGAAAATTTGGTTTTGAGCATCATGTGTTCAGTGGTCTAAAATTGCTGATGAAATGAGCTGTAACAACACTTAATGCTTAACCATGACCTTGAAAAATCTTGAAAATTCCTTTCCCGTGGAGAGATGGCTAAGGAAATTTCATCTGACGAGACAAATGATAAAAGCCCACATGCACAGAAAATAATTACAGTATTTGTTTAGCAGACTTTAGTTATTATTTCATTAGGTCTAAGAAACAGTTTGGGATTTTTAGATGTTTGATCTGATCTTGATTTAAAAAGAAGGAGAATTTTTTGAATGTAATGAAAACTCTGTTCATTTACTTTTAGGTTATGTGAAGGTAAAACCAATGTTGTTTTTGCATTACATAGATAATAGACTAAAGCCATCCCAAATGTAACTCGATATGTCTTCACAGTGGGGAAATTTGACTGATAAACAGTCAGCAAACTTTGTAGAGTGAACACTGTTACTGAAAACTAAAGCATATTTTTGAGCATTAAAATTCCACTGATTTTTAAAGACTTTATCCTGTTTTTCCCCATCATATTGATTCCTATATTTTAATATGAAGATTGGTGAATAGTCCCTAAAAGTTATCCTTCAAATGTTAAATCATCTTGTGGAATTTCCTCAAAGAGCCAGATTTTCTCAAGAGTTGCCACTTATTGTCTCTCCACTAAATGACAGAGGATAAAATATAGTCCCAAGAGCAACAAGCACCCATCACTGGTAATTTTTAAATAAGTTTTTTTCTTTAAAAAATAAACAGGAGTTAATTCAGGGAAGCTCCGTGACCATTTTTATACAGGAGATTACACTTATGTTCTGCTAATAGACAGGGTCAGCACACAAGACACAAGTTAAAAGGAAACAGGCTGATTTTCACTTGTGTCTAAATAACAAGTAAAATAATACAACAAATTTAGCAAGGCAGGAGAGACAATAATTAAGACAATGCACTTAACTATTACTACATAAACTTAGAGGTAGTAATTAAGAAAAATACATCACCAATCTCCTAATTATCATCATCCAGATCCACAGTCACTGGGGAGCCCCTGCTTTAGTGAGGATTTTGCGAATCTGCCCCAGCAACTGGGAGATCCTACACAGTGCATCAATTCATAGGTGAGGTCTCCCAAGTTGCTGCAAGATGGTCCAGCTTTCATATTCTTTTTATTTGAATTTATATTTTACATTTATATTTTATATTTATTTTTATTTTATATGAAAAACAATGTTACATAACTTCAAATGTGGGAACGCTTGGTTTCACTCTCTGTTGAGATATCACCTGGAGCTTGGCCAGGACTCAGGGAGGAGCCAAGGGAGTTTCTTTATCTATTTGGCTTTGATCACGTATTTTCACACAAGGCCAGACACCTGGTTTTATGGTCTTGATACCCTGCCTCTAAACAAGCAAAGGATTACATTCTCACAGCTATCCGTCTTCCTTAATAATTACATTCTGTCTAAGCTACATCTTTCACTAATAATCATACATATTTCATTAATAATCAGATAATAATTTTATGGGAAGTTCATCTAGAGGTCAGCTTTGGTTCAGGGTCTGTTGCTCAGGCCTCAGCATTTCAACGTCTTCATCTCAGATCCTTTAGACCTTTCAGTTTACTCATGTCCTTCTTAATGGGAGAACAATATATTTACAGGTATAGCTCTTTGTAGGAATCATGCCTGAAATTTACACAGAGTAAAGCATGAACCCCAAGTTTATTAACTTTCAGCTAGAACATGATATAGTGATTTCTCCACTTGATGGAGTGAAGAATTAACAGCAGATTTTGATATTACAATTTTCACATTTAATAAACTTTGAATAACAGATGACAGCTTTCTGTCTTCAGAAAATCATTTTTTATGTTTGCATGTTGTCATTGTTTCTCTCTGTCCAGGAAGTAGTATTGTATTGTCATGGAATCATAGAATCATAGAATGGTAGGGGTTGGAAGGGACCTTTAGAGGGGACTCTCATCTAGTCCAACTCCTCTGCAGAAAAAAGTCCAACTAGATCAGATCACACTGGAATGCATCTAGGTGGATTCTGAAGACCTTCAAGGAAGGAGACTCCACAATCCCTCTGGGCAGCCTGTTCCACTGCTCCCTCATCCTCTCAGTAAAAGAGTTTTTCCTTTTGTTTAAATGGAACTTTTTGTGTTCCACCTTTATACCCTTGCCCTTTGTCCTGTCACTACATACAATAGAAAAACAGGATGTCCCAACCTTCTGACACCCACCATTTATATTAATGAGATTCCCCCCTCAGTCTCCTCTTCTGTAGACTAAACAGCCCCAGTTCCCGCAGCCTTTCCTCAAAAGGAAGATGTTCCAGTCCCCTGATCATATCGGTGGCCCTGCGCTGGACTCTCTCCAGAAGTTCTCTGTCCCTCTTGAGCTGGGGAGCCCAAAACTCCAATTTATCCAAAAAATACAATTCTTCAGGACTTAACTAGATAATAGAAGTGCCTTTCTTTCCAAAATTAGCATAGTACCTCAGCTACTATCCTACTAGTGACTGATACAGAAACAAATTTATAATGTCCAGATAATTCTTGGCAAACCAGATGCACCTAGTTTACATGTGGTGAATTCTACACTTACTTACCTGAGTAGAGAAAAAAGGACTATAATAAACTCCTAAGGCGTATTTTTAAATCTAACATCTGGTTCTATTTTTCAAAATGTCTGTTAATTTTTCATGTTTGTGAATACAAGTAGTGATTAGCAGTATAACCTGCTCTTCAAAAAGTGCTGTTTACTGGCAGCCCCATTCCCTAAATATGCTTTTGTCAATGTATTCAAGGAATTTGAAAGTCACATTGTTATTATTTATTCTAAAACACAGTACACCAAGCAAAATTATAATGAGTTCTGCATGCTAATAAGTGTTAATTGCTTCCTGAGCAGCAGGCTTTGCTGCTCTCTAGAATTAAAGTAATTGATAAAGTTATTAAAATATAAAGATGTGCAATACCTTGTAAATAAAATAACTAGAGTAATAGCCCTGATATTTTCTTGCTGTTGAAAAATGCATGTCAAAAATCATTGTGCAGCAATATATTTGAGAGTCCATAGAAACAAAATGCCTTTTGAGTGAGTAGGGAAGGGTCAAAAAGGTAAACTTTTTTTTAATCATAGAAATGCTCAAGATTCCCAGGGCTCTCTGTGAGAAAATCGAAATCTCGCTCTTCTGTGGGGACCATGGAGATGTCATTGCACAGATAAGCAACTTCATGCTACTCCAGACCCCACAGCACTTGTAATATGGAAAGTCTAACAGGTCCAGTATGCTGTAAGTGGAATGAAAAGATAGTTTTCAGGACAGGATGTGGCCCAGAGGGGTATTACAAGGAGTAATACATATATCTTAAAACGAACAAACAAATAAATGAATAGATGAGGAAAACAACCACTTACACAGAAAAAAAAAGCCTGTCTCATCATTCTGGGAAGTAGTTGAGGCATTAAAGTAGTATTATCAGCTAAACCACAGTGTCAGTGGAGGATTTCATTAAAGATAACCTGCTTAACCTTCCTCAGAGCAGGAGGGGCTCTGTTCTTTTTCGGGATACAATTTATTCTCCAGCATGAAACTTAAGCAAACATCAAAACAAAACAGTTCCCCTGCCTACCACAGGTAGTGAAATTGAAGAATCATGTACTCCCTGCTGTCTTCTCTTTAATCCCTCTGCTTCAGGCCTGTTGCAGGATCCTATCTTCCCCCCTATGGCTCTCAGTTGGAGCTGAACCACTTGCTGGTTTTTATAATCACCGGTTTCTTTCCCAGTAGGTTTTATAATTGAATGTGTGCAGCTGACTGCAGGCTAAGTGGGCCCTAAATGTCCAAGCTTCCCTGCTAAAGGAACTGCTACCCCTTCAGTAGACTAGCATTGTCTAAGTGAAAGAGACATCTCCCACAGCCCTCTCATGGATCACCCTATTTCTTTCATAAAATTCCTGCAAGTTTCTCTAAATTATCTTTGTTATTTAATTCTGTTATTTAACTCAGTCTGATAGACACATCACACAAACACACCTATAAAGCTTAGCATTCACAACATCAACAGCTGACAAATAGCTCTTACTTTAATGTCATTGGTTTTTTCCTTGATTATCTCTATCAGAGAAAAGCATTAAAAAAATCCCACATAGAAATATATGCTGAAGATAATTTAATCAATACTTTTCAAAAATAAAAAACTCATTTATCTTCTGCTTGTTTTTCTCCAGATCTGCTCAAATTCTGCCTTTGAAAACCCTCAATTCAGTGAGATGAAAGAGAAAGACATGGTCAGAAAGCAACTTGGATTTTATATGAGCAAGATGTAAACCCTATAAATTATTTGGGCTTCTGACTGTCCTGACTTATCTAGGCTACTGACTCAGACACCTCTGCTATGCTTAAGAAGTACGTCCTGTAATTCTGTTTCTCTAAAAAGAACATAGTATCTTCCTATTGTACAGTGCTAAAGTGAAGATAAAGGTATTAGAAAAGAGATCAGCCGTGAGATGGTATTAGAGAAGATTTTTAGGATAGATAGTTAATTCAGGGATGATAATAATATGCTAATGTTCCTTATATAAAACACTTAGCTCATCTTGGCCTCTAACCACATTTACTTCATCATTTGAAGGGAAAGGTTCAATTATTCAATTACTTTACAATTTTTTAAAACATAGCATTTAATCATATACATTCATGCATCTCTAAAGTAAGTTTTGTGATATGGCATAGTAAACTGCAAAATCTATTACATCAATTAGTGTTTTAAAACGTCACAAGACTTATTTGGTTAGGCACTATAGCCCCCTATATTTGCTTCTAGTGGGCAATATATGCCAAATGTTCAAAGAAAGCAAGCTATTCCATATTCCATTTTTTTGTGACATCTGCAGTTAAACTGCTGGTACTAGCTCAGAGAAAACAAATCTTTTATTTTAACTGGTAAATCATCATAACAGATAACATAGCTTATTATTTTAGATGCAAATTAAATCACAACACACAAATGGGAAACTTTTTTTTTCCTGATAGAGTACTAACAACAGATAATGATTTGTTGCTTTCTATCCATGTTCCTTTTATGTATCACATTTAGCTTAGTAAAAGAAATAAACTTATTCATAGATCAGTGTGTAAATGAAAATGTAGATCTCAGTAGTGTTTCTGTGTTAAACCAAATCAGCTTGCAAATGAGCTAAAGTGAACATTCATTTTAGAGACACTGAAGTTCATGAATTATCCTGAAATTAATGGTGGAGAACCCCTCATGATTAGTTATTAGATATTTGTAATAATGGAATTTGGGTTAAAACGAATTTTAATGCAAATTAGAAGCACTATAAAGCAGTTGATTTTCAGTTTTCTTAGGGTAAGTGACCATTAACAATGTTATTTAACATAATCATAGCACATATTTTCTGGACAATGTATTATTCTTTTAGATGATTTTAGGAAAGTGATTATCTGAAATTCCTATTGGTTTGTTTACATTCAGCAAGCCCAAGACTGAAAAAAAAGCCAGGGTGAGTAAAAAAGATGAATATATAAAGCTATCTTGCTGAGAAAATAATCGTATTTTGACTACAGTTACATGTTCCTGCAACACTAACACATGAGAAATTGTATTACATTAAATAATAATTGTTTTTCTAAAAGGATAAAGTTCATTTCATGTTGCAGTATGTTAAATTAATACAGTAGTACATTACTGCTTCAATACATTTAACCCAATTTTATACAATGCCTTTATTGCTGGGATCTAGGAAGCTGCATAGCTTGGCTTTACTAAGCTTTGTAGAAACTTTTTTGTTAGTTTCAATATACACAGATATACATCTCTTGAAGTGGTCTTTAATTTGTGAATTCAAATCCTCCAACAGCAACTGTGTTCCTATGAAAGCATAAAATATATATACAAAATAAGATCCAAAAGGTTTGTATAGAAGAACACAGTCAAACTCCTAAAAAA
This sequence comes from Colius striatus, assembly GCF_028858725.1. Classification (NCBI taxonomy): domain Eukaryota; kingdom Metazoa; phylum Chordata; class Aves; order Coliiformes; family Coliidae; genus Colius; species Colius striatus. The sequence continues at coordinate 68,183,123 of NC_084761.1, read as the reverse complement.
CAGGCTCTGTTTAACCCTGGAAATGCTTGGTAATTCCAGGCACATCAGATGCCAAGACTAATTTTCCCTAGAACTCTAAAAATCAGCATCAGGATAAGCCCTAAAGCCCTGCCAGATGGATAGTGTTGAACAGCTGGATATGTGGCTCACACCCAGTCTCTGCCAGATGCCCTCAGTAAAAGTATTCCTCTTTCTCAGGGGTTGTGCTTTGGTGAGACTGTTCAGGTCCATGTGGAGAAAGTGCCCTTATCTCTGTCACACAGGTCCATAGCCAGGAGCACCATCTGGGCTAGGGAAGGTGAAGGGAGCCCAAAAGAAGGGTAAATATACAGGGGAACAGACTGTCAAAACAAAAATATAAACATCAAGACCATGGCCTCATCTTACCTCTGATTTCCTTGTTAGGCTCCGTTTACTCCCATTTGTTGACTCATCATCAGAAGAATAAAGAAATGTTCTCTTATTAACATGTTTCGAAAAAGCCACCTACTTTGACTTAGACCAAAAAAGGCTTGCCTCTTTTAGAAAAAAAAGAACATGTACTTGTGAGGGTTTTAGAGGGCAGAGGAAGAAGAGGGAAAGGAAAGTCTGATTTTTCTGTCTGATTTTTCATCCAGGCTGTGAATCAGAGGTAATAGCTACTACCTTTAGGAGCATTCAGTGCAGTCTTCTAATACCTAGCTGGTGGACCGGTGCATGTGAAAGTCCTCCTCAACAGTTAATCCTGGAAATTAGTGCACTTTCATTTTCCTCCTGGCTCTATGAGATGAGTTCAGTTATTTGTCTGGAATAGGATTTTTTAAAACTACTCTGTTTGGTGGTGTGAGAGGCAGAGACAGACACGTACTCTGGAGATCTTCAGTGCCTGAGGGCATTTCCTATTTCTTGTAGCAGCGAACTTATCTGTGCTACTTCAGAGAAGCAAAAAAACAAGATGAAATAACTCCTACTTTATCACTAGCCTCTGAATGTTTCTGTGCTACCCTTTCCTGTCACCCAGTAAGGGCTATGTTCTTTTTCCAAGTCCCAGATGATTAAACGCTGTGATTTCTCTTGGACTCTGAGAAGACTGCTTTCGGGTTAGGAGTATTAAAAGCTCATCACAAGAAATAGTCCTACATAAGAAATCTTCAGTGCTTTCTGTCCTCATTATCAGCAGGATAATCAAATGAATTATAGAATCAGATTTTTTCCAGACAATGAGCTCTCTGAAGAAAACAAAACAGAACAAAGTCTGTTCACTTTCCTCGGTGATACCTCTAGGTCACCTGAAACAAAGCCTTAACACTCCTAATTTGCCAAAGAGTTGGCACTCTCTCAAGTAACTTAAATGAGTTGGCTATGATTTTCAGAAGCGGTGGAATCTATCACCTTCCTGCATTTCCAGCTGTGCAGGGTGAGCTTTCTAACCCTGATCAGAGAAGCCAGACAGAGTACACATAGGTCACATAGAAAACATGCATTTTGTGCATGTATATCCATATATCTTCCTAAACTGTTAGCCACTGTAGCATTCAGGCTCTTCCTGTACATCTGTGAAACAGGTTATTATCATTCAACACTAGTCTACTAACAGGTTCTTTGAAAAATTTGCTGCCCTAATTCCCTGGTGACTCATTTCCCAGAGCAATTTCTGAGATCATGAACCACATCTGCGAGCAACTTGGGTAGATTTAGCTCACTGAAAATGAATGAGATTTTGGCATCTGAATTCCTTACAAACTTTTGCAAAATGTAAGCTTAACAAACTTTCTAGAGGTCACACAGCGATTTTTTAACTGGAATTAGGAGTGTTGCTTTGATATCCTGAGGTCCCATCTGGTATTCTTACCACCTCCACAACCTATCTCAGTGATTTTAACATTCTTCAGGAAACTGTTTTGCTATTAATACATTAGGACAAAACACATCTGTTTCCTGATTTGTATGTCTTTTTAGCACAAATCAAGAACCTATTTTGCAGAGAACTCATCCTTTCATGAAAGTCAACATACAGACTGGTTTTTTTTCATGAATACAATGTTTGGAATGGTGGAGTAGTGCACAACAGAGAAGAGACAACTTATGTTCTTCTGACTTACTTTAGCAGGTGTTTAATGGTCTCTAGATATGGATTTGAAGGCCCTCACACAATTGACTATTCCCTCTCTGCACTTCAATATATCTTACTTTTTTAAAAAATATGATATACTGGCTATATATTACATTATTGTAATTATATGAAGAATGTTTAATAATTTCATTGTAAAATATTACATATATACTGGCTATATATTAAATTATTTAGAATATGAAGAGTGCTTAATAACCATATTTTTAAAATAATTCAAGAGTTATATTACTCTAAGGCCAAAAATGAGCCCAAAGAGCATTAAAAACTTTAAATATTTGGAGAAGTGGAGAAAGAAGGGAGAGTTACATATATAGCCACCAACTTCCAGGGAAGCTGGAAAGAGTGTTTTGAGGTTTTGATGACATGCTGCAATGAACTTAAGAAGAGCCACTCAGAATTCAAGAGAAGATTTAATACTGATGAGATTGGCTTCTCTGACCTCACAGGTATGAGAAACATAGCTTAGGTAAAACCATCCAGTAGGAAAGATCATTTGGATTATGAATGAGTGTATTAAGGAGCATCCTGGGAGAGGAATGACTTGTAAAAATTGAAAATTGGAACCATTTGCCTTGTAGATAAATTCTTCATAAAATTTAGTCTGGTTCCTCAGAGAGTCTCTATTTAAGTTTTAGAAGAATAGTTTTCATATGATTGCATTTAGTAATTGTTTTTTTATTTGTCAGTTGAGGACTAAAGATTCAAAATATACAAGAAAGGTTTAAAAGATGCTGAGTTTTTTCAGCTGTGTTGTATATATGTAGCTAATTCATACATTAAAAAATGTGCATATATATATGCACAAATAGTTATATACCATATAATACTATCTCTTTAAATTTTAAATCTGAAAAATTCAATGCATTTATTAAAACGGATGACTATTACTCTGCAAGTAGATAGTATTAGTAGTCATAATTTCTTTAAAAAATCCAAGCATTAAACTTGAAAGTAAAATATTAAATAACACAGGAAATACAAATTATTCCTCTTATAATTCAGATAATCCAAGTTCTTCAGCTCTGCTTTTTATTTATGTGGGGAAAAGGTTGGTTTCTACAACCACTGAAAACAATTGTAGAACTGCTTATGAGAAGGAGTCAACTGAGATCATGTTAACATCCGTTGATTAAGTAAACTTTGACTTCCATCCACTAACTAAACATAAGTTTGTCAATACCTAACACTTGTACTTGATTGTTAAAAATTATTTGGTATTGCAAAAGTAACTGTATTTCAAGACATAGTTTTTCTGTCTAGCCTCCTCTTTAGATTTTGTGAAGAATTTTTCTTGGCAAAGAAGCAAATTTATACCTTGATTAATTGTTAGCTGTTGGACAAAGTTACCATTCAAGAAACAACTTAATTTCTTCCCTTCCTAGAGTTTTACTTTGTCTCGTGAAGAACAAAACCACACGGCTAAATAACCTTATGTTTTACTCATTGTTATTATAGTCAATAGTGATGAACACAGGACAAATGCTCTTACAGAAGTTCCAGACCACACGGCAATTGAGTAACTAAGCAACTAAGCAGCCTGTAGCATTCCTGGGGTCTGAGACTTGTCTGATGTGCAGCAGTTCTTTTTGTGAGGCTGTGTCTATGCCACCACAAGGTAAATAACATGGCAACATGTCAACTTTGTCCTTCAGAAATCCTGCACACCTGATAACCTGATCTCAATTTCATGCAGGAGAGTACATGTCATCAGTCTTTAGAATGTCCTTACAATCCTGTTGACACTCTTTAGGTTGCCTGTGCTTGGTGAATCGGGAGAAACCAAATTGCACTTGCAGAGGAGAGGTCAACCACCACAACTCTCAGTAGTGATATTACCTGGGTCACTGGATGAAAAGATAGATTCTGAGTGGCTGATTCAATTACAAAAACAGATGGCTTTTTTAATATGCTTTATTCTCTTTTGCATACAGAACTTCTGTTACATTTCCTACAACCTGACTTCCTTGTGTTTTAAATAAGCCATATTCTTTCACAGTAAGTGATGAATCCCTCTGTTCAGTTGAATGCTATAACTTAATTTTTTATCCCATGCTTGTAGAGTTTCCTTACCAACTACATAATCTGCTTAATATATGTAATGAAACAAACTAGTCCTCTTTTTTAAGAGAATTTAAACAAAATAGAATTATACTTTCCCAAACTAGCACACATTTGGTTTAGGATTCTGTACCATTCACTGTAATACCACAACAAATCATCCTCAAGAGAGGAAAAAGACATAATTTTGGGCAATACAGCTACTCCTTAAAAGTTAAAAGCCCCTTTTCTTTGAAGTTTGTCTCCATACCTGAGAAAGAACTGTTTCCACCTTTATTTTTAGGACCTGAAAAGAGATCAGAACTGAAGACAGTCCTGTTCAAGTCAGAATCAGATAGTTTTAACACTTTCACCTTCCCTGGCGTGGCAGACTATTTCCCTGTGGACTGATATGTCTCCTTAGGGAAAAAAAAAAAAAAAGTTGTCTAGACTGGGGTTTTTGTGGCACTGGTATTGATTTTCTCTTTTATTTTCATTCCTGTGCCATCTGTAGTTTGACTCTTTGTTTGTCCTAACACTATGCACATAAAACTAATTTGATCTCCAAGTTCCCAAAGAGCCTGTCATCCCACTGAAATGTGAAGAAAGCAACAACAACAACAAAAAAAGCTAAGGCTCAGCAAGAAGCTGTTACAGAAAGAAAACACTAGTAGGGGCTCAGCAACCTTTCAGATGACAGAGCTCTTTGAAGAGTGTCAGGAGAGGTTATTCCTATCAGGGGAGCCTTAAATTTCTGGATTTCCTGGAGTGTGCTCAGTGTTGGCACTTACGTATGTATACTAGAGATGTATGCTCGCCCACATTCAAAGGCATTTATGTTTCTAATTCTGTCCGATTGATAAATGGTAGAATTTCATGGGAAATCAGGTTAGTAATAAACTAGGAAGCTCTCATTTTTCACTGCACAGAAGTCAGCTACCAGTTTTCGTTGCTGGAAATCAGCCAGTAGTGAAAAATAACTTTTAGATTTATTTTAAAATAGGACTAGATTATGAGTGCAGGGTGAAAATGATTGTGGAAAAAAAAGTTCTTTTGGCTCAGGGGATATAAATAAGTCTGTTTGACCACCAGTATCTCATCTAATTTATGAGAGACCAGAAGTCACAACTCCAGAGGGCAGTTAAAATATTTTATGTGACTAATAATGACCACGCTTTCACCTCCTGAGGTAGAAATGTCTCCTTTGTATTCATTAGATCAGAAGTGACTCTTTCCCAGAACATTGTCCTTTCACCACTGTACTCTTTATATCCTAAAGCAAAACGATTCTTTTGAATTGTTTTAGTTTCATGTTTAGAAGCAACCAACTTACACGAGAAAATAATGGAGATCTTTCTACAGTCAGAGAAAACGTCAAGAATAACATATTGCAATAACAGCAGTAAGTCAGTTAGAAGAGCTATGAGTTTTTCCACAAAAGCCCTCACTCCTTCCACCTCCATGGTTTTTGTACCAAAGTCAGCAGAGATTAATTTCCTAAATAATTGTGAAATTTTCAAAAAATTTCTGCTATCAAACAGTTACATCTAAAAGAGACTGGATACAAATGATGTACAGGGCACTGATGCAGCAATCCTGAAATGAGAGGAAATATATTTTGACACCCCTGCAGAAGAGTAAAAAGACTGTACAGTAGAATGAATAGAGGTTATGTGAAAACTCACAGGGTGTTTAAATTATGTTAACTGCTTTGCCTAATTAAACTGAAGAGTGAAAGAGAAAACAATTATTTCGTATTTAAACCCTGCAGTAGGATCCAAGCAAAACTACCAAACATCTAGAAATTATAATTTCACAACACATGGAGCAAACTTTTAGTAAATAGAAGTCACATAATTTATGGATTACTGGTAAAGTGAACTGTAAATCCCAAGTCCTTTTCTACAACAGCTACTTTATGAAATAAAACAAAGCCTCAAAACTATCAGAATGCTCTGTGTCATTAAATGCAGGACTATAACCTTAAATGCTACAACTCAGGATATTCTGAAGCCAGAATAATAAGGATGAGGAATGTGTAAGACTTTAATAGACTCTTAGGATTTCAGTAAGCAGAAAAGTTGGGGTTTTTTTTCCAAAACTTGTGATTGTACAACAATGGTTTATGAAAAACAAACAAAAAAAGAAATTTAAAAAAAAAGCCCTAAAAACTTCAGTTCCTTTAAAGTGGTTTGAAATTCTATAAACTTAATTTCATTTAGGAGCTAGGAATACTTCGCTATTTGAAAAATGTCATTATATTAGTAAGTAATAGTATGAGTAGATTTATATTGTTATTTTATTCTCATTTCTTGTTCTTATCATTCTTACTTTAACACCTTGGAGACTGATAGTTTGTAAACAGCATCTAATCTTTTGAGATTCACTCTTTCAATCTATTAACAGTAATTTAAATTAAAATGGTGATACTTTCAATTGCCAGACTTCATTTTTGTTGAACATCACGCACACAATGTAAAAAAAATAACTTATTTTATATAATTCAATTTAGATTTATTTTATCTATGAATTTTAAAGAAAAACTTCAAATGAGAATCAGTATATTATAAAAAAGCTAAAAATAATCAAAACCGGGTGCAATTCACATAAATTTCTTCAATAAGACAAGTTTTCTGACTGAAGCCTATGAGAAGTTTTGTGTAGCTAAGGTGGAAAAATAGTAAAGGAGAAAGATCCTTAACTCTGAAATATTAGGTGTTATAGATGGGATTTTAGAAGTCTTTAAAAAATATTTTCATTGAAAAAGAAGAAATTATCTTTATATATGTTGTATTATATAATAGCATTTGGTGACTGGTAACTGGTGACCTCAGTTCTGTCAGAACACAACAGATCCTTGCATTTTCTGCTAGGATAATTTTGGGATGAATTACAGAAGATGGAACTGGTGTTGAAAACCACTGTCTACAGTATGCCTTTCATATTTCATCCCTTTCCACCAGAAGCAGAAGAATACTTTGCATTTAGTTATTTTTATGTCTCAGTTAAAATAGTTAAAATTTACAAACAAGAAAAACAAAAATCAGCATTATGCTTTCATTTGCCAACATAGATCTGGGTTGCTTGTCTTCATTTACTTCTCATTTTTAACAACCTGTGTCTGTCATACATATATCCCCAAACATTGACATTTCAACTTTTGCACTTGAAGTGTGACTTTTGATGTCTATTGCTTCTCACTGAGTTTGTATCTACAATGACTGATAACACAATGAGAAATGAACTTTTCTGCACAACTCTCTTTGGAGCTCCTTAATATATCTAAATTCTCCAAAACATACCATATTTCTGCCTGTAGGATTTCCTTCATCCGTGTTTCCAGAAGGTACTACCTTGTTTCACTTTTTTTTTTCCTTCATATTCCCACATTTCCTGCAACATACAATCATCCTTGCCTGTACTTCCTGCATTCAGAAACACATTCAGAACTCCGGATTGCTGCCCATTAAAAGCACAGTATTTCTGGAGAATATTCCTGGTACTGTGGAATCACTTTTACTTTCTGAAGTTTTATGTTGCATTTGAGTCATGTTTCCAAGCTCTTACAATGATTATTTGGAAATTCATCTTCTGCTGAAGCTTAACTTGAGATCCCTGTAACTTGCACAGATTAGTATTTGAAAATATTCTGAGTTGGCACCATTATTTCTGTGTCCATAAGTGCCTACATCGATACTGCCAGGAACTGAAGAACAAATAGCCACTTGACTTTCAGGTTTCAAAGTGTCTACATGTAGGGTAAGTCCACACTTCATTTTCTCTCACTCAGCAGGAGCACCACAGCTTCTTTTTCTAATACATTTGCAAAATATAGTTTACTGTCATAACTAGCCAAAGCTTGTCAAAGAAAAGCCCTTTCAGAAGAATAGCTTAAATTACTTATAAAGTTTGAGAGCAGCTTTAAAAACATTTAAATTTTGTGTTTAGAGAGGAGTTCCATTCCACAATCTTTTGTTTTAATTAAACACAGGGACAGAAACATAATGGAAATTTTCCTATTTGATAAGATAGTTTCTCAATCAGAAATTATTGAGGGAAATTTGTAGTGTGCTATTCAATTTAAAAACATGTATAAAGGAATTAAAAAATGTCTTTAACAATTTGTGTTCATACAAGAATAATGAAAATCATTTATATGTTCAGCCACATTTCAGTTCCCAGAATGTTGATTGGGACTGCAGCTTGGACTGTGGGTTTGCTTGATATATACTTAGTTTCATATCACCTAACACATTGGATACCTCTTATAAACCCTTAGACAGTATTATACAAACAGTTTAGATTTTTATCATCATTGTTGAACTTCCATTATAGTAGCAAATAAAAATCAAGTGCTGGGCTAGAACAGTCACTCCTGTGTAATAAGGTTTTAAAGCAATATACTGTTGTGTAATCATCTCACTCCTACCTCAGAGTCTGCTCACTCTTTGCAAAGATGTCTCAGGTAGCTAATCCTGAGCTGCTGAGCTGATGGAGTCCATCACTTTTGCTCTCTGGGTAGCCTGAACTCATCTGGGATATGCTGTCATTGAACAATTCCTCTGAAGTCAGTGTATCATTAGTAACATGGGATGTGAAAGGTTGGCATAATATTAAGAAATAGACTTAGTTAACAGGAAAAGAATGAAAAAAGGTCATCTGAAAGCTTCATGCTCATACTATACCGCCTGACTCCATATTTTTTGAGCCTATTATGAATAGAATATATTCTCGCTGAGACCCAGCTTTCTCTAGTTCGCAGTCCCAGGCTGGGTAGCAGAGGCCATCTTCTAAATGGTGGACTTGAAGATAATGCAGTCAGGCAAAAAATGTAGCTTGTACCTTTGTAGGCAGCTTGCCTACAAGCAGATGACTACTATGGTTTTTCGATATTCTGCCTATACTGGATAGTTGCATTATTATATTACAATAAGACGTAATATATATGTAAGTAATCAATCAAATTGGCTTTGCCAATTATATTGTCAAATAAAAGATAATATAAAATAATAGAAAATAAAATCATAAAACTTGTCCTAACTAACTGCATTTATGCTAAAGAATGTACTCTCTTGGGGTGAGTGAAAGTTTTGAGAGCTGAAATCAGTCTTTGAAAGAATAATCTCAAGAATTGCAACCTGATCTAGGTTGACCTGCTTCTGCAGAGAGGTTGGAATAGATGATCTCTAAAGGTTCCTTTCAACCCTACCATTCTATGATTCTGTGAATAGATGGAATTCCCACAGAATTTGTACTTTTTAAATCAACACATGTGAGTATAAATCAAAGAAATATCATTAATAACAGCACGCCTACTTAGAAGAGAGAAACAAAATGCAAAATAAGACCAATCAAGCATGCGGTGTATAATTTTTTAGTATATAATTAAAATGCTTCTCCAACTTTCCTTCATAGCCCAATATTGATGTTTAAATGACACTTCAAATACTAAAGTGTCTTGTAGAATTATGCAGCATAAGTTTTTAAAACATGGAAAAGTAATTAGTCAGACAGATGAATCAACAAAATGGCCCTGTTTTAATATAACTTCTGCTGAAATCATTCAAAACTGATCAATATGTGTTTCATTTACTTTTCTGATATTTCAAGCTAGCAGGATTTTGTTAATACATTGTCTTGGTTTGAAAAAAATCACATTCAGTAATATTGAATTATTTCATTGATACACTGCTATTTTCAAAACTCATGGAAAAGGTCACACAAGCTTACATTTCTTTTCTAAATCTCTTGAAAAAGTAAATCTATACTGGAAACAATTAGTTTTCAAACATGAAGTCCCTAAAATGAAATAGAGTTGTGAAAAAAGGTTTAGGCATTGTTTTCATGTCTGCTAAAAAAATTCATACCTGTAAGAATATTTTAACCCTTCCAATACCTTATAATTTTGCTGAATTGTTTCAGAATTTCTCTTTAATTATCCAATCTGTAAAAGTGACAGAACGTTGGAAATTAATCTTTGATTAAGTGCAATCATAATAAAAAACAATGCAGCACTTTTTGAGGTATAATGAAACAAAAGAAGTGCTAAGGAACATTTTCTTTCTCCTTTTTTTTTTTTTTACATTTATTGCACTATTTCAAACATTGCAAAACAAGGCTGTCAGGGTTGATCTATTGTTCTTTACCATTCAGACTGTAACCATAGTAATTCATTCCCTCCAAACATCTCTTGCTTAAACAAGTAAAACAAACAGTAATAAACCTGAGATAGTGATTGATCAGGAGTTCTAAAATAAGTGTTAGCTATATAAAGAAAAACATCTTCTGAGTTTGCTTACGTAAAAAATGACCTGAATGGAATTTTCATTAAAATAAGCTCCTTCAGTAAAATGTGGATTTTAGTTATGAGCTATAGGGCAAGTGAGCTAGAACTGGATCCCTTGTTTTCTGGAACATTCTGAAATAGTCTAATTAAGTTTTACATATATAAAAACAGCCAAGTAACTCAGCAATGGGAACAAAGATGGCAATGTTAGTGGAACCTCCCTTTTGAGACAGTTCCATTTCCAGAATCCCAGTAATTCAGTACCTGGCACATGAATTATCATCAGCATCCAAATGTATTCAGTGTCAAAGAGCTTCTACTGACGTCTGAGTTTCCATATAAGGAACTTCTCTCCATTACCCTGTTTGAATTTCAAATTTGAAATACAGAAGGTCAGAGATAAAATGCCATCACAATGTCCTTTTTCAGGAGAGACTGAGTTATTGGGACTCCTACTGTGGAAGCTCCCAGAATATCATAATTTTTTAATATTTTGGGGAAATATAAAGACTTACATCAGTTTCTGAATTTCTTTTGTTATCGCCTCTGCATGTTATCCTTCTCTGTCATGTTTGGGAGTTTTGTGTTTGGAGGTTACTTAATTTTTTTCTCCTTTCCTTTATTGTTTCTTTGTATTAAGAGAGAGAGATTGGAGATTATTTCACCAGACAAGCCTGCCTATATATTAAGGAATAAGAGTTCATGAAAATACAACTCTGTGGTGTCACTTTTGCCTGAGAATTTAAGGGACTATATTAATAACTTTTTAAACCCCACAATTGTTCTTTTCATTTGATTAAATCACGGACTGTTTCCTTAAAACAACTGACTAGAAATAAAATTGTCATGGGAAGAAGTGCAGCTTTATTTTATTTATTTGTTTGTTTTATTTATTTATTTTTATCTATATCTGTTCAAATCCAAATCCAAAGTAATTCCTGTGGTTTTATTAGGGACAGTATAATCTGTCATTTTTACTGATACAATGCTTTCCAAGTTGCTGATAAATAGCAATCTTATCTATGGGGTTTTGCTTACTTCGGAGAAAACACATTGCTGCATATATTACAGTGTGGAAATGTTTTAAAACATTTAAATTGTTCTGTTTTTGAGAAAAGAATACCAAGCAGTTTCTGCAAATAACATTGAACTACTGTTAGGTAGTAGAATTTCATATTAATAAATATTGGATAAAGGTCTTTGTAGAATATTCAGAGTAACTATTTCTAAGTATATGATTTTAAAAATCAGCTTTCTGTCACTCCAAAGAGAGTTTAAATTAATTAGACAAAGGATGGTCACTTATGGATGAAATTAGACAAATATTTTAGCAGTGTAACAGTAGCAGTTTGAGACTATGGATATGCTTACCCATCACTTAAGATTAATCTATATCATTGCTAGTTGTATACTTATCCTGAGTTCACATTTTTCTCCAGCATCCTTCAGCGTAAGAGTTCTTATTCAGGAGATTCACACTTATGCTCTTGCACAGGTGGACCTGCTTCTGTAGGGGATTTGGACTACGTGATCTCTAAAGGTCCCTTCCAACTCTACCATTTTATGAACTGTGAGAAGTGTGTCTGGAGTCTAGTGTCTGTCTAAGAGCAGGTATCTGAACTTCTAGTTTATCAGAGCATAATGACTTCTATGTGAATTCTTTTTTTTTTCCCTAAAGTATTACAACAGATGATGTAAAGCTGGAATAGTGTGAGATCTATCTATAAATGCTATCAATATACCCATAAATGTCTCAATAGAGGGTCAAAAGCATTTTGAGAGGCTGGGACAGCTGAAGAATGCTATGCCAGACTATTTTCTTTCAGTTCCGTTGCAAGATATTGGAATTTACAATTAAAATTTTTGGAAAACTAGAAATTCCTCACCAGCATGAAAAAATATTTAATACTCTTTAAAAACACAGATTGTGGCATTTTGAACTGGTGGATAAGAACTAGCTTTGAGAGTAGGACAACAAGATGGTACAGTTCAATTTTAAAGAAAGTTGTGTAACCATGCCATGGGAGTATACCGAAGAGACCAAAAAATGCAAAATCCTAGGTATTAGTCACACTAAGGAAGGCCTAAGGATTGAAACTAAGTGAGATGGCAAATGTAAAGCTAGAGTGAATTTTCCATAAAACTTATCCATAATTGCAATGCAGACGTAAATTCTCCCTACAGAGGCTATGCTGTCATGAGACGATGCAAATAACTGTTCCTGCCTCAGATAAACTTCACTCCCCAAAATCCCCTGTACTAGCTTATATAATAGCAATAATGTATGAATCAGAGTTTATCACTTTAGTTTTTTAAGAAGCTAAAATTATAGTAATATAAATCGAAAATTCCATTAGTTCTACATAGAAGTTGATAATAACAGGAAAAAAAAAGTGTTCTTCTTCTACTGAAAACTCTATCACTAGACATGTACTAGAACACATAAATATTATTCAATTGTCTGGCACCTACACTGTTAGTTATCAGCCTTTTATGCAATATCTTTTGTTTTATTGCCCAAATAATCCAATGATTTATCCCACTTGGCACAATTTCCACATCAGTTCTTACAGCAAACATAGCTATACACTTAGTGCTTATCTGGTGTAAAGGAAATAAATCTCCCAAAAGGATGAATTTTACCTGTATAATTATTTCTGATGTTTCTGATTACAGTACATAGTACTTCAGAAAAAATTGACAGGTGAAGAGATTTTGAAATTATAGAAGAAGGCATAGATGAGAAAATCAGCATGCGAATTTATAAATCTACATTGGTTAAACATTGAAATGCTGATTTGAAGACAGTTAAACTAGACTATCACAGTAAGTAAAAAATGGCAAGTTTTAAAAAAAACCTGACTCTCACACTGAGGACCACTGAGAGATTCTCTCATAGTAGTTTCCAGTTACATGACATTGGAATTCAGTTTGACACAGCAAACTGTAAAACACATGCATATTTAGAATACCATTACAAATAAAATCCTTACTGCACTAGTTAAGGCAACAAACCAAAACCCCCATACATTTAAAACATCTAGGATTAAATTATCAGGTACTGTGTGTTAAGTGCACAGCACTAACAAATGCATTAAACATGTTAGACCTTCCTTTGGACAGATTATCTCATACTTCATTACAGTCTTTGCACATCAGGTTTCCCTGTTCCACATTGTCCAGACATTTTAATATTATCCACAGTGAAACATTTTAAAACTTCTCCTCATGCTATGTAATAAGCAGAAATTACCTGGCCTATCTAGAACTAATTTCTAGAAAATTTAAAAGTTGCTGTAAAAAATGTTACCTCCAGCATTGTTCCTTGATGAGCTATGGGATAGGTTTCTTAAATCAAGCTGAAAGGAAATGAAAAGGTAAAAGGAAAGGAAATAAAATGAGGAAAGGAGTCAATGAAACACTGAAAAGTTTGGTTTAGGAACACACGACTGTGAAAATATAAGATCCTCTAGAGTGATAATTCATATGGTGGAGATAGATCATTCATGACAGATCTGGAGCAGGTGTAGTATTGCAGCGGGCGTACTATCTCATAATTGTTAGAAAGTCATCCTGCTGCCTGGCTTAATGAATAGAAATATACTATAACTGAAAAGCTGAAATCTTGATTCAGCTTCCTTTCATTCCTGAATACAGAAAGGATTCTGAGTTGAAAAAGGAAATTTGGAGTTCCAGGTTCAGCCTTTCTGTAGAATTAAAACTGCCCTGTACCAGATTACTTACTGCTACTAAATGCCTTAATTTATGTGAAGGCCCAGGCTGAGATCTTGGCTTGTTTATAGATATTCTGTGGGTTTACTGCTTCAGTTATCACCCAGAGTTGAAACAGACACCCAGCTCATACGAAAATCAAAACTGCAAAGTATGAATGGAATGGAACTATTCAGGCTAAATTAATTAACACTGCTGAAAGTACCTCCATCAACCTTTCTACATGTGATTAGCATTTGGTCTTTCTGGAAAATTAAAATTGAACACTGACATAGATCTCAAAACAGAAGAAAAAGAAGTGTACTAAGGACAGATAAAAACAGATCCGACCAAAATAACTTTACAATTAGTCTCCGTAAGGGTGGAAAATTTATGCATTTGCTAGTAGGAGTTGTCTTCCATACTTAGAATTCACTGCATTTACCTAGTTATGCTTTAGGTAAGCTTTCTAATAATCAAAGAAGCTAAGGGAAACAATAGAAAAACTATTTTAAACAATCTATATCAGTGTCAAGAAAACTAATCTAATTGGTTTTTTAAACACCATAATTTGATTTGACTGGGAATACTGTCTAAGCAGCACAGAATCAGATACTTCAGAAGAAAAAGCCATCATATACACAATTGCTTTTGATCTCTCATGAGAGGGTTCTTTGGGAGTCCGGATTTTCTCAGCTCATACCATAGAAACAGTCCCTATAGTTAGCAAACTTATCAATCCAAGTTATATAGCTGAAGTAGTGGCAACTGACACTTGCAGGAAGGAATCCTTTTCAAACTCTCCTACACATTCAGACAGTATGCAGTCTGACCCTAACTGATTTTTTAAGAGTCCCATTTATCATGTGAAAGAGATACTCAAAACACTTTACAAATGAGAAAAATTAAGTGCATCTAAGAAAAAAAAAAAATCCTGTGTTGGAAGAGAAAAATTAGCTTTGATATAGCTGAAGATCTTCAGCTATATATTTAGAAAGTTATCAGCTTCATTATACCTCAATCATAACTGAAATTACCACTAGAATGAAATTAATGCATATGCAGCTAGAAGTAAAATAGGCTTAATTTCGTAGAATCCTTTAGGTTGGAAAAGGTCTTTAAGATCATCAAGTGCAATGGTTAACTTAGCACTGCAACGTCCACCACTAAACCATGCAACTCAATCGCTTGTATGGAGAGTCTGTTCCAATACTTGGCAACCCTTTTGGTGAGGAATTGTTTCCTAATATCCAATCTAAACCTCCACTGGTGAAACCTGAGTCTACTTCTTCTTGTCCTGTAGCTTGTTACTTGGGCAAAGAGATTGACCCCCACCTCACTACAACTTCTTTTCAGGTAGTTGTAGAGAGTGATAAGATCTCACCTCAGACCCCATTTCTCTAGGCCAAACAACCTCAACTCCCTCCTCATCAGACTTGTTCTCTGGACCCTTCATCACCTTTGTTGCTCCTCTTTGGATTGCTCCAGAATCTTAGTGTTTTTCTTTTAGTGCGAGACTCAAAACTGTATTCAAGTTGTGACCTCACCACTCCTGAGTACAGGGAGACAATCGCCTTCCTCGGCCTGTTGGCCATGCTATTTCTGATACAAGCCAGGAGGCCATTGGCCTTCTTGGCCACCTGGGCACACTGCTGGCTCATGTTCAGACAGCTGTCAAACAACAACTCCAAGTCCTTTTCTGTCAAACTCTTCCCCAGATGTGTAGTCGCATGGAGTTGCTTTAACTCAAATGCAGGACCGAGCACTTGGCCTTGTTGAACCTCATAAAACTGACCTCAGACCGTCACTCCAGTCTGTCCAAGTCCCACTTTAAAATCTTCCTACCCTCCAGCAGATCAACACTCCTACTCAACACGGTGTCAGTTGCAAATAAGAAATAAGTAGACCTACATGTGTAGGAAAGTCAGAGATTATCATCTTAGAATCATAGAATCATAGAATGGTAGGGATTGGAAGGGACCTTTAGAGATCATCTAGTCCAACCCCCCTGCAGAGGCAGGGTCACCTAGATCAGGTCGCATAGGAACATGTTGAGGCGGGTCTTGAAGACCTCCAAGGAAGGAGACTCCACAACCTCTCTGGGCAGCCTGTGCCAGGGCTCCCTCACTCTCACAGTGAAATATTTTTTTCTTATGTTAAGTGCTTCATCCCATTACTCCTTGTCCTGTTACTCTCTACTATAGAAAAGAGGGATGTCCCAACCTCCTGACATCTACCCTTTAGATATTTATAAATGTTAATAAGATCACCCTCAATCTCCTCCAGACTAAACAGTCCCAGTTCCCACAGCCTTTCCTCTTACGAAAGATGTTCCATACCCCTGATCATCTTGGTGGCCCTGCGCTGGACTCTCTTGTTCTACTCCTACTTTTAGAATCCCTCTGATAAAGATTTCAGGAGATAAAGTATTTCTAATCTTCTAGCAGAGTGGTGGACTTGTGTATTACCTCTTCCAATAGTTGGTTTTAGCTTTTTATCAGTTTATTCTAGTCCCACAGAACTGCTTGTCTTAAATTTGACATTTCAGAGCTGTTGCCGATAGTATTTTCTAGATTGTCTTACTTAAGTCCATTATGCAACTACTACTTTTGTTTGCAGTGACATGCTCTCAATTTTACAGAATTTCAATAATGTCATTAATATTTATCATTTTATTCCTTCTTACCTCATTTTTGAATTCTGCAGAGGTCTTGGACCAGGCACAAAGGCAGGGCATGATCATGCAGCTCACAAGCACAGAGCTGGAGACCCCAGACAGGGTTTCTTGAACTTCTTTGTCATTGTCTCTTTTGTGAGGCTAAACTAGATTGTAATAAATCTAGTGGTGAGAATGTATATCTGTATGAAAATATCCAGGTTTTTATTAATTAAAAAAATATCTAGTAATGTAATGAAAAAAAAGCTAATATCTAGTAATGTAATTTTAAAAAAAAAAAAAGCCCTTCTTACAGCAGCTACATTTCTAAACAGAAGTTCTGTTGCATTGCCAAGAGCTGCACCTAGATTCTACTAAAAGAAAGGTGACAGAAACATATCTGCAGTGTTACTGTGGAAACGTCAGCCCTTCACATAACGGATATTAATCGGATGAAAAACTGCCTTCTATGCAGAAGCTTGTTTATTTTTTTTTTTTATTTTAGTGTGCATCAGCATTACTATTCAACTTTATCATAAAGCACTCAATTCTTCCAATACTAAGGTTTATCCTTATGTCAACTGCTGTGGAGATTTCTCCAGCCAAAATAACTTTGGGCATGACTGACAAGCTGCTAGAAAGTTGAAATGCTTGCATTTATTCACTGATACATACTTTTGAGGTGTGTTGCAGTCTACCTTCATCCTTAATGTGTTGTGCTAACAAAGTATTATTTTTCTGGGACTAATTTTATAAGGTACATCTTCCATAGAATTGAATTGGTATGGAGAAGATATGTATTTTACTTGTTTAAGATTGACGGTGAGATGTAGTGCCCTAAAAGAAAGGTAAGTGTACAATACAAATAAAAAAAGATATTTCTGAGTATGGCTGATGTCTTGAGCTAGGTCATAAGTCTAAAAAGTTCCTCTTTCTCAGTAAAGCAGTTCTATGTCTGCATGAAAACAAAACCATTTTCTGTACTGTCCCTAAACTGGACTTGAGAGGATATGGGAAAGAAAAGAAGCAGTCAAGTAATCCAGAAAAGCATTGATTCTAAGTTGTTAACTCCTGCCACTCATCCCACAGGTCGCTGACAGTGTTTTAGCTCAAAAGCTGGATGGGCAGCCACAGTGAGCTGAGTCACACTTACCATGAATCTGGAGAGATTTTGTTTATCTGAACTCATCTCTTCCTACATGTAATCCAGGCAAGATTTGGTTACACACAAGGTCTGAAGGTGAAATCAGTTGTCCTCTAAAGGAATGCTGAGCATGTAACTTTCAAATATCCTATCTTCTAGCTCTTAAAATGCTGCAATTTCAGAAAGAAATTATGAGGTTTTTATTTTGCTCAAAATAAATTAGCAGTGTGTTAATTGGTATGCTAGGATGAGAATCTCTGCCTAGTGCAATGTAATGGATGGTGCCACAAAGAGAAACATGTTGATAGTGGTAAGGCTGGTAGTTATGCAAGTGAGATTTTTTTTTAAAAGGAATGTGCAACTCTGAGAGTCTTTGATGACACTGTCATAGCTGCTTGAATGTGAGAACAAGCATTGTTTTTCCTGGAAAACAATACCTCACTGCTAGCATCAGTATGGTTTCAATTTCTGTCTCTCTACTTTCTAAGGCAGAAAGGTTCACCTTCTGCAAAATGTAACCCACATAATACACTTTATCAAATAAAGTATTTTATCAGCTAAAATATGTTATTGAATGTGTCACAGATGGTGATATGAAGCAATAGACATTACTGAAAATTTATTACCTACTGGTATTTAAAACTAAATTGGTACAAAAGCTTATTATGCATGATACATCCTTGCTATGTGCTCTTCTGAAGCAACTGTAAATATTGGAACAGACTTATTCTGAATTAGAAAAAAATTACATGAAAAAAAATCCACCTTTTTTTTTTTTCCCCAATGGCTTTGAACAAATTATGGAAGTAACAAAAACAAAAAAAGATCTTTTCTCTCTCAGTTCCTGGATCAGAAAGCTGAAAATGTCTATGACTTATAGCTGGCAATTTTGGTTGATGGTTCTTTTTTAGTTTTGTTTTTTTTTTTTTTTAATCAAAATCAAGTGTGCATGTAACAGAATGATCTGTATGCAGCGTATGTAGTTTACTGCTATTCACCACCAATAACACAGATGGATCTGCCGATTTAAGTTGTGAAACATATGGCTTTAGTAAGGAAGAAATGACAGTTGAGCTAAGCATCTTTGACAGAGTAACTCTAGAAAAAAGAATAAAAAGTTAGTTGCTTTGAAAATTGCCTTGCTTTCTTCAAAGCCCACACTCTTCACTTCATGCTCTGTCATCTTAATATCCATAAGTTCTGTTTCATGTAAGAAGTTTTTCATGTCTTTGTATCTTTCAAAATTATATGAGATACATGGCCAGGAGCAACTGCCAGGATTAGCATTACTGCACCCAGAACATGCTATTTCTTTCAAGTCAGAGAAATGAATTGCTTTTATTACATTAAAAACTGACCATGAATTGTATGTCTTCTTCCATTACATTTACTCTTTCTTTTTAAACTATTAGTAGTGTATAATTTCATTAAGATCCAACTTGTCTCCTTAATAGAAAGCTTTTGACTGCTTTTGATTAAAAAAAAAAAAAAAAAGGTAAAAGAGTCTAGCTTGGACTAATTATATGTAGTTTCATCAGTTGTTGAAGCTATAGTTCTAGGAGAATATTTCTGGCACATAAATAAAGAAATTCAGAATTCATAGTTTCAATAGTCTTCCCAGCCTGAAAGTGAAGAAGAGGTGACACATAATTCTGATTTTATTCACTTTGTGTAATAAAGAGATGAGAAATTTTATAAAAAACAGCTTAATTGATACAGAGCAGATACTGTAGTTTTTTGTGTTTCCACAGACATGGAAATATGCTCTGTTTCAATACTAAACTCAAGCTGTCATAGTTCACACTGTTGTTTAGTAGCAATTAAGGTTGCTAACTAAAAATAGGAAAGAGCTGTGGTGTTGGTATCAGCTACATATGAGGCTTTAAAACTGAATGATGGTTCTGGAACATTAAAATACTAAGACATCATTTATTGCAGAACGTATCCTAATGGGAAAAAAATCAATAAGGATTTCTGAGAAAGTTCCGTGGCTAAAATAACACAAATATCTGGTTCTGTTTTCACACTCTCCTTTGTACAAGTTTACATAAATTGTGCACTTATAGCATGTTGCATGTGCTCCAGGTATAAAATGGTTTCTACTGTAATCTGAGGGATAAAAAAGCCTCATTACTGTAAACAATATTAGAAAACTGAAGAAGTCGGTCAAATTAATTTTGTTTAATCCCATACATCTATGAATTTCAAATACAACTATCATCTAGATGCCAATGACTACATACAGTAGATATTAGAAGCATTATTATATTTCATATTATATTTTCAAGGATATCTAACATATTTTTTCAGTTGGATCAGTGTTTTATACTCTTTTGGATAGGATATAGACGTGTATCATAGCAAACTTTTTAAAAGAGACATTTGTTCTCAAGGTTCACAATAAGCTTGTACACAAGCCATAGAAGTTCAAGTCCCAGCCAGCTATTAATTTGGTGGTGCTATTCTGCTAGAAAGTCATTACAATTTTGCCCCACCTTCCCTAGAAAAAGGGTTTATCATGGTATTCATAGTGGATTAAGAAGCTCCTAGAGGTATTTCAGCTTTTCAAGACCCATCTGGACATGTTCCTGTGTGACTTGATCTAGGTGGACCTGCTTCTGCAGAGGGATTGGGCTAGATGATCTCTAAAGGTCCCTTCCAACCCTACCATTCTATCATTCTATGATTCTGTTTCAAGACAAGGAACATAGAAAGGTACTTGCTGAAACTTCTGTGTGTAGTGTAGAAGTGTGAAAATTGTTGCTTCTCATTTGGTACTAAAATCTAAACAAGAACCTAGTCTGAAACTTCATCATTTCTTAAAGACTTTTGTAGTAGAAGTAGGGGGTTTGGATTACCTCATAGGTAAGGTAACGTGATGATATTATGGCAGCACTGTGGGTGTAGTAAAACTGACATGGAGGAAAAGTTGTGGTCTGTTAGGAGAATCATTTTTTCTGTTTCATTGTAATTTATTATTAAAAAAGGAATAACAGTTTTAAACTTCCAAGAGCTTCTCTTTGAACATCAAACCAATGGGCAGCATTGGAAAACATATCTGTTTTGAGGATAAATATTTGTGTTGGTCATTAATGGTAATATCTGCTACCACAATGGATGCATTAATAAAGATGCACCTCAAAGAAATAAAATATAAGTTTTCAATATTCTTGCACAGAAATAGGTTTGCAATATTCTTGCAAAGAAATACTGTGGTGCATCACACTAACCATCTATGTGCAGTGCTGGTCACTGTAATGAAATTCTAGCATCAGAGGATCTAGTATTAGGAAGGAGGGAACACAACAGAAGCAGCAATCTGTCCTTTAAATTTTTAGATTTTGCTTAGTCTCAAGAGAATTTAAATTGTTAAACTTTTTTTCTTGTTTTCTCATCCATATATTGGGGTTTTTTTGCAGTTGTTATTTGCATATAACACACTGGGTTATTGCCATATAATTGGCATTGTCATAAATCAAATGTACTACATCTCTGGTACAGCAGTTTAAGATATTTTCTGTCATTTAGACAAATAACGTATTTTCAGAAAAAAATATTCTGTTTCATAGTCTCTTAGTTCTTATTGTTACACTAAGTGAATGCAATGATGTGACCTGACCATTTTCTTCTGAGCATGTAGGTCATGGAAGAATTGCCAGTCTTATCTGATTATTTACTGAGACCTCTACATACAGAATGCTAATATTTGAAGATGCTACAATATATTCTGTGGAGATTTTTGAGGAATGTTAGCTTCAACATAACAAAAGTAGAGTTATTTGAGAAACTACTGGAATTTATTGGCCATTTCAATAGCTTTAAAAGCAAACCTAAGTTTGATACACAAGTATAACTTCATTTGTTAAGTACTTGTAGAAAGAAAAATGTTTCTTGGTATAGGAAAAATGTGATCCACTAAGGAGAAAAAATTTTGCCAAGAACATATATCACAAGCATGTGTTGACAGTTGTATGTGTGTACATTTGTAACACACTTTTTTCATTTAGATGTATCACATGATGTAAAAATTACATTAAATACTTATATGACAAAAATAATTTCAACATGACTAATAAAGTCAAGGAATCAAGACCAGAGAGATAACATTGCTAAAACTTGCCATAGAAACAACAGTAACAGTTAAACAGAATAATTAAATGACAATAAACTAGCCATATGATATCAGGTACATGCAATTAAAGCTAAAAGGAAGGGGTGCAACTGGATTTTAACAAGAAAAGGAAAGAATCAAAAACTTGGAGATTTGATTTTTGAACAGACAAGAAACATTCTTCATGTGCTAGTCACAGTATGGAGTCCAACCTGCATCACGTAAAACCATACCCAAATCACAGCTCCAGAGAGAACAGTCAAAACTAGATGGAGACTTGGAGCAGTAACTGATAAAAGTGAAGTTGAAGGAAGACTATTTCAATCCTGGCATGTGTCACTCTTTTTCTTTTGCCTTGTCCACCTTTTCCTGTTTTCACTTCTCTCTGCTTTACTGTGAACATAGCAATTCCTCATCCAAGATCACCCCAGTTGAAGAGTTAGTCGTAGATCCTTTGTCTGCTTATCACTTTCAAAAAACCTGCTATATCTTTATTTGAAGATTTCACATGGAACAGTGGATAGTATTTAACAATGTTTAAGAATCTTTCACAAGATACACAACATTTAAGATCACAGTAATCACTAGAAAATAGTTTACACTGTGGAAATGAAGCATGAAAACTCTCATTAATTTTTAGCCTTAAACTTGCTAGAGTCTTCCGAAACTTACACTTCCTTTAAATCTGTAACAGTTAGATAGTTGTTCTCGATTTATAGTTAATCCTGCAGATGTGGCTGTCTCTGTAAACACACTTTGCAAGATATGTTTTTTAGTAGCTTTTATTTGACAGTCTGTAAAAGTGAATATTCCACAGAGGACAAATAATCAGGTTGTACAGACCATCTAATAGAATTAATGCCAGAAGGAAAAAAAAAATAATGCAACACTTTGTCACAAAGCTGTAGACTCTTGAAAGCTTGATTATATGTTTAGTGGCAGTACAAAAATGGCTTTATTCATTATCGTAATGTTCCTAAACACATGTTTTTGAGACCTACAATAAGCATTTCATGTATTTGTGAAAATTGAGCTGTAAATCTGAGGAAACAGCTGCCATTAAAACCAAGATGGCTATATTATAAGCCACCAAGACTTAAAAGGATTACATTTAGAAGGTTAAATTCAATGACATTCTTTTTTCAGTCATGAATCGTAAAATCCGTTCTGTTGGCTAGAAACCAGAAGCAATTCAAAGCTAGAATGAAATATGTATTAAAGGAGGAAGGGAGAGGATGACAATTAATTTTGGAAACAAGAATGTAATTTCTGATTGCAGCAATAAAGTTCCATGAAAGCTGTCCTTGGCTATTAAATAAAGCCAACAGTTGTGCATTGTTATTGCAGCATCTCTTTATGTCTCAGATATTGTCTATTCTGAAACTTTCAATGTTCTGCTAACTGTGGGAGACTGGGAACATAACAAACAACTTGAATATTTCTGAAATTTGCTCTGTGGTTTGTGAATCCTTCTGGTGGGTGTCACAGAGAATAAATACTGAGAAATATTTGCATCTAGGCTGAGTAACAAATGGAGCATTTCTTTTAACAGAGAAAGTATAAATAGCAGGATTGTTTTAGTCAAGCAAAGGCAAGCTTTGGAGGATAACTGCCTATCATAGAAAAAAAATAGTAAGGAAATAGAGAGGAGAAAAAACCCTCAAGCTAAAGGACAGGTGTTGATACAAGATGTAGGGATAAAGTGATTCTGAACACAAGATAATAAATCGGAAAATTCCTAGTCAGAGTAACAAGAGCATAACCTAATTGCTTTTAAAATGGGTCACTTCATGAAGGAGTAATATGTGAACAGCAAGGGTTTATTTTGAATTCCCAGCAGGTTGTTGGAATTATTTCCATGCCCTCTCCCCTTGGTCATTTTTTTTTTTTTACATTTCTACTGATCTCAGTAGTTTTTTGTGTTATTTTCATTTTTTAAGGATTTTAAAAATTATTTATAAGTATGGAGTACTCTGTATCTTGACCATTCCTAAAAGATACAACATACAAATTGTGCTTAAAGATTAAGCAGGTGTCTGAGCACATAGATAAGATGGAACTAATTGTGTTTAATCAATCATATTCCCCTCTTAGAATAAAATTAATTGCTCTTATGAAAAAATAGTCTTCAGTGTATCCAACTATTATCTACACTACTGTTTCTGTCTCATGGTTAAACAATTGCTCTTTCATGATCTATTATTTGCCATTCAGCTAAATGCTTACTATTTGCTCTGATAACATCTGGTTTTAGAAGGCGGCACAGGCATACAGAGACTTGGCTGATCACAATTATTCATATATTAATATGGTCTACATTAAATTGCTATATGACAAAACCCTCAAGAATCTTGAAAGCAGGGAGCAGAATCCAGGACTGTTTGATCACAACAGAGTGCTCTCATCTTTAATATCAGAGTTTCTACAAGCACCTGTATTTCTGGCTGTAGAGGTGAGGAAAGTCCCAAATACACATGAACTGAAGTCTTGAATGTCCTAAAAGGTTGAATACATCACACTTCTAGTGTCCTGCCCCCTCACTCACAGCAGCAGAGATTTCTGACTTGGAATCCTAGTTTCACAGCTATCTCTCACTGCAGCTTTTGGTTAGACACCACAGTCCAAGAAAGAAGTGAAATTTCCTACTTTTTATCGTTTATGGGGTTTGATTGGAATTTTGCATCTATTTTTCAGGTAATCTGAAAATGGCTGTTAAGTCTTGTCCCTGGTGTCTTCTTGGTCATATTCAGAATCAAAACTATACTTTGCATAGCTTATTTTCCATTTAGTAAATGGGTCCAAAATTTAGGGAGAAATTTCCTCATTCATTTCCCCAAACATTTCTAAGAGAAATACTGTATAAGTATTTCAAGATCACGATTAAAAAGCACAGTTTGATTATGAATAGAGTTTAAAACATAAGTAGGAAGATTTTAAACACCTCAGCACTGTAAGCAATTAAAGGAATATATTTGTCCACAAATAACTGAACCACTAATAGCAAGATGAGTCAGGAGCTAGAGAAAATGAGGTCAGACTCTTCTTTTTCACTCATCTATATTTTAGGAATTATAGCTGAGTTTGAGTCAGTGTTAAAGGTGACACCTAGAAGGCTGATGATTCTGAAAACAAATCTGTCATGGCATTGGACTGATGGAAATGATCAGAATTTTGAATGGGTCTTGAATGCATGGCATGAAAAGGTTATCTTTTTATAGGATAGACAAGAAATCAGAAGAGTTTAATAATATCTGGATCTCATTTCAAGTCATAGAAGTCAAGAAGAAAAGTTAGGAATCTGATTTAGTTGTACGTGTTTAGCATAAGTAAAGAAGTAATATATGTAGAGACAGAGAGACGGCAGAATCTGATGATATATTAAATAGTTACATTTCTATTGGATTGTAAATGGCACTGGTTGTTTCCCAGATATAATTTTGGAAAAGGTTTATATAACATTTTCTTTTGTTTCAGTCACTGAGGCATTAAAATGTAAAAGTATGTAAGCTCAGGCAGCAAGGGTTTTATGAGCAGACTAGCATACATTAAAAATATTGGTATATGCAATATTATCTTTGGTTGCATTGTCAATAGAATATAGATTTAATCCAGCAAAAAAAATATTTTGAGACAACTTACTGATACGTTTAGCAATCTTGTAAGTCAATCTTGTGCTCATGAAAAATACCAATCAAGAAGAGAGGAAGAATGGAACAATTTTTAAATTCAAAGTAAGGTACAGCATGGACAGTATTGCAGCTTCCTCCAGACTGACCTACCAACTTAATTTGCTTGTGGCTGGGTAGCCCAAATTGTACCAAAAAGGAACAATGGACAATACTATCCACTACACCAAAGACGGTTGTGTTGCAAGTATGGTAGATTGCACTTTAAGCCACAGTTCTTTGTTGAAGCACATATTAAAAGTCATTTGTCTTCCAGGTATTTTCAGAAAGTATTATGTAGACTGAGACTTAAATCTACCGTGTTTAAAATAAGAGCTTTAAAGGGTTTATGTACCTTTATCACACTGAACTTTGTTTATTCCCTGAAATAATATATCCAACATTTAATTTAAGAAGTGAATATTTGAACAAAATTTCTGTAAGCGTCATTGTGCCTTTACAAAAATCTCCCATTCAACTCTTCTCATAAACTCATAAAACACATCAACATACACCATACATGAGAGTGACAAAATTTTCTCAAGCAGATAATAGTGGAAGGTCTTATGTCTGTAATCTGAATTGACACTGGTATAAGACCTTCTGGTTTAACACTGGTTTAACACCTTCTTGTTGGTTGTTCTTTTTTTACTAGTACTAAGTTTCTTCTGTGGTTGGATGTGATAGCAAGGGCTGATTAAGCCTTTATGCAATCTGATTTTTTAACATTCTGAAAAATGAATGCACTTCCTCAGTTTTCTAATCTCATTCTGGTTTTCAGAAGTTGTGTTTTGACTAAGATCTATGTCTTGAAAAAGGTAGAAGAAGAAATGCAATCTGAAGAGACTGGGACAGTGTTAGGATAGATAGTTCACACAGCAAATGCACAAATTTAATCATCATGTTCATTTTGGTCCTGACTCTTTTTCACCTTTTTATCCTATTAAATCCTAAATCATTAGCAGTGAAGACAAAAAATAAAGAAAAACAAAAAAAGTTTTTAAAAAAGCCAGCATTACCACTGGCAAACAGCTACTGTACTGATACAATTTTCATTATTATAATATATGCAGTTTGCTTTCTCGAGGAAGAAGGCATTAACATCAAAGGTAGTTTTATGGATCATTATTTTAAAAAGGAAGAGGAAAAAGCAAGCTCTTTCTAACATTTCCAAGAATAGTTACAACAGAACAATCAGAAAGCTAAACTACAGGGTTTATATTTGTGAACATGATATTCTTTAAGGAAAAAAATAAAATCATTAAAATAGTCTCCTTAAAGTAGGAGATTGTATTAGAGTTGTGGCAGGGTTGGGAGTAGTAGAGCTAGGAAAAACCTTCACCCTAATCCTGCCCAAAAAAAGACAAAGAAGCTGGTGAAGGACCTAGAGTGTAAGTCTTACAAGGGGTGGCTGAGGCAGCTGAGGATGTTTAGCCTGGAGAAAAGGAGGCTCAGAGGAGACCTTATTATTCTCTACAACTACCTGAAAGTACTTGTTGTCAGGTGGAAGTCAGTCTCTTCTCACAAGTAACAAGTGACAGGACAAGAGTAAATGGTCTCAATTTGCACCAGGGAAGGTTTAAATTGGAGACTAGGAAGAGCTTCTTCACTGAAAGGGTTGTTAGATGGTGGCACAGGCTGCTCAGGGAGGTAGTGGTGTTACCACCTCCAGAGATCTTTAAAAGGCACGTAGACGAGGTACTGAGTGGTGTGGTTTAGTGGTGGGCTTGTCAGCATTAGACTCGATCTTACATGTCTTTTCCAACCAAAATGATTCTATGATATTTCTCTTTGCTTAAACAATTTAATTAAATAAGCTTAAATGCCTATTTTAGATATTATGTGCTTTTCCTTTCATTTATTGTGCTGAGAAAATGAGTGCAGATAATTAGATCAAATTATTTTTAAAGTTCTGTTTTAATGGTACTTTGGCATAATAGTCATGAAAAAAATGTCTGAAGCACAATTACTATATTGCAGAATGAAATAAAAAATATTTGTACAAGTTGATGTAGAAAAGTAACAAAGCTTATTATAATAATTTTTATGAAAGCAGATATTTTACCTTTATTTTAAAAACAGAAATTTGGTATAGTACTGTATTTATAACCCCAGAGATTTTCTACTATTTTAATAAAAATTAAAATCTCAAATATTAAAAATGCACCTATACAAAGCAGCTAAAGCTCTGAGGAGGAAAATGTTGGAGAGTTGCCATCATTGCGATCTTATGAATATTCAACAGAAAATATAAATTCAGCACAGCAGCAATGATAAGATAATTTTAAAACCTGAGAATTCAAAGATGTATTTTTTACCTTCATTTACTATAATTACTAGATTGTGCTTTATATTTGGGAGGTATATGTAATATGTAAAAAATCAGTGGCTCAGAAATATTTTAAGAATGAGATAGAAATTTTCTTTTTTTTTCAGATACCTTTAAAAACATTAACAGCTAGCAGTGGTAATAAGGCATGGCTTAAACTGATCTATTTACTTTCTGGTTTCCATAGGAAGCAATGATAAATAACAAGTATTTATTAAGGTAATGAAAATGTATTTCTACTATCTCTTTCTATAATTACATTCACTTGTGCCAATGAATACATAGCCTAAAAAATTTTCATTTATTTTAGGTCAAAAGAGTATATAAGATGTTCCAAATTACAAAACGGAGATATTTCTAAGGTACTTCTGTGTGACAAATACACTATACATATACACTGCTCAATGAGAAAAAGACATATCACCTTATCATCTCTGAATTCAGCCCTCAATTACCACTTTTATAGCATCAGAGCCATTACTGAGAACAGCAATAGTGATTTCAAGAGTGGTATCTAATACTTAGTTTTCACTGCACCGTGTTTGCATTTGCTAGTAAAAGCTGTAAAAATATCCCACTACACAGAATTGAAGTAACATCGTATTTTCTAGTGAGGCTTTTAGACATGTTATTTTTGTAATTTACCAGTGAAAAAACAGAAGCAGGTCCATGTTCTAGGAACCATTGCTAACAGCAGTTTCCTTACTGGAAATTAATTCACAGAATCACAGAATGGTAGGCATTGGAAAGGACCTCTAGAAATCATCTAGTCCAACCCACTGCTAAAGCAGGTTCATCTACAGCAGGTTACACAGGAATGTATCTGGATGATGGGGATAGGGGGGTGGTGTTAGGCTGAAAACATCCAGAGAAGGAGACTCTGCCCTCTGAGCAACCCGTTCCACTGTTTCATCATGCTCAGAGTAAAGACGTTTTCCTCGTGTTCAGCTTGTGTTTATCTTACCCCTTGTCCTCTCATTAAGCATTGTGGAAAAAAAGACTCATCAGATCCTCTTGACACCTGCCCTTTAGGTATTTATAAGCATGGGTAAGGTCACCCCTCAGTGTCTCCTCTGGGATAAACAGCCCCAGGTCTCTAAAAGCTTCCTCTTTAGAGAGCTATTCCAGATCCCTAATCTTCAGTGTAGCTCTAATTCTTGCAGTTGTTTTAAGATGATTTGTACATGTGAAATATATTACAGAATCACAGAATTACAGAATGGTAGGGGTTGGAAGACTAATAACAGAAAGCTGATATCAAAGGCCAATACTTGAGAAATATTACTGGTTTTATTTCAGTTGATCTGCACTCTTCATTCCAGGGACTGTCTTTAGATTCATAAATATTTATTTGTAGGACTTATATTCAGAGTTATGAACATTAATTTTCCTTTATACCAGACGTACCACAGCAATGGACTAATTGTAAATTTTTTTTAAAAGTCCTTGTATATCACTCTCCTACCACCCTGCTTTTTGTAAGGAGGCAGACACAATTGGTGTGCTTTTATCCTTTGCTTCTTCAAAGTGTCTAAACTGTTCAATTTTTAGATTTCTTGTTCCCTATTTCTCTCATTTCATGTTTTAAACTCAATATGCACTTCAGCAAGTAGTTTTTGTGCCTGCAGCTTTGTAATGTTAAACTCATTGCTTCATTGAAGTTAGCAACTGAATTAATTAATTATCTGTGAAAATGCTTATGCCTGGAATGTTTGTTTTATGACTCAGTTACCTCTTTTTAATGTAACACACTTTTAATGCAAGGAATGAGTATAGTCTAGATAAAAAAGATGGAATGTCCTTTTCGCAGTTGCATAGTGTGATTAACAATAATATGGGATTATGGCAGTTGAATCTGCTAAAAAAATCAGAAACCAAAAGTAAACCTACAGAAAGCTATATGAAAAAGCAAAACTCCCAGACAAGCATCTGCACTCAGCACAGTCACTTGAGCAGCCAAGAAGCAGTAGATCTCATCAGCCAAGGAGAGCAAGAGATGCTTTCCTTCAGTGCTAAACTTCAGATCTTCCATTCTTTCCCATAAATTCAGCTATAACTCTATGTCCTTGAAAAAAACCAAATATTTCCATTTTGCTCTATATAAAAAGAATAGTTTAGATAGACACTTAAACTGAAGTAATCATCTTCAGCTGTGTGAGGTATCATACAATATTCACTACATTACTGATTACAATAATGAAAAAAAGTAGAATAGTAGCCTATTTAGGCCCCTTCCTTAATTAAGAAGGTGACCATTGGGAACTCACCTTTAATTAAGTACACTGTATAGCACATTTACCTCATTATGTGCTGCTAATGAGTATCCTGAAGGTGTGATTTTCCTGGTCTTGCTGTTCTTAAGCAAAGTACTCTCACTACTTGTGAGGGTGCTATGGATGGTATGTCTCCTGTTTGCTGCTAATTCAACCTTAATTATGCATGAATTAATCTTGAATTTTCTAATAAACTTTAATGAAGAAATTACTTTGAGGTTTTCTTCAGCTCCTGCTTAGAAACTCAGATTTTGTATCACAAATAAATTAAGTCCTTAACTTTATTACTATACTTCTTGAACAATCAGAGTTTCTGGTTCATGAGTCATATCATTATTATTTTATTATGATCTTATTTTATATGACACAGTGTAGTTCTGAATTATAGATGGACTTTTTTCTCATTCTGTTGCCTACCAAGAGGAATGCACTCAATTTTTTCACAACTATAAACCCTTAGACTGTATATGGAAGAGTTTATTTTTGCCCAGGAAAAAAAAAAAAAGATAATAAAAGTAGAAATATATAGAAAAGTCTCAAAAGTCTCAAATATTTCCTGAAAAAAAAAAAAGTAGTTTGTTTCCATATTCATGTGTAGAAACTCATAGGATATAGACTGGCACATTGCCATTTAATTTCATAGAACTATGGAAAGCTAAATGCATTTAATCCTGCTGAGATTCCAGCCTTTTGTGCTTCATGCAACAAATCAAAATTATTAAAAACTAGCTGCACTCAACTTTTCTGTAACTGGTAAGTTGTTTAATATACTCCAGACCAGAAGGAAACATAGGTAAGAGACTTAAAGTTATTAAAACTTGATCAGGGGAGACTGATAAAAGCAACATCATAAGCTAGGGTGACTAATGTTAAAATTTAGAAGGAATAATCAGATCAGAAAATCTGTTTCAGAAGACTATAAGGTGAACGTACCTCCTATTTAAAAAATCATAACAAAATTTGTCAAAAACTTTAGAAACTTAGAAATAAAGATAGCAATATGACTGATCATGGTTTTAGAATGATCATCATTCTGAAAATATAAACAGTATGCAAAATGCTATGTATCAGAATTGTAAAAGTATATGCACTTAAGTAGGTCATATAATTGTGGAATCTATTACCTTTTCATCCAAGTTCAAGTTACTGTTTTTTTCCCCCAAGTTTCATTAATATATTTTTTCATTTCAGTGAGGAAATACACAGTAATATGGAAGTAGTAGAAAAAAATATTATTGTTTATCAAAGTGATTTCACTTTTCCAGCATCATTGTAACATGTTTAATATCTGCATTTTTTACTGCCTATCAACCAAAATCTTCCTTGGGACTAATAATGTTTCTCATTCCTCTTGGGCTGAGCAGTGGACACAAATTTGAGGAGACGAGGTAACTTGGCCTCAATACCACAATTTTCAAAGGATGTCTTCTATAATTTTTATACCCATGACCAGAAAACAACAAAATCGAAGCTACATACAGCAGTGATTCTGCTGTTTGTGGACTGCACACTGACTGAGGAGAGCTTTTTCAGCAGGCACTTGTGTTTACCCTCTTATGTCTGCCTACCACTGGAGACTCATTTTTTCTTGCCCTATATCTCATTCAGTCTCAGAAGAGTGCAAAGATCCCATACAGCACATGGACTGTCTCACATATTTAGAATGGCAATTTATATCTACTTTGTATATGCCTTGTGCTCTTTAGAAAAAGACTAGGTAAGATGCAAGGCAACACAGGATCAGAGCTCTGATATTTGACATAAACAGAAGTGGTTCTTGTACTTGATTACTCATCATTTATTCATCTATTTTGTCCATTTAATTAATTTTGTAAAGGAGTAGCTTTCCCAAATCTTTACACATTATGTTGTAGGGAAAAAAAATGTAAACAAAAAGTCTCACTTTGCCTTCTCTATTTCCTTTTGTTTTTGTTACACTGTTACAGCTTTTCTGTAAGTTTAATTTTTTTCCTATACTGTTTCTTTTTTGAAAGTCAGAAGTTATGGTAATTTTTAGTCACTGACACCTAAATACATATTTTCTGTTAGAATATTATCACAAATTAACTGTCTTGTTCTGAGTCCCCAGTCTCAATATAGGCAAACTATAAACTTAACCATTCTATAAATTCTATACTTCTTAATATTACCATACCAGGCAATATGCCTTTGTGTTTTGACTTTATTTTCACACTGCATTCCAAATCCTTTTGATAACTCCTAAAGCAAACATGCAGGATGGGTAGAAATAAGATTGATCCTTCAGTCCCAAAGAGGCTTTGCCTGGATAAGCAGAGAAAAACACTAGTAAGGGTGAAGACAGAAGACACTGCCATTTGACTAAGGGAGTTGAAGTAAGCTCACAAGACAAATGGTGCATAATCTCTATACATTTACTGCTAGCTTGGTAGATGAATATATGTTTCAATATATGTAATCTGTAATTTACATCAAGCATGCCTGCAAATTGTTTAATATGTTAGTGGTACTGCCTGTAAAAGAAATACAGAAAAACCTGAGCATCTAGTATAGCTTATTTGGAAGACAGAAGATGAGAAAAGCAAGTTTCTATACTTTATAATCTAATTTAACTACAGGAATTGGCAGGAAAATTAAGTCATCTGAGAAGATTACTCTGCATGGACTATGTTTAGCATCTTCAATTCCTCTGTGTGTATAAGTTCTCAGGATGGGCATTTAGTACTTGACAGTCTTCCTGCATCTGTCCGGATATATCTCATGAGTCGTGGCCAGAGGCAGTTTATTGCGAAGGATAAACTAAGAAGTAAGGGGGTCTTGACTGTTGGCCAATCTCTTAATCAATAACACAGTTCCCCTGTAGGAAAAGTAGGATGCCACACATGAGCTTGAATGCTAATTCCAAAACACATGCAATCACTGGATAGGATGGTTCTAACAAATAATATTTGCTTATTGGATTAGGGTGTAAAAATTATTTTAGCATCAGTAATCACCCATGGACAAGTTTACACTGAGAAAACACTGTAAGGAACCAGTAAAAAAAAAAATCAGTCACCCTTGCTGGCGATGGACAATCCTTCAAGTTGCTAAGTTACAGGCAAAATTTGAAAACTGGTACTGGAAGCATCAAAAGAGTAGTTACTACAGGTAGAGTTTGAACTAAATCAACTATCCTCTTGAATATATAAGCAAACAATGAGAGTTCAAAGAAGGTACATCATCTGAGGGCAGGGGAAAGCCATTTAATATGAAAGATGATATTTTCCATATTGTAACCTTTTTCATTTCACAGATTTGAAGCTTCCTTCCAGTGCTACAGATAAACATAGTAGTATTTGGAGAATTTAAGCAACTCAAAAGACTTGATTTTCTGTGAAAATCCAGAAGTGGTTGAATAGATTCAGGAATAAAATTGAGTGGGAGTGAATATAATTTCTTTCAATGTTTTTACTATTAGAAAATGGTATATAGTTCTGTACCTACAAAGGAACAAGAGCTGAGCTCGTTGAGCCATGGAATAGTTGGTAGTCCCTATCCAAAGACACAAAACAGATCAATGGAGATATTTGACTTGGAATAAGGAGCAAAATATAAGTATGAATGAAAATAAAAATGGAAACAATAGAGGTAGCAAACAACATGTAACTCTCACAGTTTTTAAGGTTGGATAAATGGAAGAAAAAGTGAAAGGAGATAAAACAGAGAGAAAAAAGGAGAAAGGAAGGCACAGAGTTGTAACAAAGCTCAGAAGAAAAGTAATTAAATCAGAGTCCTCAAAATCCCAGAGTTTCCACAGCCTCTTCTACTCCCCGATGCATGTTTTCTACAGCCTAGTGGAACTGGACTCCTTACTGTGAGTCTCCCCATTATAATTCTCATTTGAGAGCAGAGGTGAGCCCAATTCAGCTTCTTTCACAGTGAGTATGTAAGAAGTTACTCCAGCTTTTCTATTATCTGGATTTATTAGCCTACTCTCTTCCAGTCTTATATATTCACGAATTATAAAAGGATTCTATAATAATCTAATTTTACTTTTTGTCAGCACACACAGTAGACTTACACGGACAGTCTCCTTTGCTTTTCAGATACATACTCTTTTGAGATATATATAAGGTTTCATTTAACCATACTAAAGCTCAGATTGTTTACTCTGTGACCCGTCATACCCATTTTTTATCATTCTCTCAATTTTTATGTCATCTGCCAACTTTGTCAGTACTGATTTTATGCTTTTTTCCATTACTTAAAATTCTAAGCAGAATGAGACCAAGAATCAATCTTTGTGAGACCCAACTGGAATCGATCCTCTTGGTGACAATTACCATTATGTTTTGACTGCTTGTTAGTCAGCTTCAATCCAGTCAATGCACATCACGTTAACTTTGTATCACTCTGCTTTCTTAATCAAAATGTCATTCCAAAACAAGACAAATGCCTGAGTGATAATTACTTTTTATCAATTAGTTTTAAATCTTACGGGGGGGAAAAAATAGTAGCAGATTAACCTTACTATATATTTTTCAAAAATCCATTTAATTATAATTAACTGCATTATCTACCTCTAATTTTCTATTAGTCAGGTACCATATCAACTCTCTATCACTTGTTCAGGATTGACACCCATGGTGTAGAGCTTAAAATTACATTGGGTAGTCTGTTTACCTTTTCAGATATTGAAATGCAACCAGTTTTAATCATTATTTGAGCATATAATTGTAAAGAATTTTTTATTTTTATCTTTACCTGATACATAATTTTATAGTATCAGTGGAAACTGTCACTTCCTTCCTCTGAAACTAAGTTCAATTTAAAGGCACTTTTGGACAGAAAAAAAAACCAAACCCTTTCATTATTATCAAATATCAAATTATTGTACTTTGCTTTTAAAAAACTCCTCAACTATTCATATCCTGTATTCATTCAAAATTATTTATATGGATTAGGAGTTGTCCAACAAAGCACTATTATGTCAATTACTAAGATAATAAAAAGTATCCAAGACAATATATTGTAGGTCACTCTAGCCCTTTATAAAACACAGACACTGGAAATATTCTTACTATCTAGGGAAGGTCAGTGACAATTTGGCAGAGCACATTAAATGTTCATGCTTTTATTTAGGTAAAAGACATGGAGTATTCTCCTTCAACTATGACATGGAATTTATTACATGTGGAAAGAACAGACTGAGCTACTCAGATGAAGTTTTTTTCTCTAACATATTCTTCTAGTTTCTCACGTCTTTTCTCTCAGTTTACTCTAGGTGAACCTCATCCTGGTGATATTTTTAAACTGTTAACATTCAAAACATTGTTCAGTGTTTGATTCTGATCATGAAGAAGCATCCACTGGATATTTGCATCTGTTATGTAAGCTCAGACATCCACTAAGTATTTGCAGCCATTACATGAGTAACCTTGGTATTTATTACTATTATCATAGCTACTTATTGTTCTCTGTTTCTCTTTTTTGATTTTTATTTCATTAAAAGATAGCATCCCTGGACAGAATTCATGCTCTTATGTTACAGGCTATGAGCAAGTACACAGCAAGTGTTGTGCCTTCATCCAAGATGTCACAGTTTAATATGTAAATGCTTTTTGCAATTCACAAAAAGACAGAAATACAGTTTGGTTAACAATAGCAGTTCTATAATTTTTTTGTACTTATCACCTTTTATTTACAGACACTTCAATCCACAGATGGATACAGTCGCTGATCTGAGCTAGCAAAAAATCCATTCATGAAGTTATAGCCTCCCCAGTTTCATTATAGTGACTGTAATCTAGATACAAAATTTTACTGTGGGGGAATATTTTATACTGTAGAAACAGTCAGACACTCTTCTGAAACATTGACAGTTACCAACTTAAAGAATGACACCTTGTCATAGTTTAACCCTCGCCAGACACACCACACAGCCATTCTCTCTCTCTCTCCCTTGGTGCGGAAGCATGGGGAATTGGAAGGGCGAAAGTGAGAAAACTTGTGAGTTGAGGTAAAGGCAGTTTAACAGATAAAACAAAGGCTACACATGCAAGTAAAGCAAAATAAGGAATTCATTCTCTACTTCCCATAAGCAGGCAGGCACTTGGCCATCTCCAGGAAATCTGGGCTTCATCATGTGTAGCGATTGCTTGGGAAGATAAAGGCCATCATTCAGAACCTTTCCCCTTCCTCTTTTTTTCCCCAGATTTTTTAGCTGTGCATGGAATCATATGGTATGGAATATCCCATGCACCACCCCAATTCACTCACTAATGGTATGGAATGAGAATCAGAAAAGGCCATGACTGCTCAGCAATTATGAAAATATCCCTGTGCTGTTTTATCAGTGCTGTTTTCATCACAAAACCAGAACAGAGCCTCATACTAGCTACTATGAAGAAAATCAACTGTATCTATGCCAAAACCAGCATATACCTTAGCACTGTACTTGCTAAAGCAGACTTTGGAGTTTTTTACTGTTTCTTTCTATAGTAAACAGTGTAATAAATTAAAGAGCATAAACAGCGAATAATGGTTTAAAATTTATATTTTCTGTGTCAAATTTTTTTAAAGGAAATTTCAATTTATTCTTCTTAGAGATTTATTCACTATATTAAGGACAGAAATAAACTCCAAAGGAAAAGAATC
This sequence comes from Colius striatus, assembly GCF_028858725.1. Lineage (NCBI taxonomy): Eukaryota > Metazoa > Chordata > Aves > Coliiformes > Coliidae > Colius > Colius striatus. The sequence continues at coordinate 68,146,180 of NC_084761.1, read as the reverse complement.
TGAAATAAAACTATATTTCTGACAAAATACTTTCTATTTTGTTTATATAGTTTGTGAATTAACTAATTCAGGGTTACTCCTATTACTAATGGAATAATCCATTAATGCATTTACTCTTGACTCTTTCTGCCCAAATTCCTTTAAAAACTATAGGTCAGAACTGTCATTCTGTGTCTAATCTAAATCCAGGCTTAAACCTTGAGTTTTTTTATTTCAATGGATTTAAACCTGAAACGTGTCTAAGCAACCAAGCCCTTTGAATGTCTACTGGGAATATTTTTATTGTCAAAGAATAAGTCCACAGTCTATAAAGCAGTTCTGGGAGTGACAGGAGAGGCCAGGCCTGAAAGCTTTTCCCTGAATTATTCGTTTTATATTTTTATTTAGCACTTCTTCTTATGCCATTTAATATTTAGCTGTATAATCTATATGGAGTCCTCACTGAAGCTTATGGTACTATACTGCAAAACAATGTCTTGCTTCACTTCTCAAAGCTTTGATTCATCAAAACTCCTAAAATATATTTGGCTTTGATTATACAGTCAAAATAACTTAATCTAAACCATGTTCTCAAGTTGAAGAGTTAAAATGATAATTGTATTTACATATTAGAAAATTATATCCTGTCTAAACCAGACATCTAGGCTGTCTGATAATTAGAGTATAATATGACTCCACAGACTAATTCCCTCCAAAGGTGGAGCTTAATACAGATGGTGTTGATTGTTGTCCAGAAATACTTACTTTTCTCCACTAATAATTGAGAAAGTCTAGACAACAAGCTTGGGCAAGGAAATTCAAATGCCTTTCAAGAAGAAAGTGGGCCCAAATATCTTCAATGGGATTTAAGTAATAATTCTAACCCACTCTCCTTAACAGTAATGGCAATTTTTCCATAGGCATATGTAGAAGGTGAAGCAGATTAATCTATTTTTTTTTCCCTCTGGGAGTATTATTGTATTGCTGTTTTTTGCATAAATTTATTTTATTTTGGTATACTATTATACAATGTCCTAACCCAAAGTATCATTATCTAAAGTGAATTTTTTTTGCTGTACTCTCTTGTTCCTGAGACTGAGATCAATATTTTTTTTTTAGGAATGATAAAGTACTCTGAGCTCATTCCAGCTATCATAGTTTTAGTTTTAACCTTTTTTTTAAATAGATATCTTCTCCTGACAGTATTTGAGCTTTCTTTTAATTTTCAGTGACACTACAAACATGAACCAACAATCCTTCCAGTCTATTTTATGTATTAATTTTTTGCTCATTATGCCCCTACCGTGTCTCTTCCACCACAATTTTTTCCTTACAGAAATACTGCTATTCACATTCTGCTTTGTTCCAAACTATCACCATGGACATTTTTTAGCAGGTATATAATTTTATGCTTGGGACTCCACCTATCCAAAATTGCTACATCAACATCTTGTCCTCTGATCATAGCATAATTATCATTTTCAGAGATAATGAACCTCTTCAGGGTCTACTCTTTTCATTTTCGTTTATGAACAAATTTGACTGCTGCCAGGAGTTAATGAAACCAAAAAGAGAAAGAGAGGAGGTAACATTGTCAAACTGATGTAATATTGCTCAGAGAATGATAGGACGCTTCTTAAAATATCACTGATGGAAGTTGCCTGCCAAATATTCAACTGAACCTTGAGTAGGACCAGGCATCCTGCTTTAAGATGAACAGAATCCTATGGGATATTTAAAAGCATGTTAAATGTTATAATTAAAGACTAAAAAATTTTCTGAGTTCAGAAAAAAAAACCCCTAACAATTTGTCTGTGCATTCAGTGATTTCCTAGTAAAATGGATATTTTCAAATATCCCGTGACAGGGAACGTAATCATTGCTACAGCTAACAAAATCTAGCAATTCAAAATTCTCTTTTTGACAATTTTTGTTACCAAGTGTTGGAGAGAAAGATGGAAAGAACATTGCAGTGAAGAATTATAACAAGAATTTCTCCAAAATTCATCATTATCTTATACAATGATATAGGTGGACCTTTACTCATTTCAATTTTTTTCCTAAAACATAAACAAAGACAATAACATTTTCTTTAATGTAACTAAGAATAACATAATTCCTGGATGGTTCACAGTCACATTAACTTTCTTTCTATACCAAATCAAAGACTAGTATATGATTTAGTGCCATAATGTTCATAATTAATAATGCATGTCTTTCAATGTATGTGATGAAGTTATCTAAACTTTATAGTAATAAATGACTTTTTCACTTCTGAACTTCAGATTGAACACTATGCTCATATTTACTGTATTTTAAATCATAAATATACTACTACTCTTTTAAAATAACTTTTTAATACAATTGTTAGCTTTTGTAAACCTGCAGAAGTAGACTTCATTCTATTTTAATGTTACGAATTACTTTTACAGTAGAAATGGACTAATACAATCATTCTTTCTACTTTTATGTTCTTCTGTGGTATGAGACACAGTCATTTCCAGAAAAACAATGACTCTTCTGATATTCTGGTTCCTATTATTTTATAGGTTGAATCTAAAATCAAGAATTTAGTTTACTACTTTGAATTACTGTGGGGACAAAGACCACTTTGATAGCCAGCAAAATTAATAGAAGAGGCAATTATGTTCTTTTCAGAATTCTAGCTGATGTTGTTATCCTATTGTAGTCATATTGTGTTAGTAAAAAAAAATATATATATATTCATAATAAGCCTTTTTTATAAACTTCTTTGGCCTGGGATCTTTTTTCACGGAACTGGATTTCTGATATCTGGTAAGACTAGTTTACAATTCATATTCCTTATATTGAAGCTATAATGTAAAATGTAGGAGAAAGTAATTTCAAACAAAACCAAAATCCCAAAGGAACAATAAGCACTCAAGGAAAAGGCAAAACCACAGAAATGTAAAAAGAAGACTCGTGTTTATTTAATGAGTGCTCTTGATGGGGAAGAGAAGCAAAATAACCACTGACATTTTTGTGATTTTGACTTTTTAATTGCTTGTTTGTTCCTTTGGGAAGCTTGCTCAGGCATCCGTTAGATGTTTTGCTAGCTAAATAAAGTGATTGTTCACGTACTTCAGATTGCATCTGTAACTACCTTCATTTCTTATTCTTTTTCAAATTATCTTTGAGCAGCATTCTGATTTAAGTTGTAATGCAATGTTGAAAAAAACTACAGTAATTGTACATTAGAACCTGCATATTCAATTGAACTACAAAGAAACTCAGAAACCTCCAGAGTAAAGATCTTGAGAAGATCTTAAGAAATGGAGAACGATAGATAGAGATTCAGAATGCAACTGACTCCTCAGTACTAGTACCAGTTATATGAAAGAAGCTATCCGATTAGTAGCAACAGATGATTGTCAGAAAAAAACCAGAACATACAGGCACAGGGAATTGTACAAGAATTTCAGATACAAAGAACAGGGAAGATCTGGTTACAACAAACTACAAATAAGGACTAAACTCTGATTTAAATTATTTCAAAACTAGACTTTTTTCTGACGTTGGAAAAGGTGATGGAGTTAGAGATGTACTAAGGTCCGGGAAAAAATAGTGCAATGAGAATTAAAATATGGACATTCAAACAGCTCCCCTTTACTAGTAAGGAACTGGACAGAATTTAAAGGAATTGGACAATTGGAGAAATGCGGTTAAATAAACTGTAATGGTGAAAGAGGAGATACCTAGGAGGCTTAGTGCATAGCTATGTGAATGCATCCATACTTACAAGCAGAAGACTAAGAAATTAATCAGAATTATTTGTCAGGTTGTTGTGCAGGGGTAAGGGGAGAGGACAAGCATTTTTCCTTCTTTTTAAAAAGGAGCTGGGTCTTTGAGTGAGATGTCAGATAAATTTCAGCTATAGCTTTAACAAGATAAAATGTGAACTTATTTTAGTACTTAGTTTTTCTGGACTTCAAAGAATGAAAACCAAATACCTATTTACTAGTAATTCTGGCGTAAATGCAAAAAATATTGAGGGCTTTTTTTTTCAATGAGATATACTAAGTGATTTACCTACTGTACTCAAAGTATAATTTTAACCTGACAATGTCTTTATAGTTTCTCCTAGGTTTTCTAAAGAAATTGATTAGAAATATTATCTACCCTTGTAACTCTGTAAGCACACGTACTTGCTGTTGTACTTCAGAAATCTTAATCTTCTTGGAGAACTTGTATATAGGAGTCTTAAAGACATTTAAGAATTAATTAGTATTGTGTCCAAGGGGAAAACTGTAATCAACTAAATTTGCTAAAGAATTCATCACAAATCCTACTGTGGAGTTCTCTGATCATATCTTTGTATTTGGAAGTAATTTAAATAGCAAATGTAAGAGTGTAAATGTGTAGGGAGAGTTACAGGATTCTAAAACTATTGGAATTCAGAAACACCCACACATTCAAATGTGATCCTCCACTAGGCCAGTATTTATAGACAGGCCATATTTGTAGATGTGGATGAAATTTAAATATACTATTAACAATCTATTTGTTTGTTTGTTTTGTAGAAAGCTTTCTAATACTGATTTCCAAAGCTGCTATCATTGAAGTTCTTCAAAGCAACCTTTATATAACAACAAAAATAACAACTCCGTTTTGTTTTACATCTATTATATAACCATTATCAAGAGCATAAAGAATCAAGTAGCTATTGATGCTAGTTTCTGCAGAGTTTTAATAATTTATAGTGGGATTTTTAACACTTTAGCAATCATTGCCTAGTATTGTATATAACATTAGTAGACATTTATTAAATTTACAGACTGTAGGATGTTCTAACTTGATGTAACATGTCAATTACATTAGTGAAAAGAGTAATGCTGCACAGTAAAGCATTATAACTATGTCCTCACTACATACTTTCAAACTGGTTTTCATAACTCTTCTAATTTCATTGTTCCCTACATTTTTCTGTACTTGTTAGCTGCTGTGCTGATTATCAGATATCTGCTCATAGCTTGTCTTTCTTAATTCGCTTACCACTGGTCTGCACTTTTTCTTGCTGTCTGCAGCTTGCTTTAGCTTGTCAAGATTATTAGCCAAGTGTAGAGCAAAGAATTAGTAGTGAAGAAAGAAGCAGTGTCCCAGAAAGAGAATTAAATAATATTAAGCAAGCAGTAATGAATTCTGAATTTAGATGGGTAGGTTTATTATTCTGAAAAATTTCAGGATTGCTCAAAATTTCTGCCTGAAGAATTGTGCATTAAATGAACAATGAAAGGGAGTTAGACTGGACATGAAGATTTATGAGACTGGAGCATTTCAAAAGTTAAAAAAAAAAAAACATACAGGAACTGTACTAAATAAAGAATCAGGGAGTTAATGCAAGAGATGAGGAGTGATTAAAGTTTCTCCCTTCAAACAAAATTTGAAAAGACCAAGTGCAAATGAGTGTCATCACACCGACATTATGGTTACTGTCCCTATTTGTTTAAATGTTTCCTTTCCTAAGTACAAAAGCACCTAACAAATGATAACTAAGGTCATGACAATAAGTTAAAAAGAACAGTATGACAAATTTCACACAATGAAGTAGCCACTGAACCTCTTAAGGTCAAGTGGCAGATAAATGGAAAAGTAACTGGAAGAATGTGGAAATTTTGAGGTGTATCACAGGAAGCAGAAAAACCCTAGGGAAACACTGCTCTTAATAACAAGTAGTGGATATTTTACCTCTGAAAAAGAAGCAAGTGATAGATGATGAGAGATCAGTAATAGCAGTAAAAACAGTAACAAACCGAAAAGCTGAAAAGGATTTAAGTGACAGGGCAAGAATTCTGGTTTGAGAGAATAAAGTCATATAATCTGGACTGCAAATAATGCAATTGGTCATCATGGTGCTTTCTGATTTTTGGAATAGATACAAGTTCCAGATTTCCTTGGTAGTATATGAAATCCAGACAGTAGAGAATAGTCCTCAGAGGAGCAGATAAGAGTGAAATTAACTTTCCTTGAGAAAACTGGTGAAATCTCTGATACCTTTCAAATATGAAAGAGAAATGTGAAAAGTAGAGAAGTACTACTAAGGATTATACTTGAGCTGTGCTATGGTCTGCAGAAGGGATAGCTTTCAATAGTGAAGGACTAGAAAGACTTTGTATTAAATGATCTCCAAACTAGAAATTAAGAAAAACTTGTAAGTAGTTTTGAAATTCAGTAAAGAGGCATCACATACACTTTAGGTTATCTGGGAAGCAAAGTGTAAGGAGGGGAAAAATCTTTTTAATTAATGCATGTGGTTATAATGCATGAGGATGATCTGATGTGAGATATAAGTAGTAAGACTTAGAAGTGTATTAGTACATTTGCATAAATGCAAGAAAGTGTAGATATAAAAGATCTCTTTATGGAGGAATTATTCCCTAGTGTTTCTGGTAGTATTCTTTAAACCTGCTCTTGCACAAAGTAAAAAGCTTAGCAGATTTTCAGTATGATAAAGACTGATGCCTACTTAAACATAAGAAAAAACTCTTTCACTGTGAGGGTGATGGAGCAGTGGAACAGGCTGCCCAGAGGGGTTGTGGAGTCTCCTTCCTTGGAGGTCTTCAAGACCCACCTGGACATGTTCCTATGCGACCTGATTTAGGTGAACCTGCTTCTGCAGAGGGGTTGGACTAGATGATCTCTTAAAGTCCCTTCCAACACCTACCATTCTATGATTACTGCATTACTTTTTTATTAGATGGGAAGACAATAGTCAATAATCTGTAAATAAGGGCACACAATATGTAAAAATTGTCTGGAGAACTGTTGTAGTTTCCCCATGGCAGGAGAAGTATTGAGGTAAATATTTCTAAGATTGCCCAATAATGTAATCTAAATCAGAGAATATTACACTTAAGTCTCCAAGTGTTTTCTGTGGAAAATATCATGCCAAAAAAACTTATAAGGAATGTTTTCAAGTTCTAATTTTAAGGCAAACACTGTGATCTGAGTTGCTTGATTTATTTCTGTCATGTAACATGCTATCTCTTATCCATTTCTTTTGATAAAACAACAGACAGTTGTATCATGATGACTGTGATGCAATTTCCATGCATCTGCATATTTTGCATATTCTGCCTGTTCAAATGTTCACAGGGCTTCCTCCATCACACTCACATGTAGCAGCTGAGCAGTTGCCATAGCTAAGTGAAAATTTCCTTTGCAGGTGAAAACTTTCCCTTAAAAGAAGAGAGTCTTTTGCGTATATTTGAAGGAATATGTTGCATGTCCACTCAAACATATCTTATGACATGTTCATGACAAAGAACATTAAAAAACCAGTGAATGGATCAGCATCTCCAAAAGCACATGACAGGCCCAAGCTCCAAGGGCTGAATAGAATCTGAGGACTGGGTTACAGAGGAGTATATATACACAACTGAAAATACATCTATACTACAGGTTCTGCACAGTAAATGTTGAAGCTGTAATAGACATTGGGATGGTTATGTGTGTTCTTCAATAATAGTAGTATGCCTAACGTAAGAAAGGTTTGCCTGTAAGCAACAGATAAAGAAATGAATCCACTTTGGGAAACATTAAATGTCTTTGAAAGTCCTTTATCTTTTTTTGTAACAACTAATTACAGTACACAACAGTAAAGTTACGATTTTTCCTTTAAAACTGATAATCTCTCATTCCTTTTTCTCTTCTGATTCCTTTTCTTAGGACTTTTCTTAGGACAGCTCTTTTATTTGTTCTCACTTTGTATATTATGTTTCTTTCCCGGGATGAATCTGGGAAGCAAGAAAACTTCAATTTGTCATGTCCTGGTTGCCGTGTGCTTTGTCAAACAAAACTTTCTAGAAGGGGAAACAGATTGACCCTTTCCCATTAGCAAATGGATATATCCAGGGGGTGATGTTTCAAAGTGCATGTTGAAGGTACCTAAAGTGTGCAGAGCTACCTTTGTAGAACATCAGAGCTTGGGAGATAGCTGAGTGGAGAGTAAATCCAAAGTTATCCCCCCAGGGTGACAGAGGAACTGTGTAGGGTTAGTGTGTTATAGTCCAAGTAGCAAAGATTGCTGGATGAAAACAACCTTAAATGAATTGTACATCTCCTAAAGGACATGGCTGGCAAAGGAAGAGAGATTTGTTTCCAAGTTCCCCCTCCTTTCCCTTTTGTCATACTATTTTTTTTTCTCATTCTTGTTAAATTTATAATAAAAAGAGGTCTATAAATGCTGTTTAATATTACTGGAAAGCTCATAAAAAAAGAAAATACATAGACAGAATAACCTTAAAGTTCTGACTGATTTGGTGTTTTTTAAAGTGTAAACTCACTGGTTATTCACATGTTAGTTAACATCTCATTCTTCACTAAATATGTTGCATTCAACTTCTTATCTCTGTATTTCACTTTGAGCTGTACTGCTTACTTGAAGTAGAACCATCATGAGAGAATGCCAGATAAATTTTACAAGATATCGGTTGCTTGAGTCATCATACTCATATAATACAAGAGAGTTCTCCCACTCCATTTTCCTTGACATATCCCTCAGATGCAATTATTGTATTGGATGTCTCTGTTTGTGCAAAGGGAGAGTGTTGGTTGTGAGCCAACCAATTACTAACATGTACAAAGCTAAAACCCTTTCTGGACAAGTTGCAGTGCTGTCAATGTATGTTTCCCTCTATTTTCCTCTTACCTATTGCAGACTCCATAAGATGAAAGGCAGATCGTGCTCAATGAAAGAGTTTAAGCCAAAGCTTACTTGAGAGGACTGGGGACAGTGCTCTCCCACAAGCACCCTTCATAAAGAAGACACCTGGATTTGGTCCTTTGCCATCCCACTCCTGATATTACATATGCTGAAAACAATAGCGTTTATTTGCTGACGTGACTATTGAAAATGCTGCTGTCTAGTCTGCAACATTCCTCCCTTACTGTGATTGATGAGGCAGCAAATGTGTTTGGAATGCAGCTTAGGATCTAAGTGAACTAATATTGTCCCAGAATTCAACTAGATATAATTAAATTTTCTATGTTGCAGAGTCTGAATAATCTTTTTTTAATTAAATGTATCTGGATTTAGTTCCATGCTCTTTGCACAAATATGTCCAGTGTCTTTTGTGCTATACTTACTCTACATGGAAAACTATTACTCTTGGTTTACATTTTATAGTAAATTTTGGTAACAAATAAACAACTCAATGAATCAAATTAATGGAGAGGAAATACTTATTGTTCCATATTCTTTCTGTAGACCTTTGGCTCCACAAGGCTGCTGTATTTGAGAGCTGATTAAATTAATATAGTGTTTTTCACTGGACAGCAACCATCTGCTGGTACTGGTCATACAGACCACAGTGGTAACTGTAAAGAGTTTGAGAACAAGTTGTAAAAAGGTATCAGTTGTGCCTATTAAGTGTTCTGAGAATTATGACAAACAAATTATTCACTCTAATTAAAAAGATACATATTTTAGTTATCATATAGTTTAGGGGTTGTGGTTATTTTTAAAAAAATATATATTTTTCTGATCAATAAGGGTTGGATTTGGTTTGTTCCATTAAACATTTGTGTTTCTTATTATAAATGCATCTTTAATCCACTTGAGTTTCCTCAGTATGGATTGAAAAAGTGAAGGTAAGAATACAAAACTATCCTAATGGGAATTAAATGCATTCAAGCAAAAGGTAGTTCAAAAAGTTTTTTCTAGCTATGTAGAAGTTTGGGACAGTCTCTCTGTGAAACAGAAAAGCTGAGATGCCTGCTGTAGCCTGATGAGACGTTTGATGAAGCACAAAGGTAGAGTAGGTCCCAGATGGAGTATTTCTGCTTTATATATGCAAAAATTTAAAGTTTTAGTGTATCCTCTCCATCTGTTCCATCTCTAACTTGTATACTGCAGTCAGCAGCCACATCCTCTGACCAGATGAAAAAAAATATATCGTTAAAAAGTTCATTGTCAAAGGTTTTATAGCAAGAAGGAACTAAACTTGCTTTACTGCGAGTTTCTGTCTCCAATCATGGAAATGATTGCACTTTCCTTAATTAAGAGTTTAGAAAACTTATTCATTACTCTCACTGTACTCACAGACCTACAGTTTGTGAGTGTGGTCACAAACTACAGAATCTTATGCCTACCTGCCCTATGCAAATATTTTTCATTTTACCTCTCCTCCTCAAAAACAGAGAGCAACTAGGCTGTAGCTGGATGCCAATTTCTCCCAAAAAAATTACACAGTATTTAGTGCTTTCAGTCTTTCACAGAGAGTTCACTAAGGAAAAATAGGAAAAATTCCATTATGTGACAAGACTTAGCCAAGTCTATGGATTTCAAAGTCCTGAAGAACCTTCAGGCTCCACACAGTCAATATAATTCTCCTTCCCATGCACCCTAAAACATGTGTGGAAGTGTAAAATACCATCAGATGAACTTAGCTCCCCTGTCAGGCTCAGGCTCATCAAGAAGTTATACCCTACCTCATTCATCCCCTCTCCTTCATTTTAAAGGGGTTGAAATAAAAATCCTCATTGCAAAAATAGACTATGTGTAATGGGTGAATGGATTTCACTTTTTACAGTGGAAAGCACTGCAGTCAGCAATTGCACTTCTATCAATACAACTGGAGCAACAAAAAGTTGTTTTGTGACGTCTTCTCTGCTTCAGAACTGTGACAAGAGACCTTCTTTAAGAAGCAGCTTATCACAATGTACTATGGCACAGATTCAAAAAGCATTAATAATTCAGCTAAACTTCATAGACTGATACATCTGGGGAATTCAAGGGGTAATCTGATCATAAACTCTTATCACTTCCAATAGGCCATTATATTTCACCCAATTGACCCTGAACTGAGTTCACTAACTTGCATTTCAGCTAAACCATATATTCCAGGGTGGAATACAATTTTTATCTGAAAAGAAGGAAAATGTAATACATCACTGCAAAAAGAATCAGAATTTGGTAGATGAATTGCAACAATTTGAAGTTTCTCTATCAGTAATGTATTACTAGCCAACAGTGGATCAGTGATCTGTATGAAATACAGTAATGTTCTCATCACAGAATCTATCTTAACTCCAACTAATTTTCATCTCTGTTGGCATTTTCAGAATTACAAGTGAATGAGCACTGGAAATGAGCTACTCTTTCATTCCTACAAGGGATTCTTTTCAGCTTAAAGCTGAAGTTGTTTTGGAAGACATACATAAAATTGTGCACTACTGGTGCCACTGAAGTACCTTTTGTCTTGGAGAATACGGAACTCTTCTCAGAATTTTTAGTGAAACATTTCTGTGAGTTTCTCACATATTTCTATTAGTAAATGGGAAAAAAATTAAGAAGATACGGAGCAAACCAATTCATTATACAAACATACATGCATGACTGTTGTACCTCCATGTCTGGGCATAAAAGATGGTAGAACAGTTTTTCCTTTTTCATGTCTTCTATTGGATTTGTTATATTTCAAATGAGTTCTTCAGCTACTGTTCTCATTGCTTTAGGAAATAGAAGCATGCCAATCTTTTTACTGATTGTTGTCAACTCCACTTAGTACGTGTAATATTAGTACACATTAATTTGTGAAGCTATTATTGTTGCATCATTATGTTTCAGGACAGTGGCTCATTATTATGATGATTATTTAAGAATGATGTGTTGATGGTTTTAATGGGACAATAATCCAGTAATGAGTGCTCTGTAATGATATTCAGTACTGTTGTGAAATTATTCAGTACTCCATAGTGATACGATTTGTAGAGCTGTAAAGCTGTGCAAGTAGAATAATCTCTTAACACATCTCTTTGCAGCTTTTCAGGGTTGTTATCTATATGTTTATTTGGGAATACTTTCATACCTGATATGTTTCTTTGAGCTGTTGACACTTTTTTTGATAAAAGGCAATTTGTGTATTATTTTACTAGTTGTCTGCAACCAGATTTTTAGAAAACCTCATTTTTTTAGATAATAGTCACAAATCGAGAAGAGTTATAGGGAGAAAATATTGCTTTCTGTAATTAAAATAATTGTATTATTTTATTCTATTTCTCATATTCATGTCCCTTATCTGACTTAGGAAATATTTTCTTGATTCTAACTTTGATTGACAAGTGTGAATACAAAATAACGCCTTCTTTTGAAGTCAGCATGGGCTAGAAGTAGTGTTAGTAAGTCATCATAGATAACGAAGGTCTCTTTGTTTAAGTTAGTATACAACAATAATATTATTATTCTTTACTTCCTGACAATATGATGCAGTTTTTTGCTGTAATTTTTAGATGTGTAAACATGAGAAAATCTGATCTAGTACCGAAATATGAGCTTTAACTTATTTAAACATTCATTTACTGATTTGTAACTTTCTTTGCTGAGCAAAGAAATCTACTATTACTGTTTAGGGGCTACAAGTTCGATGTATCATCTGTAATTATATCAAACTAAGAACTTATCAAATGTTTTGATTGCATAGACTTCAGTGAGTACTAAATTTCAATACCTTGACTTATTTTGGGAATCTGACATAAAACCTGAATAAAAGGTGATAACAAAGTGATAGTCATAATATTATCTTGGAGTAATAAATTAAAGACATGCCAGAATCAACCTGAGAGCACAGGAAAACATTTCAGATTAGAAATGACTGGTTTGACAGCATTGGAAAAACTTTGTGTCAGGTGATCTGAAAGAGTAGTACAAGAATAATCACAGAATTGTTGGTTGGAATAAAACTTACAAATTTGCTTTGATGTTATTCACAACCTTTTTAATTTTCAGTGCTAAGGTAATGTAACAAAATAATTTTAATTTCAATTGTCTCCAATACACTCAAACACTTGTCTGCAGTTATTTGGTGATTTCATGGCTACCTCTTGATAGTTTTTTCTCCATATGCTTCAAAGAAAAAATGATACTACTGAGGTAAAATCTCACACATTAAATCTCAGATCAGCAATTCTGGAACTTGCCTCATTTCATAATAAACTGAGAAGAACATTATTTTAAAATGAGATAGATAATATAAGTTGTGACAATGCGCTAATTGAAAAAGATGATGTAGATCAAACTTTTGTGTACCAGATTATTTACATGATGTAGTTGGAACGTACACAAAGGGATTTTATTATTTCTAACTACTGCTGTTACTTCCTAAAGCACAGTATTGCCACACAATATACACATTGTACCAAACTGAATACTGACTACAACTGATTACAAGGCTATAGGAAGCAAATCTGCAAAGATTTTGATTGGGGCTTTTTTTTCAAGGTAGAACTTAGATAGGGTTGAAGAACAGAAAAGCTGTACACCAAGATTATTTTCAGAATCCACCTTTATATGTAGTCGTGGAACTTTGGTTAAATAAGAAGATTTTAATTCCAAATGCTATTATATTCTGAATTCTTTTGTAGGGCATTATTTATTTTAAAAGGGTTATCTGTAAAAGAAGTTTCTTTCCTTCTTTTTTAATTCTGTTTTTAGTACACTTGTGGTTGACTCATGCTTCTATTGATTGAAAAAAGAAGAAAATAAACAATGTTTACAAGAAATGATGAGCAATCAATGGGCAGAAGACAAGCTTTAACTGAATAAACATACTTTTTTATAGTAAAAGGCCAGAAAAAAAAAAAAAGAAGGTTTGTTTAATCTCTAATTTCTTTTCATGAAGCATCATACAAGAATACCTGACTTGATTCTCGGAACCTGTAAGGAAATTCCTCTGAACAGGTGATTCAAAGAGATTAGTCACTAATCTCTGTTGTTCAATCTGTCAGAACAGAAATGAAGCCTAAAAATGTTCAGTATGTCGCAATCATCTGACACCAAAAGGAAATAATTTTTTGTACTGTGTGTTCACAGAATTACTTTGTGTACATCTGTGTGAATATTTTAATATTGAATTTAAGTTTTTATTTCTGTTAATTTAACTTCTCCATATGCATGTACTTATAGAAAGGTGAAACAGTTGATACTGGAGTAATGGGAATAAGAACTATATTTTTTGTCTTCAAGTGCTAGTCTACATGTGTTTGAAACTTACAGATTAAGTCAAAATTAATAAAACCAAAAATCTTTGCCAATAAATACCCATGTCACTTGACCTGACATTCCCAGCTAATAAAAGTACTTCTGAAATCTGGTCCAAATTGGCTACCAATAGTCTTACATGTCACCAGATTTTTTGCAGGACCAGAAAGAGTGGTTTGGATAGCCTGGGAAAAAGTTCATCAAGTAGCACTGTTGAAGAGTTGCAGACATAGATTACACCAAACCTTTTTTATTTTCACCTCACCACCAGAACTGTATTCTACAGCAAGGCTTCAAGCCCTTAGCAGATCTTAGCTGCTTATGCAAATTTTTCTTCTGGAATATCCATTGCTGTCAATTATTTCAGCCATTGCATGAAAATTTTCAGTAGCATGGTTCTTATTACTCCTGGGTTTATTTCTTGGTGCTGCATAATGTTAGTGTTCCCCTTCTGAGTGATGGTGTATTTTTTCCTGTTCTTCAGCTTCACAGAAAGAGTAGTCACAGTTCTGGATGGCAAGTGAGTTTCCTTTTTATAGCTTTGTCAGATTCATTCTAAGAAACACAGCAAAATATTGATCTACTCTATTGGCTATTTGAGCATTGGAGAATAACAGTCCTGCCAAAAGCATTTTTTCAATGTATTCTCTAAAACAATGAAAAAACTCTTTGTTTAAAATAGGTAGAAAATATATGCAACCATGAAATAGTCATAAATAGTACTGATGTGCAACTTAATGTGTGCAAAAACCTCAGATGGTATGCCATAGATGTGAGCACTGGTACAGTGTGGCACAGAGGGAGAGGAAGGCTGTTAGAAAGGACAATCTCATTCAGATGCAGCTCACACTCTGTTGTGTAAGAATGCATTAGAGTCTTTATGACTTCCCGGGGTAGTAAATTTTCATCCTGCTGACAACAGGAGTAATTGCTGTGTGCAGAATAAAATTACCTGTTCGAAAATTTAAGTTCTATTTTTATGAGATATGCTTCTTTATTTCTTAGTTTAACTTATCAATGATCATCATTACTGTTATTGCTACTCATGATAGTTATGTTTGTGGAGAAAGAATAAAAATTTTGAAAATTAACATGTCACCATGGAAGACAGACAACTAATACAATTTTCTTGGTACTAAAAGTTGCACATTTGACATTCTTTATATTGTTTGCTGTTGATTTAAAATTCTTTTGTCATTTTGGAGGTGTCTACATTGACACTTCTTCAAAGGAGTTCAAAGTTCTTTTGTAAAAGGATGTTATACTTCAGTAAAAGTACAGAAATAAAATGAATGCCTCCATTAATAAACAAAGCCTCTATAGCCTCTACAACTTGTAACAGCTACTTTGGCTTGTGCTAAAAATGTAGTTGCAAAATAATATCATACGCAAACTGAATGAGAAAAAAGTAAAAAATTAAATGCAAAATGAAAATGTTAATATATTCTAGGAGGTGTGTCCCCTCCCATAAAATAAAGGGCACAATCGTGTTATGTAAACAGTGTCTCAAGCAGAGCTGAAAAGCCTTTTTTCTCCTTAGAGCCACTTAAAATTGTGTATACTTTCCCAGTTTTCATATCATCACATATATCAAAGCCTTTGTATCAACTCAAACTTTCCTTGAACTTTGTAATCCACTTTAAGTTTTGATTTTTAAAACCCTATTTTCCTTGGACAAAAAAAAGAATCATCAGTTGTGATAGGTCTTATGATACTTAGCATTATTTAATGTGCTACTTATCACCTCTAATATGCTCATAAACACATAAGGAGTAAAAAGTCTGACAGGTTAAATGCTATGCCAGAAATTCATAACTCATAAAAATCTATCCATTTCTATCAGGTACATTCTTGTTATTAATAGGAAATATGCATTCCTGCTATTTGCATAAGGAAGGAATATGATGGCTTTCAATAAAGAAAGATTTCATCCATCTCAAAGACATTAAGTAAGAAATTAAATGGAATTTTTAATATCTCAAATTATAAAAATACTAATGATGTGATGCTATGTCATTTCCAACAGAATATCAAATACTTACAGTGAACTCTTTCAAATCTTTGTCACAAAATCACTTGAAATTAAAATCTTTTGGTCTTCAAATAGAGTTGAGTGTATTAGAATTTAAACGTTTTGTTGCAGTCTCACTTAGTTTCATGAAAAGATACAGCTCTGAAATAAATATTCTGGGTGAACAATTTTTTTCTCAACAAATCCTGTGTCTTTTTAGAAAATAATGGCACTTCTTTATTCTCAAAATGATTTTGAATACATAAGTGTATCTTTTTCAAATTTAAAAGCTCAGAAATGCATCATCTGACTTCTTTTTGTCTTGCACATATTCTTTTTCCTATTTTCCAATTTTCAGATGAGCTTAATTCCTCCCACATGTGCCACATTATATTTCCCACTTTGAATGAAATGGAGCTGTGGTCAGCTCTTTCAAATATAAATAAAGTTTATGCTTCTAGTTTTAGCAATGTCTTTAGCATCCTCTGTTCTGATAAAAATCTGTTATACTCCAAGCTAAGAGAGGTGTGTGGCTCAATCTTTTTCTCAGAAATCCACTACTGAGCAGTCTTTCTTTTTTCCCGTGTGTCTGTCTACTGCTACTTGAAATTAGTTAAGTAACCCCTCTGCAGGCAATTAATCTATACAATTTGTAAAAGAAAAAATGTCAAGTATGGTACCTATTTGAACATTGCAAATACTTCATTTTTGCCTGATAAAAGTGATTGTGCTGAGACTATTTTTATATTTCTTGTGTCTAATTATACATATGCAGAAAACTACAGTAATCTAATCTCACTTTTCTGCATTATTCATATTTTTGTTCTTACATATATTAGTGTACATATCTGACGTGAAATATAGGCCATTTTCAGAAATGTGTCCCTTTCTGTATTTGAGTATACACACATTACCGTTTGGAAACTGTAAAACAATGTCATAGTATTTTAAGCAGGTACAAATAATAGTTTAAATGGGTCAAACTATTGTCCCAAGTGTCTGTGAAGAGGCATAATCTGACACAACATTCTTTGCACCCCTGAGTTTGCATCAAGCAATCTTTTTAATGTTTGCACAGAGTTATGCCTTAGTTGGTAAATCCAAGTAAAAGAGTTAGATCTGACTTCTTTGGCTTTACCTTTGGCTCCCTTTCCAACATTAGAGAAATAAATTACCAATTTCTGACAAAAAGATGTTGTATAATATCCTTTTCAGATGAAATGTTCAATCTGAGATTAGGAGTGGGAACACCAAAACCCTTGAAAAAATATGAAAAATGCTCTTACTAGTATTATTATTGATACAACTTTGCAGAAAGCTGTTTTTAAACTGAGTTTGTCCGCATATAGTACCCACAACAAATAGATTTTTATTTGTTAATCCATATGTTTCATTTGTGTTTTGGATGTTACTTCTGTTCTAAAACTTATTTTGTTGCTTAAAGCACAGACATTGTTTTTCAGACATTGAAGAAAAAAATATCTAAACCTGGAGTCCAGAAATTGAGAGTTATCCCATTACATTGTATTGCATTTCTGAACTAGATAATCATCATCTGGAGATCCTGTGGGCAACAGGTCTTCTGTTTTATTGAATATTAAACAAGACCACAAGATTTAAAATTAGTGAGGAGAGCATTTACCAGATAATGATGAAGGCAATATGAGATCTTCTAGTGATACATGTAATAGTCACAGCACTTAAACTGTGTCCTTTCAAATCACTCATTTTTTTCTGTAAAGGAAAATTCAGTCTTTCCACTTGGATTAATGGATCAAAGAGTTCTAACTTCTATAAGAAGAAGGAATGTTCCTTAAAAGTGAAACTCATCTAAAATACAGAATTTTGCAGAATCACAGAATCACACAGACTGGTAGGGGTTGGAAAGGACCTCTAAAGATCATCTAGTCCAAACTCCTTGCTAAAGCAGGTCCCCCTAGATCAGGTCGCACAGGCACACATCCAGACAGGTTATGAAAGCTTCCAGAGAAAATTTAATTCAAGATAAAACAGATAAGTGTTTCTATGTCCACCATGTGTCCAGGTGTATTACCCAGAAAATGTCAAGAAGGAACAAGAAGGAAAAGTGTGTTGCACAGTCAGGGCATCCCAGTGCACAGCAGTTTTCACCCTACTATAAGGCAGAGATGTGGCCTACAGAGATGTACACTTTCAGACCCGAGAACTACCATAGTGTGTTGCAATCATTTTGTACAGGGCTAGTATATGAATGCTGATTTTTTGATGCACAGATATGCAAGGACAATGCCATGGAAAATATGTGCACTTTTTGTGTAACATGCAGAGTATGTTAGGAATCATGATGATATAAATACCTGATTGAGTAGATGCTGGGTAGATTCTTTATTAAGGTTGATTCACATATGCAAAACTTTGTGTTTATTTCTGAGAAAAGATATATTCTGAGGTTCAACCAAGCTCAATTTACATTAATAACAAGATTTATATTGAATTTGATGTCTTTTTGTTCAAGTAATTTGTAAAGACATTTGATTCAGTATTGGCTAAATTATTGGCAAACTTTCCTCAAGAATAACTCATAAGAATTCAGATTGTTTGCCGATCTACGAACAATTTTATTATAAAGTTAAAATGTTACGCTTTATTCAGGCTTATGGTTTTTTTACTGCTTCTACAGAACACAAACTTCACAATTGCTGTTTCTATAAAGGCTGAACTCAGCAATATGTTTTTACATAGTTTTTAGGAAGCCTTTTCACTGCTTTATTCGAGTCAGATGAATTTTCCAGAAACAGAAACGTTGAAAGTCTTAGTTGCAGCAGGTAGAGACAGGAGATAGAAAAACGAAATACTGTAGAGTGTATAGTGACTTGATTTTCCTTGATGTCTTGACTTATTCCAGAAAGAAAAAGGTTTTATAGAAGTACTTTATGTTTACTATCTTAGAAAAATCTCATGTAGCCAGAAAACTCAGAAAACTACCATCTTCCTTTCCTGCTGTTGCTGATAGCATCAGTTATTATTTTGTCTTGCCCTTTCCTCCATGTCTTTGTCAGACAGATTGTCGTAACATATATGAAAAGGGCACATGTGGAATATATGACATGATTCATTTCATCAAAGGTCAAAATGAGATGCAGCATTGTCTGACCCTACAAGAACAAATCACATACCATACTTGCAACATTTGTTACTAAGAAAACAAGGCAAGCTAACAGATGTTGAAGGAGAAAACAGAAACTTCTGTGGAGGTAATCCAAAGTCTGTGACTGTCTTACCCATGCAATATGATGGTGTAAGGGCAAAGACAATAGCTGAAGGAAGAATCTTAAATATATTTTTATGAGTCTACCACAGAACTCTGGGAGCAGACATAAGGGAAATTAGGTAGGTTTCTCTGCTTTTTCTCAGCAGCTGCATACAGTAGCTGTTTTAAGCAGAAAAACTCTCCTTATTCACATAAATTCCCTCAGAGACTTTGAAACACAAAGCAAATCATTCATTCCCATTACTACATTTATAGTTGAGTGGTTATGTACAGATTCTCATTGCTTCATAACTCCTCTAGATGTTCAACTTTTTCCTATTCCTACTCTACTCTGCTTCATTATTTCTGTATTGACAACAGACTTCCTGGAGCTACTCTTCCACTGTTAAGTTCCCGATTAGTACACACAAATTGCTAGAAAGATGTCTCCAATGGCTGAGAGCCTTTTTCATCACCTTTTTCTTCTTTTCCATTAGCAGTAATGATAAACAATTTATTCTACAAGGCAACAAGTATGCTTGCTAGCCATGTCTTCTCTTCAAACTAAGGTAAACTAGGCAAAAGAAAACAGGTCAGTAAGCAAAAAGGAAGTCATTATTTTCTGGCTTAATGGCATCACAATCTGCTGTTTTAATAGGATGATCTAATTGGCAGAGATGGAATAGGCTCACCACAGGAATGCAAGCAAAAATACCCAAGTCATGCATCTTGCGCATTCCTGCATCTCTGGGAGAAAAAGACAAAACCAAACCCCCATCTTTTTGGTGTCAGAAATTACTCTCTTTTGTTTCATCCTTCTCTAGGATAACTGGAACAAGCCAGAAGTTTTAAAATTTGATGTCTTTAAAAAAAGAAGTAATTGACAGTTAACATTCCTTTGTCAAAACCCAGATCAAATGTTGATAAGGAAATGTATGAATAGTCAGCTTGATAGACAGTTCACTAGAAGAATAGTAAAAGTAACTAACTAACCCATAGAGCATTACTCTAAAGTAAATATTTGGTTCATATGGAGTCAGAATGAGTCATAGAGAGCAAATACCCCACATTTTTCTACAAGGGATAGGTATGCAGTGTGTGGTTATATCAAAGCTTTCAGTGCTGTATCGGCATTACAATGTATCTCAATAAAAAGGTAACAAGTTGGGAAGGAAGTTGAAGGCTTGAGAACTCCCACTCCCTAATATTGCAAATATCAGTAACCAAGTGTGAAAAACTTATGTAACTTGGGACATTTTGGATTTTTGAGCCACATCATTTGATCTAATAAATATTTTTCTTTGTGTCACTTGTATCCCTAGATAATCCTGCCTATATCAATATGAATACATCACAACTGTGCTGCTATAGTCAGAAGATGGTATTTCCAGTTTATTTTGCTTTTTGCTGCCCTAAATCAGAACTTTAGTCTGCATTTGGTCAATGTCTTGTCTCTCAGGCATGACAATATAACATGTTTTTCTTTAGGCTAAGAATTAGTCCATTCTTAATTTTGTGAGTGCTTAGCTTCACTTACACAGACTCCAGTATTGAATGGGATTGGACATTTGGCAGACAGAAGTAATCGGCTTATTTTTAGTCATAGGTATATTCCCAGGAGTTAGAGAAAATAGATATTGCTAACAGCAGCTTGACATTATTTCTACTATATTGTTTATTATTTCCTTCACTTATATAAAATTTATTCATTCTTTAATATTCTTTACCTTTTTAAGTAAACCGATCATTGCAATTTTATGTTCTCATTAGGTGTTGTATATACGATGCAAAGATACCATTTGAAATTACATTTCCCACTTGAATGATATGAATATTCTTCCTCCACCTTGTAAATATTTTGATGTGTGTCTTTATCTGAAAACAGCTGCAGTGTTTTTAAAAATTGTTGTCCTTTACTAGTCTTTCCAGCTAGAAGTGACATTGCCATTATTTTGTGCTACATGAAAGCTTTTAACTTGCAAGAACAGCCTCTCTCACTCACATAGTATCTGATTTATGTACTCTGAAAAAAAGAATAAATGGCAGCAACATTTGCTTTTTAATAACATACAGAAAAAATACTTCAAAGTCAGTCATGCATGAAGGAAACATACAGGAAGGGACCTTAAATACAAGCTGCTGACAGATCATGAACCAAAACTGCCTTTTATGTATCTTGAAGATAAAACTTTGTAATCATCTATGCCATCAGAAGTGACAGTATATGCACTGAAATCATTATACTAAAGTGTTGTAAGACTTGGGATTATCTGAAAGAGTAGGGACTGTTGATTTATTCATGAAGTAGAGTTGAAAGGCTTTTATGTAGTGTTGGGCCTATCTTTAATTAGAAAGTCAGGGATGTAAGACATTAGTTACATTTTGCCTAAATAGTAAGTTAATTATTTAAAAGGACAGAAGAAAGCGGAACATTTCTCTTGGAAGAACAAATGGGTTAATCTCAGGTATTTATTCTTGAAATGTTGTCAGGAATCGTTGTGCTACACTTAAATTAAGTGGGAAGACATTTGTTAAGCAGATAAAGCATAAAAGATATTTGTTTCATTGTAACAGTAAGAACAAACAATCAAATGACTACTCTTTTTTTTTTTTTCCTGAAGCCCAGTAGAAAAGAATTCTTAATCTCCAGCAGAGGTAAAACAGGAATAGGCAAAGACTTAACAGTATCTGTGTCTTCCACAGACCCACCTTACAAGGACCAGCGTTTAGAACTGAGATGACCAGTTTCTTAACATCTATATAAGTCTTTGAGTCAGAACTAGTTTAATTTGGTTAATTTTTTTTTTTTTAATAGAATGATAGGGGTTGGAAGGGGCTTTAAGAGATCATCTAGTCCAATCTCCCTGCAGAAGCAGGTTCACCTAGATCAGGTCATATAGAAACATGTCCAGGCAGGTCTTGAAGACCTCCAAGGAAGGAGACTCCACAACCCCTCTGGGCAGCCTGTGCCAGGGCTCCATCACCCTCACAGTGAAATAGTTTTTTCTTATGTTTAAGTGGAACTTCTTGTATTCCAGCTTCATCCCATGACCCCTGTTGCTAGCTACTATAGAAAAAAAGGGATGCCCACCCACTATGTAGATATTTGTAAATGGTAATAAGATCTTCCCTCAATCTCCTCTTCTCTAGAAGTTCCCACAGCCTAAAAAACAAAACAAAAAGTCCTTCAAGATGTCCTGCAGACATCCTATGAATATGCCTCTAAATCACTGTTGGTCAAAGGTAGTTTCCAGTTATCTAAAGTAAACATTAAAAATATCTTAACTCTTCCTTTCCAGTTAGGGATTTATGTGTGATCACACAAAATGTTTAGGTATATTTTGCCTATGTAAATGCTGCTTGACATGAGAAGGTTTGGGGTTTTTTCTATATCTTTGTGTACCATCAATGGCTAATAAACAAAACACAGGAGAATGGTGCAGTTTAACATTCTTCATGCCAGGTGTATTATGTTTTATTAAAAAGATATTTTTTTCTAAACCTGAAGACATCTAAGGACACAAAAGTTAACACTGTAATTGAATTTTTGTGATATAACCCTAGAAGAAATAGGTATTTCTGAGATTGTGACAGTTGTCACAAAATAGATGCTCAGAGTTTTTTCTGAAATACTCTTATTTGTAATAAATTTAAGGAAATTTTGAAAGTCAACAACAATATTTTAAAAACTCTACTTGCCCTGAGGCTTGTGACAATATTAAAGCAAGTTTGCATTCTGTCAGGCTCTATTAGAGAATTTCACACTCTAGAGAGCATTATCATTTGCTGTCTCAACAACAAAAGTGAGCACTGTGTACATTTACCTGAAATTTCCTTACAGCAATTTCTCTTTTTTTTTCATATGGAAGACTTTTGCTTATCAAATATAATGTACATTAGAAGGGAGAGGAGAGGAATGATGGCACACTTATCAAATTAATTTAATTTTAAAGGAAGACAGCATTATGTTGTAACTCTTTCACAAGACAACTTTAAGTGTCATGAAAATATTTGCAATCCTTGACAGCTTCTAGAATCCCTTAAGGAACATCCAATATATCTCGTGACCATGACAAGAAAATAGTTGGTAATTACAAACCAAACCACAGCTGAACTGAGGCTTCCACTTTCCTTATTTTATTGTGTTACTTCCATCACCTAAAGAAAAGCAGCACCGCAGAGGTGCACCTAACAAAAACCTGTTACACAGGAAAAGCATTTGCAATCTTCAGAAATCAGTTAAGACTGTTTAAAATTACTCAAAAATCTTGAAGTAAGTCTATGTTGTTAATTCTAAGATGTTAATTTTAACATTTATGTCAAGGATAATACTGAATATTTATCATCTACCATATTTTTTAATAGAATAACCATTGGTGAATGATGCTGAGCATAATCAAAAGAGCACATAGAATTCTTATAAAGCATTAGGTTTCAAGGAAATTCTGAGGGGAAAAGATAGGTCTACATTAACACAGTCAGAACTGATTTTGACAAACAGATGGTTTTGTGTGAAGCCTGAACCTGTTTCTAGTGAAAATAATTGATCAAATCATTAATATACGTATCACTCTGTTGTTAAAGATCCAAAACCTGCTTAGGACCTTGATCCTCCATTTGTTTCATAAAAGTTGCTATTTTATGATCTACTATTGATGTTATAATGGTACTGTATATGCTGTGGTCATTGCAGGACAATTCCAAGATCAACTTTGAAACTGAGAAAAAAGCCTCTACTAGTGAACATTAAAGTGGCAGAAGATATAAAACATAGGTGCAACAGATAGTGGAAAGAATGGCTGAAGAGTGACCATACAGCGTCAGCATGGGGTTTCTCTAGACGTTTGTTTTTTTTTTTTTTCCAATGCCACCAATAATTGTTGACAATCATAACTGAAAATCAATTATTCTTCATATTTCCATTTGCCTTCCAATCTCCACTTTAGAAACTTCCTCTTACAGATGTTGCATTTAAGACTTTTGCATTTACAGTTGCCAAAGAATCTATTTTTCATGAATTTGACATATTCATTTCTGAACTTGTTTGTAATTTTGCTTTCTACTGTTCCTCTGACAATCAAATTAACAGTTTAATTGTGTTGTGATTGTATGTGAAGGAACTTCCTTTTGTTTATTTTAAGTCTACTCTTCATTATTTCCTTTAAAGCTCTTCGTGCTATTATAAAAGTAAAACCATTGTTCCCTAGTCAACTTTGTCATAAGTTTTAGGAAGAATAAATTACTTCTCAATTCATTGTCTTTTTCCTGAATGAGATACTATTTAAAATCTTCTTGAATAAAAGATATTTAAGTTGTATGTAATCATATAACCATATTCTATGATTCTATGATATAAGACATTCCTTGTCTTTCTAACCATACATTCCTGAATGTATTCCAGTTTTGTTGTATTCATTTGAGGTAACGTTGTATAATTTGGATCTGTTAAGCATTTTATGTTTTCTTTAGAAGTATCTTTTTTAAGTCAGTAAAAAATCCATTATATATTAATAAATAAAAATTTCTAAAATACATGTTTACTGTTTTAAGTATAAACATAACAACAGATATACTCATAAATAAATTCAAGATACATCTTAATCTTCAGTCTTGTCCACATAATTCTCTCTGCATCCCTGCAACTATGTAAGTCCACTACTGCAAGAGTTGCAAGTCACTTTATCTTTCTGTGATGCTTGATATATATAGGCAGAAAGATTTCACCAATTCTTTGATTTCAGGAAAAAAACCTTCTAACATTTTAGTAACCATGGGATATGACATACTTTTCTTAGTCCTTTGAAGTACACAATTGCCTTCTAAATGAAGTAGTTATACTTATGAATGTGCACTTTGTTTTGCACTCTGTGAATGTAACTGTACATTCTCCTCACTTCTTGGGGCAAGGTAATTCCTGGAGTGGTCAGATGAAATTCTGTGTTGCCAGTGAGATTTTATAGGGAAAGCAAGTTAGGCTACAAAGAGATGTCAAAGAGAAAGAGATCAAAAATGCATGTCAGCTGTGGTTCATCTATGTGTTTTTATTTTGTCTTCAATGGAATGAGATATCATTACTAAGCTGTGTATTGCTCCAATGTAGCCATCTATTACAATAAAGCAGAAATAGCATATTCCATTAATCACAGATACAAGGTTAAATAAAGATGTAAGTATACTGGGAAAGCAAGGCTTCAAGTGTATGTCACCCTGAGGTATTAATCAAATGTCTTAGAAAGGGTTACAGTCCAGAGAGAATAATAGTAGTAATATTAAGAAAAGCGGTATTAGCCATACTTAATTCAGTAATACTCATTTATATTGCTGTAAAGGAATTGATTATTTGAGTTGTGTGCCATAGAGCAAGCAACTTATGGCGCATAACATTTGAAATCACAGGAAATTTACTGAAAAAAAATGAGGACTTCAGATTGACTCAATCCATTTGGTTTGATAAATATTCCTTTCAAAATTTTTTTTTTTTTCTTACACATTACTGAGTTTTTTCTTCTATGTTACAGAGAAAATATGTGCACAGAGTCCCTGGTCAATTCTTTCTCATGCCAGTGGTCACTCCAGTACTCTGTGCTTTGATAAATAAAGACCCCAATATGAGCCAGGATGAGTTTGTGGGATGTTATACTATGGATGACTGACTTCTGTATACGAAGTATAGTTGTTGGGACAATAGCCATTGCCATTTTTCTCCATTCTTTATGGACATTTTTTCTGTCTTTTTCCTCACTTTTTCATTTATCAGTTCTGTTTCTTCTTTCCTTTGAACTCTTCTTTCTCCCACTTTACAATCTTCCCATTCAGCATACCATTTCCATTTTCTCTGCAGTATGGTTCAAAAAGTGCCATTGTTTTCAGTAACTACAGACATCTATGGTGCACTGCAAGTGTACAATATACCAGATAAATAACAACGTCAAAACCAGCTTGCAGTCTAAAGGATCAGAAAAATAGACATTGATGCTTGACTATATTTCTTGCGCATGTCAAGTTTGAACTTCTGGCTGGATTTGGACGTGGGATAAATTTTTTCTGTAATAATATCAAGAAGTAATTTCCCTGCATGGGGTTAGTTCACCTCTTCATTTGATTTGGACACTTTATCATCAAATTACATTTTGTCACAAGTATCTACCATTAGCCCTTGAGATACTTTATTGACATTCTGTGTCTTAAAAGCTTGACATCATTTGCCTTTTTTTCTGTTAGTTGTAAATAATACAGCCAGTAGATAATTTGAATTATCCCTGTACTTTGAGTCCAAAGAACTTCTGCAATGTTTTTTTGTCATAATATTTACATCTTACAGCCTTACAGCTATACTTGAGATACAGCAGTTATTTGGTTTTAACATTTTACTGTGATACACACTCTTTCCAATGATATGAGCTTTACTGAGGCAACAATTCTAACAGTGGTGTGCAGTGTCCTTTCTGATTGTGTTTTTTTCATATATCTGAAATATTCAGGGGATACTAGCAGTGCCATGCTCTTTGTATTTTCTGTAATGTCTCTGGGTCACTATCCTCTTTAATCATGATGATTTTTTCTAGTGATTTTGATTTCTCCAACTTTTATACTCTGGACAAGAGACTCGCTTACCTTTTGCTTGCTAGGAAGTATATTTTCCTGTTGGTTTCTATTTTTGAAGGACCCTAAGAATTTTTCTAGACAATACTAGAAGAGTACTTCTGATTCCAGACATCATACATTTCATACACCATGTATAAAGAGTAAAACCATCATAACTCCAGAAATTTTTACATCAGGTTCACATCTTCAACCATCTATAGGCTTGTTTGAAGTGGTTTAATATCCCAAGCCATCATATATTTCATAAAATTTTATAAAACATAGACTACCACCCCAGATGTAATCCACAATCACTTTGTTATTGCATGTGCATCTTAATATTTTATCCCTTATTCTTCCTTTAGATACAAACTCTGTAAGTACTTAAGAATATCTCATGCTATTGGAAAAAAGTAATGATCAGCAGTATCTTGTTAGACTTTCCTATATTAAAATTACATGGTTATCTGAGGATCAGGAATTGATTATGATTAGTTGTATTTCGAGGATCCTAAAGTGATGTTGGATTCTAAACATCATATTGCAATAATTTCTGACCATCAGATCAATCTATATGTTTACTTACTTTCTCACTTCAGATTATTTCATGACTGTGAAAACTACACTCAGTACAGTTGGATTAACATGAACCAGTCTTAATCCTCATGCACTTCATAATAACTACAGTTAATATATTTTCTGTATGCCATTTCATCAGCTAATGAGGAATCTTGCCTGAAAGATGTGTGTACTAATCCTTCATGAATAGTCTGGTGAACATACACTGGAAATACACAATATTTTGGGGAAATAAGATGGAAAAATCAGTTATTTTTGTTTTGTCACTTCATTACTCCTGAGCATGCACTGCTGGCAAGGGAAAGTCACCTTCTGCAGCCTGAGCCAGTAATTCCTTCTTTTTCTGGCAAGTTTGCCTGCCAATACTGTAGTCATATCTGTCTTGTAGTTGAGGACACCACACCTAACCTGGATGAGAACTAATGATCTTTCAAGGCAGGAGAAAAAAGTAATGAGCAAATAAACTACCTAACCTATAGGTAACACTGAAGTTTGGTGAGGTATGTACCCAACAGTGTTCAAGAACACCTCCTTGTCACCTCTGAATTCTTTAGTAAGGCATTTACTCTTTAAGGTTTTTACCTTTTAAGGAGTTCTAAGGTGTAATGTCTAATGTTTTCTGGAATAAAATATTTGTTTCTGACAGTATGTGTTACAGCCCTCTTCTGCTTTGTGTAGTTGTTTCATAAGTGTTCATTATAGACAAGTAGAAGATTGTGGACAGGACGTTTCTTTAGAGAGGCAGAACACACTGAAGGCATTTCTGTCTATTTTGAAGCATTTTATCCAATAAGACTACAGAAAAACAACAATGTTTCAACATTCATAGTTTGTCTGAGGGTAACTTACAGAAAGACAACACATTTTTCTTTAAGCGTTTCTGACTTAACCATTTCTCCTAATCCAAATTATTAGTGATACTCTGCTAGTAAGGAATATAGTTGCAGAGGATAGTGTAGCACATTATATAAGTAAACAGGATAACTTCTTTCTAGCAAAGACAACTGAATTCAGCTTTTCAAATTAGAGATATAACATTTCTTTTCTTCTGTGATATAATGAAAACTGTGTATTCATTGGATTTCAGGGATTAACTGTTTCACAATTTGTATGCATGTTTACTATTTACCTAAAGAACTAGAAATGTCATGGTTATTCCATTTTTAAAATCTTGGCCTGAAATTCTATTTTCTTTTCTTTTTTTGTGTACCCAATGCCTGCAGAGTGGAGAAGGTTATGCTTTCATTCTTCATTTCAATCTGTCCTGACTCTCACACCTCAAATAGAGCTGGGAAAACAGTCTAAAGTAAAAGAATAACTTAGCTGATCAATTTCATTCTTCTGTAAAGGAAAATAAACAAACTTTAGCGATTTTTCAGGATCTTAAAAATATTCAATTTCTTCATTAGCTTGGAAACATTCAATGGTAATTTTAATTGCTGAATTTATTTTAAATAAAGCACTAAACAATTTCACAAAGTTTAGAGATGTAAAAGGTTGTCTTGAAAGGGAAAATATGGAAAATATTTTTAGAATAAGAGTTTAAGAAAACTAATTCTCTCTAAGAATGTGAATAATGTCTAATTCTGTATTTGCCTTTTCTCTAATGCAAAATACAAGAGAATTTTTATTAGTCTATATTTTTAATATGTTACAACTGGCAAGGTTATTTGACACTGAAAAACTATATCTGGGAAATATAAAATTACAAATGTGAAAGAACTCCTGTGCATTTTTCTTTTCCTTTAAATAGTTATGAACTACCAGGACTCATTTCACATAACAGTGTTGTTATTTGTTATGGTGGAAAAAGTTTTATTAGGAAAATAGCTCATATATCTGCCATAAACCCTTAATCAATGGTACAAGAAGTTTTTTTAATTCAGTTTCAATGGTAGTTTCTGTTGAGTTTGTGTATAAATCTTCCTGAAAAACAAAAGCATAAAATTGTGAAAAAAAAAAGTACAGGAATAATTTTTAAAATTTCTAATAGATCTCCCCATCTTTTTATGGTTTTATTACTTCTCATAGAAGAGAAACTTGTCTTTTCTGTAATATTTACTTTGTTGAATTGAACACTGAAAATTGGGTTTCCTTATGTGGCAAACCAATACGGGGGATGCAGAAAATATTCTCTAGGCTTACATATTTTCTTCAGTCTATTTCAAAATATAGGGGACTAGTAGTGGAATCATAGAATTATTTCAGCTGGAAGACATCTTTAACCTCGAGTCCAGCCTTTGTCTCAGCAATATCAACCACCAGACTATTTTCCTTAGTGCAACAACCAACCTTAAACATCTCCAAGGGACGGCGACTCCACCACCTCCCTGGGCGGCCATTCCAATGTCTGACTACCCTTTCAGTAAAGAAATTACTCCTAATATCCAGCCTGATTCTCCCCTGGCACAACTTGAGGCTGATTCACCTTCTATTGATCTAGGTGAACCTGCTTTTGCAGGGGGGTTGGACTAGATGATCTCTAAAGGTCCCTTCCAACCCCTACTATTCTATGATTCTAATGCTTGTTCCTAGGGAGAACAGCCTCCTCACTACAAACTTCCTTTCAGGTAGTTGTAGAGAGTGATAAGGTCTCACCTGAGCCTTCTTTTCTCCAGGCTAAACAGCCCCAGATTCCTCAACTGTTCCTCATATGAGATGTGCTCCAAATCCTTTACTAGGTTGGTAGCCCACCTCTGTATCCTCTCCAGCACCTCAATGTCCTTGAAGAGAGAGGCCTAAAACTGGACACAGTATTCAAGGTGTGGCCTCAGCAAAGCCAAGTACAGGGCAATGATCACTTCCCTGCTTCTGCTGACAACACTGTTCCTGATAAGGAACAGGATGTCATTGGCCTTCTTGGCCACCTGGGCACACTGCTGGCTCATGTTCAGTCGCTGTCAACCAACACTCCCAGGCCTCTCTGCTGTGCAGCTTTCCAGCCACTCCTCCCCAAGCCTGTAGCACTGCTGGGAGTTGTTGTGGTCCAAGTGTAGGACCTAGCACTTGATCTTATTGAATCTCATGGCATTGGCCTTGGCCCAGCCATCCAGCCTAACTAGATCTCTCTGTAAAGCTTCCCTGCCCTCAAGCAGATCGACACTTCCACCCAGCCTGGTGTCATCTGCACATTTATTAAGGATGCACCCTGTCCCCTCATCCAGATCATTAATAAAGATGTTAAACAGGACTGGCACCAGCACTGAGCCCTGGGGGACATCAGTTGTGATTGGCCACCAACTGGATTTAACTCCATTGACCACAACTCGTTGGATCCAACCATCTAACCAGTTTTTCACCCAAGAAAGTGTGTGCCAATCCAAGCCAATAGTAACCAATTGGTCTAAGAGAACGCTGTGGTAAAAGTGTCAAATGCCTTACTAAAGTCAAGGTAGACAACATCCACAGCCTTTCCTTCATCCAACAAGCGCTTCACTTTGTCATAGAAGGAGATCAGTTTTGTTAAACTGGACCTGCCCTTCATAAAACCATACTGACTGAGTCTGGTCACCTAGTTGTCCTGCATGTGCTGCATAATAGAATTTAGGATGATCTGCACGATCAGCTCCCTGGGCACTGAAGTCAAAGTTACAGGCCTGTAATTTCCCGTATCATCCTTCCATCCCTTCTGTGGTAGTTTGAGCCTGGCTGGATGCCAGGTGCCCACCACACCACTCTATCCCCCACCTCCTCAGCAAGCCAGGGAAGGGGAGAAAATAAGATGGGAGTCTCGTGGGTTGAGATAAAAGCAGTTTAATAAATAAGCAGCAAAGCCGCGCGCGGGAAGCAAAGCAGAAGCAGATAAGCTGTTACTCTCTACTTCCCATCAGCAGCGATGTCCGGCCACCTCCCGAGAAGCAGGGCTTCAGTACGCGTAGCGATTGCTTTGAGAAGGCCAGAAATGAATCTCGCCTCCCCTTCCTGCTCCTCTCCCCCAGTTTATATTACTGAGCTGACGTCATATGGTATGGAATATCTCCTTGGTCAGCCTGGGTCAGCTGTCCTGGCCATAGTCCCTCCCAAGATCATGCCCACCCACAGCTATTGGTGAAGGTGGGGGAAGGAATGCTGGAGGGACAGCCCTGATGCTGTGCAAGCAGTAGTCATAATATTGATATCAACAGTAAGCATAGCACTGCAGGAGCTGCTGTGGAAAATCACTACCATCCCAGACCCACTACACCTTCTTATATATGAATGTTGTATTGGCTGACTTCAAATCAGATGGGACCTCCCCAGTCAGCCAGGACTGCTGATAAATGATGGACAGTGGCTTGGTGAGCACTCCTGCCAGTTTACTCAGCACTCTAGGATTACTGCATCAGACTCCATAGATTTGTGTACATCAATGGGGAGCAGCAGGTCACTGACCATCTCTTCCTGAATTGCAGGGGGAAAATTTTGCTCCTCACTCCTGTCTCTTGGCTTGGGGAGCTGACTTTCCCCGGTGGAAATACTCTTATTACTAAAGACTGAGGCAAAGATTAAGCAAAAAATAAGCCTTATCTTCATACTTTATTACCAAATTTCCTTCTGGATCTAATAGGGGATGGAGGCTCTCCCTGATCTTTCTTTTATTGTCAATATATTTATAGAATGTTTTCTTGTTATCTTTTACCTCTAAAGCCAGTTTGACTTCTAGCTTGGCTTCTGACCTTCTAATTATCTCCCTGTATAACCTAACAGCATTCTTGTACTCATTGTGAGTGGTCTATCCCTTCTTCCAGAGGCCATAAATTCTCTGTTTTTTCCCTTGATTTTAAGCCAAATCTCCCTATTCTGCCAGGCCAGTCTTCTTTGCCTCCAGCTTGTCTTATGGCACGTGGGGATGGCCTGTTCCTCTGCCTTTAAGATTTCCTTCTTGAAAAGTGAACAGCCTTCCTGTACTCCTATACCCTTCAAAACTAGCTCCCAAGGGATTATATTAAGTAACCTCTTGAACATGTTAAAGTCTGCCCTTCAAAAGTCCAAAGTGCCAGTTTTGCTGCCCCACCTCCTAACATCTCTGTGAATAGAGAATTTAATAATTTCATAGTCACTGTTCCCCAAATGTTCTCCAATTGCCACGTCTTCCACAAGACCTTCAGCAGGGTGCCTTCCCTGATCAGTTTACTTACTACCTGTATAAGGAAGTTATCCTCTGCACATTCCAGGAACCTCCTGGTTTGTTTTCTCTCTGCTATGTTGTATTTCCAGTAGATATCTGGGAAGTTGAAATCCCCAACAAGAACAATGGCAAGCGATGGCAAGATTTCTTCCAAGTGCTTGTAGAATGTTTTGCCTACCTCACTACTCTGGTTGGGAGGTCTGTAGCAGATTCTCACAGCAATTTCAGCTTTACTGGCCTTGTCCCTTAATCTAATCCAAAAACTCTCAACCTTATCATCACTATACTTACCTTCTGAATATTCAGAACACCCTGACATACAAGGACAACCTACCGCCTCTCCTTCTCTGTCTATCCCTCCTAAAGAGCTTGTAGCCATCAACTGTGGCACTCTAGTTGTGTGAGGTATCCCACCATGTTTCTGTGAGGTATCCCACCATGTTTCTGTGATAGCCACTATGTTATACCTGTTGCATCATGGCTTCAAGCTCCCTGTTTGTTGCTCATACTCCATGCATTGGTATAGATGCACTTCAGGTGAGCTAATGATCCCAACACCTTTTTATGAGTTTGAGGACCGTTTCCCACCAGATATCTCTCAGGTGTTTCTCTAGTATTCATAGTTTTATCACATTTTGCCTTTGCTTGACTTATTTATACTCTAAAAACAAATTTCTAGTCTCCACACAAAATTTAATTACCCCTATAAATTCATATTCCAAAATTTTACTAATGTGATATCATTATTTAAATGTTCTGAAAGTTGTAGGAATGTATTAAAAAAGTCTTATCTTGAACTGGAACTTTTTTAATAACTAATAAAAGGTTAATGAAACACAGAAAGTACCAGTATTAAAGCTTCTACAAGTAGGTAAATTGAGTGAAGAAGCATTCCACTATCTTAGTTACTAAACTGTAAGAACATGTGTTAACATAAAGATTTGCACTGATGATTTCTGACACGGAACAGACTGATTTTTTTTTCAACGATTGTCTTTGAAATTTTTTTCAGCTACTGCACAGAGATCACAGGTCTCTAGGAAGGCAAATTAAACAAAAAAAAGTGAAAGAAAATTTACATTACTTAACTATTTCTTCTCTACAGTCAGTTTTTTATTTTCTCTTAAATTTTATTTTAGCTATATGGTATTTCAGAATGCTAAGTGTCTGTATTTTATTTGAGTCATGAAATGTCTTGAAACTCACTTCCTGAGTTTTGACTTTTTGAAAGAAGATAAAACTTTCTATTATGACTAGATATGGTCTAAAATGAAGAGTTCAGGTCAGTATATAAATATTTTTCTATATAACTGGGACAAAAAGAAAACTTAACTTGCTGAATATTTAGTCAGAATTGATTAATCTGACTACGTTTGTTGTGAACCTTAGCATCACTCATGATAAGCAATATAAAATATGTGTGGCTCATCATCATCATCAGGAACACACTGCTTGCTGAGAAAACAGTTCAGAAAAATCAGTTCTGTCCACCCTGTTCCACTTTTCTACAGAGTCTGTCCCAAGTGGGGTTATCTCAAAGCTCATTGACAAACTGCAAGGATGTTCTTGCAAACGTTTCACATTTGATCTGAAGAGTTCCCTTTTCATCCATTATCATGGACGATGCTTTCAGCTAGTTATGGATGATGAAAGCCATGTTAGATTCAAAAGAATACTTTTCTTAAATGGACATCTTGGGTCTATTCTACTGTGTCTGGAATTGCAAAGTATGGTGGATAAAATTGGCATTCAGGCTCACAGAAAATGGATGCATTTTTAAAGATCTATCCATTAACATATTCTGACATTTCCGTTTCCCAGAGGTTTTCAAAACAGCTTTCAATCCCTTGAAATATTTTCCTCTGTCAACATGAAGAGGATATTTTGCACTCCTTCAGTAAAAAAAAATGCTGAAGGCACATCTGTACAGTCAATCTCCACCTTAAGTTTATACAAAATTCAAAGTCATTAAAGGTCAGATTCTGTTTTTCATCCTGAAACACATTCAGGCAGAGTATTATATCCAGAAGGCACTAACCTTGGTGATACATCAAATTTAGAAAGTGAGAAAAAATCTTAAAATACTTGCAAAAGAAAAAGAAACAAGTACATAAGAGCTCTTATAAGAAGAGTTAAATTGAATTCAGTTAGCCTATATAACTGAGAAAGTGATGTGTTAATGTTCATTTTAATCTCAATGCCTCATAGGAAACTGTCAAGTTTCTATTTTGTACAAATCTTCAGGCTGTGCTTGTTGCCTATTCTTCAATACTGTCTGAGCAGAACTAGGATTTTTTACTAATATGGAATCAAACTTCTGAAGAGGAGTTATGAAACAGTTTTCTTCTCTGCTGTCCTAAAGAAAAGCAACAAAGACAATACTTTGCATCTTAAAAACATATTGTCACAAAATATTTTGTCAGAGCATGTGAAGAATTACTCTCTTCCTGCCTGCATTCTCCAACAAATTCCGTTTTCTGAACTTCAAAGCTAATTTACTATATCTCCATTACAATGAACAAGATAAAGTAAATGACAGACCGTAGTGGATTCAATACTGCAGTTCATTTAAGAGCCAACAATATTAGCATTTTTAACCTGCTTGGTTATCTCATGTAATTATTCATCTGCTCACTCCCCCTCTTTAGCTCTGCATTACCTAGCCTTTAAAAGTAATATCAGTCCCTGCTCTGCCACTGCTTTTGGTTACCCATCCTGGACATCACCAGCCAGGATCCTGAGGCATTCCCTGGCATTCATCTTTATGCAGCTACCTGATCTTTAGGTTCTGCACCCACTTCTGAGATCTTTTCTCCAACCTGTCATTCCAAGACTGCTGCTTCTTTTTGAGAACCCTGCTTTTAGTGTCAGCTCCTCTTTCCAGAAAAAAAAAAAAGTCCTTCTTTTCCCAATCTAAGCAGCTTATGTGCAGAAGCACAATGCATAATTAGGCTTCTAACTAGTTTTGTCTCATGACTGAATTGGAGAAAACAGGATATGTCAATTCTGTTTAGCTCAGGTACCTTCAAAATTAACAGCCAGCCCATACCAGTCGTGTCTAGCAAGAAGCAGGCTTCAGATTGAGTTCAAAAGCTCAATTTCAAAAACATTCAAAAACACCTAATTCTCTACCACATGTTAGCAGTCACAGCTTAAACTATACATTCACCAGCAACACTTATTTATGTACAGTCTGATATTCTCTAGGACATCCTGCTCTGGCATGGGGGTTGGACTAGATGATCTTTCAAGGTTGCTTCCAATGCTTAGATTCTGTGATTCTCTGAAATAGGACTGTTAAACTGTAAAGTCATTTTATATTACTTTACAAAAGGGCATGAAATACCCTCAGCACAGTTTAGGGTTCCTTCAGGGCCCTGCTAACATTCACCTACAGAAGCAATCATATATGCTTTGATCATAGGAAGTTCAGTGTGAGGTGTTTTTCTGAAGGTGCTTTTAATTAGATTTTGCTTTCTACTTAAGCTTGAATACATTGATAAGGAAAAGTAGAAGGCAGAACTGCTAAAAACTGCGAGAAAGAATAAATCCAATTATTCAAACTACAAGGTGTGTAATTGGGTATAGTTTCTTAAATCTTCACAGTAAATATAGTGTAAAAGAAACACAGTTCTGGATTTTTCTACACATGTGCATACGTGTACAAAACACAGTTTGATAGAATCTCTTGAAGTTAATATGTAGTGATTTCGTTTCTATTTGAATGATTAGCTCTTTCTCAGAATGATTACTTTATGTGTAAAAATCTTTTCTCTGATTCTGAAACATTTTGTTGGTGATGTTTATTCATCTAGCCAATACCTGGCACTGGTTTTTACCTCCTGCCAGGTAAGGTAAATGAAAAATATGCTTATTCTGTCCTAGCCTCCCATATACTCTATACTCTCCCATACTGAACAGTTAAGTATTTGTTGTACTCTGACTTAAACTCTTAGCAGACTCAATAATACTATCTTTGCTATCCTGAAAATCAAAGCAGGCATATATTTGTTTCTACTTTTTCCCCATTCTCATCAAGTTTTTTAGTCACTTAATATTCTTCTTGCTACTCAGCCCTTCTAAGACACCTTTTTAGTCTTTACTTCCATCCACTTTATACCCCTTCACAACCTCTCAGCTAAGCCACACTTTTCTCATTCCTGAGACTATTTTTCTGACGTCTACCTGCTCCCATCTGACTCCATCCTTAATCTCTGTTTGATATCACCACTGATCTTTTTTATTGTTGTGTGATGCTGTTACTAAAGGAATTCACATTTGAGAACAATGTGTAACGATTTAAATCAACATCATTATTTTTAATTTGGCTGATGAGGGTATCAACGCTGTCTTTCCAATTACAACAATGGGAGAAAAAAAAACCCAACACATAGATATGTAGGTAATTAGAAGAATAAATTAAACACAAAAAGGATGTGAGAAAAATCCTTAAAATAATTACCTAATCATATGGATTTTTTCTTCATGAGATTGAATATATCAGTAAAAGATTTAACAGAAAATGCAGAGGAACTGAGAAAAGCAGTATTTCATCTGTATCTCTTCCCATAGTGCCTGAGAAAGAAGAGACAAGATTCATTTACATCAGTGAAAACAGAGCACTGATCTGTGCCACTTGTGCAGCATTTTGCATCTTGTATTATGTTCCTAGGTACTCAGGACAGGATTTGGAAAATATATAAGACAGCCTCCAGTGTATCTGTACTGTGTAAGTTATATAGTTATCCAGGGTTGTCCTGTGATCCATCTCTACCAGATGGACAGGATTCCAGGAAATTTTTGCCAATTCAGGATCCACTCAATACCTTGGGAATTATTAATGCTTCAGTCACAGCTCAAAAAAAGTATAGCACAGAGGATTTTTTTTAAAATAGCTTCCCATATATGGCAAATTCCAGCAGCTTCCTCTAAGTGTCTGACAGTGCTACTAACAAGGATTTAATATGAACCATTCCTGAACCACAAATTACAGTGAGTGGAGAGAGAAGACATCACATGGAAAGGAGGTGGATATCACAGTTCACAGTTACCAATTCATGAAGAATGAAAAACATTCAGATTGTTATTCTAAACAAATAGCTTTAAAGCAGGTTTAATCTCTATTTGGTTTATAATTAGGGCAAGGGGCAGGTTATTCTGGAAGCCCTTCACACATAGCAAAGAGCTAATAGGAATGTCAAGCCCTACAGATCTAATTCCAGTGTCTCACTTAACTTTACAATTTCTTTCGCAGTAAGAGGGAAAGATTCAGCACCGCCTCTGGGGCTCTACTAAATCTGAAGTCAGTGTCACTTTTAAAGCAAATACTTTTTTTCTCCCTAACCTATAATGACAATGCAGTGGCAGCCACTATCAGTTACTGAAGTAGCATTCAGATCTCTTTGTTGCTTCCACTGACTTTGGTTGTGGAAAGAGAAGCAATAGCTGAGGTGAAGTAAATCTGAAATCTGCAGTACTAGCAAAGTAACTGCTGTACAAAACATCTTTGTGCACCGCCTTGCACAATGTTGACACAGACCAGGTTGACAGCTTCTTCACTAGCTTTGCATCTCAAGAGGGAAAAGGAATAATGCATCAAGTAACTGCAGAAGGGAAAACTTTCTTTGACCTTTTGGCATCAATGAAGACAATAAAGATTGTTTGACATATTACTTCCCAACAGTGTCAAAATGTCTCCACTGTCAAATCTAGACAAATGCAAGACACCCAGCTACTCAGTGCTGTCTATCACACACTGAAGAGTTAAGTGTTGTAGTCTGACTCAGACTGTTAGCAGCCTCACTAATACTATCTTTGCTACTCTGAAAAACAAAGCCAGGCATTTATAATTGTTTCTTTTCTCCCCCCATATTAAAAATACCAGGGTTTTGAAAAAGAGGAAGGAAAAGGATAGTAATTCAACCTAAGGACAATGATGCAGAGTGGTATTTCAGGATTAGGGATTCACCACCAGCAGCAGATTCAGCACTGCCTCCAGCAGGTGTGACTCACAGCAACATTCCCTCAGGAACCATACATGTCAAGCCCTTTGATTTTGTCAGCTCTCTGGGATTTTTGGGAGATGGGAAGAGTATGTAAATTGTTACTGAGTTACTTCGTGGTGTAAATTTATCTTCCATTCTCTCATGTTAGGAAATGATGTTATCTCATAAACTGGCTGTAAGATAGATTTAATTTCTCCACTTCATTCTTATTTTAGTCATGTCTGAATTTTTCTTGGGTAGTTGGTTTGAGTGTGGATAGATATTCCTTTTCTGAAGGAGGCTGGTCTCATTTCTTTAATCAAACTATTATTCTGACTAATACCTACCAGTAGTTATGTACTTGCCTTTGCTATAAAATCTTGCACTAATGATGAATTTCTGAAGCCTCACAATTAAATAGGAATGAAAAATTTATCTGATTAAATTGAAACAGTTTGAATAAAGAATGTTATTTAAGCAAAAGACAGCAAAGATTTTTTGGTAGAGAAAAGAAGCATTTCTGAAAAGGTTTGGTTATCTAACATTACATAGTTATTAACAACTAATTAGTAAATGGGTTTAGGACCATTTTAGACTAACATAGCCCAGAAAAAAAGATGACAAAACAGCATAGTAGGATGAAACTTAATATTCCATTTAGCTTCATTGATGAGTGTATAAAAAGATAAGACAGAGGAAAGGTTGATGAAAGGATTTTTTTCCCCATTAAAATGCAATCCATTTTGTCATTTTCATCTCAATTTGTTATGTATCATGTTCACAGCAAGAAAACCAAGAGCCAAGAGGTTACACTTGGTATTGCAGCCATATTTAATTGCTTCTTAAGATCTCTAGAATGCCCTTAGCAATTATCCTACTCCTTCAAAATTGCCTCAACATCATTCTTTTTTCTACTCTACCTACAACACAAATCTTCATTCTGCCTCTCTGGCATTATCCCTTCATTTCCCACTTCTCTATTGACTCCCCGTACCTGAAACTCATGGCGCTTTATAGGTTCAGTTACTGCAGGGTTGGACCAGATCCCTGTAGACCTGTATACAACTACCTTTTATATTATATAGCTCATCAATCTTCCTCAAATCATTCCTTAAAGTACTCCTTCCCATCTCTCACAAAGCCTGTCAAATTTAACCTCTGTAAGGATTCCAGAATTTCCTCATCACCTTGAGTATGTACTCTCAGTCAGTTTTTAATGTACTTGAGCTGTTTTATTTGTGTCTGACCTACATTGCAAGGTCCTTAGGGTAAGCTCTGTGTCCTCTTACTTGTTTGTACAATGCTAAGAACAGATTCACCACTCATTCAATAGTACAGTACATAATGAAATACTGTCTGTCTTATCACCACAGCTCTAAGCTTTAACTTTGAGGGAGAGGAGGATGTAAAAAGACAATTCACTCTTTGGGAAAGTACTGAATTTACAGCCTGAGGGTAGAAGAAATCCTGTTTTCCCAAGACAAATGCTTCTTTTTTCCACTTTGTATCTCAATTATACATAGTATTTTTCTAAGTAATGTATTTGGACTTACCCTCCAGATTCGTGTAGATGTTGAAGTAACTACCCTTCCTTTTCCTTCAAACTTATTTTAAATCACGTTAAAAAAGAACGTGGTTCATTAGCTTCAGAGCTGTACTGAAACCTTAAAATTAACCCTGAAACTGGATGAATTAACTGTATGTTTAATTATAACCTTACACTTGAACTCCATTTACTCAGCTTCATTATTTTCCCATGTGTTTCTTGAGAAGCCAGAAAACCTCCCATCAAGATTATAAAGGACAATTTTATGTTAATAAAAAGATATGTCCTCTACATAACTTCCAACCAAAATGACCCAGCGTATTGTTGGGCTATTCACTCCTCAGTTCTAACCTTGCACCACAGGTGTAAGATTTTATCCAGTCTTAATACAGTAACAATATCCCCTTGGAATAGACTTTCTTCAAAGTTTTGAATTTCAGAGCAAATGTTTTAACAGAGATTCCTTGTATCAAGTTTTAGGAACCAGATTATTTATTTTTTACACAGGCATAACTGAGACATGTTACTCTGCAGTCAAATTCTTTACTCCAAAGTATGATGCTCTACAGATCTGAAATTCACCCTCATGGAATGAAACTCTGCCAGGCTCCTGGAGGAGAAAATGATAGGCTGGCAACTGCTCTAAACCAGGGAGTAGAAGAACAGATGACCATTCAGTGCAAGAGTATCAGCTCCAGACTGAAGATGGAAAGGTACACCAAATCTGGAGTCCTCAGTACAGGAAAGACATGGATATGTTGGAATGAGTCCAACAGAGGGCCACAAAAATGATCACAGGGATGGAACACGTCTAATGAGGAAAGGCTGACACAGTTAAGAATGTTCAGTCTGGAGAAGAAGGCTCTGGGGAGACCTCATTACAGCCTTTCACTTCTCAAATAAGGTTTATAAGAAAGATAGGGATGAACATTTTTAGAAATTGCCATCAGAAACAAACTACAGAAGCTGTCCCTACATTTAATATCTCATAGTTTTCTTATTAGAGTAGTTTCCTGAAAGTAGATCATGAATACTTCTTTCTTTGGACTTAAAAGCTTACATTTTGAATTCTACTCCAAAGACTTGGGAACTACAAAGCTCCAAATTCTTAAATGCTTCTACCCTGTACTGGATGTATTGCCAAATCCTTGTGTGAGTATAATTATCCCTATATGAAATTTTCTTGTCCAAAAGAAAAATAAAACTTTCTCAACATTTTTTTCTGTTCAGTCTCAGACAACATCAACATGTACATGAAAAACCGTATTTTCACTATGAGCTCAATGACACTCCAGTCCTTAAAACTATATTTTTCCACTAGAGCTAAAACTAGAAAACTTGACACATACCTGTAGTGGGAGGGCAAATTTTGCATATATGTGATTACGTTTCAAAAAGATAACGTAATGAAAAATTGATCATTTAGAATTTCTTATTTGAAATACTTGGGATTACACAAAGGCAGAGTACAATTCATGGTAACAATTTCCTTCTTTAAAGAAATGATTGGTTTCACAAAATTTAATATGGTTTATTAAACTTTATAAAGGCATCCCCTGTCCTCAAAATAGAGCTGACAGTTCCAAAACCTAAACATGTACATGTATGTCCCTTGAACAGAGACTATTTCTTCATTTAGAAGTCTTGGTTTACTTTATCCTGACGCAGAAACAATATCCTGCTTTCGCTATTGTTATGTAGCCATCCTTTAGGAAATAATATTAATACAGAAAACATGTACAAATTAAGTTATTATTAATTAATATGCACCTCCTTGTCCAAAAGATTCACCAGTGTGACCTCTGAATTCTACACATTACCTCAGGCTGCTACCGTGGTTGCAGATACTGCCTTACTATCAGTTCAGAAAAAAAATCAGCTTATCTGTCACATGGAGCCTGTTGTCCTACATGAAACATTCTGGAATTTGGAGCTGTTAAAAATGAAAAATTTATGTAATAATAAATTGTAACTGAAATATAAAACCTTAATGATGACACTACTCCTTTTGTTATTTTCAAACAGTGAGAGATGAATGAAAGGTAGCAGTTTGAAAATTAAAGAGAAATTAAGTCAGAAGTTGTAAC
This sequence comes from Colius striatus, assembly GCF_028858725.1. NCBI lineage: Eukaryota > Metazoa > Chordata > Aves > Coliiformes > Coliidae > Colius > Colius striatus. Next base: position 68,104,078 of record NC_084761.1, on the reverse strand, counting down.
TTCTATTCTTTACACTGTTAATGAGATTTACTCTATGACATTGAGAGAAGCACTTCTCCATTGCCATTTGTTATATGGTAAAGTCATTAATGTGTGTGAACTGTTTAGAAATTTTGAGAGGAAAAGCTTATTGTACAAATGTATACCATAATCTGCTGTGGAGCCATAGACTTGCAGGTAATCTTTCTACCAGAGATTTGATTTTGCTGGTCAAATTGATTACAGTAATTTATACAAAATACCAAGACTATACTTACTTCACTGTTTATGAATTTCTGTCTGCAACAGATGATGTTCAGGAATTCATTCAAATAAAAGCGTCAGTGACTTCAGATGATAGTGCCATAAAAGATTTTGTTTGTTCCTCATGGGTGTTATATCATTTTGTTTCTTTTCAATCTCGTCTCACATGCTAAATTTAAGAAATAGCTCTCTCTTTTTGTGCTTTGTGTGTCCCAGCAAAATACTTCTTCCCCAACAAGTTTGTATAACCTCAAACTAGTAACAAGCGTTTTATAAGAAACTTAGAGGCCATATATTTCTAATGTCCTGTTGACAGTCAACTCATTCACTTTGTTGTGACAATATTCCCAGTCAAAGACTTTAACATGGGTAGCAGAGATAAACACGTGCCGCTCAGTGCAAGTAAAACAATAATGAAACCTGTGGGTCAGAGGAAATAAAATGATGGCACAGGGTTATGTCTGTTCTTTTGCGTATATAATTTAGAGGTCTGCTTAAATCCACAGTGCTGTTAATAATCAGAGAGTAGCTAACACAATCTTACCTCTTCATTTCCACCTTTCCCTGTGTCTTTTTGAATGCTGACTGATATTTTTTTTCCTGAGGATTCTATTACTTCATTTTGTTATGTTTAAGTTTCCTCTTCAATTTTATCTGCAGTTGGGAGATTAGGAAAGATAACAAGAAATGCTTTTCACATTTGTAGAGCAATACCAATACTTGGAAAGTTTTGGCTTCCTATCACTTTGTAATGAGGCTTGCTTGATCTTGAAATTACATCTTTGTGATGGTTTTGTATGAAGCCACTTTTGCTTGGTAAGAGTGGGAGGGCACTGCAGTGCTGGCCCCCATAAACAGTTCTCAAAACTTCCCCTGTCTCTGAGTTGGAACCACCTCTGGCCTAGACAGGCCAATTTGGTGCCTCTGCAATCACTATTTAATTTGTAGTGCATATGAGGAGGTGGAGAGGTGTTTCAAGATGGAGGTGATCCCTTGGACCCTGCAGTCAGTGATGGAGGAAGAGAGGAGGACTGCTGGACCGGAGAACCCTCTGCAACCCACAGTGAGAGAGAGTAGCTGTCTCCCTGTGATCCACAGAGGGCACTGGAGGGACTGATAGTTGCCAGCAGCTCCAGGAAAACCTCCTGCTGTGGGGGTGATTACTGAGGGTCCCATGACATGGGAGGTGGAGATAAGCTGCACCCCTGGGGATGAAGGACCCCACATTAGAGCAGGGAGGGCCAGTGAGGAGAGACAAACAACAAGAACCATCAGTACAGGACTGAAACCCCCATTTCCTGTCCCTCTGCTCCTGTCAAAGGGGGAGAAGGTAAAGATACCTGGGATCAGGTGCCTGAGCACTGGAAGAGGGGAGAGGTGGGGCAAGGGGATCTTAAAGGGCTGGTCATAGGTCATCATTGCCCTACTCTGTGAGTTGGGTATTTAAATTATGTTTCATTTTCTTCCCCAAGCTTACTAACCTTGTCTGTTTTGCCTGGGACTATAAGTGGCAAGTAAGCTATCCCTGTCCTTAGGGGGTTCCAAAGGTCCTTGCTACTTTTCTCTTCCCCATCCTGTCAGGAGGGGGAGGAGTGAGTGGGTGGCTGCTCTTTGTTCCTGGCTGGACCTAAACCAGGATGCTAGGGTATGGCATGACTTCAGATTAATTAATTACAAGGTATATATTCATTAAAGCTAGGCTGAAAATTTCCAAAGAAGAGTGAGAAATATTGATGATCTATTTTCGAGTCTCTAATCACTTTGATTGCTTTCTGTACACAAAAATTACCAAAGAAAAAAAGATACATATGATCAGATATTTCCTTGAAACACAAGAAAGTCTTCCTGAAGACCGTTTATCTATATCATATATAATTAACCCCATTTGAATGAGTTATTATTTTACCAGGCAGCATTGTACTCTAGTCGTCCTTTTTATCATCTATTAAGGAGAAGTGCTGTCAGCCTGGTTCATTTCATACCCATTCTATTCATAAGTGATAGAAGCTTGAACTCTGTAAATCAGTTCAGCTCATAAAAACGAGAGTCTGATAACAGGCAGGCATACAGCAAACATCGCATAAGCTTTTTATCATATCACTTGTTGTCAAAGTTGTTTAGTGAAACATTCATGGCGACTGAGCACATCTGCTTTATTTAAGACTAAAAATGTGCAGCCTTTCAGCTCCTACTCAGTCACAGGATTGTGTTCTTTCCATTTTTCTGTGTATTCTCTACAGTCACTACACAGTCACTACACTATCACTAACATCAGAAGACTTGTGGATTTTTGTATAGTACATTAGGTAGAAAAAAAGAGAAAGTCTTCTTAACTGCTTCCTCTACACAGCTCCCATGTCTGGCAACAAATGACATGGTATCTAACCTATGTTAGTTAATTTTTATTGTTGATGCTTCTGTACATCTTCATTTTACGACAAAGCTTGTCTGGCAAAAACATCTCACTCTTTGTACATGCTCTGGTTTTCATTTATAGTGCTCAAGATATGGATAATTATCCAGATAGTCTATATTTTAAAAGATTAGGTGAATGTTCTTGTTTGCATGACATTTTTGGGAATACTTTTCCTGAAGATTCCATAGGTTGTTTTAGGCTTCAACGTCAAAATACATGCTAGCTATAACCAGCAGTTAATGGATGCCTTTGCCTTACCAGATGGCACAGAACAAAGAGTGAGAGATCATAGTTTGTTTTCCTGCTGTTCTGATTCCAGGATCACAAGCTCCCCTCATGTCTTAAGCAGCTGTGACACATATACATTGCCATTTACCAGTCCTAAGCACAATGCATGCGTAGAGAGGTTCCAGAGGATCTTGTATCCACATTTCAAATAGGCATCTCTGGTGAAGCACTGATAGGTTTTTTCAATCTTGGTTCCACCAAGAGGGAAATCACTTCCATGTCACCAGTGATGTACTCAGATAAATACTGCACAATATTCACAATATTACATATGTAAATGCAAGGCAACTCTGCAACTAGAAGAAGCCCTCTAGAGCACTATATAGTAAATAAATGTACCGGTTCTGTACCTGGGCTACTAGTCTCCTTTATAATAAAGGCATTAAAAAGATAAGAAACAAAACTCCTGGAAAATTGTCTTTTTTCATCACAGTAAACCCTCTACCAGACAGCACAAATACGTCCAGCTCTGCACATAGATCAAAAATATTTCAGAGGAAAATTACTATTTCTAGACAAACAGTGAGGAAAGTATAAAAACATATTTAGTATTGTCTATATGAAAGTTAGGTCATTAATAGAAGTGAGAAATTGAACAATTTAGTACTATATCAATCTGAATGTTGTTAATATTATTGTTAATAATATTTTTCAATACTAAGCAAGGGCTCATTCTCCTATAAACCATAAGGTAGACTAAGCATTCACTGACATTCTCACAGATCATTTTTACTGCTGCAGTGGAAGAAATAAAATCACTTTTTCCTCCTGTTTAGATTTCCTTCTACATAAATCTGGAATCTTTTCAGCGTTACGACAACTTCCTGTCGCAGATGGTCAAGGAACCAATAAGGAGGGGTGTGCTGCTGGATGTGGTACTGACGAATAGAGAGGGCCTGGTTGGGGATGTGAAGGTTGGAGGCAACCTCGGCTACAGCAACCACAAGATGGTAGAGTTCAAGATCCTCTGTGGAAGGGGCAGGACACAAAGTGGGATTGTGAGCCTGGATTTCAGGAAAGCCAAATTTGGCCTCTTCAAAGATCTACTTGGACGGATCTCATGGGATATGATTCTAGAAGACAGAAGTGCCAATGAGAGCTGGTCAGTCTTCAAGCACCACTTCCTCCAAGCCCAGGATCAGTGTGTCCCAGTGCGTAAGAAAGGAGGAGAAGGAGGTAGGAGGCCTCCATGGATGAGCAAGGATCTGCTGGGACAACTCAGGCAGAAAGCAGCCATCTATGAGAGGTGGAAACAGGGGCTGGCTTCTTGGGAAGAGTATAGGAACATTGCCAGGGCATGCAGGGTGCAACTAGGAAGGCTAGAGCCCTTCTAGAATTAAATTTAGCCAGGGAAGTTAAGAACAATAATAAGGCATTTTTCAAGTACATCAGCAGCAGAAGGATGACGAGGGGGAATGTGGGCCCACTGCTAAATGCTGAGGGTGCCCTGGTGTCTGAGGATGCAGAGAAGGCTGAAGTACTGAATGTCTTCTTTGCTTCAGTCTTAACGGCCAAGGCCAGACTTTGGAAAGCCCAGCCCTGGGTGGAAGAGGAAGAGGTTAAAGACTTGTTGGCTAAGCTTAAGGCTCATAAGTCAATGGGTCCTGATGACATGCATCCTAGAGTGCTGAGGGAGCTGGCTGATGTGATTGCTAAGCCTCTCTCCATCATTTTTGAACAATCATGGAGGACAGGCGAGGTGTCTGAGGACTGGAGAAAGGTCAGTGTCATGCCAGTCTTCAAAAAGGGCAGGGAGGACGACCCAGGAAACTACAGGCTGTCAACCTCACCTGCATCCCTGGAAAAGTGATCAACATCTCATCCTGAATGTTATCACTGAAGGATAAGAGGGTTATCAGGGGGAGTCAACATGGCTGCACCAAGGGGAAATTCTGTTTGACCAACCTGATAGCCTTCTATGAGTGAATAACCAACTGGCTAGATGAGGGGAGAGCAGCAGATGTCATCTACCTTGACTTCAGCAAGGCTTTTGACACTGTCTCCCATAACATCCTCATCAGAAAGCTCAAGCAGTGTGTCTTGGATGAGTGGACAATGAGGTGGATCAAGAGTTGGCTGAATGACAGAGCCCAGAGAGTGGTGATCAATGGCACAGAGTCGAGTTGGAGGTCTGTAGGCAGTGGAGTTCCACAGGAATCGGTTCTGGGGCCAGTCTTGTTCAACATCTTCAACAACGACCTGGATGAGGGGACAGAGTGTACCCTCAGCAAGTTGGCTGATGACACCAAACTGGGAGGACTGGCTGATTCCCCAGAAGGCTGTGCTGCCATTCAGCGGGATCTCGACCAGCTTAAGAGTTTGGCACAGAGGAACCTCATGAGGTTCAACAAGGATTAGTGCAGAGTCCTGCATCTGGGAAGGAACCATGTACCCATTACAGGCTGAGAGTCGAACTGCTGAAGAGCAGCTCTGCAGAGAGAGACCTGGGAGTCCTGATTGATAATAAACTAAACCTGAGCCAGCAATGTGCCCTTGTGGCCAAGAAGGCCAATGGCATCCTGGGATGCCAGCAGGTCGAGGGAGGTTCTTCTCCCTCTCTACTCTGCCCTGGTGAGACCTCATCTGAAGTCCTGTGTTCAGTTCTGGGCTACTCAGATCAAGAGGGACAGAGAACTTCTGGAGAGAGTCCAGCACAGGGCCATCAAGATGATCAGAGGACTGGAACATCTTTCTTATGAGGAAAGGCTGCAGGAACTGGGGCTGTTTAGTCTGGAGAAGAGGAGATTGAGGGGAGATCTTATTAACATTTATAAATATCTAAACGGTGGGTGTCAGGAGGTTGGGACATCCCTCTTTTCTATTGTAGCTAGCAACAGGACAAGGGATAATGGGATGAAGCTGGAACACAAAAAGTTCCACTTAAATATAAGAAAAAACTATTTCACTGTAAGGGTGAGGGAGCAGTGGCACAGGCTGCCCAGAGGGTTTGTGGAGTCTCCTTCCTTGGAGGTCTTCAAGACCCACTTGGACATGTTCCTATGCGACCTGATCTAGGTGAACCTGCTTCTGCAGAGGAGTTGGACTAGATGATCTCTAAAGGTCCCTTCCAACCCCTACCATTCTATGATTCTATGATTCTATGATTACTTGTGTTTGGGACTAGGTGGACTAAAAACAGATTTAAATCATATCATATTAAAGAAAAATATATTTATTCTCCAAATGAAATTCCTTTTCCACAGTTCCATTTTCGCTGAGAGACTGTCCTCATACCATATTAAAATTGAAATATAAAAAAATTAGGGGCTGATTATCTCCTGTTTCTTGTTGTATCATAGACCATTCTGTTAACTGAGGGGGAAAACAAATAGCTTTAATCGCATTGATGATCAACAATTACATTTTCTAATACTTTCATCTCATATTTTTCATATATTGAAACTTTTTAATTGCAAATTCTAGGAAAGTTACAAAAGTCAAGTGTTTAACTCCAACATATTAACTAAACCTATTTTCCCCAAAAAATAGATTCTGAAAGACAATCACCCAATTATCATATTTTCAGGTAATAATAATAATAATAATAATGATGTTAATGCACAATTTTAAACAGTGTTATTTGCATTTTCCATTATTATATTTCATCTGCACATTAAATGATCTAATTAAAAATAATTATTCTATATTTGAATTTACTGTGTTCATTATTTTTAATAATATTTTGCTATTTAAATATACAAATAAATCAAGAGGGAATAAACAGATCTATTTCTTTAATTAGATTGAGAACTGCACTTCCAGAAAAGTCTGGAAGAAGTTTTGACTTCTATCAACACCATAATGAGATGCTAAAAAAAATGCTTAAGAAAATTGCTAATCTTTAATTATTAAATTTAGATTATGTGTCTGTAAAAATCTGAAGGTTTAAAACAAAATAATATCTTTTTTTCAGATCTTTGTGGTAAGACAAGGGAAAACTTTAAAAAATGTTTCTCATTAAAAAGACAACCAACCTGGTTTGTACCATTGGACTCATGTCACATCTCTCTTTTATACTGGGAGAAAAATTAGCTATTTTCAAATTAAAAAAAACATAGAAAAGTGCATGAAGTTATCTCTCCAATGTGCAATAAGCCATTGCTTAGTGTGCATATCTACAGTAGGAGTAATTTATTTCAGAAGTGAATGCATAATTTTCATTTCCACTGGAAAACAGTAGTTTGGTGATTCAAAGGCAGAATTTCCTTCAACTCCAGTCCCTTTATTCCTTTCCCATCCTGTTGGCATGATTGTTCTATTTCATGTAAAAAATCAATGTAGTTATTAAAAAGGAAATGTAGTTTCTTTGTCCTGATGGATCTTCCTATTAGAAGATTAAACACATGGATTACCCTCTGCCAGTCAACCAGACACTCAGAGCAGTTTGGTGGTTGAGCTGTTGTCTGGGTTAGTGAAAGGCTTGTGTATGTATGTACTTACTGTCTGGGAAGGAAAAGAAATGTGTTTCTGGGCTGAGTAACTTCACCATGGTTTGAGATAAAAGGGGAGTGTCTTCTGCTGAATTTAAAATTCCCCCTCCTGACTCCAATCAGAAAAGTGGATAATTTCACTACTACTGTTTTGTATATTCAAAAATCTGTTACACATTGAAAAAACTTTTTTTGAGTGCTTGTGTAAAGTCTGTTGCTGCTCTATGTTATATGACTACTGAAAGACAATGTGTTGCTTTAATGTATATTAACTGACAACAGATCACCAAAAAAGAAATGAGCAGGGTGGCTAAGGAAAACCCACCTCTTCATAGACACTTAAAAGTCTTTATAAAAACTGTCAGCTCAGAGAAAAAGTGCAAATTGATTTGTTACGTGATGCTTTTCATAGAATCACAGAATCTCAAGGGTTGGAAGGGACCTCAAAAGATCATCTAGTCCAACCCACCTGCCAGAGCAGGCCACCTAGAGTAGGTCACACACGAACTTGTCCAGGTGGGTTTTTAATGTCCCCAGAAGAGACTCAACAATCCATCTGGGAAGCCCGTTACAGTGCTCCGTCACTCTCACAGTGAAGAAATTCTTCGTTATATTTCCTATGTTCCAGCTTGTACTCATTGCCCCTTGTCCTATCATTGGACACCTCTGAAAAGAGCCTGGCTCCATCCTCCTGACACTTGAAAGCTGCTGCAAAAGAATTCAATTGGCCATGACGGATAAAGGTGAGCAATATATAAGACACAATAACCCAAGGCTTGACTGTTGATGCAGTTTACTGAAACGTTCTGCAGCATAATAGACAAAGCTTAACTGTGCTTTAGCAAGCTCAGAGTAACCACCACAGCAAAACTTGGTCATATGATTTAAACATATACTTAAGCATAAAAGCTTCCAGAGACACTGGATGTCAGTAAGGGCCAAACATTATGCCACTGCTGTCTGCACTAGTGAGGGGAAAACAAGCACAAATATGTTTACTGGAGTGAGAAATTCCACCATGGGATGATCAAACACAAATGGCTTAATTTCTACAATTTGGGATAAGGGGAATGAGATGTACTTTTAGGAAAGGAAGATGGAACTGGGCCATAACCACAGCATTTCACAGCACAAACAGGTTTCTATCCACGGAATGTGTGATCACAGTAGAATGATATAGCCACCTCTAAAACTCTACAACATGGATTCTGCCAAAAAAAAAAAAAAAAGCAATAATTAGGAGAAGAGAATATGGAAAGAAAATTGTTCTGGACTCTGGTTGTCCCTGACTGCTACTGCAGTTCATCATGCTTTTCAGGCAACTGTGAGAGACAGTATCCCTGATATGCTTCTGATTTATGTCAGTGGAGAAAAAAACCTGCCTTCAGCAACATAACTAGAGGAATGTAGAACTATGTTTCTTCCAACTCCAGCCTAGCCAGCCATGTAGTAGGACTGGCCAAATACATAGTCAAGGGTTCTGTGCAAAAGTCTCCCTGACACATGGCCTAAAGAAGAAAAGAAAATACAGCTAGCAAATCTAAACTAAGGAAATATTTGCCCTTGAAACTTTCCTTGAAAGGAATTTCTTTAGGAGACAGTGAGTTAAAAATTCTTGTAGACAGTGTGAAGAACCATACAGTTATCAGCTCTCAGGGGCTAGTTGCAGAGCTTTGTATTAGTCTTAGGTATTTTCTTTCCAAAAGTATCAGTCTGAATAAACACAACAATGTTTGAAATTGTCTTTTGGCTTGAGAGGCAATTCTTTTAGAAATAGGTAGATAAGAGAGTTGATACAGATGCCTTATGCCTTCCTAAGCTTATACTTAGTGATAACATTATACTGAGAGCACTCAGATACTAAAAGTATTCCATTGCTTGGCTCCTAGTTGTTGAAACAGGAATAGGAGACAGCTATCAGTATTTGAACTTAAAGCATCTCCAAAACAATTCAACTCAGTCAAAGCAATTTTTTTTCAGAATTTTTTAACTTGTAGTATCACATCAGTAAACACAACTAAGTTTTATAAATGACTAATAACATGAAGGGGCAGAACAGCATTAAATGAAATGGTGTTTAACATCAAATCTATTATTATTCTGGGGCCTATCTCACCAGTTGTTATTAATATTTCACCACTTCTGTTTAGCAATGAAAGAGGAGAAAGTGGATTACAGCTCCTGTCCAAAATAAATTTGATTTTTAAAAAATTGTTAGAAAACAAAAAATAAGAAAATCCAGTATTAATTCCCATAGAATTGCCAAAGGGATATTTCAAATTCTTGAACAAGTGGCAAATATACTGCATGTTTTCAGTTTGGTAATATGAAAACCCCACAGAAACAGATTTATTATTTCAATATGAAACAATATCTTCAGACTTCCTTCTTATTTTCTTTTCTGCAAATAGATGCACAGCATCCAATGAGAAGGGAAACATTGTGATATCCTAACTTTATCGATTTTACTATTTTCTCTGATGACTATGTCTATCAGACCTTTCTGTCGATGGTCAAAGTTATCTTTCACTCTCTTGCTCACAAAGCTCTGAGCAAGCATTTCAAATCTACTGCTATTGGCTTAGACAATGACCTTCAGTATTCTAAGGAAATGTCCCTGTAGACAACTGCATCTCTGATAGTGCATCACAGTCTCTTACAGTTCTTGACATTTTTTGCTCCAGAGAGGATGCAGATTGGAAAAGTGAAGGCTGGGAGACACTGCTGCATTTTATAGAGAAGAATCACATATTTTGTCCATATTAAGCCGGCAGTAGGTTTTTTTACCCATGAAACTCTGCCAATTTCAAATGCGGGTAATTATCAGAAAGAAAAAAAAAAACCCAAACATTTCTATTTCCTCTGGAACTACAGTAAAAATGGCTGGGAATATGAAAGTTTGGGGATATGTCATAACAGCAGTATTTATTCTTTTGTCTTTCTTTGATGCTAAATAGATGCTTTATATCCAGAGAAGCTGAATGCTCAATAGTCTCTCACCTGACTTAGGCTTGGGGTAGATCTATGAAGATACATTATCAAAGTTGTTGATAGGAAGCAGAATGTCTTCTAGCAAAGGTACAATGACATGCAAACAATTGTCACTGTCGGAAACGGTTCAGTGATTGACTGGGCAGTTTAAGTTTACAGCTAAACTCAATGATCTTAAAGATCTTTTCCAATCTAAATGTTTCTATGATTCTATAAATCTACAAATAAAATATGATTAAGCAAAAAGGACAACTTTAAACACAGAGAAAATCAATTCTTTGTCCTTGTCTGTTTCCTGTCTTTTATTCTTCCCTCTTCCTTAACACTTTCTTTCTAACTTTCCATGTCTTTCACCTATTTTTCTTTTATGTCCTTTTCTTTCACCTTGCAGCTTTTCATTTCTTAGTTGAAGTGATTTCTCAGCTGGGTAATGTAAGTGGTGTGTCTTTTGTCACAATCATTATATATAATTAATATAATTAAATGTAGTGGCATGTCATATATATTGTTGAACTAAATAACAATTAATAGCTAGAGGAAAGCTTTGAAAACCATCTAATAGGAAAAGTTTTTAGGAGTATTTCTTTTACGAGATTTTCATGAACCATCAGTTACTTTTAGTGCAAGGTTACAGAGTTAATGGTACAATTAAGTAATTTGAAGCCATGGAGCAGACTGTAAAATGTCTCTCTCAAATGTTATCACAAAGAATATACATAACGGGCTGTAGCAGTCATGCTGAATTTACTTTGTTCTTTCAGTCAGCATTAATAATAAAAATATCTCTCCTCTGCATCCTATCTATGTACCTTTCGCCCAAAATGACTTTTCAGTTCTCTCAAAGCCCCTTTTTTGAATACTCATTTCACTAGTGCGGGTATACATGAAAATTGAGTGGTTCATATTTTTTTCTGACATTGAACTCCAATAAGTAGATATTATCAGTGACATTAAAGAATACATAGTGTCAAATTCAGAGATGTGAATATCATGCTGCAGCATGGGTGTCCTTGTACACCAAACTGCTTGTATTGTACTCTACTGTAACACTATTGGATAAGACAATGACAGAATGGTAGGGGTTAGAAGGGAGCTCCAGAGATCATCTAGTCCAACTCCACTTCTAAAGTAGGTTCACCTTGATCAGGTCACACAGGAATCATAGAATCATAGAAGTGTTTCAGCTGGAAGAGACTTTTAAGGTCATCGAGTCCAGCCTTTGTCCCAGCACTATTAACCACTAGACCACTTCCTTAAGTGCAACATCCAACTGTTTCTTAAACACATCCAGGGATGGTGACTCCAGCACCTCCCTGGGCAGCCCATTCCAATGCCTGACAATCCTGTCAGTAAAGAAATTCCTCCTAATATCCAGCCTGAACCTCCCCTGATGCAACTTGAGGCCATTTCCTCTTGTGCTATTGCTTGTTACTAGGGAGAACAGATCAACTCCTGCCTCACTACAACTTCCTTTCAGGTAGCTGTAGAGAGCAATAAGATCTCTCCTGAGCCCTCTTTTCTCCAAGCTAAACAGTCTCAGCTCCCTCAGCCATTCCTCATATGAAACATGCTCCAAATCTTTTACTAGGTTGGTAGTCCAAATGTCCTTGTTGAGTGAGGTCCAAAACCGGACACAGTATTCGAGACGCAGCCTCACCAAAGCCGAGTACAGGGGAATGATAAGGGAATAGGTTCAGGTGCGTTTTGAAAACCTCCAGAGAAGGAGACTCCACAACCTGTATGGGCAGCCTGTGCCAGTGCTCCCTCATCCTCACAGTAAAATTGGTTTTCCTCATGTTCAAGTGGAACTTCCTCTGTTCCAACTTGTGCCCATTATCCCTTTTCCTGTCACTGGGTACCACAGAAAAAATACTCACTCCAATCTCTTGACATCTGCTCTTTAGGTATTTATAGTTGTTGATAAGATCCACCCTCGGTTTTCTCTTCTCCAGGCTAAACAGCCCCAGGTCTATCAGCTTTTCCTCGTGAGAGACATATTCCTGTCTGCTAATCATCTTTGTAGCGCTCAGCTTGACTCTGCAGAAGTTCTCCATTGCTCTTGGACTGAGAAGCCCAAGACTGGACACAGTACACCATGTGTGGCAGTACTGGGGCAGAAGAAAGAGGGGTGATAATCTCCCTCAACCTGCTGGTCTCACTCTTCTTGATGCCTTCCAGGATACCACTGGCCTTCTGGGACTCCCTTAACCCTGCATTTCTTTAGTATGTATCTGACTGTGGTGTTGCAATCTACGTACTAAAACACCATAAGGAGTAAAAAGTTAAATTAAATAGGGACTGTATATCCTTTATATCTAAGATGAAGATGACCCAAGATGAGTTAAAAGAGATTAAATCATAGATCAAGAGAACACTGTAGGACCAATACAGACTGTTTTGACTCAGAAAATTGATAAGTAATGCCAAATGTAGAAAGAAGAGGAAATGAGGCTTTATAACTCTAGGGAAAACACCTGAAGAATTGTTTTGAATAATTTCAAAACATAACGAGTCAGCTGTCAAAACAGTACTTTACAAAGAAATGAAATGTAGACTAAATCAGAAGTACCCCTACAGAGGATAAAACATGAATGCTGGAAACTTCATATCTCTGCTGCTGTGAAATAGAAAGTGGGTACATACCCACTTCTGTATATTACAGAACTGTGCATTACTTCCGTACCACTGACAGCTTACTGCTTGTTTATAGCCACACTCTTCTTGCATCACTTACATGCAGGTCAGACTGGTGGCAGGCTATACAGAACAGAAGGCAATTAACCTGATTTTAGTTTCAATTTAGATGGCTAGAATGAAGCAAAGCTTAGATATTAAAAACTGCCCCTTGATATTTCTGTTTGCCTCACTTTATAGTCAACTGAAGAAAGAGACAACTTTTCCCCTTCCATTCAAAAACAGAGTGATATAAATTATGAGTGTGTTACAGGTGAACCTTCTCAAGTTATTATTCAGGATTGACTTTATCAGGGAATACTCTCAGATTGTTAACAACTCGTCCTTCCCTAGAGATAAGAAGGACAAGTACCTTGTTTGAGTATTGTCTGTGTTTCTTGTAATTGCTTGCTATAGGCATTATTTCTTTAACTTCCTGTAATATCTGTTGGCTGGGCTTTCAAGGAGAACAATGATGTCCAGCATATCCTTAAGGCATAAATGAAACCTATTAGAATCAAAGAAATGGGTCACTGTAAGTTTCTTCAGTCTGAGAAAAATTCCGTGCCAGTGTAAATGGGCATCTCTTCCATTTGTAGGTTAGATTAAAGGACCCTTATGGAAGGGAATCTTTAGTTCTCATAATTTTGTATTCCATGAAAAATATTACTAATTCACAAAAGCCTCACCTCTCTTCAAATGACAATGTGTCTTGTTACCTTTCATGGCTTCAGGCACGATGAAAGAGTAAATTACAATGTCTGGCTTAAACAATAACATCTACACACATCTACATTTTAGGGAGCTAACTAGTATTGCTGACGAAATATTGGCCCATTTGGATCTAAGCAGTCAGGCAGGGATTTTGTGTATCAATCTGAAGAGCTGAGCTACTTAAGTTGCACTGGAGTTCAGTTTAGCTGATTAAATGCTGATTTGGCTCTAGGCTCTGACTCCCAGTGCCACAGTGGCAAGCCAATTTCCTGCCTGTCCTACGTCTCCATAGCTCCATTAAAATCAATGTATGAAGTTAATACACTTTAACTTAGTATTGACCTAGGCCAACATTTTTATAAGAACTGGTTTGAGTGAAGGACATCCTAATTAATTATACGTGATCATGAGCTGTTTCTACATCCTTCTTGTTAATGACTGCAAATCTGATTCTCTTCCATTTTTTCGAAATACATTACCTCTTTTTTTTCCTTAGAGGAGTCCATTGTACACAAATAGTTGATACAACTTTTCACCATCAGGGAATAATTCATCAGCACATACAGTAAGCTAAACTGTGGCCTAAATGCAAGTATAAATCTTTTCAGTGCTAGAATTTTAACACTGTGTATCATGTAAACGCATTTAGAACACAGTCTGTCCGTGATCTGTAGACAATGTAGTAGTTTTGCCTGGCCTAGGTTTTTGGTAGTAGGGGTGGCTTCTTTAAAGAAGATCTGCCAGAAGCTTCCCCTGTAGCTGATAGGGCTAATTCCAGTCATTTCTAAGATGGTCTCTGCACCTGACCCAGGCCTGGCCAATTAGTGACAGAGATAACGCCTCTGTGAATAACGTATTTGAGAAGGGGAAGAAGTTGTTGTGCAGTTGCTAAACTGCAGCAGCAACAGGGAGTGAGAATGTGAGAAAAACACCTCTGCAGACACCAAGGTCATTGGAGAAGGAAGTGGAGGCAATTCTTAGGCTCTGAAACAAAGACTACCCTGTGACCTGTGGTGAAGACCATGGTGAGGCAGGCTGGGCAGATATTCACCCCATGGAAGACACCACACCAGAGCAGGTAGATGCCTGAAGGACTTTGTGGGAAGCTCACCCTGGAGCAAGTTCCTGGCAGGACCTAGGAGCCCACAGGGAGAGAGGAGGCCACAACAGAGCAGGTTTGATGTCCGGATTTGTGATCCTGTGAGGGTCTCAGGCTGGAGCAGTCGGTACCTGAAGGACTGTTCGGCCAGTACATGACCCACGTTGGGGCAGGTGTGAGGAGCTGTCCCCATGGGAGGCCCCATGCTGGAGCAGTTTGTGAGGAACTGTAGCCCATGGGAAGGACCCATGCGGAGAAGTTCATAAGGGACTGTCTCCCATGGGAGGGACCCCACAGTGTAGCAGTGGGAAGTGTGATGAGGCCTCCCCCTGAGAAGCAGCAGCAGCAAATTCCACCCGTAATGAACTGACTGCAACCCCCATCTCCCATCCCCTGTGCCACTGGGGATGAAGGAAGGAGAGTCCCAGGAAGAGGAAGGGGTGAGGGGAGGTGTTTTTAAGATTTGGTTTTATTCCTCATCTCCCTGTTCTGATGGTCATTTAATAAATCAAACCAATGTTCCCCAAGTTGAATCTGTTTTGCTCCTGACACTAGTTGCTCAGAGATTTCCCTGTCCTTATCTCAACTCACAAATCCCTCATTACATTTCTCTCTCTCTCCTGTCCAGTTTAGGAGGGGGAGTGGTATTATGACTTGGTGGGTACCTGGCACACAGCCAGGGTTAAACCACCACAATTGGTTTCCCATCAACTTCCCTGTGAGCCTCACATGTCAATCAATTGTTTTCTGCTATTACTACCACAATAATTTAACAGGATAATATGGCTGTGCAAACCAGGATTTTGAATTCCCAGTTCTGAGTTACAATACAACAAGAATTTAGTAATGATTTTCTTTAATAAAAATCACTTCTTTACTCTTCTAAAACGCTGAGCAAAATACATAGGAGCACAAATTGAATTGAAATGAATGTATTCCAATATGGTAAATTGAACAAGAAAGAGAAATAAACTCTAATGAAAATGTTGTCTAAAATTAATTGCACAGGTCTGTAAAATTTATATACATACGAAATATTGGCTCAAGAGTATTGGTTATTTGTTTGTTTGTGGAATTTTTGAATGCAATGCACTGTTGGAAACACCATACAGACCAGAATTCAATGCACAGGAGACTAGTTGTATCATTTATTATATCTGGGCAGAGTGTTCTGAAAAGGATTTAGATCAAATGCTAATATCAAAGTAAATAAATTTTTATACTATAGAGTATTTACTTCATCAAGGAAATTTTGCCTAGCCATGCAAAATATTCTACAGTTCACTTGAACAAGTATAACAAATACACTTTGTCACTTGTACAAATCATTACCTGACAAACATCTTACCTCTGGGTCCTTGAATTCCTGTTATCTATTGGTCTCCTCCCACACATTCATCTCTTTTTCTCTCTTGACTGACTAAGAGGACCATAGGAGAATTCAACAGCAGGCCCATTTATATTTTTAAAGAAAGATATGATAATATTTTCATCTATGTAATTAAAGTATAATCTTATTTTCATTTTTAATTTGCATTGTTAGAAGAGAGTTAATCTTTTAAGCTGATAATTACAATTTTCAATACACAGAGATACAATTACACAGGAGTGACAGAAAATAGAATGTAGTTTTGTTTGGAAATCTGATTGAAAAACAGGACAATTTCCAAACCTCTCTGACTATCCTAAGCCTACATCGGGGCTTGGTTTTGATAGACTAAAGAGGAAAGGAACTAAAGATGAGTAGATATGAAAGTGCAGCAGTACTGTGTGGAAGAGAATGAGAAACAGTACTATCATAAAATGATGCTCAGAGTAAAACCTCAGAATGCATCTTGCATAGAAAGTTCAGTACAGAATATCATAAAAAAATTTAGTGCCTAGATTTATTAGTAAATATCTTCTGTCTTTCTTCTGGAGTTTATAGGCTTGCTCTCAGAAGTCTTACTTAGCACACTTACAGAATTCTAGGGCTACCATACACCAATGTTTCCACACATTTCAGCTTTTTTCCTGACAAAAAGAGAGTGTACATTTATATGGGCATTCAGAACAAGTTACTGGCATCTTTAAATCTTAAAGAAATTGACGTAAGACATGTGCAATAGAGCTGACATGTCCTGAGTATGTCAAATTCACTTGGTATATCCAATCGCATATTTACATATTCTTATTTTTAAATCCTCTGTTAAATATGACAGCTGAGTCAAACTCACATTACAATAATATTGTAGTTCTTTTTTTGGTAATAATTTATTTATGAGTTAGAGCACAGGACAGACAAGAAGGAGAAAAAATAGGTAACTTGAATTTCTCAGATGCAAGAATTATTAGAATAGAAAGGAAGAGTTTATTCTTCAAGAAGGTTATAATTTAAGTCATTACCAAACGTTGGTGCAATTGTAAGATTGAAATGTGAAGTTTCTTTTAAAAATACAGACAGGAGCAGGTAAATAGGAAACAAAAAAACAACATCAAACCACTAGGACCACATGTACTGAATATTTTTAGGAGCTGGATAGCAGAAATGCAATCTGAAAGACAACTTGCTGAGCAGTAGTTCCTAAACAGAAGCTCTAGTGATTATATAAATTGTTGAATGTGTTAGCAACTTCAAAAAAATTACATCATCATCCTGTGAGGCTAGCCCAAACGATATGTGAAATAATCCCTCTCTTTTGAGAACTGGAAGAGCCTTTGCTGTAGGATTCTGCCAAGTTTTGAGCTGTCACCTAAGAAAAAAATATTACTCTCTTCAGTGAAGTTCTGAAGGGAGCAACAAGAGTAATCAGACACCATAACTCAAAAGAGAACTTGACTGGATAAAGTCTGTCTGGCTTTGAGAGAAAAGGTAGGACAATCAATGGTCTCTAAGCATGTAGTAGAAAACAAAGAGAAAATGAAATAGTTTTTTCTTCTTTCCAAGATAGAAAAAGAAGTATAATTCAGCAAGATCAAAGTTAGATTTCAGGGCAAATTACATAAAGAAAGAAAAGGACAGCAAAGCATAGAATAAATTGTCTGGAAGTCTTCATCTTTGCAGATTTCCAGCAGTAGACCAGATGAATATCTGCCAGAAAGAAAATAAGTACACCTCGAGAAGTAGATTAACAG
This sequence comes from Colius striatus, assembly GCF_028858725.1. NCBI lineage: Eukaryota > Metazoa > Chordata > Aves > Coliiformes > Coliidae > Colius > Colius striatus. The sequence goes on along the minus strand of NC_084761.1, from coordinate 68,086,110 downwards.
CCTCCTTCCATTTCATTTTCCTCTCATTCACTCCCACGCCTGGTCTGGTAGAGAAACAATTTTAAACATAGCTGAGGTTCTATCTCTGCTCTACCTCTAGCTGCAGAGTACAGCAGTTGACAGGGCACATCATTCTCTAGGAACATTGCTTAACAGCAAGCTGCTTTGCTCATGTCTGCAGTAATTAGAATAAGAACTTGCATTTCATTCTACTAAAATGTGAACACTATATATCTGCTTTCACTGTTGATTAGGAACATAGCCAAACAGCTGAAGAATACTCACTTTTTCTTATTGAAGTCTAGTTAAGTTTCCATCTATTTCCTGCTGTTTAGCTTTTCCAGGTTTCCATGTGCTACGTTGTCTATCAACACTAATGCTAACACTAACATAGTAGGAGTATCAGGTGTCTACAGTCTAATTTGTGATTAGAATTTATTTTTAATATATGTACATCACTAAATAACATTTTTCTATTTTAACACTTTGATCTTTATGAGGAACTTTATGAAGGACAGAAAAGCATCTAGCTAGTTTCACACTTTTGTTCCTCTTTTTAGACGGATGGATATACATGGACACTAATACCACCAGAAACAGAAATATCTGAATGACAATTACACTGGAAACCATGAATGACCAGATTCATCACCTGTTCCCAAAGTGAAGTTTGACTTACTAGATATCCAACTCTTTGAGGAAACTGTATTTCAATCAGCATCAGTATTCCTTTCTAAAACTGGATTAACAAAGTAGAATCAGATTGATTCACCAAAAAAAAAAATTATCACTAAACTTCAATGCTTGAAACAGTTTTAGTATTAGTAATTCTGACAATTCAGTATTCCTAAGCCAGTGTTGTGTAAGATAAGGGCAATCATATCTGCATGATATATTATTGTACCATTAAGCAGATGTGAAGCATTCATCACTGGCCATCACGGGAACAGGATATGGAAATCACTGAACCATTGTTCTGTTCTGGAATATCATTTCTTACATGCCCAAGATCTCGAGCAACTGACCTTCCGCAAACGTGCATACCTAACAATAAACTCATAGGTAAACGTTTGCAGAAGTAGCACAGAAGAAAACTGACAGTTTCGGTGACAAATTTCCAGTCTTTACTAGCACAAAAACATGTATATAAATATAAAAAAACCTACAGCTTCAGTACAAGCTGCTATTATAAAACCTGTCTTCCTTAGGATTTTAAAATGGATTTTGTTTATTTACATAAAGCTAAAGAAGTTAAAATTATGCTGCTGTAATGTGTCCTAAGACATTGCAGAATGATGTGTTACTGTGCAATGCTAGAGAGTGATCTCAGACTCAATGTGAAATTGCTACTGAGATTGAAAAGCTTATTTTCTTATATTAATTTCAGCTCTGATTCATTTTATGGTCTTCTGTGGTCACAACAGACTCTGATGAGTTTTAAAAATTACCTCACACTTTTATGATATCCTGTCAAAAAATCATAGTAGTGTCAAAAGATACACCACCCCGATTGGTCAGTGTCTGGCAAAAATAATAGACTTTATTCATTATATAGGCTCTATTACTGGAATTTTATTGTTTGAGGTATCACTTTTGAGTAGTAGAAGTGAGGAGAGAATATTATTCCCCCAAGCAAAGATTTACAAAATCATTACCTCCTTTTAAGCTTTTAGAATTCATTTTAATTCAAGTATTTATTTGTCTATGTTTGAATTTCACATAGAGCTCTAGAGTTGTTCACCTGTTAGATATTTTTAGGCCTTTGTCCCCCTTTTAAGTTTTTTTAACTATGAGTAGCCCACCTCAGAACCTTTACAATAAGATAAGGAGGGATGAAAATGATGAACGCAGAACAGGTGAAATTTTCAAAAGTAGTTTGTGTTAGATTTACTCAGCTCACCCAGATGAATTACCTCAAAATATTTCGCAAAATCGGGACTTCCTTGAACTTCAACAACATCTTTTACTCATAAGTTAGTCATTCATCTATTGCAGAAATATTTACCCTGAACTCATTCTTCACATATCCTGACTATTCTTGTCTGATGGAAACAGATTTTAAATTTTGCTAGGAGTTAGATAAATCTTCTGAGATCTCCTAAATCAAGGGAAAGCAAATGTGCTCTCCGCTTAGTCCATAGGTTCACTGAATGTGTTTTGCTAAATCTGAGGATTTTGACAAATGAATTATTCTTAACTGCAATTGCCACTACCAACCTAACTTGATTGCATTTTGTTCCTACTTTCAAAGAGATCTTCAGATCATTATCTCTCTACATTAGTGCTCAAAGCATACAAACTGGCTAAACAATTCAATATTTATTTAATTTGACATGCAAAAACTGTGAGTATCTGGCAGGTATAACCTGCACTTAGAGCAAGAGAAGCTGTTCCCCTGGGCTTTTGAAAGTTGCTTCAGAAGACAAAGCCAGTTTTGGTTCATAGAATCATAGAATGGTAGGTTCTTTTGCCATTAATGATTCTTTTGCCATTAATGAATCTTGGCAACTACTTAAATCTTGTGGTAAAGTAAATGCAATTTTCTACACGCTGTTTCAAATTATCTCCTGTACATACAAAATTCCTGACTTCTGAAGCAGAACAAAAGATAGTTGGGCAACATCATATAGATAAACTTAATTTTGCTTCCTACCTTTCACTTGCCTCTGGCTGTGGATTGCTGAAACTGCAGCTTAAAATCAGTATGAGAAAGATTTTCTTTAGTTTTCATATTTAGATTTCATAAACATTCTGAAATTTTTAACAAATTGATTTAAGTTTCCACATGACTTGTTTATTTTTCTAAGCACTTTTCCCATAGGAATTGAAGATGAAAGTAATAGATGAGATACTCTTCAAATTGATTTCCACTTTCAAAAAAAGTTTCCAATGAATAAGTTTAAAATGAAAATACAGTGTTGATGGTAAATTGGCTGGCTTTAGCTGACATATATACTTCTAAAGAAATAAAATCAATAAGACAAGTATCATAATTTTGTTACAGAATTTGTCCTCCAGTTCTATGTATTGTTTCTTACTATAGATTATTAGTCATCTGTTTATGAGTCAGATCCAAATAAAATAAAATAATAAAGTAAACATAATCTTGAAATGAGAAGAATCACGATAATACCTATCTCAGGATTATTTTTTTCAGCATATTTCTCTTTTCTGTTATTTTTCTTTTTTCTTATTTTTCCCATTACTGATCCCAAATATTTTCAAATTTGATTCATGGATTTCCACATGGGAAGGCATTTGGGCTTGTATAAAGCCTCATTAAAGTCAATAGATGTCCCTGGGCATACTAGATTCTGTCTACATCAAGCTCCTTTTGGATTAGTGTCTTGGAGCAAATACCAATATTTTCAACTTTGTATGCCTAAAGCAAGTCATTTATATAAAAGTGGCACAACTACTGTGACAACCAAACACACAAGGGAAAATTGAAGTTAACAGCAAATGATTTTGAAAAAATTGAGTATCATGTATCCGCACACTTGCCAGTGAAAACAAAACTGGAGTACTACAGATCATTCTGATGTTTGCACGTTAAAAGCAAGACTGACAGACTGAAGGGAGATCAGAGAAGAACCTCAAATATTAATTGAGGCACAAATGCAAGTTGAAGAGATAGTTAAGGAGGCAAGTCCTTTACTTCATCAAAAGAGAGATCTGAGACATTATTTAATTAAAGTATTGGAATACCTCCAAGAAACCACAATGCCAACCTTTTTTAATAAGAGAGTACTTTAATAGAAAAAACTGTTTTAAAAGTCTGGACACAAAATCCTCGCAAATTTATGTTAAAAAAAAAAAGGGCATACAAATGTCATTAGAAGAGTGGTTAGTGAGTCTACCCTTTACTAAGGTAAACAACAGTTAACCATTTCTTGACAATGCCATTGAGAAATTATTGTCCTTCTTTAAAATATAAGTTATCTATCAGAAGTATGGCAGTTTAACGCAACTGTAATTGTAGGAAACTGTGAGGTATATGGTTCTATCATCAGATCAAAAGGACATTTCCATCTTGTAAAGTGTACAAATCTGTGTGAAGCTCTCAGAAGAAAATCACAGGTGTTATATCCCCACTTTTGAAAATTTGCTCTTTAGGTAGAATCATGAATGACAAGGTATAAGTCTAGTACACATTTCAGAAGAAAAAAAGTGGAATGACATTCAGGATACTAAAAATACATAAATTTCAGTTAAAATTGGAGTATATAATTTGTGTTTAGGTATCTAAGCTTTGTCGTTTCTTTCTTTTTTCAATTTGAGATACATTTTTAAGAAAAAAATATCATGATGAAGTTTTGATACATGAGCTGAATGCTCTGACAGGTTTGAGGGTGACAACAGGAGGGAGAAAGATGGTGTACAACCTTCCATTGCATGTGTAGTCCCATTAAATCTCCCTGTAACTCAGCTAACCTCGGGGTTACTACTGGAGAGGGACTATTCCCACCACAGAGAGCCTACTTCAGTATAGGAGAGAAGGTCTGTGGTGAAAGGTAATATTTCTATTAGAGGAGCTTAGGCTTGGAGTGTATTCAATCTTCCATAGAGACAACCAACTGGTGAATCAATTAATGCTTGTTATGATGATGGTTTCTGTGGAGTGGACAACCAATGGATCACTACCGTATACCTCTCTTTCCCCTCCCACCCTGCTTTTCCCAGCAGTAAACTTCAGCATGATTAAATTAATGGTCATGCAGGCTAAGTGACTTCTGTGATGCATAATAGGGAAAGGTTAACTCCTTTGTGGGTGGCAGGCAATCAAATTCCCAAAATAATTCTCAAGATAGAAACAGACATATTTTCAGCTTTTATTTGTTTAGAAACTGTACAGCAGTTTCAGGGTTTAATTGTAGATGCAGGTATCTTGACAGATACTTATTATTCACGCCAGGCAGAAACAGTGGGCTCTGCATTGCTAGCGAAATGAGTGCTAATATGAGCAGGAAGAAGAACGGACATTTTTAGAAGTTTGTCAGAGTTAATAGTCAGCTATTATGGTTCATATGAAATGAAATGTTTTCTGATCAATCAATGTCAACATTAAAAGTAGGTTGTTTGCACTTATTTACTACTGCATGGAGTACTTTTGTGTGTTTCTTTTAAAAGCTTCTATGTTATTGAAGACATTATTTTGATTTCATAAGCAACACAGAAATGAGAAAGGTCTATTTCTCAGAGGCTTGTTGAAGTCATTCTCTAAGCATGGAAAAGAAGCTTAGAAACTTTTGCTGGTGTAGGTTCACTGACATCAGCATGGCTTGCAGCAAGAACTTATCCTGCCTGATGAATGTGCAGAGCACCTGTGAACTAGAAAACAATACCTTAACTGAAAAAAAAAATGCCTATGAAGCTATCTTAGGTAGAATATACTAACTGTTCCCTTGATATCCTGTTCCTAGCTAAGACACCTCCCTATAAGCCCATTAATGGAAAGTAACTATTTTGACAGCTTGTAAAAGCACTCTCTCTCAGATTTAATGTACTGTACTGTGCATTCACAAACCATAAGATAATGACCAATGAGTGCTCTGTTGTCCAGCAGAAGTAGGCTATTTCTTGTATTTTTGCTCTTCCATCTTCGTGGAAATACTGCTCCTAGACAAGGGGACTGCACATACCCGACAGCCACAGGCAGAGAGCAGCCAGAGTCCCATCTGCTTCATTTCATAAAAGCTTTGGAAAGTCAAAATGTCATATACTGCTAAAAAGGGGTATGAAATATATGGGGCAATAGCTTAACAAGTCTGCTGACATAAGAGAAAATACTTGAGAAGATGAACAATATCCAAGACAATAATTTTCATCCAGAAATTTACAGGCAGTCATAGATATCCTTTCCTATCTTTATCCTTGGCAAAAGAAAGAATATGAATTAATCTCTCTTAGTTTCCTCCATGGATTTCTAAACGTCTTCATTCATTCTCTTTTGCCCCAGAGAATTTGAAAGACTCGTGACTTCTGAACACTTTAATTGACTGTTCTTGCATTACTGAGAAAGCTGAAGCCAAAAGGGCTGGTGAGTAAATGGGCTGAAATGAATGAGATACATTTGCATCCCTTCCAGAGATCCTGGAATAAGATGGACCACAGAGAACGAGAATAAAATACTTCAGAAAGTGCAGGAAAAGGAGAAGGTTATTGGTGTGAAATACGCTTCATTAAGCAAAAAAAAAAAAAAAAAAAGAAAACAGAAAAAAGCATCATTGCTATTTAACCTGCTTCAGAAATGCAGAGCTAAATATTTCCCACTATGAGGGAGATTGGTGATGTAGTTTACTCTGGGGATTGTATTCCACAAAGAGGGGTGAAATAATATGTTTTCCTGGAGGCCAGGATATTTTTTAACCCCCTGATGCTCCTTTTGTACATTCAGGAATTCACACCAGTCTTTTGTCATTGCTTCACCTCTCTCATGGGACACACTGTCTGACAAAGTCCCCTTTCATATGAGTCATCTCTATGAATGACACCTTCAACTTCTCTAAATTCTCTCTAGGAGAGAATAAAATTACTTTTGCTATTATCTCACATTATATCATGTTAGGGAAAGATTAATATGCAAAGTAATTCAGAATTTTGTTTTTTCCAGACACTTCCATCCTTCTCAAAGATGTAAAAATAATGTTAGTAATAATTCTTTTAAAATTTCAGTGTTTTAAGAAAACAGGTATCATAGTCTTTTTTCCGTACCAAAATAAATCTGAATGTTTCTTTGAACTAAAAAATTAGTTAAAAAGTACACTATTTTTTTATTGCCTCAGATTAAAGAATGGACCCAGTATCTATGTCACAGAAGTCAATAAAAGTCCTTTTGTTTTCCCTAAATTTCATCCCACATATCCACAATTTTGAATAGCAAGACTTTGCAAAGCTCTGTTCAGACTGTTTCTTTGACACACAGAAAAAGCTTTATTTAACCTCATGTGAGAAAAGTATGGTTTTCTTCCTCTGAGCAGGAGTTCTTGAGGTTGAGAAGCAGGATGATGTGGATAGCTTATTGAGGCACAGAGCTCTCCACTGTCTTCAGTGTCATCAGTAGCAGCTGCCCAGCTCATGGGGCAACAGGGCATTGCTATTGTGCTCTGAAGAGCGTAGAGGGACTTGCAGAGCTCACTGTGAGCAGTCACAGAGACAGGTGGGTAACAGCCACAGCTGAATCTCAGACAGTACAATGACAATGATCTTCAGCATCATCTTAAGCAGCATAATACTGCAAGTTTTGTATTCATAACTCACTCTTTAACTCTTCCTCAGCTCTGTAAGAAATGATCTGTGGTATAAACATGACCTAGGAAATCTATTGTTTAAAGTATTGTCACAGATGGCTTTTTCTTCAAAGAAATGAACAAGTTCTTCTTACTTGCCTAGTGACTGCAACAGTGGCAGCAAAGCCAAGTAGAGTCAACAAAGGTAGGGATAAATATCCACAGTTTTCCTGAGTTACTTTTTTGAAGCTGAAAATAGACAGACAGTAAAGGAAATTCTACCGTTCCTTCTGGTTTTGGAAGTGAATATTCTGCCTATGTCATGTCCCAGCTAGAGAAGTCCAGAATGTAACTAGCTACTTACTACATCTATTGTTATGAACATACCAAAGAACTAATTGAATAATGAAAATACTCTCTGCAAATGTTCAAAATAAGTAAACCAGTAAGGATTTAAAGTTACCTCAAAAAAAAAAAAAAAGTGCCAATTCTCATAGAAGGACAAGCAGTAACTAAGCTCACTAGGAAAGATGAATTTTCAATTTCCTTCTGCTAATGATATTCTATAAATTATATGCTTCACCATTTGTGCTTGGACGTTGTTTTAGAGCAGGGTTCTTCCTCCCTCAGTGGACCACCAGAAGACAGAAAAATTGTATTGTGCTGAGGAACTAAGTTATATTTTTATTTAAAATCGGTTCAGAAGAAAAAAAAATAATGTACATACAGCAGCTTCTGTTGAGAAGATGTGGAAATCACTTAACACTCAGGCTGGTCAAGAGTAAAATACTCTGTATGTCTTTAATCCTGAAAATACTGCAGGTATCTGCAATAATATGGGCCAGATTTGAAGAAAGGATAATTTGTAAAGAATAAAACCAGAATCCTTAATTACACAATTCAGAAGAAATCAGCTGGGAGATTATTAGGGTAATTCTTCAATTAAGTGGTCCTGGTCGAGAGAATTGGGAATATATTATCTGTCTGAGGACATTAAGGATTCAAGATAAAGAAATTATTATAAAAATCACACCAAAAAAATCAGAAATACTGTAGTTGTCCCAAAAAACTTTGTTCTAAAATCACATTCACAAATAAGTAAGCTAAAAAAAGTGCTTCCAATTATCTCTTATTTATAAGCTGCAATTGGTAGGAAAAAAACCAAAACATTTTAATAGTTGTATGACATAAAGCAGCATGATTACTTATAATTTTAGTAGGATTATATTTTCGGTTCACAACAACAAGAACAGAAAAACAAATAATTAACCTTTGGCTTGTTTTTTCTGTATACAAACAATCTTATCTGTACACTTAAAAGTCCTTTTTGAACAGCTACTAGTAATTTAAAAAATTAATAAAGTTTGCACATTTTTAAGAACATTAACAAGTTCTTCTTTGGAAATTCAATTCATATTAACCGCATGTATTTTACTGACTAGAAGGAGCTATTCCTACAGATCCCAGATTCTGGATAGTTTGACTGTGAAAAATGGCTTTAAGATGTATCTAAATGAATAGTCAACAATTGTCTACTGTGAAAAAAACCCACAAATCAGACTCAGTTTTTATTATTTTTCAGAGGCAAGTAGCACTCAAAGGAAATCCCAGGATTTGCTGGTGGTGCAGTCCTAGTGGCCCTTTAGTTTGGCAGAAGGACTCCTGGGAATGACCCTATCAAAACTTTTCTACAGGCCAACATGACTTCTGCAATCCTTCCAGCTGGATTAACGACCTTGGTCATAGTATGTCATTGACTGAGGTCAGCTCTGTGCTTACAGGCATCACTGGCCAGCCAAAACAGACAGATGGTCATGTGGGGTCAGGTAGTGCAGATGAATTTCACTGTCAACGACAAAAACAGTCAATGCAAAATAAGAACTATATCTTTTTCTAAAGAAGGAAATGACTCAGGAAAAGGCATTTATCTTCTGAAAACTGCTAAATCGTACATTTCAGACTCCTGGTTTTATTCTTTAGTTTTATGAAATTAGCAACATGTTTTCCTATTCACTGAAAATCAATTGCATGGTGGATGCTATGCTTTTCCAGGCAGGGGAAAAACTTGACATAGAATGTTTATCCGGATATATAATTCTGTATAAAAGCTCCTTTTCATAATTCACTATATTTTTGATTTCCCAAACTTATATGAGAAAGAGCATGTGCCTTAAGTCTTTCATTCTCAACGTATTATAGAACCATAGAATGGTTTGGGTTGGAACGGATACTAAAGATTATCTAGTTCAAAACCCTCTGCCTCTCTAGCAGAGGCAGCCTCTACTAGACCACATGACTCCAAGCCCTATCGTAAATACTAATGTAACCTAAGATTAAAGAGTGTCAGTGGCTTATGTGTCTTAGTTTGCAATTTCAGATACAGAAACCACATCTCACTAGCAGAAAGCAAAGACGAAGTATGTAGGAACCTCAAAAGATCATCTAGTCCAACCCCCCTGCCAGAGCAGGACCTCCTAGAGTAGTTCACATAGGAACTCATCCAAGTGGGTTTTGAATGTCTTCAGAGAAAGAGACTCAACAACCGATCTGGGCAGCCTGTTCCAGTGCTCCATCATCCTCATTGTGAAGAAATTCTTCCTTGTTTTTCTTTGGAACATCTTATGTTCCAGCTTGTATCCATTGCCTCTTGACCTATCATTGGACATCACTGAGAAGAGCCTGGCTCCATCCTCCTGACACCTGACCTTTATGTATTTGTAAACATTAATGAGGTCACCTCTCAGTCTCCTCTTCTCCAAGCTGAAGAGCCCCAGTTCCCTCAGCCTTTCATCATAAGGGAGATGCTCCAGTCCCTTCATCATCTTGGTGGCCCTGTGCTGAACCCTCTCCAGCAGCTCCCTGTCCTTCTTGAACTGAGGGGCCCAGAACTAGACACAGTATTCCAGATGCAGTCTCACGAGGGCAGAGTAGAGGGGAAGGAGAACTTCTCTCAACATACTGCCCACAGCCCTGCTAAAACACCCCAGGATGCCATTGGCCTTCTTGTCCATCAAGACCCCCAGGTCCCTTTCCCCTACACTACTCTAACAATTCATTCCCCAGCCTGGCCTGGTACATGGCGTTAATCTTTTGCAGATGCAAAACTCTACACTTGCCCTTGTTGAATTTCATTACGTTTCTCCCTGCCCAATTCTCCAGTCTGTCCAGGTCTTGTTGAATGGCAGCACAGCCTTCTTATGTGTCAGTCACTCCCCTCAGTTTAGTATCATCAGCAAATTTGCTGACAGTGCCCTCTGTTCCCTCATCAAGATCATTAATGAGTATATTGAACGGTATTGGTCCCAGCACTGAACCCCGAGGGACTCCATTAGACACAGGCCTCCAACTAGACCCTGATGTATTGATCACAACTCTCTGCCTTCTTTCCTTCAACCAGTTAATAGTCCACCTCACTACCTCACCATCTAGCCCGCACTTTCTCAGTCTGCTCCCAAGATTCTGTGGGGGACTATGTCAAATGCTTTACTGAAATAAAGATAAACCACATCCACTGCACTACTACCATCTATCCACCTGGTTATATCTTCATAAAAGGCTATCAGGTTGGTCAAACATGACTTCCCCATGGTAACGCCACGTTGACTGCTCCTAATGACCCTCTTGCCCTTTAAATGCATGGAGACAGCACCTAGTATAAGTTGTTCCATCACCTTTCCAGGGATGGAGGTGAGACTGACCGGTCTGTACCCGACTCCTCCTTCTTATCCTTTTTGAAGACAGGAGTGATGTTTGCTTTCCTCCAGTCCCTAGGCACATTTAACAACTTAAATCATATTAAATCACTTTTATTTTCATAAATCAAATGCTTCATATTTTCTACAAGACCTAAACATTTACTAGATGTCTTTTAAAATCCTAGTCATTTTGTGTATTGTAGACTTCTGTGTAACAATTTGTAATATGCAAAGTATTTGTCTCTACAGTAATCTCCTGCAGCTTGTCTTCTAATAATATTATAGAGAAAGAGAAGATATTAACTTCCTGTTCCTTCTCCTCTTTCTCCTGGTAAATATAATTTTTTCTGCCAATAAGTAAGCCTCCAATACTTTTATAAACAGACATGTTTTTTTTCCTTTTACACATAAACAAGAAAATAAAAAAGATCATTATATTAGTACCATTTTCCTTCCTCACTTGAAGAGATAATTTTGACAGAGTTATTGACAGCTCAGCATCTATAACAATACCAGAAACATAGAATACTAGTAAAAATGCTTGCTTTTTCTTTTAAGTGAGAATCTGCATTTCTTGCTGTTACCTTTTTTTTTTTTTCAGTAAGATGCACTTGCCATAAAGTCTCTTTCTCTCCTAAGAAGATGCTTTGGGTATTTTTTAACCTCCGGATCATTTTCAAATGACAAACCATTTAAAGAGTAGATTATTATATTCAGTCTTGTTTTAACAATAGAAAACTGTTACACAAAAAACTTTCACAGTTAATCAAAGGTCTTGCACCACAACAGAGAACACCCATATCCTCATTTTCAGGGCAGTGTTTGAACATCTGTTGCTCATCCTACTTCCTCTTCAAAAGCAGCTTAAATCAAAGATTGCATTTATACACCAGTTATTATGATTCTATATTACATATATGATAGAAAATGTATTGATAAAGGCAAAATACTCTCTCAAAAATATGAATTGTAGATTAAAAAAGGGAAGGAGATTTATCAGACATCCTTAAACTCCTGTTCCATGTAAGCCAGAATTCAGATTACAGTCACTGGCCCAAGATTTCCTTCTTTGTATCATGTCTCAGGCTTCCAGCACACTCCCTGCCAGTACATGATGAGAGGAAGCATAGCGTAACATCAGACATTTTTAGCTTGACAGTAATTCCATATCCTAACTGTCTCTTGCATAGGCTATTACTGTGTTTTAACGTTAGTCTTTCATGAGAAAAGCAGCATATAGTACATTTCTGTTAAAAAAGTGTTTAATAACTTAAAATATTTCCCTTTAAAAATAGAGAAGTAATTCTATTCAGTTATTTAGTAAAAGTTCAATATTTGAACAGTCTTTGGTGATTTTTATTTTGACTGTACACCAGATGGACTCTAATCACAGTCTTTAGAGAATATGATAGATCCTGTCATCTAGTACTTAATACAAATTGAATATGTTCCTTCTAGAGGAACTACTTTTATCTGAAAAATATGCTACATTATGTCAATGCTCAGATGATAAGCTGTTTAGTAATCTTAAAATAAAATGACACATGGGTTTAGTTTCCCAGATCTTTCAGTAATTCAGTTGTATTTAAATACTCCATTTCAAAATGTAATCCTCAAACGCTAATTAAATACTACAATCAGTCACAAGACAGATCAAATATGAAAGGTTTCAACTGAGATTACTATCATTTCCAATGCAACAGCTGATTTAGTGGGGAAAGTACATGTAAAGCATTTCAGTAACTACTGAGTGTGCCTAATCTCTTTATAAAAAAACCCACAATGAAACAAATCTCCTTCTAGCAAAAGTATATTTTAAAAATACAAGTTTATTAATGAATTTATACTAATTTATGGTATAAATTCAATAGAAAATTATAGTAACAGTATTTTTAAAAAGTAAAAAAAAAATACCACAAAATAGAAACTTTTGCTTTTTGAGAATAAACAGATCTTCTTGAAAGACACATAGTCTCCTTAGAAGAAAATATTCACTGGCATTCAACTTCAGTATCAAATGTCAGTTGAAGTATTACAGATTCATAGGTTAACAGGCTTTTTCTGCTTAGTCAGTAGGAAAACTTTGCACTAAATAGAATTTCTCTCTTAATCTTTTGTGAGAACGGGTTAAGAAGAAAATTACTGTACAGGCATTTGCAAGACAATAAAAAAAAATAGCAGGACTGAAAGATTTGGTGAGTGCTTCAAACACAACATTCAAAACCCACCTGGATGAGTTCCTGTGTGACCTGCTCTAGGAGGTCCTGCTCTGGCAGACAGGTTGGACTAGATGATCTTTCGAGATCCCTTCCAGCCCTTGAGATTCTGTGACTCTGACTCTAAAGGTTCTCCTCTCCCTCTACTCTTCCCTCGTGAGACCTCATCTGGAGTATTGTGTCCTGGATGAGTTTCTGTGTAACCTATTCTAGGTGGTCCTGTTCTGGCAAAGAGGTTGGACTAGATGATCTTTCAAGGTACCTTCCAACTCTTACGATTCTGTGATTCTGTGTAATCCTGTGATTCATATGTTGAATATTGGACAGTTTTTAATTTCTTGCAGTTTGTTGCCATTTCAGAGAAATGGGTTCTAAGAAATTTCTCTAGAAGAGTTGCTGTGCCAGAAAGCCTGGGATATTTGAGAGTGCTATATGGACAGAGTTAAGGAGAAGAAAACTATCTGTTGGTGCTCAAAAACCTGGAACTGCTGGTTCTCCAAACATCCCAACACCAAGACTTGGTGGTGCTGTCTTTGGGTAGGGGAGGCTGCTGGCACTTGAACTTTGCCACTCTCCTACTCTCTGGGTGCAGGAGCCCTCTAAATCATTACAATAGAAATGCCTGGCAATCTACCAGAGTGCACAATTTATTCCTTGTGAAATATGGCCTTGAGTACAAAGTAACACATTCTGTTCAGATTGAATATGCTTTCACATAACTAATGGAGGCTTTCAAGATTTATTAGAAGGCAGAAAACTGTTCCTTTCTGTTCTGATCTCACTGGATATTAAAGTTTCTGTGAGCCCTATATCACGTATAAGGTTTTTCTATTAGTTAAAGAAGCAGGCTGGCTGTAACAAGGGATGCATTTTTAACAGTGCTGTGAGAAATATAGATTCAGGAATTTTGAAATAATGAAATTATGTGAATTAACATATTAATTGAATTGAAAATTCAGTAACATTCTTTTTATATTTTGTGTTTACTTAGCATTACATCTTCAGGATTAGAAGAAAAATGCATTAGAATCCCACAGCAATTCCTTTGTTACCCCATCTTTTGGTACAGGATGCTGACAGAAAACATGCACTCTGTGGACAACAGCAGAAAGAAATGCAGTAAAAGCAATACGTATATACAAAAATAACAGAGGTGGATCTGGCAACTGATCAAGGAAGAGAGAAATAGTATAGCAAGAGGTTCTGCCTGAAAACAGTTGCTATGAATTGGAGCTTTTGCATCCATTTCTGTTACTTTTGCATCTGCTCCATGTTTGGAGATTAGAGGGAAAAGAGACTACGCTAGACAAGAGGCGTAAAGCCAATTTTCCCTCTATTCACTCAGTGTAAATTCAGAGTAACTCGTGAAAGATTTATACTGGTAAACTGACAAACAATATTTGATCCACAAATTAGAAGATATAAACCTGAGATAAAGGAAGAAGGAAGGAGAGATATAGAGTGTGTGCTAAAGGACAGAAATAGTGTCTCCAGTAAAATAAAAACTCTCAACTTTCATCGAAAAATATATGCCAAGTGTCTCCCTAAATAGATGCAATAAATCATGCAGTGCAATTCTTTCATTTCCCAACCGAGAGTAACCGGTTATATGAATAATTCTAAAAGACTAAAACAAACAAACAAAAAGAGAAGCTTAAAAATTCATTTTAGGAGCAGAACTGAAAATGTCTGTATGTTGCTTTACACTATTTCCTGTGAATCTTTCTTGATCTCTTGTTTCTTCATTTACACTGGCACCCTACCTTTTTTACTCTCTCTCAAAAAGAAAAAAAAAAAAGAAGTAAATAACATTATAGATGATGAGTTAGTTATGTTGGCTGTACAGTAATCCTATGATTATATCCCAGCAGAGAGTGTTCAATAGCACATTTAAGACATATATGTTAAAAAACATCACTACCTCTTTCCTAGCAGACAAGACAGATCAGAATGCTGGGTAGCTGGAAAAACTATGGTATAAGGCAACATAGAAAGTCCACTTTTGCACTTGCTAAAATATTGTACTGTTTTGCCTCTGGCTATCACCCAGTTATAAATTATAGTAACCTATATTGCTGTTCTAAAACAAATGGCCACACCTGGTCTGTACTGAATTAGCTGAAGTGACAAGTCCTTTAAGCAGATGGACAGAGAGTTCCAGAAAAATATCTTCTCTGCCCTTTGAAGTGGGGATATTTTCTTAGTAAGAGATACCTCCATGTCACATCATGGTTTCTTAACAGTTCAGTATTGAGTTTTAATTAATCTGGTAAAATCACCTTTTCTTGTGATATAAAATCATTAGTACAGAATCTGAAAAAAAAAATCGATATGCTAAATGAAAATAGAACAGTTTCTGTTAAGGTCATAGCATGATTCTTAATCCACTTAGAAATAATGAAAAGAACAAAACCAAAAAACTTAACATCTCAGTGACTGTGGATTTTATGTTTGTTTTCCATGTGAAGCACAACATTCATTATGTATGAATATTTAGATTCAAAATTTATCACTATCAGATGTTTTGGCAAGATGTTTTGATATCTAGACATGTTTTGAGACATGACTCTGACTCGCTACTCACTGGACTTCCCAGGGCATCAGGAGACAAATTGACACAAGACTCCAGTGGTCTTGGGGGAACTAACAAAGAGTTCTGTAAAAGAATGAAGATTTGTACAGACTATTTCTTTTCCTATGCATGTTTTCTGTTGCACATGAGGTTTTCCTGATATAAATTGTAATTGTAATAATATCATTTTTGTGTGTATACTATGTCTCTAAGTTTTTCAATAAACCTTCTACACTTTCCTTGGACAATAAGCACAAAAATCCTCCCATTTATGCTACTAGGTATTGTATAATTCTGCTTAACCAACTTGAGCTATGAATTTTTCACTGTAATGGAAGCCATGAACATTTTAAAATTAAAAGGCCCCAATTTCATGAAGTAGTTTTCAAAATTTCCAGAAGTTTTCTTCTTTCTCACTTTTTCAAGCTTTTGTCCCTAACTTGGAGAACTAAATCTTTTTTGGGAGAGAACAAAAAATGTACAAAGTGTGAGTCACAGATGGCCAGCAGATTTTAGAAGTAAATTCTCAAAGTAAAGCTTAAAATACCACTGTTAAAATCTCAGAGGGTGACACAATAGACTTGTGTCTTCTTCCCAATTATTAACTTAATTCACTTTTGTGTGTTAAATCAAACTTTAAACTCCTCAGGGCAAGGCACAATTGTTTTTCAATGCAGAGTTGACTGCAGAAAAGGCCCATTCCTAATTTGAATTCCTCCGCTCTTCTGTAACATGAACAATAAACCATAATTAGAAATATACTAAGATAAAAAGAAACAAAAGGTCTTGTAAATACCACTGAATGTTTCTATTATCCTGTGGCAGTAAAATCTGTTATCCTATGACTCACTTTGTTACAGAGCAATTAAAGACAGGTGCTTTCAGGGCTCAAAGAAAAGGGAGTGAAGACTTTAGGATGTAGGCTCTCTTTTGTGAAGCCAAGGACAAAACCAGATACCAGACCTGAACCCAAAATAAAGAGTAACAAATTAATATCAGCCCAAAGGATTGTCTTTAAGTGTTGTGAAACTTCACAGAATGTAAAAGCAAATGAAATAATAGTCATATAGTGTGTCAGTTTAGGGAAAGAAGTCGTATGAAAACAGCACCTCAATTGTCAAAGACTAATGTTTAACCAGTTAATGTCTGAGGTGGGAGGTGTCGGTCAAACACAAATACTGGGATTAATTCATAGACTGGAAGACAGATTCTCATATTAGCTACTTTTCCATGACAAATAAATAAAGTCTTTTGCATACTATACTGCCTACAAATAAGATAGATCTGTCCATCAGAGGGTAGATACGTTGAACATAGCTCTATTAGCTTTTTCCTTCTAAAGTAGCTTTGAAATTCATGCCACAGGCAACAGAAGGCATTTATTTATCTTCCAAACATAAAGCAATAAAAATGACAGTTTAGAAGCAGAAAAAAAATATGCAAAGAAATTTTCTATCTGGCTAATGTTAATGCACAACCAGCATTTGCTTTATATACATAACACAGTGAGAAATAAATTAAATGACAGATGGCTTCTTTCTCCACCCTTGTATGTTGAAGCATGACTAGACAAACAATCTAAATCACTGGCAGATATGTGTTATGGAAACACTGTGCAAAAGTAGTTAATTACTCCTGTCAGAGAACAAAAATCAAATTGTCTTATTTATTTTGGAATTACAAGCACAATAAACTGTGAAACAATCATTACTAACATAAAGGTAATTCTGTGCTCATCTCTGTGGGTAATCAATAAATCCAAGGATTCAGTAACTGTCATTTCTTTATAAGTGAAAAAGAAGTGTTTAAAATATTTATAAAAGGTATATGAATGCTGTTGACATGAACACAATATCTATAAATATCAGCTCTCAAGTTATTTGAGACAATTACATGAACAGATTGTCCTTTCTTTTAGTCTATGATTTGCTATCCTTCTCTTAGAGCTGTCACTACAATTAAATATTTGTTTCCTAGTCATAAAAGGGAAAAAAACCCCACCTGTAAACTTATTTAAAAAAAAAATACCTTACACTCGCTTCTGTTCTAGTTCAGTATTAATTCTTCTTCGCCAGAGATGCAAGTGCTGTTGAAGCTACCTGTATTTCAAGACAATGATGGACATAGCACAGCATATTCTCCTTTCCCTCATGACATTCAGGTGATGTGACTTACTGGAAGATATGGTAGAGATTCCAGTTGAGACGGAGGAGAAGGGAAGGATACATAAAGTTCTTTAACATCTAGGGAAACTCACATTGATAAAAAATCCAGACAGAGAAGACATCAAAAAGTGTTTGCCAATTATGCTACGTATTGGTCACTCTTTTAAGTCAGGCTTTTGGTCCTACGCTTTAAAGTCTATATCATTTCTTACTGTCAGAATCCTGCTCAATGCACAGTAAGAGACTAGAAAGCAATGAATCTCTCTTTTCTGTGCAAGTATTTTCTAAAGATAAAAGTGGATGTTTGAAATTGAAACAGAAATGGTAGTGAAATATATGATGAATATATACTGCTTATAGAGATTTATTTGCCAATCATCTGTGCATAAACATACGCTACATTATATGTTTTCAACAAAAGGGCTGAGAATATGTTTCTAATTTGGAATGAGTAGTATTCTAACAGGTATTTCTATGATTACAGAAGTGGGAAACTTCAAATTCAGAAAAAGAGTATATTAAATATAGATAGACTTTACACATTGCTATTAGTGCATAATGCAAATTACATTCATGTCAGCTGCTATGATTTGAAATGCAGAGCATCAGGAGAAGAAATTCTTTAGTAATTTACCATACCTTGGTCAGACAACCATTTCTCAACAGAGACTGCTGTATGTAAAGTAGAGGAATGATTGTGAATGGAAGGTATGAATCATTACTGGAACATGTTCCATATTTTGCTCACTGGAAAAGAATCACAGTTTCCATACATGCAGACTCCTGATAGGTTTATGCAATCCGGGACTCAGATTCTGTCTCACTCTTTGCTACTCAATAAAATGCACTCTCTGGTTTACATAGTGACAGAAGCAGGACTCTATTGACAGGAATCATTGCCTCTATTAACTCCACTGTACTGGCTACAACTGTAATTCAAACTCCCTGTCTTATAGTGAAAGCCTTCCAATGAATTATCTCAAGAAACTAAAGCAAATGTCTCTGTAGGTAAAACAAGTTCTCCTGGGCTGGATCACTATTAGAGGAATTTGAAAAATAGTCTTCAACTCAAAATTAGTCAGATTTATTTCATTTTTATTTGGTTCAGTAGTATGAGGTGTTATATGGAGTGATATTCTCAGACATGACAGTGATTGCTCTCCTTAAACACACTTAAAAAGAAACTGCATTTCAAGTAGTCATGATTTTTCAGGTAGTGTGCATTTACTAGACATTAATTAATTTATTCTGGTAATCAGAACATGGATTATTATGTTACACTTAAAAATATAGTTTTTCTCACCTTTGGTAATGGCCCACTTGAGATTAATTTATTCATCTCTGAAAAACTGCAACAGAAACTCTGTTTCATAGTTATTATAAGAATACTTAGAACAGATATAATAATGGAGAAATAGGCCTCCATATAGATTTTACAGAATCCTGCAGCTCTCAGTAGGAAAAATATGTCATCCAAAATGCACCCCATCAAGAATAAAAAAAAAAATATTGATAATTAAGAGGAAAAGAAACAGTCATTTTTCATTTGTAGTCCAAATGTTAACCTTAGCCTCTGCACAGGAGAACACAAGGCAGTAAAAGGTCATTGTTGATATATTCCCAAAGACAATGGAATAAAATGAAAATAAAAAGAGTTAAAATCAGAGAATCATTGAATCATTTCAGCTGGAAGAGACTTTTAAGATCATTGAGTCCAGCCTTTGTCCCAGCACTATCAACGACTAGACCATTTCCCTAAGTGCCACATCCAACTGTTTCTTAAACACATCCAGGGACAGTGACTCCAGCACCTCCCTGGGCAGCCCGATCCAATGCCTGGCAACCCTTTTAGTAAAGAAATTCCTCCTAATATCCAGCCTGAACCTCCCCTGGCACCACTTGAGGCCATTTCCTCTTGCTCTATTGCTTGTAACTCGGCAAAACAGACTGACCCCTGCCTTACTACAACTTCCTTTCAGATAGAGAACTATAAGATCTCCCCTGAGCCTTTTTATCTCCAGGCTAATCCCTCAGCCATTCCTCATACGAAATGTGCTCCAAATCCTTTACTAGCTTGGTAGGCTGCCTCTTTATCCTCTCCAGCACCTACATGTCCTTCTTGTAGATAGGGGCCCAAAACTGGACACAGTATTCAAGGTACAGCCTCACCAAAGCTGAGTACAGGGGAATGATCACCTCCCTGCATCTGCTGACAACACTGTTCCTGATCCAGGCAAGGATGCCATTGGCCTTATTGGCCGCCTGGGCACACTGCTGGCTCATGTTCAGTCGGCTATCAGCCAACACTCCCAGATCCCTCTCTGGTTGGCAGCTTTTCAGCCACTCCTCCCCAAGCCTGTAACGCTGCTGGGAGTTGTTGTGGCCCAAGTGGAGGACCCAGCATTTGGCCTTATTCAAACTCATGGCATTGGCCTTGGTCAAGCAAGAAAATAATTTCATAGTCACTGTTCCCCAAATGTTCTCCAATTGCCACGTCTTCCACAAGACCTTCAGCAGGGTGCCTTCCCTGACTTTCCCACTTACCACTTGTGTGAGGAAGTTATCCTCCACACATTCCAGGAACCTCCTGCTTTGTTTTCTCTCTACTGTGTTGTATTTCCAGCAGATACCTGGGAAGTTGAAATCCCCAACAAGAACAATGGCAAGCAAAGGCAAGATTTCGTCCAAGTGCTTGTAGAATGTTTTGTCTACCTCACTGCTCTGGTTGGGAGGTCTACAGCGGATTCCCACAGCAATTTCAGCTTTATTGGTCTTACCCTTTAACCTAATCCAAACACTCAACCCCATCATCACGATACTTACCTTCTGAACATTCAGAACAGTACCTAACACACAGTGCTACCCCACTGTGTTTCCTTCTCTGTCTATCCCTTCTAAAGAGCTTGTAGCCATTGACTGTGGCATTTCAGTTGTATGAGGTATCCCACCATGTTTCTGTGAGGTATCCCACCATGTTTCTGTGAGGAATCCCACCATGTTTCTGTGATAGCCACTATGTCAAAGATTTCCTGTTGCGTCATGGCTTCAAGCACGCTCTGTTTGTTGCTCATACTCCATACATTGGTACAGATGCACTTCAGATGAGCCAAACACCTCTTTGTGAGTGTGGGTGCCATTTCCTACCAGATATTTCAGGTGTTTCTGTTACTTCTAAATCATCAACAGCCCTTGCCTCTTCATTTCTCATTATATGTCTATTTCTTGATCAAAAAAAACAAATCCCTGCCGACAATACCAATCCCGAAGTCATGGATTAATCTGATGGCTCCTTCTGTTAATTCCCTTTGGAAGTTTGATCCTGGCTGGGAGCCAGGTGCCCACCACATCAATCTATTGCCCTCCTCCTCAGCAAGTCAGGGAGGGGAGAAAATAAACTGGAAGCCTTACAGGTTGAGATAGAAGCGGTTTAATAGAGAAACAGCAAAGTCACACGCATGAGAAGCAAAGCAAATAAAGCTGTTACTCTCTACTTCCCATCAGCAGTAATGTCCGGCCACTGCCCAAGAAGCAGCGCTTCAGTATGCATAACATTGCTTTGGAAGGCAAAAGTGAATCACAAATGTTTTCCTGCTCCTCTCCCTAAGTTTACATTGCTGAGCTGACATCATATGATATGGAATATCTCCTTGTTCAGCCTGGGTCAGCTGTCCTGGCCATGGCCCCTCACAGGATCCTGCCCACCCACAGCTACTGATGAAGGTGGGGAAAGAAATGCTGGAGGGACAGCCTTGATGCTGTGCAAGCAGTAGCCACAACATTGATGTGCTATCAATACATGCTTTTAGCTACCGACAGAAGACATAGAACCACAAGGGCTTCTGTGGAAAATCACCACTACTTCAGACTCAATACATTCCCTCATTCATCCTTGACAGTGGATTTATAGAGGAGAACACAACCTGTGCTTCTGACTCCTTAAGCAGCTTCCCCAAGTGCCTAAAATCTCTTTCGATTGTTTTGGGGCTTCTAGTAGCCACTTTGTCACTACCCACCTGAAATACTGAAAGTTAATAATAATCCAAAGGCTTCACCAGGACGTAAAGTTTGCCTAAAAGTTTACAAGATTTTAAGAAGTACCATAATCTCATTACAATTTAATGATAACTGGTCTTTAACTTTCATCTCAGAAAAAAATCTCTGAAGAATAAACATCTAAGAACTAAATGTGTTGAGAGAGCAAGAGAATTTCAAACATCTACAACATTCCTATAATATAGTATTTGTATAATATTAAGCTTGAAAGTGTGTCTGATATTCAGTTTCATTATACTAGAAAATCAATTTCCAATTTCCTTGGGATTGGTCACAGTCTGCTGTCACTCTCATATAAAAAATTAATTCTCACTAAATTAAATTTTATATTATTGTCTTAACTATTTGATATCTTTAATGAAAATGGTGGCATAGCTTTGTGGACTCACTATCTGACCTATCTTCATTTCCTGTATGTCTTTATTTAAAGAAAGTCAACTCCTTAGAGGAAAAAAAAAGCCCAAAACACAATAAAACCCAACAAATACAGAATCAAAATATGCTGATTAATCTCTGCTCATCTAACCATCTTTTATGTAATGCTAAATCTATTCTTCCTGTAAAATATTTCAATTTACTCAAAAAGAATTATACCTCTATATCAATATAAACATATTTGTAAAAAGATTTAATGGAATGCTTTTCCTTTATGTGCTTCCACATCAATAGTTACCAGGAACTCTTCTAGTAGAATTACAGGCTTGAGGTAAACAGTCTTCCAAGATCATCCTTTAGAAGACTCAAGGAGGAGTTGGTATGTACTGGGGTGAAGACATGGCATGGACTGAATCTGGAAACCAGTATTTTTTAGGTTTAGATATTTTCTTTAATATGCTTTAAAGGTTAATTACTGAGCAAGACAGTATGTTAGAGAGAAAGAACATTTCAGTGAGATTCAATTAAGCACATCATGCAAATAACATACAGTTTCTGCACAAAAATGATAGAGGTAAGGTCTCCTGCAGACAGCTCAGTCCCATGCTGGCTATGCCATGGTGGCTTTCTCTCACAGCCTTGCACATTGAGCTAAAAAAAAGGTGAAAAAGTGTATTCAAATGCTTATACCTGGCTGGGAACTCCTGAGTGTCTCCTTCTACAATGGTCTAAAGACTCAATGATTCTCTGAGAAGTTGTATTAGAAAATTG
This sequence comes from Colius striatus, assembly GCF_028858725.1. NCBI lineage: Eukaryota > Metazoa > Chordata > Aves > Coliiformes > Coliidae > Colius > Colius striatus. The sequence continues at coordinate 68,063,034 of NC_084761.1, read as the reverse complement.
GGAAAAGAAACACATAGCAAGTGAGTCGAGGGAGATTTGACTTAGCCCTGTCTTTCATCCCCATCCTTCTGCTGGAATAAAAAAAAATACAAGCTGATGGAGATTAAGATGTAATTACAAAAACAGACTCACAGAATCCCAACTTAGAAAAACTTGTTTTATTTTCTCTTTTTTGAGGGGCTTTTTTTTTTTTTACTAGAATGGTGAGTTGAGGATTTTAAAAAGAGAGATCATGGAAAGCTTTTTCAAAATTTTAGTTGCAGTTTACTGCAGTCTGGAGAAAAGAACTAAACTAAATGATAACTACAACTAAAGTCCTAGCGTTTTTATTCTCAGAAGTGCTTTTCAACATCTAATTTCAAGGAACATGGTTTATTGTAGCTGCTGAAAATAAGTTTTCTGACTACAATTATGAAATGTCAGAATGTATGTAAGCTCCTTCACAGAGCCTACCTGTTCACGCATTGGAGAATAATGTATTCTACCAGAAACCCTGGATATGCATACTGCGCATGTACAAAAAAAAATAAAACACATCTGAGAGTTTGGAAGCATATTATAATATGGCATATAAGAATGGACTAAAGAATGACAGAATAATCTTAAAAGAAAAAAAAAACGGAAATTAAATACAATACATGAGGGTAATAGGAAAAGAATTATTTCATACAGGAGATAATAAACATAGAAAATAAACTGTCAAAATTGATAGTCCATATTTTGCTAGAAGATAGATTAATTTCACACAGTAAGCATTTGATCTTTGAAGGGACTATATCAGAAAATTGGAAAGGGTGGATATGGTAGTTCAAAAAAATAGATGCACACTACAGAGAAAAGCTTCAAATCAAGGCTTAAAAAGGAGGAAAACAAAAAATACTTCCTGTAATGTTGCTATTGCTGTTCTGTGCTGCAAGGCAACCTGAGGGAATTTCTAATTTGAAAATAAGCAAATGAACAAAATCTATGTTTTGATCAGAGTGTTTGAAGTCTGAGCCCTAAGAAAAAAAATACGAACTCAAATTCCATATATTCAAAAAAGGAAGCAGATTATACATTTTATTAACTTACAAGACAACTTCAATAATACTACAAAATCTAGCAATATGAACATTTTAAAGATGTTTTAATTAATGAAATAATTTAGGAATCAAAGCAATGAAAATTAAGACCATTAGGAAAGAAAATTACATGTAAGAAGCCAAAACTTCACAGGTTAGCATGAACATTGAAACAAACAAGAGAATTCTTCAGACTTATAAATAGAGAAGAATAAGGAAAAGTAAGACAACTACATTGTAAGACTGAGTAGAGGCTTCAGATTCCACAAATTAATTTAAAACTATGAGTCTGATAGTTTAGTGATTTCCACTGTGTGAAGCCACAGTCAACAGATGTCAGTCTCGTAAGTGCTATACAACATCCCTAATTAAATATCAACAGAACACAACTTGATACTTATTATATACAATATTAGGCATATACTAAACCTCACAACATGCATCTCATTAACTAAAATAGCTGGCAAGACAATATAATTTGAGGATTTGGTTATATATAAATGGCAGCTGAGCTATTAAAAATACCTACTTTATAAACACTGCAAATTACTTTCCAGTTGTATTCAGGAGCTATATTTTGAAAAACTATTTTTTTGTAGAAAATAATTAGCAGGGCTGATAAGAATGGCATTCTGATGTTTAGCACCAGCTCTTGAAGAAAGAGTTGTACTGACAGCTCCTGCAACTATACTGCACTGCTGTCTGAGGCCAGGAGGGGCTGACTACCTGAGTGTCATGGTTTGACATGAAGCCATTTCTGGTAAGGGGGAAGGGGCTGTAGAGATGGCTCCTGTTAGAAGTTACTCAAAACTGTCCCCAGCTGTGAGCCAGACACACTTCTGGGGCTGGGTCAATTAGGCGCTTCCATGATCACTCTTTAAGAAGCTGAAAGAGAAGGGTTTTTCCTGCTCCTTCTTTCTTCAGCCCCTTCTCCTTTTCGGGCTGGTGGTGGTATAAAGGAGTGAGAAGAGAGAAGCAACCATGTGGACTCCAAGGTCAGTGAGGGAAGATAGGAAGAGATGTGCTGGAGCAGAGACTCCCCTGCATTCTACAGAGAGGACTGGTGAAGCTGTGATTTGTTTGCATTTAGCTAAAGACCCTGCATCAAAGAATGAGACTCATTTTGCTAAAGACCCCATTGCCAGGAGCAGTGAATATGGCCAGAGGAGGACATGTCCTGTGTGAGGGACCCAATATTCTTAGAAGCTGTAGCTGTGGAGAAGAACCCATGCCAAATAAGCTCAATAAAATTATGCCCAGAAGAGACCGTGTCCTGAGGGAGGGACCCTGTATCTGCAGAAGTTACAACTGTGAGGAAGAACCCCCACGAGAGAAGTTCATTAAGGACTGTGTCCCGTGGGAGGGACCTCGTATCAGAGCGGCAGAAGAATGCAAAGAGTCATCCTCATATGAGAGAAGTGGCAGAGACCATCTGTGGGAGACTGACCACATCCTCTGTTCCCTACCCCCACCAAGCCAATCAGGTGGGAGGAAGTAGAGATATCGGGAGCAGTGAGCTGGGCCTGGGAAGAAAGGAGGGATGGGGGAGGGAGATCTTAAAGTGCTGGTTGTAATTTTATCATCATCCTGCTCTCTTTTTGGTTTTTGTTCTGGTCTGTTTCTTGTAGGCAGTAGAATAAACTTTCCTACTTTTCTTTCTAAGTCAAGTACTGGAATTTGTTTTACCTGGAACCATGATTGGCAGCAAGCCCTCCCTGCCCTTGTCTTAGTCTACAACATCCTTGGTTATCTTTTTCCTCCCATTTCGCTGAGGCCTCTGCCATCCTAACAAGGGTGGGGGAGAATGGGGGTACACCAAGCGAGAGACTGTTGTGCTTCATTGCTGGCTGGGCAAAACCACGACACTGAGGTAACCTGCCATAACTTTTCAGCTGGGACTCCAAAAGCCAACTATTAGTGTCCTGCTTCCACATCTAAATGTAAAAGTCTACAGATGAAAACATGGTGGTGGCATGGTTACTGGGACAGCAACACAAGAAAATTAAGAGCGTAAGCACCTGACCTAAAACCTGAATGGAGTCTTTCTGGTTTAGAAAGACTAGCAGTCCCAGAAAGAAGGCTTCCACTTTTTTTTTTGTGTCAGCACTGCATTTCAGTTCCCATGGAAATTCACAGAGAAAAGTGAGAGAATGTAGGATGGAATCCAGTATTGAGATGTGCACTATGAAATATTCAGAAACCAAATTTAAATGCAACTGTTACAAAGATTAAGGTGATAATGGGTGATATAAAGTGTATGGAAGGACAAATAGGAATTCTTACCATAGGGACCATTTTGTGAGTGTATATAGCAGTAGATAAGTAAATGAGAATGGAGAATTTAGTTGCAGGGAGAATGAAAATGAAGGACTTCCTCTGAGAACTGCAAAGCAGGGATATTTTCCTACTAAACTGGCATACTAATCTAGTGTTTGCAGAAAATATAGATAAATTCAAAACAGTCACAGGGCACAATAGTTTCTTCCGAACAATTTTTTTTTTTAAGAAACTCAGAACAAAACAGAAGAAACCTGTTAACTAATAGATTATGGCCTTTTATCTTGTGTTGACTAGCAGGTACTAAACTCTTACATGCTAGAGATGCCAAAGCACTCTTCCTTGAATTCATTGTTTATTGTCTTGATCCTTCCATTTCTCCCTCTACTATCCATTTCATAACATTGAAAGTTGTGATAGACAGTTTAGTTGCTATTCAATGAGGGTTTGTAATTGTATAGTCCCACAAATAAAATGTTTTTCATGGCTGCATGGTTTTAACACAACAGTAGAACATAAAATCAATGAGAAATGAAATACTACAAACATTGTGGCCCCAAATCTGGTTTCAGGAACATATTTGTATCCACAGTTCTTATACCATAGAACAAAATCAAGATGAGTCATTGTTAGAAAAGAATAATTGGTGTGCAACCTCCAGAGTAATGTTTCCTTTATGATATACTCTACCCCTCAACTTCTTGGGACACAGACAGAAGGGTAGACAAGGAGGAAGCAAATGTGGAAAAAAAGATGAGGAGGATTCTTCCTGTTCCTTATTTCTGTCCTTCCTTCTTTGCCAGATGGTGGTGGTGCAAGGAGTTGGAGGAGAGAGAGACGTGACCATGAAGACTCCAAGATCAGTGAGGGAAGAGAGGAGGAGGTGTGCAGAGACTCCCCTGCATTCTAGAGAGAGGACTGGTGAAGCACAGTCTTGTTTGCATTTTTTAAAAGACCCCACACCAGGGGGAGACCATGTCCCTTGGGAAGGTCCCGTGTTTCCAGAAGCTGTAGCTGTTGGGAAGAACCCACACCAAAGAAGTTCATTAAAACTATGTCCAGAAGACACCATATCCTGTGTGAGGGACCCTGTATCAGTAGAAGCTGCAACTGAGCGGAAGAACCCACACCAGAGATATTCACTAAGGATCGCGTCCTATGTGAGGCACTCTGTGATGGCAGAAGCTGTAACTGTTGCAAAGAATCCACACTAGAGATATTCACTAAGGACTGCATCCCATGTGAGGGACCCTGTATTGGCAGAAGCCGCAGCTGCTGGGAAGAACCCACACCAGAGAAGTTCATTAAGGACTGTGTCCCGTGGGAGGGATCCCATATTGGAGCAGGGGAAGAATGCAAAGAGTCATCCTCCTCTGAGAAGAGAGAAGTGGCAGAGACCATCTGTGAGAGACTGACCACATCTCCCCCATTCCCTACCCCTCCCCAAGCCACTGAGGGCAGAGGAGGTAGAGATATTGGGACCAGTGAGCTGGGTCTGGGATGAAAGGAGGGATGGGGGAGGGAGATCTTAAAGTGCTGGCTGTAATTTTCTCATCATCCTGCTCTCTATTTGCTTTTTGTTCCATTCTGTTTCTTGTAGGCAGTAGAATAAACTTTCCTTACTCTCCTCTCTAAGTCAAGTACTGGAGTCTGTTTTGCCCAGAACTGTAATTGCTAGTGAGTATTCCCTGCCTTTGTCTCAATCCACGACATCCTTGGTTATCTTTTGTTTTTCCTCCCATCTCACTGGGGCCTCCACCATCCTATGGAGGGTGGGTGTTGATGGGGGCCAGTGAGCAAGAGACTGTTTTGCTTCATTGCTGGCTGGGCAAAACCATGGCAGTATGAATGTCCATGTTCAGGTTTAGCAAGGAGCAGCTTTTGCTTGGTAACAGGGGGAGCGGGTTGCAGTGAAGACCCGGTAAAGAGTTTGCGGACTCTCCCCTGGCTCCTGTGTTCAGACCCACCTCCAGCCCGGCTGGGCCAATCTGGTGCCTCTGCGATGACTATTTAGGGGATGGGAATTTGAAGTGGTGGCAGGAGGTGTATGAGTGATACAAGATGGAGGCGACCACGCGGACCCTTCAGCCAGAGAAGGAGGAAGGAAGGAGAAGCAATAGACCAGAGACCCCTCTGCGAGCCATGGCGAGAATGCAAGCTGTGCCCGTGCAACCTATGGAGATCCATGGCAAGACTCAGAGTTACCAGCAGCTCCATGTGAGTGAGCCCGGACGGACAAGGTACTGTGTGGGAAGACGGCCATGGCCCAGGCCGTGCTGTAGAGCCTGCATGCTGCACAGCAGACCCATATGAGAGGCAGAGAGGAGCTGCAGCCTTTGGAATAAATGTGCTTTGGAGCAGGCCATGCAGGGCTGCCGTGTGTGTGAGTTACCCCACAGACTTGCAGGGAGGATGGGTGAGGAGCCCACCTGTCCTGAGGAGGGACAAACGGCAGAAGCTATCAGGAACAGACTGACTGAAACCCCCACTCCCTGTCCCCCTGAGCCGTTCAGGGGGAGAGGAAGTAAAAACACAGGGATCAGGGCTCTGAGCCCCGGAAGAGGGGAAGTGTGGCAAGAAGGTGTTCTTAAAGGGCTGGTTGGACTCTTCATTGATGTATTACTCTGTGTTGTTTTCTTTTGGTTATGTTTTGGGGTTTAAGATTATGTTTTAGTTGATGTTGCATTAAATTATTTTCTGTTTTCTTCCCCAAGCTGAGTAGCCTGGTCTGTTTTGTCCTGAACCTTAAGCAGCAATTAAGCCCTCCCTGCCCTTTGGCAGTTCTCAACCTTGTCGGTACTTGAGGCTAATCGTGGTCTTTTGTTCCCTGATGGGCCTAAACCAGGACAGTCCACAGAAATAGAAGGCTAACGTGGTGCACCTGCCAAATATCCCTGTGATAACTGAATACAAATTGATTCTCAGATGTTATAAGAATGTAAAAAAAAAAAAAAAAAAAGAATTTGCTACAAGAAGATTACTTCTCTTTTGAATTAATTTTTGCTCTTATATTGTTTTAAAGACCTAGCTTACCCATGGAAGAATTTCCCCTTTAGGTCCCATTTGGTATTTAATGAAGTAATTTGAAACCGTCATTAACTTCCATGACATTTAGAGTAGCTGAATAAATTCCCTTTTTTACAAAGAATTGGACAGTCATGTTAACAAAACCATTTGCCTAAACATTCTAAAATTTAACAAGCAACTTGCTTTCAAAATGTATTCAAGCCTTTGCAGAAACTAGCTCTAACATTAGCTTATGTAGCATTTGTAATTTCAGATATGTCCTGTGTCAGAAGGTGGGCTGGGAAGAGGGAGCAAATATCAAAGGATTGTATTAGGGGATCAAATGCATCCTCAGTAAATATGCCGATGACACCATACTGGGTGGGTGTGTAGACTTGCTTGAGGACAGGAAGGCACTCCAGATGGGGCTGGACAGGCTGGATAGATGAGCCAAGGTCAATTCCATGAGATTAGACAAGGCCAAGTGTTGGATTCTGCACTTGGGCCACAACAAACCCATGTAAAGATACATGTTTAGGACAGAGTGGCTTGAGAATTATCTTGCAGAAAAAGACCTGAGTGCATTAATTGACAATCAGCTGAACATGAGCCAGTAGTGTGCCTAGGTGGCCAAGAAGGCCAATGGCACCCTGGCCTGTAGCAGAAATAATGCAACTAGCAAGACCAAGGAAGTGATTGTCCCCTTGTACTCAGTGCTGGTGAGGCCGCACTTCAAATACTGTGTCTAGGCCCAATACTAGGCCTGTCACTACAAGGAGGACATGGAGGTTTTGAAACATGTCCAGCAATGGGCAACAAAACTGATCAAGGGTCTAGATAATAGGTCTCATGAGAAGCAGCTGATGGAGCTAGGATTGTTTAGCCTAGAGGAGGCTGAGAGGAGACATAATCACTCTCCACAGCTACCTGAAATGGAGTTGTAGTGAGGTGGGGGTCAATGTCTTCTCTCCAGTAACAAACATGAACATAAGGATAGAACATCAGGAAATGGATTTAAGTTGCACCAGCAGAGGTTTAGACTGGACATTAGGAACAGCTTTTTCATGGAGAGGGTTGTTAGAAAGTGGCACAAGGTGCCCAGGGAGGTGAGTCACCATCTCTAGACATATTCAAAAGACACATAGATGAAGTACTGAGGGATATGGTTTAGTTTAGTGATGGGCTTGGCAGTATGAAGTGACTGGTTGGACTTGATCACGATTCCTATCCCACACTTTTATTCTCAGTATAAATATCAAATGCATACCACATGGCAAAAAAATTAAAGCCCAGTCTACAGCTTGTAAACTATGGATACATGAAAATAAGAGTTGCATCTTCTAATATCTTGTCTTACATATTTCTTAAGCACTGTTACACATAGACTCCATAATTACAATATTACTGGGTGCACATTTTATGATTTCTTAGATGTGGCTTTGTCACAGTATTGGCAACTGAGTTGTTTAGTGTGGCCATTGTGCTTCTGCCAGAAAGGTTGATTTGAAAATCCAGTTTCCAAACCGAAATAGACAAATAAAAGATCCTTTGTTCTATGATATGTTAATGTCTTTGATCCCCACAGAAGTTTTTAGTTTTTTAACAACCATTTACCCTAAAATAATCTGATATTTTTACATTGAATGTAGCCAATTTTTCTTTGATATAGGCTGTAATACAATCATAATAAATTGTAATACAATTTATTATGAAAATAAATTAATTTTCATAATACAAAGAGGGAGGAAATTATATTAAAAAGTTAAGATAACCGTATGACCAAATAAAAGGTAATGGACCAAAAAGAATGCAAGTAGAAAAGGCAGCTTAACTTCTCACTAACAGAGCAGCCTCTCCTAGATTTCACCTGAGGGGTCTGTTATTCTTTTAAACAAGATTCTTTCTATACAGACTTGTTATATGTCTTTACAACAAGACTCTATATTCCTAGTTAAATTATACCTATTGCACTTGAATGCCAAAAAGAAATCTTAGCCAATCAAATATAAACAAGACAAAGTCACAATCTGTATCAGAAATTAATTTTCCAATTTCTCCACTTGAATGTACATCTTACGTTTATTGACAAAATATGTTTCCAAGTTATCTCTATTTCCTGACTTCCCAGATTTGTAAAAGATCTGCCTGAAATGTGATGTTTTCTGGATCAAGTCATCAAAGGATACCAAGAATCAACTTATCTCCATTTTAAATCTTTCTTTTGTGGACTTTTAACATTCTACAAAGAATTAAAAATTGCATTACAGGAATGAGTGTGGTGATTAATGTTGGAATGTCATTTCCAGGTAGGTGTTAAAAGTGTTCCAAGAGAACTTTCTTCTTTGAGATATAAACATATATAATAATTTTCTTTGTTTGTTTTGTTAGAAAGTTCATAAAAAGCAAAACCAGAAAAAATACATGTGACTTCCAGTGAGGAAAAAATCCAGTAAGAGAGAATGTTGCACTGCTGTGTTGTTACAGAATGATTTATTGCAAAGTGCTCTATGTAAGACTTTGCAGAAGTAGCAAGAAAGATCATGTGAAAAGTTATTATGGTTCATAGTTGCCTTAAATTTCTTGAAAGCAGGGGACATTGAAATGTGTAAAATAAAACAGATATATAGGCAAGTTCATTAGTGACTTTCCTTTAGTAAGAGGAAGTATGTATTTGTGATTTTTTATGTTTAAGGTTAGAAGAATCATTGCTCAAAGAAGAAAATCACCTTTGAGCTTAAGGAATCCAAACATAACACCACTAATAAAATGAAACAGGTACAGTAAGAATTTTGACTACACAGGCTTTTTGCATTTACTGTCCTCAGGAAAAAAAAATAATTGTTAGTATTCACAAAAAAATGCCAAAGATCAGAGAGGAAAATCAGTCTTTATTATTTTAATCTTTCAGACTCTCTTTTTTCCATCACACTTTTTCTCAAATTTAATGTTGTGTAAATTATTGATAATGCATCCTTATCATTCTAGGACCTTCAGTAATCCAAAGGATTGAAGCACGTAATTAGAATTTAAATAAAACCCTTATTAGCAATGACTTGAAAAATGGCAACAGGAATAAATATACACACATATAGATTCTAACACAGCTTTTGTGTGGCATTGTAATAACACTGTACTCTTGCACTTCATTACCAAGTACTAGCAATGGAAGCCCCATGTAATTGATGATTCTGACTGCTTGATGTGGAGTGAGTAAATTTTTTCAGTGTCTAGATTGAGTATTATTCATGTCTTCTTTTTATAGTGCATTCTGTAAGCTCTATAATAGGAGTTACAGAAACTCATATGAATGGGTTTGGCATACTACATGACACTGGAGAAATTGAGTGGTCACAGACATGACTGGTTATGTCAGATGGAGGGGGGAGAAGTTGGAAAATATTTTGAATGGCTTGGAACTAAAAACCTCCTGAAAGCTGAGCTAATTTATAACAGTGTTCTTTTTTTCTTCAGTCTCTGGGGATCTAGACAGGCTTATAGGTTCCTTAATATTTTATTCAAGGGGAAAAAAACAGTGTATTTGTAAGAATAATGAAGTACCTCCTTTTTTCATTCATTACATTCATTACATTATGTATCTATCTCAATCATTTTGCAGAAAATAGTCTAGAAGCTTTTAAATACTTTACATTGAAAAGCATTTAACATTGATATGGAAGTCAAATAATTTTAAAAAAGAAAAGAAAGATCGAAACTCAGTATAACTCATTGTACAGCACCAGGAATGATTCTGGAAACAAAAATGAATAATTAATTTTATCACGCAAATATTTGGCCTCCATTCTGTGAAACTGCTGCTAAGAAAAAATTAAATTAAAATTAAAATTTATGTTATCCAAAAATGCTTAGAGACCACAGCTTCAGCTGCTGATGCAAGTTCTGTGCACTTTAGGAAAAGAAGTAGAAGATGAGCTTTAATCTAATCTTCCAGTTTTCTAATACTTTTATAATGTCATTATAAACCAAATCATAATTCAAAACCTCCTAGAAGATGCTTTAAATTTAAACTTGTTTCAGAAATCTCATAGAGCCCTGTGGCAGCTGGGTATGGTAGGGACATGACATCCAAACATGCAGCTTTTAGGTAAAAATATGTTTCCTGGAGAATTATTCCTGGAAAAAAAAAGCTCTGTTTGTGAAGAGCGTAAAACTCTTCACATACTCTAAAGCTCAACAAAACTCAACTTTCTAGCTTTAAGTTTGCTATTTAGGCCTCACACATTCATTCGGAGTCTGAGATAGTTATGAAGCACATGGAAACTCTCATGGTGTGAACAGCTGTAACTGAGGCCATTGTTAGCACAGGTCTTCACCACAGGATCTGAACATTTCAATTGTTAGGGACTATTAGCACAAACATAGCTTCAAATGCTCTGCCGTTGGCTGAAGTTGTAGTACATGGACAGGAAAAGATTCAGGCACAGCTCAGCCTTCTGCCCAGCTCTTAGGGCACCAAGAGACAGAAACAAAGAGGAGAAAAGATTAAATACTTCCATTTCTTGTTACACTGCAATTCTGACGCTGTGTATGTTTGAATGCACCCTTGTAGTATAATAAGCCCCTAGTCTGTTTTTAGCAGTTTACCTACAATAGAGAATGAGTAACAAGATTAGAAACATCTTTATTACAATTTTATTCCTTCTCTGTGCCTTATTTTTTTTTTCTCAGCACTTTACTGTCCAGGATAATAAAAGAATGGGATAACTTTGCTCTTATCCAACTATTCAACTGATACTAAGGGGATAATAAAAGAATGATTCAATGTCCATTTGGAAAATCAATCAAAGTGGATTTTGATCTATTCTCAAAGGTCTACAAATAAAATTTAAAAAATCATTGCATAAATCCAGATTCACAACCACCTTCAGTAATAAAGTATACATGACTAGATTTTTAAGGGAACTTAACAGCTCTTCACAACAACCATCAAATGAGATTTTCAAAGGTACCTAAGTATCTAATTTTGATTGGTTCTTATCTGCATCTTCATAAGCCTAAGTATTATAAAAATACTATTTTTTCATCATCATCAAGTGCATAAGGAAACTCTCAAAAGAATGTAAATGGCTGACAGATACTCATTTGGAGGAACAGAGGTAGGAGGGAGTAGGTAGAACACAATAGGCAATTCAAAAGAACAGTTCATTGCATAAATAATCTACACTCTCCTTGTGTGTCAGAAGGATATGGCTCAAGTAAGGAAAGGTTATATAATTTTTACTTCCAAAACCCATCTTTATTCTTAGTCTGATTTAAGCATAGTCCTCAAAGTATTATCTATTGTAGTTTATATTTTCCAGTCTCACCCTAAAGAAGAATAAAGCAGAAAAATCATGTGTTCCGATTCTATTCAGTCTCTTCCAGTAAATTTAAGCTACCGTAGTTTAGGATGTAAGCACCTGTCCAATACTTTAAGGAAGTTAGTGATTTCCTTTACTTGGACTACTCCTTTACGTTATATTTTTAAGAACATGTTTATTTCATTCTGCTGTTTCACAGCAGAAGTGTTCCCACAGGAGAAGAAGTAGTTCTGCCAAAAATTCAAATAACTTACTGTCTGCCAAGAATTTAGCTAACTTTATTTAAACTCCATTTTTTCTGGAAGATGGAAGCATGTCTGTCTTCCAGATACCATTTTAAAATGATTTGTAAATTCCTGCATATTCCTTACATTTGTAGAAATGAAATTGTGTTTGTCATTGAAAATATTCAGAAGAAAATGGAAAGCAAGTTGCTTTTAAGCCAACAAAAGACTTTGAATTTGTTTGAATGTTCTTGAATTTTCTTTCTCGGGACTTTACACGTCTCATATGGCTATTTTATTGTCATGGCCTGTAAGAGAAGAGAATATATTCTTTTTTTGTCTCGTTGAGGTTTTTCATTTGTTGTTCTTGGCTTTTGAAAGTTATACTTATTTTAAAATAGATGCTTTATGTAGACAAACGCTTCCACCGGAAGTGCAGTCTCTGCGTTTTCCTGTCCTCTAAGGAAAACAGGACTATTCACTCTTGTTATCTTCAAGAAAAAGCATGAATGACAGGCTTTTTTAATTATCATTTGACAGAGTATAAGTGCAACAGTGAAGTATCTGTCACACAAGCTGGTATGACTGCAGAACTCTGTTCCACAGAGTTCATTTACAAAAGTGTTTCCATTACTTAAGGTTTTGAATGGTATAGAGAGTACAAACTACCTCTAAAGATTTATCCACATTGCTTATTTAAAATAACCTAATAACTGATCAATATCTCTAGCTTCCTCGCTAGTGAAGTCAAACTCAGCAGTATTTTTATCTACTCAAATATTCAATGTAAATAAGTGATGCAAATGTACATGTTTTCTCAATTGAACTGGTGATAAACTGTGAGAAAAATGCTATCTTTGCCAAAATTCAGTATGACTTAAATAAAAACAAAACTAAATTCAAGCACTGTGATGAAAAAAAAAAGGAAGAAAATATATTTGATAGTTTTCATCAACAAAGTCCCTATTTGATATATATTCTTATCATGCACCTCTAACACTTTGTTTTATGACACCTAGATGCTGATTTCACTTGGCTAACAAATTTTCTGGCTGTGTAAGTGAAAGAAATGGATTTTTACAGTTAGTGTGCAGAAATTATGTCTATGCTGTCAGATAATGGAAAATAGAGAAAATGTCTGAACTCAATACTGATTGGATACTAAAGCCTTTTAATTACTGATATTCACAATATAGCTATCATAATGGATTCCAGACTTCAGCTTCCTGGTGCATAGAGCAAAACTAAAGCTGGATTCAGTTGCTCACCTAAAAGTACTTACTGTCATGTGGGACAAGCAGAAATATCAGCCTGAGGACAGCAGATATGGTGCAGGCTCTGTGGAAAACTCAGTTCCTCTTGGAGGAGTAGCTGGAGACCCAATAGAAGACCCCAAGGCACCTCAGAAGGTGCTTAGACAGCTATACTCAGGCCACTGAATAAAATCTATGGAGTCTCAAATGGTGGTAAATGCTACAGACTCTTCCTTCTAACAACAATGCATTCAACTTGGGATAAAACCTAAAAGTCAGCCAAAGCGTTAATGATGTCAGATAAAGCAGAAGAAACTTATAGATAAGTAGGATTTTTCTGAAACTAAATCAAAACTTGTAAAAACTGAGCCAAAAGAAGGAACTTTTAGTGAAAAGTTGAAATGTTTCTGATATCTATAGCAACTTATAGAAACAGTTTGCATTTTGTAAATAGATAGAAAAAAGGCTGAGATTAACATAATCTTCAAATAAATCAGGTTAGCCTTAAAAATTTAGTAAAATACTTTTCTTGAACAGACAGCAGAAGAGAAATTCTGCTTTTCCCATATTTAATTCTATGATGAGAAACGTAATGGTTTATATAAAAACAAAATCAATAACAAAACATGGATTATTCAGCAGCATATCTAAACTGTCTCTTATTTTATAAACAAGACTTTTTAATGAGATCATCTAAAAGCTTCACTTTAGACATCGATGGCAAAGACACTAAACTGTTTGTTCCTTGTGCTTATAATGAGATGATACATACTATTGTTATAGGATTAGTAGAATTAGTAATGGATTAAGAGTAAGAGTAGAACTAGTAACAAATCTGTAATTGAAGAATGCTTTTTGAAACATTTATTGCCATATTTAAACAACTAATTCCTGAAGATGCCATTTCTGATATTGGCTACGTGAAGCTTGTGCTCAGACTGTATGGAAGAAACAAATAGAAAGCAATGTTGTTATACCATTATGCATAAAGTTTCTTCCCTTTGCATATTTTACAAAACAAATTTAGCAGTTTCTCTCATTTTAGTCTTTAAAAATGCCTAAAAGCAAAAATACAACAAAATTATTATTGTCCACTGTTTTTTTAACTAAGTATATTATTAGATGTTACTATTATTGTCCTCAATGCTAGTTTAAATGCCCATGGAATCAAATTAAAGCTAATCTTCCATCTACATCATCATCATTATGGACTTATTTTTAAGAATGTAAAATGTTGTTTACATTAAAATATCAAAACTTGGAAAATAATTTACTAAAAACTGACAAAAAATCTGGTGAGGAAAAGATGTCTAGACGTGCACTGCCATCAGAGGATAAATGATAGAATCTGTATGAATTATAAAAGCAGCAGGGGAAAATCACAAGAAGAAAAATTCAAGAATACATGGCACTGCACCAATCAACTACCTAAATTAATCTGAGAATAGATTTTATCAGCACTGTCACAAATGATCTGAAACTAGGGTTTTTTTTCTTTAGAGATGAACTAAAAAAAGATGCTAACAAATGGAAATAGCTCATCTAAAGAGACATACTGGGCAAATTAATTCATGAGGTGTCTTTAAATACAAAGTATAATTATTTAAGTGACAAAACCCCATCTTCTTTCCAGTGCTGATGGTAGCTAGCCAATCTGTAATGCTTACATTGCTTTTAATGTCTGACTAATTGATAGTCAGGGGCAAAATTAGAGTCTCACAGTCTGTCTTGCCAATTCAAGGCATCCATAAAATGTTGATTTGAGCAGAATAAAACACCACATTTTACATTAGAAATTTGTCACGGTCCTAGGCCATTTCTAATAAATAACTCAGGCAGTTACAATGAAAGGGGAACAACGGCGCAATAACAGTTTGTCTGGCATCAGTCTGTTCAAAATACTTTCAAAGGCGTGTTGAGAGGGAGGTCTGCAGCACAGTCCCCCAGGAGGCATTGGCATGTTTCATTATGACAGTCCTTGGCAGCTCATCAGTTCTACTGGGGAAGTGATAGGCTCCTTCCAGCAACCAAGCTAATTTGTTTCCTATCCCACTTTTCAGATTTTCCACCCTCTGGCTTTATTCTTTTCTCTCCAAAGCAATCAAGGCAAACAATCCCATTTGGACTAGACTCTGGGCTAACCAAACCAACCTGAAGCAAAGAGTAGATGTGTGTCGTGCCCAGCATCACCTGCTGTGCTACTGTCAACCAAAGAATACGAAAGGAAGAAGGATGGCAACCACTTTTCTTTGTTTTTTTCATTAGACTTCATAAACATCTATTCAAAAGTTTTAGAGGAAAACATGCTTGACAGATATTTTTAAGGTTGTTATCTTTTAATGACATCTATTTCTCATTAAGTTAATTTACATTACTTTCCAGCCTTTTAGTGCAAAAAGTTTTGAGTTGTCTTCAGAGTAGTGCTTCATGAATGAAAAGCCTTGATATCTTTCTTCATTTAAATTTTATTCAGTCTGAATATCACTTCTGTGATGCTTCCTTAGCTCCTTTTATGAATTAAATTGCATTGATTTGTTTCTGCTTTGTGTGTTATGTAAGCAGGTGCAATTAAGCCATAATATTATAAGTTTCCATACTGAAACAAGAATCTTTGCAGAAAGTAATCTTTCCCTGGCCTTGCCACAATGGAAACTGCCTGCTTTTAGCTGAAGAAAAACTCTGAGTGTCTCTTGGGAACTGTTTGAAAGTCAAAATATTTCTCCTAAAAAAGACAGGACACCTGATAAATGTTCCTTTCTTTAGTAGTGTATAGGAGGTTAGTATGTGGGATAACCCATTCATGGCAAAACCCCTGTTCCAGAAAAATCAGTAGCAGATGCCTGTCCCAAAGGCCAGAATCTCATTCCAGCTATGTTCTCTTTTCCTTCTAATTAATTTTCATAGATAATTTTTAAAGTAGATATTTTTATCCAAATATTACATATATATTCATGAAAAACAGTTATAATGCATGCAAGAATACTGGTCACTACTAATAGTTGTAACTGATAGGCCCAATGAAGGTGATAGAGACTGAACAACAGATCATATCTCATCTCTGTCATCTGTGAATGAGAGCTTTCATGTCACTGATGAACTTTTCTGTCATTTTAACACATTAGGGGTTGTAAGTTGTTTGACTGTATCTTTTATAGCAGTATTAAGTATATTCATTGTTAAATGTCTGGATTACGTGAACAAAGAAACCACTAAAATGCACAACCATATAGTGTTTAATTTTAATGTATCAGTCCATTTACAACCATCTGCACAATTAATTTTTCTGATCAAAAAGAGGAAGAAGGCTTAGCTTGAATCTGAGTTTGAGAAAGGAAGGTAATTCTGAACAGAGGTAAAGGACTTTCTGCAAAAATAAAATCACTAAAATTGCATTTCAATGACTACCTTTTTCTTGGCATCCGATGATCAAGAAAGCAGACATAACTGGTAGACAGCTACAGTAATGCCTGAAAACTGAATCAGAAACATATGATCTATCCTGTCTGGCTGAGAATTCAGCAGCACTTCACCCAGTCCCCCAATTAATTGTTAAAAATTATTTTGGATGACAGGGATTTTAAAAATCTCAGCTAAACCATAGAAACTAAGCCTCATCGTCGGTGTGTCTATTCTTTTTTCTCCTGAAGTATCAGACTTATTGATACAGCTCTCTGAACCTGAGAGCTGCTCTAGCCTGCATGAATACCACAATCATTAATCATGAACATGACAGCAAAGCTCCTTGGAGCATGGATTGTACCTTCCTCTGTATGCAATGCAGACATTCAATGAATAATAGACAATATCACAAGTCCTAAGTCTTTTGACTTCACTACTTAATCGTTCCAGGTATAAATGTTGCCTAATAATCATCAAACCATCACTTACAATTATTTGGTTTTAATTCATGCAGACATACACCTACCTTCTCTTACAGAGTCTTTCTGGCTGAATTTTTTATGGAATTCAGGAAATTATACACTCAGCTTTCTGAACTTTGAAATCTGAACTGAAAAAAAAATAATAATAATTTACAGATGTCGTGGTTTTGTCCAGCCAGCAATGAAGCACAACAACAGTCTCTTGCTCACTGCTCTTCATCCACTCCCATCCTCATTAGGATGGCAGAGACCCCAGCAAAATGGGAGGAAAAGAAAGATAACCAAGGATGTTGTGGATTGAGACAAGGGCAGGGAATGCTCACTAGCAATTACAGTTCTGGGCAAAACAGACTCCAATACTCGACTTAGAGAGGAGAGTAAGGAAAGTTTATTCTACTGCCTACAAGAAACAGAATGGAACAAAAACCAAAAAGAGAGCAGGATGATGAGAAAATTACAACCAGCACTTTAAGATCTCCCTCCCCCATCCCTCCTTTCTTCCCAGGCCCAGCTCACTGCTTCCGATATCTCTACCTCCTCTGCCCTCAGCAGCTCATGGGGGGGGCAGGGAATAGAGGGATATGGTCAGTCTCTCACAGATGGTCTCTGCCACTTCTCTCTTCTCAGAGGAGGACGACTTCTGGCATTCTTCCGCTGCTCCAATAAGGGGTTCCTCCCACAGGACACAGTCCTTAATGAACTTCTCCGGTGTGGGTTCTTCCCAGCAGCTGCGGCTTCTGCCGATACAGAGTCCCTCACACGGGACACAACCTCCTCTGGGCATAGTTTTAATTAACTTCTTTGGCGTGTGTTCCTCCTAACAGCTACAGCTTGTGTGAATATGGGGTCCCTTACACAGGACACAGACTCCTCTGGCCATAGTCAGTGCCCCTGGAGCAGGGTCTTTAATGAAGTGCAAACAAATCACGGCTTCACCAGTCCTCTTAACAGGATGCAGGGGAGTCTCTGCTCCAGCACACCTCCTCCTCTCTTTCCTCACTGACCTTGGAGTCAGCATGGTTGCTTCTCTCTTTCTCTTCCCACTCCTTGCACCACCACCAGCCAGAAAAGAAGAAGGGACAGAAAAAGGAAGAAACAGGAAGAACCCTCCTCTTCTGGCTTCTTCTTAAAAAGTGATTGTGGAGGTATCTAATTGGCTCAGCCCCAGAAGTAGGTCTGGTTCAGAGCTGGGGAGAGTTTCAAGAAATTTCTTACAGGAGCCATCTTTACAGCCCCTTCCCCCTTACCAGATATGGTTGTCATGTCAAACCAGGACATAACAAAATATTTATCACAAAAAATTTATTTCCTTCTATACTAGCATCCTGCTACTTTGCTCTCAGTGCAGCACCAGCTTGCCCTGATACAGGAAACACTCAATAAAAGATAAGTCAGAAACAGAAATAGCAGCAGTAGCTTTGCTGACACAAAGCTGCATGCTTTTGGGACAAATTCTTTTAGTGGTCGTAGGCCTGTGCTGTGAACTCTACACTGTCTTTCACCATCACTATGGTAGTACCATATTTTAACTATTGGAAACTCACCACCATTAGAGAGAGTCTATGCTTCTAAAGATTGTATTGTTTTTAAAAGAAATTTTCTAATTTAACCACCATTTCTAATCTTTAATGCTTCCTTTTGCATTCAAATAATGTTTTTATATGTCTAAACAAATGCATTAGGATTCAGAATATTGGCCTGTGTTTATAAAAGTAGAATGGTCTCCAGTTTTTCTCTTCTTTGATAAATATGTCTAACCTTAACATGATGAGAGTTAGGGAGACAGAATATAACAACATGATCCAAGCAGTGACAGGAAAGTAATACTGTTGTGTAGCTACTGTCAGTGCCCTGATTTCAAGGGGAAGTTCTCATTAAATGTATGAATCCAGTTAGAGCATGTTGGCAGAAATAGGAGATTCCATAAAAAAAAATAAAATCTCAGATATTTGCAATTATAGAAAGTGCATCATAACTCCGAAAACCAAGAAGTAATAAATCTTACTTATTCACATGTTTCTATGTGACCTAATCTAGGTAAACCTTGCTTCTGCAAGGGGGTTGGACTAGAAGATCTCTAAAGGTCCCTTCCAATCCATACTATTCTGTGATTCTATGAGTAGAATTTCCATATGCCAACAGTTGTTAAGACAGGATTTACATACAGGATTATACCACATTCTTTTAGATTTCTTCAGAAAAAAAATCTGTAGCTGTCCTTATGACTCATGTAGATTTGGTTATATAAACTGATCTCCAGTCATCTGTTTTCTGTAGTGAGTTCCTGCATTATAATAACTGAAATAAGTGCAACTCTTGGAAAAAAACAAAACAAAACAAAAAAAACCCCAGCTATAAAATATGCAGTAATCTTTTTTGTAGCTTGCTCAAATCTTTATCAAAACATGATATGTACCACATCTTAAATCTCATGAAATATCCAATCTTGTTCAACCTAAAACCATAGAGACGGAAACAACAGTATGGGAAGAAATCTGAGTTTTTTCACAGGGTGTTGTGGCAGCTCATCTGAGGGGAAAATAACCATATACTGTCATAGAATCAAAGGCAATTAAGCAAAATTTCACTCTACATAAGCACTTTCTTCATTTCCTGCCAGGAAGACTGAAAGCAATTCAAAAAGTTTCAATTTTTATTTAGAATGATCTCAATATAGCCTTTCTTTTGAAATAATTGCTTCTTTGTTTCTCTGTTGAAAATGAATTAAAAAAACCACAATCATTGACTATCTTGTCAAACATTTAGGACTCCAGGATGAGGAAAAGGTCCTCATAGTGCTTTTCAGGTCCTGGGATCATTTAGCATTCCTCTCAAGTTTTCCCATGGCAGTTTTGACTAGTCATCCTTATGTGATTTTTTTAATTGGGGTCACTTCACTTAACCAACATAAAACATAGATAAAATAATAAAATACGCTTTTTACCTCAGATGAATTTTCTTACTGTATGAAATGTTACCAGAGAAAGCATCTTCTCTGATGCTACATTATTACGGTACACTATATTCATCCAAAAAGTCAACAAGGGAGACTCAACTCGTGTCAGTAGTCTTCAGCTGTGTTGTTCCAAGGTTCTACGGTCGGTGTGCAAAATACTGGATGAATCACATAAAATCTTATTGGATCCCTAATTAAAATGCTATATTGAAGAATTTTTAAATGCTTGGATCAAGGAATTAGTATTAAGGACACTTCCATGAGTTGTCAGTAGCTTTGCATCATCACAATAACTCTATGTAATTACAATGTCACAGCTCAAATCTTTCCTGCTTTTCAATTTAATTCTTTCATCAATCTAAGCTCTCTCTAGTCATCACCTTCTGTGACCTCCCAGCACTCAGGTCTGCAACCCGTGAACTGTAGATTATATAGATATATATAGATAAATAGATTTTATATATATACAAACAAGATACACAAACAAGATTTAACAGCCATCTGCTTTTTGCCTTTTCATTGTTTCTTCTCCTAGATTACAGTGCAATAAATGCTCAAACCTTGACAAATAGCTCCCCATCATATTAACACTTCCTTTCAAAGACAAGCACCGTGTTCTTATTGAGGTTACCCAAAAAGTGTTTCTTGTTTGGTCAGACCATCCTCTGTTTTAATTCTCCCACTGGTAACAGCCTTACAAAGTTGATACGGTTACCGCATTTTTAGGATCTCAAATATTTTAAGACTCGCCTCCATTTCCACCCTTGTCTCTTCTTCACCTGTTTTAACTTCTTTCCATTAATCTTATACTTTTCAAAAACCTCTGTCTTTGACAGTGTATCATGCCATTGCTCTTTCTTTCTTAAAAAATTCTCAGTACTAACTTCTTGAGAAAATCTTATATAAAGGACGCAATAATAACATTATACACATAGGAACAATTTTTAGTCTGAACAAATGTACACAAAAATTAATCCAATAACCATGTAATCTTACTTAATCTCTTTCCATGCATCCAATCATCTTAATTATTTTTCTTATATCAAATCTAATTTCAGTTTTGCAGGTTTTTTTAATGAAAGAATCATAGATAAATAGCTGCTTTGTGGATTTTTTTGAAAAGCAAAAGATGTCTGCAAAATGCAGTTAATCATATTCAGATTAGAAATAATGCACACACTTTAAGAAAGTGATTGTCTATGGAACAGATATCTAGGAAGAGAACACTTTCAATATATTCTCCATGTCTTGAAATTGTCACACCATTTCTAGTTCTCTTCTAGAAACAAACAACATGAAGTACACATGTTGCAGGTTAGACAATGATTTTCAGTATCTAATAAATGATTGTGTCACTCAAAAAACTTCTACTGAGTATTTCTGCTCCACATGTAAACAGTATGCCCACCCACATACAGCAGCTGCAGTCAAGAACTGTTCAAGGAAACAAGTAACTAGTAATTGATTAAAAGTAATGGACAGATTTCAGTGCATCTCACAAAGCATAAGATATACAGGACTTCTTTGAAGTTGGTAAAAAGACTCATTTATTTCTGTCTTTGGATAAGAACATCAAATGCCTATTAATACCATAGCTATTTCAAACATATGAATTCAATAGGGGTTTCTCTATAAATAGTTCTTGCAGAGTAAAGTCTTTAAATTGCTGCTGGCAGTGTAATATTCACATAAGTTTCAGCAATAAAATCAACTGGTCATATCTAGGAAAGAGAGTTTTCAAAGTAGTTGGCTTCAGTACTAACCTCAGTCTTAATACTGTAAAATTTATTCTATTTGAAGCTTCAGTCTCTCCTTTCCATTGGTAAAATAAATGGAAACATAAATCAAACTTGCAATAAATATCTCTCTCATTATTCTTGATATAATATCTAGAGAAAAGGCAAACTATAGATTTCTGAAGGTTATTCAAAACTTGTGAACTCTGAGCTGGCTTTTTTTTAGTTTCCAAGCTTAACTCTATTGTGCAGGTACAATGTGGATAACTGATAACTGTTTTTTTCTTCTGAAAAAAAAATAAACTTTCCCTTCGTCCTATGTGGTATTTCCAATTTATTGAAACAAATAACAGATTTCTATAAAATTTATTTTGCAGCATGTTTTTGTGGTGCCATAAATTACCAATTCAGAGAAAATATAAATGCTGTACACATCTTTTAATGTCTTTCAAGAACAATAATAACTATATTTTGTGTCAGCTTTGCAAGGTGGCTTTCACCAGGCCCAATGTTCCAGCATGTAATTATGTCATTCAGTTTTCAGTTTTGTTTTCTTTTTCTTTAAAGCATTTGAAAAAGCAGCATCTGGGGAATTTCACAGTTGATGAAATTTTGGCCTTAAGACAGTGAATCACAGAACACCTACTGATTTCAGCTGGGCCCAGAATCTCATTAATACCTTTCAAAAACTTCTATCCTTTTACATTAAATATTAAAAGGTACATTTAATTAATTATGCTTTTCCAAAATCTTCAGAGAGTCACAGCTCCTGACTTTTATTTCTCAAAAACACAGAAGGACAGATCCTAGAACTACTCAGATCAACACTACCACATTATCTCCCATGCCTTTAAGGAGAAATGGCAATATTTTATGTAATAATAGGCCTAAAACTGTCATTTTGTACAGGATTGTGGAAATTTTTTATTTAAAAATAAAATTATATTTAAAAAAAAAATCATAGAATCCTAGAATCACAGAATGGTAGGGGTTGGAAGGGACCTTTAGAGATCATCTAGTCCAATCCCCCTGCAGAAGCAGGTTCACCTAGATCAGGTCGCATAGGAACATGTCCAGGTGGGTCTTGAAGACCTCCAAGGAAGGAGACTCCACAACCCGTCTGGGCAGCCTGTGCCACTGCTCCCTCACTTTCACCACGAAATAAATTATTTTAGTCTTATGCATATCTGATCCTCTATCACATATATTTTCTCACTCCAAGCCCACAGAGAAAAGAAAGCACCCTGGTCCCAGCGTGAACAGCCTCTCCTCTCTGTCAGTCTCTGTTCTTCAACACCTTAACTCTATATGCAAATCATACCTGTCATACAAAGGATGAATTACCTCTCCCTCCTGCTCAGGTTCCTGCTGTCCTCCTGTAAAGTGAACCTTGACTTAGTCAGCACCTACATATGCAGAAAGATTCCTTTTCTCTTCTATTGTCCAGACACTAATCTAGCCATAAAGCACAATTACATTTTGCTGTCTGTAAATTTGGAGCATCATCCTCATCCAGTTCTTATTTTTGATCATTCAATCATTATTAAAACCTAATACTGGAATAATCTAAAAAAATGACATAAAATAGGACATATAATTAAAAAAACACATGAAACAATGCCTTTCTCTCACTTTTTGCTGATGGATCCAAATATCCTTTCTAATTAAATACTGTCATTCTATATGTAGCTGTTAATTGTTAGTATCTTTATGTAGGTGATAAGATACTCAATTCCTAAGGCCATTAAGATAAGTAAATAACTTAGAGATAAAACCCAGGCCTTGTCTAACTATTGCTCAAAAGCTTTCCCAATGAAGCAGAAGAGTAGTGAGGAGGAACACAGTATGTAACTTGTGGTGACAAAGCAAACCTCTCTCTGCCTTCCTACTGATTGTTGCCTTTAGTTGTGGAGAAACAAAACATACACTCCACTAAAAAGAAACTTTGCATTATCTACTCTTCAGGTCATGAACTTTTCATCTGATTTGTTGTTGTTGCCATTGATTAATTCTATGGAGCTGCATGTAGTTTTGCATTCATTATTTTACCTGTTCTGAACTAGAATGGGTTACAAGGGTCAAAAGATTTTTAAGAAAAAAAAATGTTCTAAAAGCAAACAGCCTATGAGATAAGGCTGTATGCAACAGCATTTGATATATTACATCTCACTGTTATCTGACAACCCTTACTCCCTGGTGATGCAATTCTCTTCTAATAATTTAGTCTCAGTCTATTAAAAGACAATTACAGATAATGCATCCCAGGAAAGTGGTGAAGGATGTCTGGAACAGTACTTGTAGAAAGGTTATCAAAACACAATTCTCAAAAAAGAAGTATGCTATTGATTTTTTAATCATTTCAGACAGAGATTGTTATATAGATTTTCTAAAAGATTGAACATAACTAGAAGAAGTAGGAAATAGATTTCCCCTTTGCTGCTTCACATGTCATAGATTTTTTTTTTGTTCTTTTACTGCTAAGTAAAGAACATGGCTGGCCATTCAGAAGTCATCTTATGACATCTAGAAATCTGATAGACTTTCAGATCTGTTGCTATTTTGAATGCTACCACTTTCCGTATTCCACACAACTCCCGATGAACTGCACTATGCATAAATTAATAAGAAATCATAGGTAGTCTTTGAAGGCTTTCTTCTATGCTGCTACTATCATTTGGGCTTTCAGTTATAAGCTGGCCACAGAGTAAAGTGATATCTTCAGTATCATTCTGCTTCAGAAAACGTTTCTAATTAAGTGCATAAAGTTACTATTCAGAATCTAGAAATCAATGGATCTTAGAGAAGGCTTACCTTTTTATTTGGGCAAGGATGAGTTTTAAAAGTGGTTTGCCTAATTACAATAGATTGTATCTGAGACTATTTTACAAACTGTTAAACAGAAACCATTTACTAGAACATCTGGTCTAATAACTGTCTCCCTATCTATATAGTCCCTAAACAACAAAGCAAGATATAGGAGGTGAGTACTTCACAAGATACATCAGCTGAACATGCACAACACTAGAACTTAACAGAATAGAACCTGAAAGCAGGCATTGTACTTTAAAAATTTTACTTTCAACATTTCTATGTAGGAAATGAAGGGAAATGGAGCCAGGAACAGGCAAAACCTGAGGTTGTCCTAGACATTTAGGAAAGCAATTCAACATTTTTAACATTCACTTGCAGATCCACTCATTGTAGACTATTGCTAGCTTTCAAGTTTAGAATAGCAGATAGAACATACCAATAGTTTTCAGTTCTTCTCTAACGTACCATAATTTCAATAGCTTTTTTACCTGACACCACAGTTAAGATGTCAGTATGAGATAATTCAAGACCAGATGACTGGAAATTATTTGATACACTTTAGTTTTTTTAGGAATCAAAGGGAATTTGAAGTATACATCAAAGTATAAGAAAGCAAGCCCTGCTGAGTAAATCTCAGAGATATCTTTAACCACCAATATGACTATGGGACAGGAACACTTATCTTACAAGGAAAGGCTGTAAGACCTGGGGCTGTTTAGCCTGGAGAAGACTGAGGGGGGCCTTAAAAACGCTTATAAATACATAAAGATCAGATGTTGAGTGGATGCAGTGAGTCTTTTTTTCTGTAGTGCCCAGTGACAGAACAAGGAGCAACAGGCACAAGCTGGAACACAGAAAGTTCCCCTTGAATGTGAGAGTGACATAGCCCTGGCACAGGCTGCCCAGGGAGGTTGTAAAGTCTGCTTCTCTGGAGGTTTTCAAGACCCATCTGGACGTGTTCCTATGTGACTTGATCAAGGTTCATCTGCTTTATCCAGTGGTTTGAACCAGATGATCTCTGTAGGTCCCTTCCAACCTCTACCATTCTGTCATTCTGTAACCACGTTGGTCAGTCTCTGTCTGGGTCCAAACCGGTCTTATTCAAAAAGGAAGCTTCTCCGATGTGTGACATCATTTGTAAGTGAAGGCTTTGCACAGTCAACTGGATCTCCTTGTAAAGTATGTTGACATATCACTACAGAAACAGCTGTTGTTTTCAGCCCAGATGGAAAACACCCATAATAGATGTAGCCAGGCATGCTTCAGGAATCATGAAATCCGCATATAGGTCCAATTGCCTGTTGCTATCTGGTACCTACCAGACAAAGCAATGATTTTTAATTGTTGTTTTAAATACATTGAAGAACTATTAAAACAAGATTGTGAAGCCTGATGCAGATGTTAATCTAAACATGAACGCACATCCAAGCAGGAGGGGACTTATATGGCCACAAAGGAGCTCACAGACTTTTACTGTACTTTTCTATCCCTGTCATGGTCTATCAAACCACTTGTATGACAGTGTCTTACAAGAAGTTCTAGGTTTCAAGAAATTTGCCTCCTTTTTGGATTTTCTTTAGGTGGGCACAGGAAAGGAGACCAGGGCTATGTGTAGAAAAACAGTGTCAGAATCTACACCACAGTCTTGAAAGATTAGCAGAAGATTCTTTTCAAGAATGTACATCACAGTTTTTTCATCTTCAAGATTAAACAGGAAGTTTTTTCATGGTGCTCAGCCTTCATGCTGAGCCCTAGGTCCCTGCATTTTCCTCTGAATTTAAAGCATTGATCTTAAAACTGGAATATGCCAGTCTTCATGAATTAACATATTCCTGGATACCTAATTGACTTATAAAATAAATAGTATGTAGTTTTCTTACAGTATGACTGCCCTGTATAAACAGCATGGCTAAAAGGTTTTATTTTGAAAAGCATTTCTCATCACACACATACATAATGCAAGGAAAAATTAAAATCTGTGATTTAAAGCACAGCCTTGACAACACTAATAAATAATGAAGTTAGATTGACATCTGAGATATGGAAATGTATCAAATGCACTTATACACGTTAAACTCACCACTGTAACAGTACACTAATGATTTCTAGGACTGCCATGAACATTAGATATTTACAGCATACTGAAAAGGTTGTCTGAACACTGTCCCAGAGCTTCCTGCTAAGTTACAATAGGTTGGCCATAGGTGATCTAGCAACCACCAGTTTAGAGAAGAACTGCATTATAAATCTCACATAAACTTTATTGTTAATGACTCTGATTTTGCAGTGTGTAGTTTAAGTGTATATGCCAATGGCTCCCTCTTCTGGATAATTCACATAGAAAATTAGATCTACCCATTTAGACATTAATAATAACAATAATAATAATAATAATAATAATAATAATAATAGAAAGGCATAGAAAGAGGAAAATGGAAAAAAAGACATCTCAAAGTGATGTATTTTGTATCAAAACAGAGTAATTTTCCTTCTCAACTTTTTCAATTTTTTTAGTTTTACATTTCATGATTATTTTACCTTGAAAATACAATTTCAGCCACAAAAAATATTGTGAACAAAGACATCAAATACATTGTTGGCAGAAATATAGGTTTTTCTTCTTGTTTGTTCTTTATCTCTTATTACAATGCATAGCAGTGGTTTCAATCTTTAAGAAACTGAACAGAAAAGCGGATGGAACAGATTGATACTACAAAAGAAAATGTACGACTGTATTAAAGAAGCCAAATACTATTGACATAAGGTAACTCAGTTGAGAGGTGCTTGATATTAGTAGAAAGAAGATACATAAAAGGAAAGTGTCCCATATTCATATAGCCTGTCCAGTTAGTTAAGGCCACGAGAGCAGGATAAAAGTGGAACTGAAAACAGAAATAAACTTAGAAACATTTTCCTGGAATAAAATACCATATTTTTTATGTTTTAAGAAAAATTGAAAATGAAAAACCTTTTACAAGAAGACAAAAAAAAGGTACTTTTATTTTTTCAAGGTGAGTTTATTTTGAACAAATCTGTTTAAAGGTTGAACATTTTGATCAATTATTTCCATAGATATTTTTATTGAAGTATTGAAGTAGAAAATCAACTGTTTCTATTCAATATATCTGAGGATGGGTACAATCAGCAGGGTAACACTCAGAATAATCTAATTTAAAGGCAACACCTTTACATACTCAACTTTGAACATGAGGAGGTGAAAAGGAAAATAGAGATAAAAAAAATCCAAACTAGCTAATTTAAATGGTTTAAATGAAATAAGATATTAAATGGATATTCCATGACAGATAAATAAAAATCATTTATTAGTGGAATAAGAACAAAAGGAATAAAATCCATCTCTCAAATCCATTTTAGGAAGATAAATTGGTAATATGAATTAGCTTCAACTGTAACACTGCATTCTCATTAGGAATATAATTTCTTTAGAGTGATAATAACTGAAGGATTTAAGCATATGGGCCAGAATTTCCACTTCATATAAGCTTTGATAAATAGGATATTTCTTTTGTGCTTTTGATTGGCTATGTCAAAGTAATTTATCAGGCAAGGAAACCCTGCTGAGCTCAACTCACTGTCTACACATAGTTTCCATAGAAGAAAAGAAAATGCTTTGAGAACAGATTTAAAAGCCTATCTTTAGAGTCTACAGTTTTCTTTTTAATTTATATCTTTGGATTTTCAGATTTCCATAAATTACTTTACTTTTCTTTCATAGATCTATGTTCTCTTTATTAGAATGTAATACTACACATTAAGGACAGAACGGGAGCTAGTTAGAAAGCAGATTATATGTGAGATTAAGCCTTGAATTTCCTTATTTCATTCCTCATTTTAATTACAATAATAATTTAGACATTTTTCCTTCACAGAAAATATGAAAGAAAAAATTAATCCAGTCTTTTTCAAAGAGAAGTGCTGTCATGTAATTTACAGTGAAATTAAGCCACATTTATTAACTTTTTAAAGGTTTCTGTGCAGACTTAGACAAAAACTAATAAAAATACAGAACTTAAAAAGCATAGTTTAAGAGTGAAATAGAACTCTTTAAAAAAGCTGAAAATGAAATGAGAACTGCTCTATAAGCAACATCAAAATATTGCATGATGATGGATAAAGATGACATTTACAAGGTTTGGTAATGCAAAATGGTGACGTTTACAGGAAATTAATCTAATACGGTAGACATATCATTTCTCACAGAAGCTGGATCGTAATTCAGCTGTCTTCACCTGACAAGGTCAAAATTTACCACAGTATACACTAGACAACTGTAAGTTGAAGAGGTTTCATCACATTTTAAATCAGTTTCTGCATAATTTCAGACATAAAAATCTAATTCTGTGGCAACCAGGGGATTCATATCTACTATATTAAAAGGAAACTCCGTAAAAGTTTTTATTAAAATATAATGAAGAGGAAGAAAATAAACCAACTATCTACTCAAAAAGCCTGTTCATAATTTATTTGAATTATCAGCAAGCAGGCAAATATACAGCTTCCTAGGAAAGATAACTCATAAAACAAAACCATCCATTTCAGAATATCAGTTTTGTCAGAGACTATTTGTCTTTGATTAAGACAAAAATAATATGATCAATTTAATAATAATAGCTATCAGTTTGAGGAAGACTCTTCATTTTGTTTTATAGGCACATTAGTATTGATTACTCCAGTCTGTAAGTAATTATTAAATGTGCATAATCATATTACATATATCTTAACACTGTACCAACTCATCCTCATTAAATAATACAGAATTTCTGTATTAAGGAGGTGGAAATTTGACTTCTTAAAAACTTGGATAGGTAGCTGTAATTAATTTAAATTTAATTAATAGTTGTTGAGGTCTGAAGGAATCATCACAGCAATTAATTCTGACTTACAGCATTAGAAATGCCATGTTATGTAATAAAGCAATTCCTGCAACAAGCTCATTATTTCTGAACCAGTTTGGACCCAGCTTGCCAGATCCCTGTATTTCATTCTCAATAATTTCTGCTCTATGAAAAATAATGTAACTTGCCTTGAACTCCCTGCTATTTTTTCCTATTTTGCTCTGCCATTTTGGTAGAAGAAACATGAACCTTGAGTAGAATGGCAAAGTTCCTCCACCTATTTTGGAAAAAAAAAGACCCATGACTGACTTCATCTCTGGAACTTCAGCAAAGTCTCGAGGCAGCCATGGAACCATGATAATTACACAATCAAGGTAAAGCAAGTGCTGAAGACTCACAATGAATATCATCAAATCTTTTGAAGCATTCACTGAGGTAGCAAGAAATAGCATATCAGGTTCGTGATGAGCCATCCAACCTGTTCCTGGTCACTTCAGCACTACACATACACAGAGTGGTGTCTTTACTAATTTCCTGAATTTAGAAGGACATATTGCTGCAGTCATGTTCCATGCTTACACAAATTTCCAGAGAATAAATATTATAACAAAATAAATTTTGACCGTAGGATATTGGGTTTCATGCTCTAGAATTATGATCATCTCTAGAAGACTTTAAAAATTTTAATTACTTGATAGCCAAAAACTTTGGTGTGCAAGGAAATCTCTGATTTATCAGACATCAGTCAGGTATCCAAGCATATCTATCCTCATAAAATCATTATTCTACTTAATATTCCAGAAAACATGGAAGCTTAAAACTAATCAAAGTGCAGGAAACAACAGATACACACTCCTACTCAATTCCTATCAGTTATCTTTTCTGCTGGGAGCATAAGCAAAAGAAAGAGGTACTCATTTACAGCTCTGGAAGGAGTAACAAATCAGCAAATGCTCATCTTAATGAGAGGACTGTGGGATGGAAAAAGAGTAATAATGCTAAGGGATATGGACTGATTGATTCCAACTGTACATTTAGTAGCGAGAAAGTAGGCAGATATGGAAGAGCTTCCTATTGTTGCTGCATATCATATCACTGGTATTTGTAAAGCAACAGTGAAAATACAACAAGAAAGTGGAATGAAATGAAGAATTTGTTCACTAGCTTAAAGTAGCAGGAGAGTGACACAGTGGAAGAAAGCCATTAAGGCACAACTGAAGTAGGCCTTCAAAAAACACAGTACAGACTTGGGCTTAAAGAGAATTTGCTTTTAAAAGTCAAATTCTCCCTTTCTTGATGTTATGACAGAATATTTTAACATAGGTTTTTATGTGTAAATAAATATGTCCCCAAATAAGTCACAACTTTTCATTTTAGCATTTCGTTTGAGGAAATTTTCCACACAGCTGAATGACAAGCGAAAAACAGAGTTTCCAAGTAGTATCAGCAAAAAAATTAAAAGGTTATTTTTTGCAAGTGCAACATATTTAATGCCAAATAGAAAGTCATAAAGTCGGGAAAAAAAGATTGTGGATTTGTGAATCTAAACTAGAAAGGGAGCTTCTCCATTCCAATCTCCATTTCTGGGCATGTTTCTTTAATTTATCCGATGTAATGTAAATGTGTATTTCATTACATGACAAATTTCTAAATTAAAAAACTGAGCCTAAGAACCACATTTCAGGATTAGAATCTAATTATAATTAGAATGTGAGATACTGCAGTTCATTTTTAATGCAGGACATTTGTTGTTATATATCTAATATTCAAAGATATCCAGAAGCAGCTGAGCAGGTTACCTGATTTTATAACATCAGCCCTTCCCCTCTTTCTTTCACTTTGATCTAATTTTTGTGCATTTTATCTATCTTAACATCCAGTCATAATCACCACCTGTGAGTAAAAGAAGCAGTTGGTTAGTAAAATGGTTAAAAAATGCATGGTTAGTAGTCTGAAAATTTTCGCTAGAGACATATATTCATTAAACAAACTGACAGTTCTCTTTGGTTTCCATTTTTTAAAAATGCAATTGCAATTCATTATTTGTGTAATCTACTAAGAGTTTACACATATTTATTCAACTTTGCAGAAGAATGCTGTGTGATTGGATAAATCAACAGCTGGAATAAATTTATTGAACATAACAATTCAAAAGAATCAGAAAATGTAGTGAATAAAAGCAGTGAAGCATTTGATTTGTAATACTGAAATGTAACTTTATTTTAAATTAAGTTCACACAGAAACAGACACTTAGCAGAATATCTCTTTAAAATTCCTTTTGTTCCTTCACCTAGCTCCGTGGTGGAGCTTAGCGCTTAGGTGTATTTTACCACGAGCATTGACCAGTGACCTCAACAGCTGCTTGGAAGGAGTCTAGTCAGTCTGCACAGTTAAAACATCCATTTTAAATACTGAAGGCACTATGGACAGTAGTAATTTGATGCTAATATGTCTCTAGTGACTGTTATACTTGTCATATATTTATTCTGTCAGTTGCATTTTTACGTTACCCTATGCTAATACTTAATATCACATTCATGGCACTGTAAATGGAAGCAAGAAGTCATAATTAGATTTTTCGTAAATAAATTGCATTTTTGCATATTACTAGGATTCGTCTGTTGAACGAAAATATTTGTGAAAGTCTGCCTGTCGTTTGATTCATTTGTTGCAAACTGGAATTGCTTTGTAGAAAGTGAAAGGGTTTAGTCAAATTAAATTAAATTATATGCCAGCTAATTTTCATGTATTCTAAATATGGCAAATCTACGTCACATATACTAATTGTATTTATCTAAAACCTGCCGTTGTTTCATATGTGAAAGGGCAGCACTAAGGGAAGAGATTAAGATACATCATGGAGGCAGTATGTCACTAAAAATATTCTGGAGATACAGAGGTCGCCTATCATAAAAAGATTTGCTAGTACAGCCCACTCTACATTACCTATTCTGTAAACAAAGTCAGTCACAGATACAGGCAATATGGTTCCTCTTGGGACTGGTAATTCTTGTGAGGTTGAATGGGCCTAATTCTTTTTCCATAAGCAGCTCAAATGGCAGATTCTCCCATGGTTTGAGAAGCAGAGACTTTCCAGAGCATGAAGAAAAGAAAGTGGTTGCAGAGCAATCTTCTTCCTGCCAAAGAAGTAATAAAAGATATTGGAGCTGTCATGGATGCACAGGTACATTGTGGTTGTTCCCTTTCCTCTCTGTTAATCCTATTGGAAAACCTATACAACAGCAGAATTGATTTTGAAGCTAGAATGTAGCATTAAATCACATAATATGAAGTCTCCTAGCAGTGAACACAAAGATATACATCCATCTATACTGAAGCCAACAACTTTGAGTTGCTATAAGGTAATTTCCAGTTCTGATTTAGAAAAGATATAGAATTAATTGCTTCAATTCATAGTTCGTTAAAATGTTTTATCATGTTTTCCATGGGATATTTGTCCTAATTTTAAATTTGCTATAATTTCCAGACAATACACTTCCTGTGTCTTTCTTTGCTGAATTATTTTAATGCTATTATCTAGCAACCTAGAAACTTTCAAAAAGTAAATCTGCACACATCTTTGATCAATTGTCCAAGTTGCTTTACTTTTTTGGCATATTTCACATCAGGTTATAGTCAGTTAAGAAGCCTATTCCCCTACTTTCTTTTAGAAGACTATCTTTGTTCAGTTTCTGGTTAGCTTGTTCCATGGAAAATATATCAGCCAAGTAATTTTGATATAGATGTCATGGATTTAAAATAACTCCATACTTTAAGAGAAAATTATTTCTAACATCTCTTGTATTTTAACATAAATCTAAAGCTAGTCCCTGATAAAAAACAGTCAAGCAAGTTAATGGAAGACAGTCAAATTCTCAGGGCTTGTCTCAGCTACAGATCTGTTCCTCAGACAAATTTCAAAAATAGAATACAAACACTTACCTGGCTTATGGATCAGCAAAACAACAGCTTCCCTGGGCTGCTACAACTTTACTTCAGTCTGAAAAAACCTGTGCTCCACTGCTATGTTCTCTTGCAGGGTGGACAGTCTTTGGGAAGAGAACAGATGTTTCCCAAATACAGACAATTAAGGATAGTTAAACCACAGTTATTAATTTCACTCAGTAAGTTATAACAGCATTTTTTCCTTAGACAATATCAGTACTATCCAATATGATTAAATACTGTAAAAATTTATTTTATGCACTCATTTTAATAAAAACTATGAAATAAACTTGACACTGTTGAGAACCTTTTCCATTTTTAAAACATCTAAACAGGTTCTTTTATTTCTCTTGTCAGAAAAAAAACCAAAATAGTCTTGCAATTGCTTTGTGCCTAGGTCACAATTCTCCATGTGGCTAGCAGGAAATCCCATTTAACCTGCTATGAACAGAAGCGGAGGCAATAATAATACAGTAGCATTCTCTTCAATTGTGCTATAAAGAAACAAGACTTAAAATCTAGAGATCGTGAATAACCCATAGCTTGATATGTTTGTGTATGAGCATTCAGTGAATAATTTCCAAACCAAACATGTTTATACAATCAGAATGTGTTTGGTGAATAATGTATGAAGAGACACATGGTAAAATTTACATACATAATGTACTGTTAGTAGCACATCTTGCATATCTAATAAGAAATAGAACAATGTAAGATGGCACAGGAGATATGAAACTATCATTAGTTGCCAACCAGCAAAGTGGCAACTAATCATGGCAGTCCCTCACTTCAAAATTTGTAGTCACAGGAAAGCACTGGAAACATTCCCTCAGGAGATGATAGATTAAACATAGCACACTGTCAGACAGCAAGCCATCTAGAAAAGAATCTCTGGGGAGAAGAAATTCGGATACTTATGGCAGCTGCTAAAGGTTGCTAATAAGTGAGTGAAAATGTCATCATCTTCGCTGTTTTTAATGCCACCAACTATTCATGATCTCTGTACCTTAATAATGCCCCACACCTTCTCACGTCAACTTCACGCTCTCTCTCATATTCATTCTTTCATCCCTTCACTCATCCCCCTGTATTTCCTGCCAACATTTTCTCTTCTATATACTTTCTCTTCAGCATTTGATAGGTTTCATGATCATTTTTTACCAAAGGAAAAAAAAAAAACCACAAGAATACCCTTTAACATTACCATGATCTTCCTGCCTTTTAGAACTTTTATTACACACTATGTGTAACTTCATTTTATGTATCAAACATTTGTGTTTTATGTTATGTAAAAAGAACTTCAGAGCATTAACTGTCTTGTCCTAGGTGTTCACCTAGTGTTTAGGGAAAAAAAGAGGCAATAAATGGAGAGTCCTCACGAATAAATATAATTTCTAACTAAATCTTCATCTGTATTGTACATGTATTACATTTATATGTCATGAACTCTTTTTAAAAGAGACATTTTAGAGATTATTTAGAGGTTATTTTTTTAAAAAAATGTCAAAATGTGGTGTTCTCTGAAACCCTTCAGTGTGCATTCTACTCGACTCTACTCATCTGCTCTGGCTCCCAGATCCTTTGGCTTCCATAGTACTGAAAAACTTAGTACCAACCTAGCTTTACACACAAATTCAAATCATAACTCAAATGTCTGAATAATTTCTAAAATGAAATAAATTATAATGGATGATAAAATGTTGTTCCATCACCTTCTCATACACCTTAGCAATAATTTACAGAAAGTCAGAGATCCCCAGTTTTCTAGATTATAAAACACTCACTCCCTGTCCCAACAACCTCACTTTGGAGTCTCTGTTCAGTTCTTGGCACATACCATCAATATTACATCATAAAGTAAGTAATAAAAGCATAAATGTGCACATATCCAAATGTTGAGGGATCCACAATCTCGAAAAACTTATCTACACAGGAATGCAGATAAGCCAGGCACTTCTTTATTATGCAGCGCTGGGAAAACAGAGGGACAGCTCCTCGTGCTTCCTTGTTAGTTACCATTTTCAGGGTTTTTATACAGCTCAAACAAAAGAATCACATTTGCCAACACAAGCATGCATAAAATGTCCATCTATCAATTTAACTCTTCACGTAAATTGGTTCCCAACAAACACAAACTTTCCAAAATCACAGTGATTGGTCAAAAAAAGATATCAGTGCCTTTGTTTTAGTAACAACTAAGGTAACAGCCAAGGTAACCTAAGGAATACATTTACCGGGGTCTTGTAGTTAAGGTAATAGCTAAGGTAACCTAACAAATACATTCACCAGGGTCTTGTAGCTAAGGTAACAGGTCCCCATCAGGTGTGGTATGTAACTCTTGCAGTTTGATCCTTATGTGATTCAAATGAATACTTACTTAATCAATAGGTGTTTGAGTTATATGCAAGTGCTTAGGTAATTGATTGAACTATTACTAGGTGATTAACAAGTGCTTAACAAGTGCTTGACTACTCACTGTGATGATAAGTTGTTAACTAAAATAATTGTGTATCTGCAACACAGCTATCTAAGAAACCTATTCTCATCACTTCTCTCTATTGAATAAAAGACAATTTCTGTCCTTTGAAGAACTGAGACCCCTCCACCCCGCAAAAAAAAAAAAAAAAAAAAAAAGACAACTTTGTCTACTGAGGAGTTATTTCTAATGTAGTTATGTAAATCACCCCACTCATGAAGAGCTTTTCAACTTGCAACCAATTCAGTGCAATAATACTTTATACATACATAATATCTTCTTAAAAAATCTTGAAATGGGGCTGTAGTGTTTCCAAATAATACAGTAGACCAGAGTATAACTACAAATGAGAAACTAGGCCAGTCTTCACAAATGTCATGGCATATCGCAGTCCTTCATAAAGACAGGACAGTTTGTCTTTGACACTGTGCTGTTCACTGTTGCAGTTTAGCTTTGACATCAAAGAAAATTTGCTGATGTCAAAAGATGATCTTTGTTTTCTGAGAATATGACACTGATCGATTCTCTTGAGAATCTTTGCAAGGAGTCATTTGCCTACCTTTCAGATAATTGCTGACAATTGCATAACTGATTGTATAAAATAGCCTCTGGTAGTCTGCTAACAGCTACTTTCAATATTCAGATCAAGCTAAGTTTGCAGGGCAACACTTTCATGTGTCAATCTAATTAATGTTAACAGGGCGGGTGTCAGGAAGATGGAGCCAGTCTCTTCTCAGTGATGTCCAATGATAGGGCAACAGGTATAAGCTGGAACATAAGAGGTTCTAAAGAAATACAAGGAAGAATTTCTTCACTGTGACAGGGCACTGGAACAGGCTTCCCAGATGGGTTGTTGAGTCTCTTCTCTGGAAACATTCAAAACCCACCTAGACGACATCCTGTGTGGCCTGCTCTGGCAGGTGAGTTGGACTAGATGATCTCTCGAGGTGCCTTCCAACCCTTAAGATTTTGTGACTCCGTGTGATTCTATGTTTCAAGTATTTTTGGCTGGTGGTGACATCCAACATTGTATTAACTCTTGATCAAATGAGCAAATTTCACCACACATCGGTGAAGTAACTGGCAGTGAGCTATAAAGAGGCATCCATAAAGACAGTATCAAAGATGTGTTAACTTTTGATTCATTGTCATTCCATCATCTTGCTTTAGTCATCTTTTTGAAATATTTGTCCTGGTGATGCTTGCTTCGTTCTGATACATTAACAATATGAGTTTTTCTGACATCACCATGACTAGCTTAGACTAAACCTTCAGGTTCAACATCTGTACACTTAAAAATCATCCAGCAAGATGAATTTGTTTTTTGGTGGAATGGCTTAGTTGTTGAAATCCTAATAGAACAAGCTTTATCTTATAGGTACACATCAACTAGTACCTAGTACTAGTATCTAGTCATTTTAGGACTCATATAATGACGGAAAATTTTCTAGAACTAAGACCTGCAATACAGATGAACTGCATGTAAACAGGAGGTAGTAAATGATTTTCAGATCATCAACAACCTGGATGAGAGGACAGAGTGTAGCCTCAGCAAGTTGGCTGATGACACCAAACTGGGAGGACTGGCTGATTCCCCAGAAGGCTGTGCTGCCATTCAGCGAGATCTCGATCAGCTTGAGAGTTGGACAGAGAGGAACCTCATGAGGTTCAACAAGGACAAGTGCAGAGTCCTGCATCTGGGAAGGAACAACCCCACGTACCAGTACAGGCTGGGGGTCAAAATGCTGGAGAGTAGCTCTGCTGAAAGAGACGTGGGAGTGCTGGTTGACAATAAACTAACCATGAGCAGCATGTGTCCTCGTGGCCAAGGCCAATGGCATCCTGGGTTGTATCCTGGGATGCATCAAGAAGAGTGTAGCCAGCAGGTCAAGGGAGGTTCTGCTCCCGCTCTACTCTGCCCTGGTGAGGCCTCATTTGAGATAGTAAGTAACGAGAAGTTAAAATGATTGAAAATTGTAAGTTTGCAATCAAAAGGTCTTATGATTTATAGTGAGAAATAGTCCACTGGCAAGGGTTATAGCAGAGAGCTGACAATTATGTTAGATTTAGATAATCATCTGAGTATGGGCGATAAACATGTTTGGACTTGTCAAAGCTCTCCTCCTCATTTTGTTTTTTTAAAGAACAGAAAATACAACCAAAATACAGTCTGTTGTAGCTGCTAGTACTGTTAATTGACCTGTGAAGGTACATACATACTTTGTCCATCCCCAAGCTTTTTTAGAGTGCTAAGGAACATACTGTTTTAAAGAAGGGAAAGGAAATATATTTCTGACAAATGACTTGCTCAAGGTCAGCCGCTCAGAGACAAACCACACAGATCAGGTCCCTCGTTACCTAGTTTGATTCCTACCCTCTGTAAACAACCCAAGTTCATATTAGTGTTTGGCTGTTGTTCAACAATGCAAACTCATTACATTTGTTTCTGGTTGAATTGCCAGGTTTCCATCATCTTTTTTTGACTTCCATCTTTTGAATACATTTTTTCCACAGTTATATAATCTTGCTTTTATTTTTTTTCCATTCTCAAAAATGAACCTTTTTCTGATATTTCATAACAATTTCCTTAGAGTTGAATTGTTTTGGTTAGAAAAGACCTTTAAGATCACAGAGTCTGATCTACATTACTCTAGGGAGTCTGTTCACATCAAGTCTGAAAACTTCATGATTGTCACAAAAGTAGTGCACACAAGAAGGCATTTAACTAGCAGCAACGATCTGAGTATGTACTAAACCTTTAGCATTTAACAACAGTTCTAGAATTTTGAAACTGTTTTTTTTTAATCTTTCAACATATAGAGCCTGTTTAGATAGGTCATTAATATAGTAAGTGACTAATACATTTGCTAAGATTTGACAACTCAGAAATTCAAACCCTTTTAAAATAGCTGGTTTACTGCAAATACGATCACTCTAAAAATATGGATTTTTTTTTCTCCTCTTAAACTGATTTAGTCTGTACTTGTATTTGTTTAAGTAATTGTTTTTCACTGCATAAACTTTATTTATTCCAATTCATTCCAATTACTTTTTCCAAAGCTATTTTAGAGAAATTCAGAAATCTGCTGGGATAAAAGATCATTAACAGGTGTGTTTACACTTTTCTCCACTGTATGTATTTGCATTCAAAATTGTACATGGTCAAGATAATTGTCTCCTAAAGTTCCTATTTTCAAATCAGGACAAGTTTATATGTATTTTATTTACCCTTGTTTCTTTCCTCAAAATTAATATTCTCAGCAATGTGGCCTTTTATATGATGTCTTTTGGAAGTGATAATCAAGTAAACCAAGTCATCATTTTATCAAGACACAAAAATTCATCATCTTATTGCCATGATATTTACTGTAAGATCACTTGTCTCCCAATGTGAATCACAGACATTTACGAGACATCCACATAAAATGATTAAATGTCTAAAGGGTTAGATTTACTACAGAGGCATTTTCATGGAGGAAGAACACTCTTCAGAAAAACTTCTTTG
The DNA here is from genome assembly GCF_028858725.1 of Colius striatus. Lineage (NCBI taxonomy): Eukaryota > Metazoa > Chordata > Aves > Coliiformes > Coliidae > Colius > Colius striatus. The sequence continues at coordinate 68,023,728 of NC_084761.1, read as the reverse complement.
TTCACCGATGCTCATTTACAAATCTAGCATCTCTTCTTTATACTTTAAGTGACTTAGGTACTTTCCCAAGGTACTTTCCTAGTATCTTAGTAGTGGAAGATGACATGATATATATAAAACAGTTTTCACATAAGACTGATAACATCCAGTTTAGATTTCAGTGGTAAACAGTCAAAAATTTTGTTCTCTGAATTGCAACTTTAATAACTCCAGAAATTTCCATAAAGCCTCATGAAACTATTATACCTACCATTAATTCACATGTACATTTTTCTGACCTGATGACAATAATATTTAGATAATTTTTTTTTCTTATCAAAGTTCTCCTTTACTTCTCTCCATCTTGAGGAATCAGAAACAGCTGCACAACTGAAACTCAACTACACAGTTATGACACGTTCATTTATTATGAAATACTGTTTAGCTACAAATGACAAACAAAACCTAGGAAAACTTCCCAGTCTTATTATCATTTACTATATTAAAATACACTGTTATCTATAGATGGGGATTTAGATATTATGACAAGGTGAATGATTTTCTAAAGGGTAATAAGGAACAATAAAGAAAATACAAAATGATATGTCTACTTTCAAAATGGATTGGCGGGTACCAGATGGTTGAAATGAAGTAAAGGGCAGAAAGACAATCTCACAACCAACTCAGTTACAAATTTCTATAACAAAATAGACCATATGTATTGTCAAAGAGACTTTTCCCTCAAGGTTCCTCATAAACCAAGAGCCTATAGGCATTTGTCTCACATATGCTGAGGTATAATAATGCTGTTTTCTCTAAGAACATATTTCATCTCATCAGACTACTTTCTGTATTTTAAAGTTAAGACATTAATACAAATATTGATCACTGAAGCCATCAAGCAGGCTGTAATGCTGCTTATGTCTCAGCCTATTTGTTATACTGGATTGTTCATATTTTTCTGTATTTAAAAGTTGAAAAGATTACTTCTAATTTTATGTGAGACGATAAATTAATATATTTCTTACATTCCTTGAGTTATAATGTACATATTTTTTGCCCTGTTATTTTTACATTTCATCCTAATGGGCTAACAAAATATGGTTTCTTCTTATTGCTGAAAAGCAGCTTTTCAAGTTTTTAAAACAAAATTCTTTCATCTCTGTGTTTTTATTATTATTGTTGTTGTTATTATTATTATCATTATTACCACTACCAAAAACACTACCTGTCAAAGTAGTACATACAAGATTTTTTGGGAACAAATGTGGGCCAATTCTCACCACAGGGTTATAGGCATTCAAAGGCATACTCTTCACACATTTTTTGTGATCACTGAATACAAATTAGTTGGACAGATTTACTTTAGCTACTGCTAAAATTAGCTTATCTTCATGAACTAAAATACTCAACACTAATCCATATTGTGTTTTTCAGCAAACCATGTTTGCAATACTTATGTTTTTCAAGGCTCAGTTTTTCACTGTAAGTCAGTCAACAGGAGTCTGGATGCCATGAATTTTTTTTTCTATCACCATTTTCCATATATACTAAGAAAACAACTACACTATAACATGTACCTATGCCATTTCACTCAAATATGTATTTGTATCCAAGTTGTGAAGAAATTGAGAGTAATAAAGTCTGGTTTGCCTAACCATAGTTATAGAAATGAGATACAACAACATTTAATGATAGGACCTGAAAATAATTTACCAGTAGTAATGTCATATTTTGCAGTTTGTTTAAGTTCCTTATTTTATAGCATTTGAAGGACATAGGAAAAAAAAAGGTTGAAGTTTAAAAGGAAAAATAAGTTCCTGTTGACAAAGATCATACTGCAATTGCATTATAAGTGTCATGTAACATCACTCAATATTCTTATTTTTCAAATGCAAAAGCCTGGAGGCTTTGGTCTCTAAAGGTGAAAAGAAAAGCATCCTTGTCAATTCTGAAGCATTTTCAGTGAGGAGAAGTGTGGAAACATCTACTTCTAATCAAGTCCCAGGAAGTAAAATATCTGTTCATATAAACTGGTTTTCCTTTCTCATTCCAACTTAGTAATAAAACTGAAATGGTAATTGCAAATACAGATATTATTTTTATATGAGGAGCAGCATATAGTATATACAAAGAATAAAAAAGTAATGAGCATGCACCATGAATCACCACATGCAATGAATGCTGGTTTGGTGATTTTTCTGTTACAAAACTTCAAAATTCAGTAAATGGATGCTCTTTTGGAACTTCTTCCTTGGCATTTTTCAAGCCAAACTGAGATGCATAGAATCATAGAATGGTACAGCTGGAAGGGACATCTAGTACACCACCCTTGCAGAAGCAAGGTCACCTAGATCAGGTCACATAGGAATGTGTCCAGGTGTGTCTTGAAGACCTCCAAGGAAAGAGACTCTACAACCCCTCTGGGCAGCCTGTGCCACTGCTCCCTCACCCTCACAGTGAAATAGTTTTTCCTTATGTTTAAATGGAACTTTTTGTGTTCCAGCTTCATCCCATAACCCTTTGTCCTGTCACTAGATACAACAGAAAAAGGGATGTCCCGACCTCTTGACACTCACCATTTAGGTATTTGTAAATATTAACAAGAACTCCCTCAGTCTCCTCTTTTCTAGACTAAACAGCCCCAGCTCCTGTAGCCTATGAAAGATGCTCCAGTCCCCTGATCATCTTGGTGGCCCTGTGCTGGACTTTCTCCAGAAGTTCTCTTGTCCCTCTTGAGCTGAGGAGCCCAGAACTGGACACAGTACTCCAGATGAGGCCTCACCAGAGCAGAGTAGAGGAGGAGAAGAACCTCTCTTGACCTGCTGGCCACACTCTTCTTGATGCATCCCAGGATGCCATTGGCCTTCTTGGCCACGAGGCCACATTGGTGGCTCATGTTTAGCTTATTAGTGATAAGGACTCCCAGGTCTCTCTCTGCAGAGCTGCTCTTCAGCAGTTCAATCCCCAGCCTGTACTGGTGCAGTGCGTTGTTCCTTCCCAGATGCAGGACTCTGCACTTGTCCTTGTCGAACTTCATGAGGTTCCTCTCTGCCCAACTCTCAAGCTGGTTGAGAACCTGCTGAATGGCAACACAGTATTCTTCTAGTGGATTTTAATGATATCTGTCCTACTGTAATAGAGAAAATGCTACCTAGATATATTGCTTTTCAGATATGGAATAATAGACTCTGATAACAATGTGTAAATAGTCATTGATATTTTATTAACATAAATCATTTTGGCATTTGCCAAAGATGCTGTAATATTTTAGAGTGTATCCTAAAACTAGGACAATCTATAAACTAAAAATAGTTTCTGCACAGCGTGAGATGAGTTTGAGTGGCAAAAATTTCTGAATAAATCAATTTTTCTTAGTTATTTAAGGTTCAGATTGAATATTGGAATAACGTATCTCTTATTTGAAAAAAATCTCTCCACAAATAAAATCAAAAAATTAAGACCTCAGTTTACAGTAATAGAGCAATGAAGACTTACTCACTGTCTTAAATTTGGGGAAGAGTAGTAGTAACTAAATCTTAATATTTTCACATCTGCTCTGAAATGAGACAACTATGACAGTAAAAGTTTCATTTGAGTAGTGGATTTATTTCTGTGCAGGTTTGACAATCTCTGTGAACTATAGATTAAATTTATATCTTATATTTAAAGTTTGTTCTTCATAATCCACTTAAAGGAAACTTTAATTTAATTATGGTACGTGCTTCCTGCAGATGAATAAAATAAAACTGTCTTACTGTATTTTCTCTGTCTTCTGGCTTTAAAGCTATCGTAATGCAGACAATATTTTTTCTTGCACCAATTAATTTGGCATTTTGAAGAGTTAAGATTCTCACTTCTCACAAGATAAATTTTAAGAGGGTTTTTTGGCTGATTTCCCAAAGGTCTTTAGAAATTTTCAACATTGTTAATATTTTATGGAACTTGAAGTGAGGTGCTAAATAGTCCAAAACCGAAAGAGCTTGCTGGGCAACCTATGACACCCAATCTGCATTACTTATCTAATGCGGTTTCAGGAATGGAAAAAAACTTCATTCATACATCAGAAATTATGTTTCCATCTCCTCTCAAAGTGCACTCATAAATCAGTTCAGCACTTTATGTTGAACAAGATTTTTATGTAAATCCAGAGTACTCATACTTTTTTGAAAAAACAGAATGATTGATGGACTTCTTTTTTGCCCACACAGGATCAGAAGACCCAATCCAAAATGCTGTTTATGGTTTGGTAAAAAAAGGGTTCATTAGTGTTTGGACAAAATTATAAAGTATTTTGAGATTTACAAATAATAGAGTGCCTAATCTCTGTGATTAGCCTTGCTTTACAGGGATTCCCAAAGTACAACATTTCCATAACAAGGTAAGTTAGTTGTCTGTACACATTTGTATAAGAGTCTAATTTGGTCTTGTACAATTTTCTAAACATGGATGCATTTCTGTATTCAGATAATTTTGAAATATAATTACATGGGACATGACATCACCATACAGTTATTGCTGAGTCATAGAAATGAGGAATTAACATATCCTAATGGTTTTTTTTTTTTCTGCCTGCTTGTTAAAAAAGTGAAGTGAACACCATTACAGGAGCTATTCAGCTTCAAAGAGACCTTCACCTAGCTTTGTGCTAGAAGAACCAAGCCTCTGAAAGAGCCATTGTATATCTAGGCCATATGTCTTGATGAAAGAGTAAACCATTGCTTGTGCATTCCAAGTATATTTATCCTGATTCTGTATGAAGATTTTAGTGTTTTTATTTTCTAAGATCTAAATTGTATTTTCAAGCTTTCTGGAAATAGTTATGCTATACTGTTCAAAATTATTCAAGGAGCAAAGAGTAATAGTATCATCCATTTCTCTTGTGGCCTCAAAGTCCCAGAAAGAGCCTTGAACTGCTCTTCTGTTCTTCCTTCCAATAACCATTACTGCTTAATGAGGAACCTCTCATTTTTATTTTTCTTAGATGCTTTCAGTCCCATGACATCTAAACAATTCTAAGCCATAAATAAATTTCTATTCTGTGCAGAAGGAAACACTATTATTCCATTGTACACAGATGTGGCAACCAAAGCACAGAAACATGAAATAAATCATTAAATTTATAAATGATGTTCCAGATATATCAAAAACTATAGGCATATTTCAGAATCATTTTAGGAAATGCAATGGAGAGTGCTATGTAAAAGATTTTAAGAGATCTCCAGTGTACTATTTCCCTTAATACCTGTGATTCTGCTGAGTTCCATTTAGTTATCTTAGCAACAAATTTATCTTTCCTAGAGAAACCAAAACTATGGGCAATTTGAGACTTTCAGTAGTAATAATTATTATCAATATGTCACTAGAAATGTATGTTTTGTTTTACACATGATTAGGATGAATTAAAATCTGATTTGTTTTCATAAAAGATGCTGGAGCTGCAATAGGAAACCTGTTAATTTGAAAAATTGTACATTCTCCAAGAAAAAGTATTAAGGACACATAAGTGTATTTACATTACATTTTTAGCAGAGTCTAATAAAATATCTTTGCATAATGGAAAGTTATGTTTTTGGAAAATATTATGAAATTGATGAATCTAAGGTAGTCAGGTAATTTTGAAAGAAGATGAAGGGTTTTTTTCTTTTAAATCTCCACTTTCCAATGCTAGCTTATATTTTGATACTGTGCATTCAGGACTGACTTAGTTGAGGGCCAGTAACTTGCTGAAATTATTCTGCTTTTTGGAGTTTTCACACCAGATTTGCCCACAGTACCTATGAGAGTTTCCTGGAGAGAGATAGACCCAGGTGATATTGCAGCCAGAACTAATAGCTGTACTGTCTCCTAGTAACTATAGTGCAGACATTTCAAACCTACAGGGAATTCAATAGTGCAGTTACATTGAGGTTGAATACTCCTAGTTTCTCATATGTATAAACTCTGGCATTATAATATTACTGAGAGCTAACATTTTGTTATTATTGATTTCCTGTGTTTGGATAAAAAGAGAAATTATGAAGAATTATACTTTTAAGATTCTGGTATGAAACAGATTTAACCAGTTATTACCATGTAGAGTCACAATAAGTTCCAGCAAGGGACTTAGTAAGGACTTTTTAACTGATTATGTTCTGTAGCCCACTTTTGTGTTTATTGCTTTCTACAAAGGAATGCTATGGCATTCTGGTCTTATCTATGAAATGCTATGACTGCTAGGTGGTAGTTATTTCTATGATGTACTCGGTGGGAAGAAGGTATGATTTGTTTCAGGAACTCTAATTCTAATTAAATTGATTTTCTAACAGATATTGTTAAAAAGTGTACTTTGAATAAGAGCACGGATGTCACCACATTTCACTGAAACCTGATTTGTCTTTTCAACTTTGATCAGGAAAGGAAGTCAGTCTTTTGGAAGTTGTCTGTTTATAAAAGAAGAAAGATATGAAGTAGCAAGAGCTCTCACAATGTATTTTGTCTGCTTAACAGACACATGTTTTCATCAGCCTGTGCTCTTACACAGACTCTGAACAAAGGTAGAGCATCTGTTCCTTATGAATCAGAAGATATCTGGATTAAACAGATTCACTTCAACAGACAATAAGCGCTCCTTAGAGAGAAGGACAGAAGCATTAAATAGATGAATTTCTTTGAATAAAGATGGTGAGAAATACTGTGGCTTGTTGCATGTACTTACATCTCATTTCTGCCTAATGTTGCTATACAAACACCTTCAAAACATGTATAATGTAATGGAAGATAACTTCCCTACTTGCACATCTGAATGAGTACAGAACTCATTTTAAAGACACAAAAAATGTAAAATAAGTCTTAGATTTAACTTTTAAGTCAGGATGCCATCATAGATTAAAATAAAGAAAAAGCTGCTAAACTTGTGGTTTAATTGTGATCACTGCTAAGTATTAAAAAAATTAAGAGATACTGTCAAAATATGGTAAAATCACAGTTCAGTTTCAATTTACAGTGTAAATTGAGAAAAAAGTACAAGGATGTCCAGGCATAATTTAGCCCTATAGTACAAGCATAACACATACATAAAAGCTACAGATTTGTAATATATTAATCTAGTATATCATTGTAGTGTACAATTTCACTGAACCAAATGGAAATGCTGTACCTCTTGCCTCATTCCCAAAGGCAACAGCAGGCAAAAAGGAAATGAATTAGTAAAAATAACAGGAGAATAACTAAAAAACCTAAATGCATTTCCTTCTGCAGCACTGTCTGTATCTCTTGTGGATAAATTGGCTCTGAGTGTAAGGTCATATGCTCAGCTGCTGTAAATTTGTGCAAGTCACTGATGACAGAGGAGGAGAATTAATTTACATCATGGAGGATCTGGCTTTCACTCATTACAATGCCCAAAGTCAAAGTTAAGCTATGAAGTTTCATGCTCCTTATGGACAGATGAGGTTAGTTTACACTCCAGGAACTTAAATTATTTCAGTCTGTCTGTTGTTCGGAAACAAATAAGACATCAGAGAGCTAATTTAGCAAAATCAAACCAGAGACAACTTAAAGTAGACACACAAACTTAAAACATCATGCTCATTTCAAGGAGAAGAAATTCAAGAATCTTAAAAACACAGAAAGAAATCATACATCTTCAGGCTGTATATATTTTTCATACTTGTCAATTGATTTTGCACACGGACATAATTACACCTGAGAGCTAAAACAAATAATTTTACATTTCCATTTACTTTTGGAAGGTTGAAGCACTTTTGTAACCCAGTTGGGGGCTTTTTTCCAATTTTTTAAGTCCCTGAAGCAGCAGTGTGTGGTGAGGTATACAATAAAACAACTACGGATAAAAATCCTGCATTTGCACACACTGCATTGGAGCAAAATTCCTTCCCCCATCCAGTCCTTTAGACTATTCAATCCAAATGCTGGCTTGAAAGCTCCAGCTATAAATTTCCCAGTCTGAGTATGACACAGATATCTCTTATCTCTATAATAATGGTTTTCATTTCCCAAATGGCAGAAAGGGATGGTGAGGATACTTACAGCTATGACCCAGAAATTCATAGTTAAGAGCACCAGAGTCAGTTTACAAACAAGTTTATTAGATATATAGGAAGACTGTTTCATCCTCCCAGGCAGTGTGGCTTGCATTACAGGAAATATCTGTGGGGGAAAAAATAATTTCTAGACAAGTTCCTTTTCTTGTTCAAAGGAAATCTAGTAGCTGAAAGTGGAGATTTTCTTGCTCAGCAAAGGAAAATGTAATGGAATATACATGTTGGAAAGAATTTTGTTATGGTGGGAAGTACACTGAGGAAGTCCCATCTTTTGCCTCATATCAGGAAGTCTTGGAAGAAATATAGACAGGAAAATCGCTCAATAATATTTAAATCATGCAGATTAAAGATAGGTAAGAACACAAGAACAGGGCAGATCAGAAACATATCAGATTCTAAACTCTTACTGGCACACAATACACTATTAACTATTAATGTCAACTATTTTAACATTCACAGATTAAAGAAGGTCAATATCTTACCAAAGCACAGAGGACACTCTCTCTGATTAAATCTTTGCTGATGAGCAATGAGCAGAAGGTTTACAGATGAATATGGGCATCACTAATAATTAATTTTTTTTAATGTGTTTGTATTTAGAAAACAAAAGAAAGTGAAAGGAGAAAAAAGAAACCTCTTCTTCCTTTGGAAGGATCTGAACCCAGTTTTTATTCTTCATTCTCTGTAACTTGAGAAAACATTAATTTGGATACCAAACATTTTGACCATGATTTCAGTTTTTTATAAACCTTCTCTGAAAAATAAGTCTTTAACAAAACAGTCACGTCAGCTCTCAGAGATCATATTTTCACTTGCAAGTCCTCTATTACCAGGAATAGAAATTTTTTTGAACAATCCATTGGAATTCAAGTTTCTTGAGGGAGATGTGTCACTTTTTTGTTAGAAGTTCAAGTGCCTTCACTGGAAACAAAAGAAAGCAGTTCCCTATAAAAAGTGTTATTACACAGACCATCTCCAACTGAAAAACAAAAAACCAAACAAACAAACAAAATCCCATCAAAAACAAACAAAAAAACCCCACCAAAACCAGAAAGGTTTCAGTAACTGTAAAATAACAAATTTTTAAAAATGTATTGTAATTATAATGCAATATTTTGTTTTCTAATTTTGTGATTTACATTATATTTTATGAATATTCTCTCTTTTCAAAGATGACAAGTAAAGAAAAAGATGTGTTGACTGGAGCTTACTTCCTAATAAACATCATTTTGAAAAGGAATTGGGGGAGAAGTTACTAAAATGGTTATCTTTAATAGACAGTTCTGCTAGGAACACCACAGAATTCTCAGGAGGAGAGAAAAAAAAAATTATGGGCTCTTTTTGAGCTTGTCATCCAAGAGTGTTGGAGCTGTCTCTTCTGGGAATTAAAAAAACTTGGTTGGGATCATTCATATTATACAGGTAACAAATCCTTCTAGTTGAGTAAATTAGACTAAAAAAAAGGACCATCTGATAGTGCCACAGATGTGAAGGGAAAAAGAAGTGCCTGCTATAAATGACTTCATGGAGCAACCATATGTTCCCACCCTCCAGTCATGTCTCATATTAAGTCTCACATTAAAAAAGAAGCCTTGGTATATGCACTCTGTGCAGTGTACAATCTGGTCTGTCACAAACATAGCAAGGACTTCTTCCTAAATTTTCTTGGCTAAAAATCAGAAATGTCAGAATCCATTACCAAAGATGCTCAGATACTTGTAACCTCTCTCAGCTTCAGTGTAAAACATACAAAATGCCAACAACTGAATTAATATGAGTATTTACTTCTCCCCAGGGAGAAGATTTTAAGGAGGTGGAGATTTTAAAATCAGTGAACAATTTTTTTAAGACTGGGATATAGAATCCTGGCACAGGCTGCCCAGGGAGGGTGTCAAGTCTCCTTCCTTGGAAGTCTTCAAGACCTGCCTGGACACATTCCTGTGTGACCGGATCTAGGTGACCCTGCTTCTGCAGGAGGGCTGGACTAGATGATCTCTAAAGCTCCCTTCCAAGCCCTATCATTCTATGATTCTATGAAAAATGTATTCTTTATAACAATTTCCATAAAGTTGGGCACAGGTACACACAAAATGCTCGAAGGTAAAATGACATCTAAAAAGCATTATTACATTTCTGGAGTATTTAGAAGTCCTGAAAATCTAATAAATTTCTTCACTCTGCTCCCAATGTCTTGAGCACTAGTAAGCATTCAGTTCATACAAACAGTGCTTTCCATAGTCCTAATACATGAACAACTGGAGGCTGAATGGAGAAAAAGCTATGGACAACTGAACAAAAGGAACCATTGAGATGAACATTTTCATCTCAAAGATAGAATCAAAAACTTCAATGTGCTGAAAGGAGAACACAATATCTATCAATGTCCAAGACTGAAAAGAAGTCTAAAAGAGTTCTTTGCATTCCAGCAAGTGTCTCAGTCACTTAAAGTTTCTGTTAGAGTTCATTCTCTTATTTAGCTTATTTTTTGACTGAAAGTGACAAAAGGTCTGGCTGAGGAACTATGTCTAAATTAAGGAGTTACCTGGTAGAGAAAACTGCAGGTAAATGTCCTGTGTCTTAAGTATCTTCCCTGGCTGGTTCAGTCACCTATTTTTCATTGGAAAGGCAATTGGATTTGACTCCAATGTCATCATGACTCTCTTCATTTTCAGAAGTTGCATCAGATTGAATTTTAAGTACAAAGTACTCCCTCTGAGCAGTCAACATTTCTCAGAATCAACAGGTCAGTGTCCTTAATGTTCACATCTTCAATGGAGGATGACTGAATACATACTGGTATTTCAGGCATTCTGGGAGGTCAGGGGAAAAGTTTCTACAAAGGAAACACATTTTATCTGGGGAATGGTGTTTAGGACCAGCCATTTACAGTATTGACTATGGAAGAGGGATCTTGTACACTTATCCTTGAGAATATCAGGAGATAGAGCAGTAAAACTTAAGCTTTTTCAATTTTTCTTTTAGTCTATTTTATGCTTCTCCTGACCATATTCTTAGATATTCTAGAATTAACTTTAGATAGATAATTATGATAGTTTTCTCTCAATAAAATCTTCATGGAAATCAAAGATATATAAAGAGATACATACTTGATAATATTTCTTTTTCTTTAAAAGAAAAAAAAAAGAAAAAAAGAAAAATTTTGGTCCAAATGATCCCAATCCAGTGTAGTTACCAAGTACAATATCTTCATCCCCTCAAAAAGATCATTTTAAGTACTGTATAGAAATAGTCCTTTGGGCAAGGAAAGTTAAGTTAAGCTAAGAAGAAGAAATTAGAGATGATCAAAAGAATCAAATTATCCCAGAAACTCTTTTACTAGGTGTCTGTTTAAATACTTTTTAAATGTCCTACCAAAAAGATTTTAAATAAGATACCAAAGATGTAAAATAAATTATTTATTATTACATCACTAAAACATTTATGTGGCCTATATCTACACATTCAGCTACATATCAAGGAAAGTAATAAATGTCTCAATGACAAGACTTTGACTCAAAACTGTTTATAAATACAATTCAGCCCACTGAGAATCAGTTGTCACATTACCATAGACATTACAGCAACTTTGTGAAGCTGTACTACATGTAAGAACTTAAATATGTTTCTTTGCAAAGTCAAATAGCATAAAGTAGGTCAAAGAAACAGACATATATTCAGTAACATTCTAGTCAAAATCCATATCTTACATTTGTCTGAAGAAAAATTGCTGTTCTGTAATTAGTTCTGTTTTACTTTTCGATAAAATATTTGTTATAACTATTCCTTTTATTTTCTCATTGTGCCTTTTCAGCTCGATAGTTATTGTTACCTGTGATTCCTCCTTGAGATTCATTTTTCCCAAGCACTAACTACATTCCTCCATCCTAAAACATCAGCCGAAAACCTCACTACTTTCCACCAAGTTTTTTAGCTAGAAGTTGCCATAACAGAGCTCCATAATGGCATCTTTTCAAAGACAGATAGAGCTTGAACTAAGCCAAGCCCTCACTTGGACTGTCTTTTTTCTGAAGAAGAAAAAAATAAGGTAGAAAAGACAAAAAAAATCAATCTAAATTTGCCAAGAAACATCAATAATACAGCATCTGTGACCAAGCTCAACCATCAAAACGGTAATGCGGGGACAGATGTATCTGTAATATGAATAAAGAATTAAAAATTAAGACACATCAGTGCTAAACCACAAGCAAGTGGGTCGGATCAGCTGTATGTGTTTTGCTGATGGAAGCTGTGAGATTAATCTTTTTTAATTGTTATTATCTTTGCTTGATGGGCTGCCTTTTCAAAGATAGTTACGTATGATTTTAAATTAGAAAAACTCAAGTGAAAGTCACAATTATTCATGTAGATCAAGTCTCTTAACCATGAAAGTTAAAGAATTTCCCTTTTTTTTGGTGAAATCTGAATCTTTTGCACAGGCTACATAAGAAATTGTTGAAATGCCAAAGTCCCGACAATACACCTTATATCTCATAGCAGTTGATTCGGAAAATGAAAAATGAAAACATTACTCAGGATGGTGTAGGAACTGTAAAAGGTTTGAAGAACCATTTGGCATTGCAAAGTCATCCAAATTGAGATAACCAAAAAATGCAGCTTTGCATGAGACCTATAAGTAACACTTGGTGACCAGTGCAGACAAAGTTTGGTTCAGGTCATTTACTTAGCTATAACAGCAGTTCCACAGGCTGTTAAGTTTCTATTTTTATTTTTAAATAATTGTTAGTAATTCAAATATAATCTTGTTAAGTTCATCAGCTTTTTTTCTGGTCTTTTTTTTGCTTTTTATCAGTCTTATCAAAAAGCTATTTGTACCAGGCTTTGTAGGTATCAGACTCTGGAAGCAAATATTTGAACGGACTTTAGGTCATAAACTGACATTTTAAAGAGCTATACACATTTTTCTATTAAGAAAAATATGTTTTTACATTGGTCTGAAGGACAATTCTACATCTACCCACTTTTTACTGCCTATGAATCATGAGGTCCACTAACTATATAACAAATGCCGACAAGCTGGTGAATCAAAAGCAATTAGCAAGGAAGATATAGAGACTGTTAAATCAATATTGCTTGAATTTACAAGTTTGTGTTATTAGCCTTGCTCATCAGAAAAGCATTACTGGTGATTCTCATCATAGTTTAGGGAGCACATAAAGTTTATATTTCTATTTGTACTCTGTATTTTATATGTATTTTTGGTTTTCTTAAGGGTCTTGCATACTTACATGGCTTTAAAGCTTGGAAGCAGAATGATCACCTTCTGCTTTAATGTAAATGTATTTTCCAGCCTATCATTCAGGTTGTAGATAAATAAATTTAACAGTAAGATATCATTTCGCTGAAACTGTATCCTGTCAAACGACTGAAAGAGATCCTGGTAAGTCGTCTTTTGATTCTTCAAATAATTAAAATCTATCTTTGAATATTTTCAAGTGCTAACAGGGGACCTCAGTTAGAAAACTACTGAGAATGACAGCTGTTGGTCTTTAACTGTTACATTCACAAGCGTTACACAAATTGCCTGAGAATCATTCAGGTATGTTAAATGAAAGCTATGCCACAGGGCTGCATTTGATGTCAGTGTTTTGATCAGCAGGTAGACCTGAAAATAGAGCATTTCTCTGAACAGATGTGTTTTCAAACAGTCCTTTAAGTGTAAGATGTCTATAACTGTGTTCTGGGTTTTTGTACATATATTGTCCCCCTTATCTTTACATGAGGTGCTATTGAGAAGAGTTCCCTTTGTCCTTCACTGATACAGTTTGATTTTTAATGAATAAGGAAACAATTTAGGTAGTCCAGTCATACAGAATACACCACTTTAAAACAATATCTGAGATTATTATTCCTACCTCCAACAAGAAAATTAGCTTTGGATACAATGTATTAATAAGGATACAATGTACTTTAGTCTTAACTACTTTAACCACCCAATGCAGTGCTCCACTTGTTGACCAATTAAATGATTTACTGGTACTATTGTCATATTAAATTAGCAACAGGCAAATTGATGTATACAAAGATATTCACTGAAACTCCTGTTCCCGTACTATCATTCACAGAGATTAATTTTGTCTTGGAAATGTCCAGAACATCAGCATCTACATTAAAAAAAAAAAAATCAAAGCTTAGATGAACTATTAGTTTATTTAAATCCTTACTATAGTGGCTCAGTTTCTCAGGCAACACTCAGAAAAAAACCATGATTTTCAAGAATTTCTGCCCATTTTATTCATTAACAAGTTATAACATGTATTTAAGAAGGAACTGATTCTGAGTTTTTCAAAATGTATTTATAATTACTTCTTTGGACTCTGATTTTGTATCAGTGTAAAATGTCTACTCATTCCCAGAAACCTGAGAAACATTTTTAGTTCTACTTATAATATTTTATGGGATTAAGGAAGAAAGCACTCTACATTTATACACCTCCATCTAATGCATTTTTCATACATTTCTATCTACACAACATGTATGTGCTAGCAAAATTCACAAAATACATATCAGCTGCCTTTAGTTACAGTACAAAACTGATGACAGAAACTGGACATGGTGGAAATTATTAGAGACCATGCTTTAACAACATGTGTGTCATATTTTGGCTATGCTAAACACCTATCTGGGAAGCCACAAAAAACAGCTTTTTGATCTGTGTAGGCTCCAATACTTAGGAGATATTTTAGGAAATAAAATATTAGAAGAAAATGTGCATTTATTTTTCTTCCTTCTCTGCCTTGTTTCTGTCATAAAACCATGCACATTGCCGGCTTGTACTCAGGTAGTTGTTGACCAATCCCCTCATATCTTTTTCTGCCAGACAGTTTTCCATCCACTGTTCCCCAGACCTGCAGCATTGCATGGGGTTGTTATGACTTAAATGCAGGACCTGGCCCTTGGCTCATGTATCCAGCCTGGCCAGGTTCCTCTGAAGTGTCTTCCTCTCCAGTGAGGAAAATCAACACTTCTGGCCGGCTTGGTGTCGTCTGCAAACTTACTGAGGGTGCCCTCAATCACCTTATCAAGATCATTGATAAAGAGATTAAACAGAACCAACCTCAGCATGGGGGAATGTCACTTGTGACCAGCCACCAACTGCACTCTATTCACCCTCAATCTTTTGGCTCAGCCATCCAACCATTATTTTACCCAGCAAAAAGTGTGCTTGTTCAAGCCATGAGCATCCACATTTTGCAGGAGAATGTTTTGTGAAATGGGGTCAGAGACTTCACTGAAGTCTAGGTAGCCAACATCCGCAGCCTTTTCCTGATCCACTAAGCAGGTCTTGATATTTTCAGTGATTATTATTGTGCATTAAGTAGAATTTTATGCGTAGCTGAAAACAGGTTAGGATATAAGTAGCTATGAGTTCTTAACCACAGTGGAATAATACAGGAGGAAATGTCATGAGCATCAAACTAATTTCTGTACAAAGTTAAAGAGCCTGACAGACTGAGGAATTATGGCCATTAACATGGTCGGAGCATCTGCATGTAAATCCACATCTAGTCTAATGTCAGTAGGTGTATCTTCTTACTCATAGAAAATTAATTACACTGCCTCCTGAATTTTAATGGAAAGGAATTGAAATAGTTTATCATTTACAATGTTGCATTAGCTAGTTTTTCCTTTGTGCATAAATTTTATTCTACAGTTACAAAAAACAAAAATATATAATCCATGTTTATATAGTGTAACTTTAAAAAGGACAACTATCCTGGCAACACATATTGAGAACTATTTCAGAGCTCTCTAGTCAGGAGTGAAGAGAATATGGTGCTTCTATAAAGGCCCAGAGTAATTGTCAAATACCACTTTACTTTAAGCAGTCAGATGCTAACACAATGACACAATAGTATAAGCAGGATAGCTAACTTTCTTTTCCACGGAAAAGTACATGGAAATAGCCATACATCCTAAATTATATCCGATCCATTCCCTCACTGTATGACTGTCCACACTAAATGTCACTCGTGTGGCTGTGTGGAACTCTTTTGACGCCACTCATAAACCTGCTGATGACCAGATCATTTGCTTGTGAGCACAAAAGATGTTCGGAAAAGATGGTGAAAATTTCTGAAATTACAGCCTTGTAAACTGTTCAAACTTCTTCCCTTTGACTGCTCTAACGGGAAAAAAAAATAAATCTAACCCAACTTTACACTGTGAGGCCAATGGTACTGCTCTTAACACTTCCAGGATTTGCCACTGCCAAAAAAGAAACTCAACTACATTGCAAATAAATATTTTCATATAGTACATATTTTATTTTTTTTCAGACAAGGGCACTGAGAATGATTAGAGGAAAAGAAAATAATACTAATATATGGAAACAGTGCAGTTTGTTTAGCTCAAAAGTTAATGGGCTGGGGTTGCAGGGGGAAGGTGCAACAAATGCAACATCTGGAAACAGAAAGTAACGGCATTCAGATTAACAATAAGAGAAAAGAAATATTAGTGTAATTTACCAATAAAACCTTTACTTTACCAAAGATAAATCCATTTATCCCTCAAAATTTCAAAGTTAGCATCAGAACAATATTTACAAGAAGTATTTCTATCAGAGGGCAGAGGATGGGCTCTGTTTACAAGAATGCTCTGTTTCAATGGCACTGTTGTATACAAGGCACGAATTTAATTCAGAAAAGCAAAAGAGCCTGCATTGTGTAGGTCAGATTATTTAAATTCAGTAACACTTTAATTCTTAATATCTATTGACTTCAGTAGACAGAAACTATTTCACAGGCTCTTGTTTTCCTTTCTCTTCCACACTGGATGCCAACTGTCCTGCTGTAGTTGAGCACAGCGTGTGCTTGAGCATATAACTCTGCAGTTACCTTGGTAACTCTCCCGAAACTCTCTCTGAACTGGTTCTAAGCTCTGACATGGGATCAGGCCAAAAGATGTTATGTTTATTTTGTATTTCTTTCCCAAAATGATGTTTTTCAAAACTTGCACTTCACCCAGCACTGAAAGTACTATATCCAGTAGCAGCAACAGTAATGATGTGCACCACATGTGGTTTTCACTGCATAAATATATTAAATGGGTAATGAAAGTAATGAAAGGCTCTATGAAACAATACAAATGTGAAAATATGTTTCTATGCTTACATTTCTACAATAAATAATACTTTCCTTATTTTCCATTCTGCGTTTTATGTTTGTTTCAGTGGTTTTTTTTCTGTATGTGTGTTAGAACATTAATTGTTGCATTTTCATTTGCACATACACATTGTTAGATTGTAAATGAGACTAAAGGACACTGAGGCAAAACATGGTTAATATTGAAAATTCAAATAAGAACTCAAAATTCAACAACTCCCATCTTATTTGGAAGCATAGCATAAAATTTGCATAAAATTTGCTGAACCTCATTAATGCATAACAGCTACATTTTGTTTAAAGCTGAAGGAGTTTAAAAACATGTTTTGTCTTAGTTTTGTATTTTCTTACACAAAATGCATAAACCTGCACACTCTTCCAATATTTTTTTTGAATACTAATGAAATATGAAAGATGCAATACATCAGATTGGTTCAGTTTCTCAGCAGTGGAATAATCTGAAAGTGATTCCAATTACTACTACAGTTGAAGAGCTATTTATTATGATGAAGAGCTACTTTAACATCATCAAATGCACTTACAAACTTCTCTGTAGTATTTATAAAACTGGAACAACATTTCAAGACAAAACTTCATTAAAAGATAGAAATGTGTGTAAATAACTTCTCATGAACTAGATATTATTAGACTGATGGGAAACAACATGAGGAATTGTCCTTTGGAATATATGAGTATTTTTCCACTGACCTAATTTAATACTAACATTTTCCTGTCAAGCCGGAGTACAAGTTAAGCATTTCTTTGCTTACACATTGCTACTCTCAAAAGGTGATAGGAAAACAGAAAAATAAATAAATTACAAAAGAAATGAGTCTGACAAGATGATTGAAGGATAAATCCTCTGATGAGAAACCGAGGCAAATGAATTTATATCACTTAGAATGGTGAATACTAAGGGAATATTATATATTTCCAACAGTCTACAAATGCTCTCATGGTGACAATTTGCATGATAAGTCTCAGTCATAGTCTGAAGAAATGACAGACAAGGAACAGTATCTTGAGGCTAAGAAAAGTTTAGACATATTAGAAAATGTTATTAACAATGTAAACAATTGAATAATGGTGTAGCCTACAGTACAAATGGGATAGTGGCAGTTCTACTCATATATGTGAGAAAGCTCAGACTATAGGAACAATGAATGGAATATTACTTTGGAGTTAAAATATCTCTTAAATATAAGGAAGATAACATTCAATAAAATAAAACAAATTTAAGATATTAATGTTTAATACATTAAATAACTGTATCCTCCTCCTTCTTAGTTAAGATGGAAAATCATCATTCAAGAGTAGTACATGAATAAGAAATAACAGAAGTGTCTGAGTTTTTTAACGGTTGATAAAAGAAAGAAAAAAAGTGCTTAAAGACTCAAGAAATCAACTATTAGAAGAGGAAAAAAAATTGCTACCAAAGGTAAATTACTTTCACTCCACTGAAAAGATAAAAGTCGACAAGCTGGTAAATCCAATCATAAAATAGAATTATATTAGGATTTATCTTGTACTATTTGATTGGAACTACAAAAGAATAACCTCAGTAAAATGACTACAGATTGAATGGATCTTGACTGAATCATCAGTCCCCTGAGATGTTCATGTATTCCTCATATCAGCTCTAAGATCCTTCATCTCATACTGAACAAAGCTTATATTTCCATTTTCACTTCCTTTACCCTTGCCCTGTGCCTTATAGCTTTCATACTCCAGAGTCATCCTTTTGTATCAAAGTATTTCATTTTTCATTAAAAAAGAGAAAGATTTCCAACTACCTCATTGACCTTAAGATTACTTTTCAAAGGTTTGGTGAGTGATTCAGGTACCTAATGTTTAGAGATCAGTAACTTAACAGATAAAATATTTCAGATGATTAAGATTAATAATTCTTTCATTTAGTCAATTAAAAATTTTTTAGAGTGTTTACTATTTGTAACTAGTCTCACAAACTCACCCTAATTTACAGATTTATGTCTCATATCAAGCAGTGCTAATGACATCTAATCCTATTTTACTATAGGGCACAGTTCAGGAATATAGCAATTTAAAGGGTTACATCTTCTGAATAATACACTTAAAGTCAAGTGAATACTCACATGCAGACCTGACCAGGGATATTTTCTCAAACATTGAACGATTTCTTTATTGTTTCCCTTTAATATGAGATAATGCCAATAACGAAACAAATTCTCTTAAAAGAAACTATTAAAAACATACCCCAGCATTTCTGGGTTAAGATAAAAATGTACAAATTTTCAGTTACAGAATGGATATCTCTTGACTGTATCTTCTTTTGCATAGACATAAAGAGAAAAATAATTCCTACTAGTGAATTTCAAATATTGATACCTACCATTTAGGGACAAAAAGAAAAGAAAAAAAAATCTCCATGTCTCATCATGACACCAGTTCCACAGAAAATCAATCCTGATGCAAGGAGATAAGGTCTGCCTGGCCAGTGAAAGCTTATGTTATTTCCTCAGCTCTGAAGACAGCTGGGAAGAAGACAGGACGAATTACTGAGTCTTGTGAACCTTTACTTCTGTAAACAAAAATGTGGTCTTATTCTTTGAGGGCTTCCTGAATATTAGAAAATAAAACAAATCAATGATCCTTCAGACATTTCCATCATTACAAACTGAAATTTCCTGACAGTTATTTCTTCCTAGAGACCAGTATGTGTGATTTTATTGTACATTTTATAAGACTGGAAAGCCTGTTGTTTTTCAATTCACAAAAGGATTAATCTTAACCACTTACATTTCTTACTTTATTTAAAAATCAGGTATCACATTGTCGTGGTTTGGCCCAGCTAGCACAACAGCACCACGACAGTTTCTTGCTCGATGCCCCCATTCACCCCCACCCTCGTTAAGATGGCGGAGGACCCAGTGAAATGGGAGTAAAAAGATAAGCAAGATTGTTGTGGATTGAGACAAGGGCAGGGAGGGCTTACTGCCAATTATGGTTCTGGGCAAAACAGACTCCAGTACTCGACTTAGAGAGGAAAGTAGGAAAGTTTATTCTACAAGAAACAGAACGGAATAAAAGCAAAAAGGGAGTAGGATGATGAGAAAATTACAACCAGCACTTTAAGATCTCCCTCCCCCCACAACGGCTCAGGGGGGCAGGGAGTGGGGGATGTGGTCAGTCTCTCACAGATGGGCTTTGCCGCTTCTGTCTTCTCAGATGAGGATGACTCCTGGCATTCTTCCCCTGCTCCAACACGGGGTTCCTCCCCCGGAACACAGTCCTTAACAAACTTCTCTGGTGTGGGTTGTTCCCAGCAGCTGCGGCTTCTGCCGATACAGGTTCCCTCACACGGGACACAGTCCTTGGTGAATATCTCTGACATGGATTCTTCACCGCGGTTGCAGTTTCTGCAGTTGCAAGGTCCCTCTCTCGGGACAAGGCCTCTTCTGGGCATAAGTTTAATGAGCTGCTTTGTCGTGGGTTCCTCCCCACAGTTGCAGCTGTGGATATTGGGTCCCTTCCTCGGGACAGGGCCTGCTCCGGCCATAGTGATAAAGGGCCCCTCCTTGAGGACAAGGCCTCCTCCGGCCAAAATCACTGTCCCTGGCTCGGGGCCTTTAATGAAGTGAATCGCTGCCCCTGGTCCGGGGTCAGCTTTAGCAAAATGAGTTTCTGCCCCTGATGCGGGCTCATTATCAGAATGAGTCTGTACCGCTGATGCGGGGTCTTTAAAGAAATGAAAATAAATCTCAGCTTCACCAGTTCTCTCCATAGAATGCAGGGGAGTCTCTGCTACAGTACACCTCCTCCCTTTCATCACTGACCTTGGAGTCCGCATGGTTGTTTCTCTCACCGTTCCTACTCCTTGCACTACCACCAGCCAGAAGAAGAGAAGAAAGGGCAGAAGAAAGAAAGAAGATGGAGGAAGACACCTCCCCTTCCGGCTTCTTCTTAAAAAGTGATCGTGGAGGCGTCTAATTGGCTCAGCCCCAGAAGTGGGTCTGGCTCAGAGCTGGGGAGAGTTGTGAGCAACTTCTTACAGGAGCCATCTTTGCAGCCCCTTCCCCCTTACCAGAAAAGGCTGTCATGTCAAACCATGACATTCCACCCCTCGCCTTCACGAATTGCTTTTTAAGGAGGTGTTAAAAATCCACCCCTCGTCCCTTCACCAAAGGTAGAACCACTTAAAACCTCAATAGTCAGCAGTACAGTTCATGTTTTGCCCGTTACCACTCCCAATTAGTATCCTTGTCTCAAATTTAATCTGTAATGCTCCAAGTCCCACAGACTCGGGGCCCCACGTTGGGCGCCAATAATGTCGTGGTTTGGCCCAGCTAGCACAACAGCACCACGACAGTTTCTTGCTCGATGCCCCCATTCACCCCCACCCTCGTTAAGATGGCGGAGGACCCAGTGAAATGGGAGTAAAAAGATAAGCAAGATTGTTGTGGATTGAGACAAGGGCAGGGAGGGCTTACTGCCAATTATGGTTCTGGGCAAAACAGACTCCAGTACTCGACTTAGAGAGGAAAGTAGGAAAGTTTATTCTACAAGAAACAGAACGGAATAAAAGCAAAAAGGGAGTAGGATGATGAGAAAATTACAACCAGCACTTTAAGATCTCCCTCCCCCATCCCTCCTTTCTTCCTGGGCCCAGCTCACTGCTCCCGATATCTCTACCTCCTCCCCCCCCCCCGCAACAGCTCAGGGGGGCAGGGAGTGGGGGATGTGGTCAGTCTCTCACAGATGGGCTTTGCCGCTTCTGTCTTCTCAGATGAGGATGACTCCTGGCATTCTTCCCCTGCTCCAACACGGGGTTCCTCCCCCGGAACACAGTCCTTAACAAACTTCTCTGGTGTGGGTTGTTCCCAGCAGCTGCGGCTTCTGCCGATACAGGTTCCCTCACACGGGACACAGTCCTTGGTGAATATCTCTGACATGGATTCTTCACCGCGGTTGCAGTTTCTGCAGTTGCAAGGTCCCTCTCTCGGGACAAGGCCTCTTCTGGGCATAAGTTTAATGAGCTGCTTTGTCGTGGGTTCCTCCCCACAGTTGCAGCTGTGGATATTGGGTCCCTTCCTCGGGACAGGGCCTGCTCCGGCCATAGTGATAAAGGGCCCCTCCTTGAGGACAAGGCCTCCTCCGGCCAAAATCACTGTCCCTGGCTCGGGGCCTTTAATGAAGTGAATCGCTGCCCCTGGTCCGGGGTCAGCTTTAGCAAAATGAGTTTCTGCCCCTGATGCGGGCTCATTATCAGAATGAGTCTGTACCGCTGATGCGGGGTCTTTAAAGAAATGAAAATAAATCTCAGCTTCACCAGTTCTCTCCATAGAATGCAGGGGAGTCTCTGCTACAGTACACCTCCTCCCTTTCATCACTGACCTTGGAGTCCGCATGGTTGTTTCTCTCACCGTTCCTACTCCTTGCACCACCACCAGCCAGAAGAAGAGAAGAAAGGGCAGAAGAAAGAAAGAAGATGGAGGAAGACACCTCCCCTTCCGGCTTCTTCTTAAAAAGTGATCGTGGAGGCGTCTAATTGGCTCAGCCCCAGAAGTGGGTCTGGCTCAGAGCTGGGGAGAGTTGTGAGCAACTTCTTACAGGAGCCATCTTTGCAGCCCCTTCCCCCTTACCAGAAAAGGCTGTCATGTCAAACCATGACACACATAGTCATTTATACTTGTAAAATGTTACGAAAGCAATGTCCCAATAAAATAAGCAGTTTTATGTACCAAATTTTGTCTATATACATTATTTCACATCTAGGTGTCAATTTGAAGCCATAAATCTGGTATCATATCCTCTGGGATCCACAGTACTTACCTCATTTTACATACATCTATTTTTGGAATAACAATTTAAGCAGCAGAAAAGAAATATTCATTAAGCTCTCCAGTAGTGACCAAAAATAATAATATTCTGCTAAAAGCTTGACATCTACCCTGAAAAAATAATTTTATTAACATAGGAAAGTGACCTTCAGCTTTAAATGGGCTTCCTCCAACATAATATTAAAATGTGTGACCTAAACTCCTTCTACATAATGCCTAATTAAAACTGGTGTATTATTAACATATTACCGATATGAAGTGGAAGACGCATGTGGCCTATTTAGGAAGAAGCTTCTGGAATAAAAGTGTTACTCTTACATTGTGAAGTTCTGTATCACTTATAACTCAAAAATAACATTTTAATGCATTTTCAATAAAATTTATAGAGTTTAATAAAATATCTGGTTTAAGTTACTGAATATGCTCTACAAAAAGAAATGGTAAAAGAGACACTACTCACTATCAGTAATAAAGAAGTAACTAAATGAATTTAAGTGGATAAATTGAAACAATCATTTCACTATCTGAAACACAATATTATATGTTACTTTTTACTCATTATATGTTACTGTGTTAATACTGCACATGAGTCTACTTAGTCTTCTCATAATGCCTCCATAGCTTTCTTAGCCAAAACTGGTATTTTCAAAATTGCCTCAGTATTACTGAGTATTTAGCTAAATAAAGAAAACTGAGCATCACACCCTTTGACAAACTTCCAGCTGCTTCCTAGAACAAATCAAATACTGTTGCCACTTCTGCAAAGCAGCTGGTTATGTAACTGTATAAGAGCACACACTGCCTCAGCTTGTATTTGATCTTTATGTTTGAGATGAAATCCTGAAGATTTTATGGGTTTCAAAAGTCTAGTAGACAAATTCCTCAACACATAATGGCAACAGCAGTTTTATCTGGTAAGTTCAAGAAAGAGCAGTCTCTGCCAGCAGTCTCAGACATACTTTAAGCATCCAACCGAAGTGTTCCTGAAGGTGATACAATACGTCTTACACAGTATAAAGCCCTTATAGAGTAATGAGGTTGAGAAGTTGCTTGCATTGGCATATATAATTTGCCTAACACAGATGACTAATTTAATAGTTCTAAAGTGATTTTCAATGTGATCATCAAGAAGACTTAGCAAAGTTATGTCACCTATCTTGCCTTAAAGGCAACATACTTTTCATCAGAAGATACAGAGCAAGAAGCTTCCTTGACCCAAGAGTTTTAGACAAAAACTGATTTTATGGAAATTTGATTATGTAGGAAGTTATAAGAACTAGAAAATCAGTTATCAGTGTGATTTATTTTGTTTGCTATATTATATTTTTTGTTTTAGACAAGTCTATACCTTTAAAAAAGTAAAAACATCCTTGCTATTCCTACTCAGGGGGATTTCAGAGTTTCTGGATAGCTCGGAAGTTACACGAATTTCTAAGACATCCTCAGAAAGACTAAGTCATCTAAGTAAAATGATACAGGATAAAAAGTCCATGGAAGTGGACTGTGAACTTCAATGTAAATTCAGCACACATTACAGAACATCAGAGATATGCAACTGCAGATCTGAGATCAAGAATAACAAGTGATATATTACAAAAAGAAATTAATTGTTGAAAGATTCACACAACAAGCATAAGATATGAAAGGTTATGTGGTAATACAAAGTCTTAAATAAAAATGGCAGGATGGATTTAGAATTCACATCAACAGTTTGCATTTTGTCCTCAAACATTCTATCCTCAGTATTTCTTTTTCATTTCAAAGGATGCTTTTAGAGACAGTTGGTTCAGTTGCTCATCTTCTGTTTGGAAGCATTGATTGGCTCAGATTAGCAAGGTACTGGAACTCCAGTGTTTCCCATAGCCCAACATTCCATAGAAGTAACATATTGGTGACTGACTGAATCAATAAAAACTGTTTTCAACTTTAACAACAACATAATATTTTCTGAAAATGTACCCAAGCGCATAACACAAAGCAATTTCCAAATAATTTAATGAAACTAGCAGACAGCTTGCTCAGTGGCACGCCACGCTGAGACAAAGTTAGAAAAGCTGTGATGTGACATTACTGTTTGTTAACATTTTCCCATGAGCCTTCTTTCTGGTGTCATTTGAGAGTAAGTCATTTAGTGATACTGAATTTATTTGCACAGATGTTCCTTCATGTTTATTTTGCCACTGAGGCTATGTAAATAAAATATGTCTGAGCAAAAAATAATTCTAAATATCAGGAGATTCTGCATATTACTGACAAGGTACATAACGCTGACTCTTTCAATTGCAACAAAAATCACTTTGGGATCACACATAGCATTTTAATTATTTTAAGCAGCTAGTATATGAGTACATTAATTATTAAACATATATGACCTAATTAATTTTTAATCTTCAGAAGTGAGATTTCCATTTTGTTTCTTGTCCCAGAGAAAAGAAGTTCCTAAAGTAACAGAATTTTAACAAACATTTGTTACCACAAAAATGTGTAAACCAATCTAAATTCTGATCAGTCATCTAGTAAACTTGCCTTTTGAATACATTGCAGAGTAGTTTATATTCTTCTCTGTAGAAAAAAAGTATATATGAATGTCTGAAAAGTATTTTTTCTGTTCTTTTCTGTATATTGTGTTCATCTAAAATAAGTGCAGTATTGATTCTAAGGCCTAAGAGAGAATTTAATTTCACTGCATCAAAAGTTAGCATTAGTTAAATAATTATAATTTTGCATATTTATCACACATATCCTTCTGTCTTTCACTGGAGAAGCCTGAAATAAATCTTTCAAATATACTTAGAGCAGCAGAAAGAAGTTTACAAATCCATTTTGCAGTAAAGAATTGTAACATGTCCACAAGAAAAATATGGTGTCCCTTTTCTCCTCTGACTGTGTAAAGAACAGGGATAGCCATGAATAATGGAAATACTCAGTAGTTCCTTCTCTCAGGACAAAACATGATAAATTTTTAGTGACCATGGAGATAACTAAGGTACTTAAAGACTTCTGTGTATGAAGGACCAGCCTCCTTTTGTGTGGAAAGGAACACAAGTTTTAGTAGCAGTTTCTGTCAATTTCCAGTGGAGAGGCTTCCTTTTGAAAATCTATATGCAGTACTGAGAAAGGTATTACTGTTCTGATGTCTAACTTAATGGACCTCTTATATGCATGCAAATGAAACAAATACACTTCAAAAGTATAATGTATTCATGTGGCCTAGCATTATACCAGTTTTAAATCTTGAAGTGTGATTCAGTGTTATGAAAACAGAAACTTACATGCTTTGTATTATCAGCATAAATGTATTTGAGAAATTCATGTCAAAACCTGGCATTATATTAATTGAGATATTCAGAAGATGGGGGAAAAAAAGAGATTTGGATGAAATAATTTGATATTTACATAAAAAATTTGAGGCTTTCATAATATATCCAATTAAAAATATGAGAATTTACATTTCAGAGAGTTAATAGCGGCTATATTTTTATTCTACTAATCTTTCTCTATATAGAGGAATCTGTTGGCAATTGTATGATTATAACATTGATTTAAAAAAAAAAAAAAAGAATTCATCAAACTAAAACTGAAAAGAAAGGGAGAGGATTATGAAGGTATTGCACCTTCTGGGAAAGATCTCAGGACACCGTCACAGTCATAGTCCTGACTCTTGAAACTCCCTAGTAATGCCTGACTTAGCTATTTCCCTGGTCTGGTATACGTTAACTGGTTTTCTCTCATTTTCTCACTTTTTCAGGCTGTATCATCTCAAATGGTCTTAGGTACTATAGTAAGCAAAGGCCCCTGGAGGAAACTGGTGACTCTTTCTGCAAATCTGGAAGACAAGCTGATTAAATACGGCCACTGCTCTGAATGTCAGGTTAGGATCAAATGAGTTCCAAAATCGGGGCTCAGAAACTGAAGCCTATGATCTGCCAATAAACGGTTCTCAAAGTCGTAAGAACTACGAAGCAGTTTGAGAAATCTGTGCTATGAAGCCAGCAGAATATTGATTTTTTTTTTTTTGGTTATGTTCCAAGGTCTGTATCTGTTGGGGGACTTAGTGAAGAAATTTGCAGGGAAACAGATGAGCACTGTGGAAGAGAGTGATCTAAATACTGAAGAGCCACGTGCACATATGAAAACTAATGGTTTTCCTTTAGGAGCAGCTGTAAGTAAAGGAACAAAACAAGCAAAGAATATGAAAGATGTTAAGTATTTACCTACTCAAAGTGAAGAAAAAACAAAACATTTTGCAGTTCTGCAGGTCAGTTTTGAAGTTGAACCTTCAGACAAAAGTTATGTGGACACTGACAGGTGATATATCCTAGAAACCTCAGGTTGTTTTCTGATTTATGTAAGTGGCACTTACACTTTGCCTTAGCTCTAGTGTTGTATTTTATCTTGATACTACAGTAGAATAAAAATGCAGTTCCAGAACATATCACTTGCACACGGTGTTTTGTTAAAGCAACTCTTCTGTACCAGCAGTCACAGAAGGTTGCTATTTCATCCTTTTAGTTGTGAATTTTCTCAAAATTTCTGTAGATGGCTCATGATTTACTGCAGCATTGGCTTCCAAGAAATTAGAAGCGGCCCTGACCTAAACAGGTTATTACACAGGATACTTAACAATTTTCTTAAAATGACGTCTGCTTTTCCTACTTCGGAGATATTGGATATGTTTTGAACTATTATGAAGCAATCTCTTTTACTGTCCTTGACTGATTTCAAAAGGCAAATACTTAACTCTCTTTTTCTAAAATATCTCTATGCATTAATTTTATTTACTGTTGTCTTGCAATGTTGTGACTTCAACCTCATTGAATGATGCTATATGTCGCTAGGCATTTGGGGTTTTGGATGTACCAATCCCCTTATATTTATCGTACATTATTCAGATATCTTTGCTGTTTCAACCTCCCCTCTCCCCAAAAGAAAACAAACAACAAAAAAACTCAACCTTAAAAGCACTGGCTATTATTTAACTAGAATTCTTTAAACCATAGGTAATTCTAATTTTAGAAGTATCATCATTTTTATTTGTACTTACAAGTTTGACATGAAGACTGCAACATAAGTCCAGTACCACTGTCTTTGATGAGTCACACTAATGCATTGGAGCTCCACAATGAGACCATCAATTTAAATTTCTGTTTATTTTTCTTTCTTAAATTTGAATGTATAAATTTAGTCCTTTTCAGCAAGAGCATAGGTCCATTCATCAGAGCTATTTGCTAACATGCGTATTTCTTCACTTGCCTGAATAGGCAGCAGTTCTCATCCCAAGGAGTAGGATGTGAAAAAACTCAGCCTCACTACATGAACTTTCAAGTAGAATTGAGTTCTTACAATGATAGCCCTGGAGAATGACAGAAATTATTTCATGAGTACTTACCATTAATAGACCAAAATAGGGCCACAGTGAAGGAACAAAAATGCAAAGAAGTAAAGTCTACATCCAGAAAAGTCCTAGATGAGAGTTAAACGTTAAAGTGTGGAATGCAGACAGGTAACTCCCATCAACTTAGCATTAAATATCTAATTTCTATTCGTCCTTTCAATATTGGCTCTGAGAAGTTCCTGAAGGCTGGGGGATGCTGAGAGTTGTTTGGATGGTTTTTGAGTATTGAGGCTTTTAGAGGATTGTTTGGTTTTTTTCCATTCTTTCTGGAGTCTGGGGGAGTTTCTCTGCTGGGGTAGCTGAGAAACAGACTGATAAAATCCCAACCATGTATACATTTATATGTATTCAGTTTGGATAAGTATGAAAAGATACAGAAAATTTGTTATCATGTATAACATACCCTTGTCATAAGTTCCATGCGTATGGAAAATTGTAAGAAATTGAAATATTTTGGTAAGATATCTTGACATAGAAAAGTTGATCAGTGCAAACATCAAAGGAAAAGCAGTCATGTAAGGAGAAGTAGGTAATAACATGTCATGATTTTCTGAAGAATAAGTTTCTGCCTCAGTTCTTTACTATAAAGCAGGCCTTTTTAAAAACATTGTCACATGGAAAGTACCAAGAATATCCTCTGCAAGAGTTATGGTAGTTTTAAATGGCTTTATGTTGGCCTGTTGAGAATGTCCAGAAACTACTGGTAGCCCATAATGACCTGGCAATGATAACAAATAGATTCATCAGTGATATATTGACTAAACAGGCAAATGTGAGCTAAACCACAGTTCCACATCAGAAGAAAAATAGAAAACTTGACTGTTATCAAAGAATCAATATTTAATGTAATTTAAGTATGTTTATCAGCAAATTACTCTTAGAATTACATTAGTAATGTTACCACGACAGTTAATAATACTATAACTTATAATTTGACCACTGTAATTGAGTTCAAATAACATTTTGCTAAAATTGAAAAAACCCAGAGTTTTTATCTTATAGTGCTATCATTGTGACTAAATATTTAGGATGCAGAGGACATAGCCATGAACATCTGTGTTCCCAATTAGTGGACATAAAGCAGCAGCCAGATACAAAAACAGTAATGTATTACAAAATTGTTTTCTTTTTCCCAGGGAAAATAAGTATTTATTATTTAAAAGCAAAACCAAAAAAAGGTTTCTTTTAAATACTTTGGCTTTTTCCCGGTAAGATACTGATTTACCCCCAAAAAATTGCAGAGCTCTCATATTTTTTATATTAGGCACAGTAAGAGACTACAGCAGTGCTTAAAACAAAGATGTATTTAATTAATTTTCTGGAGTATTCTGCAGCTCTCCTCTTAGGGCTCATAGGTAACGTCTTAAGTGATTCATTCTCCATATGCCTTGAATGAAGACGAAACAATGTTCCTTGGTCATTTGTTGGTGACAGAAGATTGCAGGATTCTATCTGGTATCCAGATAGAATCGTTCTTCTTCTATAGCTGGTAGTTTTCTCAGATTGTGTGCACAGCTGATTCTCTTTTTTGCCACACATTTATCCCTATTAGTAGATGGTTTACCATTTATTAAAGCACAATTCCTCTTATCTATAAATTTTTATCTTTTTGTCTTATTTCTGAGCATATCGGCTTCTTCATTATATTGGTTAAGAATATATGGCTTTTTTTCCAATGGCACTGCTCAAGTAGACAGTAACTATTTTTTTTTTTTTTACTAGATTCACAAACTTTGGCTGCTTGTCATCTCTATTCAGCTTGACATCCTTCACAATGTATTGATTTTTGAATCTGCTGATGGCAAATTTAGGTATTACTGCTTTTTTGTTTCTTTAACTTTGAATGTAAAAAAAACTAAACAAGTACATTTTTCATCACATAAAGACAATACATAATTCAGAGGAAGGTAGGGAAAGGTGAACAAGAGGAGGAACTAATTATGCCAGTCACAATGCATTACATATGCCAATGAGCATTATGCAATTACCTATTGTTCTCAAAGCTAAGCAATGGATAAAATAATTTAGTGGTAAACTGTAAGCATTTCTAAATCCCTATATAACATTTTCATGTACAACTTCATCAGACAGTAACAACTGCTCAAATCTTAAGTCATTTCAAATATTGAATGGGAAACCAATGTTATAGAACAGGAAGACCTAGAGCACAGGATGCAAACAAGGCCTGACTGCCTAACATGAAATTTCTGTTACCAAAACCACAAGAACTAGGGCCTCCTTTCTCAAGCAAGAACTATAAGTCTACATCTGTCAACAAAGAAAATGCATAGATTTTTTTTTTTTGCCTTACTGGAATAACACAGAGGACATAAAGAAATGTAATTTGGTGACAGATGAAGTGCACTGGTGACACAGTTTCTTCTTTACCTATAAGCACCACAAGATTATATTATAACATGTCTCTTCCACAATTTATTTGTATGAGAATATAAAAGTCTGTTATTTCTAAGCTTTTGCAAACAGTTACACAGACTACTGAGGAATATATTAATTTTTTATTCTCATATCTGAAATGGTACCTGGAAAGCTCAGACTAGTACGAGATCTACTTTGTATTTTCATCTTATGTGGTTTGGAGAACAAATATTTTTAAATATTCCTTATGTCTACAATGCATGCATGATGTAGAATAGAGACATTAAAATAGATTAATTTAATAGAGTGTATTTAAAACACATCCTACTGAGCATGTGTAGTTGGGCATGGACTCATGACGTCAAGATATCTTAAACAATGTGCCCTCATGGCCAAGAAGGCTGATGGCATCTTGGGGTGTATTAGCAGGAGTGTGGGCAGTAGGTCGAGACAGGTTCTCCTCCCCCTCTACTCTGCCCTTGTGAGACTACATCTGGAATATTGTGTCCAGTTCTGGGTCCCTCAGTTCAAGAAGGACAGAGAGCTGCTGGAGAGAGTTCAGCACAGGGCCACCAAGATGATGAAGGGACTGGAGCATCTCCCTTACGATGAAAGACTGAGGGAGCTGGGGCTCTTCAGCTTGGAGAAGAGGAGACTGAGGGCTGACCTCATTAATGTTTACAAATACATAAAGGGTGAGTGTGAGGAGGATGGAGTCAGGCTCTTCTCAACAATGTCCAATGATAGAACAAGGGGCAGTGGATATATGCTGGAACACAAGAGGTTCCAAAGAAATACAAGGAAGAATTTCTTCACTGTGAGAGCGACGCAGCACTGGAACAAGCTGCCCAGATGGATTGCTGAGTCTCCTTCTTTGGAGACATTCAAAACCCACCTGGACAAGTTCCTGTGTGACCCACTCTAGGTGGGATCTTTCGAGGTCCCTTCCAACCCTTAAGATTCTGTGATTCTGTAAACACCATTAAAGCACTACTATAGCCATGTGTAAGAAACTCATGAGCAAATACACAAGCAAAAGAGGCAAATAGTTTCAATCTTTAGTGTTTTGATGCAAATATTGGAGAGAAAAAATATGTCAGAAGGAGGAGGACCCATTCATAATTGCCTGACATTGATATTTGACGATATTATTATCATGATAAAGAAACGAAACTACATATTCAGGTATACAAAGTTTGTTTGCTAGGATTTCAAACAGACATTTGCGGATTTTTAAGTACATTATAGCAATGATTGGAAATACAGTCAAAAAAAAAAAGTAATCAACATTGACATTTGCCATGTCCTTCCTAACTCTAATAACAATAAAGTATAAAAATACAATTCTGGTTTTAGGACTCCGTTGCTCGCTGGTGCCTTCATTCATTCAAGAGATACATAGAAATAAGGTCATTACGTTCAAGATTGCAGATGATATGAGGATTAGACAATAGAACAAATAAGGTTGAATGCTACAAACTAAGTCAGATTTTGATTGTTTACAGGAAGAGGATAGCAGATGGTAAAGGCATTTTGTTGCACACAAAGATGCAAAATAGTTAGGCTTGGAGCAAGAAAACAAGCTATACAATATGTGGCAAATGGCCCAATAATTTAGCACACTGACCAGGAAAACAATTTGAAGGTTATTATGGAAAATCATTTTAACCAGAAACACAATGCACAGAAGCAGTTAAAAAGGCAAACAAAACATTATTGTGAATGTGTAGATGGATAGACTATAATAAAAGAAAACATAATGCTGTTACTGTGCACTTTCTGTTAGGCTATAGGAAATATATAAGCTGTACTGGCAACTTGGTACAAGAAGAAATTAATTTTTTTAAGTGGAAAAAAAAAGTAATCAAAATGATATCCAATCTCACAAATACATACATCTAGAAAAATGTTGCTTCACATTAAGATTATGAAAGAATTTAAATTACAGAATAAGCTGCAAAAAGTCTTCTAAACCTAAATTCATTATTTTAAGGTGTAGAAGCTCTGAAGGAAGGTCCATTTTCTGTAACACCCAGATTATACGGGGCATTGTTTTGACATCATGGTACTAGTTAAAGAATAACATTATAATAGGTACCAGGGTCACAAAAGACTTGCATTTACAGCTCTTGAAAAGAATAATGTATTCCAGGAGTTTACTGGATTTGGTTATTTAAATAAATGCAAAAACATAGCTATATCTAACCTTTTCTTCTCTGAATGCTTTAAGATTATATTCCTCTGTGAAAATAACTGTCATATCTAAGATATATACAATTTACATCAGTAGCATCATCAAAATAGTACTTCTGGTCTGGTATTAATAAAAGTGCATAAATTTAGTGAGAGAGTAGATTTAAATGAAATTCAGTAAATCATTTTTAATAATTCAGGAACATAAACTAAGTTATGAAAATTCACAAAAGTTCAAGTCTAGAGGCAAGAACTATTTACAGAGATTATTTGTTCTGTTATCATCACTTTTTCTTTACTGTAATACTTTGACTCTCTTTACATTTTTTTAATCCCTTGAAGACAAAGAATTAATTTAAAAATTAAAGTTTTCTTATACCAGATCATTCAAAGGTACATTAAATGCTTAGCACATAGACTTTTGACAATTTCTCTAAGTAAGATTTTTAAAATCCTACTAAAACATTAACCATTTAGCATCTGTTAACCTCTCTATTTAAAAGCCTCTCATTCTGTGTTGTGTGAGCTGTTTTTTAAACAACATATTTCTTGTCCTGGCAGCAAAATTGCCTGCAATAAAAAAATATTTACTAGCAATGCCAAAACTACATATGTGACAGTAAATTTAGAGTTGATCAATTCCATTGTTTCTTAATAAATTAAGAAGGCTATTAAAACTACAGTTCCCATGAACTGAAATAGTGCTGAGTATATTACCTTCACTAACTGCACTGAGAGTTTAGTTCTGCTGAAGGTACGCTCTCAGCATGCAAGCTATACTCAGTTAGATAAGGAAGATGGTGGCATTGTAGACAGTCTTTATTCATGGTACAATTGTGGGACAACCTTAGTGAGACCAGTTTCACAAAAATTCTCTCCTTTTTAGTAATATCTTTAGGCCTTCTAAGAAACATAACGAAATTAAGTCTAGCACTGCTTGGCTTTGAAAATGTCAAAAACTTCTACAGTTATCTGCATAACATTGTACTGTTTAATCATCTTTTGTCCTACAAAACCATGAAGCTGTACACTTCAGACTCCTCTGCTTCATATTATGCTGCTGGTAATAGACATATGTCCTTTGTTCACCCAAGGTTGCCAGTTAATATATTCATGTGTTATAGAGAAACAGCTGAAAATTCAGGTAAGTGCATGGTATAGATGAAAGCATGAAGGTTCACGTTCTCTTGCATGGTAAATGAAATTAGTATGCAAACAAAACAACTATATTTATCTAAAATACATCAAATTAAAGGTATTATGGTCTATTTGGGTAAACCAATTTCTGATAGTATAGGATGTAGATGAAGGTTTCTGCTGTTCATACTGTTAGTCACTAGACAGTGTCCTTCTACTCAAGTACTATGTAGAAGAGATCATTGAAACTGGTAATAAAACAATTACAACAGGGAAAAAAAAGAAAATTCGTTTTGTTGTTTCTAAGTCTGATGTAATACCTAGAAGAGGAACTAGTGCTGTCATGACTCTGAATAAAAGAACATTAAGCATCACAGACATAGCACCTTGGAGATCTCTTCTGTGTGCTCTGCAACATTTCATGGTGCCATATGAATGCCTGTATCAGCCTCTAATGCCTACATATGCTTGGAAAATGTCAACCTTCTGCGTAGGCCAAGTAATTAAATGTATGATTAATTTCCAAAAAGTCAGTGACATCTTTTTCAACTAACAAAGTCCACATTCAGCAAGGTGGACTCCTTGGGTTATTTAAAAACCTAAAGTAGAATACAAAGGTGCGTGTCAGTATCAGCTTGCAAACGGGGAAAAAAAAAAACAAGCTAGGTGCATTCATCAGATGCTCCATTTCCGATAAATAATTCAGTCTGCTGCAGTAATAACCACCTTACCAGGAAATTGATGGACTTAGTGCATTCACTTGCCACCTGATTAGGTTAATAGCAAATCCTTGTTCTTACCTTCAAATTACTATTTTTAGCTGATTAATTAAATGAAAATATGCATAAATTATCTGATCTCACACAACTGTATTTGTCAGGAGACTGTTTTAATAAACAAGCTTTCTGAGAAAGAAGTCAGTTTACAATGTTTGCCTCAATAAACAATTCCTATATGTACTTTTAGAAACAGATCTTTCCATAAACATGCAGTCATTTTAAAATCCAAGTTATTTGCTCTTTCTGTTTTCTCCTGGATATAAGTGGCCAACAGAAAAGAATTACAATGACATGAATTATTTAGCTGTTTTAGACAATTCACAGTTCTTTAAATGTTTTCTTTCAATGCTTTTTCCTTAGTGGGCCTTACTTAACAAATTCAAAGTATTTCAGAGTTCCCACATTAAAATAGATAATCAACAATAAATTTAATCTAAAAAAACCCAAAACATTCAAATTTTTCCTGGGGAAGTGCAAGCTTGTAATTATATACTAAAGTCCCTCAACCATTTTTTTTTATATTTATGACTGCATAAATTTATTACAACATCGTAGATCTGTAGAAGAAAAAACAAACACATTTTTTAAATATACTTCTTGTGTTATAAACAGTATTCCACAGCGTTCTTAAAGACTATAAAATACAAGAACTATTCTTTCTAACTTTAGTACTCAGAAGTAGAAAAGAAAAAAAACTGTTTGTTGTGTATGGCAGCACTTTCATAGTTTTTGATGCTGTTTTCACACAGGATTTCTATTACGAGTAGTACGTAGCGATATTGTCTTAAGAGCCTTTAAATGATTTAAAATACAACACAAAACTAACAAAATTCCATGCAAATTTTGCCAAAACCAGAAAGGCTTAGCTATTTATCTTGAAATGGAGTTCAAGTGCTTAGGAATGTGCTTTTGATAAAAGTTGCAGTTTGAATAATAATTTGGCTCCTGTTTGAATAATAATTTGGCTTCTCAGAATAACCTTTTCCACTAATTACAAAGGCATTTACTAACTGTCTCTTGAATAATTTACATTTGTTTCTTTCTGCCTATGTGTTTAAAGATGCTGATTTTATAAAACTGAAAGCTGACTACATTTTCCTGCCAAATTTGTGTTGTGTCACACTTTCTTAATTAGATTTGTTGATTTATTGCTAATGAAGATAAAATATCTTGCTGCAGACACAGTTACTGGGTTTTGCAGTCATTTGAAACTGACATACAAATAATTTTATAAAAGTCTCAAAGCTGTGTTCTAATTCACCAGCTCTTCCACAAAATTCTAACTATTTCGTGGAAGAGTTACAATGGTGACGGTAAAGTTTCACTTACAGGTTTTCCAAATGGATTTCAACAACTTCTTCTGCTTCAGTATTCAATAAAATTAATTATTTGTTAGTTGACATATTGTTAATTTTCATTTTTTGTAGGAGTAAAAGAAAAAGAAAAAAAAAAGAGGGAACTTGGTTTAATATAGAAATTAACAGAAAGAAAGAGTAAAAGAAAAAGAAAAAAAAGAGGGAACTTGGTTTAATATAGAAATTAATACTTAAACTATCATTCAAGAAACTCTAAAACATTTCAGGTTAATACCAGTAACAAGGCAGAAGGGCAGAATGGGACTGAGGAAGATAGGGAAAGTTTACTGGTTCTTGTCTAATAAGTTCTAGTATTATTATAAGAAACAATAGAATTGTCTTGCCTTGTATTTTATGTAAATACCTTGCAGGTCACCACTCTGATGCTTTTCTTATGCTTACCACTATCAAAACCAGAATATGTTTTCCAGGAGTACTACTCAAATTACGTTTACTCAGTTGTTTTTCTTACAAACTCTTGCCGTATTTCCTTAGTAAATTACTCAAAAAACCAATATTCTTTCCTCATTTATCCAGACCTAGTTAATAATGAGGACCCTTGGAAAACTTGAATTTGTGAATGACATTTAAATTTCAACAACACCTAATTAAAATGAAAATCAGCATTAGAGACCACAAAGTCTGACTGTTTCATGATGCTCTAAGGTGGATCTAACAATATCTGTCTCACCTTCTGCTTCTGTTTCTGTTGCTCTGGACAACGAGTCTGGATATGCAAACAAAATGCAATTCTAAAGCAACATATGGAAAAATCACTTTCACTTTGTCTCATAGTCACAGTGGGAAAAGCCTTTAGTTTGTCCTTTACATTTATCTCAGATAAAGGTTTTGCAGTTTGAAATCAACTGTTAAAACCATTCAAATCAAACTCTTCCAAAATAAAACTAAGCAAGGCAAGACTATTTCAGAAGAGAACAAATCTTGTGAGCTCTTAGACTCTGCTCTTACATTATACATTCCATAGCCAGAACTCCTTCCTTCCTAAGGACGCCTGCAACAGCCTCCATTCCATTTTCATACATTTTTACAATAGCCAATATTAAGTATTAATAGATTTCTGTAAATAAATCTATAACCATATTAGCACACTTCTCATTATGCAAACATAAAATAAGCATAATACATTACACAAAAGTAAAAATCCAAATTGTTTCGTTTCATGGGTACTAAGTATCCATGAATCTTTCAGAGACTTATGACTACAGTAAGAATAAGACATTTTCTCTGGGTTCTATCCTTTTGATAATTTAAAGAGAATTTCCTATAAGAAGATGTAGTGGTGATCAATAGTACACAAATAACCAGCACAACGATCACAAAAACATGTTTATATAGCTACCCTCTCTGAGTAAAAGGAAACACTTTTTTTTTATGGTAACAAGAATTCCAACTAGCTGAAAAAAAATGAAATAGAAATATCATTCAAGGAAATTTGGGATTACGAACATGTTTGTATGAATAACTTATTAATAGTATTTTACATATATATACATACACATATTCCAAATATTTTTGGGAATTCAAATTCAAAGTATTCTTGAGCTATGATTACAGCAAAATACTAACAAACCAAATATGTTCTTCACCATCATATAGAAAATTTTGTCTTTCTGAAAATTAGTAAATAGCAATGTTTGAGAAGTCATTTCCAAATTGGGTAAAGTTACTGACTTGGTCTGTCTTCAGAATCAAGTGCAACAGTACATGAAAGGAAAGAGTGTGGATTCTAGGGAAGACTATTGTTTTTTCTGCTTTAGAATAAAAGTGACTGGAAGAGTCAGACTGAGATAAAAACATCCAGTTATGAATACTACAGATACCAAGAGGAAAATCATCTGTTCACTGTTATTATCTGTACATGCTTTAAACTTCAGAGACTGGTATGCATTATATAACAAAGAAGGAACAATATCCAAAGTTCCGTATCTATTAAAATGAAATCAAACTATTAGAAATAAAACCAAAAAAACATGGAAATTTCAATAGCTGAAGTGGGTTAGTTGATCAGTACCCCATTACTTTATTGTCTCTCTGATCTATGTTTCAGCATTACAATTTTTACTCTGTTGTATGTTAATAGCATACCAAGTGGCATTTGAAAATGTGCATTTGGAAAGAAGGACACTAACCAGCTGCTCTTCACTCAGTATAAAAGAGAAGGAATGAGTCCTTATTTTTGCTATAATTTTTGGCTGGCTCAACAGGTTTATCTTCTTTCTTCCTATTCTCCCTCCTTACTTCACTTCCACCAGAAAAGCCCAAAGTCTGCTTTACAAAAAACCAAAAAAAAACCAACCAAACAACGACAACAAAAAAAAAGCCACCTAAAAAGGTATTCATAAAGCACATGTGGGTGTAGCTATTTCACTAGAAGACTTGGAAGAAAGAGAACAATGAAAAAAGCTGAGGAAAAAAGAAAGCATAAAGAAAATTCTAGGTACAAATACAAAAACTCTAGTTTTATGAACCATGAGAAAAAGCTTAGAGAAACTAAGGAGAGAATCAAACTCCAGGAAAAGATACATTACCACAAAACCAGAAAAACAGGAAGAACAAAGACTTCAACATCCAAAAAGAATGGATTTGCAAGTCAGACTATTTTCTTGCTTTAAATGAAATATGTTGTGGGTATTAAGCTGCTACATCAGCTATATTTTCAAGACTTACATAATATTGAATTTAATTGAGTCAAAAGATATTGTGTTGGAACACGAGTACACCACATGCATAAACAATCAAACTTACTGAAAGTAAAAAGATGAAAGGCAAGAGCTACTAAAAGAACCACACAGTAAGTTTTACAAATCAAACAAAAATCTCAGAAAGTGCAGTTTTCAAATTGTTCTTATATATACTAGAAATGGACAAAATAGTCTCCACTCTACTTACACAGAGACTTAATTTTCTCCTAGACCTCATATACGCACATTTGACCTGAGGACTTTTTCCTTCCAGTTACATTTTATATTATTTGTGTTGTGAGACAGGAAAAAAAACCACATCTGTGTTTTTCTAGTATTCTTCAACTGAGAAATACGGTGTAATTACAAATATAGAATAATAATGTACAGCCATATTAACCTTCCTTGCAAAAGAACCTACTAGATTGCAATTTATATTACATAAATCTTGATGCTTGTAAACTAGTGATACAAGACATCTTTAGAATAATACAATAAAATGAAGTTATTTAAGTTCTCCGCAGATATTTTTCTCAGTTGATTCCAAAATACATGGTGCTTCTGTCCCACAAAACTAAAAAAATCACAGAGTGAGAAGAACTTGCAGAAAAAAACCATATTCTTTGACTCATCTCAGCATCAAGAGAAAGAGAAATTACAGAACATATTAGTGTTCCAGTAAGAGCGGGTATATTCCTTTTACCTGTGTTGTCCTTGTTGAGGCAAACTAGCTAGGACAATGTTACAAGCCTATAAATCTGGAGAAGGAAATTGTTTTTTTCTTGGCTCTATTTAATTATGGAATTAAACATCCGAATGCATCTCTATAGTTCAATTCTGAACTTCACTTTGTGTAAATTTTTAAATCCACCTGCACAGATGGAACCTTTTCTGCTTAAGTGTGTACAGAATATCTTCAGTATGGTCTGTATTAGAAAAACAATTAAACCATATTCGCTTTGGAAAAAGGCTGTTTGTTACTGAATATTACAGTATTTTAGAATTGTACCATTTCTATTAAAATGTCTATTTATTAACTTTCCTACCTGTAGGGAAAATATCTTTCTCAATTTAAAATATTTTCATCTCAATTCATTTAAGTCTTATTAATATTAAAATTCTATTTTCAGACTTTTTCTTGTGAGATTTTTGGAATGAGAATGTTAGTGCAATGGAAGACTTTGACCATTTGAATGGGGGAGTTTGGTTGAAGTAATGACTTTCATTAATATTTTATACAAACATATGTAAGCTATTGCTGGGTAAGTATTCTTCTTCCTTCTTCCTGACAACAACATGGCTAATAAAAGACTCTGAAAAGGACCCTCAGCTGTATTTTTACCTAAACTTGATTCATTAAGGTTAACCTGCACTTGGATTTACTAAAGACTGTGGGAAATTTGCCTTAAGTGTCCCACGATTTTAACTACAGACAGTATTTTCAGGTATTTTGCTCTGGCAACCAGAGCAAATTCAGGATTCCCAATGGATGAATTAATAAATCTAATCAAAACATGAATATTACTAAGGATTTTTTTTCTTTAGAATGATGGAATCATTAGAGTTGAAAATGAGCTTTAAGAACATCAACTCCAACCATTAACCTCATACTGCCAAGACCATCACTAAACCACGTCCCTCTGCACCTCATCCATGTGTCTTTTAAATATCTCCAGGGATGGGGACTCCACCACCTCCATGGGCAGCCTCTTCCAGTACTTAACAACCCTCTCTGTGAAAAAGTTCTCCCTAATCTCCCATCTAAATCTCCTCTGGTGCAACTTGAGCCCATCTCCTCTCATTCTTTCATTACTGGAGAGGAGATCAAACTTCATCTCACTAAAATCCTCTTTCAGGTAGTTGTAGACTCTCAGCTTCCTCTTCTCCAGACTAAACATCTCCAGTACCCTACAGCCGCTCTTCCTAAGACTTTTCTCCAGACCCTTTGTTGTCTATCTCTGGACATGCTCCAGCACCTCAATGTCCTTCTTGTAGCGAGGGGCCTAACACCAAATACAGTACTTAAGGTACAACCTCAGCAGTGTCAAGTACAGGGGACAAGTGCAGGATCCAAGACTTGGCATTGTTGAACCTCATACTGAGCCTCAGCTCATTGCTTCAGCCTGTCCAGATCCCTCTGAAGAGTCTTCCTGTCCTCAAGCAGATAGACACATCCAACAGCTTGGTGTCATCAACAAACTCACTGAGGGTGCTGTGGTAGTTTGAGCCTGGCTGGATTCCAGGTGTCCACCACACCGCTCTATCCCCCACCTCCTCAGCAAGCCAGAGAGGGGAAAAAATAAGATAGGAGTCTCATGTGTTGAGATAAAAGCAGTTTAATAAAGAAATAGCAAAGCCACACGCACGGGAAGCAAAGCAAAAGCAGATAAAGCTGTTACTCTCTACTTCCCATCAGCAGCGATGTCCGGCCACCTCCCGAGAAGCGGGGCTTCAGTACGCGTAGCGGTTGCTTTGGGAAGGCCAGAAATGAATCTCGCCTCCCCTTCCTGCTCCTCTCCCCCAGTTTATATTACTGAGCTGACGTCATATGGTATGGAATATCTCCTTGGTCAGCCTGGGTCAGCTGTTCTGGCTGTGGTCCCTCCCAAGATTGTGCTCACCCACAGCTATTGGTGAAGGTGGGGGAAGGAATGCTGGAGGAACAGCCCTGATGCTGTGTGAGCAGTAGTCATAATATTGATATCAACAGTAAGCACAGCACTGCAGGAGCTGCTGTGGAAAATCACTACCATCCCAGACCCACTACAGGTGCACTCAATCCCTCTCATCCAGGAGGATGCTGTGGAAGACTGTGGAAGGCTTTACTAAAGTCCAGGACCACCACATACGCAGCCTTTCTTTCACCTACTAGATAGGTCACCTTGTCATAGAAGAAGACAAGGTTTTTCAAGCAGGACTTGCCTTTCATAAGTTTACGTTGACTGGGTCTGAACACTTGGTTGTCTCATATGTGATTCACAAAGGTGCTCAGGATGATCTGTTCCATAACCATAACTGTCCCTGGCACCAAGGTCAAATTGACAGGCCTGTCAATTCTTCCTTCTGGCTCTTCCTTAAATCAACAAGGAGAAAGGCAAAGGAAATTCTTTCAGCCTCCAAACCAAAATTTTGTTCTTAGTATCTGAAAACAATTTGTTATCAAGATTCATCATCAAATGTTTTTCAAATTAGCCTATCGTTTCAGTTTGTTAGGGTTTTTTTAATGTTTAGAATTCTGTTTGAAGTCTGCTACAAATTTCTGCCTACTGGTTCCTCTTGAGTGTCTTAAAATATATTACTATTTTAATGGTTCATCAGTGCTAAGTAATTTTTAATTAGGAGAAGATGTTCCATGCCAAGTAAACTTGTCAACCCTAAAACAAACAAAGTAATGAAGTGCCGAACTGTGGACATTTAATGATTAGACTTACTGTAAATGCATTGTGACAGAACTTCTAACAGCCTACGTAATCAATGCAAGAGTCTGTGCTTATGACAAATTGAAAAAGTGGAGAGGATTAGTTGAGGACAAACTTGCTCATCATTAAATTTAGCAAAAACTGCTCACCCTTGGAAGCATTCTACAGGGTTTTTACTTTTAATTAAGTTTTAACTGCTGTTTATGCAAATTCTCCTTTAAATCAGTATCAAATATATCCTAAAGCCATTCATACATATAGCTAATTCATTCTGTGCTTGACAAACCTGCTGCTGAAGCAATGTCAGCAAAATAGCTGATTATACTAGATTTGGTTGAGGTTCATTTGCAATTTCTGATTAGGCTGCTTTTATTGTACTGGATTGTAATGCTAATCAGAATTAGCTAGGTGCTGAAACATGACCAAAACTGATCACAGAATGAGTTTTAAGAAGATCAGACAGAAAACTATAAATAAGACTAACCTGCAGTATGTTTATTAAGATTAGCAACAGAGCAAAACAAACTACCATGCACAGGAATTTTAATTTTGAGATTTCATTTTATATGACTCAGAGGTACAACTCAATAGAGGTTCAAAGGCATGACTTCGTGTTTTAATTAAAATTATACTAGGCTCCAAGGTAAACATTTGTACTTTATGCTTAAAAAAGAAAGGACTTTATTCTGTGTTCAAATATAAAGCAGGGCTTTATATTTGCAGGATGAATACCCTGCATAATATTTCTCTTTACACCTGGACCAAAGTAATTGCATATGAAGGTCTGAACAATCACAAACCCACCTTTTCAAACTCTGAGTAGTGGACACTGTTAAGTAAAGCAGATTAACATGCTTCAGGACATTTTTTCTTGTGAAAAATAATGCAATGCTCTCAGTCATGTTACAAATTTTAACATCCAGAGAAAACACTTTTGAGTTCAAGGAAAGAACTGATCTTTATAAATCTGTAGTTCTTGTATTAAGTTGCACTGTAATGCAAAACCCTGAGTCCCAGAAAGGTCACAAATGGTGAATTTTCTCACTCTTGATCTTCTTGTAGCTTTCCAGACTTTAAGATTATGAAAGAAAAACAAAAACTAATCTGTGACCTCTCAAAATTAAGCACACAATAAAAACTGTTCAATTTTTTATGAAACTTAATGCTAATTAGGCTGTTTAATTGGACTGTGTTTAATTAGAGGTAATCTCTCTGCAAACAAGAATGAAGGTGTTAAATGTGCCGAATTAAAATAGCTCACTGATTACAAAGTTACAAAACTCTGTGTTTCACTCACAGTGTTCATGCAGCTATGAAAAGAAAAAATACTTTTCAAAAAAACCATTTTCA
This sequence comes from Colius striatus, assembly GCF_028858725.1. Taxonomy (NCBI): domain Eukaryota; kingdom Metazoa; phylum Chordata; class Aves; order Coliiformes; family Coliidae; genus Colius; species Colius striatus. The sequence goes on along the minus strand of NC_084761.1, from coordinate 67,980,057 downwards.
AGGCTATTGTTATTTTTATTTCAACTGTCACAATAATTTCATGGCATTCCCTACTATTCTTTTCCATATATCAAACATTGAATCAAGATATTATGGTTCATCAAAAAACAATTGTTTTCACCAGTAGGTTTTTGATTCAATCTCAAAGAAATAGCTTTTCTTATTTAGTACCAAGAAAAATTGGAAAACTTTAGGTTAAACAAGGCAGCTTCCAAAACATCCATCATTCAGAAAGACATCTGTTGCAATGGAAGATGTTACTTTGATGATCTCTGCAAACTGTTTTTGACGTCCTGATCAAAATACATCTGAAGAGTTTATTTTCAACATGAGGGCAAACTTTGATGATCTTCTCGTACTGAAGTGCCATGCTATTTATCAAATACAGTTGTCATTTTTTTTCCAGTAGCTTTTGATTAACTTAAAAATATTACAGTAAAAAATAGGCAGAGAACTTCTGACAAATACTTCATCTCCTCTTAGATAGAAGAGATTAATGAAATTTGCTTGAATCTCCTCGTTCTGGCTTTCATTCAAGTGCCTTGGAAGAGTGATCTCAAATTCTTAGTTCATGAGATGTCCATGCAAGGTCTACCTCAGAGAAATGTTATCTTTTATTCCTATTCCAAGCAAGCAATGTGCACTGGGCATGGTGCACCACGAGATTATTTAGAGTAATATAAATATCACCATCACTTCTGTCATGGTTTTGCCTAGCCAGCAATGAAGCACAATGCCAGTCTCTTGCCCCTCATCCACCCCCACACTCCTTAAGATGGTGGAGGTCCCAACAAGATGGGAGGAAAAAAATAACCAAAGATGTTGTGGATTGAGACAAGGGCAGGGAGGGCTCGTTGCCTATTATAATTCCAGGCAAAAGAGACTCCAGTACTCGACTTCGAGAGGGAAGTAAGGAAAGTTTATTCTACTACCTACAAGGAACAGAACAGAAAAAAAGCAAAAAGAGAGCAGGGTGATGAGAAAAAAAAAATGCAACCAACACTTTAAGATCTCCCTCCCTCATTCTTCCCAGGTTCAACTCACTGCTCCCGGTATCTCTACCTCCTCCCCAGGCACGGAATGGAACATGTGGTCAGTCTCTCACAGATGGGCTCTACCACTTCTCTCTTCTCTGAGGATGATGACTCCTTGCATTCTTCCCCTGCTCTGACACAGGGTCCATTCCACAGGATATAGTCCTTAATGAATTTCTCTGGTGTGGGTTCTTCCCAACAACTGCAGCTTCTGCAAATACAGGGTCCCTCACACAGGTCATGGCCTCCTCTGGGCATAGTCACTGCCCCTGGCACAGGGTCTTTTATGAGTGCAAACAAATATCTGCTTCACCAGGCCTCTACACAGGATGCAGGAGGGTCTCTGCTCTAGCACACTTCCTCCTCTCTTCCCTTGCTTACCTTAGGATCCGCATGGTCACTTCTCTCTCTCTTCCCTTGCTTACCTTAGGATCCGCATGGTCACTTCTCTCTCTCTTCCCTTGCTTACCTTAGGATCCGCATGGTCACTTCTCTCTCTCTTTCAATTCCTGCACCACCACCAGCTAGAAAAAAAAAAAAAAAAAAAAAAAGAAAGAACCCTCCTCTTCCAGCTTCTTCTTCTTAAAAAGTGATCGTGGAGGTGTCTAATTGGCTCAGCTCCAGAAGTGGGCCTGTCTGAGCTAGTGATTCACGCAGCTCTTACAGGAGCCATCTTTACAGCCCTTTCCCCATTACCAGAAACAGCTCCACACAAAACCACGATAACTTCTTATTGCCTTATCTCTTATTTCAGAAATTTGTTTCCCTACTTTTTCAAATGTAAATTTAAATAAGTAATTGTGGTAGTTTTGTGTGGCCAGGTTTTAATAAATCAAATCATTTCTCCCCAAGTTGAGTCTGGTTTCTCATGATGGTAATTGCTGAGTGATCTCCCTGTCATCTCGACTCACAAACCTTTCATTCCATTTCTTTTCTTCCATTTCTAAACTGGACAGAGCACCACAAGCATGCTGGGCTGATAACCCAGAGATCAATGGATCAAACCATTCTCTGCTACTAGGAGAAAAAAATATAACGAAAGGTTTGCAAGGTTCGATCGCCTAAAAAAAAAATCAAAAGAGATTAATGAGAAATAAAAACTAAATCTTTAAACACCTTCCCCCACCCATTCCTTCTACTTGGATCCCTACCTCTTCCACTCCAGTGGTGCAGAGGCACAGGGGGAAAAAGGCAGTTACAATCAGTTCATTACAGATGAACTTTGCTGCTGTTTTCTCTCAGGAGGACTCGTGTCACATTTCCCACTGCTTCAGTGTTGGGTTCCTGCTCTACAAATTTCTCCAATGTGGGTTGCTCCCACAGGCTACAGTTCTTCACAAACTACCCTAATGTGGGTCTCATTTGTGGTGGAAAAAAGTCTTTCAGGAACAAACTGCTGCAGTGCGAGTCTCCCATGGGGTCACAAGTCCTGCCAGTAAACCTACTCTGGCATACACACCTCTCTCTCTCCAGGTTCCCAGGTCCTGACAGGAACTTGTTCCAGCATGTTCTTCCCACAGGGTCATAGGCTCCTTCAGGCATCCACCCGTTCCAGCGTGGGGGTCTTTCGCAGGCTGCAAGTGGATCTTTGTTCCACTGTGGACGTCCATGGGCTGCAGGGGGACAGGTGCCTCACCATGGTCTTTACCACAGTGCACGGGAGAATCTCTCTTCCATTGCCTGAATACTTCCTCCTCCTTCTTCTCCACTAATCTTGCTGTCTGTGGAGATTTTCTTACATTCTCCCTCCCTTCTGCTGCTGCTGCAGTTTAGCAACTGCACAGCAACTTCTTCCCCTTCTTAAATATGTTATTCACAGAGACACTAAATTACTTCACTGCTAATTGGTTTGGCCTTGGTCAGTGGCAGGTCCATCTTAGAGCAGACTGGCACTGGCCCCATCAGATACAAGGGAAACTTCTGGCAGCTCTTTTTTTTTAAAGAAGCCATCCCTGTAGCCCTCTGCTACCAAAACCTGGCTGATCGTCCCTGCACCTCTGTGAGGTTCCTCACACATCCAGCAGTCCTGCATGGGCTGCTCCAACGTGCGTTCATCCCAAAGGCTGCAGCTCCTTTCTGCCTCTCATGTGTGTCTGCTCTGCAGTGCGCAAGCTCTCCAGCATGGCCTGCGCCATGACTGCCTCCTCACAGTCTCTCAGCCATCCTTATGCACTCACCTGGAGCTGCTGGTGGCTCTCAGTCCTGACATTGCCCTGCATGGGTTGCCGGGGTACAGTTGCATTCACACCACAGGTTGAAGAGGGGTCTCTGGTCTGGTGCTCCTCCTTCCTTCCTCCTCCTCTATGTGGTCCACATAGTCACCTCCATATTTTACTACTCTTACACCTCCTCCCAAGCACTTCAAATTCTCATCCTTAAATAGTGATCACAGATGTGCCAAATTGACCCAGCCAGGCCGGGTGTGGATCTGAACCCAAGAGCTGGGGGAAAATCTGAGAACTCTTTACTGGGTCTTCACTGCAACCCGCTCCCCCTGTTACCAAGCAAAAGTGGCTCCTTGCTAAACCACGACATCCATAGCCAACCAAGGCTGAAATCCACATGGATTTCACACATGGAGAAAAAAGCAGCAGAAGGACCCATGGAAATCCCTAAAGACAGGGAGGATTCACTCACTACTTCTGGTCCTGGGCAAAACAGACAGGACTACTGGACTTGAGGAAGAAAACAGAATTTATTTAATCTGCCACCAACCAATATAATAACAAACAGAAAACACAGAGTGGTACAATGATGAAGAGTACAACCACCCATTTAAGATTAACTTCCCTCCACCTCTCTCCTCTTCCTAGGCTCAGGACCCTGATCCCAGTGTCTTTACCTCCTCCTTTCTAAGCAGCGCAGGGGGGCAGGCAATGGCGGTTTCTGTCAGCCTTTTTGCAATGGCTCCAGCTGCTTGTCTCACCTCAGGGCAGGTGGGCTCCTCATCAGTCCTCCCTGCTCCAGTGCAAGGTGTCTGCATGGGCCACGCCTATATGTGTTCATCCCAAGAACTCCTGTGTGGGTTTCTGCCATCAGCCCAATTCAACTCACTCCATAGCCATCTTCCCACAGAGTCTCTAGCTCCTCCAGGTACAGTCATCCCTCCACTGCGAGGTCCTCTCAGAGCTGTGGGTGGGTTCCAGTTAGTCCTGCCATTGCCCTCTGTGAGTCAAGGGGAGAAAGCTGCTCTCTCACTGCAGGCTGCAGAGGAGTCTCCAGTCTGACACTCCTCCTCCTTTCCTCCTCTAACTGTGGAGTTTGCACGGTTACCTCCATCTTGTTCCACTCCTTCCACCTCCTTCTACACACTATCAATTTCCCGTCTTAGATAGTGATGGCAGAGGTGCCAGATTGTCCCAGCAGGGACAGAGGTGAGTTCAACCCAGAGATGACAGGAGTTTTGAGGAGTCTTTACAGGGGCAGCACTGCAGCACCCCTCCTCCCCCCATCAGCAAGCAAAAAGCAGCTCCACACAAATCCATCACACATCATAAGAAGAAAACCTTCTGTCTTAACATCATGAAATTAGATGTCTAATCTTGAATGTTAACACAGTTCTGAGATTTCTTTTATAAGGCAAGTGCTGCAAACTTTCCGATTCCTGCTAAAGTGAAGATTTACAGCAGTTTGTGCATGATGCCCTGGAGGCCCCTCAAACCATCGTAAATGGCCTTGGTGCAGAAGCAATTGGTCTTACAGTCAGCAGCTTTCCAAAGCAAGCCTGAAATAAATGGAATAAGGACACTTGGGAAAAAACTTTAATTTTCTACCACAAATAACATGCACATCGTTAGCTATGCCTCATGCTCAGTGGATTAAAAAGAGGTGGCAGACATAAGGAATCTCCAAAGATAATGGATTTTTTTAGTAACAATGTTCCCAGGCCTGGTATAGATTAACACGGGAGGAGTACACCTAGAGACTGCAAAGGCATTATGTGAAAGCAGTTTCTGAACTGATACAGCAATTCACTGACCAGCAACTATATTTTTTTAAATTGTTACAACAGTTTAACTCTTTATAGAAGTCAGCATTGCAAACTGTAGCAGTCTTCACTTCAAATAGGACATGGGTAGACAAAGTTGTTCCTTGGTGTTGCTGGATGAAGATGAAAGACAAAAAAAAAAAGCATAGAAATCTATAGCCACAACATATTCTAGAAGAAAATGGAAGTCAAAGACAAAAAATATTATATCCAACTACTTGTCAAGTAAATACAGAGATTATTCAGAAATGAACTCAATAAAGGTTGGTGGGTTTTTTTAATTAAAATTAGAAAATCATCTAAGATAGAAGCCTTCATTTCTATGCCCAGCCCCCAAAAATGCATTGGGCCCAAATCATCATCAGCCAACTGGGTCTAAACTTTATCAATAATTTTATTCCTCCAAAATCTCTTAATCTGAAGGAAGGAAAGTCAGGAAAAGCAAAGTGAGGCTGTGGACATTTTGTACTGTTCCTTTTCACATTGCAACTGTTTGTTTGGGCTAAACCTAAAACTTCATGTGAGCTGAAATAAACTATTTGCTAAATTATTTGCCTTTCACTTCTCTGTTTTTATTGTTTTCTTTAGATTTTAAGTATTGCTCCCTCAAGGCAGACAGTACACTTCCCAAGGCTTATTTGAAAATATTGCTAGGGGTAGAATAAAATTTACATTTAAAGCATGCAGCTATGTGAAGTAGTATGTAAGGGTTTTTTAAAGTCCACAAACTGTTACCGCAGAAGACAGTGTTTTTGCATATTGTAATCTTCCAGTATTATGTAAAAAGCACATCCTTACATGGTACAAACTTGTCCTGTCATCGTCAAAAGAGCACAAGTTAACTTAAAGCTTTAATTAATTTATGTTTACCTTTCATTTCATTCTTTTCAGCTAGCCTTTGGAGGAGACAATCAGTGTGTCAGTCCCTCTGCTGAGGATTGGTGTATATCAACTGTTTTTTCCATCTCTTTATCTCATATACTTTTCCTCTCACTCTGCAACTCAGATAATGTATATAATGCCTGTCAGTTGTTTAGCCTCATAAGTACATTGTACTCTGTTCACCTGAATCAGAAATGTACTGTGACTAAACATATAATTTGAATTATTCAGCACTCAGTTTGCACACCACATACCCTCTGTACAAAATGTCTTTCCATTGTCCTTTTTGGTCAGCTGTGATTTATAGAATGTAAAAAGAACAGTGATAACCTGATACAGAAATAATATCACAAGGAATAGAATCCCAGGCATTGAACAGAATTTAAGTCAACTGTTTAAAGACCTCACTGTAGGAATATTAGCTGTATGAAGCTTCAGACTGCATAGGAGTGTCAGGCTGCACAGATGCCAGAAGAGGTATCTTTTAACGCATTGTAGCAGGTTTCGGTTTACCTATGATGCAAAGTAACCTTGCATCTCCTCCCACCTTTTAATGACATTTATGAAAGCATTTATGAGTCATTTCCAATAGCAAGGCGGTAAAACTGGAGGAAGGCTGATATTTCAGGAGAGACTGAAATTGATGACTAATTTCAAACTTGAGAGCAAGGTTGATAATTTGTCTATAATTGAAACCAATATTTAGATAGAAAAAAAAGGTGGGTCAAACACAAAAATCTCATACTTCCTTTTATGCATATACCTATTGTCCAGGATCCACCTTGCTAACACAATACCGAACCAGTAGCTACTAAAGGGAGACCAGAATGTGAAAGTATCTGAGGAGATATGGTGGGGCTCCCCTTGGCAGGTGGCTTTCTATGTTTTAAGTAGATTTTTCATTATGTTCTTTTCCCTTCATCTTTTCATTTTCCTATTGAACATGCTCCTATGCCCTGCTGTTATCATTTCCCAGAATCTGAAAACAAACAGGCAGTACATTCTTAGCACAAAAGACCAAGAGACAGCAGTGCAACATGTCTCTCAATGTACGGTCTCTCAAAGAGCTCTGGCTTCTACTAATTTTGCTGCTTATAGTGATGGGAAACAGATGTTACAAACATATTAACACTCGACTGACAAATCTAAGATGATAGGATACTAATTTTAGAAGCAGATTATGGCCAGTACTACACGTCTATCTCCTGTTCTTTTAGACTTGTCTAAATTAGCTTAGATACTGAAATAGTCTTTAGCTCCTTTCAGTCCTGGAGAATTTAAAAAAAACCAATCTAAATAAATAAAAGGCACTTTTTTCCTTCTCCTTCCAAAATCAGATTTCTCGTAAGTATTTTGTGCTCTTTCTCGGGCACAGGCCATTCCACAGGTCTAAACGAACATTAGTATCTGAACATTACTCTACAATGTTTACAACAATTTTCTGCTCCTGGTCTTATCAGGATATAAGCATAAAATGAAAAAATAACAAAATGAACTACTGTAAATGCACATTTGAGAATCAAACACAAGTGCTTACTCCTTTCAAGTTAGCTCTGTGGGAACAGAGACCTGACTTTATAAGCCAAGACATTTTCAATGCCATATTCAGAAATCTAAAGTATAGCAAAATACTTTTTCAGTATTTCAAGGACATTTTTAATATTCTAGAAGTTGCACAGGACCATCAGGACCCTTAAGACCCTTTCTATGACCCTGCATTTAAATAAGGGAATCATTTGTCTGGGAACACTCACAATGATATTAATATACAAGAGCTATTATGCCAAATCAAACAAGTCTTACAGTACTCTGTACACTATAAGAAAAATATTGGTGTGCTATTTTCTGGGTGGAAAGTAGACAATTAAGCTACTCTAGATTTAGATCACACAATCAAGACGAGAAATTAGCTTCACAATCATCAAGTGATTAATATATTCAGGGCTAACATTTGAACAAAAGCTCTAGAAACACGTACAATAATAAGTATTACGGAACACACAACTCATTTCCAAAATAAGCCAGGTCCAATGCAATTTGATGCAACAGTGACACGATAACTTTGAGAATAGTGTGAGATATTATAATGCCTGCTTTACAGGCACTTCAATAGTTTTTTAACAAGATAACATATTATAATAAATGCAGAAAAAGTTATTATACTCCCATGGCTTCACAAAATCTCTGTAGTAAAGCAGGGGTGGGAAAAAAAAAAGTATAATAAAGCTAAACATGCCCAAGGCCAGAACAGAATTTTTGGCATTTCAAAATGAGTAAATAATTTACTTAAACATTTAGTACATACACCTAGTCTTCCAAATTACACAAAACACACAAATGTAGAGGTAATTCTTGGAAGGTTTAATTTCATTGTATTTTCTTAAAGCATGGTATACGTAATCCAATTCAATATACAGGCATAACTATCCTACCCTCCAGTCTACATTATTTTCAAGAATATTAATGCAAGTGGTTTTGGTTCTGTGGACAGATTTCAAAAATGATTTGTTTTAGATGTGTTCCAGAAATATAACATTTCATCAGAAAATAATATTTCAGACTCTCTGTCTCATTCACAGTAAGAGGCAATCATATAGACCTGAATAGTGACCTATCTCTTATCTTCCCTTTAATTTTTCCAGGCCCAAGGTTACATTGTTTAAAAACAAAAGTAATTTCAGTAGCTATTTCACTTTATAAGTCTAACAGAAGAGAGTGTTTTTTTTTCACTATTGCCAGATGATTCATGAGAAACAGGCATCTGGAAATTGCCTAGACTTTGTCTGAAAATGAACTATTCACACAGCTTAGTCACAGCTGCTAGTTCTTGATTCCCACACTACAATCAGAATTTTAAAATCTCTTCTGTCAGCTTCATTTTCCATAGCTCATAAAGGGACTTTGCTTCCATAATTATGTTAAGATCATTTCACACCCCAAAATATTAAAGGCATACCAATATGCTGCATTTCTGCCTGTGACACTCTTTTCTTTACAGCTGGTATATATTCAACTGCACTCCACTATGCACACTAACTCATCTTTTCTCCCCAGCAATTGTTTTGTTTTTTGAGAGCAGACACTGATTGCTTTCAGAAGCTCACTCCATGATTTCTGTAATCATTTTTAACTTGATCCTGCTGTACTGAAGCAGAAGACAAAACACTCATTGATTTTATTATTTCAGTATTAGATCCTTCACGTGTAAGAGACTGACTATGAAATAAGGTGAGTATTCTATGTGAGAGTGCCAAATAAAGAAATGGAAGGATGATTTTGCATGGCACCTTGAACAATATCCCATATCCAATTCTCATGTTTTTCTTATCCTGTCAGAGTAGGATTGCAGGTCTCACATTTTAGTTTTGCATTCCTTAAAAATTTCCAGCTTGAGTTGAGCAATGTGTCACTACATATTTCAACAGTTTTGTGTCTTTGACTATAGGTATCACTGGAGCAGAAAATCCACCTTATTTGTCCCAGCTCGGCAAAATCTGTTAGAAGACAGCATGATTTATATTAGCTAATAAATCATTTATTAGCTATTAATGTTAAGTATCACTGTAAAACATTAAAATCTTTGCATTGACTTGCTTTAGAAGGGGGTGTTATGCAAAGCTGTAGTTTTATATAATTATTAACTCTTCCGTGAGTGCCTTCATGTTACCCTATTTAGCAAAATTTGTTAAACAAGTCTCAGAAAATTTACCAGAGAGTTAATATCTGTCACTTTCTGAGATTCTAAGTTCAATTATATTAGTTTTCTCCATGTAACTTACTGTACACTGCTTTTTTCCAAGTGTCTCAAGACAACTGGATAAAAAGTTATGATGTCACATGACTAACTGCTTTTCATTCAGCTTTTGTGCAAGAGTATACATAATGTGATGCAATTTATTTATTAAATATCATAAGACACTGGTCAATAAATCTGATGCACTGTCACTTTAGAACAACTTTTTGGGATCATAACATGACAAGAAATTGATTTGGCCTTTTTTATTTATAGTTCAGAAACTTTATCTTCTTCTCTATGAGAAAGTTGAAATTTTTCAGACATCATTGTGGCAGACAATAATTTGCTCTCATATTTTTTGTACCTGCCTTTCAAGAAATGCAGATATCTTTTTCATATGGTGAAGAAAACTAGAATAGGTTGTACATTATACTACAAAAATGATATATGTTTTCATGTTATTTTGGATCCAGTAAACAGAAGTTTTCAGAAAATGTTTAAACTTCTAATCAGTTGTTAGAGTACTTTAAGACCTATTTCTAAAATATATTTGCTTTTGAAAATAATTCATATGCTAAAGGATAGCATATTAGCTTTGATTAATTTTTCTAATCAGTTCATACACATTTAAAATTAAGCTTAACGTGGCAACTAAAATTACCAACAGATTAATCAGATCTTCCTCATTCTACTGTTTATCTGATTTTGGATAATACATTCTGTAAATTCACAGTAATGTCTGCAACTCATTTTCTGGTGACAAATCTCAGTTGCAATAGGAAATGAGACCTATTTTGTCAGATAATATGAATTGAACCAAAAGTCAGGTAATCTATGAGATTTAAAGGAGTTGAATTGTTGCCAGCTTTCAGTAGTGCATTGCTTTCTTATTCAAACGCCCCAAGCAAGCCTATTCACTTATGATTTCTAATACACTTTCACATCAATGTGATTTTCCATTACTTCATTTCTCTAATAATACATGTCTATAGCTCCAGGTTAGTATTAAAGAAAGAAATTGACCTGAGGAGATCTGAGTTGAGTATTCTTCCCAATAGCCCTGTAGACATCACAAATGAGGGATAGCTTCATGTTCTGAATAAAGTTATTTCTTTTTCATGGATTTTATAGTGAATGATTTTCTCACCAGTTGTAAAGATTTGTATAGCCAATGGACAACTTACATCAAAAAACTGAAATCTTAGGAATAAATCTAAAAAACAAAGCTATAGGTCAGACATCTCCTGTTTTAGGGTAACATCAAGGAATGATTTCTTAAAATTGAGGAAAAAAAATAACAGAAGTAAAGATTAAAATAATCTATGTTTAGATTGTAAAGTTACATCACAATATTTGAATGAAGGAAAATGTTTATCTAACTAATTTTTCACCTTTCCTGATTTCTATTTGTGTGGCTTTCTCTGTGATATTCTCTTGTTAAAACGGAATTCATACTTGTGCATATAAGTTCACATGACTATCTTAATACACACTGTAATATCTTAAAAATTCCAGAATTTGGAAAGTAATTATCTCTAGTAAAGTGATGTAAATGCAGGGGGAATGAAGGAACTCAGGAAATACTCTGTATTGCTAAATTTCAATCATGTAGGAAGAAAAATATATCACCACACTATTTTTATTGTGCATAGCTCAGGCTTACATACTGATTCTAACATCTGAGCATTAATTTATTGCACTTATTTCTTCTGTAATTTTTAAATAATCAGCTGCTAAGCACTTTGTCACACCATTCTCTTTCATTTGAATCACACAACGTCCTTTACTTTGAAATAACTTACAAGCAATATTTCTACTGCTTTAAGTGAAATGCGTGAAAAGTTTGCAGTGGCTTTTTCCCCCTTCCATTTCCCATTTCACATTTCCCATTTCCCACCTTTGTCAGGGTAAAGCTAGGCAGCAGCAAAACAGAAAGCAACTTTCGCATAATTTCCTAGCTCCTGCTCTAAGATACATGCAAAATGGAGACAGGTTTGGAGAAGCTCAAAGAGCATGTGTTCAAGAGGAAAACAGGGATAGAGATGAGAGGAAAGTAACCATCCCACTAGGTTATATTGAGCAAAGAGTACAGAAAAATGCGCTGCCCAACCACATCAAGTCTTTTGGATTTCATCAACTTTTAGGAGTGTCAGGTAAGCAAAAATTTCGTGTTCATTCACTTGTAGTGAACATGATCACATTTAAAATGACCAGTGAAGAAGGTCTCTCACCTCCCAAACTACCTGGTTCCAGTGTTCTAGTCATCTTACAGTTACCTCTTTTTTTAAAATGAATATAAGAAATGATGGACTAGCAAATGAAGAACATATCATAACTACATTTGCAATGACTCAGATCTGTAAAGTGAGAGTTTTCACTCAGTAGGCTTAGTATTTCCCTCTAGTCATTATTTAATCTATACATGCTCCAAAAACTCTGAAACAGACTTTCATTCTTTCCTCATCTTGGCATGCTCACACCACCCTACCCAGGAATACTGTTAATATCAAACTGGTTCTTTGAACTACCTTCACCACCTTTGAATGAAGGGTGAGTGGAGTCACACATTGAGATCTACTGTTATATGCACAGCTTTAGGTCTTGTATCAAAAGGAGCATCTATAAATGGGTCCAACAGGAGAATCCATGGGAGAGAAGAGGAAACAGACCTAATAATCTTCTTGGCAACTGTGTGAAGAACAGCCCATAGAGTCTGAATCAATATGGGCAAGAGGAAAAAAAAAAAAAAGTGAGGCTTCATTGGATATTATAATTTCTGTGCTGTGTTACAGTGTTCCACAGTGCTCAAAACCACACCCACCTTACTCCACACCAGTTTGTGTATTATACTTCCAATTGGTGAGTGAGCACTGGTAAGAAAACCACAGCATAGACTTGCTGTTCCAAGGCTATATAACTTATCGATTACAAAAAAAAAAATCTATGTATATATATATTCAAAAGTCATTTATGTAGGATGGTATTTCAATGCACAACATCCTCTTTCAGTTGCACCAAAGCCTTCTGTGCCTGCATTCACTTATTTATATGATGTACTATGACTATCACTTTAACTATATGGTACCTGCTGGTAACCTTTCTCCTTCCAATACAAGCTAGTTAAAGTTGAAAAACAGATGGTAAGATTTAATATACTTCAATACTTAACCATAAACCAAACCAGCATTTTTTCAGTGTATGTAATCATGAAAAACAATCAGCTGTCATCTTCACATATGAAATAATATGTCATGCTGAAAATAGGAATTGATAGTATTGAGCTTGGAATTTAACAAAAAATTCAATTTATTAGCAGATGAAGCCAAGAGCAATGCAAACTCTATTTTAGGATTTCCATACTCCATTTATCAATGTTTATTACTTGTCATTTACTTGGCGAAATGACAGCTCACACTATAAGTAGGAATTGTTACAAGCTTATACTGATATTCAGCATCTGCAGATGCTGTTTCAGACTTCTTTTTTTCATCTGTCCAGCTGTTTTCCCAGCTATCAACATGCTCCAATTACTATTTTCCCATTAATTTAAAATTCTTAGGAAGCCTGTGTTCCTTTTGGGCCTTCAGATCTTTGTTTCTAGTTAGCTTGTTTCCTGCTCTTGAAACATTTGTGTATTAACATGGCTTTGCTTTTATGGTCTGGGTGTCACACCTAGTGTCATCAAGTAAATGCTTTGAGAGGAAACGATGTCATGCTGGAAAGTCATTCTTGCATGTTAGAGCATAACCACTATCCAGCTTTCATTTTGGTTAGATATAGTGGTAACCCTTGCCTTGACAATTTTTCCCTAATGTAAATGGGTAAAATTAAGTCACTATTAAGGACTTTGTTTTCCCTGTTGAAAGGTACAGGGATTTTATTTAGAATTTAGTCTGCATTTTGAGGTCAAAAATATGTGAACAGCACGAACATATAGGAAAGAGGATAGAACAACAGAAAATAAGTTACAGAAAGTTGCTGGATATTTATGAATTACAGGAAATATTAATTTGCATTAAAGATACATTAGATACCCAGGTAAAGGTCTGCTTCTAGTAAGAAAGGAGTGCTATGGAGTTTGGCTTTTGTTTTTAAAAACATTACAGATTGGGAAACAGTGTCTGAAAAGCCAAATATGGTGCTCTAGTTCAAAGCAGTGAACACTTATAGAAAACCATCTTATGAACTAAAGAACAGGAGAATATATGAAAAGAAGGAGTAGCCAATAAGATAAAATATATCTTCTTCAAAATGGTTTCTGCAAATATAATCGGGTAACAAAAGAGAATCCAGGTTGTTTCCTAAAGTGCATTGCCTTTTTTGAGCACAGAGGGTTGAATGCATTTAGTGATCCAATATACTGCAGTACCAACTGTCTGAAAAATATCAAAAGAAAACATGAAAAATATGATCAGAAATTACTAAATTTTTGCACAGTGAAAAGGTGACTAATAAACTAGAAGAATAATGCTTTGAGAAAATAAACAGATGTTAAAAATGAAAGAGCTTACATTTTAAATGAGATTTTTAATGATCTTGTTGATAGATGCTGTTCTTGATAGCAATCTTTATACTGATGTCAAGCCAAGCTGTAGGCAGAAATACAAATATATTATATTGACTATTAAAATAATATAATGATTTTAACAGCCATTATTTGCTTCAGCAAACATATTCTTAGAAGTATGTGTTTATATATCAAGTAAATACTAAATATTACCTTTAGGAACAAGAAAGTGTAACAAATTACACCTAAGTAAAACAATGTGAGCTGTTCTTAACTTCATGAACAGATTTCTTCAAGGCTGAAGATTTTGGTTTATTCCAATTTAATTCATCACTTGATGAGTCAGAATCTTGTACATGTGGAATATGATCAGTTTTGGAAATCAAGGGTTATTTTTTTTAATCACCATTTGATTCAACTGAGATGAGAGTAAAATCCGAATAAGTAAATAAACTATGTTACACATCAAAAACTCAAAAAAGATACACTCTAGTCTTAAAAACTAGGCATATGATTCTTCACATTTACTGTAGCAAGTCAGTTTAAAAATTCCCATTTTACAGTAGCCCTTGACATTTTGGCCAGAATGTAAATAAAAGATCTGTTAAACATCCATTGCTAAGCATATATTAAAATATATTTTTTTAATTAACTTTTTTCTTGAGAAACTGTCATCAGAAATTCCCATAGAAATAAATTTCTGTACATTGCTATTCTAACAGCTAAGGCTCAACTTTTGAGGTTAGTACATGAAGCTCAAAAATATAAAGTGTATTTTGTCTTAACGAGATTCTGCTGTATTTTACACTTTTAGAAAGTAACGTACCACCAGCTACTACCTGTAGCCCTTTCTTCTGAAGTTCTTAAAAGTCTGCAGAGAAGTAAACTCTTGAAAGGATTGATACAAAGGCCTAGGAAAGGTAAAGACACTTCCTGAAGTCAGAACACTTTAGATCAAGAAATAGGTTTTTGACACTACCTAGTCAAAGAGTTTCAGGTATGGAATTTTTTATTTTATTTATAACATTTTCCCTTCCTTTTCTGAAAATACATTGTTGTATGTGAAGAAAAATCAGCTATGCAATACATTTTTCAAAAGTTGCAAGCATGGAGGTTAAGGCTGCAAGGAAAACCGTAAACCTATTAAAATTATTTTTGTCCCTGAACATGACATAAAATGTCATCATTCCCCACCTTTGTCTGCAAAAGGAAGTCTTCGTTTGATCACCTCACATGTTAAAACGGTTTTGGGGAAATAAAATAGAAAACAAACTTGATGTTTTACCGTCATACATTTACCACTACAAATATCTTAGCCTTCCCTTCTAAATTGCTTAGCCTTGCAAAATTCAGATCTCTTTCAAATAACAAAGGATTTCAGCTTTCTGATTAAGGCTTTAGAAGTCTTCCATGGACATGTTCCTATATCTTCTTTCTGACAAAATCCATTCCAAGTTCATAACAGTGTATGAGAATCTGGTTCAAATGTATTTTCAAGTAACTTTTGTCAGCTTTTTTAAATTATGGCTACCAGTTACTCTTCTTGTCAGCACACAGAAGGCTTAAATAAACAAAAACAATACAATTCTTGGCTTGTCTTGAAAGCATTACACATACCCATAGACAGTAATTTCCAATACATAAACCAACTAATAAATCACATGGGAAACAGTAAAATTTAAAATAGTGATAATTGTATGGAGGCTGCAGTGGTGGGAAGAAAGACTATGTTTGGAGAAGGCTGTAAGAGATAGGGGCACAGAGAGTGCTCGACAACCTTCAGTGTAATTTGAGTCATCCACAAGGAGTCTGTTAAAGCATCTGCTCCAGCAGGCAGTTAGGGGCCAGACCTCCATCCACTCTCCAATGCTAACCCACATGTTCTTCCACCTGGTCTAAAGAGGAGCAGAAATGGTACCCATAATCAATGTCACTACCTTTTTTTTTTATTTTTTGACATTAGAAATATCTCTTTGGGGAAGAAAATTTCAGGTCTAGTCTCACTGTGGTGGTTTTCGTAGTTGTGGTTTTCTTCTAGACGTATCTTTTTTCAGATCTTTTTTCTGTTGCAAGACATTTCAGTAATTATAATAGCATTGGTAACATCTCTTTTTTTTTCTGCAGTCAAAGTAATTCATAGGAATAATTTCAAATGGTAAGTTTGGCAGTAAGCCAAAAACAGTAATTCAATAGACTAAAGTACAAGGGAGGGGAATTCACCTAAGAAGTCAGTGAGTGTGCTCAGACTCACACTGAATAAATGACAAGATAAATAACTGAGCAGACCTAAAGAAACAGAAAAGAGAGACAGATACTTAGAAGTTCCAGCAGGAAGATGATAGATTAAAGCAGCAGAGTTTACACTTGCAGAAACTCATGACTAGTTCTGAATTTCAGCATGAAATTACATGGAAAAATATATATGCAATGTCAGAAAAATTAAAAGCTAACCTATATGTTCTACACAATGTCTGATATTTGAAATGAAACTCCGGTTGTTTTGCTTGGAAAAATCTAACTCTGTTTCTATTCACGTGTGAATATGCTAATAAATTAGTAATTTCTACTTTGGTAACAGTACTGCTAGCAGCAGGACGATGTATGGAAATACCAAAATAAAAGTATTTTTCACTGGAAATATACATTTTTAGAAGTTAAATAGATTTTTAAAACAAGCCCTCTGCCAGTTTTGTGAGAAAAGAGAAACAAACATCACTGAACTGTGGTGTTCCTACACAAGACTTTCCTAGAGGGACATTACATCTTCTTCTCCTGAACTAGTGAGAGTCAGGAAGAGTCAGTAATGACTAAGTTAGAATAAATTTAGAATAGAATGACTCAAAAGTCACTCTTTGCTTGTCCTCTGTTGTCAAATGAAATTCACAATCTACCAGACTGCAGCTACAAGATAAAGACAGTTTCATTTAAAATGAAACACAGCTCACTGGGCTTTGCCTTTGCTTTGGAATAGAAATCACTTCTATTACAACTTAGGCAATAGTCTTAGACTGAAAAAACAGTCCCTATTAAACAAATTGTTAAATGAGCATAAAAGGTTAAATATCTTCAATCAATTGCTATTGGTTTTGTTGACTAATAATTTTTGTCTCTTATTTTTCAGAATGCTTTGTACAGTGAATTGTATAAAGGGCACTACAACCTCATACCTATGCAGCAACAGCACATTACCAAGAAGACAGGTTTAACAGACTAATTCTTTAATTTATTTAAGATTTCATTTTGAGTGTTGAGTGAGCCCTGTTCTAACTTCTGCAAAATGATGACTAATTTAAAGCACTTGAAATGATCACAAACTATGTTTAAAAAGCAATTAGGAATTGGGTGGGTCAGGGAGTTTCAAATCCTAATTCCTTCTCCTTTACCCCACAGTGAGTTCCATTTTTTATCCCTGTAGGAAGCTTTGCCATCTCTTTACTGTTATAAATGTTCATTGAGATAATTAAGATTACTTATTTCACTAGAAATGTCCACGGTCTCCAGCCTCTTTCACAGATTTATTCATTAGATAACAAGGTTGTTGGAAAGCTTTCCTTCAAAAAAAAAAATCACATAAAGCTGTGGGGTCCATCTTAGAATTGACTGGCTCCAGTCCTGTCAGCTACAGAGGAAGCTTCTGGTAGATCTTTGTTTAAAGATCTACCCTATAGCTCCCCTTGCTATCAAAAAACCTGGCCCAGGCAAAACCACTACAGCTAGCAAACTGCACTTGCTGAAATTTGAAATGGCGTCAGAAAGGCCATTCTGAACTCAACTTTAGATAATCAATAAACCTAATCATGTTTTATACTCCAATAGAGATCATAATAGAGTATCACCAGACAATACATGAAGTGCAAATTAAATTCAAAGATGCTTAAGGAATAACACTGGAAGTAAGCTATTCTGTTAGAAACTGAAACATTTGCCTTCCTGCTTTAGTAAGGCAGACTATAAAGGATGAGGATACATTATAACTGTCTGCACTTAATTTGCACATCCTAATCAAGAAGGAAAAGTGTACTTCTTTACAGTGCTTAGTGCTGTCAGCCAGATGCTGGAAAGCACTCAAGTCATTTAACTGTGTCTCTCTCTGTCTTACATACCAGATGAGTATTCATCAATATTTGCATAAAATTCCTCAAATATGAAAACACAGAATCTCCTCTCAAAGAGTCCTCATGAATCCTCTTCATTCCTTTATTCTTGATAGGAAAATAAATTAAAAGAGGGAGCAAGAAAGATAGAGAGAAAGAGAAGGTGAAGGAAAAAAGATATAAACTTGACAGAGATTATTTTGTAAAAAAGAAAACCAAAAAACTATGTATTGTAGCATTGTCACTCCTATATTACACAGACATACCTCTGAAGAAAGTCCATATCGATGTGAACATACACACACATAACAGTGAACACTATTCCTCTAAATGTCCTCATTAGAATTTCTGTAACTGCATGATTTAGTAAACTATCACTTCCTTTTGAAAATTAAGTTTTCTGCAACTGAGTAATACTGGGAGAACAGGCCAACAGAAACTGTATTATTCTAATGACTATGCTACCAAGTATAATGAGTAAATTACCATTATGTCCATTTAATTAGTGTTGATGTTAACCACTTGGTATAAACTGAGTAGTATTTAGGGATTTCTAACATTCTTTTACATGTCAAAGGTCTAAAAATTACACACTATAGCGAAGTGAATAAAACTTCTTGGCATGAGAGATATTTGAGAGCTTTTTTTGTTTGTTTTATTACTTATTTAAAATACTGTTGCAAGTAAACCTTATTAATTTGTTTGCTTGTGCATAATATTTGCAGCAGAAGCAGTGGGGAAGGGAGACATGCCTCCTCTTCCGTCTTTTTATAAAAGCAAAAGACCTTTCCGATTACATATGTTTTTAAATTGCAAATGCTGTTGAAACTACCATGCCTGCCCACTGATGATGGTTGCCAGAATGAGCGATTCTGTTGATTGAGATTGACAATGATGAGCAGGAAGGACAGGGACATCTTAAAGACAAACAAACAAGCAAACAAAACAAATAAACCCTATGTGATTGACTGCAATAATATTATTAACATTTTGTATGCAAATTTAGATCCTAGAATTGCTCTTGTTGTCCTTCAAATACAAACTCTGACAATATGTAGTGTATTAGCAACAAGGATTTTTATGAGACAACAACATTATGGCCAGAATTTACATGTCAAATTCTTCAGTAATGTGACCAGGTATTGTAGTTACCAGGGGTTTGCATCATTAATTAAAACATATACCTTGATGTAATTATATATATTCATGTAATCACTTAAAGCAATTAATATAATCACATGCACAACATAAAAGAAAAAAATGTGTATTCAGTATCAGTAGTAACATCTTATACACTTATCAATGTGTTTTCATAGTTTTAAAAAGATACAGTAAAATCATATATTCACTTTTTTTAAAATCACATTCACTTTATATAAATGTTAAGCAATATAAAAAATGCAGTTAAGAAACCTGCAAGTTATTGTGACATATTATGTTATAATCAATGCCTGCCTCATCCAGGAAAAGGGTACATGTACATAAATTAATCTTGGTGGTTTAAGCCCATCAATCAGCCGTAAGTACCAAGGACCTTTGGAACTTCATAACAACAGGTAGGGTTCACTCACTACTTATGGTCCCACGCAAAACAGACAGGATTACCCAACTTAGGGAAGAAAATGAAATTTAATATAATCCACCAGAAGCCAAAAAAATAACAAACAGAAAACAACACAGAGTGGCACGATGATGACGGGCACAACCAGCCCTTTCAGACCACCTTCCCTCCACCTCTCCCCTCTTCTCAGGCTCAGAGCCCTGATCCCAGTGTCTTTACCTCTTCCTCCCTTGAACAGTCATGGGGAAAAGGAATGGGGGCTTCAGTCAGTCTTTTCCTGATGGCTCTTGCCACTTGTCTCACCTCAAGGCAGACAGACTCCTCTCCAGTTCTCCCTTCTGCAGTGCAGGGTCTCTCACAGGCCAGACAGCCCTGCACGGGCCTCTCCAACATACGTTCATCCCTAGGGCTGCAGCTCCTCTCCACATCCTGTGTGTGTCTCTAGGGCCTGTGAAGTCTCCAGCATGGCCTGTGCCATGGCTGCCTCCTCACATATCTGTTGCCCATCCAGGTGCACTCATTGGGAGCTGCTGGTGGCTCTCAACCCTGCCATTACCCTCCATGGGTTGCAGGGGGAAAAGCTGCTCTCTCAACATGAGCTGCAGCACGGTCCCTGGTCCAGCACTCTCCCTCCTTTCCTCTGTCTCTGACTGTGGGATCTGCATGGTCACTTTCATCTTGTACCACTCCTCCACCTCCTCTTTCACAGCAGATTACCCTTCTTAAATAGTGATGGCAGAGGCACCGGATTGGCCTGGCTGGGCCAGAGGTGGGTCCACCTCAGAGCTAAGGGGTGTTTTGAGGACTGTTTAAGGGGATCGGCACCACAGCCTCCTCCCCCTATTACCAAGCAAAAGTGTCTCCACATAAACCCATGACAAGTCTTTACATGCCCTCCTGAGGGACAAGTTCATCCTTGTTTTATCTGGAAGAACACATGAAGACACAGAGAATCAAGGAAACCCCTTCAACCTCATTGTCCAGGCAGCAGAGCCGATCAGATCCGATTGGCAGATGTAGTCTGGCTCAGTAAGAGAATGGAGAAGAGGTTCAGAGAAGAGCTCAGAAACATCATAATGCCAGCAAAGGGGGGGCAAACATAAAGCATAGACGTCTCCACTGTATCCTTCTGAGCCCAGAAATAAAAACTTACGTTGAAGGTACAGAACTCAAAAGGAACCACCTTGGAAACACCTAGGACAGTCCTATAATTGTTTTCTTCATGTATGTTAGTAAGAGAGTCAGGAGAAAAATTTCAGACACAAAATATAGAGTTCCGGAAAAGACAACTGAGGTCTCTGGTAGCATATCTGGAGTGCTGTAAGCATCCACACATGACCAGCAGCAGTGATGGAAATGCAATTTTAGAACTTGTTTTAAAAGGAGTCATTCAATTTTTCAGGACCATAAGGAAAGGACCTCATCTCAGCTGCAACCAAGGTGCTGATGATTAAAATAAACAGGGCTGACAGTGAACTTTACACTGAGGAGTGAAGAGAAAGCTGACAGACATAGAAGTACACAGTTTAGGATAACATTTGTAAAGATGAAGACACAAGAGTTCTGTATTCTCAAGAGAAGGATGGGTCAGGGGATAGAAATAATCAAATATGGAAATAGGAAACAGATTGCCATTTTAAAAGAATGTCAAGAAATTGAACTAATCAATAGTATGTCTGCCACTTTGTAAAATGCTGGAAGCCTAAGAAATTGGAACGTGTGATCCAGATTAAGATATTAATATACCAGACATGTTGGAAGCTCAAAGAAGTCAGACAATCAATGTAACAGTACAAGAGCAGAATACAAAATATAAAGGAAAGACAGAGTAACCTGGAATATAGGAACAGTAATCTTTTGTCTTAAAGTTTAGTGGCAAATTAACAACTTAACCAACTGATCAGTTATCACAAAATCTTCATGGTGTAAAATTTCAAAACCCAAATTTGAAAAATACGATTCAGGGTTTTGTATCATCAATGAACCACACCTGTCACAAACATGCTGTACTGAAACATGCTTGGAGAAATCAGTGAGGCACCAAGGGAGGCATTAAAGTTCTGTCAGGTAATTTCCACTGTTCTATGATCTGGACAAATGCCACACCAAGACGTCACTGCAGAGATAGAACTTGTAAACGTTACTGAGGACTTTACCAAAGAAGAGCTGGTTAGCAAGTCTTGACTTGGATCCATATGATGTGTACGGCCCAGTTAAAAATCTCATAGCATTTTCAAATCTCTGGCTCAAAAGTGCCAGCTTTGTAACAGTGATCACAAATCTTATATGCAGCATATTCTAGGTGCAAAGACTAAGTGTGATAATCTTCAAAACAGGAAACCATGGAAAATAAGAAAGTTTATAAAACATTAGGTAAGAGGAAGTTAGGCGAATTAAATCCTTAGAAGTAGTGTAGAGACTACCAAAGGACATTGCATGGAAGCACAGCATGTGTGCACTCATCGAAAAAGGCTTAAGTAAAAGCTAAGTGAAGGAGAATATCAGGATTATGAAAGTGGCAGGATCAAAGAGCTACAGTTGTATGCAAATGAAGACAACAGAAGATTGTGAAATGCAGCAGAGGAAACAAAAACCTGGTGAGACTGTCTACAAGACAATTTAGAAAGTAACTATTCTAAAGTAATCAAAACTAATCTTTTCTATACACTACAAATAGCTAACTAGTCAGAGAATCTGTAGGATCAACTGACAAGCAGAATTTAAAAACAGAAAGCACACAACCATTGTAAAAAGCTAAATTAATTACTAACAGTGATATTAACTGTGATAGTTTTTAGGAGTATTCCAATACTGGTTTCTTCTGCTTTCAAGAAATGGGTTGAAGCTGGAGAAGGGGAAAAAGACAAGAAAATTAGCAAAGATCTGCTTAAAGCTCAAATAGCTGTGGAAGACGCTATGGTTCAAATAGACAATATAAACAGTGACAAATTCCCAGAGTCAAAGTTAACTCACATATAAATGAACTGACTTACTAATGACACTATGTAACTTCCCAATTACAGTCCCAGAAACTTCCACCCTATAAATTGACAGACTTTGGGACAATATTAGGAGGAGGTATATATGCTCTTTCCTGTTCCTACTGTAGTTGCTTATGGCCTCTATGGGAGACAGAGTTTGTCTCCAGAAATTGTGTTTTGAACTATGCTGGTAAATTGTTATGCCCACTGTTTGAACAGATTGAGAAACATTAAATCTACTGCAAGAACTGACTGTGACAGTATCCTGCCCACAAACTGTATGTATCAGGAAAAATCTTGATAGGGAAACAGAAGCCTGAGGAGTGAATAACCAAACGTTTCTTTATTTAGACATAATGAGCGTATTAAACATTCAAGTTTTATCATTGTTAACCACCTATATGATGAAGAAAATATAATGAAATTTTTCTTTCAATGTTTCTGATTTTGAACAGCTTAGATCAAGCAGAACAGCTATTTATTTTCCTACCTTCAAGTTCAAGGTTAGAACTGCACAGCTTTCAAAAGCTTTATATGATGCCCTGTCTATTCTTCCTGTGATCTGATTACTTACCATTAAATATGATTTGAATAGCTCACTGGTTTGCAGATAACTGTTCCACAATATGACCTTTATTGTAGCAGTACTTGAGCTTGATGTTTTTACATTGTCCATTAACTATTTTTCATTTTCCCACAACTGTAACTCAGAAACATTAAGTTGTACAGCTGAACAAATACATCTTTTATTTCAGGGGGAAAAAAAAAGAAAGAAAAAGAGCACACTAGAATTCAAGAGAGGAAACATCAGAACGATATCAACATTAATGAAAATAATTGGTCAAGATAGTGAAATGATTAATGTGGATTTTGAAGGAAACAGATTTGACAGAGAATAAATGTTCTGTTTCAGAACGCATCAAGCTACTTAAAAGCAGGAAGGTATTTAAGATCAATCAGATGTTGTAACCAGTGAAGTTCTACCGGGACATAGTGTATTTTTTGTTACACAGAAGTTACTGAATGACAGAATTGAGTATGCATAACTTTAAAGTGATAGGGATAAAGCCAAGCAGAAATGTTGTAAAATCTCATTAGGAAAGTAAAACTGTCAGTGAATATAATATTGTTCTGGAAGTGCATGAAAACAATACAGGATTATTTAAATACATGGAGTGAAAGAGATCAACGAGGAAAGCAGCTGAACCATAAGGAGATTATGATAGAAATTCATACATAGGAATAGAGCTTAGAAGACAAATTAAATTAAATTAATTCTTGTATTCCATACTCACCAGGAAACATAAGAGGAAAATACAAGAAATATAATACAATCTTCAGTGGATAAAAATCAAAGAAAGCTTATAGTTACCCCAGTAGGAATCCATTTCCTGTTCTTTCCCACTACTGTAAACTTGATAAGGTCTCAGAGTAGGTGGGTTCCTCAAGATTATTTCAATGACATGCTACATAGTAATTCCAACAAAGATCTGTCATCTTCCGGTATTAGAAATGGAGTTTAATTGGATAAAAATCACAATCTTGATTACTGAGTTAATAATCCTTTTCTACAAATCACCAGTGACTTACAGTGAGGTTTATGGAATTTGCAATGCATAGAAAGCATCCTTGTGAATACTCTAAGCTGCTTGGCAAAATAATTTCTACGTTGTTTTGAAAGTCATGATTATATTAGGTTAAGAACTACTGTAGATTTCACTGAACTAGTCTGAATTCAAGCTAATCTAGAAAAAATTATGTAAAGAATACTAAGATCAAATATGATGTTTCGTAAATAATAGCAAATAGCTTTTCACAAATCTGAAACTAAGTAGAAGAGACATCATTTTAGTTAGAAAAAAAATATGAAGAGGATCTTGGTAGACCAAGAATATTGCCTTGTATAAACAGTAAACAGAGAACATCTCAATTGGGTATGAACTAGAATGCAAATAGGTAGTTATTTCTTATCATGCTTCAATGATAGATACTTTTATCAAGTATGTGTTTTAAGTTCTTTACCCTATAATGTACTTTCACTTCTTTTCTTTAGCTGCACAGCAATATATACCAAGATACTCATTACAACCTTGCAATCCCATTTTCGTCTACTACCCTACTGGAATACTGATTTCTAAAAGAAGAATGCCTTGTCCGTTGTCTTTTAAAACTTTCCAATTATTCTCATTTTATCTATTGATTATAAAACAACACTAGTCAAACAGCTAATCAAGGAAAGCAAGATTATGCATATTCATACTACACCTCAGCAAAGACAATAAGTGAAACATAATTACAGAATCACTCAACAGATTTGATGTGATTACATCTCTTACAACATCATGTCTAAGGAGCAGCAATTATCCAGTTATGATTGCTGTAAGAACACAGGAGAAATTATAGAAGATACAATATGCTCACTATAAGGTAAGCACAGCTTTCTCCCAAGCATACAGAGCAGAGAATAACGTATATGAAAAAATGCGGACTGTCACAGCCCAATGCAGCAGCTCTAGGTCATCTCTGTGGCAAACAGAATTCAGCAGAAATCTGATGTGTTAAAAAGGGGTAGGAGTAGCTTTTCCAGACATCACGCCAATCTAGTTTGAATGGCACATTCAAGTAAATTTTAAAAGTCATGGACAGCACTATGCAGCTTGTTTTTCAAATGAAAACTAGATATGCAATAACTGTGTGTCATCTGCATTTTCAGGCAATTCATAAACAGCAGAATTACACTTCTACTTTTATGAAGACTCATTGTTCTTTTGTCCACAGAAACACATTGGTGGCTATATGACATCATCAAAGTAAGGAAGGCTTTGATGCATTATGGCAGTATGGTGCATTACAGCAGTATGCCACTAAAGAGACAGCATTTGGACAATGAGTTACATTAAATACATCATCAAAGAACAATCTTTCTGATGATAAACTGCAAGCTACTGTAAAGTGTGATCCAGTTAGGTTTCCTTTCAGATTCACTTCTGGACTGCTTGTTTTATAAAGAACGGAAGTACAGGTGAGCAAAGAAATTAACCAAGACTAATTTGCACCATTCTTTTGAAGCAGTCTCTTTCCATAAAGTGGTGACTACCGGGATTATATCAAAGGAAGAAAGGTGAAGAAGTTTCAAAGCTGATTCTGGAGAGAGAAGATTTCATTACACTGCATAACCTGTGCACTATTTACACATAATATAAATTATTTCAGAAATAATAACATCCTACCAGCTGCTCTCCAGGTGTAGAGGACAATCACAGCAGAATTATTGTTAATATACACAGACAACCCTCCAGTGTCTATGCCATAATTTTACATGTGAATCTGGTCAAATTTGCACAGAACTTCCATATGAGTGAATTTCTGTGTTAATTTTGATTAGTATATACAATCTATCCTTGATCTCTACCCTCTTTAAGACATGTGTATCCTGCACGAACACATAGTGGGTTGGGGGATTATTTTTGCATTTAATTCCATAAATAAGTACATTTTATTTAGAAATGTAGCACTGTTCCATAACTCCACACAGTACTATTCCATAACTTCAGCAACAATTTTTTTAAATGCAGTAGCTATCAGTTACATCGATTTACTTAAATCTACCACCAGCCACATCTTAAACTAAATTAAACAATTAAATCATCATAAAAAGTGTCATTCCAACCTTTATCTCCTCCAAAACCATGGGTCTAAGCTGGTGAGCTACATATAACACCTGGAAGATTCACAAATCCTATCTCTAACAGATGATGGAAAAGTCACAAACTGCTTCAAAGGAGAAGGACCATTCAAAAACACCATGTTTCACAAAGAGGAAACGCTGTTTTGAGCATCTCTTTTGAGTCATAACTACGACAGTAAAGAGTGCTATAGGCATAAGAGTGCAAAATCATCCAGCATACCAGCAAAAATTGATTTACTGAACATCAGTTGAGTTCAGTAAATTAAAAAGTAGCTTACGTAATTCAAAAGCATGAAGACAGTCTTCTGAAGGTGTCAGAGTCAGTAAGAGTGTCCTATTGCTGTCTCACAAAAACTGGCAATCAAAATAAAGTCTTCAAATGCTTCTGTCATTTAAAAACTGAAAAATTGTTACGCTTCTGCTTGTCTTGACAGGGAGAAGGTACCTCCTTCTATGTTTTTAGGACTAATGAACTAGGAAAACACAAATATAAATGAGTATTCTTGCATATACAAGGTAACTCTCCAGTTTGTCTTCCAAGTGTGGTGAATTTACCAAAGGAGAAGGCATAGACACTTTTAATTAGCAAAACCTTCAGTCATGAATGATGTTTACATGTAAAAAAGATCAAGGCTTAGAGTATCAAGCAAGAAATGTACAAGTTGTACACAGTAGTGCAATGTGTCAAAACAGTATTTGCCTTTGTACTGACACTCAACATGTTTTTCAGCTGCAGACACTGGATGACTGGACTAATAATAAAAATGTAAAATAATTGACAAGTAAGTCTCATGGATTTGTAGCTAACTTCCTAAAATAGCATTTTCATTTTACTTCTTATTCTTAATCCCCCAAAATTATTCTATAAATCATAAACCTTTGCTATGCAGAACTAATGATTCATTCCCTGTTTTGCAGCAGAATAAATAAAATCTTCTTTGACCAGTGTATGAACAACTTCTACTCTCAGAAAACAGATATTCTCTTAGTATTTATATCTTAGTATACACATAACCTCTTCCTCAGATATTCTCTTTACCAATACACAAATAACTCTGTCTTTTGAACTAACCAAAAGTAGCACCTACTGGCAGGTCAGTATTGAGAAAAACAAGATAATGTACAAAGTATGTTTTGGCATTTTTTAAGTCTCTGTTCATTGAAGATTATCAATCACAAGAAAAAAGCTGAGGAAAGCAAGATTTCATATACCATATTGAGATGGTTTCTAGGAAGTGCTGGTTTATGAGAGAAGTAATTCGGAAGCAGCAAGTTCTGGATTTGACCAAAAGGGTAATAAGGCTTACCACATACCATAAAGGCATCCAAGTAGCAACACAAATCTAAAGGAAATGTTTTATTTTCTCATACAGTTTAGATAAATCCTGTCAAAAAGCACCACAAATACAACAGTTAACATCTGAAAGTTTTGTTTAATTCCTTCAGTGCACAGTGCAAAAGAAAGTAAAAAATAGTGAGAAAACAGAATGAAAACATAGGTGGGTAATGCTGCAAGGTAGAAAAATCTGCTTGGCATGTTCCTTTCACAACATTGAATAAATAAGGAGTTCATCAATGCATCAAGAAGTAACTTCAAAAGACTAAAAAAGAAACCCTCTTTGATAGTATAAAAGGGTTGGTTATAATATTGTATCTCTTTATAGTCTCAGAATGCCCAGTGCTTTTCAGCTGACAAGCTCAGTAACCTGCTCATATAATTTTTTTGTCCTGGATGTCACAGTTTGGCACCTTGTTTAAATTTATGTGTAAAAAATGCTGTGAACTAAAGACTTTATACTGTTCAGCTTGAAATCTCAATTTAAATAGCGTCTTTTCTTCTGCATCACTGGAAGTTAGACAACATCATTCAGCTTCAACAATTAACTAAAGTGACACTAAGACTTTTGCAACCACAATGGCAGTGATGAGAATATATTAGAATAGAAATTCATAGATATTCAGTAAGACATGATTTAGGATGCACTTGAATGATAATCACCTGGTACAATTTCAAAACATTGGCAACATAAAACAAAAGATTCTAACAACACATGACAGAAAGGGATCAAAACAAATTACATCTTCAAACCTTATTTGTTGCTAATGTATTCTGCAGCAAGGAAGCTTTGTTCCATGACATAACAGAGTTTCAGTCCCTCAGTCAGACATACTTTTTCCTGACCTTTTTACTACACAACATGCCCTTACTAATAAAGCACTTGGCCCTGCAATTCATAGAATTCATGGGCGTTATTCACTGGGATAAGAACTGCTCAGGTAAGTGAAAACTGAAAGTAGTCTCTTACTTTGTCAAACTGCAGGATTACATTGAATTACTCTCTGAAATCCTAACTGATAAATTCTCTTAACAGTCAGAAATTTTCTTAAATTCACACCAAAGACAAATGAAGCACTGTTAGTTAGACGTTTTGTGCAGAACCAGCAGTGTGTTCCAGCTTCATCCCATTACCCCTTGTCCTGTTGCTAGCTACTATAGAAAAAAGGGATGTCCCAACCTTCTGACACCCATCCTTTAGACATTTATAAATGTTAATAAGATCTCCCCTCAATCTCCTCTTCTCCAGACTAAACAGGCCCAGTCCCCACAGCCTTTCCTCATATGAAAGATGTTCCATTCCCCTGATCATCTTGGTGACCCTGCGTTGGACTCTCTCCAGCACTTCTCTGTCTCTCTTGAGCTGAGGAGTCCAGAACTGGACACAGTACTCCAGATGAGGCCTCACCAGGGCAGAGTAGAGGGGAAGAAGAACCTCCCTTGACCTGCTGGCCACACTTGATGCATCCCAGGATTTCATTGGCCTTCCTGGCCAATGATACTGGAGAGACCTGGAAAAACATGTATGAATTACACATTAAACCACCGTCCTGCCCTGTGCATAAAGTGAAGTAAAGCTTGTTCTCATGTTTAATCATTCTTCCATAAACAATGTCTAATAAATTTGGGTAGCTCTCCCATTAATATTCATTCCAATATTATTGATAAGGTACTGTGGATTTGGGGTTTGGCTTTTTTTTAAATTCATATACTAAGAAGTCCTCTTTTCTTTTACTTTTTCCCCCCTCAATGTTTTTATAGTCCCATCAACTTTGGTTATCCAAATGCACTTCTTACAACAAGCTTTATATAAATGAATTTCAGAAGAAAATTGTCAGTGTGTTAAATTAATTCTGTAGAAACCTCCAAAAATTTGACAGGAAAATTTCAAGCCCAGTTCTTCCAATTACCATCTTCAGACCAACAAAGAAATACAACATCTTAACTGAGCTTTGAAGACTCTTAGCAAACTGTTGACCTAGAACAGCCCTGATAATTTATAGGAGAGCTCTACAGATCTACTATGTTGCTTGAAAAATATAGACTTAGATGTCTGTTGAAGATAGGAATAATATGTATGTCAGATAACATTTAAAACTTGAAGTTACTAAAATCAAAATATCTTTCATGAATCTACCATGATTTCCACCTTTATGAATTGTATCTTTGTACAGATAACTAAACAGAGTACACAGACCCTGTCCTGTGCCCTGTAGGAACTTTGCTTTAAAGACAATAAAGGAAGGTGGAAGATCACTTGAGCGTATTCTTTCAGAAGGCTAAAGAACAGGTATTTCATCTACCTTTTAAAGAAAAAAAAATACAAAAATCAAACTTTCCTTTGATGCGTTTGAAAATCTTTTCATTTTATCATTTATCATAAATAAGAAACTTTTTTTAACATATATGGCAGTTAAACTAGATCTTCCAAAACCTGAATGGTTATAGCTATTTAGCAATTAAAGTTCACACACTGACTCTAAAGCAATTTTCCTGTTTAAGAAGCCATCACATTTCTTTTATTTAGGTCATATAAACCGTGCAATTGTCCTTCTGAGTCATAGTGAGTCTTGCTTACACTGCCTATCCAGCATTATTTCTTGTCAAATCAGCAAAATACTGATAGAAGACTGACTCCTGCATTCAGCACATACAGTTTTGCAGTTTTAATACTGCTTCTAAGAAAGCCTCATCAGTCAAAATACATTTAGCAGTCAATAATGCTAAGCTTAACTCTTACATAAGCTGTTAGCATAAATATATTAACTAAAAAAACAATATTTTAATCATTTATTCCTTTGATAATTTTGTTTACAACTAAAATAGCCTGCTAACGTTTCACATTATTATTTGTTTTTTTTAAAAAATAATAATACATTAGAAATATATAACATCCACATGAAGAATTTTTAAGCAACTTGAAGAAAATTAAAATAATGTAGTCACTTGGCCAAAAGATGGTCTTCTCTATTTGAGTACATAATCTGTATACACAGAAGTGTGATTCACTAGTACAAATGTACTCATGCCAGAGTAAATAATAAAGACAAATTTCCAACATTTCTAGAAAACAAAGAAATTTTATCAAAAGAATCAGAAGTAGACGTACAAAAGGGTTGTTAAGATTGGGAATGAACACAGAGGAATTGCCACCTAGTGCAGAGATCCAGTGAATCTCCTGTGGATAGTGCTGTCTCATCCTCCCAGTCACCTCTAGGAAGCCAAAAAAAGACCTATACCTTTGCTGATGTTCAGCATCACATAACATTTGCTAGTAACCTATTCCTCCAAGAATTGCATTAGCCTTCTGATTTGTAACTTGTACACTGCATTGGACTATGCAAATATTTCATATTGTCAAAATACCTGAGGAAGTAAGAGGCTGATTCAAAGTTTGCTGAATTTGACTAGGAGTTCTTAGGCTGCATCAAACAGATTTCAGTTCAGATCCCAATTTCACACCAGACACTGAATTTTCTTTTGTTTTTTTCTGCTAGCTCATTAAAATGCTCTCTGTTTACACTGAATTATATGCACAGATATGCTGTAACTAAATTTTACTGTAATATGTTACTTATAAGATAACAATATTAAATACCACCTCTGAAGAAAATCAAATGCCTGAATCACCCTTGGAAACCATTTCTTATAGGTAGAGTAATCCAATCCATTTTATTCACATTCTACACATCTGGGTATCCTGCCAACAGGGCTTGCCACAATAACTGAAGAGAAGTTCACAAAAAAAAGTCAATCTGACTTTATCAGCACAACAGCTCAGTTAATAGCTTATGAACAGGAGTCCAGCTTGAATAAGAAAACAACTCTATCACAGAATGTTTTTATATTCTGGTTGTGATTACAGAGTAGGTCATTTCTCAAAATGTCAGATAGTTTCTTATCAAAATGAGAATGACAAAGATGCACTCTGTCTTGTGTGACTTTGAACCTCAAACTAAATCACCAAATTCAGTAAAAGAAAAGTAAATTCTAGGGAATACTTTGTACAAGACTTATTCCTTTCCTAAAATCTGTGCTGTAGGTTGTCTACAACTCTTTGAAATTGTGAACTAGTAGAATTATTACATGCAAACAAAATGCATCTAAAAACTAACCTCTCTCCTCTGTTTTGTCTTTTAAGCACCAATAATTTCATATAACCAATGAAAACATCCACAAAAACTACAGTGAAAATTTTGCACTGTTAAGTTATGAAATTATTTTATCCAATAGTGAGTAATTATAGAATTCAGAGTTGGTGCCAATTGTGGCAGATGTCTTCATTTATAATGGTATCTTTAAATCTTATAGAGTTGTTCTTGTCCAGTTAATGCACTATCCCCTATGAAAATTAATCAAGTCAGGATGCCGTATGTGATAAAACAAATTTAACATTTTATGTAATATAGCCCAGAATGTTGCAGCTAGAGGAGAAACACTAGATGTTACTCAATGATTGTGACATTCTTATTAAACTTCTGCAGGCTGTGAACATGTCAGATTCAAAAAATACTCCTATCTGTTCAAAACTTTTGTAAATTGCAGTTTCATTAATCATAGTGATTTGCTATGATGATTTGGCTTAAATTAGGCTATTGACAAATAGAGAGCAAATTATTTTCAAAAGTTACTAGTAAGCTGAAGTAAATAATAATTTTAAAGCTCAAAAAGAAATTGCTCAGTTGAACATTACAAAAGGACATAAAAAACTTTGCAATACATTTTAAAATATTAGAATAAACAGCATTCACTGTTTTTCTCAGAAGATCACTAGGAATCATTACTTACAACAAGCACTGTGATAATATGATTCCAGGTGGAAACATATTGGCTCTTATTATTTTAACTAAAAGAAGAGCTGACATACACAAATGCTACTCTGAAAATTTAACTGCAAATCCATTAC
The DNA here is from genome assembly GCF_028858725.1 of Colius striatus. Lineage (NCBI taxonomy): Eukaryota > Metazoa > Chordata > Aves > Coliiformes > Coliidae > Colius > Colius striatus. The sequence goes on along the minus strand of NC_084761.1, from coordinate 67,947,344 downwards.
CAGCTTTAATTCCTATGTCCACAAGATATGGTCTGCCAAATGTAATCACATACACATGTGCATGCACACATAATGAATTTTCAAGAGGACTGTAATTCAAAGCCTATTAAAGCAACTCATTTCATATTTCACACATGCTTTCTCCTTGGGAGAAAGATAGCACAGAAGAAATACTAGATTAAATAAAAAAGAAGATCAAAGACAGAACTATAATGATAATTTTCTTAACATTTCCTAAGTGAATCAGAACTGTGACTGCCGTAACTATGAAAAAATCCTACACAAGTATGTTTCACCTTAATATTCTTCAAGCATTCAGACGCATACCTCACTGAAATGTTGAGTGCTGCTTATTTCCATTAACCAGTCTCAGAAACAAACATGTCCACAGAAATCATAAAGATACAATGTTAAGAATAATCTTTTTTTATAAAGACACATTTCAACCTACAGACATCTCCTTCTATTATATACCTCTTGGCTACACCCAATTGTTACTCAGTTACCTGTTTCTGTGCAAAGACAGTGTATCTCCTAGAAAAGTGAATTTAAAATATTTTCTAATCAGACAGCAGATATTCAAAGTTACTTTAAGTGAAAGCTGAAGTATAAAGCATTGAAAACATTACATCTGTATTATCTCCTAAAGAATTTCTAATTATTCCTAGTAGCAATGAAACCTCAGAGAGGCCTCAGAGACCAGACTCCCAGTCAACCAGAAAAAAAATAAATCACTTAATAAACACATAAGTCAAATAAATAAATATATTGCACTATGTCTAATCTACTGCATTAAGAATTATGATTTGGTTCATGAGGTCCTAAAGAAAGTCAGTTGTAAAGTTAGTGAGAGATTTGCCAGACTAAAAGGTGTATAAGGATTGTAAAAGCAGGATCAACGGATCAGAAATATTGTTGGCCCAGTTAAGTGTTATTTAAATTCATTATTTTGCATTTCAGTTACAAACTTTGCTATAGATCATAGAATCACAGAATCATAGAATGGTAGGGGTTGGAAGGGACCTTTAGAGATCTAGTCCAACCCCCCTGCAGAAGCAGGTTCACCTAGATCAGGTCATATAGGAACATGTCCAGGCGCGTCTTGAAGACCTCCAAGGAAGGAGACTCCACAACCTCTCTGGGCAGCCTGTGCCAGGGCTCCCTCACCTGAACAGTGAAAGAGTTTTTTCTTATGTTTAAGTCGAAATTGTTGTGTTCCAGCTTCATCCCATTACCCCTTGTTCTGTTGCAAGATCCCATAGAAAAAAGGGATGTCTCTACCTCCTGACACCCACTCTTTAGTTATTTGTAAATGTTAATAAGATCACCCCTCAATCTCCTCTTCTCCAGACTAAACAGCCCCAGTTCCCACAGCCTTTCCTCGTATGAAAGATGCTCCATTCCCCTGATCATCTTGGTGGCCCTGCACTGGACTCTCTCCAGCACTTCTCTGTCCCTCTTGAGCTGAGGAGTCCAGAACTGGACACAGTACTCCAGATGAGGCCTCACCAGGGCAGAGTAGTAGGGGAGAAGAACCTCCCTTGACCTGCTGACCACACTCTTCTTGATGCATCCCAGGATGCCATTGGCCTTCTTGGCCACGAGGGCACATTGCTGGCTCATATTTAGCTTATTACCAATCAGGACTCCCAGGTCTCTCTCTGCAGAGCAGTTCGACCCCCAGCCTGTACTGGTGCAGGGGGTTGTTCCTTCCCAGATGCAGGACTCTGCACTTGTCCTTGCTGAACCTCATGAGGTTCTTCTCTGCCCAACTCTCAAGCCGGTTGAGATCCCGCTGAATGGCAGCACAGTCTTCTTCTGGGGAATCAGCCAGTCCTCCCAGTTTGGTGTCATCAGCCAACTTGCTGAGGGTACACTCTGTCCCCTCATCCAGGTCATTGATGAAGACGTTGAACAAGACTGGTCCTAGAACAGATCCCCGAGGAATTCCACTGGCCACAGGCCTCCAACTCGACTCTGTGCCATTGATCACCACTCTCTGGGCTCTGTCATTCAGCCAGCTCTCGATCCACCTGACTGTCCACTCATCCAAGCCACACTGCCTGAGCTTTCTGATGAGGATATTGTGGGAGACAGTGTCAAAAGCCTTGCTGAAGTAAAGGTAGATGACATCCGCTGCTCTCCCTTCATCTAGCCAGCCAGTTATGCCCTCATAGAAGGCTATCAGATTGGTCAAACAGGATTTCCCTTTGGTGAAGCCATGTTGACTCCCCCTGATAACCATTAGAATAGGAAAGCGATATAAATTTTGAGAGTAGCATCAAACTTCTAGAGATAGCCTATGAATAGATCTTAAAGTTTTACACTTACTACATCCACTTTTCTATACTTTTCTCTACCTTTTTACATGTTTCATGCCAGTGTTTAGTTCTTTTCCTGGCAGATATTTATTCATAAATATAATCTTAAAAAATGAAAGAATTACTTTGCCCACCAAGTCCATCCCTTTTGTTTTTCTTACCTTAGTTCTTCTGCTTACATATTACAGTAATTTATCATTTCTTTGTCTGAAACTTATCTAGCATTTGGCTTAACTTTCTGCATTCAGCATAAAAGGTTGGTATTTTGTAAAAAAAAAAAAAAAAAAAAGGATTTTGTTCATTGCATAGCAGTTTAGATCAAACTCTCTATTTTTCCAAAAACATGTATTTTGTATTACTGTGACCTTGTCTTTGTGAAGAACTTACCTGATGTGGTTCTATTTCTTTTGTCATGCAAACATTCGTTTGAAAGAAGAGGAGACAACTGGTTGGCCTCATACAAAATAAAGGATAATTGCACCATCGTTGTTCAAAATTACAATACCTATCTACTTGAATACAGGACTGAAAAAATGCACCTAGTCAAGCAGAGGCAACTGCATAAAACATTTTAAATGTGGAAAGGTCAATGAACATCCAACACACATCTTTTTCAAACTGCGAATAAATCCATACACTACCTCAAGGGAGTTCTCTCCAGTTATCTTTAATTAGCAGCACATGCCAGAGAAAATGGCATGGCAAAAAGAAGCTATGATCAACTAATACTATCCATTCCCTGTAAGTGGTATTAATGCTATTTTAATATATACAATGCTTCAAGTTTCATACAGGACTGGGAAGATGCAGAGATGATACAGCCCTATATCCCTCCCACCTCTCCCTACCTCTTCAACCTGCTCTATGCACAGCTTGGCCAGTTACTGCAGTCACTGACAGTGAGACAAGAACAAAGTTGGAGCATCAAAAACTAATTTTAATATCCAATAATGCTGTTCAACATCAGAAAATTAGAAAATGTTAGAGAAAATTTGTTATACCACCTATATCAATATCCCAGGGTACATATGTGACATACTATCACGAAACAAATACTTTAGAACTTAGATCTACCTGTGATTCATTAAGGATATGATGCATTACTACTTGGTTGCTAGCCCAAGTAGCTAAAGATTTTGTCTTTTTTAAAAAACCAAAAAAGTAACGTACAAAATTCTTAATAAGATTATTCTGCAATAAGCACGTGTTTTCCTCTCCATTTGATGAGCAACTATATTCCTACTGTATAATTATCCTCAAACTTGAGTATGAAAAGCATTGCAAATAACTGATAAATTATTCTGTATTACTTTCCTGAAAATTTCTCTTTAACTCATATTAATGTGAATTAATATGAAATTTGATTGGACTTCTAATATCTTTGTGATGAGGTATACTTCCTTTAAAGGCATTGTTTTTCTCATACAGCATAGTCTCAAGCATGTCAGAAAAAGTATCAAAACCATTTGGCAAAATTTTTTATTCTATTTTGACAACATGTATTTACAGAGATGAATACTCAACAACTAACTAGAACTTGAACAGAGAACTAAAAGATACAATGGACATATACTTCAATGAAAAACCTCTCACCTATAGTACTAACAAAATCATCACACAATACAATGAAAATTAACACTTTGCATATTTTGAAGGCCTTGAATATATAACTATTTTTAAAAAAAGTCTTCTAAGTAGCAGAGATGTCCTCCTTCATAGCAAGGATGCCCACAATTGATATCATGTGTGCACCCTGTAAATCTCATCACATGGGTACAGGATTGGGACTCGGGTATCTACATAGTTAAAACATATTTCTCAATATTTTCTTTCAAAATGCCAATTAACTCAACTGTTCAAGGCCATACAGTTAAGGTTCTGCAATTGTTAATAATCAAAGCCTAAATTTCATAATGACTTTAAAAGCTCAGAACAAAGAGTATGGTTCAGTTGCATATTTTAGCTATATTGGCATGGACACCCACACTCCAAACACCCAACTATAGCTGTCAAAACTTAATTATTTCATGAATGTGGCATGTCACATAGCCTTCAGAATTGTACATTTTGTTAATCTTTTATGTGTCTACCTTTCTGTAATAAAAGATGATTTTTTGCCACAGTAACTTTTGCCACAAATGGTAGCACTCACTGGAAACAACAGAGTCACTAAAACACTACTTATTGTCCTGTTTTCCTCACACTCCCAACTATGTGACAGCTGCTTAGCTCCAAATCAAATACAATAAAATCATGGAGGACAGGTGAGGTGCCTGAGAACTACAGAAAGGCCAATGTCACTCCAGCATTGGAGGATGACCCAGGAAACTACAGGCCAGTCAGACTCACCTCCATCCCTGGAAAGGTGATGGAACAACTCATCCTGAATGTTATCACTGTACATATGAAGGATAAGAGGGTTATCAGGGGGAGTCAACATGGCTTCACCAAGGGGAAATCCTGTTTGGCCAATCTGATAGCCTTCTATGAGTGCATAACTGGCTGGCTAGATGAAGGGAGAGCAGCGGATGTCATCTACCTTTACTTCAGCAAGGCTTTTGACACTGTCTCCCACAATACCCTCATCAGAAAGCTCAGGCAGTGTGGCTTGGATGAGTGGACAGTCAGGTGGATCAAGAGCTGGCTGAATGACAGAGCCCAGAGAGTGGTGATCAATGGCACAGAGTCGAGTTGGAGGCCTGTGGCCAGTGGAGTTCCACAAGGATCGGTTCTGGGGCCAGTCTTGTTCAACGTCTTCATCAATGACCTGGATGAGGGGACAGAGTGTACCCTCAGCAAGCTCTCTGATGACACCAAACTGGGAGGACTGGCTGATTCCCCAGAAGAAGACTGTGCTGCCATTCAGCGGGATCTCAACCGGCTTGAGAGGTGGGCAGAGAAGAACCTCATGAGGTTCAGCAAGGACAAGTGCAGAGTCCTGCATCTGGGAAGGAACAACCCCCTGCACCAGTACAGGCTGGGGGTCGAACTGCTCTGCAGAGAGAGACCTGGGAGTCCTGATTGGTAATAAGCTAAATATGAGCCAGCAATGTGCCCTCGTGGCCAAGAAGGCCAATGGCATCCTGGGATGCATCAAGAAGAGTGTGGTCAGCAGGTCAAGGGAGGTTCTTCTCCCCTACTACTCTGCCCTGGTGAGGCCTCATCTGGAGTACTGTGTCCAGTTCTCTGTCCCTCTTGAGCTGAGGAATCCAGAAGTGCTGGAGAGAGTCCAGCACAGGGCCACCAAGATGATCAGGGGACTGGAGCATCTTTCATACGAGGAAAGGCTGTGGGAACTGGGGCTGTTTAGTCTGGAGAAGAGGAGATTGAGGGGTGATCTTATTAACATTTACAAATAACTAAAGAGTGGGTGTCAGGAGGTTGGGACATCCCTCTTTTCTATAGTAGATAGTAACAGTACAAGGGGTAATGGGATGAAGCTGGAACACAACAATTTCGACTTAAACATAAGAAAAAACTCTTTCACTGTTCAGGTGAGGGAGCCCTGGCACAGGCTGCCCAGAGAGGTTGTGGAGTCTCCTTCCTTGGAGGTCTTCAAGACGCGCCTGGACATGTTCCTATGCGACCTGATCTAGGTGAACCTGCTTCTGCAGGGGGGTTGGACTTTGATGATTTCTAAAGGTCCCTTCCAACCCCTACCATTCTATGATTCTAATATCATAAGTGAACTTCATCAAATACTTTAGAAGATTAAATATTCCCTATCAGCATTCAGTTTAGGACTTTTATTTGTCTCAGAAATTTTGGGAGATGAAAAATTCAGCTATTCTTTCACAAACCGGAAAGTTCCCAATATTGCCTACCAGAATGGCACTTTCAAGGAAGAGGGAGGAAAAAAACGCAAACCACACCTGTTGGCTATAAAGGTAGAAGTACACATAGTGCTAGTGTATACTGAAAGAACTACTTACTTCATTGGCTGTGAGCACAAGTCAACCCCAAGGGAAATCCAATATTCAACAACCATTAAATCTGAGAGTATCCAAAAGGCCAAGAATCCTAGTTTTCTTCCAACAAGGAAAATTTAGACTCTGGATAGTACCTGAAGTCTAAATCAGAGTAGGATCTGAAGACAGAGCCTTTTATTTGTCAGATATTACTGAATTATTAACCTCTCTGACAAAATGCTGAGCCAGTAAAACAAATATATACAATGGGCTCATTCTTCTACTCACACTGTAACATGATGGCAACATCTAGAGACCTAAAATTTCTAAAGAAACATATCCCCACCTCTTTCACAAACATCTGAGCTGAAGTAAAGTCCTCTGTTCCATAGTTCTCAAGCTATTCAGGATCGTCATTTTGCTAGTCACATAATAGACTCATCAGTTACCAATTTTATAACACTTACATCTCTGTATTTGCCTCCATTTCATAACGGTAATACCTCCACCCAACATTTGTGGTGACATTATGCAATTAAAAAGCAAGAAAAACACAGAGTGCTTAAAAAATAGTTATCTCACCCTTGAAACATTTTGTCTAACATCACAAGGTATTTCTTTGTGTGCAGGGAGCTTGTTTGCCTGAAAGTACTCAGGTTTGTTTTACAATTGATCCAGTCTCCATACTGAGAAACTTCGTACTGATGAGAGACAAAAAGAATGTTCTGTGTGTTTCCAGGTCAAGGAACCCAAGAAAAGTGTTCATACGCTCATTTAAATACTACAGAAATCAATCTAGCAATTTCTCTTTCAAATAAATTCCTGAGAGTATGAGAATAAAGTCAGAAAGTTTTACATAGCAATTAGAACACGGTTACTGGAGTCAAAGAGGTCTTTAGTGTGGATCAGATAGCAGAAATGGTTCTGTTTATCTCATCCATTAGGAAAATCTAATGTCTGCAAGCACTCCTTCCTATTGCACTTATACATCTGTAGATATGGCCCGTGAGGAACATTGTTCTGCAAAGCTGTCAGAGTTACTGAAGAAGAATCTGCACTTGACTCAGATGGAGACTGCCCCAGAAAACATCTGCCCAAACACAGCCCAAAGGGAGAACCATCCAGTGGAGAGCGCAGGGCAGTCAGAGGAACACCAGTGCAAATGTTGCAAAAATCCCTGTCCTGCCACACAAAGTGTTGCTTTTCAAACCAACAGAGAAATTATGACACACACACTTTTAGTTTAAAAGTAGATTTCTGTAATTAAACCTAGACACCCACATCGGCAGGTATCACACCAACTACATCTACCACCTAACATGGCATAGCACAAGGCACTGCATTCAGATACAGGATACAATTTACAATTACATTCCCACCACAGTCTAGTCGAATTTATCTGTACAAGTCTAGATCATTCATAACAAGATTTTCCATGGGAAGACTGAAAGAAGAATGGGAATTAGAAGGAAAAGGTGGGAGTGAGAGGAAGTCAAATAAGACTATAGAAAGGAAAATATCCTCCAAATGCAGCCTCACAAGACAGATACATAAGGTGCTAAACATTTTTCAGCTACGACAACAGAGGCCATAAAAAAAATCATCCTTAGCAGCCCTTTTTAGCTGTTCATGTAAAAACAAATGCTATGGTGTCCCATTTTAATGGTGTTAAATAGGGAAGAACATTTAAAGTGCAAATTACCTGTAAAAGACACAGACAGTAAGACAGAGATCAGAACTGACTCTGTTGACCAGAAACAGAGCATCTGCTGCTATTATCCACATTCATTTGTAGTTTGCATTTTTAATGCTTATCAATGTTTTATCCTTTTTTTTCTTCCTGCTGTTATAAGCTTCATAAAAGATGAAAGAGCTAAAAAGGATTAATTTTCTTTGAATTACATTCAGCTGAGCAGTCACAGCAGTGTCAGTTTCTCAAATCTTGCAAGATACTTACCTTCCTGTTGTTTTGGGATTGTTTTTTTACGCTCCCTCTTAAGGAAGGTCTTAGAAACACACACTGCGCCGAGTATTTAAAGTACAAAACTTCTGTGACAACTTAACGATCATTATATATCTATCTGCCATGCTCCACAGGATATTTCAGTTGTTTTTCTCCTTTTATTCTTTTCCTAAACTTCCTGAGTCATCTTGAAAGGAAGTTTCTCCTACCATGCATGAGATGCCTAGATGACTGCATCAAGTACTACAGCCTACTTCCAAAAGAAAAAGCCCCAAACTTCAACAGTTTTGCAGGATTGTCCTCTGACAGATTGAAGGAGGAATTGGCATGTCAACTAAAATGCTTTGTTCAGAACATTTTCATTCACTTCCTACTGGTATTTGGCCTAACTTCAATTAAAGTGCAAGGCCATGACCAACATGTTTAAGAGCTGACAAGTCATTTTGAGCAAATCAGTGAGCAATTTGAGAGTGGATCTCACCTTTAGAGAATGCTGAATAGACATCCTTATCAAACCTGGCTCTACTTGGCTTTCAAGCTGGGGACCCAGAAAGTGGAAGTGTCTGGTTATCACACTTCTTTAAAAAATCAAAAAATCTACGTTGGTTTAATAATTTACAATTCCATTTGGTGGTTAGAGGAGAAGCACAAAATGACGCTGTTTCCATGACAGATATACTTGAAATTAAGCTTAGTTGATTTGCTGTGTTTTTGTGTACTTTACAAGTGCGTATTTCCTTGACATATAAAACCTGATTTTTTTAATATATGTTTCAGAAACATGATTGTGAAATACATCTTCATAAAGAGGATAAAACGGTTTCTATCACATTTTTCTACTAGTGCCTTCACTGTATACAATGACAAATCTGCATCTGATAAACCAGACTTTTTTCTTATCTATACTAAATATTTCTGTACATCAACAAAGAAGTAAAACAGGAAAAGAAAAAGGATTCTGCATTTGCCATTCAATTTAACTCTCACCAGGGGCAATTTCTACTGGCATTGAGAAAGCATTACTACAGAACTAGAGAAAGGATAGATTCAAAATTAACTGTATTCCAAAGTTTGACAGCTTTGTTTTTCTCTAAAGGGCCCAGTAATGAATCTGAACCATTATACCAAAGACTGAATAGGACATCTTTGTAATAAATGTAGTTTACTGAATTATTTGTATAAGAGGTATCCCGTATTTTCTGAAGTCTCACTGGACCATTATAGCATGAGCCAACATTTAAAAGGCTTTAAAGGACTATAAAATCAAATTGCATAGAACATGTTCTCACAACATACTATTGGTATCACAACAGTATTCACCAAAAAGCAATCAGGTCCCACTATGCTGGGTGCTGTATACATAGCATAAACGGTCTTGAATTACTTGAAGACAGAGTAATACACACCAAGATAGTAATTGTGACACTGATTAAAAATACAAAGGACAAAACTTAGAATTGTAAGACTGTGTTCCTCAGGTAAACTAGATCTGCATACAGGAATGGAGCTTTGAATCTCTAATTTGAGGTAGAAAGGGGAGTGTGTCTAGGTTGAGAAATTGTCTAAGCTTCTTCCTTATTCATTTATTTCTCTTATTACCATAGAAACAACTTTTCTGTGTATGTCTACAGGGGGAAGAGAAGGAGGTTGGAAGGGTTTGATGAGGACAAATGCATGCTTTCTTAGAATCAAGGAACAGAACGGTTTAGGTTGGAAAAACCTCTAAGATTATCAAGTCCAATCATTAACCTAGCATTACCACAACTAAACTGTGTCCCTAAGCACCACATCTACACATATTTTAAATACTTTCAAGGATGGTGACTCCACCACTTCCCTGGGCAACCTGTTCCAAAGTTTACCAGACCTTTTGGTGAAGAGTGTTTTCCTAATATCTAATCTAAATCTCCCTTTGCACAATTCAAGGCTATTTCCTCTTATCCTATCATTTGTAGCTTAGGAGAAGAAACCTTTCAGGCAGCTGTAGAGAGTGATCATGTCTCACCTCAGCCTCCTCTTCACCAGGCTAAACAACTACAGTTCCTTCAGCTGCTCCTCCTAAGATGTGCTCTCTAGACCTTTCACCAGCTTTGTTGCCCATCTCTGGACACGCTCCAGCACCTTAATCTCCTTTTAGTGATGGCCCTAAAACTGAACACAGTATTCAAAGTGCAGCCTCACCAGTGATTAGTACAGGAGGACAATCACTTCTCTAGGCCTGAGACACCTGAACCACGTTTCCTGAGGCATGCTGGCATTCCTGGACCAAAATCATAGAATCATGGAATGGTAGGGGTTGGAAAATAACACTTTACTTATTTTTACTTTAAAAGTTTGTAAATACCAGCTTATCTCTATGAATACAAATTAACACAATGTTGAATATCTTTAAAAGCCTACTTGAAGTGTTGAAATGCTGAGCACATCAGAGCAAACATATGTCCACAAAGATATCTGTTGTTTTTTCTTAAAAGTCTTCAGTGACTGGGATATAAAATAGAATTCCCGTCACTCAGTCTGACGGCCATACTGATAGACTTGTAACGTAAAGCTGATAAATAATTGATCTTTTGGGGCTATACCTGTAGGTTATACAGATTATTAGTTGTTAAACATCATTAGACCTCTTTTTGCAGCTCACCTTTGTTCACAGGTTTGGTCTTCTGCTTACCGATATAGCACTTTTTGTCACTTTGAGAATATACCCTGAGCATCTCTGCTACAGAGATCCATTGTGGACTGTATTCTGTTTAGAGTCACCAAACTTTAACTGCTCACAGTCAACAATACATGCACATAAATCTCATCATTTGGAATCTAAACTGAAAAAATACAAAAATTAGTTAAGATAAATCCAAAATTAAAAGTTTGATTTTTTTTCTCCTCAAAAACAATTTTGAGAGTGACATTTAAACTCTTGTAAAATATGCAAAAGATTCAATTTCAAATTATCCTCCCTTCTCCAAAACAACACTTTAGTATAGCTCCTTTAGACTATCTGGCAGTAAACAGCTTTCTTAAAATCTATTAAAGTAGTAGATAGATACAGATATATATATATATATATATAAAAATATTCTTCTGAATAAAGAATCTGGGAATCTTAGCACCTGGATAAGTGATATACCCATGCTGTTATGGCCATTCTCACATGCTTTCACTCCGTTCTATGAGTAACTTTTTTTGTTTCAAGGGAAATAGCATCAACAAGAGACAAGAACAATTTCTTACTTTCTTAGGCACCTTCTCTTGCCTCAAACCCAAAAAGCTTCAGGAATGATCCTCTAAGCTTACGGTCTCACTAAGAATACTGGTCAGAAAGCTGGCTATGGTCTTATGCCAGTAGGATAAGATCAAATAGCAGCAATCTGCATTAGTTCCTTGGTAAAAAATTAAACCATAACACAAGAAGTAACAGTGCAACGCTGGACAACAGATTTCATCTGTAAAATAAACTCTCAGTCCTGCTAGCTAGTGAAAGAAAAATTCCTGACTATGGAAAACTTCTGACAAAGAAACAAGATACTCTGTACCATAAATCATTTAAGACATTTCCAGTAAAGAGTTACCTGAAGTTGATGATTGTGCTCTCCACTATACTCACTTCAGCTTTCTATTTTTTCCTTTGTTGCTGAGATAGTTGTATTAAATAAACCCTGGCAAGACCTTTTTTTTATCTATTTGGATATTTTTCATAATCAGGGTCAGACTGACAAATGCAGCATGGTGATGGCTAGCATTTTGTGGTGGTTTAACCATGGCTAGGTGTCAGGTGACCAGCAAACTTGTTCTGTCACTCTCCCTCCTAAATTGGACAGGGGAGAGAGAAATATAACAAACGGCCTGTGAGTCAAAATAAGGACAGTGAGATCACTCAGCAATTACCGTCACAGGCAAAACAAACTCAGCTTTGGAAGAATCGGTTTGATTTATTAACAATCAATCAAAACTGAGTAAGGAAATGAGAAATGAAACCTGAATTTTAAAACATTTCCCACCTCCCCTCCTTTTTTCCTGAGTTTCTAACTCCTCCCCCACCAGCAGCGCAGCGGTACAGGGTTAGCTCATCACAGATGGCCTTTGCCACTGCTTCCTCTCAGGTGGAAGACTCCTCATACTTCCCACTACAGTGGAAAGTTCCTTTCCACAAGAGACAGTCCTCCATGAACTCTTTCAATGTAGGTCCTTCCCACAAGCTGCAGTTCTTCACAAACTGCCCCAGTGTGGGTCTCATCCTCAAGAGGAAATAGTCCTTCAAGAACAAACTGCTCCAGTATGGGACTTTCACACATGTCTTGCCAACAAACCTGGTCCAGTGTGGATTCCCAAGTCCTGCTGGGAACTTGCTCCAGTGTGGGCTTCCCATGGCATCACAACCTCTTTCAGTCACCAACCTGCTCTGGTGTGGTGTCCTCCCTGGGCTGCAGGTGAATGTCTGCTCCCCCACGTCCTCCATGGCTGCAAGGAAAGGGCCTGTGTCACCATGGGCTGCAGGGGAATCTCTGTTCCAGGACCTGGAGTACCTCTTCCCTTTCCTTCTCCACTGACATTGGTGTCTGCAAAGATGTTCTTCTCACATTCTCACTCCGTTCTTCTGCTGCAGTTTAACAATTGTGCAGTAACTTCTCCTCATATATGTGATTCACAGAGGTATTACCCTCACCACTAATGTCATGGGTTCATGTGGAGTCTCTTTTTGCTTGTTAACAGGGGGAGCAGGCTGCAGTGCTGCCTCCAAAAGCAGTTCTCAAAACATCCACCTCCAGCCCAGCTGAGCCAATCTGACCCCTCATTATTTAATAGAAGAAATCTGCAGCAGAAGAGAAGGTGAAGGAGTGGTACAAGATAGAGGCATGTAGATCCCATAGTCAGAGAAGGAAGAAAGGAGGAGTGCCAGGCTGGAGACACCCCTGCAGCCCATGGCAAGAGTGCAGGCTGTCCCCCTGTAACTCACGGAAGGCAATAGTAGGACTGAGTTTGGTCATCAGGAAGTCCATCTTAGAGCCAGCTAGCACTGGCCTTGTCAGATACAGGGGAAGCTTCTAGCAGCTTTTCACACAAGACACTCCTTGAGCCCTCCTGCTACCAAAACCTGGCCACACAAACCCACTACATACCTGAACGCTGGAAAGACCTCAAAGCTATAAAATTAATGTCTATTTTGTACTTAATATCTTACACTTAAATATCTACATTATATCTTGGCTACTAGCTTACATTACTGATTAAATAATAGGCTTTTAAATTATCTAATATTGAGTTGTTCTTCTTGTTCCTTTATAGTACATGCTTGATAGACATGACAACTAACCTCTCAGAAAGTATTGAATTTTAGATTGTTTCTGAAAAACCTTAACTAAAATATTTGGAGGAAATTTGTCATTTTCATTACATTATCATTCAAGTGAGCTTTTTTCTATATGTAGCAATTTCTGCTTCTGGTTTGACTGATCTGATGATTTACACAAAACTCACTAGCTCAAAAATCCCACAAAGACATCTAGTTTCCTGCTGATTTCCTGTCAGAAATACATTTAAATGAACAATTGCTCAAGCTTTCAATACAATCTATAAAATTGGTACAGATTATTCACTGTTGAACACACTATAAGTAAGGTTAATAAATTTAACTCCTGCTTTGTTGTAGAAACTGGAGAAAAAATATCAATATTAGAAATAGGTATATTCATCTCATTTACTGTCTGAAATTCCATAGGCATTCATATTTCACAGCAATCCGAACCTAAAGCTACCCTTCAGTCTATATATCCTGATCTGGTGAAGATATTGTGGGGTTTTTTTCATCTGTAATCACAACATTGCTCTAACTCCATAGGATATTATCTTTTCAATAAGCATTTTACTTTTTAAAAAAAGAAATTGTACATACTTTTACTGTGATTAGACACCATGATGCTCTTAATTTTACTTGGAAAAACAGTGAAATGACAACAATTCACTCATGCTCACATCACTGCCACTGAAGGTTCATATTAGTAAGACATTTACTGAAAAGCTGTCCTCCTTTCTCTTTGAAGCCACATTCTATGAGTCAGACATCTAATTGATTAGTCTACAAAGGATCTTTAATTATCAAGTAACAGGAAACTTCAGGTGTTCAATTAGCCACCAGATGGAGCTCACATAGTCTCTAAATGCAGTAGAAGCATATGACCATTAACCATGAAAAATGAGTACAAAGTTTATAAAGTGGCTACAGAACAAATACTGTAAATCAAACCAGGCTCCCTATGCACATACACTTTCATAGGATTTAAATTAAACTCAATATATATTTTTAACCTGCAAAAAACAAAGTATGTGGTTTCATCTGAATGATTCTCTACCAATAAAACACTTGTTGGCATTATCTTTTGCAGTATGTTTTGAAGAAAACACATGGGAATAATAATGCTGGCCCACAAACATTAAAACAGATTCTTTCATTCCATTTGAAACACTGTTTTCTTCAGTAAATGACCAATGCCTTATTTATTGGTAGGGCTTTTTTAAAAAATAATATTATTTAGATGCATATATGAGATCTAAGTTCACATGGCATATAAAATGCTTTGCACAAACTCACAGCAAAGTGAGTACAGATAGTCAGTATTATGTCACATAATAGAGAGATGGAGGCAAACAGGAAAAAAAAAATTCTTTCCATATGCTGCAAATCTAATAAAAAGATTGGGATTATAATTCAGGAAAATTTGAGCCAAAGTTAGCACAATTTATTTGCAGTGTAATTATGCTACCCCAGGAATGAGAGGCTGAAACTAGAAGAAGAAAGGCCAAGGGTTAAGAGATTGGGCTTGGTGCTGCCATCACCACTGTAGAGTGATGAGGAGGGCTGGGGTCTGGCAGCCAGCACAGAGGATTTAATGTTCCTTGAGAAATGATCACTGATTACCTTCATTACTCTTCTCCTAGAGGCAGCAATAGTAGACAGCTTTATTTTCCTGAGCCTGGGGTAGAGAACAGACATTTTGCTGCCACCACCATCACCAAGCAGCCTGTTGCCCAGCCCTTTGCACAACTTGAGTCAAGACCTCTCCTGGCTCTGGTTTAGCCAGCCCCATGGCTTCTCCACTTCAGCACTCACTCTTGGACGTCTTTAGCAACTAAGCACGAACACAAAGGTTAAACAGCACTAATCATTGCCTGATTTTATGCTTCCTGACGTAAGAATTAAAGCCAAGAGTGATCAAGGCAACGTCCCTCTTGACTCTAAAAGTAACAGTAAAATGTATAACTGTTGCACAGGGGTTTGAACTGTAGTTACTGACAATTCAGTTCCTTATGGACAGACCTGGCTAGGCCAGAACAAGCTTATGTTTCAACACATCACATCTTTCACTTTCCAACAAGCAGAGTAACTGGACATCCCAATTGGAAGAGGAGACAAAAAAAAATATTATGATCAAGTTCTGCTTTTTGTTTCTCATCTAGAAACTTCTAAGAATCAAAGACATTATACAAAAGGGGCAGAGTAGAATTAATTCTGTGTTTATCTGAGAAAAGAGGGTTTTTTTCTCCATGTAGGAGGTTCACGTATTTCTTCTCCTACTGAGCACCCTGCAATACTCTTTTTCTCAGCTATGAACACAAAAAGTGTTATTGATGTCCAGTTTCTGTAAGCATACAGCCAAGTAGTTTAATTCAAAACATAAAAAAAGGAGAAAAAGTTATTACTTTCCTTATTTTTAACAATTCTGCAATCGTAATTTCATTTTATGTTTTCTCCCTGTCCCCTAATTTCCCGTGAGAGCGAATACTGCTGGGTACACTGCAAGAGTAAACAGAGACTCCATGCTGCAAAAAGTTGAATTTAAGTTTTTTCTTGAACTCTTCTCTGACGGACAGTTTATGGCTTCACTTATAGTGAATTAGAGAATTGCTGCATTTCCTACAGCTTGTTTTACTTGTTAGAGAGATTTATTTTTAAATCCTAGGCTGCTACTTTTGCTAAAACATTCATAATTTTGTAATTTTTATTCTCCTGTAAAGAATACTGTTAGGACACAAAGAAGATGGAGAGGAAAATGTAAAATTTAATGATATGTGATCATAAAAATGGAAAATATTAAAAAAAAAATCAAATCATCTTACAAAAAATGTTCCCATGGTTACTTACTGTAGTTGAGGAAAGGAAAAAAAATGTTAGAAAATAGTAATTTATTATGTAAATCGGGAAATCTTTTTGCATTGACAACAGAAGTTCTTTTGAAAGCCTGATACACACATATATTTTAAAGCCAGTAGTACCACTTCATTATAAGGATGCATTACCTTGTTTTGGAGCAGGGAAGCAAATCGTGGTCTTCTGTATCTCAGATAGTTAAGGTACAGGTAGTAGTCTCTCAAAAAAGGGATGATCCATGGCAAGTGGATCAACCACATCACTGCAGTACACCATTCATTCTCTGTTAGTCTTGTGCCATCTGCTCACTCAATCCCAGGGCTATTTTGTTAGGTAATTCTTTATAATTGCATTTCATAACTGTTGGAGTCTGTGGATTACTGGAGAAGACATGAGTACCAACACCACTTCTAACCACATAGGTCTATGTGCTATGCTCTGTTTAGACTACAGAAAGCAACTGCATGCATATTTAAAACAATATGCTCATCTTTCACTTTTCTTTTTAATTCATAACCATCTCTCCAGATACTGTCAACAAGACTGTGACTTTAAACAGATTTTGCAGTTAAATAACATTGAAGTATGGCAATTAGTGCCTTTTAACACTCACAGTCTGATTTGTGAAACAGGATTTTAGGTAATAAGCCATCTGTTGCTCTCAAATCTAATTGTTGCACTAATTATATATTTCTAATGGTGAACCTAATTTAGATTACACTCTATCACCAGGAATAAAAGGCACTACTTGTTTTCATCACTTTACCAAGATACTTTGAGTATTTTCATCTGTTCTAGTACAGAAACTAACATCAGTTTCTACTGAAATGGAAGTGTACTTTTGTACTTGGAAGCAGTTTGCACATGGCAGAAGCAAAGCAAAATAATATCAATAAACCAAATTCATCTTTGGGTCGTTGTTTCTAGAAAGCACTTTTATACCATTTCTGTTAAGTAGTACTTGTAAAGACACAAATAACCACTAAACCATAACATACAGCTAAAATTATCTATAGACACTACAGACTCTTTGCCATACTTGAATCTATACTAAAACTACAAATGGCCAGAGAACTCCTCCTGGGTTTAAAAAACCCCTTTGATATAAAGGAAAATAGGGAGTTGATCTCTGCCTTGTTTCCTGGAAGTGAGAATAAATCAAACGACACTGTTGGTCACAAATGTAAAGTTTCTTCAAGAAAATATTCTGTAATCTCTCTAGCTTGGAAAATGGCATGGTTTTTCCCATTCAATGAAGATTCTTTGTCAGGAATACAACCCAGCATGATCTGAAATTAGACACAGCTCTAAGTCAAAGTCCATAAGAATCAGACTATGGTAACCTCTGCAGAGAGAATAACATTGTGCTAAGACCAGAGTCAGAAAATCAAAAAATAAGACAGTTTGAAGTGTACAATGTTGCTGCAAACTTCCTTCTACAAGTCATGACAGTTAATGCATTTCAAAAAGAGTCTGTATTGTCTGGGAAATCAATTTCATCATAAACAGCTATGCATTTGTTTACTAAAGTCTTCCATCTAGCCACCTTTGCCATACCACTATATGTACCTATAATGCCATGACAGAAATTGAAGGCGTAAGAACATTACACCATATACAACCTAAAAGTATTCATCAACTTAAAACTCTGTCCTACTTGCATTAAAGTATCAAGGACACACACATTGGACTTATATAAAATCTACATTTCAACACTGAAATCTCAAGATATACGTTATCAAAAGAAGAGACATTTGACCTTTGTTTCAGGCTACTAAAAAAAAAAAAATGCAGCCACAAAACAAAAATCAGAATGACAGCATGGACTTTACTGCAATCTAAAACCATTCCCACCTGAAGTCAGAGTTGAGGAACATAAAGAAGGCCTAAGCTTTTTCCAGATTTATATTCTTAACATTTCCCTCTACAAGTACCCTATACAGCCTTCCTCAATCTATTCCATGAGCAAGAAATTCAATTTTCCGTAAAACAAATATTTTCATATGAAAATCAGGAGATAATGAAAGTGCTTAAATTTATTAATAAATTAAATGTCCCCATGAGAATCACAGCAGATAACAAAAGGAGATCATGTTCAAATATGACCAGATTCAAATAGAGAGCTGTTCTTTTCTTGCCAGCTGGATAAGAAAGCTCAGTTAAAATACATCTCATTCCTCTGTAAAACTCTCTGAAAATCATTTCTACTGAGAGAGATTGTCCTGTTTGATCATGTGAAATAGCCTAAGCCAATCAGACAACACAAAAATTACTAAGCAACTTTCATATAAATTGACAGCTTTACCTTTCAAGCTGAACTCTAGTTTCACCATTAAAAGTTATAATTTACTCATGCTGAGAGGTATTTGAGATAAGCATAGGAAAATTCAGAAGGTATCTGAGATACCACTCTGCAGTAATCATTGGTAAATGCTAAGTTTGAATGGCAGCTCTGCAGGCTCAAGCTTAGAATATAGCCTGAACAGCAGTATTACAGCTGACAGGCAGTGGGGAGAGAAGAAATCAAGCTCTGTAAGGAGCTTGGTTGAGGATTTTTTCCCCTTATGCTCTTTTTAATAAGGTTAAATTCAGTCAAAGTTCAAATGTAAAGCAAGAGTGATTTATAAACATTGTTTCTTTGAACATTTGGAACAACAGAAATAATTTTAAACTTTTTTTTTTTTACTGTATTCGTATATACAGACAAATAAAGCATCACTTTTCGTCTTTTTTTTTAGCCTTTGAGGACTGAGAGGAAGTAATAATTATTTTTGGTTCCTCACTTACGCTCTTTTTATGAGACTTAAACAAATGTAGTGATGGAGTGTGTATGTTGAAGTATACACCAAAACACACTTGTATCTACTTTGCGCTCAGGATCCAGCTAAAATTTAATTACTATATAGTCTTTGTGTCTCTCTTTTAGCATTACTTTTAGTTCCATCTTTTAATTTGCTTATTTGTCAGACAAATACACAGTTCAGAAAAAAACAAAACAAATAGGGTTCTATCACGTCTGACTTTTTTTTTTCAGTACCAAAATCCTACTGACAGTGTATCCTCAATTTTCAGAGGAAAAAAACCCCACAAAACAAAACAAAACCACACCACAACCTGGCAGTGAAATACAATGATAAACTTGGTCAAGACAAAAGAATAAAACAAGTATTAAAATCTTCACAAGCATAACTGAACATTTCATGTCCTCACTACTTTTTTCCTAATCGTTTTCACACACACACACACACACTAGTTTGCCCCAGGTGGCAGGCTGATACTTCCACTTTTTATACTGTCTAGGAGTTCCAGACAAAGGAGATCAGAAGGCACCAACTATAAATTTTGCATTTTCAGTGACTGAAATCACAGTTGTGAGACGCTGGTTCTTCTGCAATTACTGAAGCAAAAAATATTAAAGCTACCTTATGTAGATGTTTGGGAGATATTCTGATGGTGTAGGTCAGAGGTAAGACACATATGTATTTTACAAAGCAATTTTGCAATCAGTGTAAGATCTCCATGGCACAATTGCTAGTGATATGAGCAGAGGTAATTCAAACAGCTGCTGCCTAAAACTGTCACTGCTCTGGCCATTTCTGCTGAAGCAAACATTAGCTCCATGAACTCTTTTCCTTTTATGTCTCTCTTTAATATTTTAAGTTGATACTCTCTGGTATGAAAGAAAACTCATTTCCAGAACTGTATGCATTTAGAAAATCTTGTCAAACAAGCACTGAGTTTTCTGATGGTTCTCAAAGCAAATCTGTCTCTCTTGGGATAGTGTTGTATTGGTTGAAGCACTGGAAAAATCAAGAATATATTTGCTTCAATGACAGATGAAATGTGAAAATACTTCTGTACAACAACAGTACAATAAAAAACAATAGTACTCATACACACATCAGATTTTACTTTTTTTCTTCTCCCATTAACTTGGCTTTTAGAAAAAACTAGATTGTCTTTGACCAATTTTGCATTCAGGGAATAGTCTAAAACTGTCCAGCTTCAGGGTTCATAAATTTAAAGACATGATATAACAAGTAAAGATTATATCTTGAGGACTTCATACTGTCAAATTTTGAAGTACCAAGCTTTTCTTTCACTATACACTTCTTTTTCCAGCTACATTTTAATGAACAGCTGGTGCTGAAAATATTTCTGTATTAGTGATAAAGTGGGAGTTAAAAATATTTTTTTTAACATAACAAATGTATCTCAGTGCTGAAAGCATACGCATTTATTCATACTGAAGAAGTAAACTGTATTGATAATTTCATGCTAAGATTTTCAAATCATTAAATACTGTAAAACTACATATTGTCAGCTAATTCAAAGCTACTGAATGGAATCAAAACAGTTGAAAAATATCATTGAAGGAAGTCAAAAGATATCATTTTTGCACTCTTTTTTCAAAATGGATTTCTCATACAGTTTCACAATTATTAATGCAGGTGCTCAGACTTACCTGAAGCAGCACAGGCTTGGAAAATAGAAAGTACCCTACTAGTATTGTCATGCATTGAAGAGTTAATGTTCATTGCTGAATGATTACCTGGGAAGCATCATTAAGTGAAGATTACTAAATAACTATACAAGTGGATTCAGTGTGATCAATTACATGTAAGAATTCCTCTTAGCGAGTTTTCTTATTTCATTTTTTCCTTTCTGTTCTTGCTATGCGTATTAAAAAAAAAAAAGGAATTATTTTCTGCTAGAGATATTTGGTTTTATTCTCCACTGCAGTCAGGTAAGACCCACTGGGACTCTACTGCACTGAAGGGTTGAAAGTTAAGATACCATGCCCTCCAGTGAGATTACCAGCTTCTCCAGCTGCTGGAGTGGTGCCTCATCACAAATCCTCCACAACACAATCAGAAGATTTTGTCGTCTGAATGTAGACTAGAGGAGAAGCACGAGTGTCTGAATAAAGTTTAGTCTCTACCGTAAGAGAAGTGTCACAAGCTATTACACAAAATCTGCTACAAAAGGCAAGACACAAAGAGTAGCAGGGAAATGAAAAGAGAAGCAAATGCAACGGACAGACAAGAAGAAGAATGTGAAACCTTTATTAATCAGTATCAGTTTCAGCTTCCACGGAAAATCTGTTAAAGATTGAATTTGCTGACAATTAGCATTAGTAGTGGGCAAGAACCAGATTATAAAAGTGACAGAATCAGGTAGTGATTCTCAGTTGATAACAAAGTGCTGATGAAATTTAGCATGCAACACCAAGAAACAGAAGTCAATCTCAGTTCTACTTTTGAGAACTAGTAAGGGGCAAGGGTGATCCAAAAGATCAGAAAATTAGTTGGGCTACCCTTCAAATGTAGTAAAAGTGAATAAGAGGAAGAGGATTATCGATCAGTTAAGTATTAATTCTTAGGAAAATATTGTCCAAAAAATTCTAAAAAAAAAAATAATAATTCTAAGCACATAGAAAGCAAAGAATAATGGGCACAACCAAAGATAAAATCTGTTCAGCTGATCTAATTTCTTTCTGCAGGAGAGCTAGAGAGGCAGATGCATTAGGAAGGTATTTTGGTTTTATCCAGATTCTTGACATGTTTAACGTAACATGCTCATACAACAAGATAGAGTACAATAGTTGGAATAAATACATTGCCCGGGAGAAGTCATCACTAGTTCGCTGTCAAATGAGAAAACACATAAAATAAGATTTTGCAGGAGTCCTGCTTCTGATACGTGTCTTTTAATGATTTGGATGGAAGAGTACATACATTAAATTTGCAAGCTGAAAGCAGCAGCAAGCACATAGGACAATAGAATCAATTACAGACAATACACTGGGAGAAGGTTCCTAGAAAAAGATGCAGTTTTGCTAAGGACAGAGGTAAAATTCCACACCACATGGTAGCAAGGGAGATATAGTCAATCACAATGTGATCACGAATCAAGAACATCAGGCTGTTGAAATACATATACACAAATAAAAACATCCTTTTAAAGTGTGAAATAAGCTAGACACTTAGTAAGAAGCTTCAAGTTATAAGAAGTTGCAAACAAGTTAAAAGTTTATAAAGCTACAAAGCTGTTAGTAAGACAGATTAAAATTTTAGTAAAGATAGTAGTTTATTGAGATTATAGCTCACATTTCTGGTAGCCAGTGAATTCTCTGGGTCATATGACCAAGATACTGTACTGCTGTCCTTGTTAATATAATTTACACCATTACCTAGTACTTGTAAGGCTCATCTCTCAAAAATCAATACTAGCAGACAGTCTAGACTCAATGCAATAGCCTTTGTGGTGGTTCATAGATTTGTCTAGTAATACCATGTCATTGGCTGTTCTTCAGATGAAGTAGATGCTTTCTCTTTATGCTTTGGAAAACAAAACAAAAAATATGTCACTTTCTCAACTATAAGGAAAAACAACACTCTTATTTCAAGTTGGACACAACTATCTTTTTAGGTGATAATAGCTTAGGAAAATTGTGAAGAAAAAATACATATGAAAGGGCCTTCTTAAAATGACTGCTTGCAAAATATCAGCTAAAACATGTTTCTAGTCCTTTTCTGCAACTCTTGCTGCCTCAAAATCATGACAGAAATGTTACTGGATCTGATGATTTTCCGCTATGGATATTGCTTATGGGGTTAGAAAATTTGCTTTGAAAGTGCTAAACTGAGAATGTGATATATTGTTTGCTTGTCAAACAGCTTGAAGAGTTAGACAATACCATTAGATATGGTATTGAAATGATGAATGGATGGATGGATGATCCTCACCTGCTGTGTGTTGTTTGCTAAAGGCATTTTAGTAACACTTCCTGCTCGTTTCAGTTCTAACAAATTGCATCCAAAATGTGCAGGCATCTAACTTTAAAAAAAGACGCCTGAAAAAAAACATAATCACAGAGGTAAATGCATGTGCACAGGCATACTGCATGTTACTCTGCTAAAAAATATTTCTACTTGACTTTAGTTCAAAGTCACTTCTGGAATATTAGGCACATTCCTTTCAAGGACCTGATGATGAACCTGTAAATACTTAAGACCTTTTGCGACAGTCGATTGCTATGTCTAGTCTTATCAATTTCTTTTGCCTGCTTCCACTCTCCTATTTATTTCTTTTCTTAGACATGAGCAATTAACACTTCATGGTTTCTACTCAGTGTTGGAGTGCGATATGTTTTATTTTCCTGATTTTTTAACCTTTCACATCATTTTCTGTCTCTTCCAAACTGCATTTTAATATCCGAATGTCTTCACATGTGGGATTGCTCTTCTACTGTGTTTCATTTTTTCCAACACCTTTTAAGTTTGTCATATTGGCTAGAGCAGAGGATAAATGCTAACACTGATATTACAAAAATAATTTTTAAAAAGTCATTGAAGAAATTTATTCTTCTGTTATCTTTAACTGGGCCATAGAAAAACCAGATATCAACAGCTATGAAAAACTAGATAGCACAATCACTAAAACACTGTGTATTCACTTGCAGTTCTCATTTTTCAAGAATCCTGTACAACTTTAGAATTACTTTGAGCTTTATCACATTAAGGCAGATTATGATTCATAGGTGTTTTGGTGAAATTTCTCATAATAAGCCTCTGTATTTGAATCAGTTCATGCACATCCATCTTCACCTCACCTTCCTAATCTTTCAGAAACTACCCTCTGTTATAGGGTTAAGAAATCATTCAGGTGGATTTATCTTCATGACAGGGTTTAGCACCATTTGTACATATGCCAGAGTGAGAAAGTTTGAAAAGATGGGCAGAAGAGGAAAGGCTTACACAAGAAGTAAGGCTCATACAGTTGGTTTCTCTGTTCTTATGTTAATTTGCTATCCCTTTAAAGCATAGATTAAGGTACTGCTAATTACTCAAGAGCCAAGTAAACTACAGACAATAAATTTAAAGACGACTGGTATACTTTAACAACTTTGGGAGGGAAATCCTGGGCTTACCACTTTTCATTGCAGCCCTGGAAAACTATTTTTTTAAACAGACAACAGATCTAGTAGTCTACCAGAAGTCCGTATTTCTGATTTCATTTAACATTCTGTCAAAATAATAGGTATCTGTTTTATCAGTACTTAATATAGTCCTCTATATCATTGTTGCAACCTAAGATCATCAAATGCAGAATGGATAATGGAACTAAAAGAGGCATGGATTTTAACATTCCTATCAGGGAGACATTTGGTAATTTTTAACAGCAAAGTAGGGCATTATTTAAAGTTTGATTAAAAAATGGACAGAAGACATAAGTCAATCTCTCTTTTCTCTGACTCAATCATCTCTGCCATTACCACTGTAATGTTACCTTTAGTGAGAACTGAGCGGTCTACTGGGTTGCAGCCTAGTAATAGAATTATTCCTATATACTTCGTTAACCCACAAGCTATAATGGATCTTTTGCTATCATTAGACGTAAAATGAAAGTTTGCGTCCTAAGTAACATCATACACTTATTACTACTATATAAAGGCAACCAGCTGGTTTAAATATTTCTCTGTTATTCTTCAGTTAACTAAAGACTACACTATGTATCACAAAGTAGCAGCCAGTAAAATATCTGAAAATAAAAATTACTGAAGGTTTGGAAAGATGGGCAAAAAGGAAAGGCAGGTACAGTAGAAGAGCCAAAACGGGGGGTTTTTTTATTCTGCAGATATAGTAGCTCCAATTTATTCTGCCATTAGAACAACACACACTTAAAGCATAGGATCTCTTCCTTCACAAAACAAAATTTCAGTGCTAACGTCTTCAATACCAGACCCTCAAGCACTTTAGTTTAATCAGCATCCTTCTCTGACATGGTATTTGTCTCAGAGGTAGAGATCTCATCTAGTATTTGCAGGATTTCTGAAGCAGGTCTCTTTAGAGGAAGATTCACGTCACACTAAAAGAGATGTTGACAAAATGCCTTCCTGGATTTGTTTAGAAAAAGAATCACAAAATCATTTAGGTTGTAAAACCTAAAATATCTCTTGAGAACATCTAGTCCATCCTCTTAGTTCAAGCAGGGTCAGCTAGAACAGATTACTCAGAACCACATTAGTTCAACATGTCTCACCTGTATGTTGGTTTGCATCACATCCTGCAACACCTTAGGACAGTTAGCTCTGAGCAGCTTCCTATCAGTTTCACACCAAATGCTTCCAGGATCCCAAAACTAGATCTACAGCCCTAAGGCCTTGCTTACTCAGAGAGTAGTATTGCACTCCTAGATAAAGTCCAGCCTTTAAACAGAGCACAACTACAAATCCACACTTCACTTCCTCTGCTTTGTTCATTTTGCCAGAACATACTTTGGTTAGATGTTTAATACTTTGCAAGAATCAGCTGAGCGAGGTACTGGAACTACTGTAGAAGCTTTTGATCTAAAAGCATTCGTCAGATTTGAGATAAAGGCTGAACAACTTCAAGTGATAGTGTGGATGGCTATGACTACAATGCAAGAGATCTATAGATCTATACTTAGCGACCTAAGTATTCCCTTTAACTCAGCAGCCCTCTTGTAAGCAAAACTGAACAGCTTCAGTGGAAGTAACTAAACAAGATAGTCTCCTCTTCTAGAACAAACTAAATCAGCGTAATCAGGAAAGGCTGGCTTGAACATTGTCAGACAAAAGAATATGTGAGGCTAAAATAAAAATGAATGTAAACTCCACAACAATGTATAAATGAAAGAATGCACGCACATCATCTGGATACCCAAGGTCACTAAAAGGTCTTGGTGCACAAATCCTGGAGAAGGATCAGTCCTGAAAATCTGAGATAAATCCCGTCATCCTCAAGCTAGATGCTCAAAAAAGTAAACACCACCTCTTGCGTCAATTTATCTCCTCTGTTATTTATCATGCTAGACATCATCACGTTCAGCATACTGACTGTTAACAATTCATACCCCATGGCATCTAACTGATTCCTGAACTCACTCATTGCCTAAGAAGCCTGGTCATATACCACAGAGTTGCAGAGTCCATTTTGCAAGAAACTCACAACTTAAAAATTCTCAATCAATGTTGAGCATTTTGGGGTCTTGTCTTAATCTGTTTTCCATCATGCTGACTTCACTTTCCCCATGGAAATGAGAATTTGTAGTAGCAATATGGACACAATTCTCATTAGTGAAGTGATATAGCTTCACTTAAAGGTATACTTAGATCACTGTAATGTTCCTTCTGTAGTATACCTGTACTTGTATGATTAAATATAAATTTTGGCTTTACATAACTAATCAGGTAATATTTAGTGAAAAAAGTTATATATACCAATGCTGAGCATTCTCTTTCACATTTAATGTAACAGAAACCCACTTGACAGAAATATTTACACTCTGTCTTAATGTATTACCTCTCATCATTCCAAATCTTAGCACCAGCACCCATCAAGCAGATCAAGGGCAGCTCCCAGATTTCCCCTTTTCTCCTCTGTATGCATGTTTCTACGCAATATAAACATAGGTCATCTCACACTTCAAAGCAAGAAAGGGTTTTTTACATATATATTTATTATTATACAGAGTGGTACTAACTCAAATTTGGGGTTTTTTCACTGTTTAAGCTGACTACATTTATAGAGAAAGGAAATCTGTAAAGGAAGACTTGGATCTCTGTCTCGATTTTATCTTTATATTACCACACCTCAAAGAATAAAAATAAAAAAAAAATATAATCATTCTCTTTCACAGGACATCTTTTCCATATTATCTTCTTCATGTCAAGACTGAACTATAATTTAGAACTTGGAAATTAAGAGAAAATATATTCTTAAGGATCTGATTAAATATTTGATAGGACTATGCACACCTGTAATTCCCTGGACAGAGCTCAAGAGTCTATGAACTCCAGAGAGAGCTCAATACATCAGGAACAAGATCAATGTTAATTAGAGCAAGATATATAAACTTCTTTCAAAGCCTAAGACATATGGTAAGGAATTCAATGCATAATTTTAAGAGACTGCTATAGATAACTTGAGTCACGGGAATTGAGTCAACTTCTGTAGTGTTTCAATTAGTAACAGAAAGATTTATTTTGAAGTACAGAAACATTAGGCAGTAACTAAAATGCATAAGAAGAAATTAAGAAGCACTTGTAACATGCTGCCATAGGAAGTTGAGCAGTTGTTCTCCTACTGTCGGTGATTACTGTAAGAATATAGTCATCCATAGAATCATAGAATGATAGAGTTGGAAGGGACTCCCAGAGATCATCTAGTCCAACCCCCCTGCAGAAGCAGGTTCACCTAGATCAGGTCACATAGCAACATGTTCAGGTGGGTCTTGGAAGACCTCCAAGGAAGGAGACTCCACAACCCCTCTAGGCAGCCTGTGCCACTGCTCCATCACCTGAACAGTGAAATAGTTTTTTCTTAAATGTAAGTGGAACTTTTTGTGTTACAGTTTCATCCCATTACCCTTTGTCCTGTTGCTAGCTACAAAATAAAAAAGATATGCCCTAAACTCCTGGCACCTACTCTTTAGATATTTGTAAATGTTAATGAGATCTCCTCTCAGTCTCCTCCAGACTAAACAGTCTCAGTTCCCACAGCCTTTCCTCATATGAAAGATGTTCCAGTCCCCTGGTGGCCCTGCGCTGGACTCTCTCCAGCACTTCCCTGTCCCTCTTGAGCTGAGGAACCCAGAACTGGACACAGGATTCCAGAGGAGGCCTCACCAGGGCAGAGTAGAGGGGGAGAAGAACCTCCCTTGACCTGGCGGCTACACTCTTCTTGATGCATCCCAGGATACCGTTGGCCTTCTTGGCCACGAGGGCACATTGTTGGCTCATAGTTAGTTTACTATCATTAAAAATAGTATGTCTTCTCATACAACAAATAATGAAACATCACTGCAGTATCATAATTACTCTAAAGATTTTCACTTAGAGATAAAAACGGATTTTTGTTGAGTAATATTAAGACATGATTAATACGAAAACTCTGGAAAATGTATTAGATCAAAAATCCTTTTGGATAGCAAATTGCCCTTTTTCTTAGGAAATGAAGCACACACTAGAAGTAAATAGCAAAAGACAGTTAAAGGCCAAAATGTATAATAAAATAATATCTTAAGTGCACATTTAACATCCTAAGCAATTTAATGTTGGTTTATTGAGATAAAATCTACTACAATATTCTATTACAGAAAGTCCTCAGCAATGATCAAAATTCTAGCTACACAGACCAGACAAGTCACCAAATTTCCACAAAGTTTTGAAGTAAAATAGGAAAAATCAAGAAGAAAAATGATTCATATACACTTGTGAGAATATACACAAGGTGATCTGGTGCATATGGAGCATCATTACAATCTGGTACTATCTCTTTTTATACCCATTTTATACACATCATTAGCCATATAGAGGTTTGCTTTATTGTTCTGGGCTTCACACATTCCTAAACGAACACAGGTAGGTACACAAAGCCACAACTCCACACTGTTACATCAATCAGAGTCCAAAGAACTGCAGAAAATTTACAGTAGTTAATCATCTGCCTTGTAACAACTTATCTTGCCTTGTAAAATTTATATGTTCAAAAAAGTTTCAGAGGGTAGGGCTCTGCTGGGAATAGTGTCTAAACAAACAGGAGCACTGCTGTTAGCAGCAAACAGCATATTAGATTGAGAGCCAGACGATGGAAGGAATAATACTGAAGTTGATTTTTAAAAACTTCTGCCTGGATTCACCGTCTTTCAGCAGCATAAAAGTAAGTGTCTCAGCTGACGTAGACTATGAGCTGGTTTGATTTTCTTTTGGACATATCATTCAGTTATGAGAATATAAGCATTTTCATTCAGAGTTTGAAAAATTACGTCAAAGAGAAGAGGCAATTAGTTGGGTTATAACTTATCCTGAATGAAATCACAACTTGAAGTACAAACTCAAGCACTTAAATTGCAATCCCTTCAGTGTGATATATTATTAGTAGAGCTGATAACAGGATTTATAAGACCACTCCAGATCACCTCTGAGTATAAATAAATGAAGAGTCAAAATGGATATGCAATGCATGTGCTTAGTAGTTTACACAATACTGACCCAATTTAAGAGCTACATTGCTGGTTTGAGGGCCTCAGGTCACTTTTCAAAGTGATCTGAGAAAACATGGCCTTCATTTTATTCACTGTGATTTAATATGGTCCAGAGCACACAAGTACTGATTATCAAAGAAAGAATGCATTTTACTGTAAAGTCCTCATAATATTCTTTGTATATGACAGTACTGATTAAAAACTCTTTATAAAATTTACTGAAATTTTAACTTTACATTCTACTCTTACATTTGTTTTGTGATTTAATAAAAATTTGGAAAGACAATATAAATATCTATAGGTACTGTAATGGTTTTATGCAGCCACCAATGAAGCACCGTGACAGTCTTTTGCTCACTCCTCATTAGGCTGGCAGAGGCCCCAGTGAAATTGGAGGAAAAAAGATAAGCAAGGTTGTTGTGGATTGAAACAAAGTGTGATGGTTCTAGCCCTGGCTGAACAATAACCAAACCACACACTCACTCACTCACTCCTTCCCACCTTGGCAGGATAGGGAGGAGAATCAAGAGAGTTCTTAAACTTTGTGGGTTGAGATAATCACAACTTAAGAGAACACCACAAAGAGTAGGCAGTTACAACGATGGCCAAAGGACATAAAAAAATGAACAATGCCCGGGTAACAGCTCACCGCCCGCAGGCCGACGCGCGGCTCGCCAGCACAGCCACAGCTCCCACACTCACCGCACGCCGCCGCGGCCCGGCCGCTGCCCTGATATCCTGAGCGTGAAGTCACGTGGGATTGAATGGGCTGGCCACGCCCCCTGGCGGCGGCTGGGGAGAGTTAACCCTATCCTGGCCAAATCCAGGACACAGGGGCAGGGAGGCTCGCTGCCGATTACGGTTCCGGGCAAAATAGACTCCAATACTCGACTTAGAGAGGAGAGTAAGGAAAGTTTATTCTACTGCCTACAAGAAACAGAATGGAACAAAAAGCAAAAAGGGAGTAGGATGATAAGGAAATTACAACCAGCACTTTAAGATCTCCCTCCCCCATCCCTCCTTTCTTCCCGGGCTCAGCTCACTGCTCCCAATATCTCTACCTCTTCCCTCCTCAATGGCTTCAGGGGGCAGGGAATGGGGAATGTGGTCAGGGTCTCACAGATGGGCTCTGCCGCTTCTCTCTTCTCAGAGGAGGATGACTCCTTGCATTCTTTCCCTGCTCCAATAAGGGGTCCCTTCCACGGGACACAGTCCTTAATTAACTTCTCTGGTGTGGGTTCTTCCAGAAGCTGCGGCTTCTACCAATACAGGATCCCCCACATGGGACGCAGTCCTTAGTGAATATCTCTGGTGTGGGTTCTTACCCACAGCTGCAGCTTCTTCAGATACAGGGTCCCTCACATGGGACACGACCTCCTCTGGCTATAGTCACTGTCCCTGGCAAGGACTCTTGAGCAACATGAGTCTCTGCCACTCATGCAGCGTCTTCAATAAAATGCAAACAAACCTGAGCTTTGCCAGTCCCCTCTGCAGGATGCAGGGCAGTCTGCTCCAGCACACCTCCTCCTCTCTTCCCTCACTGACCTTGGAGTCTGCATGATTGCTTCTCTCTCTCTTCCCATGCCTTGCACCAGTCCCAGCCAGAGAAGAAGAAGGGACAGAAGAAGGAGGAAGAAGCCTCCTCTTCTGGCTTCTTAAAAAGTAATCATGGAGGCATCTAAGAGGCTCAGCCCCAGAAGTAGGTCTGGCTCAGAGCTGGGGAGAGTTTTTAGCAACTTTTTACAAGAGCCATCTTTCAGCCTCATCCCCCTTGCTAGAAAGAGCTTCATGCCAAATCATGATATGTACATATAATATTATCTATAATATTATAAGTATTTATTAAATAAAATAAAACTATACCTTGAATTTACTTTTACTCAAATAAGGAAAATCTGAGAATTTTTTTAAATTTTTTTCTTATTTAATAAATCTCTGGATTTTTTTCCTCCATGAGAAATACCAGTTCATTACCTTCTGCTGTTGCTGTAATATAATCTCCAAGATTTTGTGTTTATCATTGCCAGAGCTGACAAGTTAAAATAACTTCATCTAAAAGACTTGTCATAAGATTCCTGATGGTAACTTCTAGGAGAGGGAAATGCCAAAGATTGGGCAGTAAAATTGACTTTAAATTAGAGTTGAAATATCACGAACAGTCTTCATTACCTAGCAGTTACAGTCTTATTCCAAAACAGATTGCTAAAAAGATAACCAGAAAACTTCTTAATTAAAATCTTATTGATGTACTGTATCTACAGAGATAATTAAATACAACACCAGGTTTTGCATACAAAAACATATTTATCTTGCCAAGGAAATAAGT
The DNA here is from genome assembly GCF_028858725.1 of Colius striatus. Lineage (NCBI taxonomy): Eukaryota > Metazoa > Chordata > Aves > Coliiformes > Coliidae > Colius > Colius striatus. Next base: position 67,915,672 of record NC_084761.1, on the reverse strand, counting down.
GAGAAAAATTACTTGGTGGCTAAGACTTGATGTAGATATTTTTGTCAATGGGCTTCTATTATCTGCATTACATGCCAAAGAGCTGCAATGACTGCAGATTATTTTTCCTTTTTTTTTTTTTTAACTGACTAAGCAACAAAATACAGAATAGTAAAATAAATTTGCCGCTCTCAATAAATTAGTTCAAGGAAGGTAAGTTCAGCTGGACTGTGAAACGGTCTGGATAATGGGCATTATATGCACTACCCACATTCATCATCAGAAATTGTAATATATTTCCCTATTTTAAGCAATCAATGAACTACTAAATGTACCTATGTACTTTTAACAGACATTTCTCAAAAACTCCTTGCAGACCTACCATTGCTGTAATGTACGTGAGCCTCACAAAAGAGCAACACATTGAGTAAGGGCAATATTTGTACTATTACTTCAGCTTTCATTTTCACTACTAGCCAGCAAAAGGAAAGAAAAATAGATGTGTTGTGAAATTCATTCATATTTCAATTGTTATTTTAAAGAACTAGTCCCAGAAAAGTACAATATCAGAAAGCATTGAAAACACATTCAACCCTGAGTTTTCAGGGCTTAATAGGAAACAAGTTGTGGTGATTTAGCCCTGACTGGGTGTCAGATGCCCACCAAGTGGTAATATCACTCCCTCTCCTAAACTGGACAGGAGAGAGAGAGAATTATAATGAAAGGTTTACGAGTCCAGATAAGGACAGGGAGATCATTCAGCAACAAGTGTCACAGGCAAAACACATTCAGCTTGGGGAAAAACAGGTTTGATTTCTTAAATAACCATCAGAACAGGGAGATGAGAAAATAAAACCAAATCTTAAAACACCTCCCCACACCCTTGTCTCATCCCAGGACTTTCCTTCCTTCCCCCCCAGCAGCGCAGGGGATGGGAGATGGGGGTTACGGTCAGTTCATTACAGATGGACTTTACCGCTGCTTCTTCTCGGGGGGAGGCCTCATCACACTTCCCCCTGCTACACTGTGGGGTCCCTCCCACGAAAGACAGTCCCCTATGAACTTCTCCAGCGTGGGTCCTTCCCATGAGCTACAGTTCCTCACAAACTGCTCCAGCATTGGGCCTACCACGGAGGCAGTTCCTCACACCCTGCCCCAACATGGATCATCTACTGGGAGAATAGTCCTTCAGGTACTGACTGCTCCAGCCTGAGTCCCTCACAGGATCATAAGTCCTGACAGCAAATCTGCTCTGGCATGGGCTTCTCTGTCCCCACAAGCTCCCAGGTCCTGCCAGGAACTTGCTCCAGGATTAACTTCTTATGGAGTCACAGCCTTCAGGCATCCACCTGCTCTGATATGGGGTCCTCCACGGGCTGCGAGTGGGTCTCTGCTTTCCGGTGGCCTCCATGGACTGCAGGGGGACAGATGACTCACCATGGTCCTCACCACAGGTTACAGGGGAATCTTTCTTTCAGGACCTAAGCACCCTCCTCCCCCTTCTTCTCCAGTGACCTTGATCTGCAGAGATGTTTTCACGTTCTCACTCCCTGTTGCTGCTGCAGTTTAGCAACTGTGCAGCAACTTCTTCTCCTTCTCAAATATGTTATTCACGGAGGCATTACCTCAGTCACTAAATTGGCCCGGCCTTGGTCAGGTTTGGGTCCATCTTAGAATTGACTGGCATTAGCCCTATCAGCTACAGAGGAAGTTTCTAGTATATCTTTGTTTAAAGAAGGCACCCCTGTAGCCCTTCCCTGCAGCTACCAAAAACCTGTCCTAGGCAAAGCCACTAAATGTTTAGCAGGAAACAGCATTTAAGTCCTGACTATTGATTGTATGAATATCTCATTTTAATTAATACTAAGATGCAACACATGGGAAGATCTTGATACTGTTATTACCACATTTTACTCTGCTGACAGTCATACTCTAAGTTTAAATATTGGAGAATATTTCCTAAAAACCCTATTATAATCTTGAAGGTCCAGAAAAAATCACCAAACAAATGCGGACTGGAATAAAAGCTTATTCTTCTATTTGAAATTGGTAAGGATGCAGTGGATGGTACACCAAGTAGTACTTAACACAGTAACATTCTGTCTCAGTAATGTGAAAAAGTATTTGGATCCATAGGTAACCTTAATGTGAATGTTACTGGACTGTTTCAAATATAGTCAAGGAGAAGTCAAATACATTTCTTCCTTCATATTAGGACTCACTGAGCATTCATGGATCATAATTACTTTTAACAAGTTAATAGTTATGCTGTATTAAATAAATAATTAATACATCGGTGCAAAACAATTTAGTCATTTAAATTTAGAGCTGGTAATTTCATTACCAAACTATCTTCAAGGCTTTTCAAATAAAAATGTTTCATGTGAGCTGATTCGTGCTCTCAGCAAAATAATTTTCTCAGAAACTTTTTTAACCAATAGCATATTCTGGAATTCTGTTATATGCGGAATAAAGAAGTATATGATATGATCAATGAGTTATATAACCAGAGATATGTAACCTTGCCATTCAGATATTTTTTTGCCTGTGTCCTCAATATTCAAAAACACAACATCATCCATTTGAATGCAACCTAATTGCAGTTTCCCACATCCACTCATGATAGGGATGACAAAGTAGTTACATAAAATCCTTAAATATCCATTGCAGCAGTGGCTAACATTTAGAAGTAGACATTTAGAAATGTATTCTCTACATTTTTTAAGTAAACAGCTATATTACCAGCCTACTGCATGCTGATGAGGGGAGAGCAGCATATGTCATCTACCTTGACTTCAGCAAGGCTTTTGACACCGTCTCCCACAACATCCTCATCAGAAAGCTCAGACAGTGTGGCTTGGATGAGTGGACAGTGAGGTAGATCGAGAGCTGGCTGAATGACAGAGCCCAGAGGGTGGGGATCAATGGCACAGAGTCGAGTTGGAGGCCTGTGGCCAGTGGAGTTCCACAGGGATCAATTCTGGGGCCAGTCTTGTTCAACATCTTCATCAACGACCTGGATGAGGGGACAGAGTGTACCCTCAGCAAGTTCACTGATGATACCAAACTGGGAGGACTGGCTGATTCTGCTGCTTTCATCTTTTAGTCTGTGAAGTAGTTTTTGTATAACCTGGCATGTCAGGAGACCGTAGCTTTTCTGTGTATTTTGAAGGTGCATGCCCTGCGAATTGATAAAGAGAAGCAGTATTTGTTTTGTGAAATTACTTTCAGAAAGACTAGACTCGGTAAAGCAAGGTCTTCCAATATACATTGACAATGTGGAAATCTCTTCTCAAGAAAGGCTTTATGTACTGAGTACTTAGTTTATTCAACTGTTCCACTGAAAATCCCTAGAAAATAGTAAGTATAACAAAAATTTGTTGATTTTCAGGAGGAAGGCAGGGACTTATAAATGTAATAAGCATTAGAAATTTTCTTATACAAGACACGTATGTAGAAGTTAGTCCTTGAGAGCTCAAAAGGATATAATAGTAATTTTATTGGAAGACTTTATACCATCTTCTGTTATTGCCTGGAAAGACAGTGGACGGTCAGAAAAACAGCTCATTGACTAATCTCTCCTGGCACCTTTTTTCATAAAAATCAATTCAGGTAATACTATTTGCCTTTTATGTGGCCCACCTAAAAATCGGTTTCACATACCTATATTAGTCATTTTCACATAGTCTGAATTGAACTACTGTTCCTCCTGTTAATTTTCTCTTCTGAACCCTGTATTTTTGGAAAATATTCATTTTATAAATGAGGAAAAAAGTAGTCTTATTACTATACACAAGCCAAATATCTGCTGTCTCTACTTTTTTTTCACAGTTTTAACATTCATTTTTACCTCTGTTTGGACTTTCTTGGACGGTTAGGAGAGAGATAAAAAAAAAAAATTCAGGTAAACAGAGAACTGGAGATAATAATGTGGTTTGTTTAACCTGTGATCTCCAGTGCTCCATGGCCTTCTGGATCCAGCAGGAGCACAAACTAGATCAGAAACAGTACTTACAGCAAAAGCCTTTCCATGCCATTTTTCTGGTCTCAGTGGTACCTCTCAATGTTAGAGCACGTTCCTGATTCTAAGCATCAGTAATATTTAGAGACACAGCAGTAGCTCACCTCAAGGAGTCTCTAGCTGTTTCCTTGTGAACTTTTCATTGCTCATACGCTGTGTTAATAATTAATAAATCTCAAGACTTCACAGTAAACTTCCAGCTCTAGTTTCCGCACATTTCTCTTCTTAGTCCTCCTAGAATTTTAATCTGAGCTTTCTTACCGTTTGCTATGTTACAACAGGCAAGAATACCACTCTTGGAATTACAGTAACTGAAATTTTAGCTGAGCTTACACTTCATAATATTGACAGTCATTATGTTATTTATAGCTTCTCATTTTAAAATGTCTATAAATAGATTACGTGCTGGATATTTGAGAGGGTGACCAACTTATGAATTCAATATCCTATCAGGCAAGCTTTGCATAAAAAAAACACTAGAATGCACACTCAGTGCATACACTTGCCAATTTTACAAATAAGAATTATCCAGGTGTTTGATAATTTTGAACTTATTATTTAAATTATTAATCTCAGCCTAAAACATGTTCTGGTATCTAATTCTAGTTTTGGTTTATGCTCCCATGCTTTTGAAGTTGAGTAAATAGGGAGAAACCATATGAAAGTAACAGTAATCCACTAAGTAAACAATAAATTTTTCCCGTGCCAGAGACAATGCAAAGTTATACCAGGTAATAGAGATATCAAAATAGTCATTCATATGGATTTTAAATACTCAAAATGCACATAGTTTGTTTCATGGAAAATTAAGTTTATTCTCTTTCTAGACCTTGGAGGTCTTCAAAACCCGCCTGGACACGTTCCTGTGTGACCTGATCTAGGTGGACCTGCTTCTGCAGGGGGGCTGGACTGGATGATCTCTAAAGGTCCCTTCCAACCCCTACCATACTATGATTCTATGATTTTCCTAATCAATACACAGGGAAGGTCAAGCCAGTGGCCAAGTTTCAATGTGTGATCCCATATCTCTTCAGATGACGCACATCTGTTGGAGATTACTCAAAAACTATTCCTTACTGGCACCTTACCTTTTAATGAAACACAAGACTCTATAGATGAGTAGATGGATGATATGCCTGTGACCCATAGAAAGATAAACTATACAATCTTTCAAAACTCTAATTCTGTTTTGCTATTAAAACTGTTAATATTTTGCAAATGTTAGAAATGGGCAGGAGTACAGGGAGTAGGTATGTCCTTTGAGATCAACAAAACCTAGCTGACTGCTTCAGCTTGGCTGTGAGAACAGATAGAAAAAGAACAGAAAATAAAATACCTTAAAAAAGTTAAGCTTCAGGTTCCTAGAGCTTAATGAAATTCACTTCCAAATCCTGGTGTTATTGCCCTCAACAAACTCACATAGAAGTGTCTAAAGAGGATTTGAGAGATTTCATTAGTCCACAAAAAGTACAGAGATAAATTTACAGGCAATCCTATTTTTAGAGGGGAAAAAATTGCCAGTTGAGTAAACAGTTTGAAGAGAACTTCAATATCCACCACCATTTTGGGGGGATAATCAATGGGTAAAGGTGGTGGATGAGGGATATATCAGGGTACACCTTACTGAAAGAGTGAATAAGGATCCCAGGATCCTGGCAAATTCCCCCGAGCCCCTAAAGCAATGGTCAATTCCTTTGAGGGCCGTTGCCTCTTAAAGAGAGATCCTCGCTCAGATGTAAAAACCAGCTGTTGAAAACTAGTCAATAATGAATTACTCCACTGAGGTCAAACCAGCCTGTCTTCCTGACTCAATGGATCAAAGGCAACAGGTGGGGGAATGTCTTTATATCTGAAAGATTCACACAAGATATTTCCATAGACAATTTTAAAACTACCGTGTATTAAACAGGACCGGGAGTTGGCACAGGGTATCCTTCCTAGCCCTTCACGTTGCTCTCTGCACTCACATTTTGATCTTATGTGAAGTATTTGGTTAACATCTCTGAGCCACCTTCTGGTTTGTGGAGAGAGTTCATGTTTCAGAGACCAGGATGCTTTTTGACAGTGGGGAAAAGTTTGACATGATGTTGATGTTGTTAAAAATTGGAGATCAGGTGTATAAATCAAGTTTGTGAAAATGTCAGATGGTCTAGAAAAAAAATTTCAGCTGTTATGGTGGGTTTATGTTGAAATCACTATTTAAATTGAGTTCCATAGTTGTTGAAGAGAAAGTCTGCAGTAAATAATCAGAAGCCAGTGGTTCCCAGGCCTACTGCTGTCATTTGAGAAGAAAAACAGTTCTGTTTGGTTTTGATGTTTCATCTACACAAGACTTTATACACTTGAAAATAAATTCTGACAGGATCCAATCATATATTGGTTGTAGTAACTCCAATAAACTCTGAATTCTCCCTGTCATTAGACACATTCCATCCAACCTTACTTAAAATAAAAAGTCGTAAATACATGAGATATTAAATGCATATAACCCAAACAGCAGTCTCATTCATGTTGTTTAAGTCTGAAAACCCTATCACCTTCATTAGTGTGACAGAGTACCTTTTATCAATTGCTTGGAAAAGACAAGACAAAGTAAAACAAATCTTCAGGTTAGAAGGTCTGAGCAACTGATGAAGGATATCATAAGATATGGCTACTTCCTAGAGGTTCACTATTTCGTATTCATTTAGGAGTAATTTTGCCCGAGTAAGGGAACATGAATCAATTTGTCTGATGAGCGAAATATCTTTAGGAAAAAAATGGTAGATTTCTTGAAGGGAAAAGATAGCATCATTTTAAATTACACCACTAGCTGCTCAAGGTCATGTGAATGAAGGAATGAGAAAGAATCAGGACCATTATGGAGGCTGACAGAATAAACACTGTTTATACTTAGAGAACTTGTTTTTCCTTTGAAGAATCTGACTCCTTTTTACCATTGTACATTTTTTTCTGCCACCCACATACACAAAAACACAGCTGAGTTTGATTAACAATATTAGTCAATGTAATATTAAACACGCAGCATTAGAATATTGAAATGCAAGAGGCTTGTTCAGCACTGTGAGCACAGTCATACTGATGTAAAGGCAGGGCTGGAAATCAAAACAAGACATCTGGACTGAGGAAAGATATTCAGGGATATAAAATTATATCTGGCTAACCATAGTTCCCATTCTTCTCTATCCCTTTCCTTTTTCTTTTTTCTTTTTTTTTCTTTTTTTTAACTGAAATGCTGAATGATGGCTACAACTGCTACATCCTGTGGAACTCAAAGGAATAAGAACAATCAAACTGCTGTTATGGTTTAAGTCCAGCATCATTCAGCCACTCTCTCATACCCACACACACCCTCACCTCCCATAGGATGGTGGAGGCCTCAGTGAGATGGAGGGAGAAAAGGCAACCAAGGGCTTTGTGGATTGAGACAAGGGCAGGGAGGGCTCACTGCCAATTATGGTTCCAGGCAAAACAGTCTCAACTGCTTGACTTAGGGGAAAACAAGCTCTCTCACAGGATACGGTACTTAAATCTCATCCAACTCCTTTCACCACTTTCAACCCTTCCTCTTTTCTCTTCTTCTCAAAAAGTAATTGCAGAGGTGCCCAACTGGCTTAACCCCAGAGGTGAGTCTGACTCAGAGCTGAGGAAAGTTTCTAGCAACTTCTTACATGGGCCACAATTGCATCTCTACCTCAGTTACCAGAATACACAAATATACCAGATCACAGTTCCCACATCCTCCTATTCAGTACCCCAAGCAACCCAATATGAGTTTTTAAAAGAATGGCAGTTGAAAAGTAAGAGATTGATCTGAAGTCTGAGAAGCTATAATAAGTTCAGAAAAGATTTGTGTATAAGGTCCAACAAAGCTTGCAAGATTTTGGACATATGAGGTCCTGAGAAGGCACAAAAGAGCTGGAGCTATAGTTGCTTCTGAATCATATGAGGGAAAACACAACTATGAATGAGAATACTATAAAGTATATTTCTCCCTTGATTGTCATTTGTCTCACTCCAGACTTCTGGATGACCAGAATACTTCATCCGTACCATTCTTGCATATACATCACAGTTTTTAAAACTTACGGTTTGAAGCTAAACTAGTAAGTAGCATTGGTTAATAACAATTTTAATATGTACTCATATAACACAAGCTGCAAAGGAGGAAGAAAACAGCAACACACATCCAGGCCAGTAACAGTAAGAAAGTAAGTAAGAAAACAGTAACTCAAAGACTCCTACCAATATAGGAAAGCATGCAGAATTTTTTTAAGGGATTAAGAGAAAAAAAAAGTGATAGAATTGATTTAACTGGATTTAAATATATATGAACAAATACACATACTGGTACCAACTCGCCCTATGTTCAAAATGTAATGACATCTTTTCCAAAAGGTTGTTATCCTCAACCAAGACCAGATGCTTTCTGAAAATAGAATACAGCACTATAGTGTGGTGAAATTTAACAAATTATGGTATACCAAGATCCATCTGATGATGTACTGGTCGCTAATGTCCTTATTCTTCATGACTCTAGTGCACATAGGAGTAGAATTTGTACAATTGTTTTATATTGTCAGAATTTATCCTCAAAAGCTTTATTCTCCCTCATAAAGATGTAAAAGGAATTTTATACTCCCTTAACGACTTGACAGTACTTGAGAGTTTAGAAGTCTTGACCATCATGGTCTTTTGAAAAAATAACTAATTGTTTGAGTTATGACTGAAGAGCATAAACAAATGCAAACTAAGAGTACCTTAAAATCCATTTAGAGATTAAAAGTTAATTTTCCTATGTGAGTAGATAATTTTTTTATAAAAAACATAGGAATAATACCTGCTAAAATATAATCAATATATTTATTCATACAACTCTCACCATAATTTGAAGGCTAAAAGCTTCTGCAAAGAAACTCTGAAGTGGAATTATTTCTTACCAAACAGTTGCAGTGAGTGTTCAACCAGTATTTTTTTTTTCTAATAAAATGAAATGAAGAACCTTCTTAATCCTTCAGCTTCCAGGACAGCCTTGAAAGGGGAAAAACTCCTGTGCCTGTATAAAACCCCAAAAATTTAATCTGGATGCAAGTTAACATGTAGTTCTAGTATTGGAAATTGCAAGAACTAGCATTCCAAGGCAAGGGGGAATTCCATGGTGAGGGGGAATGTGGGCCCACTGCTAAACACTGGGGGTGCCCTGGTGTCTGAGGATGCAGAGAAGGCTGAAGTACTGAATGCCTTCTTTGCTTCAGTCTTTACGGCCAAGGCCAATGCTCGGGAAGCCCAGTCCAGCAAGGATAACAGGATGGCCAGGACAGCAGAGGACTTGCCCTGGGTGGAAGAGGAAGAGGTTAAAGACTTGTTGCCCAAGATTAAGGCTCATAAGTCAATGGGTCCTGATGAGATGTATCCTAGAGTGCTGAGGGAGCCGGCTGGTGTGATTGCTAAGCCTCTCTCCATCATTTTTGAACAATCATGGAGGACAGGCAAAGTGGCTGAGAAAGGCCAATGTCACTCCAGTCTTCAGAAAGGGCAGGAAGGATGACCCAGGAAACTACAGGCCAGTCAGACTCACCTCCATCCCTGGAAAAGTGATGGAACAACTCATCCTGAATGTTATCACTATACATATGAAGGGTAAGATGGTTATCAGGGAGAGTCAACATGGCTTTACCAAGGGGAAATCCTGTTTGACTAACCTGATGGCCTTCTACGAGTGCATAACTGGCTGGCTAGATGAAGGGAGAGCAGCGGATGTCATCTACCTTTACTTCAGCAAGGCTTTTGACACTGTCTCCCACAACATCCTCATCAGAAAGCTCAGGCAGTGTGGCTTGGATGAGTGGACAGTCAGGTGGATCGAGAGTTGGCTGAATGACAGAGCCCAGAGAGTGGTGATCAATGGCACAGAGTCAAGTTGGAGGCCTGTGGCCAGTGGAGTTCCACAGGGATCGGTTCTGGGGCCAGTCTTGTTCAACATCTTCATCAACAACCTGGATGAGGGGACAGAGTGTACCCTCAGCAAGTTGGCTGATGACACCAAACTGGGAGGACTGGCTGATTCCCCAGAAGGCTGTGCTGCCATTCAGTGGGATCTCGACCGGCTTGAGAGGTGGGCAGACAGAAAACTCATGAGGTTCAACAAGGGCAAGTGCAGAGTCCTGCATCTGGGAAGGAACAACCCCCTGCACCAGTACAGGCTGGGGGTCGAACTGCTGAAGAGCAGCTCTGCAGAGAGAGACCTGGGAGTACTGATTGATAATAAACTAAATATGAGCCAGCAATGTGCCCTCGTGGCCAAGAAGGCCAATGGCATCCTGGGATGCATCAAGAAGAGTGTGGCCAGCAGGTCAAGGGAGGTTCTGCTCCCCTACTACTCTGCCCTGGTGAGGCCTCATCTGGAGTCGTTTGTCCAGTTCTGGGCTCCTCAGCTCAGGAGGGACAGGGAAGTGCTGGAGAGAGTCCAGCACAGGGCCATCAAGGGGACTGGAACATCTTTCTTATGAGGAAAGGCTGTAGGAACTGAGACTGTTTAGTCTGGAGAAGAGACTGAGGGGAGATCTTATTAACATTTACAAATATCTAAAAGGTGGGTGTCAGGAGGTAGAGACATCCCTTTTTTCTATGGGATCTTGCAACAGAACAAGGGGTAATGGGATGAAGCTGGAACACAAAAAGTTCCACTTAAACATAAGAAAAAACTATTTTACTATTTTTTAGTGACGGAGCAGTGGAACAGGCTGCCCAGAGGGGTTGTGGAGTCTCCTTCCTTGGAGGTCTTCAAGACCCGCCTGGGCATGTTCCTATGCGACCTGATCTAGGTGAACCTGCTTCTGCAGGGGGCTTGGACTAGATGATCTCTAAAGGTCCCTTCCAACCCCTACCATTCTATGGTTCTATGATTCCATTTATATAGGATCCAGGCTTTCTTCACATAAACCAACAAATACTCCAGTGCAATAACCCAACTGTTTCTTTCTTCAATAAACAAAGGCTCTGGAGCCCAACTTAAATCCCAAAACATCTTAATTGAGCTGTATTTATCATTCCTTATTTCCTAGCTTAAGAATTTCCACTGCACAACTTGCTTTGTTTGTACTTTGAGGATTAGAAAGTCTTGCAAAAAAATCATTGTCAATATTGATATATTTGAAACTCTGATCACTGTTCTCAGCCTCCAGCCCACTCAGCTTATTTATATCTTTCAAAATGTAAACTACCTATCCAACATGCGAGACAGCTGCTTTATCCTGATCCCAGACTAATTTCCTCATAGATCTCACTTTGACTGAGAATGAAATTGAAGCTCAGTTTCTGATTTGTTATTGTTAAGACAACTCAATTAATTTTTATGTGGCAGTTCGATACTCCTCTAAAATGAAAGTAAGAAAAGAACTAAAAGGAAAACACTGAAGCTTGTATAATTGAAACAAGTGAGGAGAGATAAGTGTCTTCCATATTTGATTTATATCTCATTCAGTGACTCAACCATGCCACATGCAACAGTAGATTTCTATAAGCAATGGAAACCTTTGAAGGTGAAAAAATAATGGTCACAGTTTTACAAAGCACCAGGCCACCATGTTGCAGAGTTTGAGATACCTGTAAGACTGGATGTCCATATACAACAACACTTCTACAAGCAAGTAGCAGTGGGGGTTTCACGTAGTACTGGGAAACAATTTATGAAGCCATTCCTACAAATGTGACATCTCTAAGTTAGCTTCAAGTCTTTTCTATTCTCTTCCCATGTGCAAGGAACAAACATACCCATAATGAAAAGGAAGGATTTCTATCAATTGTTTTTCCTCTCTTTGTTTATGCAATATCTTCACTATCTATCCATAGAATGGGAAAGCACATAAAAAACAGAAAGGATGAGCTACGATGCAAGCAAGCAGAAAAGGAAGAACATTAGAATCTATGGAAGATGCTGTTGGAAGTGTATGTGTTAACATCATATTTTATGTATGTAACACCTGAGCCTAAAAAATTGCTGTATGTCTGCTCGGCTGTGGATGTAGATGTCCATTCTCTCTATATTGCATCATATAAGGTACACATCCTGCTTTGACTGCAATTAGAACAAAGTCCTGTGATGTTTTACACCCAAATATTCACAAGAGGTATCTATTATTGCTGAATATGAATAAGAAGTTTTAGACTGACAAGGTCAATGTATATACAGTGTTTCCAAGACTCAAGCTACTTCAGTTTAGGTATAGGTGAAAGAAAGGATAGGTACACAATAAAAACAACAGTAATAATAACGCTCATAGAAAAATAGCCCAGGGGAAAAAAAAATGGTCCAACAAAATCAATCAGCTCAGATAAAAAATGCAAACATATTTTGTCTTCTGTTTTTCCCGATAAGGCAAATCATACCTTTATTCCTGAAGCAGACCAATTGCAGTAACATTTCCTTTTTGGAAATTGAGTTTTATTAGCTAATTTATCTCCTAAAATGTAAAATCATGATAGATAGAAAAGTTGATCCAGATCAAAGCCACCTGAAATATAAATCAACTTAACTCTTACACAAGTCCACCTGTCAATACAAAATATTCTGCATAAAACAGAAAAGAAAACATTCTTCTAACCAGTGGCATATTGAAATAATTGTAATTTAGCCATAACAAAAGGGAAAGCTTTAAGATGGTAATGAGAACTCAAGAATCACCAGCTATTTTTTTGTAATTTGAGACTTACACAAATTCTTTAATACTGTGTCAGATATCAGTGTCTCTTAACAGTGAAAACATCTCTGTTCTGAACTACACGGGCAAAAACCTATCCAGAAGAACTGAAGCAATTTCACTTGTATCATATCAACCTTTCTCCAGGGCTGAATACAGAGCCCATGATTACTGGAGTGTTTCTTTCTCTCTCCTATGAATGCAAGACTTAAAATGCAGAAAGCCATGAGAATACTTCCAGAAAACAAGCTATATACAGCTCTATATATTCATCTATATATTCATCACTTTCAGCTACAGGAGATAAGTGGACCATCAGCCATTTAGTAAACATTGCTATCTGAGCTTTTATCATTATTATTATTATTGTGAGACACCACACACACACCCCCTCCCAGACCTTTTTAACCAAGTCTATGGTGAAGGAACATTTGTGCAAGTGCTGTGTTCACTTATTCCAACCTGCCTCAAAGGGACGGAGATGAATTGCATTTCTTTGGCTAAAACGTTTTCTCAAAAAACAATAAGAATATGAAATATAGATTTGAGAATGTGAATAGGAGAATATTTTAATGTAATTTTTTCTGTTCACACTAATTTTTTATGTAAAGAAATACTGAAATTTGTATTTGTGTATACAGAAAAATGCTTCCATTTCAGTCAAAAATAGTCTATCGCAGAAAGAAAAGTCAATTCTTTATCACTTTTAATATAAATGTAATAAATTGCTTGGTTATAATCTGTCACTTAACTGCTTGGAAAAGCATAATAAGATTTTTTAACAATATAGTTTGTTGCAAAACTCTAGCATACATTCTCTGTTTGATATCCCCTAACTGTTCAGAAACTTATTCCTTCTGTCCTGATTGTGTTACTGTACCATCATTTATCCAAAGTTTCAATCTCTTCAATAAATAATATTTTAAGAACCTTTGGTAAACAAATATTTTCTATCTTCAAGTTCTTTTTTAAATTAATTCATACCTCCTTCCTTCAATACATAGCTGGAAAGCATGTTTTCATCATCATTTTTCCATCATTTGAAACCTAATAAGTTATTCAATTCAAGCCAAACAAAGATCAGACTGACCCATTTCCTTTGATCCAGAAAATGTTTCTTTTTGAACATATTTTGTAATTATTAACAGCTTTTTAACATAAGTGGTCAAGATACCAAGTATTGACGGCCATGTTTCTAGTGGTTTAAGATTCACTTGTCAGTAGTCCACAGAGTTTCAACTGACATGTTATCCAATGGTTTTTTTTACTCAGTCCACAGTTCCTCAAAACAGTATGGCTTTGCTTATTTCATTGCATCTTTCATGTACCGTATAATGTCTTTATTTTCATTGCTTGTTATACAGTCGGGTCAGGGTATAAATGACAACTTAGAGCATAGAGCTCCTTGTTTTGGGTTCCATGTTTTGAATCAGAGCCAATCTTAATATGCAGAAAATCCCCAAATAGCTTTGTAGATGGATATGTGAAGAAGCATAGAATAACAGCAGGGTTAAAGCAATTAGCTCTCCTAAAAAAAGGAGAGTAAACTAAGGTAACATTGAACCCCCACTTTGACACCTGCCTTCCCAAAATCAAAACTTGATAAGTGTTCCACAAAGATACAGAATGGATTCTGTATTTGTTGCCTTTTATTCCGTAGCTTTAACTCAAGTTAATTTCTCTGTACATAGTGGAATGAAGAATCACAAACTTGGCTTGCTTATATGTCCAGCATCATAGCCCTGTAAAGGGACATTAGGTACAACATGCCTTGTGGCTCAGATAATCAAAATGAATCAGAATTATGTCTTTGTACTGTGTAAGTTAAGCTCATTTTATCTGCACCTACTCAATAGCCCTCAAACAGAAGTAGTGAAATAAAATAAAGATAACCCTTTACCTCAACATCGCTGCCAATTTCCCAGATAACAAGTGTGCTTTGAAAATCAGCAAATCAAAGGCTACTTTCATGCCCACCTATAGTCCTTGCAACTCCCAACATCAAACTTCCCATGATAGAATACCTACCACCGTAATAATATCACAGCAAAACACCAAGAGACTGAACAGTTCTTGCGGCTTAAGAACTGAATTTGGCAGATTATCACAGTGTCATACTAATTTGCTACATTTTTAAAGATTAAAGCATTCTGATATGAATTGCTGCAGAGGAATGACCCTTAAATGACAGGGAGGTTTACATGTGTAGAAGCAAGCTGGCCAATCTGCCAGTGTACAAGCTCCTTCAGGAGGGAACGAACTCTACTTTTAAAATGTGTTTATCACTGATTATGAGGGATTATCTTTTAGAGAACTATCAACTGGGACAACGAAGGAAGAAGTATGCAAGAAAAAAAGGAAAATGGAGCACAGTTCTGTTACTACTTTAAGGTGGAAAAGAGTTTCTTAGGCAAAATCATGAGTGGTCATAGATTGTGAGCTTGCTAAACAAATGGAAGAAACAAACATATTACTTCTACCATATGGAGAGAAATCTCTAGTATCCATTTGTACCTTTTATTCTACAAGACACTATATTTCTTCAGTTTTTTTTGCTTTAGCGCTTCAAAATTTCACTCTATTGCATCATTCTTTTAAAGGTCATCATGCAAAGCTTAAGTGACAAAACACCCTCTCACTTTTCTCACTGGGACCTCGTCAGCTACAATTCCAGACTTAAAGCTGTCTAAATCGTGGAGTCATTACATGTTGCAGTGGAAAAGTATTTAGTGCAAGAAGCCTTACAGTAACGTGGGTTACCTTTTATTCATTCCTTTCCACCCTGTTTTGCACATCCTTGATTTTAATCACCACTAAAAAATACTTTAAAAAAAGAAAAGTGGGGAATACCTGAGATTGTACGAACAAACTTGTGAAAGTAAAGGAATATTAAATTCAGGAGGCCTATATTTAATTCAAAGTTCACTGAGGGAGAATATGATCTGGTGATGACCTTCTGAACCTTCAGGATTTTTCTTCTTTCTTTGAGAGCTTACTTACCTCCCTACCTTTCTTATTTCCAGCCACATTCCACTAGCTTCTGTTCAAATTTTCATCTACTCTTATGCCCTTGCTGCTCTTCCCTGACTGGTGCCTGAACATCAACCTTTACAACCCATTCTTATCTCTGCTTTCCTTAATAACTATATTTTTTTTGTTCCCCATCTGCACACACCTGAGTCCTGCTTATTTGAGTCAGTCTGCTCTCCTTTCACTTTCTGTGACTAATGTTGAAACTTTGACATGTCCTGGGTATCAAGAGACCAGGAAACTAGAAAAAATACCTAGATATTTTGGATACTTAAGGCTTTTAAATAAATTTGTTGTATTCTATAACCTTTTCTTTTTTTTTTTACAAAAACAATACACAAACCCCCGACATATGCAACATTTATAAGCTGCATATTTTTTTAAACTAAGCAGAAAGAGTACTGACATACATTTTAAGACTTCAAGAAATTAATATGTTGCCAACCTTACTTTAAAAAATTTAGAGGTTGAGTTGAAAGAAAATTAAGCTCTCCTTACCGTGGCAGGTAGTAACATCAATAGAAACATAATTCAATGCAACAGGAGCACTGCTTCAGGGAAAATTCTTTTTTTTATTATCTAATCACTAATATACAGCTGCATTATTACAAATATAAGTAGATGTGCTTAATTTGTCACCTGGTTTCCACATAGAGCAGACCTAATCTTTAGCTTGAGGATTTTTCACACTCCTTGGCTAAAATTTAATTTCATTTTTTAATGTGGTCAATTATAGCTAAAAAGATAAAAAATTAATTCCCTCTACAATCTCCTGTCCATTACTTTTCCTATTTTTCTTCCCTTCATATCTCTTCTTCATCTTGTGTACACTCAAAGTCCTAATTTATAAAGCCTTAACTTACAAAGCTTTTACAAAATTAAGGATCTTATACATATAGTTATCAAATATATAGGTATAGACCCAAAACAAACAGGAAAAATCTCATTTAATCTTAACGTCCCTAATTGATGCACGTCTCATGATTTTGTGAAGGGGATATGTTTATACCACCTGCTTAATGAAAGACCTAGGGCAACAGATGACTCTGAATGCATTTAAAATATTTAGAAAACTTTTCTTTTAGCTTCTCAAAAGATTCTACTTACCATTCACAACTGAAACCACCATCACTCACAAACTCGGATCAAACTGGGATAAAATCTCAACCAAAACCAGCGCAAGGACAATCTCCTTTCCAAAAAATGTCCCTTATTGTTCTCTGCTAGTTTCTTTTTCCTCAGATTTTTTTTCCCATAAAAACAATCAAATAAAACCACCTAAACAACAAGAAAAATGACAAAACAAAAATCAACTGAAGAGAGAGGTTTGTCTCACTAGTGTCCAGTAACAGGACCAGAGACAGTGGACTCAAATTGAAACACAGAAGGCACCCTATGAAGCTCAGGAAACACTGGTTGCACTGGTACAGGTTGCTCAGAGAGGATGCAGAGTTTCCATCCTTGGAAATACTCAAAAGCCATCTGGACACAGTCCTGAGCAATGTGGGCTATACCAGAGAACCTCCCTTACAACCTCATCTATTCTGTGATCGGTATCTCCACAACACTATTAAAAATATTTCTGACTCATTTTCATAGTAATCATAGAATCATAGAATGGTAGGGGTTGGAAGGGACCTTTAGAGATCATCTAGTCCAACCCTCCTGCAGAAGTAGGTTCACCTAGATCAGGTCGCATAGGAACATCTCCAGGCGGGTCTTGAAGACCTCCAAGGAAGGAGACTCCACAACCCCTCTGGGCAGCCTGTTCCACTGCTCCCTCACCCTCACAGTGAAATAGCTTTTTCTTATGTTTGAGTGGAACTTTTTGTGTTCCAGCTTCATCCCATTACCCCTTGTCCTGTTACTATCTACTATAGAAAAAAGGGATGTCCCAACCTCCTGACACCCACCCTTTAGATATTTGTAAATGTTAATAAGATCACCCCTCAATCTCCTCTTCTCCAGCCTTTCCTTGTATGAAAGATGTTCCATACCCCTGATCATCTTGGTGGCCCTGTGCTGCACTCTCTCCAGCACTTCCCTGTCCCTCCTGAGCTGAGGAGTCCAGAACTGGACAGAGGACCCCAGATAAGGCCTTGCCAGGGCAGAGTAGAGGGGGAGCAGAACCTCCCTTGACCTGCTGGCCACACTCTTCTTGATGCATCCCAGGATGCCATTGGCCTTCTTGGCCACGAGGGCACATTGCTGACTCATAAGTTTTTATTATAATTTTAGTTATATTATCATAGAATGAAGGTTGGAAGGGACCTTTAGAGATCATCTAGTCCAACCCCTCTGAAGAAGCAGGTCAACCTAGATCAGGTCGCACAGGAACATGTCCAGGCAGATCTTGAAGACCTCCAAGGAAGGAGACTCCATAACCTCCCTTTCATCAAGATATTATCTTGAGGAAAAAAAAGAGGTTTGCACCTTTAAGGAGAGTATAACTTTTCTTCTTCCTATCCCAAGGTGCAAGCCAAAACACTATGTAGCCATAAAAATATTTTCAGGAAAAAATAAGAATCAATCCAGAGTACATCAGTACTGAAAACTGCTGTCTTTAGCACTGTTGGATATTTAGACTAAAGACTGAATATAAATCCTTCAGTAAAGGGTTTTGCTAAATTTATATTAGCAGATAATTTGACAATACACAAAACAAAACAAAAAGAAATACCAACAAAGTGCAACACTTGAACATAGTAAAAAGCACATACTAGTCTCATATTTGTGATACAACTGACCTATCAATATGTAATTTCTATCACTGGCTTTACTTTTGTTTCAGAGCTGTTCCAATCAAAATGTTTTCTTGCATAGATATACTATGTACATGTACCCATGAATTAGGTACAGAGATAAAGGATTAATTTTGTAGGCTAGTAATCTTTATAGCTCTTGTTTTATAACTCTTGTGAAGGAATATAAATAATTATTTACACAGGAAAATTAACACCCACTCTGGCTGTCTATTAGCTATTCTAAAGCACAGTTCTTATGAAAATAATTCAGAGTTTAAAAGATAAGCACACTGAAATGAATTGCAGTTAGGTTAGATAAACAACTACCTCTAGTACAAACACAAAGGAAGAAAGTAAGAATAGCATTCTAACTCCCTCTACTGGATAGATATGCTGGATTAATGACATTGTACTTGTAAAGCATTTTCCTTCATCAGATTCTTGGACACATAGGGTAATTCCTTTTACTGATTTTTTTTTTCCCTTAAAATAACATCTGAAAAAAAATAATCTCTTTAAATGGAAGTGTAACTGTAACTGTAAAAAGAAATCCTCAAATGGACTCCAAGTCAAGCAACAAAAACAGATTTTATGCAAGGGCTCAAAGCCTACAGTAAAATTTTCTTATGAACAGTTCTAGAAATAGGTAACACAAGAGGCTCACTGCTATTTGTATCATTCTCTCTGTCAAACTTATACATTTTTTCACCCTTGCATGTGCTAGGTAAGGTCTATCCTGGATGAAAACAAAAATATTTAGTAGAAGATTCAAGTCACTAGTTCTTAAGGAGAAAAAACCCGAGGACTGTTACATAACTGACAATTTAAAATATACATTTCTGTACACTAAAATACTTTCAAAAAGTCAAAGACAACAGAAAAAACTTCCATTATCTTACATTGTAAGCTCATCCTCATCAACAACCTAGATCATAGTTTTTTCTTCTTCTCTCAGGAATGAAATAATCATTTTCCCCTGTTAGTTCGTGTTATCCAACACAAGTACAGTCTGGCTGCAGCCTCTTTGAGGACATTTTTTCTAGGTGGAATCTTTAACCCTAAACCACTGAAAAGACAGCATTCCTTTCTATAACCTTCCTTATTGTATGTGGCTTACTTAAATAATCGCTGATAGTGAAACTGCTTACGGACAAACAAGCAGTGTAGATACAAATTACTATCTCAGGAGCTAAGAGTCTTAAAGGAAGAGTCCTATGATACTTAGTCAACTTTAGCTCTACACTTTAATCTAGATTCACTTGTTTGGGGGCACTTCGAGACTACAGGATGCTTAGCACAGATGAAGATATCAAGGACAAAAGAGTCTGGTCCTTGAAACTATAAAGGTTTTAGCTTTGGAATAAGTCTTGAGGAAGGCTTAACTTTCAATAATGGTGAACTTGTTTCCATTGACCACAGGACAGCAACTGAACACAACAGACTTTAGAAAACACAAGCTTCCTGAGTATACCATGGTGTCTCAAAGTTCTTTTCTCTCCTGATTTGTTTTACTGAGTTTCCTTTCATAACTAAAGAAGAAAAGAAGCTATTTCAAAATGAATATATAATTTAACCAATATACAAATGCTGATATCCCAGCCAGCAGGGAAACAGAGAACACGCTGTGATGCAGAAGGATTTTTTTAAACAAAATACATAGGTTGAAAATCGTTATTACAAATTACCTTCTCATTACCAGTATGTGCAAGACAATGAAGGTGTCCAGTTAGCTAACTCAGACTTGAGTAGCAATATTTGCAAATACTGACAGTATACAACACCACAGGTTTACATTATTAGAAGTTCTTTAATTATTCAGATATTGATGGGATGGGGCAGTGCAGAGATAGGAAGAAAAGAAGAGAGAGAACTGCCATGGGAGGACATAAAAATGATATAGTATTGAAATTCCTCACTATCACTTTTTATCATTTTTCACTGCTTCTCATCCTGCTTTCCTGCAGATAAGAACAAAGCTTTTTAAAAGTTTCCTGGGGGAAAAATAGTAGAGCGTGTGTGTGTGTACTTAGATATACACATATACAAATAGAGAGAAAGGAAATATGTCTAGCTTTTTCACTAGACCTAATTACTGCTAATTATATATGAATTTAAAATAGCTAAACTCCAGTTGTGCTCTATTATTCATAAGATTTTGGTAGAAAACACAGTACTTGCACTAAAGCATTTACAATCTGCCATGTACCCTGTATGCTCAACGGAAGCGAATGAGGATGTCAGGAAAACAGAACAGTGTGTTGTACCTTTGGATAAGTATATTCAAATACTACTATATTTTTCTAAAGAGAACTAGTTAAATAACACCCAATAAGATCTTTCATCCTGTGACTGAATTCCTGTCTGTGTCTGTAGATATATATCCATTTCTGACAAGATTTTACACAGAATAAATGCAGAGCTGCTTTCTGAAGTGATAGTATGCAAATGTGCTGCATCAGATTTGAAGCTTGTGGAGTCTGAGGAGCAGCAGGTCTGATTTTCAGAATGATTATGGTGACAGACACTAACTCTACTACTGTAATGGTTTTGCCTGGGCCAGGTTTTTTGGTAGCAGGGGGAGCTATAGGGTGGTTTCTTTAAACAGAGATCTACCAGAAGCTTCCCCTGTAGCTGATACGGCTGGAGCCAGTCAATTCTAAGATGGACCCCACAGCTGACCCAGACCTGCCCAATTAGTGATGGAGGTAATGTCTCTGTGAATAATGTATTTGAGAAGGAGAAGTTGCTGTGCAGCAACAGGGAGTGAGAATGTGAAAACTTCTCCACAGACACCAAGGTCAATGGAGAAAGAGGGGGAGGAGGGTGCTTAGGCCCTGAAAGAAAGACTCCCCATTTACCCATGGTTAGGGCCATGGTGAGGTAGCTGTTTCTCTGCAGTCCATGGAGGAGCACCAGGAAGCAGAGACCCACTCGCAGCCTGTGGAGGACCCCACACTGGAGCAGGTGGATGCCTAAAGAAGACTGTGACTCCATAAGAAGTTAATCCTGGAGCAAGTTCTTGGCAGGACCTGGGAGCCCATGGGGAGAGAGGAGCCCACAACAGAGCAGATTTGCTGTCAGGACTTGTGATCCCATGAGGGACCCAGGCTGGAGCAGTCAGTACCTGAAGGACTGTTCTCCTGGTGGGTGACCCACACTGGGGCAGGGTGTGAGGAACTGCCCCTGTGGGAGGCCCCATGCTGGAGCAGTTTGTGAGGAGCTGCAGCCCATGGGAAAGACCCATGCTGGAAAAGTTCGTGAGGGACTGTCTTTCATGGGAGGGACCCCACAGTGTAGCAGTGCAAAGTGTGAGGAGGCCTCCTCCTGAGAAGAACCAGCGCCAAAGTCCATCTGTAACGAACTGACTGCAACCCCCATCCCCCATCCCCTGCACCACTGGGGGAGAAGGAAAGGGAGTTCTGGGAAGAGGGATGGGGGGAAGTGTTTTTAAGATGATTTTATTTCTCATCTCCCTGCTCTTATTGTTTCTTTAATAAATCAAACCTTTTTCTCCCTAAGTTGAGTCTGTTTTGCCCATGACTCTAATTGCCCGTGATCTCTCCGTCCTTATCTCAACTCACAAGCTGTTTGTTATATTTCTCTCTCTCTCCTGTCCAGTTTAGGAGGCGGAGTGATTTTATGACTGGGTGGACATTGGGCTAAACCACCAAAACTACACTTTTAATAGTACCTGAGAACTCTTCCATACTTTTGAAAACTCTGTGTAATCATTGAGAATAAAATCTTCTCTTTCCTTCTCCAAGGTCATATCTCTCATGAACACATTTGAAATTAACTGAAATTACTTCTTTTTAATCAACACGTGCCTTCCAATTAAATGTCTTTGTTTAAAAAAAAGTTTTGAGCATCCTCTTAATAAATTACAATTGTTGACTTATGAAGAAGGCAGGTGTCTAAAAGGGGGTAAATAGGGAGATGTTTCAGACTGGGCTAGCCTGATTGCTATTGTGGCAGTTTATGATTTATTAAATTTATGTAAGCTATTGCAGTTTGAAGGCAGAAATTATATTTAACTTTCTCAACAGATGACTAATTTCATGATGCAGGACACAATTTTACTAAAAAATGAGAAAACTAGAGCAATGTTTACTTTTCCCAAGTGAAGTCTTTGTAATAAAAATAATATTCAATGCAACTCATTCTTGATGACTTTTCGTATACACAAATGTGGATAAGTACAAACTGCAGCAGGAATACATTTCTAAACTTAAAATAAAACAGAAGTGGCTCACTTTTCTAAAGTGACCTATTCTGTCAGTATGCAATCTTGTTTCAAGGTGAGGTCAGACATCTGCTACAAATAATAAATGTAAAAAAACAGCTATATCGTAATGACATCTACATAACAACCCTCAGGAACTAATAGCACATTTCCTCATTCATTACCAGTACATCCATACATGAACAGATATGACATTCCAGTAGCTCAGAAGTCATTAAGGATATTAATTGTTCAGAAAATGGCATATAGGGTTAAACATTTAATGCACTGCTGTGTAATTATGAAGTACAGGCTGGAAGATGGCAATGATACCTAACAGGAAATTCTAACAGGAAATTCTCCAGTGTTTTGAGACTTTCCTGTTTCCTGCCTCTGTAAAAATCAAGTCAAAGAGGAAAAGAGGAAATGGCACAAAAATTTAAATAAGTAACAGAAACATATGACAGCAGATGAGGGAAAATTACATTGATCATGTTGTATTTCAGCCATTTTGCCATTTTTTCTTTAAAAATGATATGTATTCTAAAAAATATAGTTTATTAATGTGATGTCCATGTGGGTTATGTCATGCAGAAACATAAACTAACTTCTCTAGCTCCACAGCTTCCATAAAACAGCACAATGTTGACTCCCTATCAGGACAGCATGCTCATACTAGCTTAAAGCAAGTGACTTTAACCTTACTGGCCATCTACCCAGTTAACTATTGATATTCATTCCAGAAAAGTTTCATCTGGGCAATAATATCAGGTGGGAAATTATTTTACACAAGTTTTTTTTTTGTTTTTTTGGGGATATTTTTTGGTTGCTTGTTATTTCTTTCCTTTGTCAAACAATTTGCATTAAAAAGAAAAAAATGAAGATGTGGAGTTAACCATTAAAAAATTAATTGTATCAAAAGAGCATTACAGAATTCTGGTCTATTTTTACTTTCCATGTTTTCCTATCAGATCCTAAAATTGTGCAACTCCTAGATACTTGTCCTGCCACAGAAACGTTTCAGTGACACCTCCCTGCCTTACATTGTGATCAAATGCATGATACTCATTTAGTATGTAGAAGACCCTGAATCAAAGCAGTTATATTTTAATAGCAAGGAAGAAAAAAACACAAAAAACCACTCTAAAAAAAAAAAGAAAAAGATAACAGCCTTGAGTCTGGGGAGAAGCTAAGAATACATTCCTGACAACAGAAAATAAATAATTTCATCATCTCTCTTTACTCATAAGAGCACTTAAATTGTCACAGTCTATCTTCATCAAAAGAATATTTTCTTCCTTTTCATTCTCCTTTACTCATAATTTTCATGGTGACATTCATATCAGCTCTAAACACTGAGGAGAAAAAAAAATGGTTAGGAAAAAAAAGCTATTAGAAATACACTTCTGGTAGCAGCTAAAGTAAATAATTTACAGACAGATCCAACCTGTCCTCTGAAATGTGTCCAAAACTGAAGAATATTGCTGTCCAGACCTCACAACCGCTTTAGTTCCAGGTATGATTTATTGCTATGTTGCAAAGTACAATGGCTGCCAGCAAGCCAGAACTGGATGCAAACATCTCAAGATCAAACGAGAATCATCTTGTAGACCCAGAAGAGGAAATGACTGAACTCTTTTTGGTCATCAGTGCAGCTACAGAAAACAGACAGTGCCCAAAGCTGTATACTGTGTGGTGTATCTGAGCAGAACCATGTCAATAAACAGGCCTTGTTACCTCCAAATACTAGAGAACAAAGGTTGGTAAAAGAAAAGAAAAAATTAAAAGATATGAAAAAAAAAATAGGTGAAGACAAATTAAATGCAAAGAAAGAGTAGAGGGACAAGCTTCTTTGCACATAGGATCTGATGAGCTGGAGAGCCTGGGAGATTTCTGAGCAAAGTAACAGAGATTCTGAGCAACAAGACTCCTCTACTTTTTCAACAATGAATGTAAAATTCAATCAAACATACCAGATTCATTCCACAGACTGTTCATTTTACACTAACCTTATACTAACCTTATAAGACTGCTTCAAGCTGTAGAGGACAAGTGGAAATAAATGTTTTGGTGGACTATTGAAGGTAAAAACTACATCTGACTTGGGTGATCTGTATAAATGTTACACCTGCACAGACAGGGATACTGAATGTTTCAAGTATTTTATGGTGTGTCGATGATCAGAAACCAGGCATGTAATGCTCATTCAAATTTTTAGAATTTACAATTCCAAATAAGGAAGAATATACAAGAATGTGAAATATTTTAATAGAATTGGATTTGAGTAACACTTCAGTCTTGGAAAAGGAATTATTTGCTGCCAGAACATTTGTATATCTAAATGAAAAATTCCTCCCTAGGCAGCTGGAGGCACTTCATCACATTTATATGATTTTGTTTTGTTTCGTTTTGTTTCATCTCAATTGGTTTGAATAATGGTCATGTACTGGAAGTGCGAGAACCTTACACATCATTCTGGAATACACTGACACACAGAAGCCAGAAAGTCAAATACTGTAGAGTCTACAACGGAGCCATCTCTGTTCTATTTTGTATCTAATAACCACAGATCTGCCAAGGTCACACATAAAGTATGTAGAGCTAGGAATAGTACTCAACCTGTCTTTGATTTAAACCAAAAAGATGCGGTACTGTTTTCCACACAATACATATAATTATTTACGAAACATATATCCATAGGACATAGGATGCAAGAAACATTAACAAAATCTGAAAAATTCACAGATTCATGGAAAAAAGTCTGTAGGACTTTATTATGCACCACAGTTGGTCTTCCACCATCAGCTCAGGAAATTCTTAATTCACTAACTGCCAGGAAAAAAACAAAGATATACTGGCAGTACCGTCATTCAAAAAATACATTTTTTCTTCCCAATTTCCCCAAGCACTTACTATTTGGCACTGTCCTTCACAGATACATATGCAAAGATTATTTTATAGTGTTAGTTACTAGCTACATGGTGATGAGGGAAATAAAAGTCAGATAAATCTTACAAGCATGACCATAATACTACCCAAATGTAATAGCAATCCACATGAAAGTTCTGCATCAGCACTGTACAAAGTTAAAATAAACAGTTTTTCTTAAATGTAAATTGCTCTGTCTTGCAATGGCCTGTTCTATTTTTCCTCATCTCAGCAGTAGTAACAACACAGGAGCCAGCATAAGAAATAAGCATCCTCATGCCAGTATGCAAAACTGCTAGTGCCAACATTTTCACTACAAGAACATATGGTCCCATTCCTATGAACCCCATGAAATCTGGGCTCCCTGCAGCAGAAGCATGAGAAATACAGCTACACGACTCATTTAAGAGTCTGATGTCAGTGTACTGTTTGCCCAATGTACAGAGCCACCAAACATTTGTCACTGTCACAGGTTGTATTTTATGTAAGAGGAAGAAAGGAAAAGGGATAGACTATGAAGATTGACTCCAAACTTTCCAACTGAATTCAGGCAGTTCAAATCAATTGTATGAAGCAGAGAAGATAAACCCTTGGCTTCATGGCATAGATTGGAAAACAATAATAAGGTAAAAAATAAAACTAAAAAAAAGTGTCACTGGTTCCTAGTTTATTATTTACTTGAACTTCCAGATTAAATCCTTGCTAAAAGTGCCAGCAAAGTCAAAATTTTCCTTTCATACCATTATCAAATACTGTTAATTTAAATAAAGCATATTTTCCTTATTTGTTCATTTTTTTAAGATACTCAGGATTATTTGAGATATGAAAATACTTAAAATTCTATTTTTCACCACTAAGGTGAAAGAAAAGAAGTTTCCTCTAAGCATATAATGGCTTTCAGAAAAATAATGAATTGTCTCTAGCACAGACTGGTTTTCCTGATAATGATATTGAGGCATTAAGCTTTTCTGTAAAAAGGGGACAAAGTTATGACTATCAAAACATTTTCTAATAACATGCTCTTTGTCTACTTCAAACTTCAAAACATTTTTCAGTTTTAATATGGTAAACTTTTCTTTGAAAATCAAGTTTTTGCTTTATTAAATGAATCCTCCATGTTCAACATAAAATGTTACTTTAATAAACAGATATGGTTGTGGTAGCCTCTCAATAAAAGTAAGAAAATCTGATCTATTCTGTGGAAATATCAGCCTATGATTTAAGAAAAAATAGGTGAATATTTTATGGCTAAAGCTTTCAGTATCAAGTATTTTCAAGTTTCATTTTTCTTACTAAAATGTGATGTTATTTAGAGAAAGGTCTGCAACAGAGAATTCGTTAGCTTTAAGTCCTTCCGGAGAGAAAGTAGTGGGATTATTTCAGTATTTATCTTCATATTAATATGTATTTCTACATGATTCAGAAACAAAATTTGAACAGTATCACTGTTGTTGCTGTGACACTCCACTGGTGAACATTATGCAGGAAGAGGAGCACAATTGAAGACAAATACAATTCTTTGCAGTAAAAATTGCTTTTTTAAAAACTTGGAAATACCTGAGCACAGACATCAACTTATGGAAAACATTGTATATGTTTGAAAGTGTCATTAAAAGATATGAATAAAACATTCACCTTCAAAAAGGCAAAATTATGTGTTCAGTTAAGTACTACTATGAAATGCTAGTTGTGTAATAGACTACTTCATGTTTATCTAGAGGATATGTGAAAAGTGGTAAGCAATGGAGCAGAGAAAAATGAAGAGCTTACTTCTTTCGACACACGAAGAACTTACTTCTTTGATATAAATAGTTGTGCTGGGGTTATTTCTTTCACCAGCACACAACATAATGTTGTCCCAAACATAAGAGAAACTTCCAAGTCTATCAGCTTCATTGCATTCCTCTTACCTTCTCTTATCAAGCTAGTTTTAGTTCCCTTATTCTCTTCACTTACTGTCCAGAACTGTACCCAACATAGCTATGTGGTGCTAAGCCATTGATGTTCACCTGTGAAGTGAGTGTATGATCTGCACAGTTCTGTAAAGACTAATTTGTAAAGTCCCAAGCTTTCAAGGCAAGCACTTACTTATAGGTGCATTTACTGCACCTGTAGTCTTTGTATTTGTTCACAGAAAGTGGCACTAATAAGCGAAAAGCATAGTTGTTAGTAAAAAAACACACAGATATTTGCTTTCCTCAATTAATACTAACATTTTCATTGTATATATGTGCAAAACATTTAATACTGTTGTTTGTTCATCTGGTTTAGTAGGCTTCAGATTATGACTATTATCATTTGAAGAACACGATGCAATTGCAAAATTACATGAAGTATTTGACAGTAAATATTGCTTAAAGTAATAGCATTTAAAAAATAGAGCAATAAAAATAATAAAAACTAACTTTAATTCCCTATTTATTTTTGTCTATATAATATTCATAATCAGAAACAGGTTGTCATGCCTTCGTTTTTCTCCAAAATATTTTTCACCACAAACCAAAAATAAATAGATATTTCTATAAATTGAGCTCAAAAAGTAAATTAACATTGATTAATACTAAAAACATTGCCTCTTATGTTTAAAAATAAGA
Organism: Colius striatus; assembly: GCF_028858725.1. Classification (NCBI taxonomy): domain Eukaryota; kingdom Metazoa; phylum Chordata; class Aves; order Coliiformes; family Coliidae; genus Colius; species Colius striatus. Next base: position 67,887,455 of record NC_084761.1, on the reverse strand, counting down.
AAAATATTAAAAGGATCAACTGTCCATACATTAAAGCCCACCTTTGCAACACCTATTAGCATGATAATTTTTAAAAGCTTAGCAGTTGGAATTAGCAATCATCTGCCAGAAAATGCACACAAGTTTCCCCACTCTAAGAACAATTTTAATGTTTCAGGAATACGTAACTACAGTTTTTTATCTCCAAAAATGTAAATTTGGAAGATAAACACAAGACAGATTGCAATAAGTAAAAATATTTCCAGCGTGATGTTGTAATATTTGGTTCTTTTTTGTTCCAGCAGCATCAAGGCAGAACAGGGTAAATAGCAAATAAAGTATATTCACAACTTTTCACTACAATGAAAACATAAACAGCTCAAGTTTACAATCTACCAAACTGAAATCTACTACAAAGCTTGTAGTACATACACTAACAAGCTTTAGTTAAATGCTTGTTAATGGGAAGCCTTGAAGGTAAGGAACAAGAACAAAGAAAACCTACTCAAAATTAGTGGATGAAGGTCTAACATCAAACAAGAAACAAACAGTAGGCCTATGAGTGGCAAGAAACTGTAAAAGTGTCAGAATTCTCATACTAAGAACAGATGGAGCCTGCAATCATCCACAAAATATAGAACAGAATCCTACTCAAAGATGGCAAACAAAAGCTTCCAGCTCTCATCATGGACCACTGGCCAATGAAAAGAAATTAAGCTCAAAAGGTTACTGAATTTGTAATATTTGCTAAGGAGAAGATTTTCTGGTGCCAATTAAAGGAACTATAAACTCTAGGAAACAAAAGAAGTGTGTTTGTATTCACTTTGAATGTTCCCTGTAGTATTTTCTTTTACAGCTCTTTGCATTTTCTTTCAAATATAAACACTGAAATACTAAATATACTGAAATACTAAATAAGAAAACAGTAATATGCCATTTGAAGAAATGAAGAGGAAAGAGAAAAAAGAAAAATATCCCCAAGCAAATCAGATTAGGCTATTAAAAAAAAAGCATGCTAACAATCCAATTAAAACCTGCAGCAATCTTTTCTTTTTCTTTTTTAAGATCCTAACAGAAACATGTCTCATGATAGAGGTCTTTGGTTCAAATGAGCTATTTTTATACATTAGAAAGATATGCCAAGCTGTCTGTCTTGATGGATTTTGATCCTCCCTGAAGCAAGCAAGTTCCTCCATTAAATTAAAAGATTTTCAAACAGTCTTGTAAATTAGAGATGTATTTCAGTGCTTCCAACCATAAGACATAGTACGTTTTCTGTTGGACAGGTTTGCTGTAATCATGGAAAATATTTGAGTAGTTATTATCTCACCTTCTGTCACACAGGAGGTAAAACAACATTGTTCTTTCCCTTTTCAGAGAAATACGGTAATCATTATAAGGTCTTTTCCAGCAATGCTAATATGAATGTTGTTACAGGTGTTAAAAATCTATATTAAATAAGTATATAAATAAAAACCGAAACTTTAGATTAGTTATTATATTGTCACCATAGAACCATAGTACTGTGGTTTTTATAATTAAAAAAATACACTAATTTGTGAATATATTCCTAAAGAAAAATCTTACCAGTAGATAAATCATTAATGTATAGTAAAGTTTCTCAGTTCACTATCATTTACTTTTATTTAAAGGATGTTTTCTTGCTGTGAATATGACCAAGGTATTAGCAAAGATTGATATTTCTAGTCATAGCTCCAAAAAATAACAATCTTCAATTCTTTATTTTGACTTCTTTGGAAAATCACATGGGTCTTATAAGTATTAAGGAAAAAAAGTGGTCTTATTGAGGGAAGAGAAATAATATGCATTGAAAGAAGGCTTCAGGCTTGAAGGAAGATTTTGAGGAGAGAAGCTTGTGAGAGAAAACCTGTTCCTCTAAGGTATTTGAATTTTGGAGGTTATTCTTCACTTCTGTTTTTGACCCATAACTAACCAAAGACCTTGTTTATACTCATCCAAGAGAAGTAAAATAGATTCACCTTGTTTCTCAAGGATGGCATATCATTTTTTTACCAAGATAATGGACAAAATCTGCAACATTAAAAGCTCCCCTTAAGGAAAAAAATTCTTTACTCTAAGGATGAGGGAGCCTTGGCACAGGCTGCCCAGGGAGGGTGTGGAGTTTCCTTCTCTGGAGGTTTTCAAAACCCACCTGGAAGCATTCCTGTGTGACCTGGTCTGGGTGGACCTGCTTTAGAAGGGGAGTTGGACTAGATGATCTCTAAAGGTCCCTTCCAACCTCTGTCATTCTGTGATTCTGTGATTCTGTGTTAGACCAAGAGGCAAGTGCATGTGATTCACAGAGAGAACATTATTCAGCCAAGCCATTCAACTAGTACATTTATAGACATTTGCTAAGCATAATGTTCATAATTATCATCATCATAAAGTCAGCTATTTACAAATACAAATGCTGTCTTTTAAGGTTATGCTTACAATGAATTGCTGTCTGAAAGGTCTTTAATTGCTTGAATGCTTCTAATGGTTACAGGAGATTATTTGTCTGGTCTCTCACCTTTCACAGCTGATGTTGTCATATTGCATTTCAGAATCCTTACATAAATCTTCTATTATCACTATTGGAGACAGTAATATTTTAAAACACTGTGTTAAGGCAAGCTTTTCACATCTTTCTCAGTGTACTTGATATAGATACTTGAATTTAGATATTTGCTACAAATATTTAAGCAAGTTTTTCCTTTCTCTTTCCTACAATTCATTTCTGATGTATTCAAAGATGAATATAAAAATCCTTTCAATGAACTAACAAGCAGTCCATTAGGCAACATTCTATTACTCCAGATTTTGAAATGTTTTTTTTCATGTACACAGTTTACAATTTTCCTCCTGAAAACATGTTGGACATTTAGAACAAAATACTTTTGAATTCATATATCTTACTTAATTTTCTCTTTTTTGGTAAAGTTTTGAGCTTTCAAAAAGCCTAAAACTCAGCAATGATGCTGTTAGTTCTCTTAAATAGCATTTCAAATGACAAATTATGTCTGTCATATAAAAACTACCCAAAATCATCAAAGTAATAGCTAGGTGTATCAAAAACATTTACTTTGATCAAAAACAGTGAATTGCGGTGATTCATCCAACCAACATGTCATGAATCCTTACATTCTTACGAAAGATGTGTTTGCCATAAGGGACAATTATAAGACTTTTTACCTGTATCTGTATATTTCTAGAGATCTCTGTATTTAAGATGAAACAATCGCTATGGTCAGGCATCGAGTTCAGATCACTCAACAAGACTGTGGAATCCTTGTACTGATTTGGATCATGTCTGAAAGGTAAGAATACCCTGCAATACTTCTTCATAACTGTAGTAGCATCACAAGATAGAGTGCTGTCTATACTGAAGTAAGTATACAAACTGTTTGTCATGGTTTGACATGACAGCCTTTTCTGGTATGGGGAAAGGGGCTGCAAAGATGGCTCCTGCAAGAAGTTGCTCACAACTCTCCCCAGCTCAGAGCCAGACCCACTTCTGGGGCTGAGCCAATTAGACGCCTCCACGATCACTTTTTAAGAACAAGCCGGAAGGGGAGGTGTCTTCCTCCATCTTCTTTCCTGCTTCTGCCCTTTCTTCCTTCTTCTGGCTGGTGGTGGTGCAAGGAGTAGGAACGGTGAGAGAAACAACCATGTGGACTCCAAGGTCAGTGATGAAAGGGAGGAGGTGTACTGTAGCAGAGACTCCCCTGCATTCTATGGAGAGAACTGGTGAAGCTGAGATTTATTTTCATTTCTTTAAAGACCCCGAGCCAGGGACAGTGATTTTGGCCAGAGGAGGCCTTGTCCCGAAGGAGGGGCCCTTTATCACTATGGCCGGAGCAGGCCCTGTCCCGAGGAAGGGACCTTGCAAGTGCAGAAACTGCAACCGCGGTGAAGAATCCACGTCAGAGATATTCACCAAGGACTGTGTCCCGAGGAAGGGACCTTGCAAGTGCAGAAACTGCAACCACGGTGAAGAATCCACGTCAGAGATATTCACCAAGGACCGTGTCCCGTGGGAGGGAACCTGTATTGGCAGAAGCCGCAGCTGCTGGGAACAACCCACACCAGAGAAGTTTGTTAAGGACTGTGTTCCGGGGGAGGAACCCCGTGTTGGAGCAGGGGAAGAATGCCAGGAGTCATCCTCATCTGAGAAGACAGAAGCGGCAGAGCCCATCTGTGAGAGACTGACCACATCCCCCACTCCCTGCCCCCCTGAGCCGTTGGGGGGGAGGAGGTAGAGATATCGGGAGCAGTGAGCTGGGCCCGGGAAGAAAGGAGGGATGGGGGAGGGAGATCTTAAAGTGCTGGTTGTAATTTTCTCATCATCCTACTCCCTTTTTGCTTTTATTCTGTTCTGTTTCTTGTAGAATAAACTTTCCTACTTTCCTCTCTAAGTCGAGTACTAGAGTCTGTTTTGCCCAGAACCATAATTGGCAGCGAGCCCTCCCTGCCCTTGTCTCAATCCACAACAACCTTGCTTATCTTATTACTCCCATTTCGCTGGGTCCTCCGCCATCTTAACGAGGGTGGGGGTGAATGGGGGCATCGAGCGAGAAACTGTCGTGGTGCTGTTGTGCTAGCTGGGCCAAACCACGACACTGTTACACAATACAGCAGACAAAACATCTGAAGAGTTCCTTTAACTGCACATTGGAAGCTAAACGTTCCTAATCAAGAGTTACAAAGATTAATAACGGCTATGAATGCATAATCTTTTACCAATTTCCTAAAAATCTTGTCTAACTCATAGAAGGAATTTGAATGTGTCTTTACTCCAAGCAAATATTTTGACCACTGAACTGTTAAAAATGGGAATGAAAAACATCGTTACTATCTTCACCATGTTTTCTGTTAAAGGGCATTAAAAGTATTTAAATCTTCTAGAGAATCAGTCCTAAAAAAGTAAAGTACTAAATATTTCCAATAATTACTTTACTTTTCCTTTGGTATATCAGCCTGAATATAAGGATGATTTCTCAGTAACTGATTTCCAGAGTCATCAGTTTAGGCTGATTTAAATTAAAGTACCCTACAGTAAGAAAGAACAAGACTACCTGTTCCATCTTACTCCTCTTAGAGAATTCAGAGTGTGAACTACATCTGATAAAACCATTAAATATTAATAGCAGAGTGTGGCAAAGGGGAAGCACACAGCAGAGAAGCATATAAATTGAAGAAAATACTGTGTTTCAATATCTACAAGTTTTAACCCCCAGAGACAAAGAAAAAAGAGAGAAAAAGAAAGATGACATAAACAATATTAAAAACAGGAAAAAAACCCCACACACTCCCCTTCCTCCAAAAAGGAGAGTGGAAAGTTGGTTTGAAGTACTTCTAGGTGAGGAAAGGCTGAACTTAACTGACAGAATCATGGTTTATACAATGCCAAGTAAGGTCCACCTTGTTCTTAAAATCAGGTTTTGTCCTACTCATGTAATGAATCTGGTTCTAGGGTGTTAGAAACTGATATTTTAGAAGATCATTTATTATCTACCAGAAGCTTGCTTTTATTTATGTATTTTAATGAAGGTCAGAAAGCAGATATACAAAAATCAGCTTAGGTTTTATACAAGAAACAGGAGACAGAAACTTAAAGCTTGGCTTTTATTTGAACCTTAACAAAAGGTAATTCTATTGTTTTCTTAGGAATATTAAAATATATCTCCATTAAATACTTATGCTAATGAAACTACTCAGTCCTCCAAAGGCAAGTAAACTACAGTTACAATAAATTAAAAGTTTTCTACATTTCAGAAACAATGAAAAGAGGCAAGCATCAAATAAAGACTGCAGACGCTCTGAGGGAAAAATATTAACTGAAAGAAACACATGTAATTTTTAATACAGCCAAAGATGAATTCTTGGATTTTACCCTTAAGCAATAGTCATTGCAAAATGTTATACTGTGTATAGACTGCAATAAATAAGGCAGAAGGTGCATCAGACCCTAAATTGGCAAACTTTGTTGGTGACAAAAAATGTTTTATCACTGAGAGCAGACAGCACTACTTATGGTTGTGACACGCTTTCATACACTTATGTTTTTTCATATTCAAACACTATATATCTGTCTTTTGAAGCAGACTATTCAATTCATCATCCAAATTCACATTCACACTTTTAAAGATACTTCAGGCAAAGCATGTTCTCTCAGTTGACCTATTTGTTGTTGCAGCACCAATACACTTTCCATGCAGAATCCAGTACTTAGGGCCACGAGAATACTACAAATTTAAAAAAAAAAAAAAGTACAATATTCTCCAAAATCCTCATAGACCTATCTAGCTGCATCACCAGCAGCTTTTACATACCTTAAAGACAACATTAAATTTGTCAAAGTCTTAATGTCATTGCACATCTTTAGCTGACATTCCAAAAAGTGAACAAGAATGGTTTTTTTAACATTACTAAGCAACATCTGCAGAAGGGATGCAGAGCTCACAAATATTTTGTGCATATGGGTGGTTTAGTTACTATTTTTAGCACAGTCTGTCTTTTGTTGTCTAGGTTTAATAGTTGTGTAAAACCATTATCTTCGCTTATCCAACAAGTAATCTGTATAAACCCTGGAACAAGCTGACCAGGGACGTGGTGCAGTCATCATATTTCAAAGACATTGTAGATGAGGTGCTTAGTTACATGGTTTAGTAGTGGGCTTAACAGTGTTGGGTTAGTGGTTGGACTTGATGATCTTAAAGGTCTTTTCCAACTGAAACAATTTTACGATTCAATGAAATCATATTGAGATCCCAAAAACTTGCTTATTGAGTTCTCAAAGTTACTGCTTCATTTCATGTAGTTATATATCAACCATGATAGCAATTCTGCAATAATTTTATCCACTATGTAATTACTCAAAGACAGACACAAGCCAGACCTTTTCAGACTTTGGTAAGAAAGCATAACAGATATTAAAACATTACATCAAAAACAAGTAGAGGGTTGTGCAATAAAATAGCTTTTCTTGACAGTTAAGTCACATACCTGGTTAAAGCCACTTTAGTTAAAATTTCATGTTTTAAGAAATATAGTGACACAGACTGTACAAATCTAGACTCAAAAGTTAAGCAGGTATGACAGAAGCTTGGCTTGACTATTCAGATGAATTGTAATTTTTAATATTAGTGTTAACAATTTATTTATGGATTCCATTCTTGGTAATTTTAATTTTCCCATTTAAAGCTACAAAGAGAAGCATCAGTGCTGTCAATACACATATTCAGAAAAAATCGAAGTGCAGGTTAAGGTTATTGTCTCTGCATTATGTCAGTGAAGTACAGGGTAAAAAATAACCCTAGTACTGTTTTACCTATCCTAATATTAGGATAGGTAACACATTTCCACCACTAACATCAAGAAATATTTGTCATCCTGATTGATGCAAGCATAGGCAGTTTTGCAGTATGGTAGCTCATCTTTAGATTAGGTTAATCAAGGCATACCAATTCGTATGCTGGTCATCATAGATGACTTTGTAACAAAAACAAAATTGAAGACGCCCAAACTAATGAGAAAACATCTCGGTCCAGAGATCAAACCACTAAACAGTAGTTCATTTGTAACAAACCTCCTAGACTCTGACTGCATGCACGAATGATAGGTTAGAGTCCCAGCTCTTTAGTTCTATGCACCTCAGTTTCCCCATTTTTAGACAAACAGTCAGCAAGAAGTTAAGTATACTACTATTACTTAGACATTTATTTGTCTGGTTAAAGTAGATGGCATTAAGTGACATCATAGGAAGCTCTCATATGAATTGAAACATTTTATTTGTGAATATCCAATAAAATGGTTAAGATGAAGTGTAAGCTTCCTACTAAAAGCCAAATATTCCTGGAAGTTGTCCCTTTCTCTATGAGTTCTTCTCATAATCCAAAGATATAGTTACAAATTTATGCCAGTTTGTCCCTCCCATGGAAACGCAACCTAAATAACACTGAGGCAGCCTTCTAGGAATCAAGAGAGAGAATGGCTTCATTACTGATTTTTGTACCCGTTTGCATGAGCATACGAATACATGCTTATTGGTACATTTTGCCACTGTCATATATTTATACTGCTTTAGGAAGAAGGATTAAGATATGCAACATGAAAATAGAATATTTAATAATATTACAGTACTCAGCATTAACAGGTGTTTAAAATCAAACAATTTTTGCTTACAAAGTAAGTGTTTTGTTAACTATTTCCTCTTCAGTCTTCACTGTTAGCTCTCAATTTCAATGATAGTCAGCTACTACTACTCAAGTTGCTGAACCTATATAAGGAAGTCTCTTTAATATGTCTGCAGCATATCTGGACATGGACATGTCTTTTTTTAAAAAAAAATATTATGTCATTAATGGTAATTTTTTTCTTATGTTAATTCCTAGTAATATGTATGGGACGAGTGTCATGAAAGGTCCAATACAACATTCTGTTGAGTTCAGTCTTTTTCATTAAAACTTTGCAAGTTTCATCTCACATCATTCAAAGGGCTTTAATCTTTTATTCTTACTAATAAAAGTCAAATATAAATATAATTACATTCTTCAAAGAGCTCAAGCTTACAGTTTACTTCAAACAATTATTCAAATACAATTGTAAAACATTCAACAAAATCCCATGGTTTTGAGGAGATGAACAAGCCAAGAGATTTAGAAATAGCATATACCTGATACCAGAAACAATTAATTTTCCAGCCAGGGATAATACACTCTTCCATGAACTGTGCATCAGTGCTGAACAGTGCATGAAATTGAAACTGAGCAAGAACCTAGTAACCAAAAAGCGATGATAAACCTTACTCTTTAGCAGGACAATTCATGAAGCTGCACTCTGAAACCCTCTGGCTTAAACATAACAACCCTATAATCATTTTTTCAAAGCTACCTTATAATCAGCTGTTCTTCCTCATGTCATCAATTTGTAACACTTAAAATTCTTCATCAAGTATTTTAGCTTCATTTACAATATTCAACAGAGTTTCATCTACTTCAGAATCTTTGGATCTGCATTTTTTGCCTATACTTTCTGCTTTTCAAGATCCAAACAAAACCTAGGTTGATCCTATGCAGACCCAGTATTTATGGCATGAAATTCAGTGCTATCAGTTGATTTTTTTTTTTTCCTTAACAGCAAACACTAGTTTTTATTACTGTTGCATTAGTTTCCAAGGACTGTTTTCCAGCAGTAAAAATTAATGAGAAATTACCATTAGTCTTAATAGATCATATCTATATTTACTTTCAAATATAGTTGTGGTCATTTTGTGTAGACAGATTTTGGTAGCAGGGGGAGCTTCATTAAACAAAGTCCTGACAGAAGCTTCCCCTGTAGCTACACGGCCAATGCCAGTCAATTCTAAGATAAACCAAATGCTGTCCAAGGCCTGGGCAATTAGTGACTGAGGTAATGAATAAGGTGTTTGAGAAGGGAAAGAAGTTGTTGCACAGTTGCTAAACTGTAGCAGCAACAACAGGGAGTGAGAATGTGAAAAAAACCTCCACAGACACCAAGGACAGTGGAGAAGAAGGAGGAGGAGGGGGCCACAGTGGAGCAGAGATGCACTCGCAGCCTGGGAAGGACCCCAACGGAGCAGGTGGATGCCCACAGGAGGCTGTGACCCAGTGGCAAGCCCACACTGAAGTACATTCCTGTCAGGACATGGGAACCCATGGAGAGAGGAGCCCATGCCACACCAGGTTGCCTGGTAAGACTTGTTACCCTGTGAGGGATCCATGCTGGAACAGTTTGTTTCTGAGGGACTTTCCCCCATGGATGAGTCCCACACTGGGGCTTTAGCTCATTATAAATCAATTTTCATCAGTCATCTGACAGTCAGCAAAGCATTGCAACCTTACAGAACTCATCACCCCAGTATTACTCCCCTCCCAATAGCCAGAGACTGGCAAGTTCCTGACAATTGCACAAGCTGAGTTAAGGTTGGTAAGACGTACATCTTTGAGAGCAATGCTAGCTCCAAGGGCAGGGTGGTTTGGGTTGTTGGACAAAGGGCCCAGTAAGAATACACTAGGCCAGAGGAAAGCTGAAGAAAACAGAGGAGCCAATGACTGCAAGCAGGGTAGGGCACTCTCTTTCTCCAGAACTCATCAAAGCTTTAGTGCTTTAGAATAAACCTGCATTGTCTAAGCCCAGCAAGAATTCTGCTTAACAAGTAGATGCAGTGTGAGAGGAGTTGTTAGCAATGAACCTCAGTTGGATATAGATTATTCTCTATTAGCAGGTAAAGGTCAAAAAACCCCAGCTTAGCTTTTTCAAAAACCTCATGGGTGGAAAGAAGGTCAATTTAATGGAACACAAGAGAGAATACCAAAAAAAAAAAAAAAAAAAAAAAAAAAAGAGGTGAAAATTAACCCTATCCCAGCCAAACTCAGGACACCTTGCTAACCAAAAATTCGATACTCTCTTAATTATTGCTGTGTAACAATACACTGTCTGCACTGGCATAAAGAAAACCCTGTTCAGCTTTTTCTCTCATCATGACAATAATGATGAAGAAGTCATCCATTCCTAAGTATTCTAGCTAGCACTGAATAAAGACAGTCCATTTAAGTTCTAAGCTAACGTGTCTTCCAATGGATTCCACTTAAATCTTCAGATCGGGACCTTAGAGGAAGAAAAGAAATGTAAGGTTCAAGTTGTTGCAGTTAAAGGATCCTATTTCCCTGCTTCATGGAATAGGAAGCAAATCTGAAGGAAAACATTATTCAAAGTGAGACATTTAGGACTCCCGAAAAAGTATAAACCCCATCTGCTTATCATAAGCCACTTAACCTTCTAACAGAAATAGGTAGAGAGGCAGTAGCAGGCTAGAACTGGACTGGTGAGGACAAAGGTAGCTTTCATCAGGTGAACTGAAGAGGGAATAAGGCTCAGCATTGTACAGGGCTGTGTCACCTAGCCAGACAGCTCACAGGTGAATGAAATTAATGTAAGTGTGCACTAATTAAGTCTCTCCTTCACAGTTTTTTTCTTTCTCTATTTTCAGTCAGAAATTAGCTGTTCTTTTGCTGAAGATGAAAAAGAGATAAAGAACATATGCAATAGTTTGTGAAATTTTATAGTAAGCGGTTTACTGGCTTTGTACACATGCTGAAATCACTTTAAGCTGGTTTATCGACACATTTGCTGGCTCACAGAATTTGCACTTGCAAAAACAGCTATTACTCCTATCTTGTAATGGGATCTGTGCAGTGGGCTCTCCTGCAAAGTATCTTATTAAAACTTAATTTCTGTGTAAGCAGATCTTTTTGCCTGAATAATCTTCACGTTCACAAGCTGTGTAAGGGAAAAAACATCTGTAAATAAAGGATGTTGAAAACTCCTCTGAAAAATTCAGAAGACACCATAAACTGTCCAAGTCAATTATCACTTGTTTACTTCTTCACAAAATAGCAGAGGATCTTAAATTCAGCAAAACAGACAGATCTGCCATTTCTCAATGATATCAACAGTCTCTGATTCATCCCCAAATTGTTTAACATCTGCTTTGTAGCAGTTAAATTCAGTTTAAAGACATGGATTCTAGAAATCCTAATAGTTAACAGGATGTTCCTAATGGTTAAAAAGTATGTTAATATTCAGCCCAATACAGATAAATATTTCTGGCTCATAAGGCCTGAATGAAAGCTTCTATGGTCAACTTTGTGCGCAACCCAAATGACCAACAGGTCACAGAAATCCTAAAATATCAAAGATTTAAAAAATATAAACATAAATTCAAAAGTTGCATGCAATTCTTCTCTTTTTTTTCAATCACTTTAAAAACGGTAGTTCTCTTTATGACTTCCAAGGAAAAATTGCTATATGCAAAAATATAAACTAAGATTACACAGGATTATTGAGAGGAAACTGCAGAGCACTAACAAGGTAAAAAGGGGATGGAGTCATAATATTATAGGGGTTGAGAAATCAAACTCATAAGGTGGAATTGAGTGGAAAACTGTCTGGATGACCAGGCCCAGGGAGTGGTTGTGAATGGTGTTAAATCCAGTTGCTGGGTGGCCTCTAGTGGTGTTCCCTAGGGCTCAATGTTGAGGCTTCTTCTGTTTAGTCTCTTTATCAATCATAGAATCATAGATTGGTAGGGTTTGGAAGGGACCTTTAGAGATCATCTAGTCCAAGCTCCCTGCTGAAACAGGTCCACTAGATCAGGTCACACAAGAACATGTACAGGTAGGTTTTGAATGATCTGGATAAGGGGAGCAAGGGCATCCTCAGTAAGTTTACAGAGCTGAGCGGGTACATAGTCCTGCTTGAGGGTAGGAAGTCTCTTCAGAGGGACCTGGACAGGCTAGAGGGATGGGCTGAGGCCAGTCACATGAAGTTCAAAAAGGCCACATGCCGTGTTGTGCACTTGGGCCACAGCAAACCTAAGCAACACTACAGGCTTGGGGAAGAGTGGATGGAAAGCTGCCTGGAAGAACCTGGGGGAGTTGGTCAACAGTTGCCTGAATATGAGCCAGCAGTGTGCCCAGGTGGCCAAGTATACCACTGGCATCCTGGTTTATATCAGAATTAGTGTGGTCAGCAGGACCAGGGAAGTCATTATGCCCCTCTACTCAGCCCTGGTAGGACTGCACTTTGAGTACTGTGTTCAGTTTTCGGCCTCTCACTACAAGAAAGACATTGAGGTGCTGGAGCATGTCCAGAGATGGGCAACAAAGCTGGTGAAGGGTCTAGAGAACAAGTCTTATGAGGAGAGGTTGAGGGAACTAGAGTTGTTTAGCCAGAATAAAAGGAGACTGAAATACCTGAAGGTAGCTTTAGGTAGTTTCAACTATCTGAAAGGAGGTTGTAGCAAAAAACAAGAGTCAGTCTCTTCTCTGAAGTAACAGGTAATAGGACAAGAGGAAATGGCCTCAAATTGTGCTAGGGTGGGTTTAGATTGGAGATTAGGAAGATCTTTCTCACTGAGAGAGTTGTTAAGCATTGGAAAGGGCATTGGAGGTGGTGGAGTCACCATCCCTGGAGATATTTAAAAATCATGTAGATGAGGTGCTGAGGAACATAGTTTAGTGATGGGTTTTGCAGTGTGAAGTTAGTGATTGGACTCAATTATATTAACATGTCTTTTCAAATAAAAACCATTCTATGATTCTATGAATAAATTTGAAAGATCCAAGACTGTACCTAGAAAAGTAAGCAGGGAAAAGCAGAGAGATAACTGGAGCTGAACGAAAGAGCATATCTAAGTTGAAAAGTAGCTGTTCCTGTCCGTGGAACTAGCAGCCAAATGCCATTCTAATTCATGTATTAATTTACTTTTTTATATTAAATTAATATCTTATTTAACAGCTCTGAGTCAGAGGTTTTTAATCATCTTGACATCTACATGGTTCCAAGAGTAGATAAAGAAACAGATAAGTGTAAGGAAAGGAAGTGGACCACAAAATATTCTTAATGTGATGATGCCAGCACAGCTCTAGAAAAAAAGAGCTTGTGGGTTTCATGTGACAAACCAAAAGGAGATATGTCTCTTCAAAAATATTTTTCTTAGAAAAAAAATATTAACACTAGAACCTGTTACACATGTAAATATGAACAGAAGTTTAGATTTTATCCAAAGCTGAGATAAATTTGTCTCTTCAAAGAACTGGAAAACAAGTCTATTCTAAATTGTTAGGACTGTTGTTCATTAACTAACATTATTCAAGACATGACTATTTGACAATAAAACAGACCAAAACCATATCACAGATGACAGTTATTTACTTAAAAATTTTTCATGAGAGTAGGCTTTCAAGCACACCTCAGTAAGCACAGGGTATTCACTATTTAATGGTCTTATGTCAAACAGTATCAACTACTAAAGGATGCTTAGAAAAGCTGAATAACACCGGCAAATTATAGGGTTGCACCTTGGAAACTGGCATTGTCAGTTGATGAAGTATTGCTTAGTAAAGAGTTTTCATAACTATAATTATATAAGCCTATATGTTAAAAGAAATAACAATACTGTGGATTCATGAAAACACCAGAGAAAATAGAAAATTTACTAACATAAATAATGAGGAGTCGAAACCTATGTAGACACAAAGCATCATTTGAATTTATGAGACCATAAAACACATTTCATTTAGGGTAACTGATCAGTTCTATGAAGTTAGTACTGCCCACTTTGCCATAGAACAAGAAGGAAAAGTTGAAAAAACAGAGGGGGGACCAAACAGAGCAATGAACCAAACCGAGAAAAAACAATGCATGCTATAAAACCTAGAAGATAAATGTTATTTGTGATCTTATGATCCAACATTTAGGTATTATTCCCCTGCGCCTTCTTCAATTGTATACTGAAGAGACACTGAAGAAAGTATACCACATAGACTTGTCCTACAAAAATGCTAAAATCTTTCTATCCATTTTTTATTTTCATCTCATGTTCAACTATATTTCACAGGTAAACGGGAAACTCCCCATAAACTGCTCTAGATTTTAACATATTAACATGTGTTGGGATCTCTCTAACCACATCTGGAGAGCCAAATGGAAAGTGTTTGTGAGTACAACCTCACTGAGATGCCACTTGCTCCCTAATGTTATGCATTTTTCATAAGCAAAGGCATTTTTAAATGACCACAAGCGCAGCAGTTGGAACAACTTGTTTTCTCTTTAAGAAAAGATTGCCTTTACAAATGAAGTAAAAAGCTCAAAATAATTTTCTATTAAAACCCCAAAGAACAATTAGCGTGTTCCGAAAGAAGAATAGGCATATGTATTTCTTAAACAGCTGACACTCATTTCCTCAGAGGCATTTCTGCTACACAAGGGCAATAATTAGATGCCACTTTAAAAAAGCATTATGTTAAACATAAACTAATGAATGCATTTTTACATCAAGTAGATTAACCTTAATATGCGTCATCTTTATGCAAAAAGCACAATGAGTATCTGGAGGTTCATAATCTCCTCTGATGCATAAAACTAAGTACTGTGTCTCAAGTCTGATTTCATAAAGAAAAATAGCAGATGCCCCTATGTAGGATATTGGCAAATCTCATAGGAGGAGTTTCTCCTAGTTTTGTATAATCTGCATTGCTATCTATGTGTATATAAGTACACATAGAAAAACCTGCTTTTATCCTTTAGTAAGTGAGAACATTAAGTGCACAAGAGTCAGGAATTGTCACATTACACAGCAATGTTATCAACCCAGATCAAACTTATCTTTAAATGGTAAATCTTGCAAGTGATTTAAGTGATGTCAAATTTTCTGAAGGAAAAAAGTTACTTACCAGGGTAACACCAGTATTTATAAAGAAACTAGCTATTTTTTCAACAAGTCAAATAACTGAACAAGTAGATTTTTTACAATGAGTTGTGAGTCTATCTAGAATTGGCTGCAAAAAGTAGAAAAGTTTTAAATTTGTTTGTTGTGAGGTAGACAGAAAACTCTACATGGAAGAAAAATTAATTATATGACAAGATAAAAACCTGTTATAATAGATGCTTATCCAGTATTTGTTCATATAAGAATGCTGAGATATCTTTCATAATAGCAGAATACTATACTCTGTAAAAGTTATGGTACATTTTGTCTTCTCAAAATAATTTCCTTCAAGTTTTTAAGAAAGGGCATTCAGTTTTACCACAAATTAAAAAAATAAATATTCTTACTTTTTAAAGGAACAATTGCTTTTATTATTTAAAGCTAACTGTTAGTAAATGATGACTTGTGGAATATTTACACTAAAAGTCTTATGAGAATATTAACATGACTGATTAAGTGTCTTACTACACTTTGATTCAGTTACAAAATCTTTCTACAAGTTAAAAAAAAAACCATGCAAGAATCTCTAAACATAGCAAGTTCAAAAAGAAACACTCTGCCTGGAGTCTGCTACAAATCATAAGCTATCAGGGCAAGATAAGTAATCAAATCATTGTCTTCTAGATAAAAGCAGGTTCAAATGATTTGCTAAATTAACATTTCTGAAAGTCCACTTGTCTTATGCCATTTCATTAGACAAATGCCAAGAATGGTTCATCAATACGTATAGGAAGGTGTAAGAATGCCTGTTCTATCTCCAATACACAACTAAGCACAGTTCTGCTTCTCTCCCTGTGCAGGGAACTTCAGCAGCAGCTCTCCCACAACAGGGAGCACTACACAATTCCCAGGTCACAAAGGAACCTCTTCCCTTCATATTCATAAATTATTCAAAACAGGAAGAAAGAAAAAATAAAAATTATTCCTTGTCTCAAAAGGGCATAGTAATATGAGCTTTGTTTTAGACAAAAGAAACTCCTGAATCCACCTGCTAACAAGGCGCTCTCAAAAATAACTGGTAGGAATGACTCACTCCGCATCAAAGAATAGCATTATCTACAAAGTGGAGTGGATATGCTGCTCCTTTGCAACAGGATTTCACTGTAAATAAAGAAGTAATATTTCTATATACCTGCTGTTGGGCCGATGCCAACAGGTACAGAATTATATTCTGAGAATATGCTTGTATTAAAATATGCCAAAGGAAAGCAAAATCTCTTTATCCACTACAAGCATGCAGTTACTTCAGGCAAAATAAAGCGGGGGAAAGAAAAGCTTTAAAAATCTTTTATTGAGCTCAGTCTCTTTAATCTCATTCCTGCTCAAACTGTGAATATAAAATAGAAAAAATTATTCTTCCATATTCCTCTATGTGGAATTTCTTACTCATTCTTCATTACCCTTTTGATCAGAATTTTCATGAGGAAATTAAAATACATACAAAGGCATTAGAGAAGGAATACATTAAGGAGTAACAGAGGAAAGGAGAACTGTAGCTATATGTTCCAAACATGATGAGGGTTCAATTGTGCTCTTTGTTTTATAAACATAAAATAAGGGTCAGCATTGAAAATCTTGTAAGTCGTAGAGATAACTAGATCATAGGTGACAGAAAATAAATATTACCATATTTTTATAGATGGAAAACAAACACAAAGTCACACCAGAACTTTGCATCTGAGTTAAAATATGACCCCAAATCCCCAGTGTCTGTCACAGTGGATCTGCATAAAATGGAATGTTCAAAGAAATGCCAGTTGAAATTCCTTTTTTCTTCCACAGGAAGAAATCTCGTTTTAGGATTTGACATTTTTGTTTAAATATGTTTGCATTACCATGCAGCTCACAGATAGCTATTTTCTCTGAAGAAAACACTTTTATAGAACAGCATACTTTGCCAGAGGTGGTATAAAATTCTCTCCCAAATTACAGATGAAGTGAAATTTGAGTAGTATAAATCATATTGATGTTTCAGTAATATGATAGTGTTGAGATCTTTTGTTGAATACATGGCAGGTAGGTTAGATATTGATCATGTAATCTCCACATACAATAACTTGTCTTAGGTTTTAATGGTCCTGCAACAGCAGCACGTAATCATTATGTCTTCCATTAAATGTTTCCTCTTTTTCCTCAATTATAGCACTTCTTTGAGGCTACATCCACATTTTTGCAAGCAGAATAAGCTAAATATTAGCGATAGCATAGAATGATTGGTTTTATTCTTTTTTAAGAACTCTGCATCTTCTTATATTTTTCTATTGTAGTAGCCTGATCATTTATCAGCAGTAATTGGGGTGACAGGATTCACCTATAGAACAATATGAGATATGAAATATACAGTCTTCTCCTGTATTGATGGCAGAGCAGAACTCATTCTCTATGCAAACTACCATCTAAAATATTGTAATTTTTTACCATTTAGATCACAACAGAGAAGGGGGGCCGGCGGGGGAGGGGTGGTGAAACAAAGAAAAACAATGGAAACAGTAACAGTGATTGCCAGCACATTGGTACAGCGTCATCTCTGTGATGTATGTGTTACAGTTAGTTTGTATGTGATACAGTTAGTTTGAAGCTAGTTTGCTTTTTCCTACTACATCAAAATCAGAATGCAGAGGAATGTGGTTTTTATGGAAGGAACTGCAGAGGAATAAAGATAGTTACACACTTAGATTTATCACAGGATAAATGTGAGGACTCTGTGACAACTCCCTGCTCTGGCAGGTCTCACTAGTGCCTTCATGCTATCTAGTCCTCAGTTCCTTCAAAGCCACAGAGATGCCCCACAGGCAGAAGCTAGAAGCATTAGTGTGCCACCTTTCCAGTCATCCCTCCATTAAAGATCCAAAGTTGCCACAGGTTTAGTATATGACTATGGCCCAACAGGAAGGAGAGGATGCTTCTCTTCCCCATGGTCACGAGAGATGCCTCTCTCACAGTGAAAGAGTTTCTTTGCTTCAGGAAACATGCTGTTTCTTGCTGCAAAGTTTCCTAAGGCTTTTTTTTTACCCTTTCAGTTAACAGCAATAAGCTGTAGCACTGTAAGTTTTATACACATCACCTCCACAAATACACAAAATAAACCAAAGCTCTGAGGAAAGTGACTCACATTAAAACAAAGAATTTTCCATTGAACCACAATTTTCTTTGCTGTTCAAAGTGACTGTGCCATTCTCAGTAATTTTCTATGCCAGTTCATGAGTAAATTTCTGACAAAAACTTCATCTGAAAGTCAGAACATTGTACGTGAGATAAGCAGATAAACAGTAATTATTGGACTACATTTTGAAAATTGCAAAGCTCTTACAGTAATCCTAATAAGGAGACATAATCTTTTTTTTCTACACTTTGCAAAATGTGAGCATAAATTGTCATTTTATTAGAAAATTGTCCTGTATCGTATCACATTCTCTCAAAGTTAATTGTCAGTCTGTATCTCCCACTGCATGTGTTGTATGAGTTACGAAAAAGACTATGTTTTCAAATTAGATTTTCAATATGAAAATTAGAAAGTCTGTTTTCTTAACCAATCCTCATTCTTTTGCTGGGAGTTGGCAAGCCAACCAAAGTCCTAAATTGGATTTTGTTTAAATTGGATATATAAAATTGGATTTTAAGGAAATAAAAAAAGAAGAACCCTAATTGGTTTAAGCTGGTCATTTTCTTCTCAGATGCATAAAGTTGAAACATTATTTCTTTAAAGAGGAAACATTAGGTCTATGGTTATTGTACTGTGCTGTCACTTAAAGTGTAGACTAATTGGATAGTGTTACACATTTAAGCATTGCTGCATTTTAAGCTGACAAGTCTAAATGATATATGAAGATTTTTAACAGACAAACATATAGTTCATAGTATTTTTCCTATGTTCTAAATAAAAAATATTAGAATAGCTCAACAAAAACTGTAACTCATGAAGCTACAGTAGGTTTCATTCAAGTCAGTAGAAAACTATGGATATTAAGATATTAAATTAAGATAAAGATATTAAGAGATTAAAGATTAAGATATTAAATAAAGATATTTTATGGATAGTAAAGGGTTTGGCATAAATATGTTTTAAATGGTCCTTTGTCAGTTTATAGTGACTTAGAAGGATCCAAGAGATCACCAGACAAAATAACAGGAGATGCCAGAGTGATGAATATAATGAAATCATACTATTAAAGACAAAGTTATAATTAACAGAGAACAGAGAATGTGCTGGTGCCTCGGTATTTCTTACTCAATTACACATTCAGTGACTTCGTCTAAATGGGCCTGGCACGGTAGGATTCACAGTTTGTTTATACCATCATCCTACCATGAAAAGTGAAGCATAATGGTTTTTACAACTGCTTCCTGGCTGTAATTGGTAATTATAGGCAAATTGGTTATGAAGTGATCCCAGGTGAAAACACAGCATCTCTCCTTGACTCACTGTCATGCCTTAGCTGAGACACTTCAAACATCTCAGTTGTCAGTTATACAAAAGAGTTTATTAGACTCATGTTTATTCTTCACAGACTTGTCATTAATACACATCTGAGGTTGAAGTTCATAATACTATACTATTTTTTTATTCAAAAAATAAATATCTCTTTAGAAAGAAGACTTGTAGCTTGTCTCTAGTTGATCCTACAAACACTGTATTTATGAGTCTTCTATTTCCATGCAAAGTATCATCTTCCTACTAAATCATCCTTTCAGTATATAGCAAGTAGACCTATGTGTATAATATTGCATCTGAAATTAGTGTTCTAAATAAATTTTTACCAGAAACTTATTGAATTACTTAAACAAAGAAGCTAAGAAATGTACAAACAGAACAGGAACTGTTCAGCTGTCCATTAAGCTATGAGAAAACGGAGGATGCTTCAAAAGTTAGGTTATCTTATTTAGGAGGAAATCCTTGTAGCTCTATAAGAATAAATCTGCATTGTCTAAGCCCAGCAAGAATTCTGCTTAACAAGCAGATGCAGTGTGAGAGAAGTTGTTGGAGATGAACCTCAGTTGGATATAGATTATTCTCCCTTAGCAGATAAAGGTCAAAAAAAGGGGCTGAGAAATTGCTTCCTCTCATTCTTTTTAGCATACATGCTGCAGGTGAACCCTCCTGCTTTCTTCTCTACCTCATATTCCAGGCTCAATTTCTCTGCCCATACCATATAATTTCTACTTATGACTAACAAATATAAATCTCAGTGAAAGATTGCAACAAAAATCTGCAAGTGTTTTACCATTTACAGTTTTGGGAAAGGTTTAAAGCCTATGAAGAAACATATCCTAGTGAAGCACTTGACTTTTAACTTCTGCATTTCAGAAGAGATTTGTCTGGATTTATGATGACAATACCTAATCCAAGATGAGGCTCTATAGATTCATAGAAATCCTGATATGCAACTGAAGTAGTTTCCTCTCTACATATCAGTGCTTGGTTCAAGATGCCCACAAATTGGTTGGATAACCTTTACAAAAAAAAGTCAGGATGACGGAGCTGGGTGTGACTATTCCCCTCAATGCTCTAAATCACTACTGAGCAAAGGACGTTTTTTACTTCATTTTATGAAATAGAAACTTGATACAACTATAATGACAGTGGTCCAAATGATTCTGGCACTATTTTACTTTCTGAATTGTGTACTGCAACTAAATATAATTCACAAAATAAAACCTGACAGGTCCAGCACAGTTATAATTAAAACTAGAAAATGAAAGTCCAGTACAAAACTGAGAAGAAGGCATTATGCACCCAATGTGACCCAGGAGAGATGAAAAACAAAATTTTCTATAGATTCTGAAGTGCATGTGAACAGGAGAATGATGTCTCCAAATATTCAGAAGCCAGGAACAACTTCTACTTATAAAGAAAGAAATTAATTCTTAAAAAAAAAAGAGATTTTAGAAACACCTATTGCCTATGTTACTACTATCTGCTACCATGCAGGCAAGACAAATCAACTTTAAGACTCAAAAGAAAAGTCTGACTCACCACCTCTCTCTGACAGACAAAAACCAGATTTCTCTTTTGCAGCTAGGTCACTCAGGTGTCATTTATGTAATGCAAACATATAATTT
The DNA here is from genome assembly GCF_028858725.1 of Colius striatus. Lineage (NCBI taxonomy): Eukaryota > Metazoa > Chordata > Aves > Coliiformes > Coliidae > Colius > Colius striatus. The sequence goes on along the minus strand of NC_084761.1, from coordinate 67,866,118 downwards.
AGTTTTATACTCTTCTCATTGCATTCCTTTGGGGTCTCCAAACAGATACACAAATTGACTGTATGCTCACGAATATCCCTAATGTACAAGAGGATTATATGAAGTGTACTTCTCCCATTCCATGAGTCCTCAAATTGAGCACTTTGGAGCAAGTTGTCACATCATTAACTATTTCCATAAACACACAATAAGCAAAAAAAATAATTCACCATTCAGAAAATGACAAATAAATATATGTCTTCATTACAGTTCACACATCTCTTTCCTTAGGGTAGGTTACATTTCCAGAATCTGAGCACAGAACCACAACAAATCAATCCAAGACACTGGCCATTAACTCACTGCCTTTCTGAGTAAGAGAAAAACTGTCTAATCACATAATGGAAATTCTTCCACTAGCTTGTGTTTTTACTACTGCTCCTAAATCATTTATGTTATACACAGATACACTGTGATACTTATGTGCTGGGAACATGTTCTTGGCAGTTCTTAACTCCAAAGCAAGCATGACTGGAACTTTTCATGAAGATATTGTATTATCTCAGCAGAAATTATCAACCAACTGTTGTGAGGAAATCTCTAATGCCACACAGATATTTCTGGAGTTCTTGCATGTACTTTACGAATTAGATTTTACCAATACCAAAATATAAGCATAAAAACACTTTAATAATGTTTTAGTAAGGAGTCAAAACATGATGCTTAAAATGTTTTCAACTTTTAAAAAAATTTCAGCATTTTATATTAATTAATCACATAATTTTCATTTGAATAGGCACACAGAAAATACATACAAGCTGATTCCAAGCCTACAATGTACAAGACAGCAAATAACAAAATATCTGAGTTTGTACTTAATTTCTTTTTAGAGATGTATACATCCAGACTAAGTAGCTAAATAAGGCACTTGAGGTATATGTATCGTGTTTTATACAACAAAACAAGATATATATTCATTTAAGAACAAATGTAATTATCTACTGGATATGTACTTGGCTATGTACTATGCAAAATACACCACTGTATTTCTTTCCTTACTACAAAAAACATATTAAAGTACATAGTGATCAAAATTGGAGCTATTCGCGTCGTATAAATGTAGGTGTATGAGTGGCTAGTTTCTTTAAGCTCAGTATATAGTCAAAGTGAAATATGTTCTAACATGACGCAGAGCAGTTATCTTGGGTTCTCCAGTCTGTCACTTAAGTTCTAAACTTTCAAATTAACATCAGATAAGACAAATATCTCATTCTCCCACTTCTAAAGTGAAGTCAGAATGTAGCTTTTACCACAGAATTTCACATTATGTTTTTCAATACTTTTCAATTTCAAGGAATAGTAAAGACCAGAGCAGCCGTAAAGGAATAGGGCACTGAGTTCACTTCACCTCAGAATAAAATATCCATTCCAGTGGTTCCATTATGTACATAAACATGATTTGAAAGAATAATATCACATAATGTTAGAATCAGAAAATAATTTAGGCTGAACAGGTCTTTTGGTCATCAGCTGATCACACTTCTACTGAGATTAAGACAAGTTGTTCAGAATCAAGTTTGGACAGTCAAGCCTCCCTGGGCTACATATTCCAATGTTTGATTATCCTCATTGTCATGGTTTAGGCCCAGCCAGGAAGAAAGGACCATGAGGCCACTCACTAACTCCTTTCCCTCCTGGTAGGATGGGGAGGAGAACAGGAAGAGAAAGATAAAACCTCATGGTTTGAGATAAAGACAGTTTAACAGAACAACTCAAGGAAAGAAATAGCCATAACAGTAATGAAAGAATGTTCAAAGTTAGGGGACTACACAAAGCTACCAGAATCCAACACAGAGGCTCCCAGTTGATCACCGTGGTTCCTGACGTGCCCCTCCTGGTGGCTCTCATATATACATATATATACTGGGCATGGTATCAGGATGGTACCAAATATCCATTGGATAGCCTGGGTCATCTGCCCTGGATGTATCCCTTCTTAGCTCCTTGTAAAAATTAGTCCTATCCCAGCCAAACCCAGGACGCTCATGAAGAAAAAAAATTCCATATATCAGAATTTGTTATCCAGTAGTTACTCAGACTTACTTTCCAGTAGAAACCCTAGGAGTTTTTCTGCTGACCTATATTCTACTTTGTTGGTCCTCTACCTGTGCTGATACACAGGGCTGCTCTGTACAAGCATTAAGAATTTTGCTTTGTCTCATAGAATCATAGAATAGTAGGGGTTGGAAGGGACTTTTAGAGATCATCTAGTCCAACCCCCCTGCAGAAGCAGGATCACCTAGATCAGGTCGCATAGGAACGTGTCCAGGCAGGTCTTGAAGACGTCCAAGGAAGGAGACTCCACAACCTCCCTGGGCAGCCTGTTCCACTGCTCCGTCACCCTCACAGGGAAAGTTTTTTCTTATGTTTAAGTGGAACTTTATGTGTTCCAGCTTTCTCAATCCTTTCTTCATAAAATTTAGCACATTATCTACTTACATAAACTAATAATCAGCTTTCCAAATTATTTTCCCACTTGTTCACTCAGACAAAGAAGATTTTTCTTTTCTCTTGAACAGATGGTGAGTACTTCACTAACTACACATTATTATCTGAAAGTAAACATCAGCTGGGGATCAAACAAGTTCTTAGTGTAACCTCTATGGTGGACTGAACCATTATAAAGACAATTAAATACTTGGAATGTTAAATTAGTAAAACATACATAGCATAAGAAAGATTGTATTGAGTATTAATAAATATAGCCTGCTTCTCCACCTACAGTGATAATTATAGCCTACAGAATGCTCAGGAAATCTGTTGAAAGGTTCTCCAAGTATTTTTCCCAATATGAGTTTTCAGGGCAGCTCTCAACCAAGAAAATCGGAAAAATATTATTCCTGTATAGAACTGCAGGGTTTTCTTAAGGCTGTGTTAGGAACATTAAGTCACTGATAAAGAAAGAAATATTCAAGCAAAGACCCATTCCTGGTGCTGCATGACCGATATTGAGACAGTGGCCGGGAACTTGCAAAAAAAACCTTTATGATCTATTATTATAAAATAACCTAAGTCTCCTTAATTCCTTTAATTTTTGTTTTTGTTGGTGTCTTCTTTGTCTCTGAAAAGTAAAAAGTGAGTTAAAGCTTCATGTATTCATGTATTGATGCATTTCTTGGTTCTCACGGGAACTTTATATAGGTATTTAAGATGCAATTTATGGTTTTGGCATGGTAAGAACAGATTTTTTTTTTATCTGAATCTAATTAGATTAAATATTTTAGCAAAATAAACAATAAAGACAACATGCATTATTCTGCTACTAAAACTTCAGTGTTTATTCTGTTTTCATTGTTATATTGAATGTCTGTAGTATTTACTTGCCCTGATAGAAAATACTCAGGTATTCATGAAGATTCTACTTCATTTTCTTCGCTTAATTTTTAGAACCACAATCTTTTAAAATGAAAGTGTTATTACATTAACTACTTCATGTTTATTTTTAGGAAATTGGCTAATAACTGACTAATATTTTCGTTAAAATATGGTGCTATATTCACCTTCATATTCACAACTTGTAAGTTTCTTAGCTTTTCCTTATATTTACTATGAAATTGATATAAATTATAAGCATGATAAGTAATAGCAATAAAATTAAAATTTTACAGAGACATCTGGATAACTCAGCAGAATGCACTAAAATATGAAAAATCATCAGTCACATATCAGATCATATAGTTGAGAATTAAAAGCATACACTTATGGTTGAGACCATAAAGTTTTTCCGCTAAAAATAAACCCTACCTTATAGATTTGGATAGTCTTCACTCGAAAAATCAAGGCACTCTATCCCCTGTCTGCTCTTCAGCCAGGGAAAAACAGTGGAGCAGCAGAGAATTAATCTTAATTTGAGAGATAACTTCAGAGTAAAGATATTTCCAAAACAGAAGTGCTGCAGTCTCATTTAAGAAAGATAATTATAGTACAGAGTCACAGTTAATGTTCTATAGAACTAATTCCATGCTTAGCACTGTTTTCACTACCTTTTAGCTTTTAAATGATCCCTGCTGTGCTGAAATTTCTCCTACTTAGTCTCAGTTCAAAGAGTTACTTTAAAGTTTAAATTAATATGTTAAGAAAATTAAGTAACTAAATGAATTTTTGCGCCATGAAAAATGTTCTCATTCTTAGTCTGCTAAAACCATTGCAAAAACTCAGGACAATTTGTTTTCCTTCCTACATTGACATGATTTTGACTTCTGAAGAAAGCATTTCAGTGTGGACTGTGACTTCAACTTAGTTTGCACATTATGTGTCCAGAACTCTATATGCTGTAAAATAGATACCAGTCTGGGTTAGAAAAGCTGTCAATGTCACCTCTAGTTACTGATGTCTGAATTATTTTCCTTAAAGTCAAACCAGGTGGCACTTTCCTCATGAGGAAGAGGACAAAGGAAAGTGTGCGGCTAGAGCAATTAACAGTTCCAGGCTACAGACAGGAGATGCTTAGTGTGTTCCTAAGGAGACATTGTATCTGGCACTAGTTTAAATGAGAAGCTCAAGAAAGTCTACATAAGGGAGACTAAAGGTCACTAGTAAAACTCATGATAATCAAACATAGCTATGTTGAAAACTAATGCCGCATTTAATGAAGATCAATCCATAACTTATGTCATCCAACTGCACACCTCTCATAACCGATTTTGCAAGAAGAAAATGAGTGTTGATGTGATACTTCAAAGGAGAACAGGGATTTTAAGAAAAAGAGTACTGTTATGCTAGCTTAGAATTTAATCCTATGACTTTCTATTCAGCTTTTCATCTGAATTCATCTGAATACTTGTGAAGATAGCCCTTAAATATTATTTCTATAATTAAGTAATGGTAGAAATACTTTTGCTTTGCTATTACAAATTAATTTTTCTGAGGCAGTTTCAGTGTCTGTCTTTACCTCTCACAGATGTACTTGCTAAGTCTATTTCAGAGAACCCAAGAAAGCTTCTGAGAACAGCTGCAGCCTAACCAGCACACCTTTGATTTTGTTTTAAGGTGTTATGACATAGTTCTCTCCTTTAAACGTAGCCTTAAGCATGTATTTCAACCTGGTATTGGACCTTCAATGATATTTTTTTGGTGTAAAAACGTTCTGTGGGCTTCTGGACCACAGGAGAACGTTTTTTCAAGAATTTAGTTCAGCATTTGGAATGCCATAAAGAAACAGAATATTTTTAATGGAATGAAATAGTTCTGGGAAAAGCATAGGATTACTCTTAGTCTGAATCATGACTTCTGTATAAAATCTATCACACTCATGTTTTTGCACTGTGTATCAAAAGCATTGCTATGGCAGTAACAGAAAATAAGAGAACATGGATTTCCTACTCCTTCCAGATCAAATGTTTCCTGATAACAGGAGAAAATATGGATGCTTTACATCTCATCAGTCCTCTTTGCCTTGGCACATATTAAAATCCCACTTCCAGATTAAGTGTTTTATAAGACTTCCTACCATTGTCAGCTGCTTCTTTTTACAGAACTGTTCAACAGATTAATAAATATAAAGCTTTATTCAGTGGTTGATACAGACCATCATTCTTTAAGCAACTACAAGCTGAAAATAGCTCAAGATGTCTTTCAGAAAAATGTCCAAAGAAATAAAGAGCCCATCATATCTTGTATAAATTACTCCAAGAGTTCATCATGCTTCCTAGAGAAAAAGGCACATTAACCTGAATTTACATGGGTTTCATTACAAGTCATTGGGTCATGTCCTTATCTGATATTTAGCTTTCTAGTATCAGAAATCTGGTTCCTATGAAAGTACTTTTGGATACTAATCAGACATTTTGAAACAACTTTCTTAAATTAAGTAGATTGAACTTCCTTAACTAAGCATGCATAGAGACATGGAAACACATCATTGACATAGATCAAAATGAGAATTTCTTTGCAGCCAAGAGACTTGTAAATTAAATTCAAAATAAAAATAGTTTTTTAAAAAACAAACCAAAACTACATCTTTATTTAACTGAGTCACTTTTAAATTTAATTATCTTTGTTTAAAATAAAGATTGAACTTTAAGTATAAATAGTATCTCATAGAGGTTGTTTTATTTAAAATCCATTCTAAGGTGGTTACTTGACCTTAGAGATGGAGAAGCTACTGCTTCTAAGCATAGCAGTGGTATAAAAGGAGCTTACAATCAATGGTACAATATGAACAGGTAGAGATAAGAGGGAGCATTAAGTATGGAATACTGTAAAGCATAGACCTTAGTGAGAGAGGAAATGGAATCAAGACTGTAAATGTAATCAAGAGTAAACGATATGCAGATCTATGAAGACAAGCGCAAGTATTTTGAAATTTTCTGTGAAATATGGAATTGTTAACTATGTAATGGAATAGCTACCTGTTGTATGAAAAATACTCAAACCTGACCTATAGCAAGAACTCAGATAGTCAGTGTTTCTCATCCTAAAACATGTTAAATATTTATGGTCGTCAAGTGGATATTAAATTCATAGCATTCACCCTACCATTCTATGATTCTACGGTTTACTTAGCATGGTACACCATTTTTAAAGTCTCTCATTTTATGGATCAGTGTAAAAATATTCTACCTTAATTAAAATAAAAGAGGTTATATTTGTATAAGATCCGTTTAAAGACAGCAGACACATCTTTGTCTGAGTTACTTGTCATTTTTTTATGATTATTTCCCTGATGGACAGCTATCAGAGACATCTCCTTCTGCATCTACTTAATTCCCTGGAAACGGAACTTCATCAGTGACTAAAGTAATAATAAAAATCTTTTGGTAATCTTTCTCACAAGGATGTTCAAGAATGATAAAAATTGTCACAGAAGAGTGTAGCACAGCTCCAGTCTTTGGCAACAAACTTGGAAGATGAGATTGTAAAACAAAATGAATACGTTGACAAATCTTTTTTAAAGTTTTGCTTTTGTTATTACTGGTCTGATTGCCTTGGGAAATCAGCTTCACTCACCAGCTGAACCACAAGTTTTTTGTAACCTACTGAAGTGAACAAACTCTTGAAAACCTAGTTTTGGCACTGCCTCCCTACAATAACATTCGTTCATTCCCAGGTACGTAGAGTAGAATGGCCATTAAGAGCAGAACTACCCTACTTTTTATTCATATTCATCATATGGAAATTCACATATCTCTAAACCAAAGGTGGAAAAGTATGTTTATAAACTGAAGCTTTCCAAGATCATAATCTAGAAGTTTACAGAGTGCATGACAACTTCTAGCTTCTGATATGAAAGAGGGGCAATGAGCTTGCTTCGTTCCAAGGAATATGCTGACTTTGCTATTTATAAGGTCTTCCAGCCTATAAAGAATAAGTGTAATGGGCAATCAAAGCACATACATGCAATGAAGAATGCTAGAGCTATGAAATGTAAGACTCCTGTTAATCTGCTGAAGAACACCACCAGTAGAATATAATCATGACACTCATATAGATTGCATAGCTTTTAAGCATGGAATAGTTTACCAAAAGCTCTTTTGGATGGCTATAAATGTAATAAAGCATCTTCCGTTTACATTAACAGCATGGCACATCTGTAAGTTACAGATGTATTTAGAGAGTGAAATTTCTGCCTCATTTCACATCAGCATAAGGTTAAGTCTTTTATTGTTTAAAGAAGTTATGAAAATAAAAAGGATCCATTATATTTACATTACATTATAGAAGACATGAAAATTAGCTGTCATAATTCAGTATGTGAATGATCTGATCATTGTAAGAGAATGATAAAAGGATGGTTGGAAATCTGAAGGAAAGGGAAAAGAAAATAGGGCTTAAAATGAACAATGCTAAAACCAAATAGAAGACAGGAAACAATAAAAATATTAAGGTCATGATATCCAGTACATGAAGATGTCACTCAATTACACATCTGGGAAGATTCATGGATATTACAGTAAATTACATGGAAGAAAAGATGGGTCAGTATGTAGCAAAGCTTGTTACTTCTCCCCAGATATATTTTACAGCTCTCAATAGTGCTAAAAAAACTGCTGTTGTACAACATAATTTAAAAATGTGCTGTTTTATGCATATGCAATGTCCAGATACTTACTAAAAACAAATAAACTGTAAATAAGTTCAGAGATTAGTTTTGAAGATATTAAAGTGAATGTAAGGGAAGAGCAATCATGTGAGATCTACTTCAGAAAATACACTGTGATTCTGCTATCTGCAGTGGCTGCTACGTGCTTCATGTCTCTTGCAAGTTTCATCTCATGCTGTTCAGGTTTGTGATCAATCAAGGTGAAAAATGATGGTTCAATATTCAAAAATATCTAAAGCTTTTGAATGTGAATTAGAAACAAATGCAAATCACACTTTGAACAGAAAAGAGAGGTGTAATATATGAACACCCAGAGATTTCTGGTGACTATAGACAAGGAATGAAGAAGGAAAACATTTAACACCCTGAAACAATTGCAGATTATTATTTGTACATTTTAAGACCTCAAAATATTAAGTATTCCTCATTAATAATAAAATGGAACAATCATCCACAGGCTAAAGCTTAGCTGATCTGGGAAGATTTGCACTGTTACCTGTGCCACGTTCAACACAGTAATAACCCAGATCCAGTCAGAGAAGTAGATTTTAACTAACTTAGTTCTTCTTTTCCCAAATCTGAGTTTTTCTGCTTACTTCAATATAGAATCATGTGTTTATCAAAGTTTTCTGATAAATGTAACTTGCAAATACTGATGCAGAAGTGATTATCATGATTTCTGGCCTTGCAAATATACTGCAGAAAATTTTGGCTTTTGTTCACTTTAGAAAAAGTGCTTATAAGCTATTTCCAATACATGGAGTCCCCGGACATCAAAGATCAAAGACTCATTAAAATATATTAAATTACAGCTGCAGAATGAGCTATTAGAATGCTATTTGTGCATGCACAGTGCTGGAAAATGAAGAACACTAATGTATCATCACTCTGATTTTCATTTAGTGAACTCAGCATTTACAAAGCCAAAGAATCCCACATTATCAAATATCAATAAAGTTCTACTAGGTCTGCCTTAAGGGTAAAAACACACTTGGGGTCACCTACTGTGAATCTAATTCCCTTTTTTTTGTAATGAACCTTTATTTAAATTTGCTACCATGAAATAAAAAGCACTAAAAATATCAACACAGATTCCCAGTTCTCTCATAGAAAAGGTTCTTTTCAAACTATGCTTACACAGCCAAGTCTCATCTGATCATCTGATAATTTTCTCCTAATTAGCACAAACCATTAATTTCTTATTTACAATATGAGTTATTTTTACAGAATCAAAGTCTTGCTGACAAACATTTCCAGTTGGTGAAAGGTCATATTATGGCCATATGATAAAGAACATAACAGTATATCTAATGTCCATTTCTAAGTTAAATGTCATTTTCTCAATTTGACCCAAAAACAATGGTTTCATTTCAAAGTACACATTTAGAAGGAATATATCTGCCAATCTCTTCAGTTCCGTTAACATTGAAAATGAACATACATGTTGAACTTTAAAGTCCAGTACAACTTCTCTTAAACTAAAGTTTAAAAATCACACAAAAGTTTAAGTTAACTCCAACAGTTCTACCAAGATGCAGTTACATTAAGGATAGCTTGATAAAATGGAATAGGTAAGATCCAAGTTTATTGACTACTATTGGACGTTCATATGAAAGGCAATTTGTTTCATGCTTGGTTCCTTCAGTCTCACGCATCATCATCTCTCATAAGGTGCTGCAGGGCAAATTAGGCTCTCAGTTAAGCTTGAAAATTTGTAACAGCCCTAGCTAAGATATTTGGACTTTAAAATAAATGGACAACCTTGAGTAGTAGATGAAGCAAGGGATAGGAAAATGATTACGATATACCTGAATAATCCCATCTTGTGTCATATTGTTAGACGGCTTTGCCCATTTGCAGCATGAGGTCAGCAAGCAAAAAGCTGCCACCTTCAGGCCAAGCCCTGAATGGAAAAGCCTTTGTTTCCTTCATATCTCCTTATGGTTCCTTCATGTCAGAAGCCTCTCTTTTTTATCAGTCCTCTGAGATTCAGCCATGAGGGCCTACTGTTTTCTAACTGCATGTTCTGAGCTCTGCCTTTCTACCTAGGTTCTGTCTTTTCATCCCATTTTCTCACTAAACCTGTTCTCATGTTATCTGCAGTCTCTATCTTAGCAAAAAAATGCTATAGATATGTTTCTACTCACTTTCAGCAACTTCATCTTATTTATGTTACTTAGTCATTTTGTTGAAATACATGGGTAGTAAATTGCATTCTTCATGAAATCTCTATGCTTACAGGAGGCAAAGAAAACAGAAATTAAAAGTGAGTGTGACAGTATCAGTAAGTTAGCAATAACTTTATCTTCCCTAGTAATTTATTATCTGAATCTGTAAGTAGTGCTTTAAAGATGGCGGGTCAGCGTTGGTTTCCAGCACAAACCAGCTTTCCAACTGGAGATATGAACAGAACATTACTCAATTCCCTGCACCAGCATCTTGGTGAACATTAATTAATAGCCTGTATCTGTTATCACAGCCTGTGCACAAAACATTTTCATTTCCCTGTAACTATCTTTCCTTTTAATGAATACTCTGCAAAAATGATACACTTTGAGTTAGAAATTGCTTATATTGTTAGTGACATAGGTCACTACGTTACCGGCTCTTTGAAGAGTTTTGATCATCACAAAGTGAATATCTACTGCTTAATCCCTATCACCTATGACAGTCATTTTTTTTTCACTGAGTAACCACGGCTATGTCTCTATGACAGTGCAACTTGCTTTCCAATTCCAAAAAGTGCTTTAAATGATACTGTGTTCACACAAAATACATTCTGGCTCGTTCAACACCTTAGATCAATATTTAAGTTCTTGCTCTCTGGAAATATCCAATTCCTAAAAACAACGGCTTAAATTTTCAGATTACAGATGTAAAAAACAGCAATTCTTTATCATACTTTGCTGATGTAAAAATATCCAGAAAAATAGCTGCTGTCACTCTGTTTATCACAGACAGACATTAAACTGTTTCCAAATGATAGTCCCACTGATCTGACAGTCCCATACTCCCCAACCGTCTGCTGTGTGGACCAGCACAAGCACTGATTTACAATTCTTATACATATTATTCTCCAGATCATTTTTTCCAACTGATTCTCCAGACACGGGCAGTTAAGTAAAATCACAGAACTGCAAATAGTGTAACTTCATATCAGTTTCAGAGTACCTTTAAAAGGCATTGTTGCATTTAAATACTTACATAGCTTACACATTTTAAAAGTATCAGGTATATTTGTCAGCAATTTATGGTAGACGTAACAGAAAGAAAAAAATAGATTATTAATATTAACTTATTACTTCCCATTACAGTGTGCCAACAAGTAAGATTTTAAAAGTTAGTGCAGATTAGTAAAACTCAATCTCAGAATCCTGTTCCAGAATCTATGTACATTTATACAGCTGAAAAGGTCTTAAAAAGTCATGAACCTGCTCACAGAGGTATCTGAAAGTGCTGCTTGCCAGCACCTGAGTAGTTAATTTTCATTTACACTAACTTCACAAAATATTGATTGAAATGTATTGAAATGTATTGACATGTATCATTATTCATTAGAATGTTGAACCGCTTGCTGCATCCTGATCCATCTGTCTCACGAGAGTCTCCCAGTAAAACTAAATAAAAAAACTTCACGTGAAAATACATGTGTGTGAAGTCTTGGTCCTGTCTCCAAAATAAAGCAAGAATAACTTTTATAAATGTAAAACTCTTTTACAACATTGAGACAAAGATTTTTGCTTTTTATTAGGCAAAATCCTTTCTTCAGTCATTCCTAGTTCATACACAGTAATATAAGGGCCTAGTAATGCCAGAAAACTGGCTATGGAATATCTTTCCTCTTTACACTTATATTAGAGTCAAAAGCATAAAACAGGCATTTAGAATTATTATATCAGGTAGCTCACAGTAAATTCAAATAGTATATCTGTAAAACTCCAGGAAGAAGGCTTAGCTGAATAAGGACAGTGGGAAGACATGCTGTATGTAAAAGATTATGAACAAATGACTTCCTGGGCAGGAGTCCACAACAGTTACAGCAGTTCGAAACTTAGCCCACTTCTGAGGCTTCATTTAATGCTCAAAGTACATGCAAAGACTAACATAAACTGCTCTGGGGTTTCTATAAAAACTGTTCGTTGTTCTTTCCTGGCTTATGATGAAAGACTGAGAGAACTGGGGCTCTTTAGCTTGGAGAAGAGGAGACTTCTGGAGTAATCTTATTAATGTTTACAAATAAGTGAAGGGCAGTTGTCAGGAGGATGGAGCCAGGCTCTTCTCAGTGATGTCCAATGATAGAACAAGGGGAAATGGGTGTTAGCTGGAACATAAGAGGTTCCAAAGAAACACAGGGAAGAATTTCTTCACTGTGAAGGTGATGGAGTACTGGAACAGGCTGCCCAGGTGGGTTGAGTCTCCTTCTCTGGAGACATTCAAAACTCACCTAGATGAGTTCCTGTGTGATCTACTCTAGGAGGTCCTGCTCTGGCAGGGGGATTGGACTAGATGGTCTTTCAAGGTCCCTTCCAGCCCTTGAGTTTCTGTCATTCTGTAAGGACACGTTTATATCTCAAGTATAAAGTATATACCTTTTGCATAACAGTAAGTCAGCAAAACACGACATTAGGACTTCAATGAAGCCAGAGTTTGCAAACCAACATGACAAGATTTTTACCAGAAGGAATCAGAAAATACAGCATTTCTTGAGAAGGTGAGGTTTTCTGTGGGCACCACATAGCTGGGTTTGAATCTCTGTTGTCTCTATCCCTAAGAACAACATTTTTTTTCCTTCCTATATTATTTATAGTGGTCTCTTCATGGATTTCTTGGATCATTAAAAAGTGCAGTAACAAATGTTGGATGTTTTGTTATCAAGAAGACAAAGATAATTTTAAAAATTCATTAAATCCCAAGTGAGACAATAGGTTAAAATTTTACATTATCTTTGCTGCAATGATACATCCTAAGAACTAGGCTTAATACCATAATATACTAGAACCACTTCTTTTATAAATTTCAAAAATCACTCACTTTCAGGGTCCATTCTGCATTCCCAGATTTCCAGCAATTATGCCTTTCCTTAAGATGTTAATCACTTGGGCTTAATATTGTAGACTTTGTCGTCAATAACAATATGCAAACATTCTATCTATGCTTTGCTTAATACAAAGAAAAAGAAAGAGTAAAATCATGAGTACACTATTCACAAAGATTAAAAAAAAAAAAGACTTCTTTGCACATTTATAAGTACAATACCTGCTTGTTTTGGAAAGTATATTGAAATATACCCACATATATGAGGACAGGTGTTACAGAAATGTAATGGATGAAAGTAAGAAAATTTAATATGTTTCTGAGCCTCTTTGTGTTTGTTGACCCATTCCCCAAACGTCAGTCAAGGAAACTCCTGTCTATTAAAATACAAAGATGTGCATTATAAGTGTAAATATTGATTAATTTTTAGAGGTATATTGATGATAGAACATACAGTATAAATTCTAATTCAAAATTCTTCCTCTTCCTGAAAAACTAGATCAACCAATAGTAGTTGTTTTAAAAGCAGAAACGTTCATGGATTATATTCAAAAGTTATTTGAAGAAAATTAGTTCTTTCATCAGAGCTCGGCCATTTTATTATATGAGATGCAACTTCACCTCATGAATCAATTAGGAGAAAATTTGTGGTCTATGACATTGAATTCAGCACTGATTCTAAAATAAAAGGGTCAATAAGAATAGAGTGAAAATGAATCATAGTTTCTCAGTAAATCCTTCAGTATTCTTAAGAGAAATCTTTACTATTGTGTGAAGTCCGAAAACCTGTAAATTGCATTATGTCCCAAATAATTTGTCATCAGAGTGTCAGGCAGATATTTACTAACTTTGAAAAAATATGGAAAATTCAATATTGTCTTTAGCCATGGCAATACCATAACAACCCTATGTTGACACAATATTTGAGACACTGTCTCCATGGGTTCCTTACACTAAGTTAACTTGCTTTAGCTGTGGGGTTGGATCATACTATATCTCAAGAGGTCCATTCCAACCCCTACCATCCTGTGATTGGGTGATTCAGTGATGTAACAGTGTAAATCACTACTAATAACAGTTTTGCATTTACAGCTCTTTAAAAACAGGTCAGTCAGCTCATCAGGTAAACTCATTCCTGTGCATCTGTTTTTCTCCTGAGTCCCTTTTGTCCCAGTGAACCGATATGTGAATCTTGCCAGGGTTTTAATAGAGCAAAGAGAGGGAGATTTGTGAGGTTCTTCTATTACCTGCAAACCAATAGATATGGGAGAGTGAAGATCATATCTGGCACAGCTATGGCAATAGAGTAAGTGTAACAGAGCAAAAAAACCAAGACAAAAAAGAAGAACCTAGGGCAAGCTGAGCTGAGCAAAAGGACATGGGAAAAGCAGACTGGGGGCCTAAACCACGACACTGGAGCACAGCCATGAGTGGGCTATGTGCTGTTTAGCACAGACAGGCCAAAGAGGCCAGGAGGTAGAGTTGCTCTCTATGCGAGAGAGCAATTAGAGTGCGTTGAGCTCTGCTTGGGCAGGGATGAGGTATAGGTTGAGTGCTTATGGGTGAGAATTAAGTGGCAGGGTAGTGTCAGTTTGGTACAGGCCACCTTCTCAGGAAGTGGATGAGGCTTTCTACAAACAGCTGAGAACTGCCTCACAATCACAATCCCTCATCTTCATGGAGGACCTCAACCACCCTGATATTTGCTGGCAAAGCCACTTAGCTGAGCACACACAGTCCAGGAGGTTCCTACAAAATGCTGAGGACAACTTCCTGCCACAGATGCTCAAGGAGCCAACAAGGAGGGGTGTGCTGCTGGACCTTATGCTAGCAGTGACCATGAGATGGTGGAGTTCAAGATCCTCTGTGGAAGAATCAGGACTCCAAGTTGGATTATGACTCTGGACTTCAAGCAAGTTGATTTTAGCCTCTTGAAGACCTGCTTGGAGAAATCTCATGGGACAGGATTCTATGCTTTGAGTGCCCAAGAAAGCTGGTCAGTCTTCAAGCACCACTTCCTCCAAGCCCAAGATTGACGTGTCCTCACAAGTACAAAATCCAGAAAAGGAAGCAAGAGGCCTACATGGGTGAAAAAAGAACTACTGGAACTGCTCAAGTAGAAGAAACAAATCTATGTAAGGTGGAAAAAGGGCCTGGTTTCTTGGGAAGAGCATAGGAATATCACCAGAATATGGAAGGGTGAAACCAGGGAGGCCAAAACCTTTTGGAACCTGGCAAAGGAAGTAAAGGAAAAAAAGAAGGGCTTTTTTAAATACATCAGCAGCAAAAGGAAGATTAGGGAGAATGTGACCCCACTGATGAAAAGGAGGATGTCCTGGGGACGGAGGATGCAGAGAACGCAGAACTACTGAATGCCTTCTTTGCCTCAGTCTTTACTGCCAGCGCTGGCCCTTGGGAAGTCCAGTTCCTGGAAGATATATAATAGTCCAGAATATGATAGTCTGGAGAATGGAAGAATTTCCCTTGGTATATGAGGATGAGGTCAGAGACCTGTTGGGCAAGCTGGACATCCACAAATCTATGGGACCTGATGGGATGTACCCATGAGTGCGGAGGGAGCTGGCTGATGTGATGTCTTCTACCTTGACTTCAGCAGGGCTTTTGACACCATCTCCCATTACATTCTCATAGGAAAGCTCAGGCAGTGTGGATTGGACGAGTGGATAGTGAGGTGAATCAAGAACTGGCTGTATGATAGAGCCCAGAGGCTGGTGATCAACACAAAATAGTCAAGTTGGAGGCCTGTGGCCAGTGGGATTCCTGAGGGGTTGGTTCTGGCGCCAGTCTTATTCAACATCTTCATCAATGACCTGGAGGAGAGGACAGAGTGTACTCAGCAAGTTCCCTGACGACACCAAACTGGGAGGACTGGCTGATTCATCAGAAGGCTGTGCTGCCATTCAGCAGGATCTTGATCGGCTTGAGAGTTGGGAAGAGAGGAACCTCATGAGGTTCAACAAGGACAAGTGCATAGTTCTGCATCTGGGGAGGAACAACCCCATGCACCAGTATGGGCTGGGGGCTGACCTGCTGGAGAGCAGCTCTTGCAGAGAGGAATCTGGGAGTTTTGGTGGACAACACCTAAACATGGGCCAGTAATGTGCCCTCATGGCCAAGAAGGCAAATGGCATTCTGCAATGCATCAAGAAGTATGTCCAGGAAGTTGAGGGAGGTTCTTCTCCCTCTCTACTCTGCCCTGGTGAGGCCTCATTTGGAGTCCAGTGTCCAGTTCTGGGCTCCTCAGTTGAAGAGGGACAGGGAGCTTCTGGAGAGATTCCAGCACAGGGCCATCAAGATGATCAGAGGACAGGAGCATCTTCCTTATGAGGAAAGGCTGTGGGACCTGGGGCTGTTCAGCTTGTAGAAGAGTAGACTGTGAAGGGATTTCATTAATACTTACAAATATTTGAAAGGTGTACGTCAAGGGGATGAGGCAACACTTTTTTCTGTCGTGTCCAGTGATAGGACTAGAGTTAATGGACAAAAGCTGGAACACAAAAAGTTCCGCTTAAACTTAAGGAAAATCTTTTTTACTGTGAGGGTGAGGGAGCCCTGGCAGAGGCTGCCCAGGGAGATTGTGGAGTCTCCTTCTCTGGAGGTCTTCAAAACCCACCTGGATATGTTTCAAATGACCTGATCTAGGCAAACCTGCTTGAGCAGGAGGGTTGGACTAGGTGATCTTCGTAAGTCCCTTCCACCTCTATATACCACAAACAATTCTGCTTCAAGTGAAAATCAAAGTAGCAGAATTTTAATTCAGCGTAAATCTAAATTGGAAAGATACATTTAAAAATGTTGAGGCAGACTTCTATTGCTATCAGCAAGCTTTGGATTTAGATCTTTAAAAAACAGACAGTTCAAACAGAACAAATTAAGTAAAAACTGAGGAACTAGATTCTCAATTACAAAACAAATCTGTGATTATTCCAACTTTGAGTTTAGGTTGAATTATTTTTCATTATGTGCACAATCTAATTTTATCATAGTATCTAGTACACTTTGTCACTGTCTAGATTGAGAGTATAATTATTGATTACCTTGCCAGAAAAGTCAAGTTAATGGAAATTAAAATTCTCTTATACCAGACCAATCCAAATTAAACTCTTCAATGAGTTACAACGTCAAGATCATGGCCTGCAAAAGCCAGAAATCTCAATTGGCAGTGTTGCAAAAGAAATAGTTGCAGAGTGTACCTCCTGTGCTCTTTCTGAGGTAGAACTCAAAGGCCAATAGTAAAGGACAATAGATATCTCTTGAATTCATCATAGATAGGAATAAGCTCTTAAAAAGTGATGCTATATCCTTTGAGGCAGAAAGGTTATTAACTAGAGAGGTTGGCTCCTCTTTTTGTAGTTAAGATTAAAGAAGTCTTCTATCCAGGATTCCAAATAAAGTGTCAAATTGGTGTTTCTTTGAAAGATTTCTCTTTGGTAATCAATTCACTCTAAAAGACTGAACTATCAAATAAAAATTACTGTTAATTTGTTTGGGACTGCAGAGAACATATAAAAGGTACATCACTGCTTCCACCCCATTCCAGACTCACTGAATCCAGCAACAAGACAATTGTTAGACACAACCAGAAATATAGAACAAGATGTTTAATTTAGACAGGAATCAAATAAATATTTACACTATGACCAAAACCAAATCAACAAAAAACAAGCCACAAAAAAAAAAAAATCAGTTATAAGGCAAAAGAAAATAAACCACAAAATGAACCAATACAGGAAAGTAATTTGAACCCGAAGCAACAGATTTTTATGGTCAAAAGAATTCGAGTATTGTGTATCAAGAACAACTCTTATTCTCTTTACTTTTTTTTTCCTACTGAATACAGCTATTGGTTCAAGTACTAGATACGTTTCATTCAATCCATCTCTGTTAAGATTATCAATATTGCATAGGGACTATATTTACACCACCCAACATTTTGTTTATTAACACAATATCCCAGCTCTCTGAATCAAAGTTATATGCATTTCTCATTGGATAAAATCTTAATTACTGCCAAATATCAAAATCTATTAGCATGTCCATAAGCTGTATCTGGTGCTTAATTACAGGGATTTATTGAGATGATCTCACTCAAAATTTTTCATTTATATTTTTATATTTCTTTTTCAACAAAAATTGAACAGTAGAAATTCATTTCTTTCCACAGAATTTTTATTACTAATCCAAATATTCCAAACTCCTGTGTGAATAGATAAGGTCTGTAACAGGAGAAGCTTTTGGGGGAATTAAAGTGCTGCACTAATAAACTGTGCTGATAAAAAGGACAATAGTCTTTTCTGTAAACAATAGTCAATCTGTAAACAAAGCCAAGGCAAAGCAAAACAAGACCAGGAAGACAACTCAGAAGTCAACACTGGCAGGAGCCACCAATGTTCATGATCTCTAAAAAGCATCAGGACTGCATCTTTTACAGCCACACTATTTCCATACATCCACATCTTACTCACCGCATGAGCAGCTAACAAAAAGTTATGAATTGGCAAAAGAAAAACGTCTCTTCACATATATCATGTACTTATTGTGCAGGTAGTATGAGTAACTATTTTGTAGTCTGCATGGCTATATATGCAAGCATTTGTGGTGACCAACTACTTCTGTGTGTGATTACATTACCTTAATAGATAATGAAGAATGCAGACATAAAAATCTACTGAAATCTAGATTTGGAAGCATGTCTGATGTTTGATAACATCATTAAAGCCTTTTAGCTATTTAATCATTACAGTTAAAAAACAAAAAATAAATGTCATTATTTCCTTTCCTTAGTAAAAAAAAACATTCACCATTGATTTTCTCACTTCATTTGAGGCACATCTGAATATTTCAGGGCATTTTGCAAATAAGAATTGTGAGCTAATCTAAAATTTTAATGATAGTCAGTTCTTTAATCATGGCTAAGGAAAAAGTATGAAAATTAGAATGTTATATCAACATCTGTCACTATTTACAAGAAATATTGGTACTGCTTCGTAATATGAACTTATACATATTTATATAATTTGAAGTTATCAAAAAATCAGTTCTAAGAGATGGGGACTTTTTTAACTGCAATATTTGTTGTCTAAATGCGACTGCATTTACTCACACCTGTAATTAATAAATATTAGCTGATAAATAATTATCCATGTAGGTTGACTGAAATATCATAAATTACACTTGTAAGAGAAGATTGATAAAGGGATTGTAAATGTCTATCCATACTGTTTTGTACCACAGACACTTTACATTCAAATGTGTGTATCTAGTGTCAGATATGAACACAACACTTTTGCGAAGGGATGCAATGAGCATTTGCATAACAAAATTATGAATATAGTTCTATGGAAGAGTAAATATGTCATCAGGTATGAAGAGTACAATAGTCTGCTGTTAGCAATTCATTTCTAAACAACTATACACTTAATTAAAATCTGTAGAATTGAACAAGAAAAATATCATTTAGACAATAAGTCAGTTGTATGAAAACAGAAAAGTATAGTTGTCTTGAACATTAATCTTCCCATTTTCTTGGCCTTGTATTTCATAAAAGTAGTACATATATGCTTCAAATAGCAACACCATCAAATTCTCAATGCTTATACTGGTTATGTCTATTATTCACGAGAACATCTATTGCATGTATGTAGAGGGTCACCCATGCACATAAATCAAGCTGTTTTCTGTAGTGCTGCATGTTTGGGAGTTTTCCATTTCAGCATTCCAGAGTAACATAATTTAAATGTAAGCAGCATACTTAATTTCTTCCCATATTACGAGTAAATTGATCCATTAAAAACTTGAGGAAGCCCTTCACTGGGTTTTATACTAAGGCCATCAAAATGTAAGTCCAATCAGAGTCTCAAAGGATGCATATGTTCCTTTCCTTCATACTTATACTCCCAATTCTGCTTTTTCTTCAATAACTAGTAGTTATTCTACTATCTTTTTACATAAGCTTTTATTTTGAGTCACTGCATTATCATTGATGTTTTGTTTGACTGCTAAGGAGATGGCCTGTGGCAAAGTTCAGGCATCTTTAACAATAGAAACCTCCCTAGGGATCACCTTTGACCAAGCCCCTACACTTCAAATGTTATTCAGTAGAATTACCAGGCATAAGTTAAAGCAACAGTTGAGCATCCTGCCTGACAGATGCTTGTTTTCACAATGCCAGAACCAATATTCAGTTTGTCATTGAATCTAACATAAAGAAAATCTGTTGTTGCTCCTGAGTTTAAACACTTCTTAAATAAATAACTATTTTAAATCTCTGGGCAACATTACCCTTTCTGCAAAGCCTTGCATACCTATAGCAGAGTTAATAAGCGTTCTTTTCGTTCATTTCGGAACACTTTCCACAAAATAAACCATCAATAGGGAGAGGACTCAGAGTGGCAGGTTGAATGAGTGAATAACGAAATGCCCTGAGAAGCTTAGCAGTTGTAGAAAAAGTCAAAGCATATACATACATAACCTTACAGTACAATGGTAAACATAAGTTTATGAAAGTATGTTCAGAAACTGGAAAAGAAGGTAATGAGGAATGTAGTTGAAACTAGAGTCCGTTCAATGACTGCTAAAATAAATTCCCGCAATGCTTCAGAAATCACTTCAATGTATGTCTTTTTAAGACCATTAAATACACAGAGAGAAAATTTTGATGTTTATTCTTACCACTGACTAAACATTGTTCATCTTGATTTTTAAAGTAACCAAAGAACTACAAAATGAAAAGAGGATTAAATTTTTCAAAGATTTATAGGTCCAGACTTTTGAATACTCTAACAGAAAAATGAGAGCGGACTCTGAAATCAGTGGGAGTAGAGTCTACTGCCTATATTTCAGTTTGGAATTACAATAATCTGTCAAAAGGAATGCAAAATCTCGATTTTATACATCTAATCTGAGCCTCACACAGTGCCTGTATCAGCACATTGCCTCTGTACACCATCAGTTATTATTAACTAAGTATTGATATGTGTGCCATGTCGTTAACCAGATGCAGACTCCATGTCAGCACATAGGGAGACTGATTCAGTATTGACTCAGATACATACATTTCCATATACTGAATTATATAAAATTATATTTTGATTTGATAGAAATTGGAAAATAATGAGATTGTTTTCTTACACTAAAAGTAGTGTTTTAGTATCCTTACTACCTTATTTGTTTCATATACATCATGGCAATACCATTGCAATTATTTGTTCAAAAAGGGACATATATATTGCTACAGCTCTCATTTTGTACTCTAGAAAGTGACACTCCTTAAATTATATTTCTGTACACCAATTTACAAAATTAATATGGACTCTGTTATATAATGATGTTCTGTTTTCTCAGTGGTCAGGTTCTCTTATTTGAAGACATGACTGTTAAAAGTCCTCCAGCTGAAATAGTTAATGCTCTTCTCTTACAGCTTTTAGAGTTCACAATAGTACTGTTTCTTTACCTGTAGCTTTCTGTTTCTGTTTTGAAAGAAAGATGTCTGACTATCTGAAAAACAAAACAAAACAAAACAAAAACATTTTGTGTGTCTTTTTTCTTGTGCGGGGTACTTGGCCCTCACTTTTGCTTTACCTTTACTTTCTGCCATCACCTCTCATGAGTTCCCTTGGAATACACAAGAGCTCAGTCACTCTGTTAAGTACTCCTAGATTTTCAATAAACTCATGTCTGTTCACCTCTATACTGAACTCTACTCATTATGATTGCCTCTTATCTTCTGCCAGACCCTCTTCCTTCACATTTCCTTCCTGCCTCTAGCCACAGCTTCTGGTGTGATCAATATCCTCTTGCCCCTTTTATGATTTCCTTATTAAAAATCACTCAAATGATAGCAGAAGTCATGCTGTAAATGGAAGATGAGAAAGTATCTGATAACTGGAAGCAAGGCCAGCAAGAATTGATTTTCTAATGTATTGTTTGGGTGCTCACTCAGCAGACAGAAGTCCTCAGTCCTTATCAAGACAGCAGAAGCTTTCTTGTGTTTATTTGGGAAGTATTTTAGCTCTATGAACTACATTTCTAGCTCGTCAATCTACACACTATTTCTCTTGCACTAAACTATAGTACATTGAAAACACTAGCACCAGACTTAGCTGTCAGGTCTGTGTCTGGAAGAAGTTTTTCCACTATTACTTAGATATAATTGTGTCCAACGTAAAGCTTCTTAAAAGCTATTCCAAGACACAGCATACAAGTACAAAAACTTGAATAAACTGTGAAGAAGCACAGATTCATAAATACCTATAAATTCTTGTAAAAGTGAAATCTATTGTAATGAAGATACTCTGTACCCTGCAAGGCTTCGCTATGAGGCTTGAATATCATCCTCTGTTGATGATTTCTATGCGCATTTCATGCCACTTCTTTTAAGCATATAATGCAACTATCAGTTCTTCTGTAATTGTCTGACACAATACTAATTTATTGCCATCATTTGTTGTTCTTTGAGGATAACATGACTTCTGTAAATGCATTGGTAGGGTTATTTCTTATTTTGCCTGAAACTACTTGTGCTCAGCAGGCAAGCTGAAGATTTTTATTTTGTTTAGGTTTTGTAGTTTTGAAAACTGATGCTGCCTGAGGAATAACAATTAAAAAAAAAAAAAAAAAAGAAGAAGAAAAAAAGTTATGGGTCCCTGAGTGGTTCTGTTGCTATCTGTAGAGAACTACAAGCTTGATAGAGCCACTCATTCTTAAGGCTTTGTTGTTGCTGTTGTTGGATTTTTCTGCTCCATCTCAATTTTTGCAAGGTTAATCTTAATGCACTTTTTAAAACTCATAACTTAGACATGGAGATTATTTTTATATTACAACACTGAAGCTGTTCAGAAGACTCTGAAACCTTCCTTGGCATCACTAGGTAACTCTCACTTTAGCTTTTCAGATTCCAAGGACCAATTTTCTCAACAGCTCCTACAACTATTTTAGTTACAGATTAAGTGAAATACTACATGAGACTATGATGACTTTACTACTGAAACGAAGTACTACATGAGCCTGTGAGGACACTATTACTTATTGTAGGAGGATGCACTCAAAGTGAAAATAGTTTAAATCAAATCTGAAGGGGAACCTAAAGGTACCGGCTGCTTTTGGCATTTTTTTCAGGGTACTGCCAAATCCAGAATTAAGACTCCAGTTCAGTGTTTTTCTTCTTAAGAAATACAGAAGGGGAATGTGTGTTTAGGAGCTTAGACTTTTTTTACATTCTTTCTGGTCTTTTGAGCCTCAAATACAGGGACAGCAACTGTGTGGAGACACTGACTATAGTCATTAAAAAGAGATATTACTATAACTTTGTTTGACAATGCTATAACAACCATTATGATCACTATGAATTTGTTCTGTCCACATGTTCTACAAGCAGAAAAACTACTACTTCATTTCCTTTCAGCTGAGAAATAACTGTATTTTATTTCTATTGCTACTTCCTTTTTCTCTCCTTATTTTATTTTTTTCTAAATAGAAACTTTGTATAGCTTGGTATTTGAGGCAGATCTCCTCACTCAGCAGACAGAAGACTCTCCTCCCAAGAAACAGCACTTCCCTATCAAAGATGTAATCATCATCTCCACCACTGGTGTTCTGTTTCTTTTTTTGCTCACTCCTTCCTCCTAAAATCATCTTTTCTACCCAGAGACAAGTTTAATTCTCAAATATCTCCCAAAACTCATATAAAACAGTACAATGTACACAATGTGCTATACAAAGTTTTCCCAGTTACCATAGCACAACACTCTCAGAAGAGTGATGCATGAAGCAGTGAAGCAGTTATACAAAAGCAGTGATTTTGCCTCAGTTCTCTTCCATTATTTCAGATTTTTAGAAGATTAAAATATTTGATCAGGGCTAAATTTTTGTATCCTTCTTAAGATTCACCACCATCACACTGGTTTTTAATGCACATTTTAGAAATTACAGTTTCCAAACTGGCTAAGCAGATGAGTTCTATATGAGTATTGCTTTTCCTGTAGAATATTTTGAACAGCTCAAGTGATGGGACTAGATTTGGCTAAAAATGAAATCTTGTGGAAGAAAGAACTTTTATGGTAGCTGCTACTGAGCTCCTCACTATGTTGACTACCTCAAAAACTGAAAGACTGTGTCAGGAGTCTATTGATTTAGTCTTTAATCTGTTTGACGTCTCTGTACAAGGACTATGCTCTTCGTGCAACAACCAATTATCTGTCTCTGCACAGATCAACGGAAATCAGTCTTCCTTTTGCACACACTGAATTGTTACACTCAAAGCATCAGTGATTTGACCACTACTTTAAACAGAGATTTCAGAAACAGAACTAAAGACTTCTGTATTTCTTAAGAAGAAAAGCAGACCTTAAAGTGTTTTGGGAAAAAGTAAAACCTTCAGAAGAAGGTAGAGCAAGGGTTCCCCCTAGTGGAGAAAATGTAAACTTTCTACAGACTCTTTTGTGAGTTAAAAGGCAAGTCAATATGCTGACAGGGAATGTTAGTGATCTTTTTAATGTATGATGAGTAGTTGTGGTCTTACTAATTATGTTAAGGGCTGCTGGAAAAAGGAATTACAACACAAAAGGAAGTGACTAGAGAAAAAAAATATGGAGCATGAAAAAGAGTGGAACGTTTTGGTTGTCACAAAGTATTACAGAAAAATTAAAAATATAGTGTTCAAATGAAGAATTGACCATGGTAAAACATTAGGTCTCCTCTCTTGGCTTCATATTACTTATTATTACATTCAGTAGAGAACTAGGTAAAGATTCACTGGAAATGACTTTGAAATCCAAAACCCTATACTGAGCAAGGTAAGGATTTACCATGCAGATCAATCAGGTAAGGATTTACCATGCAGATCAATC
Source organism: Colius striatus (assembly GCF_028858725.1). NCBI lineage: Eukaryota > Metazoa > Chordata > Aves > Coliiformes > Coliidae > Colius > Colius striatus. The sequence continues at coordinate 67,841,137 of NC_084761.1, read as the reverse complement.
AGCTTGCTACCATTGTTATATTATTCTATAGGACAGTTCTAACTGTCCAGATAAAATCTCCAGATTTTACATTGTATATATTGCCAAATATAAAAACTCCTCATTTTTATGCTTTAGTTTCATATTCTGGTTACATATGGCTAGGTTTTCTAAACTCCTTTAATAACATTGAAAATTCAAGGCTGAACCACTGATTGCTTTGGAGTAAGGAATGTTTTACACTTTATGTTGACAAGCCCTTTGCTAAGGTACTTATATAAAATATCTTGTACACTTTATATGAAAGTTTTTAACCACTGACTTTGCTGGAAACAATTATACGTACAGAATAATTCCCATTAGTAGTATCGGGTTCTTCTGTGTCATTGTGTAAGATCAGGTCCAAAGAGAGTGTTAGAAGAATTACATCCATCAATGTTTTTAAAGTACAGTGAGAATAAAAGTTTTTCAGACTTACCTCCTAAATGAAACTGCAAATTTTAGACACTGTTGATCTCGGTCTTTCACCTAACACAATCACAGTCCATTAAGATAGTACAAACTTTTTAGTGAAGAAAAATATACTCCCAGAGAAAAAAAAAATCTTATTACTGCAGTAAGACATTCTTCAGTTTTTGTGGAAATGTGATTTATTAACCATAGCTATGTTTTCTCTATCATTTGTGTCTATAGAAAAGAAAGAAAGAAAAAAAGAAAGAAAAGAAAAAAGGTGTTCTAATTAAAAACAGCTACTTCAAGGGATTTTTTGCTTCCCATGAATGAGAAATTTGATTCCTTTGAGTAAAAGAGTATGGACAACGGGAAGCCAGTTGATACAATGACCACATGAGACTGTTGATTTCTCACTTTGTTCAAAAGCATGCAGAAGCAATTAAAAACCTTAGCAATTACTGACCTTAAAATCTATATCTTTGACATCCAGTTACACTGCAAATAACAAGCTTATTCCTTAAAATCTGATGAGTTGACTTAGAGATGTGACATTTTCTCCCTAGCCCTAGTTTAAAATATAAAATAAATTTTCCAAGGTTCTCATACTTTGCAGGAACACACCAGTCAAGGTGTGTTCTTTCCCAGAATGTTAAAGACATTTCAAAGGACTACATATAAACCAGGGACATTCTTAAGTCTGCATAGCTACAGAAGGGTCTATTTGTCTAAGGACAAATTTATTTTCCTTATTCCCCAAGCACTTGTCCCTTATGCCAAACCTGGCAGGCAACAACAGTTATTGAATCCCCCTAACAGCTCCTTATTAACTGTTTCTGAATAAAATTATACTTTGACTTTGCTTCTTCCTGTATTAGTTACAGAGATTGATGTAAACTGTGTAGCCAAACAGATGCAGTTGCTGTAATGGTCACTCAGACAAATCACAGCTAACAGGATAGTCTCATGGACTCCACAGATTGACATTTCACATGCAAAATTCAAACCATGCCTGCAGGCAGGTATGTGGAAGTATAATGAAATTTAATTTAGTATGAGATAAGATGACTTTGAAATCTTTAACTCAAGCACATCGGTAATCTGAAGAATATTTACATTTGGATTATGATTCATGGTATTGGCCCCGTTATGATGCTATTTTTTTCACATATTTTTATGGAATGACCTTCATTCTCTGCTGTTTCCTTTCACTGCAGAAAGCAAGAAACTGAGACAATGTGTGTTAAGTGAGAATCTATAAAATCATCAGAAGCAGATTTTTGTAGTCCATGAAATATCTCAGTGGCAGGGCAGGTGGAGGAAGATCTTTGTCAGCTTATGAATCTTGCATTGGTTCATGGTTACAAAGATTTCTTTGAAAGAACATTGAATAACTTATCAAAAGCACAAAGAAGAAATCATACTAAATGTCTTTGAAAAGACAAAACAACGTTGAATACATACAGGAAAATATCAGAGGAAAAGAAGAATAATTATTATGCTTTCATTTTTTTCTTGATGATGTTATTTTTTTATTAGTAGTACATGAAACCTTATTCCTTGATTGCCACCGAAAATAATGTATCTGCCCAGGAAATCTTGACCAAGGAGTGTGTTGGGCATATCTGGCAGTGTTTGGACAGTACAAGGTTGCAGGGTGACCTGTGTGTGAGAAGGCTAAAATCTACCCAGTGGTGGTCTCTTCTTCTCCAGGCAGCTGTAGAACACATGGAAGCAATTCATTGTGTTCCAAAACTTCCACCAATTAGGGAGCACATGGTGCCTACATTCTAAGAAATTTAAGGAAGTAGCAGCCACAAGAGGAAAAAGATGTGAGAGGATAATGAGAGGACACGTGTAAGAAGATACATGGAGAGATGTGTTTAGAGAATTGTGGTGGAAGAGAAACAAAGGAAACACATGGAATGAGACATTGTGGGAGACACATCTGGAGATACACCATTGGAGAAGAAGTCATTCCATTCCAGAAGAAGGGTGTATGTGTCACATGGGCAACACAACCAGAGCAGAGACATCCCTCAGGGACTGCTGCCCACAGGCAATCCATGCCAAAGCAAATGAAAATGCTTAAGCAGTGAGGAGCACTGTAGAAAAACAAGCAGCATGAAGCAGCAAAAAGAAATCATCATATACTAACCTCAGCATCCTGTGCTGTCAACCACCTCACCAAACAGATTGGGACAGGCTGTTAAGTGCTGCAAAAACTAGGAGAGCTAAGGGACTATAAAGGTGAAGAAGAGGTGTTTGACTGAAGTTGAGTCTGGAAAAGAAAGAGGAATGGTGACTCCTGAAGTGTTCATTCAGTTGTTTACACCTACTTTTTCTTTCTTCATTACTTGACTCGGCAATTAAAAGTTTACATTAATTATCAACAATTAAATTCCCCAAGTCAATACTGGTTTTGTCTGCAACAAGTTGTCAAGGATTTTTTATGGGGAACACTTGATCTGCTAAGAAGAGGCACAATGTTGAAAACACTGAGAAATTCTGCTCTCATAGCTGACTCCCCCTTTCTGAAGTAGACCTTCCGGCCAGAATAGCTGCATTCAGCTGATTTTCTTGAATGATTCCATCTGTGGTTTTCCATTTGTACAAGTCTGCCGTATGTCTCCCCTCCTGCTCACTTTGGTCTCATATTCCACAGTGGCACTTGAACTTAATGAACATCTTCTGAAGGTTTCAATTGTTGGTATTATCAGTTGCTGAAAGCACCATCATTGTCATTAGTTATGCCTTTAGTACATTATTAATACACCAACATCAGCAACCAGCCCATTAGGTTTTACTTAGCTAATGAACAATTATTTGTTATTTATGTTCTTTTGTTTACTCTATATCTTTATTAAAATTGTCTAAAAATGTTAATGCATACCAAGAACAACTTTTTGTGGTTCTAAAAAGTCAAAATATTGAGACAACAGGAATTATTAAAACCAAATGCACATTTTAATATTCATCTTAGTATCAATTTGTATTGATTTGTCATGTTTGTTTTTCCACAAGCAAGCTTAAAATATAAATTGGAGCAATGAGATATCCCCGTCTATCAACTTCCAGTTCTGAAAATATCTGTCCAATGCAGTAAAATTTCTTAAGACATAGAAATGACAGAATTTAAACATAAATCTAGTGAAGGAGGTTTAGATGTTTCACTCCAGGGCTAGATTTAAAGTTTCTGTATGGAACCCAAAGTTTCCATACCTTCCTGCAGCAGTCTGTTTTCTGGTTTTACTTTCTAAGCCATTGCACCCTTTTCACTTCTCAATTAAATCACTTGTAACTCTTCTTAGTTTTGCTAGAAAAAATGGTCTTTGCACTATGAAACTGAAGTCTGTCCCTTGCTAAGTGAATTAAAATGTAGCTAAGCATGAACCAGTCTAGCATTCACGAACACTAAGTAAAACAGGTAAGTTTATGGACAGTCTTGTACCTAAATGATTGATACAGGATGTCATTACATCATTTGCCCAACACCTTTTCCTACACTTACGGCACTCCTCAAATTTTAAATACACTCATTGAAAAACAGACTGTATAGATGAGAAAATATGACCAGACTGACAAAGCAGTGATATACTTGCTTTAAATTTTGTGCCCTCTTCAGACAACAAGCTGTTTCATCTGGCAAACTGTATTTTGGTCAGTAGGGGGAGTCTTTTATTCAGTGGAGTGACATTCATTTACTCTCATGCTTGATGTTTGGGAGATAATTGATTTAAAGGTCAAGGCCAGCAAACCAAAAAAGGGATATCAAGCCGAATGTTTTTTCTTTCTTTTTATTCAGGAGGGATGGAAAACTAAGATCTTTTGCCATCTAATTGTCACTAATGTTTGCTTCCAAAAAGAACAAAAATGTTAATCCACTCTTATCTCCCTTCATCTCAGCATTGGTTTGCAAAGGCCTTGAATGTTTTCAACAAGAGGTAGTAAAGATTTGGCTGCAGAAGACAGGATTTTTTTTTTCAGGACATGAAACAGCAAGTCTTGCAAATAATGGCTATTTTCCCCAACTCTTTGCACTGTTGCTTCTATCTATGTACTGTTGCCATTAGTATTGAGAGAGCCATTGTTCATTGTAAGAAAATATAAAAGAACATCATTATAAGTTCAGATTTCTACAGTGGCTTTCTGGAGGGTTTTTGATCAATGCAGAAGGAGTGCCTGAGAAGCGAAACATTTTCCAAGAGAATGTATTACACAGAAAGAAAATGCCCTGACACTGAAAGAAACTGGAAAAAAAAACATACCTACCAGTAGGCTAGACAAAGGGCACAGGTCAAGGCCTTTTGTTTGAAAGCACTGATTAATGTGAGGTCCTGTTACCTGCTATAATCATCGTTTTGTTCTGAGTGAAAGGTTTCCTACATTCCTAATTTGTCTTAGGGTTGGTATAAGGGAAAAAACCGTCTACCTCGGTCCAAGAGTGAGACAGTTTCATTTTGTATTCGGTTCAAAGTGATGTGTACAAAGGATGCAGGTTGTCACACAAATGCTAACTGAGTGATTCCCTGGAAAAGCAGCTCCTGTGGCTTACATCACTCAACTATTTAACTTGATGAGAAGGGGTGTTTAGATTGTTTGTTAAATAAAATGTTAATGTGGTAAAGTTAGAAAGAGTAGTTAAATTCTAATAGATGAAATATCTTCACTTGTATACACATGTACCCTCATATTAAGGAGCAATTAGATTAGCTAGCAATTCTTCTTTCTTAAATTTGGTAGTCCAGGTATATAGATGTATTGAAGCTGTTTTCACTGAAACCCGTAAGAAATGTCCAGGAGGGGAGTTCAAAATCTTTTTCTAATGATGGAATAACAAAAGTGAGCCCCGGATAGAGAGACTTTTAGGGCTCAGTTAAGTGCCTAAACTCTGTGGAATAAATACAGGTTGAGTGTCATGGAACATACAAAGTGAATTGCAGCAAAAGGCTCCACTAGCTACAGTTGTAGACAGAGTAAAATCAATACTGAGATTTTGCTCTTTCCAACAGCAAAAAGAAGTAGTTTAACTAATTGTAATACAAATAGACACTGACACTAGGGATGTGTCCTGTCTAGGGTGGGAAACTTTGGAGTTGACACCAGCTATAATATTGTGCCTTTTCCCATAATCAGTAGATATTTATCCCAAAACTTTAATTTGAGTCAGTGAAGGTATGATATCCCATATGTCCTGTGTGATAATCTGCCCAAAAAGAAGAGCCCTGCTCCTTCTATTCTGTCAGAATATTCCATCAACCAACTAAATGCTGGAACTCAGAGACAGTGTAGAGTAATTGACTTCTGTGCTGCAGTGAAGCATGGAAATTATGTTACTCATGAAGTATGTACACCATCCACCACCTGATGTAAGCATACAATAACACCACTACTTTTCTAAAAGGTATTTTAGTTTAGCACTACAGGAAGAGTCAAGAAGGAATACTATCTTGGATATCATTTATAGGTTGAGAGACTATTCATCCATGTCAGAGCCAAAGGGGAAATGTGAAAGCCTCTTCACAAATCTATGGCAGATGACAGTGAAAGAAAAAAACCTCCTTCTCATAACGAAAGCCATGAACATCATTGTTAATTGGAAAGGCACCAAATATTTGGCTATAAGCTAGCAACCAAGCCAAAATTTAAAAGAATTAAGAGACTTGAAACAAATAAATACAGAGTCAAGTATGTTCTGTCTCTTAGAGTCAATTTCAACTGTCATCCTTGAGCAAGTGTTTTCTATCCATCTGCACTTCTTTTAGTGACCAAGACTGATAAACAAAAAACAAACTCTATAAGTTATAGTAATGGTAAATACAAAAATTCCTAGAAGCCAAATCCTCAAAAAGCACCCACAAGTACCAAGTACAATTCAAATTGTTTGCTGAAGACAATCCTTGTTTTTTACCATAAATCTGAAGTTACTGATTAAGGTAAGATTACTAACCATTTATTGACCTTATAAATCAGATGAAGTGTCGATGATGTTTTATGCAATACTTCAGCTTTTCTCTATTGTGCTTTTAAACTAAGCTGCAGTGGGAACCCTGTTCTGGAGCATGAAATGAGTCTTTAACCTAAAACTCGATTTTCAAAATTTTAAGCATTGCCTAATACAACTCAATGCTTGGCCATCATTTGGTATTTTAGACATTCCTCAAACAATTTATGACAAATAGTGACGTGTAGTAAAGATTAAATAACATTTGTCATTTTGAGTCCCTTAAAACATTTAAGTAAATGCTACCTGTGCCTGCCTTAGGATGGGTATATTTTAAAACTCCAGCTACATCAGCTAAAACCATCCAACCATGACAATAAAACCATGTTTTCTTTATATCTTTCTATTTCTCTCTCTCCACACACATAGAAATATACATATAAAGACTTTACATGTCTTTCTCTGGGCTTTAAAATATATATTTCTAAGAAATACGGAATTTTATTCAGATATTCTATCACCTCTGTAGTTTGTCACAAACACTGTGAACTTGTCATACAAATCTCTCTACTCATCTCAGTGAAAATTCACCCACAACATGCCAACTTGCAAGACCAGAGAAATCATTTTAGTCATCCACAGCACGTTTGCTAGCATTCAGCTACTACAGGCAGTACCAGAAAGCTATGTGAGAGAACTAAATAAGTCAGTTTATATGCAACAAAGTAGCATTGAATCAGCTGAGTATCCTATTCTTGCTGACTATGAAATGGAGACAAATGAAAAATGACACTGATTAGGTGAAACAAAGATGTCTGCTTTGTACTGAGCAAGGTAGAGGTCTCCACGAGTTACTTCACACTGTCAGTAGGAGATGTAGACTTTGGGTTGCCTTTTTCTGCATTTCACATTTATCATCTCATGGCAGAATACCACAACTCAGTCATTCTTTTATAAAACAACGGGCTTGGAATGGGACTGCAGCATGTCAAAAAAAAGATTGCCTCTGCAAACCAACATTAACGACACACAGAGGAAACATAAAACTTTGCTTGATTCATCTTGTGAATTACATAATTTTTTTTAGTTGAAGTTTGTACATGATTTTTTTTATTTGGTCAAATAAATTATTTTCTAATAATAGCAGATGATAATTTTAGGAAAAACTAATTTATTAATTTCTGTTAATTTGCAGTGTAATATACAATAGGAAAAACAGATAGAAATCCCACAGTTTACTAGGTCTGTTGCATCCTTGACTAGCCCTGATGTAAAGCACTTCCTCAAAATGTGTAGACAGATCCTGACTTTTAAGGGGAAGACACCCTTCAACAAGGCAAGATCGAGTCACAAGAATGTGACTACAGCTATCTGCAAACTGAAATGCCATTTTCTATCCTTTCATTTTCACTGAAGCTTTGAAGTAAATACGAAAGGAGCCAGAACTGAGCAAATTACCTGAGGACTGAAACATTTTTGACATAAGTCTCAAATGCAGTTCAAGTCTTTTATACTTCTTCTTCGTTGTTCTAGTTTTGTTTCATCTCAGAATGTGAGTGATGGTAGTGTTGATGGAAAGATTGGACAGCTGGCCTCAATTCCTCATGTTAGACACAGATAGAAACACTGTGAGATGCCCTCTTTCAAGAGACTTGGAGCCTCTGCAGCAGAAACATTTAACTATTTCTTGCTGAAGGAATTGTGCAACAGGAAGGATCCATTTCACATCCACTACTTCAGCAGGTTCTGTATGCTAAAAGATTTCCTCTCAAAGTGGAAAGGTTGTCATTTCAAACCCATTTGCAACTAATGTGCCGAATTTGCTGTGCCAACATGAAAAACTTTCAAATCCCCTTACTGCTGTAAGGCCCAGTAAGAATTTGCTGAGCAATCTCTATTTTGATCCATTCACCAAACATGGGAAAAAAGCATAGGAGCTTTTAAATATAACCAAGGCTAGGACAATGAAATCAGCATGAAATCTGACTTAGAAATTGAAGCAATTATTTATTCCAAGTATCCTCCTCTAGAAGATGGTTTTTAAATAATTCTGTTCATCTCAACCCAAATGATAGTTGCCTCTTAAACTACATTACCAATCTGTGTTTTGCTTCAATTACCATTTGTCCTAAGGAGTAATAGCTCCATCACTATGTGAAGGGATGCAACCAAGACTGGATTCTCATCTTTTTTGCCTCAATACATTTAAAAGGTGTAGAGAAATGTAACTGGTGTAAAAAGACAATTTATATTTCCAACTACCAACAGCTCAGCTAATTGTAAGGAATTCCAGCTTTCTCTCTGCCATTTACAGCTTGAAGCAAGTAAATGTCTATCCATACTTTCACTGGCACAGGAAAAATAGGGGAAATACACAAGTTTTGAAGCATATAGGCTTCTAATTTCAAGCTTGTATGCTGAAATTATTTCATAAAGCCTTGACTTACATGCTTCAATAATCATAGCTTTAAGGGTTTTTAATATCATCTGTAAAACGTTACCAAATGTGCAATATTTGAAGGACAGGAAAGTGTTCCTACAACACTCCTGTTTTTTCATTATGTATCCTTCTATATTAATAAGATGTAATTTTCAGGCACCTTATTGTATGCCATGCTAGAGATGGCAAGAACGGGACTGTTACAAAAGGTAAGGCCACTGGGGATAACTGCAGAAGAACACAGGGCAGTGCTCTCACTGTCAGGGCACAGTCCAAGGTCTGAGCAGAGCACAGATGCTAATCATCAAATAGAGGCAAGTTTACAAGTCATATCTGTAGTCAGCTCAGAAATTCTGGTAAGGATCAGCACAAAAGGACAAGACACAGATCTGCCCACAGCATCACTCAGGCAAGGGCTGAGGTCCAAGCTCACGTGGAGCACCATGCCCATGATTCCACGGGTTCAGGTTGGGGATGCACAATGCAATTAAGGGCTCTTTCCTAAAATCATCAATGATGTCAATTAGAGCACTGTCTACGTTCATAATTGATACTACATAGAAGGCCAAAAATTTCACGGGTGGAAGTCAAACATTGATAGGTGATTTTAAAAGATAACAGTAAAACTTAATGAGACTGATAAATGACAAAAAAAAGGACTGCAAGACTGTCATACAGGAGAAACTCTACAGATACTGTCCAGTACAATCTCCTCCTTTTCTCAAGCAAATCATACTGTATAATAAGAACTCTCAAAAAAGAATACATTAGCTATGGCTTATTATGATTCGGATAGAAATGTTAGTAAGTCATTATGACATCTTTTTAATCTGTCTCCCTTTTTTAATGTGGCTTCTGAAGGCAAAAGATCAGGTGCATTGTATTCAACCTCATAGTGTATTAGCAAACAAGATTCAAAGCATGTGAACAGATACTGTAATTCAGCACTGACAGACAGAAACTTAAAAGGAAACAGGATAAAAATCATTACTACTCACAGAGGACTCTTGCATCATTGACATCTGAGAGCTGTATTCATACACTTTGATAGAGCGAAGAATGCAACCTACCTTTTTTTTTATTTTTCTGTGATGCCAACACCTGACATGGCAGGTTTTCTGAGATTGTGATCAGCTGTTTTCTTCTAGTAGAATATTAATCTTACTTCAAAAAAAAGGTGTGACTTCCTTTTGAGGGGAAATTCTATGTGGACAATTACACTATATTGACAAAATATCAGTAACTTCATGCAGGAAGAATGTTTGTGCAATATGTTCTTCTTTATTTTGAATTACAATCACATCTATGAGTTCCTAGAAATCTTTATAGTAGCAGCAATACAAAAGTTGAAAATTTATATATATATATAATCTCAATCCAAGAAATGTACTGTCTCCACAGGAGAGTAGCAACAAAGATCGAAAGCAGATGACTAAACTGTCAGATTAGAAGACTTCTTTGGCCCAGAATCTGTTTATGAGAAACCTTATAGGTTAGAAAAGAAAGAAAAAAAAAAAAAAAAAGAAAAGGTAGGAAAAAGGGGGGAAAAGGACAGAGACTCACTGGTACTATGTTGTGGGAAGCAGAAATGCTTTGTCGATCTCAGAAAGGTAGATGGCCAGATGTTCAGATGAAGATTTGTCTAGGTTTGCATTTTTAACTCAAGAACTTTGTTTCATCATTAGATGCCTGTTATACAGTGTCTTGTTTTAAAGAGGCAGAGCAGAACAGGCAGTGATTCCTAGACAAGTGCTTTTTGTCACTGTTTCAGATGGAGGGCAAGTAAGTAACTTAAAGCTGTATAAACACAAACCTCTCACTCTTTTCTTCACCATCTCCAACAACTCTGTGCCTCCCTGAAAATGCAAACACACCTACCACAGAGCAGAAACCGATCCCTCATAGCCTTTATTTACTCATGAACTCTTAGCATTTTGTAAAAGTTGTATCATATAAATCATAGATTTGCTTTTATCAGCTAAGGCTCATCTGTCTAATACTTTCCTCGTCACATATCTTCAAGGATTTAGCTGGTTTAAGATGGCCAATATGTCTAGTCATAACTGTTAGTACAGACAAAAGAAATTAAGCAGACTGTTCTGTCCAGAGGGAAAAGGGTGGTGTTGGGTTTTTTCCCAAATTCTCAGTGCAGGTTCCTTTTTCTTGTAACACTTCTCTAGGTAATCTGGCAGACCATGCTGAAGATGGCAGCATAATGAAGTTATGTGTATTCAAACATGCAAGGATTTGCTCAATAAATAATTCTAACTTAAAAATGAACACCTGGCCTCCAAGGTCTATCTTGAACTGAGTGAGCTCCAGCCTACAAGTTCCTGTTAAACTGAATCTACGTGTCTGAAAATTAAAACACAGAATAATAATAATAATCATATTTATTTTAATGGATGGCCCTTATTTGAAACCTGATGTTAATTGAATAAGAATTTACATTGAACAGATTGTTGTACTTATCAATCAAAATTATATAAATACTTCTGCTATTTCCTCTTCAGCTTTGGCAGTCGCCTTTCAGTCTGTGACAAGAAGGTGTAGAGTGCCCTCTGCAATGACCATGGATGCATCTTCCTGCAGCTGATGGTACATAGCAATCAGGCAATGTGTGTCAGGTCATGTCACTGATTTGTCTGATGATTTACCTTGCAACAGCAATAACATAAAAAGAAATAGGTTTTAGATATTCTCTAACAGCAAGTAAGAGGTGACAGGTGTGTGCAATATAAAATAGGGACAATGGCAGCGCAATTCATTTCAATGGCAGCCTGAAATGTACCAGTTGAAGCTGTATCTCAAGAGACAGGTGTACATCTAGGATTTTAACACCAAGATTGTGTCAAGCTTAAGTACTGACTTCTAATATTAAGTTACATACTATTTTTTTGCACTAGTGATTTGTTCCATGTTGAAAAAAATGCAGTAAGCATAACCAAAATGTTACTGGGATCATAGCTACTAAAAATTAACAAGAGACTGCCTTAAAAGTGCAGTTTGAATTGTTTGTTTCAAAGAAGATTAAAAAAAAATATGCTTGTATTTGAAATATAGAGGAACAGATCAAGAAAGCATCAGGCATCTAAGAATTCATAAAGAAAAACAACAGTTGACTTCATTAACACACATCAACCTAGTTTTGTTAGGATGATGGCTATACAATCAGATAAATTAATTATATTTCTCTTTCCACTATCTTACTTCATGACAACTGACCTCATTCTCCTATTCTTAATGCAGACTATCCTTGTTGTTTGCTTTACTTCCATATGGAACAGGTAGATCATCTAGCAACCTCTCCTTTTTGCTTCCACTCCTAATAGGAATGTGAGGTACCAAATTTGTCATCTACACAAACTTTAACTCAACATTTAGACTACTCTAACATTTGGACTCTCAGTTAAGGCAGGAGAAGTATTGTTTGTTAAGTGTTGCAGGTGGTAAAGACAAAGTGATTATCTCTGCTTTTGTCTTGCAATGTAGGAGACAGCAATTATCTTTGTTGGTAAAATAACATCTTCGACTATCTGATCAGTAAGGAGCACAACATAACAGACACAAGCCTGAAGCGTATACATTTTCAATAGGAGATTCTAATCAAACAAATTCTAGTTAAATTTACAAATGTCAGCATTAATCAGGATTTTTTAGCATTATCGTTTCCTTTGCTTCAGTACAAATGATAACAAAGTCCAGGACCGGAAAGAATTTGGCCTAGAAAGCAGATGCAACATGTGCAAAGAGAACAAAATCATCCAAAACTCAAGATCACCTGAGTCACACCTCTCTCTCTGATGTCACACAGTATGTAAATATGTAAATATGTCACAAGGTATGTAAATATCACTTAAAATATACTAAGGCAGATAAATAGTGCATTTATTACATCTTAGGACAGCTGATTATCACTGAAGCACTCCATAATGTGAAACAAGAGCACCAGTGTAATTTCACTGCATTGGATCATAATTTTGTCACCTCTCTTGAGAAATTTTGAGTCAGCTGTGGAATAATACCAAATGTTGAGGAATAATATCAAATGTCATTCCAAATATAATCTGGAAGGTTTATCCATTTTAAAAATTCTAGCTGCATTTCTGAAGAAAAAGAAGAAGCAACAGCTTTGCAATTGTGCTAAAATGGAGTCATGCTATAATGAGTACTGCATTATATTACAGGGTGAGCACTACATTACCAAATTCCCTCTCTGAAGTGAAATTAGTTTGAGTTTAGCTTCATATCCACAAAAGGAGCCTCTTACATCTTAAAGCTGAAGCCTAAACATTGAGGAACAGAGTTCCTTTCAGTGCCTTATATTGACATATCTACATTAAATTCCATTTCAGGAGCTGCCAACAGAAAAAATTTTACCTCTTTCTCCCTGAGGTGTTTTACAGTAGTTCTTAAAACCAGAAACATATCAATCTGTAATCTATTAATTCTACTGACGTGATGGGAAACATAAAAATGCAAGAGTATATATCACACTGAAAGAAAGAGCTTATATTTATAGCTTCCTAATAATTCATCTACGTGAGTGATAACACCATTTTGTCCTGGTTTACTGAATATTACCCCAAGGAATCCCTGCAAATAAAATTAAGACTTTAAGAAAGACATTTACAGTAAAATTTCCCCATTTATGTTTTTTTAATATTCATACGTTCACATGCATAGACTTGAACTTGATAAGGTGCAAATTCTTACCTGCAAATACTGTATATGATAGATGAATTATAAAATCATTTGTACATTATTTATTTGTATTATTTATGTCTATATGTAGATAGAGACATTAAAACACAGAAAATCCATTGGATAACAAATGTATTATATTTCAATCACCTCCAAAAGAATATAAGATTTTAAAGGTTCATAAAAGACAGAAAAAAATATGACTGCAAGCAGATAAATACCTTTATAATATCATAGGAGTATTCTGGCACAAGAACATCCTAAAAATATGAAGATGGCTAAATCTAGACATAAACTAGTAAAAAAAAAAAAAAAACCTGAAGAAACTAGTCACATTAGGAAAGTTAGAAAGTAAGGCCCACGAAGCAAACATTTTGCACCTACAAAATCTGCCTTGACTAGCAATAAATAATATAATATAATAAAGATGAACATGATGAAGACTGATGTACATTAACCAGAGTCTGCAAAGAATATGAAAAAAAATTTTTGAAAACTCAGAATTGTTCCATCTGTCTAATATGACAACTCTGAAGCTATCTGTAGTAACCTAAATATGCCATCCTGAAGCCAATACCTTACATAGAGGTTGATGACAATATCTCAGTGTCTGACTTTCCTTGCAAGAGAGGTTGCCTGAATAAAAAAACTACTAATCATTATTTCAACAGAATTCTAGGTTTGATTAATTTATCTTAAGATCCTAAATGCTAGTCAGAAATAGACCATGTTCTTCTTCAAAGCTTTGAAAGCCTTATAACGGTTACAAATAATTTATTTTCAAATAAAATTATTTTAGTATTTGACAATTTACAATGAGAGGCACAAGGTATAATAAACAGAAATAAAAATCATGCAAATAGCAAAAGCCTATTCCAAACATCTTCTTTTCCATGTTTCATTTTAAAATCTCTATTTTTCCTTATTTTTTCTGAAATTGATGCAAAGTGTTTGTAATAGTTTATAGTTAATAGTTAAATCCATGGGCCTAATCAAAGACCTAAACCCATTTACAAAGAATATATGTACTTTTTCTTACCCATCACCAATGTTAACTCTGCAATAGCAACATCAATACTAATTTCTGTTGTCTTACAAGGTGTGAGTCTAGTAATAATGCTGGAAAAATAAGAATGAGATTAACCATGTCACTGGACTTCATCAGACACAAAGAATCGTATTGCAGAAATGCAGGTTTACTGTACTGTCCTGGCTTTAAACCTTGGAAATAATTACTTTGGCTTTAACAATGTTGCAACAAATTGTCATTTTTTTCACTTAAAGCCTAAATGCAGCATTGCAGGAAACTATTAACTGCTAAGGAGAGATGGAACATATCTAATAGGTTCATTAAGTTTGAAGTGTTGAGACTTGTTATTTCAAAGAATCAACAAAAGCAAAGTGTTGAGAAGGAAACTCTGCCAGTAACTGGCCAAACAACATTACCTGGCATGACAGGAAATCAGTTTGTGGCAACAAGCCAACTTCTAAAGCTTTCATCAGCTGTTTTAATCACCAGATTATTATTCCAACTTTAAGAAGCTTATGTGATTTATCTTCATGAGTTTGACAAAAGAAAGTCAGCAGTCATTCTGAGAGAGGCACTACTGTTATGCTCTGTGATATTTTAGACTGTCAGGAAGTAGTATAATGTGCATGATATACTCTGTGTAATCCTTACATTCCTGATTGTATAAGCTTCAACAGAAAAGCTCTATGTGATGATGACCACATACTTAAGTGTGAAATTAGACATAATGCAGGACCAATGTTCCTCTTTTCTTTCCTCCATAGTGTAATTACATGTTATGGAAATGCAGAAGAATCCATGACTGAAAGATAAAGGTTCATTCTTCCTCTTAGAAAGGTTACAAAGAAGGTTACAAGACCATTTATTTCTGTCTTGAAAAGGCTACTGTAAAGAAGTAGTTTTTTAAGAAGCTTGTGACATAGAAATAATTGATGGACTTTTGCTACAAAATATATTAGATTAAATGAAATACCTCTATCATGACAGAGATCACATGTCAACCACCAAATAGATAATGTGCAGATCTAGAAATACAGTTCCCTAAGCAATTCCAACCCTGCCCTGAAAGGCACTCCTGCTTCCATCTCTCAGTGTTCCTGGAGGGATGAGAAAGCCTTCTCCTGAGACAGCAAGACTCTTTCTTGTCCCAGTGGAGTGGTTTGAACCACAGTGATAAAGATACCAACTCACAGGATGTGACACTAGCCTCCACTTGGTATCACTGCTGTTCTCAAGGCAGGCAGTGATCTCCCTAGTCCATTAGATAATAAATTCCCCAGGATGCTAGACATTTTACAAAGTTGAAAAGCAAGTATTCCGCTTAAAGCTTAGTCTCTTTTCCAGATTTATAGTCCTACAATATTAGATTTTGAAAGCACTGAACTCCATGGCCAAAAAAAAAAAAAAAATATTGACTTCACAGCAGTCATGAAGAACCTCTGGCAAGTCTCTTTACGATTCTTTTTCTAAGCCATCAAAGTAGCCCATTAACTTCCAGCAATTTAGAAGATGAACTTGTCCAAATTCCTATGCAAACAATATTTCTGATTTAAGAGTGTGATCTGTTGAAGGTTTCAGAGGAACACTCTGATCTTGATTAGCACCATTTCGAAGCTTCAGTCTTGGAAAGATTTTTGAGATCCCTGGTAAGCTAGGCTGTGTCAATGCCAAATATTAGAGTAAAACTAATTCTGAAGGGTTTTTAAATGGTAGGGTATTTGATACTCTATGGTATCTGGTTTGACTTAAAATCTGGAATCATTGAATTCACATTGAAACTGACCCAAGATCTTAAACAACATGGAGAGTGCATAAAATAAGCGCTTTTACTCAAGAAGATGGATTCCTTGGCCTTCCATATTAACCGTCCTTTTGTCAAAGCCTACTTACTATTTTAAGTCATTAGAGAACAAGATTTGTCTTCGACTTTCTTCCTTAAAAGATCCACCACCTGCACCATCTACCAAGTAGGCAATTGTCAACAAGATTCCTGTTCATACTATTCACCTACTATTAATAGAAGATGTAGAGTTATGCATTTTTACACCCTCCTGGAAGACATGTGTAGGTTACAAACATAGATCACAAGAGAAGTACTAATGAGTTTCTTACCCTTTTTGTCTCAGGACAAGAAACATCCCTAGTAAGCATCAATATAAGATTTTAAACTGTATTAATAAATAGCAGAATTAGGAAATTGCTGAAACTAGGTGAAAAGACCTTACTTTCTTCCAATTCCTTCTTGCTTCCATAAAAAAAATGCAGTTGTCTCATAGGTATTTTATGGTATCGGGTTTTTGTAAACAAGTTAGTAATTTCAAATAAGTACAGAAAAAAGTTAACAGTTACAGACCAGTTCTTTGAAAAGTTTCGTGGAAGTACATTATTTTCTCTTTTACTAAACCATGACTATATTTCTTGTTTAGGTCTAGAGGGAGAATACAATGATAATTTTACTCTCAGGTTAAGATTTCAGTTTCTAATGAGACAGTCTGTGAACTAAGAAAGGTTAAGAATCACTGTACCGCAGAGCAAAGTTACTATGGAAACACATCTAGAAGAAGAAAGTCTTGAGGTATTTGTGTCAGGTTTCACTCCTTCACCTATTTTTATAGAAAATGTTTTGATAAATGTATGGAACAAAAACCATACACACAACTTTCAAGTACTTTGTAAATGCATTAATTGAGTGTCCATGAAAACCCATCTGGCCATTCCCACACTCTTCCTACAGGCCAACCAATAAAAGGCAGACTTTAGTAGTAATCTCCCTTAAGGTCCAGGTCTACCAGCACTGGGAAGACTCCATTCTTCTTCACAGCCTAGAAAACAGACAACTCTTGCGTCATATCTGCCATATTTGCTCTGCTAGAGCAAAAGAGCAGTCTGTCAACATCTCATCACTTTTAAGCTGAAGTGTCTGCAGAAATAACTCTGTCACATGTAACTAAGGAAACAACAAAAAGAATAAAAACAAAAAACCCAACACATCAGACCACTGAGACTCAGGCTGTTTCAAGTAACAAGATACAAATATCAGGAAAAGGAACAGTTTGGACTGGACTTTTACTGCCTATAGTGTCTCCCTCTTTAACAATCTCTTCAACTTTACTTCCACAACTTTTCATCTTCTCTTGCCTTACTTTGTTTCCTTTCATTCCATGTTCAATTTTTTCCCATTTATTTTACTTCATTACAACTCTACTTAGCCCCCACAAATAAAAACTTCGTAGCTCCAAGCTACATAATACTGTTCCTTCTGTTCAACCCTTATTACGCATTCTACCTCAGTCTTAAACTATGTAAATCTTAACAATCTAGTTTACAGCTTCCTTGAAATTGAGATTGCTTTTACTATTTTACATTTGTCATGTACCTGCCAGAAAAAGTATGAAAACAATACTAGAAAGTCACAATTCTGGAATTACAGTCAATAACACATGTCATTAAGAACTACAAAATTCTTAGTTTTGTCCACATGGAACATACCAGTGAGTAAACAGAAACTTCAAAACAGTGGCCTCAAAATTTTGTTATTGTATGGACAGAAGTATTTTTATATGCTCCAGTTTAATAGGTAATATAAAGGCCTGGTAGCACAAAATGTATATCCTATGACTCACAAGAGTTATCTGCAAGCATATGGGGCCTGCTCCTGATTGCTGTTGTTGCCGTGGCTCTTTTGGCCATATCTGGGTGATAATGTCTTGAATTTTGTACATATCATCATTCAGATGGGTTTGATAGTATATATATTGTAATTCAAGGATATTTCCCATGGGCAACAGAGACAGACAGTATTCATAAGGAAAAGTAAACAAATACATGTAAGATATAATTATTTGGTATCACTGTATTTTAAAATCATTGCTGAATTTAAAAATTCATCACTTAGTACAAGTTCTTTAGTACCTAGAGTCCTTTGTATAGCATGCAATGTGATACTTTATGATTATTACAATTTTTTTTGCATTAGATCTCTCAGGAAAAATATAATTAATGATGGCCTGTTCCCTAAGGAATAGGCAACATGGGGCTGTTGTGACTAAGAAGAAATGATGACGCACAACAGATTGCTAGATAAAATTGTAAGAGAATCACACAGTTCTGCAGTAAATAAAAAAATTAGTGCCAGTGGCTACAAGCTGGAACACAGGAGGTTCCAAATAAATACAAGGAAGAATTTATTCACTGTGAGGATGACAGAGCACTGAAATGGGCTGCCAAGTGGGTTGTTGAGTCTCATTCTCAGGGGACATTCAAAACCCACCTGGACAAGTTCCTGCGTGACATATTCTAGGTGGTCTTGCTTTGGCAGGGAGGTTGGACGAGATGATCTTTAGAGGTCCCTTCCAACCCTTAAGATTCTGTGATTCTGTGAAATATCATCATCATCATCATTTTCCATCAGAAATTATAGCACAATGAGAACACGTGATAACAACACGTATTTCAGTGTTCAGAATTTGAAGAACACTACTGCTATTCGTGTAAATCGTACAGACTTCCTTTTACCTGCCTTTGGGGCTGTTGAAATATTTTCTTTCTTCTCCTCTGGCCATTCCCTCCTGCAGTTTAGTTCCCTTTCATTAGGTGTTGCAACACTGCTCATGCACAGTAAGCCCAGCTCCATGATGACAGCTGCAAAACTGATAGCTCTTCCATGTTCCAACTCCTTTATACTCATGAAAAAAAGTCTTTGCAACAATTACAGACTAAAGGGAAACTGTACAAAAATGCATCCACATCAAGAGGCCACAACTGAGAAGGCAAGGGTGACAGTTCAGCTTGACTTCTTTTTCTAATTATTTGTCAAGGATATTGTGAGTATTATTAGTCGCCTATCACACAATCTATGTATCTACACCTTAGAAAACATGAAAAAAAACTAAACCAAATCTGTGAACCCTATTTCTAAACCTCTTTGGCTTTAGCCAATAAAGTACAAAGCTTTTAATGAGGAGCTGCATCCTATTCCTAGTTAAATCTATGTAAATCTAGCATAAAACCACTGCCCTAAGAGATATTGTTAAAAATGTACAGAATACATCATAATCAGTTGTTATGCATTTTCCTGAAAAACCTTCCTATGGATTCAAACTTCAGCTTCAAATTACAGTCTTATACAACTGAGCTGGAAGAGCCTTCAGTGTTTTTTACACAATCATTATAGTTACCATAAAGTTTGCATGACTGGTGGACATACAGAGAGACAATGACAAACCTGCCTACATTTGTGGTAAATGTCAGGCACAAAAGTCAGGCCTGCACCTTTGAACTCTCCCAGGATTGCAATTTAGTGCCTCATTGTCATTCATAACCCATTTATGTCATCGTCTTCCACTACAGCTGTCAGGAAGCCTGAAATACAGTTACAACCTAACAGTATATTTCTGAACAAAACTAAAAAAAAAAGGAAATTACTGACTTCCATTTAACATGAGTAGATGCAAACTTCCATTAACTAACAACATATATCCAAAGTCTCATTTTTAAATTAAATAAGGTTAAGGATTAAGTAAATACAATGTGCTAACATGTTGTTAATATCTTTTAATAGAATTTACTTGAGATACTTCAAGACAAAGAAGCACAAATTCACATACAAAAGGAATTATCATTTATGTTTTCAGTATATTACAACTTGAAGACTTTTCTCATATACACCGATGTATGACACATTGTTTTCTCTACTTTTGCATCTAATCTCTCACGGCCATAATCATCTAGGATTACCATTAAACATGTACATATTTTTAAAGGAGGGTAATCTTACTTCAGTTTGAAGTAGACAGGGTTAGACATTAAAGTCTGCATGAATAGTCCATTTCCTATTAGAACTCATGCAAGCTACCTGTCCTCTGAGGCTCCGATTTTGCAGCTGTCATCTTTCCCAGCATTTGGGCAATGAAGGAATCTTTTGTTCTACTGAAAAGTGGTGCATTGTTCCCTGCTCAGGTGCCCAGAACAAAACGTATAAGGCAATACAATGAGCTTCTCTCCAGGCTGGCTTAAGAGTTTTTCCCTTCATGGAAGATTTTTCACTGAATGAAACTTTCCTTGTATAGGATATGAAAAATTGCAACTTTGTATTTAGAATCTTGAAATATACTATAAAGATTCCAATATATTTTTAAATTGCATCGTGTCTAAGACAAATATAGTCTCTTTAAAAACATAGTTACAACATTAAATGGAACAGTTTTATTTTGCTTGAGCTATCCATGCACTTGGTTTATTTCTATGATACGTCGGTTATTTATAGTTATTTAAAAAACATTATTCAGCTGGTTTTATTTATTCTGATTGCTAATGAGAAGTCCCCACCCTGTGAGTTTCCCTAGGCTTGATCCCCCCGAATTGATAGAGGAAAGCTCTTTAGAATTTTATTTGCATATTTCATATAATTTTTTAATCTATTCCATTACAGAAAGGTGCTGCTTCACCACCTCTAAGTAACATTAAGTTCATAAAAACAAAAATTATTACAAAGGCAGATAATTTGGCTGTGGAAGAAATGCCCTGTGAAACATATTGTCTAATTGATTTTATAATACCTTCAGAGATACGTTCAATCTCTACAAGAAGATTTCATTAGTTAGGCAGAACCCTCTAGAAAGAGACGTGTCTCTACTCTGAGGAGTAACTTTCATCATTCTCAAGGGAGAGAAGATGACAAAGCATAGGTATAGTAGATGACTAAATGAGAGATCAAGTAGACAAGACTCTGTGACTCACGCAAAAAAAAATTGACAGCAAGTCTGCATTACCATTTTTTGCTTAGATTGGGAATGTATTCTTGGTACAAATCTCCTCATATTCCTCACTTAACAGGCTTTGATTTGCACTACAGAGTTGACTCAGACCATGCAAAATTGATCCCTTTAGGTGAAACTAAATGAAGAAATGTGCATCTTGTTAATATCAACATAAATCTAGATCAGGGTGCTCCAACCATTAACTGGCATGCAGACTGGGTTATAAGCGAACCAGATTAGAACTAGTCTGAAATAAAACTTCCAAAACATGCACAGCCTAGGTTCTGAATCCTCAGAATCAATTGGTTTTCTTTACAGATCTATTTGTATTCTGCTTCACTGATTCTTAGTATAGGCAGAGTGTGAGAGAAGCAAATAGGCCATATTAGATCAAGGCTACTTGCTGGACAGCAAAAGGTGTGGCACAGTATTTGATGAAACTAAAAAAGGCCACCAAACTGGCTGAAGCAAAAACCCATCTCTGTCAAAAATACAGTAAGCGGAAGGAGAGTTAAATATCAGCCACCCTTATTTCTATTCTGTCTGGATGTACCTTTCTACTGAAAGAATCAGTTATTCTTGCTCTCATTTTAAAAAGCTTGGCTCCTGTAAAGAAAACTCAGAGACTTTTAAAATCAGGAACTCACTATAAAGCAAAGATCTATGCATACCCACTTCAAAGTCCTGCCCGACCACGGGTATCATCAAACAAGCATCACTATGGAGTTGCTGTGCCTGACCACGGGTGTCATCAAACAAGCATCACTATGGAGTTGCTGTGCTAGCCTCAAAGGGAGGTCTTGAAAGTCTAGGGACAGCCCTCACAATGCAGGAATGAAGGCTGAAGGAACACAAAGTATACACACAATATAAAGTACTGCAGATATTCTGGAAGCATTCAGACCAGTGCAATTTTGCCAGTACTCATGTGAGCTGGGAACAGCTTATGGTATGAAAGTTGATTAAAGCTCTTTGTCTCATTTGCATCCTACTGAGCTCCACCCATGCAAATGTCTAAGCTCTGAATTAAAGGTCATAGCACGCAAAAGCACTCATGATGTTAGTTCTGGTTAA
This sequence comes from Colius striatus, assembly GCF_028858725.1. Classification (NCBI taxonomy): domain Eukaryota; kingdom Metazoa; phylum Chordata; class Aves; order Coliiformes; family Coliidae; genus Colius; species Colius striatus. The sequence continues at coordinate 67,818,758 of NC_084761.1, read as the reverse complement.
ATATAAGGTATCAATTGGGCTCCTAAATATAGTGACATAAATTAGATTTGGTGAATGTATTCTGAATATAATACTAAGCTCTTTCTTTATCAGGAGACTATGTTGAGGTGTTCTTAAAGTTATTATATGCATTTCTTAGCTGCAGGCTGATCCTTTGCCTGTTTTGTACCAGAATGTTATATAATGCATGGTGTGTAAAGTTATCAGTTCAGAATAGCAGTGTACTGATCTTGACTTCAATCACAAGCAAAAACAAAAGTGTATGTACAGGCCATTAGGTAATTAAGCCCAGAGCTTACTGCTAACAGCATTTAGTATTTATGTTAGTATTTATGTTATTTATTTAGTGTTTAGTATATATGTTTATCCTAACAACCCAGAGAGACTATAAAATGTGACTACTATGAATGCACCTTGAAAGATGCTTTTTGAGTTTATGAAAATTAATTATTTACCAGCAAATATAGATACAACTTCTAAAATATTTGAGTGATAAATGGCTCTTGCATATGCTATATTGGCAAAAATGCTTAGAAAGGCACTAGTTCCTTAAATACTGCAAAGGAGTCCTCTGTGGTACCTTCCAATAACATATAGTCTCAGTGAAGAGCCTTTATGTTTACCCTACTGTTATCAGGTGGCTACAGGTACAAATTTTTGCTTGCAAGATACCTCTTTTCAATCCTCTTTGCATCCTTTTCCCTGAAACTAATTACCCATGCAAACTACACCGTGTTTTTTCTTCTTGCCCAGGGTTATTTTGCCCCAGCTGGCAAACTGCTTACTGTTAGATTTCCTCACTTTTGAGATCTGACCTATAGGTGCTCAGAAGGTTTGCTCTACCCATTAGCAGATTTGTCTTTTAACTCATATAATACTAACATTAACTAAGTCTTTCACTTAATTCCAACATTATGTATTTCAGATGATGAATTAGGAAGGCTTATTAAATCATCTGCTAATAGAATTTAGAAGGAAACTTCCAGTAAACACAGTCTTTTCCATAACCCTACCTGACAGTGGTTCTTCTCTAATCCATCATCTGGATAGATGAAACTGTTCCTAATGGAAGAATTCTCTTTTCTTTTTGTACTTGACTGTTATATATCTGTAAGGTGAAAAGCAGACTGGTTAGACTACTGTGTTGCCAAAAGTTTTGCCAAGTGATGGGGGGCAGTGGAAAGGACAAGTGGAGAGACCAATAAAAAGATTAATCTTACTTTACTGACTACTTTTAAAATATTACAGATAATAAGATAAAGCATTCAGTTACAACAGTAATCTTACTCTTAAGCAGCAAAAAGCATAAGCAAGGCAATGCACCTAATCATTACTATGGAGGAATAGAGATAGTGATTAAGATACGTCACCAATTGCCCTAATACTTTACCATCATTCAGATCCACAGTCGCTGAAGAGCCCTGGTTGCAGTGAGGACTTGAAGAGCCCATCCTGGCAGTTGAGAACCCCTACGCAGTGCATCCACCCATAGGTGAGGTCTCCAAAGTCGCTGCAAGAGTGTCCAGCTTTTTCTATTATTGAATAAACAATATATAACTTCATTGGTGGAATATCTGACACTATTCCTTGTTGAGATGCACCTGAAGCTTGTCCAAGGCTTCAGAAGGAACCAAAGGAGTTTTCTTACCTTCTGCATTTTTTCCTTCATGTAACTTTAACCAAGGCTGATCATCTGGTTTCCCAGACTTGAACACCAGTCCCTGTACACACAGGAATAGATATATCAAAGCGATAAATACATTCTCATAGACATTTTAGCTACATACTTCACTAATACTCAGAGACTTTATTCTCATCAACAATTATATTTTATCTAAGCTACCTATTTTGCTAATAACCATGCAAATTTCATTAATGTAACTATTGTCAATAAAGAAATTATTGTCAGTAAAGATGTAGCAAATGCAATTATGCAGGGTCCATCTGGAGGTCAACTGTTATCTGAGGCCTGTTTCCCAGGCCTTGGTACATCAACTGTCTGGGTATGTTATTTTCACTGCAAGACTAGTGAATAAGATGGAACAACAAATTTGTTTTCTGCTGTTTAAGAGTAGCAAAAATATCTATGTTCAAAAACCAGATGAAAAAATCAGTTTTAGACTTTATTTAGCAGTTTTAGACTAAGTGAAAATCAGTCTAGTGACCACCAAAAGGGGCATCTCCACCCCTCGTTTCTGCCTCTACTTGTGTGCTCTAGGCTATTCACTTGTTAATGATCTTGACTTCAGGGTGTCTGAGCTGAAATTACTGATCTGATAGAAAACTAAAAAACTGGGGAAAAAATAATGATTTTCTGTCAGATCAGCAAACTGAACTAATTCATTCTATGAACATATGACTCCAATAAATTTATTGATATTAATACAGATGACAAACTTCATAGTTTTTAATTTTGAAACTGCTGTAAAGAGTGAGGTGGGAACATGTAGCTAGCAGTAAGAAAATGACAGAAACAGTCTGTTTGGCAGATTAGTAGATAGTAAATTATGATTGGGGATTCTTCAGTGTTTTTATTGAAAGTAACCATACCAATGAACATATATTCTCAGTCTGCAAATAAACACATATAAAACCTTCTATAGCTCTCTATACTTGCTTAGATTTTTAATTTCAGAAAAAAATAGTAAGGCAGTATTTTTAAAAAGGGTTTAAAACTGCTTGTACTCCAACCAGTGATGATTATAATACTTGCTCTTGTGATTTTCTAGGTTGTTTGCAACATATTTGAATAAGTAAGGCACTGTTGACTGTAATGTTTGAAAGAAAGCTCTGTTCATCAAACCCATTAATTATTCCAAGGAATTTAATGAGTGCTCCATACATACTGAAAAGTAGCTGATGTAAAGTTCAGGAAATTACCACAGTTTGTTGTTCCAGAGACTGACTGTTGGCATCTCTTTATTTTTCATTAATTTTTTGCATTACTCTTGTCTTTCAACAACTGAACTCTCAAAAACCAATTTGATGTTTTGTGCTTGTAAAGCAGACACATTTCCAAACAAATTTCTCAGCTTGCTTTTTATCTTTTGACATGTTGAAATGTTTTTCAGTGCTGTACATCAGTTATTAGTTATTTCATTAATACTTTGGGGGGAGGATGGAGACATTGCTTTAAATGTAACTTGTAATCAGAGAAACTGCTGTTTGCATGTATAGCCCCTAAATAGTTCAGCTTTTGTTCTGAAGTTATTTGAATTATTAATGTGTGACTAACTTTGTTCAGGTAGATACAAATGTCAGCTTTCAATATGAAATCAAGTACAATAGGAATGAGCTGAGTACTATATAACACATATCAAATCTGTACTTGAATTAGTTATTTTGCAAGCATCTACATACACTTGACAACTTTCAAAGTTAGCAAGTACAATTAATACTCTTCAAGAACACTCTTTAGCAAAAGGACTGGACTTAGGGCTTGCACTAAACTAATTTAAAAGCTGCCCCTGTGACAGTCTGCAGTAACTGCATGGCACAGGATTGTATTGTTTTTAAAAAGCAAATAGACCACAAGAAATGGAAACAGATTAAATAGTTTATCTTTGTGACACACAATATGCCAGGAACATAGCAACTCAGATATAAAATTTACTCCATTACACACATTACCTAAACACATTTCCATTACAAGCTGTGATTTTTTTCATCCCTCAAACTAAAACTCAGCATGGTGTGAAGAATATTTTAAGTACTCTGAAATAGTGTTTATATTATCAGTCAAAATTTTAATAGCTTTACTGTTACCGTTGATTTTTAACTTAAATATTTTGTGCTTGTCAGAGTAAGTGTCATTTTCTGATTCATCCTTGTAGCCTAATGTGGCATTCAACAACATTTGACAAGATGGTTATCAAATACTTAAAGTTAAAGGCTAGGTACTTCAGAATATTAACTTCCTCTACAAAATACATATTTTTAAAATATTAGCTATTGTTTCTCTCCACTGAGGAAAAATATTTTTAAAGTTACTTACTTGTCTTTATTAAGAAAAATAATCCCCCTGGAGACACAGTGACAATTTCAGCTTGCATTATTTGTGGATTTTGCCTATAAAGTTAAAACCGGAGAAAATGAGCACATTTGAGCTTGATTACGTATGCTCTTTAGGAATGCCACTTCCATTATTCTATTCCATTCTTATACTCTCAAAATCTTGTAATTATAAAAAGGTCAGGAAATATAAATATTAGGATGACCTCAGTACAAAAATGTTGCATTTCAGCCCAAGAAAGAACAAAAAATGAAAGAAAGGCTGGCTCTGGCTATTTGCATTCTGGCCATATCTCTCATCATTCATGTTAAATCTGCAATATGAGCATATTTCTGGCTAGAATACCAGTCAAAAGCATGTTCTACTTTTCTCTGGCACAGACATATGAATGTCATTCTGTATTTAGCAATCTTCAGGAGACACTCCTTGGCCTCCTAGGCTTAAAGGCTTAGGAGCATTGAGAGCTGTGTGCATCAGTGTCTGTACCTTGAACTAATGAAGAAAGCCTTCGTAGGAAATATATCTAAGACTGAGAGGACACAACATATGCTGACCACTTAGTTTCTTTCATTCATTTTACTAACAAACAAGGCTTTCAAATCACAGACAATCTTCTGAACTAACTATTTACCTTATTTTCTTCAATTTGCATGAGCAATCATCTTTCTATGAGAAGTGGCTTACAAGAAAGAGAAATACTACTGAAATGCTTATTATTTGACTAAGCTTTAGTAGTTCAGACCACCTTGCAGGCTGAGCTGTAGTATTTCAGACCACCTTGTGGGCTGCTTTCCTTTGAAGAGAAATATATGTAAACCTGTTGAAGACTTACAATTGTTAGTGGAACAGTTTTGAAGTTCACAAGTTCTTCTGTAACTCTATCAACTTGTAATTTGCCTGCATTTCAAATGTTGGCAGGTAAATTTTGTGCATCTCAACAGTTTCACACAGCCAGGTCTTTAGTTTAAGCTGCTGCATTTTCTAATTGGCTAACCATCTATCTTTGATCTTTGTGAGGCCCTGCCAGGTGGAAGGTCCCTTAAATCTTTGAATTTCTTTGGACTCTGCTTGGCTTCACAATAACATCCCCAGTAAATACACACCCATCCTCTACTTTTTTCTTTTTTTCAGAGAAATAGTTAAAGGTCAGACAGGTGTAGGTAAAAGGTAAACAAACAGGTAGCATACTTCTACTATGTAGAACACTTGCCACTGGAAAAAAAAAAGTTGTCTTCTCACAAAATACAAAGATGGAAAAACTGTCTTCACTTACAAACACTTTAAGATAGAGTATCACTTTTATTACTACAATAATAAGATAAAGAAGCTTTGCTTTATTTTTCTAAGCTTAGGAAAGTCTACTACAGGAATCAACTACAGTTACCCATTTTACTGATGGTGAGATTGCCAGGATGGCTTCCTTTTTTGTGCAATAAGTTTGCAGATGTAAGACAGCATTAAAGAGTTTATTTATTAACTTTCCTATTACAGTTTTCAATGTACTGTATAATTGACATCAGAAACTTTCTTCCCAAGCTATACAAGGCTTTCTCACTTGCTCTGGGGTTTGGTGATATTTTTTCCACATGGATAAGTATTTTTAGTCAGGTTTCTGCAGTGTATTTCTGCTTACCTGGAGAATGAGGAGGATTCCCATTAATATTTATCAGTATATAAATGATGAGTGTCAGGAGGTGGGGATATCCCTTTTTTCTATTGTATCTAGCAACAGGACAAAGGGTAAGAGGATGAAGCACAAAACACACAAAAACAAATACAAAAACAAACATAAAAACAAAAACAAACACAAAAAGTTCCATTTAAACATAAGAAAAAATTGTTTTACTGTGAAGGTGAGGGAGCCCTGGCACAGGCTGCCCAGGGAGAGTGTGGAGTCTCTGTCCTTGGAGGTCTTCAAAACCCTTCTGGATGCATTTCTGTGTGACCTGATCTAGGTGGACCTGCTTCTGCAGGGAGGTTAGACCAGATGATCTCTGAGGGTCCCTTCCAACCCCTACCCTTCTATCATTCTATGATTATATGATCTTTGCATCATGTTCCCTTTTGTAGTGTCCATATGTTTTAATGCTTTCTCACTTTTCCATCAGCTTTTGATCAGGTTTACACAACTCATTGAGCAACAATAAAAAGTAATAGATTCATGAACAGCAGAAAAGAGATAGCAGTGCCACGTCTGGCTTGTTTAAAGATGTTTCTCTGCATTTCTGCTTTCAACAGATAGAATAAATCAGAGGAACTCTCTAGCACACTCTTTTCTCTAAAATTGACAAGTAACTGCTGTTTAACAAGAATTAAAAAAACTAGTTGCATATAGAATAGTTTCTGCAGAGAAAATTTCTTAACCATGCCCATGAATATGTATTGAAATCTACATGGAGAAGCCTCTTGCTTACAAATTACTGAATACTTCAGTTTCAGAATAACAGGTTTTTTCCAGCATCTCAGAGACTAGCCTTTATTTGATTCAATTATATTATCACTAATTCAAACATAATATAAAATTACTGTCAGACACATCACTTGTGATCACTCTGGATATAAGAGTATTCAATTAAGCACAGATCACTTGATACTTCAAATTCTACCTTTCATTCTCAATTCCTACTTTACAAATACAAAAGTAGACATGGTTTGAAATAATTCTCCAGAGACCTATGAGCAATTCAACCTTTTTTCCTCACTTTCCAAAGAATATGCCTATGAGGAGCATTTATTGCTTCTTTAGCAGATGTTTAATTATGCAAGACAGTATTTACGTAGAAAATTGAGTCCGTCTATGATCATGAGTCTTGTCTGAAGAGTCTACTGGGTCTGGCTATAATGAAATTAATTTTCTTCATAGTAGTCCATATGGTGCTACATTTGTATTGATTACTGCTTACCACGTAGGATATAGATCATTCTCTAACAGCTTCAATTTGCAATTTGAGGTTTATAAAGTAATGTTTACAGGAAGATATCATCATGGGAGTAGCTACAAAAATACTGTTTCACAAGCACTATTCACAACTGAGCAGAGTTCAGTTAACTTATTCTGATCTGTGATGAAGATGCTGCATAAAAAGTGGTGGAAGATGATGTTCTTATCCTTGTGACCCTGATGTGTCAAGCATTGGTATATGGTCAAGAACAAAAAACAAACACAGAAACTAAAAAGGCAAGGTTAATACTGCAATAAAAAAAAAAAAGCTGCTCTTTCTTTTATCAGCTAATGGTATTTCTATAGATTTCACATTACAACTTTGTTTTCCTGTCTCAGAGAAACATTCATGACCCTAAACACATAAAAAGAGGCTTCAAAGCTAATTGTCTATGTTCAGAACTGAAATCTAATTCTCATTCAAACAAATTTATTCTGCATTTTCCTTGTTCCTAAACCTTACAGACATTTTCTCTAACATTTCCTACCTCAATCTGTTCAAAGTACTCCCTTTTATGTGTAATGTTTAACTTCTTAATTGTCTTTAGTTTGCAAACTTGTATGTATAATTAAAAAGAAAATTTAAAAAACCCAAACTGCCTCTGTATTTTACTTACCAAAAACCATGAGAATTTTTCAGAAAAAAAGGTGACGGTGAATTGTGATTTATCCATCTCCCAGAGAGATTTTTCATTTCATCAGGAAATTACCAGGGCCTATACAACCTAACAAAAGGCAGGTAATAAACATTATTCCTGTTCAAAAGGAATGCCATTTGTATGTCATGAACCAAGTCACAAGGTTTACAGTAATTTCCTTTGTTACTAAAATAATTCATTTTGCTTTATTATTTTACTGATATTTACCTATAATTTTCATACACTTGAATGATCATTATCTCTCTAATAATCACAAATTAAAAACTGATTTGCAAGCTAACACTTCAACTGTTCATACAGCAAACATGCTCCATCCTAGATGCAGAGGCAGCCAATCAGGAAGCTGGAGGTCACACTGGTGTAAGTATTGTAGAAGAAAGGCAAGTGAGAATCATATCTGCACGTAGTTCTCCTTTATTGATGGGCTGGAGCCAGTTGTGCTACCACAGGAACTTCCAGGCAACAGCACTGGCCAACTGCTGGCTCAGGGACAGGAAGGTGGGACCCCTTGTATAACCATGATATCATTTCAGTTGGAAAAGATCTTTAAGATCATAAAGTCCAACTATTAATCTAACACTGCCAAGCCCAACACTAAACTGTATCGCTCAGCACCTCATTCACATGTCTTTGAACCATCTCCAAGGATGGTGACTCCACCATCTCCCTGGGCAGGCCATTCCAATGCTTAATAACCCTCTCAGTGAAAAAGTTCTTCCTAATCTCCAATCTAAACCTCCCTTGGCACAACTTGAGTCCATTTCCTCTTGTCCTATCATTCCTTACTTGGGAGATGAGATCAACTCCTAGCTCTCTAAAACCTCCTTTCAGAGAGTTGTAGAGAGTGATTATATCTCCTCTCAGCCTCCTCTTCTCTAGCTAAACATCCCCAGCTCCCTCAGTCACTTCCTCATAAGAATTGTTCTCCAGACCCTTCACCAGTCTTATTTCCCATCTCTGAACATATTCCAACACCTCCATGTCCTTGTTGTAGTGAGGGGCCTGGAACTGAATACACCACTCGAGGTGTGGCCTCAGCAGTACCGAGTACAGGAGGACAATCACTTCCCCGGTCCTTCTGGCCACACTCTTTCTGATACAAGCCAGGATGGTACAGTCCCTCTTGGCCACCTGGGCACACTGTTGGCTCATGTTCAGCCAGCTGTCAATCAACACCCCCACATCTTTTTCCGCTTGATAGCTTTCCAGTCACACATCCTCAAGCCTGTAGTGTTGCATCAGCAACAGTGCAGGACTCGGCCTTGTTAATCCTCATACAATTGGACTCATGATACCTAACTGTCTGGGTAGAGCCTCACAGACCAGGCCCATCCCACTGCCCCAGACAGGAGAGAGGCTGCTAGTGTAGTTCCCAGCCGTGGACATCAGACACCTCCGATGAGATAGGCCAAATCCAGGCTGAGAAGTCAGCCCACAGGTAGGCCCCTCTCAGCAGAGTCCATGGCTGGGAAGGATCAGTCTGTGGGGAGCTGGAGAAAGAGCCCTGACAAAATGGAGATGTTGGAGATGTGTTTCTTCACCAAATCCAAATGGCAAAGGAAATTTTCATGGTACAGTATTGTTTATCATAGGATTAAATCCTCAGAAGAGAAGCAAGATAGCCCAGGACAGTGGATATACTCAGATTGCCACTTTGTCCTCAGTGTGGAGATTGCCTCTACAGCCAAACCATAGGGGAGTCAGCATTGAATCTTCCATGTGTCATCCAGCTACTTCCTGAGTACTGAAGTCAGTTGTTACAGTAGGATAAATGAACATTTTCATTTAACATAGACTTTTTACACTGTTATCATATGTATTTCTATTAATTTATCTTAGCGACCCATCTACCCAGACCTGATACAAAGGCAGTCTTTGAGGAGTTTTCATTTTGGTGAGAGAACCAACTTAGTGCTTCATTTGTACCAATATTAATATTTATACTGACAATTTTTTTTTCTAATTTGTCAATGTGATATGAACTCATTACATCTTTCCTTTAGTTAGTTTGTGGAAATTTATAATGAAGGGAAATCAAAGACACTGCATTTTATTCAATAATTTCTAAAGGACAGCAAGTGCCATTAAATCAGTGGCATGACATTCAGTTTTAAAAAGAACATGGAAACTGTGAAGCCTTGGTAAATACTATGTTTAAAAGAAGAATAAAATAGAACTATACTTTGTCTCTCTGCAAACATTTGTACTGTCACTATCTCACAGCATATATTCAACCTGGTTTCCTTTTACCAGAGATTCAGCAGTTTCCTCAAAGGTTCCCTTTGCTTTGGAGATCATATGTGTAAATAAAACTTAATTTCAAGTAGCAAAAAGTAGTCATGCATCAGCAGTTAATATTTTTTATTAAAGAAGTAGATTAAACAAGATCTCAGTAAATAGCATAAGTATTACAAAGATATCATTAACACAACAGAAGTCCTAGAAACTGCTTTGAGGCTGTCAGCTGCCTCCTATAAAAAAGTGCTGCAATTCTCTTTATGTCCTCCAGGTGTAGCATTTTCACAGTTCATAAGCAGTATCTGACTGTCACCACTGTACCCTATGAGCTGTCAAAGCAACTCCATCAAAGTACATTCACAAAATATATACTACCCTTGTGAATATATTACTGGTTCTTAATTCTTAAAAGTAATACTATAGTGGCCTTTCCTAAGAATTCTTTTTAATATTGGTTTGCAAATATGCAGCATACCTTATCTCAGAACTTCAAAATTCTTTCTGATTTTTTCTGATATTTATTATATGGTATCTTAGGAGCCTGAATTAAAGGACAACCCAGTTTTTCAGAGAGAGGAAGTGAATTATATTGGTTAAGGAACATATTTTTCTCAGGTATCACTAATTCCATGTGACTGAGTTAGTCAAATGAGACCCCTGCATACTCAAGCTGTTCCAGTAATTTGATACATATATCCAGAGCCCTTTGCTAAATCAGACCTAATAGTACTAACATGCACCTTTTAACATACATTGTTTCCATTTGGGGGTGGGGCACAATGGGGTAATCCTCTGTTTTTCCATTGAAACCTGAGATGGAAAAATATAAGCCTTTTGACAGATGTAAATCTTTTCTTATTACATTTCTCGGTTCCTCATTGTGCAGAAACAATAGTTTAAAAACTGTGTAGTAACAAAAACTCAAGCAATATGATATGTACCCTTCTAAAAATTAACAATGGCTTCATATTTTTTGTCAGTTATTAGTCATGGCATCGTTAAGAGGGTTATTTTTTTATGTATTGGTCAGTGAAATTAGTAAGCACAACTTCTAAAAATCCCCCAATACACTGGACTTCTGTTGAAGGGTCCTCAGGAATATATTACTTCTTAGTATATGCATACAATGTAGCAGACCTTGACAGAATGATTCTGTAACTAAAATATAATTTCACTGGTGAGGTGACTTCTCGCACACATACTAGGATTCAAATTTCTTGGTTTCTGTGTTATGTATGAATTAGTTCTCAAATCAAATCAACATTCACTGTTTGTACAGTCAGAACAATCCTTTTATCCCAGGAAATCTCATGTGCAAATTTTATATTTGTCCATGTATATAACAAAGGACTGGTAATCCTAATATAATCACTGATACAGGTGGAACAAAACTGGATCATAACCAAGTAGATGAAATGTCTTTGATTAAATTCTCTTTAAGTGACATTCAGATTCATGCAACAGACACTAACCAGAGCTTTCATATGGAGTTCTCAGTGTCCTTCTGGAGAGTGCTATGTAGGCATTTCTATTCATCCTCCCATACATATTTGACTGTTTTTTCTCTTTTTCTCTTTGGATAAGTCTGGTTTGGTTTCTTTCCTTTTTTTTTTTTTTTTAAGTGGGATGAAATCCAAAAAGCTTGACAAAGTTAATTTGATCTAGGCATTATGACATCTTTTCAGAGACCCTTTAAAATCAGTTTTTAATTTTTACTGTCTAATATATACACATCTTACTATTTCACCTCTGCATTCTTTGTAGATAATATTGATTTGACTACAACAATTTACTGGAAAAGTGACCTCATGAAATGCAAATGAAATGTGATGCATATACACCAGGGAAATCATGGTACTAATGAAGGAGAATCACAATCATAGTTTCTAACTGGAATAGTATTATTATTCAGCTGACACAGCCAGAAGTGAGTTGTTTCTCTAGAACAGAACATATATAATTTGATTTGTAAGAGTGGCAATGCTGAGAACAATTCACCTCAGCAATTTACTCAAGAATCACATTTTTATTAATCTTGCGATTAAGAGATTTGTCTTTACCTACTTCAGCAGAGATGTTAGTTCTTCACAGTGAGGAAGATTTACTTCAGTTCCAAGCATGTAATTGTCAGGATGAATGGGAAGATGGGAGGGAAGGGAGGAAGGAGAAAGACATAACATTTTAATGAACAGATGTGCAGTAGCTTTTCCTAGGCATAAAACTGTGACTTTCCTGAATTACTTCCTGTGACTTCTGAGATAAAGGTAGAAATGATAGAAATTAGCTAAGAGACATTTCATCTTTTTATTTGCATACTTTTTAATCATGATTTTTGTGTGTGACTTTAATTTTGTAGATAGTTTACCTCCTTTCTTCTTGAGTCTATTCTGTGAATGGTCATAAAGGAAAATAAGTCAGCCAAAGTTTCTATTCTTTCGACAGGAAAAATAGCTCTATGCTGTGCAGAAACTCTTGAGAGCAAAACATAGAGCCATTCGTGAAAAGGAAAAGGCTGTGTTTCAGACCAGTTTATCAGATTAAGGAAGGAAAGGGCAAATAATAGTTAGAAAGCCATTCCCCATCTAGGAACAGCAGGTTCCCTAGACAAGATGCAGGTTATTCTGCAGCTTAACTTTAAAATAGTTATGAAACAAAAGAAGTGTTTCAAGGGTCCTGATAGCATTACTAATTTTTTTATGGTTGTTATTTTGTATTTACTAGACAACAATTCCTGTGATTTATAACAAACATGAAAACAGCTCAAGCCTACCAAAGTTGACAGTTGCTATATAAAATAGGGTTCTAGGAACTTGTGAAAATGGAAAAGATGTTACTTTTGTAAGTATTGAGCACTGAGGCCAGCTAAACTTCAGAATATGTGTACAGGTCTGCATTCTTCTTCCAGGCTGAATCTTTACTTAACATGTCAGTGCATGCTGTCATTCATTCTGAAGCAGATTCCCCAAATATCCAGGTCAGGCACTGTTTCAAGTACACTGCAGCTCCTGTCTGGGAGCATACTTGTGTTTTTTTTCATGAAATTCAGAAATCAGGTAGTGAAGCCATCTCATCTGAACTTAAGGTATGACCACTTTTCACATTAAAAAATTCACTAAGTTCTCAGAACTCAAAACAGATTCTAGTAGAAGACAATTCACAACTGTAGTTGTTACATGTAATAAATTATTTTGTTGCTCATTCTTCACAGCTAAGCCTGAAAACAAAACAAAAAATCCACAACTTTCTCAAATGTTCAATTCCTTCTATAGCACTATACCCAAATAATTTTACTGAAGGAGAGTATGCCAAAAATATTAATTGAACAATTATATTTTCAGTTTTTAAAGTTCATCAGAGGAAAGTGTTAGCTTTCGTTTTCAAGAACATTCACACTAGCCTGTACAACTAGAACTTTTAGTTAACTTTGATTTTAGTAGTCATTTGTTCTCATAAAAATGCAGATATTTCTACTTTTTATCAGTTAATTTAATATGTTAAATGCATTATCGGCTTGCATATATTACGCTAATGGAAATACCAAGTGAAATACGATAAATATACAAAATTGTGATGGCTGGGTCAAGAAAGCAGTTAAGTGCTGTCTCTGAATGGTGCTGGTGTCTAAAGAGTTGATTATACTATTACTAGAAAAGTATCAAAACCAGTTTTACTTAAACTGATACGATGACAGTTTAGAGAGAAGGTCTAATGCTTTTCCTCAATGATTTCAGGCTTAATAAGCTGTCATTGTCTTAATGACCTTCGGAAACTCTACTGAGAACCAGCAGTTCCACATTATAAGAACTCTGGCTTACTTAAAGCCTACACTGTGCAGGTAAGCTGCAGTAATGTCTGTCTCAGCTGACCTACCAGTAACCCCTGTTTTGACCTGAAGGAATCACCCTCCCTCTAGGGGCCAAGAAGTTATTTCAGTTATGGGGCTTACTGATTCGTTTGTTTCACTGGAAAGGTTTTAAGTAGAAAATATTTCTGAGGTGTTATATATTTAAATATTTGCCTGAGTTTTTACTAGCTGAGTTTCTGGGAAGATTTCATGACTCTATGACTACACTTCTCTCACCAAAACAAAAACTAAAAGAAAAAAAAAAAAGATGGCAAATTCATATAATAATTCAAGTCATCAAAGTTGACTTTTTTTTTTTTTAAGTTGTCAGAAATAGAGGGGAATAGAAACAATGGCAATGTTTGCCATATTTGCCCAGTAAGTCCTATGAGCTGAACAGCTCAGGAAATTTATTCTCCTGCCATTTTCATCACTATTTGGAGCATTCACTGTCACTACATTATTAAAGACTATACAAATATCCTTTCACAAAAGGCAGCAGATTCCTTACTGTATCAAGAACATTTGCTGCACTTTTTTAGTCAAAACAAATCCATAGTCAACCAAGATCAATAATCTCATTAAGGTAAATATGTAAATATAACTTCACAGGTAAAAGTAGGAAGGGTACCAAAAAATATTACAGCATTTAGTTTCTATTTTTTCCAAAAGTTATATTCTTAGGTATATTTTTGAATCTGGCACTATTCCTTTTTCGAGACAATGGCAAAATCTGCCCCAAAGCTGACACACTTACATACTTGCTGATACTTGATAAGACCACAGTGAGGTTCAGATGAAGAGATGACTTTTCTCAAAGACAAATTTTTATATTGGAATACTTTGGAGACTAGAGTACAGTATGTCTAGCAGAGACTGAGTTTTATTGTAGTAGAACAAACACATACTACTATCATGTCTTGTCAGTGCAAAATGTATCTTTAGAGAATTATTGTTACTCATTTAAGTAAAATATTGTAAAACACAAATTAAAAAATAAATCATCATAAGAAATAATGCCACTAAACCTTGTGTAATGTCTCTTGACATCTAACAATAAAATCTTTTTGGAAAATGTGTTTTGCTAGCAAGAAGCCAGGACACTAATCCCCTGTCTTTGAGTGTAATTGTGCCTGCTCTGGCGGTTATTAATAAAGAAGTAGGTGCCCTATAAAAGGTATATTTTTAATAAATAAATTAAAACTCATCAATAGTTACTAGTGTTATGATGATATTTTGGCAAAATGTTATTCCTATGATTTTCCTGTCATGGTATTATTCATTTGGGCAAAAGGAAGGAAGAAACTATTGAATATTAGGCATGTCAGTGGTCAGTGCAAAAGCACATCTTCATGTTTACCTATTTGCTACTCAGTTCTTGAAGCTACAATTTCACTTGAAATTTATTTCATTTTTACCTACTAAAAATATTAGAATCTACTTCTACTAGCAGTTCTTAATTCAGTTTGTTACTATGGAAGGACTCTCTATATAGTTTTGATTACTTGTTTATTGATTTTTTTAAAAAAGAATGAGACATGAAACAGGGACCATAGCTCAAAGAATTGAAAAAAACCTATTATTTTCAGGGTGAAATCTCTTCTGTTCATCTTCTGGATGAACATCGATTGTCAATAATGTTGCTATGTGGAGAGATGGGAAGTAACTACCAAATACAAGCTAGAAATTATTACATAAGTATGCAAAGAAATAATCAGGGAAGCTATTTCTGCTTATCCAGCTCAGAGAGTAAAGTACAATTTCTTCTCTGGGTTTTGGCTTTTTTTCTTGAACATTAAATAACTACATACAACACTGTGTTTTATTGCACTTTATGTATTTTTTAATACTGAAGGGTATATTCTGCTTATCAAAGTTAAGGCATTTTTTGTATGTTTAATCATTAACATATAATACTTACGATATTGGAGTACATCCTACTGTTTAACAACTCTGAGAGTTCACCTACTCCCAGTAAGAATAATATCAGAGATAATCTCTGATATCTATGGAATTATTCTGGTATTATAAATGATGAAACCAAAATCTCAAGCACTTAGCTGTGCTTCATATCTATCTTATCTACCCTCTTTAGTAAAAGTAAAGGAGGTGGCAGGAGGCAGAAAGAAGGGTTTCTGCACAGAAAGGAAGGTTGAGGCAGACTGTAAAACCACCAGTTTCTTGCAGCAATTCCATGCCTCTGCCACAATTGCCATAGTTGCATCTTAGAGTACACTTGGACCCAGCTGCATTTCAGTGTCAAGCCCAAGTAGCATGTGCTGCTTTGCTTTGAGGCCCTGGATGCTATCCATCATTCAAACTAAATAGTTAAATAAAAAGTGGCATTTCCTATTCAGGTAGCACACACTTTAGCATGAAATGTAGAGTTCTTGTTCCTTTATAATTCCTAGCTCTACAAAGGATTGCTGTATGCAAAACTATTACCTAACATGTACTTTTGAAGTTTTGCACCAAAGACATGCTGGGTGATAAAGCATGACAATTAGTTGACATCTTCCTTAGCCCAGAAATAAAGAACTAAAAACATTGCCAAATGAATGGCTTCTGGCTTTTTGTAGCAATCTGAGCATATATTGCTTTTACTAATAGAACATGACACATTAAGACTTTTTCTCAATTTCTTCAGCACTATGATTATTAGGACAACTGATTATCCTAATAAAAAAAGAGATGGATTTTGTACATGAATATAGTGGGTTTAATTTTTAGTTATAAATCAGGTCTAAATTATCTCTTTTTTTTCCTCTTCTAGGATTCAAAGGGACTTAGGGGACCTTTCTTACTGCTTCAAAATAGTAGATCGCTGCTTAAGTGACCATGACTCATGTCTTTCTTGCCCTTACCTAGACGAAATTTCCCATATTTCCTACTATGTGGTATCAATGTTTTTTAGCGCATCAGCAATATGTGTAATAAACAGTCTTTGGAAAGTATTTAATAGAAAACACATTTTAGGACCATTAAACCTTTAAATCTCTCTTTCCTCCAATTTCTGAAGACCCTAGGAAATGGAAGACCCCAGGAAATTTCAATACTCTTTAGGGAGCACCATTTCATTTTCATTTGTTCTCAAGCCAGCAGTGACAGCATGCTTTTCTTCTCTCTCCAGACAGTCTTTTTGGAAATTTTGTTCCTTTCATATCTATGCTTCCGGACACATTTCCAGCTGGGACCTTAGTGTAGTCCACACTCTAACAGATTCTGTTTTGTAAGAGGTGGTTGTCTGCCACTATCAGGTTGCTTCATCAAGCTAACAAGAAGTCAGTCCCAGTTTATTACCACACTACAGGGTCTGCATCACACTGCCCAAATAAGATCAATATTCGTAAAATTCTTAGATAGCAGTTTAACTAACGAATTGACGACAGAGACTTTCACCATACTAACCTGATACATCTCAAAGCATGTTAAATTATTTAGGTGCCTTGTTACATGTGTGGCAACTTTGAAATTAGCTTGCCTAGTAAAATAAATTATTACTTTAATTACAAAAAATACCATAGTATTTAGTACATAGTTTAATTTTTTCTAATATAAAAGTTTGGGGCTTAGTCTCTCTTCTAATGGTTCAGCAGCAGCAGTAGCTTATTTGGTTTTACTTTGATAAGAATGCTTTGTCTAACAGAACATACCATACCATTTCTGATTTGAATAGACACTCAAAGTAAATACAAAGTGGTATTTCATCCAGAAAAAGCAGCATTCCACAATGTGAATGTGAACAGTATTGGTAAATTCCTACTTTAAAGTCAGTGGTAATTTCCAGTAGACCTAAGGAGAGGTATTAGAAATTTGTACGTCAGTCTAAATGGGTTTTTTTCTGGAGAATTTATATTTCATGATTGATTGACATTTAAACTGAATCAAAATAAATGTGAGTTCCACCATTGTGAGGAGGCAGAGAAGCCACGTGGTCTGAAAAAAACTACTCATACCCTTTCACACGGGAGAGAATTCAGTTTTTAGCCAATGTTACTCCCTGTCAAACAGATTAATATATCATAACTCATAAATTCTCAAGAAAACAAGAGGTTGACAGTCTCTTGCATATTCTGATTCTCTCCCTTTCTCCCTCCCTAGAAAGCTCTGCTCCTCCTTCTCCCTTCCAATATGATTTCTTTATGTCTATAAACAGTATAGATCACACCGGGTTTTTTTTTTTTCCCTGTAGAAGGAGAATTAGTGTGGCCTGTCTCTCTGCTGCCTGGTAACTTGTTTTCATGAAAATCCACAGATCTTTCACACCTGTATCCCAAGGTCAAATTTTGTCTGCAAATTGATTTTTCTATTCAAAAGATATTAGAGTCTGCCAATACACTCAATCGTATTTACCCACAAATGCATGTCTGTATTATGTTTGCAGTGATTTACATGGCAAAGCAGCCTGCAAACAAATTGGATGATATTCTAATTTTTTGATGTTATCGTTTTATGTGGATATGTAAATCTCATTTAAGTGCTACAAAGAAATCCCAAGGGTTTTATAACATGTATAACAAAGCAGCTGCCAAGAATAATCTGAAGTGATCAACCACAAAAACCACTAGCTAGAAATAGTAAAGTTAAATAACTTAAGCCTCTGTCTTTGGAATTGGCAGTACAAGAATAGGGATGCTTAATCTATGTATGCTGGAAAAATAACACCGAAAACTTCTTGTATTGGGTCCTCTATGTATTCCAGAGATTCATAATGCAAAAGACCATCCATTTCCCCCTTCTCACAGCTTTTTCCTCTATAATTTACTTCAGAAGTTAGAATGTGTACACTGTCCCAGCAAACATTCTTCAGGAAATTCACCACTGAGCTTGATAATAACACCTATGATGCAAAAAACAAAACAAAAACATAACGTGATTTAGGCACTTAGTATCATTCGAACTCAAAACCGCTATACAGTTCATCCTTGGAAAACAAGTTTGAAAGCATAATTATGAGTTTTAAAATTTGAAACCAATTCTATGTTTATAGCAATAACAGTAACAGTGAGAGTGCAAGTTCTCTAGATGCCTCTAACTGTGCATGTATAGCAAACATTATGATTAAATCATGCAATTTCAGCTTTTTACAAGGGCTGCAGAAGGATGGTTTCCACTCTTAAAAACTGTCACGCCTGTGTGATGAAACAATATTAGTTTGCTGAATTCTAGAACTGAAGATCATATTAGCAGTATAAATTCTATCTATACAAATTACTTCTCACATATGAATATTAGATGTCTCACAGATATTGTATGAGTGTGCATATGTGTGCATTACAGTGTAAAGTAAATATCTGGTTGTTTTAGGAAATTGTCACATGGTCTCAAGCTATTTGGTAAAGAAATCAATGTGTGTTTTATAATTGCAAGGACATTTAATATATTTAGTATCTAGCTGTAGGAAATTTATAAACAGAAGCTAATTACTGATTGAAAGTTATTGGCTTAGCTTTGAGGATTACTATAAAAACTTAAAACTGGAGGTAGAGTCCTGTACCACAGAAATAAGCAGACAAATATTTGTTTCAACTGGGTGAAAACATCAACCTACTTTTGAGAAATTTGCATCTTTAAAGATATAAAGAGCATCTATTGGAATGAAACACATTAAAAGATTTAAAGATATAAGAACTAGAAACTTCTATTATAACAGATTATTTGGATATGCAGAAATTAAAACTTTGTCTTTTCAAAGTTTCCTGAATTCTGACATCTTGGCTATTTTGGAAGTTTTTTTAAAAAGTTTAGAAAAAAGTCAAAAGCAAATTGTATAGATCTGGGGTATATTTAGCTGCTTGCTAGAGTGTCACTGTAGGGCAAATACTCTCCAGGTGCTTCTGTTCTGCTCTCTGTCCAGTCTCTGTTGCCAGAATGTGACTGAAGTGAGTAGCAGCATTTAAAGTCTTTAACCTTTAGACAGTCCTAAAAGCATTCCACATCCTCCTGACCATCACATAAGCCAATGTGGTGTTATATGCACTGGACTCGTAGCCACATCTGATTTCCAACATGCAAACCCTTACTTGTAGGCTTTGATAGACTGTTAGAAATGACAAGGAAAACAATATAAATGCTGCACATAGATTAGCAGATCATTATTAGCCCTTTGCACACTAAAAGCTGAAACCCCCTTGATCCTAGACTATAAAAAGCCTTCTGAAGCGTTTTGAGCTTCTCTTTGATTCTCGGCCCAAGCTTTAATTTTCTCACAGTGCTACAGCTCTGGGTTTCATTAAGGATATCATCTTAAATTCCTTTGTGCCTCTACTTGTTTGGAAGTGTTACTTCCACTCTCATCTATGCATACTTCTCCACCTGTGTCAAAAGTGAATTGATAATATCAAAATGTTTTGTACAATTCCTATTTATGAGCATTGCTTATGTTTTGCATCTAATACAATTTGGTTTTATCCTTTTCCTGTAAGATTAAAAAAAAAATCTTATCTATCTCAAAGCAATGGATTAATTAGGATATTGTTCTGAATTTCCTTCCAAATGTATATATTTCGCTGTATTTTCAGATAGTTCGTTTCCTTGCTGGAAGATTATCTTCAACTTTGTTTTATATTGCATGTGAACTCCTTTTTTACAACCAAAAACAGGAAGACTTGTACCTTGCAAATCTGCATTTTTTGCTTCAAAATACAACATACTATATTCTTAGCACCTCTAAGTCAGCGTGAAAAGATACTTTCAGAGAAAGCCTGATTTGCAAACTCTTATTTAAGCAGTTCTTATAACCCAATGACAAGCATATAATAGCTACTGTATACCAGAGGAAGTTCAGAAGTGACCAAATACTAGAAACTCAAATTTTTAAAGCTACTTCATATTACTAGTAAAATGATTATGCAAATCCTTTGATTTTGTTTGGCTTCTGTTGATCAGAATGTCGATGTGTCTATTAATTGACAGATTTCTGGAAATTTAATTTCTACCTTGTTCTGCTACTTATCACCTCACCTAATCTTACATATTAATTAAAATATAAATTACTTTTAGTGGTGTAAAGTACTAAGCATCTTTCTAAGATCTAGAAAAAGCCAGGAGGGGAGGAAAAGAAAAAGACAACACTAGAATCAAAAGCAATTGAAAGGAGAGGAAAAGGCCATTTTGTTTACAAATTTGATTTTGAATGCCAAAGCCAGACAAAAAGAGAAAAACATACAGTGAACAGAACAAGAAAATGAGAAAATGAAAATTTCATTGTTATGATAATAGTAATGAAATTATGAGTTTAAGATAACTGCACTGTGGATCTAAAACATTCTTTCAGTGAAATTTAGCTTTGGAAACATTTTCTACTTTATACTAAAAAAGTTTCTGGAACTATTTGGCTGCAAGGCTCCATAACTGGGTAAAATGTACTGATTGCTATGATGAGGACCAAGCATGTGTAATAGAAAAAGAAAATAATTATTTTTATAGTCTACTAGTGTCATAAAACTGTCATCTGAGGTATTTCTCACTGTTAGGTTTCGATTTGAAGTTACATTATACCTGTTGTCAGACTTTCATTTGTTCTTCTCAGGACGAACTGTTTGAGAAAGATTTCAGCTACAACAGCACAGTCTTTTCTGAGAATGAGATTTTGTCACTTGACAGCTTTAAGCATTGTTTCACTGAGAAGTTTCATGCTTCTATCTTCAAGGGCAGGAATCTAAAAATTGTTTAGCCAGTGGCCCTGATGTGAGATGCACTGTTTTCTGTCTCTGAAAAATTTGCTTTATAGCAGTTGAATTATAAGCTTTTCAGTCTTCTGTTTGCATATGATCAATCAAGGTTTCCATGATTACACCTGCAGAGAGCATACTGTTGCCCAAAGATGCAAGGATGAAATAGGACTTCTTATGACTGTACCAACTAATTGCTGAATTATGTGACATGGGACCCTGGAGCTGAAAGCAAAATATCAGTTTCTCCTGTCCTCAGGAACCTTTCTGCTGGGTCTCACACAATGCAAAAGAGGAGAAAATTGCTTATCTTTAATTCAGAAGGGTGATAAATGCAGAGAGGCAGGTTGCAAGTTTGAGAGTACTTGGAAAAAGAAAATCAAGAAAGGAATTGCAGTCAGGAAATATAGAAGTTAAGAAAGAAGTTAGGAAAATATAGGCTATAGAAGGGGTTATAAAACCACAAACATCCAGAGTTCAGAAAGCTGCAGAGAAGCCAGTGTGCTGGGAATGACACATACATAGGAGGAACATGGGGGAAAAAAAAGAAACAAACAAACAAACAAAAACCTACTAATTTCTTTTAGAGATTACTAGAAAGTGCAAACTAAAAGAGGTGGGATTTCAGGAAAAGAAAGAGCATTGATAAAGCCAAATCTATTCACATCAATAATTCTGAGAGATTGCAAATAAAGCTAGTGAACACTGCAATTGTGTACAAACTGTATTCATAAAATAGAGCATTCTTAATCAAAATCATTCTTTGTGTCTCAGTTCTGGCACCCAAAAAAATAGATACACTAAATTTGGCTTTAATCTCTTTGCACTTCAGTTCCATAGCTGCAAAACCAGGACACTGATAATATACTCACAAACAGACAACAAAGATAGATTTAGGAGCAGCCATGAAGCAATTAGTTGGTGTGATAAGAGAATCAGAGAAATTCCCAGGAAAAGAAATTACTAATTCTGCAGTCAGTAAAGGTTTTGGATGATGTAACATAAATAATGCCTGAGGGTAAACCACATAGTGAACAGGATAAAAAGAAATGCTGGAAAACTATTATTCCCTTTATAAGCCAAAGGTGTCCTGGGAGAAAAATTGTGTAATTAAAGATTATATCATAAAACATATGCACAAGAGGATGAAATAAGGTTGGGTGGGAAACATTCATTCCTTTCTGTCCTTCTTTTCTGACTTCTGAACTTTCAGACCAACTGTTTTGAATACCATATTAGAATAGAAAACTATTTATGATAGACAATTTTTTTTTAATTCTTAAAATTAATATTATCATTGTGAGCAGAAAACTGTTCAGCTCTGCAGTTAAGATGAAATTATGGTATTCCATCAAAAAAACTGGTTCAGAATATCCATGTACAGCCAGTCACCTGTCACTTCTTTATTCATATTGTAATCACATGGTGCACATGTTTCCTTTCTCCATGACATTCGATGAAGGAATCAAACTGTAAATGACTGGGAAATCTGCAGCTCAGCAGCATTCTTAGGTAGCTGAAAATCTATCAATTCCCTGATACTCCTCATGTTTTCTTACCATTTCTTTTTGATCTTCTCGGTCCAAGTTTTTCCAGAGAAACTTTCTAAGTGTTTTCATGGCTTTTAAATACTTTGCCAGTGTCATCTTTGCCATGAATATCAGAATATACACAGGGAAGTCTGGAGTAAACTTTTTATTCAATGTTTGCATCACTTGATTACTGGCACTGAGGTAGCTGTTGGGCCAAGACTTCTAGAGTATAAGCACATGCTGACAATCAAACCACAGTTGTTTGGCAGGTGTAAAGAAAATATACGTTCCATGTCATGGTGCAAAAACTTAATTAGAACATTATTTCACTATATTCTTCATACTTAACCAAAACTGAATTAGTTCTGAAAATACAGTTAAGCTTTTTTCGCATGTTGAAATTTTTTAAAAAGATAATTTATATTCTCTAATGAAGTCTGAAACTAGCTAAAATTCTCATCATCCTTGCTAGCTTTCTTCCTTCAGTATCATGACTGATGCACTACTACTTCTGTACACAGAGGATGAACTCTCTATCCTAAAAACACACTGATTATCTTCCTGTCTTGGTGAGGCACCAATTGATTCAGACAATCTAGCAGCTATTTTAGCCCTGGAGTTCAATGCAAATGTGAGTCCAGGTTTAGGTTTAGGACTCCATTAACTGGATCTGAAATGTTGCTACCTTGTAACACAGAAGGCCGAAGCCTTTAAGTTTGTTATCCCAATCTGATTCATTTGAAAAATGTGATATAAATATATTTCACCTGAGAGACTTTATGATAGATCAGATATCACATGCCTGGGTACTTCCAACTGAAAGCCAAAATGGCCTTGGGGACTAGAGTCTTGGCTCAAGAGTTGGACTAGATGATCTCTAAAGGTCCCTTCCAACCCCTACCATACCATTCTATGATTCTATATGGGGATGTACAAAAGGTATATGCAAAGTTTTTTATGGTAGAAGAGATGGGTGGAGAGTGAGAGGTTCTCATTTGTATATATTCACAGCTGATTTATGCATCATTTTGAGTACTTAGACAAACAGTATTATATGTCCTGTTTTTGAAAATACATGTGTTTTACCGACATCTGGAGAACAAGCTGCAGCAGCCATCTTCATTTTTTTAGGCAGAGTAACTAAAAGAATTAATCTGTGCTCTTTTTTTTCACCATCACTAGTTCAGCAGGAGGATTGGACTAGACGATCTCTGAAGCTCCCTTCCAACCCCTACCATTCCATGATTCTATGATGAATTTGTATGGATAATGAATAAAGTTAGTTTATAGCTTATAACTGATTTAAGGATATTGCTGGGGAACTCAAAAGGAGGCAAATTCTGAGGATTGAGATATGAAAACGATGTACTTGAGTACCTCTCAGAGTCTTCCTAAGTGGAAGGTTTCCCATTCTCTGAGATTTGTTTTTTATTAAAACTATGCATTTGATATTTCTTTTTGAAGACATAATGTCTAAAAATTGGTTTTGTTGTACTTTAGTACATTTATTTATTGTTTTCCTACACAGATAAGCTCTGAGTTGTATTAGTAGCCCTCAGACCACTTTAGAAACTTCACTAATTTTCCTTTCTGTTACTTTCCAATCCTGGATTTGCTATTATTTTCAGATACTGAATTTTCTCCAGTCTTTAAACCTGGAATGTCCTTCTTAGTTGTTTCTCTACTTCAGCGGTTCATAAAATGTTCATAAATGTTCATGACCAGAAGCATTTAACAGAATTTTTTTAGAACCTTTTTGACGAAAATAATCTTGAAAATAGTTTATTAATAGTCCAATATTGATGTTTATCAACACAAGAACCAGGACTACTCTAACAATAAAGTGAAAGAGTACTCCCTTTTTGGCACCTGAGCTCAGTCTTAAATTTTTTCTAATGCACTTTACTGAAAGTTAACGAAGTCATTCTGTGTCAGTCATGTTCAGACATGAAAGTGATTTAAAGCACAACATTTGCAACTTTCAGTTTAGGTTTCACAGGGCAATAAAACAGTTCACTAATATAGAAGAATTGTTAAACTTGCCTGATTATCTGAGGAGAAGGAGGGGTCCCAAATGGACTCCAACAGACCTTAAACTGGCAGCTGGTTAGCATTACCAAAATGAATAATGAAGTACCAGTGACATCTGGATGGGTTCTAGGCAGGCTCTGATATATCAGGATAATTTCTCTGTTTTAAGAGTGATCCTTTCGGTGTCATTGATCTGATGATAAAATACATCTTCACTTAAGCTGTGGAGTGTGTTATGAAAACACAGAATTATAGTAACAGCTAAAAAAGATTTTAAAAGGGAAATGAATGATAAATAAAATTTCCTTCCTTTCCATGTGCAAGCCAAGTATTGGCATGATGAGATAACACAGTAAACATCACAATGAAAATAAAAAACATCAAGTTTAATCCCTCTAAGTGCTTTGAGCTTATGACACAGCTGATAAAATCTTCCACATAGTAACTTTTGGTGTGATGATTTGTCAAGACCACAGAACTGTTTTCAAGAAGCAAGTGCATTGCTTTAGAGATTTCTAGTAATATATGTGACATAGTTTCCAATTCTTCTCAGTGATACAGAAAGGAAATAATAGAACATGAACTTGCACAAGAATATCTTCCTGTGTTTTGCAGCAACGGCTTAAAAAGACACTGACACCACAAATTTCTGGACTGTTATTGTCAAACACAGCAATATCTTTGGAGAATTATTTTTAAATTAATTTTAAATAGCATTTGATGGGTTAAAAAGAAGTCAAAACCAGTTATGTGGAACAGTTCCGAAACCTTGTGCTGTATTATTACAAGCATTACTTGAGTATTCAAGAAGGAAGAATCTACTTGGGTGCTTAAGAACAGAATACTTGGCAGCAAAATATCAGTATTCCCTTCTCGCTGTCAAAATAAAGGACAGTGTAATTACTGCTTAACACTTGGAAAACGAGTTGGTGTATGGCTAAGGTTAAAGTTAATCAGCTACCTGAAAATCCCTTAGAAAAAGAAGATCCTCTAGTTATCATAGAGGCAGAATGACATCTTTACTCAAAGTATCTGAGACAAAGGAAACCAGTTCCTTGCTTTTCTTACTGCTGTCAATCAGTAATACCAGGATGTTCTCCTGAAAACCCTTTCCACCATCAAGCCGATAACTGAAATGCAAATAAGAGCATTTTAGTAGAAATGGATTTGGGAACAAATGGAAAGGATTGCATTTTATTTTTTAGCAATTCTGATTATCAGACTAGTTCAAGCAATTTCAGGAAAGTCCCTGAGGGAAAGTAAACATCTTAAACTCACTCTAAGTTTCTACCTTGCATGGTCTCTGTGCAAATTAAAGTCAATCATGAACCACCACATGACAGACCACTTGCTCACAGTTAGTTTCCAACTCTTAATAGGAAGGTACTAAACCAGTGCATAAGTTTTACAATTATTCTGAAAGCCTTCATTATTCTTAGCTCATTACTTTACAGAAGATAGAGTAGAAAGGCAGTGGTAGGCTTTTGTATGTCTTAAGAGTGACTTGGATGGGAAAAAGAAATTACAGTACAGATTCTATAGACATTGAAGGCATAGAACCTCTGCTGATCTGAAGGAACAAGGTAATTTAAATAGGTATATATGTACACATATAAAATGTCTTTTGGATATGTAAAACATTTTAAAGTTATATGAGCCTTCCGTATCTTTCATTGTTTATTTTTTAACACCACATACACAAATCCATTTAAAATATTTTTTTATCACAAAGTAGAAATGTTCTACATTTTTCCAGCACATCTATCAGATTTTTCAGGAAATTTTATACATAATTTTTTATATATTCAGCCATGTATGGTAGCCATTAAATGCATACATTTTGCCACATTTTTGTGATTATTTATCAGTAATAGCAGATTTCATTAACTGTCAGCTTGCTGTTCCTTATCTCTTAGTGGCTGTTGGTTTGTAGTAAAATATATAAACTATTGAGTTAAAAAAACTCTCCACCTCTTAGGTTGACAGACATAGCTGTACCAGTCTTTTAAAACTTAAGACCAATAAGAAATAAATTCTATTTTATCCTGTTCAGCCAAAACAACAAAGCAAGGGGGGTTTTCCTACAGACTTAGTGTAAAAGTCCCCAGATGACAAACACAAAAGGCTAGATATCAAACAGGATGAAATGCTGATGTTCAACACCTGCACTGCGTGAGGGCCAAGAAGCAAAAGCCTTTGCTAACCAACACACCTGCTTGATAGTGCAGATTTTAACCCTATCCTCTTATTTCCCAAATTCCTTACTTAAAATAGGAGAGAATTCTAATAGCATAATGCAATCAAAAGAGATATATTAAAAAAAAAAAAATACAGGCTATGTGGAACTGTTTTCTGTGCCTGACAAAATGTTTCTGCTATCGTGTTGTTATATCAGACCAGACTTAGGCTGGTAAAAAAAAAAAAACCTGAGTGTCACTGCTTTTCAGAGGCTGCAGTGATATCACTAAAGGCCATCCAGCCAAAGCTGAGCCCAGATGTCTACCATGTCTCCTGTTGCAGTCCATAAGCACTGAATATTCATGCTGAAGTGCAGGGGTCTTATATGCAATGTCATAAACTCATGAACAGTGGCCCATGTTGGACAGTTCTTACACTCTGTCATTCTTCAGTCCTTCATAAAGAAGCATATTTGAAACTTTTTCTTCTGTCATAATACTAAAAATGAGGGTTATTAGGTCAGCAGTCACCTCTAACATAATCCACACAGGCTAATTGCATTGCAGAGAAAAACAGTTTGCTTAAGAGTGAAAACTTGTGCAACTGGCAGCTAATACATAATTTTAAGTTGATATTGCTTTCTGAGTCCTTCACTACTCCATGTAGAAAATATCTTGTAGTGTCTTCTATTATTGCTTGGAAAATTCTAAATAAATTCAAAAACCATTATTGTCTTCTGGAATAACATGAGATATTGCATATGGGAGACAGTTCTGCTTCTTACAGCAGAAAGCAGGGTCAAAATGGAAAAGGTGGACTTGATTCAGTACAGCTACAGCTGTGCAAATTATGCATTTTCCTCAGCTCAGCTACACATGCACAAGGTATGAAGCAGCAGTAGTGGCTGTGATTTTGTGGGAAGGCAGAAATTCTTAGCAGAAATTCTTTATATTTAAAAATAAGTGATCTCACCCAATACCAGGAACTACACCTGGTTTGACTGTGAGGCTTATTTACATTTTTTCATCTTTGCCTCCATATGATAAAAAAAAAAAACATCTACAGAACTGCTCAGTAAGAGCTCTTGAACTTTGTTTATTCATACGAAACCTCAGAGATGGCTA
The DNA here is from genome assembly GCF_028858725.1 of Colius striatus. Classification (NCBI taxonomy): domain Eukaryota; kingdom Metazoa; phylum Chordata; class Aves; order Coliiformes; family Coliidae; genus Colius; species Colius striatus. The sequence goes on along the minus strand of NC_084761.1, from coordinate 67,790,526 downwards.
TCATTTAAGGTAATGTTTTTCAAGCCTGGACCCCAAAAGAGAATAAATTAAGCAATGAATAGCCTAATGATCAATTGTCATCACTTGATATGGCTCAGGAAGCAATGCACAGAAAGTCCTAAATGCAGAGAGTTTCTCAATAGCAATTTGAGAAAGGCTGACTTTCTCAAGAAGCCATGTGAAAGAAGAGCAGAGGATGATAGATTTCAATAGAGTCTTGGCTTTAAGAATGTTCAAAATGATAAGAAAACTGAGGCTGGATGCCCATTTGGTTGTTACTACATTATCTAGATTTGTACATTCCAGTTACAATAAAACAGGGAGGATTTTTAGACACTGCAAAATCATCCTTCAACTTTGTGTCTCTTCTCCATAAAATCAGAGTGTGCATAATCAGAGTGTGAAAGGTTAGGAGAGCAAAACCACCTAGTTATAAGACCTGCCAGTGTGGTCAAGGAACTAAATATTCAGTTAAAACCTGCCCAGGGGTACTCTCTCCAGAGCAGAGAGTCTGGCAAGTTGGGACTCAAAGTAGGAATCGTAGAGTCATCTCCAAAAGAGATGAGTTTACAGGATGCTAGAAGTCAAACTAGTATCAAGCAAAACATTGGCAAACATGAGAGTGTAAGAAATATGGGGATACTACTGTTAAGATTATGAGCTCACACCTCCCTTCCTCCTGAGTGTATTTGGGTTTTTTGATAGATACTCCAAAATATTTCCAATAGTTACTAAGTAAAAAGGGTTTTTCAAGCTCCAAGATCTCAGAGGTAAAAATGTGTACAATTTTATTGTTTATTAGCCAATCAAAGATGTTTCAAGTTTTGGTATGCTTCACGAGAATAATAATTTCTTCTTTGCAAAACAAAATTATATCTCTAAAAGTTTGATAATACCTATGTAGAAACAAAGAAACGGCAAACTAAATGTCTTTCGACTTGTCACCTCCTTTAGCTCATCCTTTTAACCTCTATTTGAACTTCTGCAGTACTTAAATTGTAGATTGATGCTTTAAACAGAGCTAAAAGTGCTGACATTGTTGGAATAAAGGTTTGAACACACTAATAGGTTTTATTGTCTGAAACTTTTGATAATCTGGCCCTGAGTGTCATGGGTCTCTCTGAGTGGATTCCATCTGTCCCATAAAGTTATGTATTGAAACGTAACACAGCCCTTTGATCTTCCCTGTGTGAAGATCCTCATGTTCCATAAAATCAGCAAGATGCTCTCACTCACTGAAAAGCCAGATCTCAGACTTGGTGATTGGCAAGATTATACTACTTGTTAGCATATGTGTCTTTTCCCCTTTTGTTTATGTCAAGTTTCACTTCAGGTTGACTCCAGCAACACTGGTGAAAAACAAAGTCTTCATTATTCTATCATTGGTGACTAACATTTGGGCATGTTAGGATAATATCAACTGAGACTGTAAAATAAATATTAAGGGTTACATTCTGCATTTTAAAAAAAGTAATGAATTAATAGACTTATCAGCAATGTTGTTTGTTTGTCTATAGTGAAATGCTTTAACATCCATAGGTGTTCTTTAGGGAGTTTGTTACACAAACATTGGCAATTAGTAGGGTTATTAGCATAGCCATAAGAGGAAATGGATAGAGACTAGGGGTTTTTTACCCTGAGTATGTAATTGGAAATGAAACTCTGACTGAAAGCTCACTTGCTATCTGTCTGGTTATGCAAAATACCTGTGCTCAGACCTTCAGCTACTCCTGACAGACCAAAAAGCAGCCCAGATCACAGGCTCTCTCCATTCTCTCCATGCAAAACACACATCCACAGTAAGTCTACAGCACGGTGAAGAACAGACTCATGCTCGATCTTTCCTGGCTGAGACACTCTGCCCTATGCCCAGAGCTTCCACCAAGCCACTTAGGAGCTATGTGAGACCCTCAGAATCGCCAGTACAGGGCAATTCAGATCCAAATAGATCTGAATCCCAGCTGACTTCCAACAGTCCCAGAAAATGAAGCACTATGGTCCCTCAGGGGAACCCCTAATTCCGCTTCAGCATCCACATAGCAGCACTTCTGTGTCTCACTACTTTTATGCAGACAGACCTAGGGTAGGATTTTCCCTTAGTGACTTAATCAAGTTCATTCAAGAACTATACTGCATATCTGCAAATAGAGCCCAGGTGCCTCTACTCCCTGTGCCTTTATCTCCAAAACTCATTTAGGTTCTTAGTTGGCGAAAATAACCTCTGGCACTGGAAACACTGTCTTTAGGATTGTCTGACATAAAGAAAAATATCTATTACTATGAGTGAAGTGAAATTTCATTACATTCAGGTTTTTTTCCTCATCTTCAGAGAAGACCTCATTCAATGTATCCACTTAGTTCACAGTTTTATTTAAATATCATCTGTAAGATGAGCTTTCTTCCAGCCACTTGATATATCATCACTTATTAGTAAATAAGTACATATTATTAGTAACATTCTATTCATTAATAAAAGTTCTATTTTCCTAGTATTATAAATTCTATTAATGCTAAAGATATATCCTGTATTATACCATCTACATCCAAAAACAGATAACACTACCATGAAATGTTTTAATGTTTTAATGTAATTTACAGTTATCTCATTAGATGGCAGTGTAACATTCAAGAAAAATGTTTTATTCTTTTATACACGCATATTCCATATTCACAAAGAAAAGCAGTTGATTTCATGTGAAGTAATAAATCTGATCTTTTCCTAAACAAAAATTTGGGGTTACATTTTGGAGTGTTCAAATCTAACATCTGAAAGTGTATCTTAAAATTAAAAGCTAAGTGTTGATAACTGAATCAAGATATTATTATCATTATTGTCAAAAAAATATAACTTTCAATAAATAAAGTATTATTATTTATTGCCACATTGAACTCCTAGGGTCTAGTCAAGGAATTTGTGTTGCAGAAATCAGTATTTCCAAAAGAATAATGTTTTTTAAACAATCTTTGTTTCTCTTTGATCCTTTGGCCAGCTGAGAATCAAGTCAGCTCTGGGTAAAAGTTTGGAACTTCTTTAATATGTTGTCCTCAGTAGAAAGTGCCTTTATAATGCCAAGGAACATTAAAGAATTAGTCCCATTGTATCTTAGATGCTCATTCCCTACACTAAAATCTGATTTGTGCTGCTCCATAGTGCAAAGACTTGCTATCTTTTCAGAAAACTTTATTTTTGTAGAACTGAAATCATACCTGGGAATGCTCCTTTCCTACCTTAACATATCTATCAAGGAGGAAAAAAAAGTATTAAAATAGAAAGAAAAAAACCCTAAAATGACATTAAAGGAGTTGGTATGACCAGTAGTGAAGTAAACCACACACATATTTAGTTAGGCTTCACATTTTTCTGTATTTACAGTTTTAAGTTTACCAATGCAGCCAGTCCTGGAATGGGTTTGCAGGACAGGCCAATGGTAATTTGCTGGTTCTGAAGAAGAATCTTGTCTTGAAATTCAATCAGTTAGTACTTCTTACACTTACCAAAAGCACAAGACTTCTGCCCTCACCTAGAACTGGCTATTTATAACCTATTCCCAGCATGCTAGGATGCATTCCTTGGATCTTGAAAGCTTCAAACAACTGTACCATTCATAGTACTGAAAAACACCCTAACACGTTCCCTTGAACACATTGCTTTATTTTGAATTGGTAAAAAAAAAGTATTATCCTGATAAGATGAAAGCCATTCCTCCATTACAGTCAACTGTGTAACACTGTTTTGCATGGAAAAGAGTTATTAAATACAAAAGCCATTTGCAAAGAGGTTCTGAAGGGTATTTTTTTTACCTAGTAACACAGTAGTTGAAATGAAATACAAAATTCAATCTAAAAAACAAGCACATGTGAAAAGTTTTCCTATGCAGTAGTGGACTCTGAGCTAGCTATTAAAACTCAGAAAAAAATGTTTGTTGTCTTAGAACAGATAATTCAGTATAAATTGAAGCCATCTCAGTTCTCCAGGGGCAGACCAGAAAAAAACAACCAAGAAAAATGACAGAGCTTACTTTACATTAACTCCTTCTTAGAACACAAAACAAAAAAAAACCATCCTCATACTACTGCATACCCATGATGCACCTGTATCTTGAATTTAGTAGATAGTTTCATCAGCAATGACAAAAAGAACAAAAATAAATTTGAACTGGTAATAAGGGTGTTCAAAAGATATCCATATGAGATATGAGTTAAAGAGAGAAAGAAAGAGAGGAGAGAAAAACAGATTTCCTCATTGAATGAGGAATTAGTAATTACATTGCTAAACTCATTGACACAGTTTTAGGCATTAGAAGTTTAAACGGGCTCAGAGAAGTTGAGACAAATTTGTGGTAAACAGCAGTAATCACAAACTTTTAAACACAAAGACATTGTCTTTGATTCAGGAAATCTCTGAAAGATGCAAGGATTTGGAGGATGAAAGAATTGTCCTGGGTATTATATGCTTCTGATACAGTCCTATCTTCTAATATGGTCCTATCTTCTGCCCTTCACATCTGCCATTGGCTTTATATAGGACAGTGAGAATGACTGACATACCCTCTGGTCTGACTTGATACCACTATGCACAGGTAAAACAACTAATAAAAATTATTCACGCTGGTTATATGCTTCTCTTCATGATTCAGAATGTTCTCAAGGGCAACATAATCCCAGTGAAGTAGGACTGTGGGTTTTTTCCCCAGGAACAAATTCTGCCACTAAAACATACAAACTCAATTTCCACCTAAAAAGTGTTTTTAGCATTTTGAGTCATTCCATCCATGCAGACCTAGACTTTTCTTATTGTTATGAATTGACGATGCTTCAGTCTTCCTAGAGGAAAATGATACTAAAGAACTGCACTGATTCTTCTTCAACATTTATTTATCATCAGCTGTACTGACAGCAGCAGGACTTTTACTGAGAAAAAACAGTTCCAGTTAAAAAAATAATTCCAGTTTAAAAAATGAGGTTTATATCTCTCTCTCTTTAAAAAATATATGCATACAGTAAGGTTACTGATGTACTGTTTCTTTTGATTGTACTTTTCAAGGTTACAGAACTAGTACTGCAGGTGCCTGGTAAGGGACAGCACGCTCCTCAGTGTTGTACCGTCCTTCAACATACAGAAGTCTCAGGCAGTGTACTAAAGTAGACTGCTTTTGTCCTCAAACATTCCTTGAGGCATTTCTATTTTTCAAGTAATGTCTGATGTGATCAGTGTTTTAAAAATTTCTAGTTCTTTAAAATTCCACCTATTCTCCTGGAAAGACATGCTATCAAAATGCCATGTCCTTTACTAGCAATTACTCTGAAGGCGAGGAAAGCATTTCTGTGAAAGGTGGAGTTCTGAGAGTACAGAATTATGGTGGATGTGTTGCAAAGTCCTAATTTAGGCTGGCTGTTATTTTTGCACCCTATCAAAACTGACTGGATTTTCACATCTGTGTGAAATTAGCACGTTGTCCTTTTTTAAAAATTTCCTAATGTTGTACATAAGCACATCACAGATTTGGCTACGAGTTTGTGTCTCTGATGGAAACATCTCTATGGTGCCTTGTCTTGTTTTTTGCTATATTTAAAATTGAATGATTATTTGCCTCCTACTTTTCTTTTCAAACTTCATTAAGACTATAGCAGTCTCTTAACTTAATTTTCTACCTCACTTTATCAGCAAGTTATTCAGTTCCAGGAAATTGGAAAGCAGCAAACTGATGTTATCATTGGGCCCTTGGGAGCAGGAAGACTACGCATAATGTGATGAGATGATGTAAATCTACTAAAAATAGAAGTAATGAGCACAGACAAAAGAATAAAATAATTATCTTAGCAATGGTAATATATATAAAAAAAATATTTTCCAATCTTTTCTTGTTTTTTCCCATTTTTTTTCGTGATAGCTTTAATCTAGCAGGCAGAAATGTAACTTTTAAACTGAGGGGTTTTAAAGTGAAGCCCAGGATTATTATTATGATTATTTTTAATAGAAATGTTAATATTAATATTGTTGTTAGTGCAAGAAGATATTGCATATCATGTTTTATGAGTTCGTTAAGATGCTTCATAAATCCCTGAAAAGCTGAGGTACTTGTTAATGACTCTGCAGTATGTGTCTTATCATGCCTTCATGTTGAAATACCTTCTGGCAATACTTGTCTTCTCATTGGACACAATCAAATATTAACACAGATTTGAAACCTACATTCTCACATTCAGGTTTAGTGATATATTAATTTTTTCAATTTTAAAACACCAAACATTTATTTATTTTTTTAATACTGGAGAAATATTAATGTGCCACAGAGTCAACAAAAGGAACTAGGACATTTTAAGTGTAAAAACTACAGAGATTAATATGAGTACATAACTCTAGTAGTATGCTTTATCTATGAATAAATGAGTCAGACCAGAACAGAATTCGTAGTCCAAAGCTTTTAGATTTTTGTGTTCTCAGATATGGCTGACAAAAAAAAATAGTATGAAATTTTAGTTTGATCAGTACTCCCCATCAAATAAATTAATACTCCCCATACAGTTTGTAGAGTGCCAGAAAACCACTATTTTTCCCAGTAATCACTCTTTTTTGACTATATGGCTGGCAAATAAAACACAGAACACCTAGGGATAGGAAAACCTGTACCACAAGCATTGGGTGCCATAGTTAGAGAAAATGGAAAGTGATATGTAATTCTACTGAATGTTTCTAAAAGGAAAAGATTCTTCTGCCTTTTAAGGTTTGACAGCCAATGAGATTTGCATCAGACCAGACAGTTCCTGATCCTGCTTTCCAGCTATATTACCAAAGGCTAAATGCTAGCAAAGCAGTCTGATCTCAGACTGCTGTTGCCTCCTCTCCCTGCACACACATCTTTGCTGTTGCTCACATCCCTCAGTGCAGCATGTGTACTCAAGGCGCTCATCTGCACTTCCTAGCCTCTCTCCTTCATCACTCTCAACAGCATCTCTTCACCCAGAAACACAACAGTGTTAGTGCTGCAGGCTAAGGTAGCTACACTGGCATGTCCCAGAAGGCAAGGCAATGCTTTCCTTGGCAGCAGTAAGAGATGCCTTTTTGGAAAAGCAGGGGCAACTGTTTAAAATACAGAGTTGCCTCTGACAGTAAACATACAAGCATTTGTGGCATAACCTTCATCAGAAAAGTCCATCTCTCTCCAATGAAACAGGAGATACTGGTTCATCAAGGAGCTCAGGCTATAGTTTCTAAAAATGTCAGGATAATTAGGAACATTTGGTTTCCTCATGAAGCTGAAAGTGGCTTACGAAGGAAAGACTATGTACATTAAAAAAGATTTGACTGACAGATAAGGCTATGTACATTAAAAAAGATTTGACTGACAGATAACTTTCACAGTGAATGAACTGTGTGGAGCACATAGTTTGTGCAAATAGTCAGGGACACAGGACTGGGAATTGTTCGTAAGATGTTAACCCCATCCTGCCCTTCTCAGAGCTTTGGACCACTGTCTAATTCTGTCTGGGGAAGAGATGCAGAGATGTTAGTAAAGTATGCTTTCATAGCCTGGGTATTCTTATATGTTTCCAACAGACTTTAAAGAGATTAATTTTTTGTTAAACTGTATACATTTGCTTTCTGGTAGTATGAAAAATAGAAGTTACACCTGATAAGTCAGTAGCAAAACACATTAATTTTTATATCATTACACAGTTATGAATCTTACATTGAAAAGCAGAATACCAGCCGATTTCCTTCTTTTCCTTCTTTTTCTCAGCTATGTGAAGGAAAATGTGAACAAAAAAATGGAGTTCGAATAAACCCAAAGATCAAAAATATATATCTTTTGATTATTTTTCCTTTACTATCAGATTTCTTTGGCTGATCTGAATAGGTTACCAAGGAGAAACAATATATAAAAGTCTGTCTTCAGATCTCTGATAGGAAATCCCCACTGCAGCAATAAATACTGTATTTGTGGCAGGCAATTGGCAAGCTACCTTGATCATGATAGTCCCTGGCTGACAATCACACAAAAGTGAGACCAGAAAGTATATCTTAAATGTTTCAACGCTTGGATTTTCCTAACTACGCCTTTCAAGTTTTTTATGAACAACTTGTATATAGATCAAAACATGCTAATTTCATCATTGCTGGCCAGCATCACAAAAGAATCATATCAAAACATATGGGCACACTCACCAAGTTTTTAAGCAACCAAATCTTTCATAGAACTACTGAAGTTTCTTCACGAGATAAAAGTGTTTTTCTGTTTTGAAACAATAGTACTTCTTTTTTTTAATGTGAAAACATATGAGAGAGTTGTGTGTCATTCATCATCTGTCACCTTTTCATTTAAAACATTGTCAAAAGGCTGCCTAAATATGTACACGTAACAAAGTCTTGTTCACTGCACAGCCTAGATTTGGATTTTGACAATGAACACACTGCTTAAATCCCCACAGCAAGAAGAACAAAATATTAAAAAATATACGCAATACCTGGTTATGAGATGTACTTTACTTTTGTTCTCTTACATCTTTGAAGGAGCAATAATGAACTGCAAGTTATCTGTTCTCAGAGATGCTCAAGTATAGCAAATGCATCCAAAAGGGTGACCTAAAGCAGGTAAGAGGAGGCAAGAGCATTAAGAAAATACAGACTGGCCATATGAAAAATTGTCAACAGAGCAGATAGAATAGCTTAAGGCAAATTCTCCTAGTAACCTAGAATTAGATCAATTGAGCTTGTCAAGCTGCATATGTCATGAAGAAAACATATAGAAGCATCTATATATTCCTTATTTTAATTGTTTGCCTAGCACCATCATCAGAACAGAGAACACTTTACATAGTTTAGATTAGGAGACATATTTCTAGATAAAATAATTTACCTGCTTATTATGGTAACCTTGGGAAGTTAACTGAAGTTATAAGCCACAAAACCACAACCATTACACAAATGAGAGTATCTTGGACCCAGTTTTTAGTAATAAACCAAATGTTATGTGTTGCTTGCAATAGTACTTGAATATAGCCATGAGACATTTCTAGTCACATGAGACAATTTCATTCTGCACATTACAGCAAACACAACTCATGAAAGTCACCTCAGGAGAGTTTATGATTTTGGAATAGATATCCATAGCACTGTGACCTAAAAGAGAAAGTGTGAGTGTAACTAAGCACTGTGCCACAAAGGGTTTAGTGTTCAGTTTCTGGGTAACACATAAAGATAATAGCATAGAATTTGATGACCACTGGTGACTGTTGAGTACTCACTAAGAAATGTTTGGATAAAGCAATCTCCTTACAGCAAATCTTCTGTCTTTTTATTCAAAGAGGAATAAGACTGTAGCAAGAGTAGGAATTGGTTTGGATTATCTGGAAAAATATCAGTAATAAAACAGGTATCCAGATCCCTTCACTGTTCGAAAAGTATGACTGGGAGGCAAGCAACACAGCTTGTAGAACCTTGACAAGGAGTTTCCTGAACAGCAAAAGCTATCATCCAACATTTTTAAAATTAAAATCCACTCTAAATCATATCTGGTATGTAGTAGGCTACATATGCATCCATATCTTCATGTTAAAAGTTACCAAGGTTATAGACCATTTTAATAGGTCCATTCTGCAGCACATTACATTTCTCGACAAAATGACAGTTACATATGTTATAAGACTTCTGCAGTTGTTTAGATTAATGATTAATTAGAGATATCATTCCTTTATAGGTGGTGAATTTGAGATATAAAGACTGCGATAGATAGTCTAAGGTTGAATAGCTAGATGAAAAGACAGAACAAAAACCAGAATGTTTTGAGTTTTCATGTTATTATTGCATTACACTACTTTTCAGAAAGAGCAGATGGCCAAAGTCTTTGTGCAACTGAAAAGAAAAAGATCTTGATCCCAAAACCTGACAACTCACCTGATCAAGTAGGCTCTCTAGTAAGGAAGACTTACTAGTTGTGAAAATCATTTTGGAGGTTATAAAAAGTCCTGAGAATATTCCCCTTCCTGTCACTTCACCTCCATCACATTCATGCCAAGCTCCAGCCAATTGGCTTCCATCCATACCTTTACTAGAAAAGGAAATTACATTTTCTGGCTCCAGTAAAATGAGAGACATAGAATTTGCACTATCAGGATATTGATGACTTGGTAGCTAGTATTACTTCATGTTCCTTTCCAGAGGCTTCAGCACAACAGGGGCTGACTGCTAAAAACTCTTAGGAATAAGCACAGCTGCCTATTGTCACCATCTGATAGCTCAACCACGTAGAGATAAACTGCCCAAAGGCAAATCTACCCACCTTGAGACCTGTGTTTGTGTCTAAGGCACCTTGCAGCCACTGAAATTAGGGATGGATAGCAGATCTTGCATGAATAATACAGACATGAACGTGTTCCCTGAATCAGTCAACCGCTGAGGCTGTTATTGCCAGGAACAAAGGAAACATCTGTAACTAATTTGAAAAGCATCTTTCATAAGTATATGCTAGTGTAGATATGTATATGTAGAAGATGACATGCAGAACACAAGTGTGACTCGGGCTCTATTCATAAATTAAGTAACGTTCATGACTGGAAGATACCCATGAAAGTTATATTACATGGTTTGTGAGTTTTAAGTGTGAATAAAGCATGAGTCAATTTTCTTCTCTTTTTTTTTCTCTTTTTCTTCTCCTTTTGTTAAATTTTCCAAATTAAACAAAATACACAAACTAGGACTTTACCACAGAAAGATTTTTATCAAGCTCACTGTCAAAAGACCTTTCTAAAGCTATTACTCCTTTCTCTATGAACTGTGTTTACTAGAAATTTGTTATAGAGGAACAATACTAATAGCATTTTGGATATGTTCAAAATACAGAGAGCTACTACCGCCACTGCTTTAATTCAGCATTTTCTCTTCTCCTGAACTTCCAGAATGGTTCTAGTGTCTGATCATGTTGCAGATGAAATAGTTATTTTGGCAAGCTAACAATCAATTTATATTTGAAACTTAATATCTCCTTAACTGGCAATAGAAGTAACTGTTTGACCTCTTCACTGGTTCAAGTGGGTTTTTTTGCTTCTTATTTGCACACAACTTATTTGTAAAGAAGTCATGGTTAATTATGTTCTACCTGAGAAGTTTTTACACCTTTCTGGTTTTCTGTCCATGAATCTCTGACTGTTAGGAACCCATACAGCACTGTCAAAATGCAGCAAAACTATATCAAAAAGTTAGTTAAAACAAATGCTATAAACCAAACTTTCGTGACTAACATTTTGATGGTATATAACAACTTCAGAACATTCTCTAGCAATACATTTACTGCCTTGTACTGAGATAAGGATACATATACCCAGATGTACACTGACACCAAGTACACTAACAGCAACAATTTCAGCATAACAGCTGAAAATACTGCTGCAAAGGAAATCATTTTAAAGAGAAGTGTCTGATAAAATGCAGGTTGATGCAGATGTCCAGGAAGTGTAGAATTCCACCACCATGTTCTTCAGTGTTGTGAAATATTTACTTCCCTCTTCTGCCTCATAAAAGGAAATGGTCCAGAAGAGAAGTCACTTCAGGTTCTAATCCTAGTCAGGGTTCTACAATGAACGCCCAGAATACATGCCTGTCTCGTTCTCTTTTCCCTATGCAGTAGAGATGCAGTGTGGTTTGATCTCATGCATCCATTGTTATGTTCATATAACTTGAGTCTTCAGATGGTTACACTACTTAAAAAAGCCACCAAATAATTGCAGAGAATTTAACAGCAGCAAAGTCGGTCTATTTTTTCCCACATGAAAAGCAAAAGGAGCAAACACAGAGAACATTTCCAAAAGGCCTCCTATTGACAGCAGCATCTCAATGCAGTCTGGAGCAAGAGAAGTAAAACTTAAAGCATCTTAGCACAGCATTCTCGGTATTTATAATACAGGCTTGGTCTAGTACATTGTATGTACAGCATGGAAGCTGCATTATGCATAAAACTGCCTTACGTCTGTTTAGCTCTTTGCTCTACAGAAAAGGAAAATCAAATGGTTCGCAATGGTACAACTAGAGCCATGGTACAGTGATACTGGTATGATTACATACACTGAAAAAAATAGTCACACCCATACCTCATATTGCTTCTGGTAAAGACCTATGTTTAAGTAAAATGTGATGAAGTTACTGAAGCAAAATTGGATGGCTATGAAAAAAAAAGAGTTAAGAGCACATCAAGAAATCAAAATAGCTGGAAATGAAAGCCATTATGAAAATGTATTTGATAAACACCTCTCACATGTCGGAAAGCAAATTCTGCACAACCCTAGGGTGCTACTAGAGTGCATGGCCATACCAGTTACTTGAACTTTCAGATCGAATCATTGAGGCTGACTGCCACATCTGAGCATGAAGGCAACATCAATAAGCTTATAACAGAAAGATCCAGAGAAGACAAAACTGCTCGATGCAAACACAAATGGTTCAGATCAATGAAAGGAATGTGTGCCCTTGGAGTAGCTGTCCACTTTTTCGAACTATATCAGCTCTTCTAATAAAAAATCGTCATTTCCAAGGGCACTTTGGTTCTCCTCTGTCCTGTAACTATAACAGCTAGAAGACTTCCGCAGGAGTGTTAAAAAATGTACCTTCTGGATTCTGATAAATAGCACAAAGATTTTTAAAAGTAACAATTTCACTTCAGATATGCTTAGAAGCCCAGGCTAATCCTGGATTTCAGAAAATCTCCTGTATGGATAGCATATTATTTCTGACACAACTTGGAAAAGAACACAGCAGAAAACAAAATGTGAAGAAATACAGAACTGGCACGGAGCACTCAGTTTCTGGACAGCTTTGAGATCCAAGGGCCAAGTTGTACAGAATCAGTGAGAAGCAGAAAGTTTGGTTGCACCTGCTATACAAACTGCATAACTCCTTTGAATAGTCCTCCTTCTCTGTAAATAGGGCAGCCAATCAGGCAGAGATTTATTTCAATATCTGAAATTTTCTGAACCTCCTTCAGAGATCTCTTCTGAATTTCAACCAGTGTCACCTCCCTCATATTAGAGGAGCCCACAGCTTTCAGATTTATAGGATTATGCCAAATGTAATGAGTGGTAAAGCACACACGTTAAAAAAAAACCAAAACAAAACAAAACACTGATAACTAAAGCTATTAGTCTAATGATATATGAAAATGCTATTTTGAGATGTTGCTTATACATCTGCCATTTTCAAACTAGAAAAACATTAACTGCATCTGAAGATCATGATGGACAGAATGTAACAGAGAGTAAGTAAATACTGCAAGCAAAATGAAATAGAGAAATCCAATATCTTTCTTCAATGGAATTCTTTAGGTGGTAATATACCTGAACTAAGAAAGGAGGCAGTGACAGCTTTTCAATACTCTAGAGGTTTTGTACAGTCATTCATCACCACTGTACCTGTTCCATTACGTTTTGTTCAAGGATTGTTGCCATATGTCTAAAATGGGAATTGGGCAAGAAAATGACAAGCATACATCAATCTTCCTTTTCATCTATATGTTAGCTGGGTGTTTGGACCCAGAGGTTTCAGATGACTATTCACCTCTTAACGCTGTCCTCAGTTACTCTCCTGGACTGTAATTTATGCCTGAAAAAAAAGGTGCACAATGATAATATCACAGATTATTACAGCCCTTGCCATCTGCAAAGTACTTTTGAGGTAGCTGTATTAACAGTAAACTGTTAATCCAAAAAGAGATAACTCTTTTATTGGTATGATTTTAAAACATTAAGCCTGTTTGCTAGAAATGCATGGGAATTATGTCCTGAGCAGCAGCCACCAGAGCTTTTTTATTCAACTTATGTGGAATAAATTACTTTTTAACATTCAAAGGAAAAATATACTTTAGTCTTCAGTCATTTATCTATTATTAATGGGACCCATAAAATCATTATTTCTAGGTAAGCTGAACTATGTTATTATTTTACTAAACCGTCTTCAGTGCACTGTAGATCTTCCAGTGTCTGTCTTCCAGAACATCTTAATGAAGCCTTCAACCTTAGTACATTGCATACTCTAGCAACAAAGTGCTGAAACACCTTTTTGCATATCTGCACCCAATTTCTATTTGGCAGAAAGTTAAATGATTTTGTCCACAGTCCATCAGTAATCTATACTCATCCATTTCTCATTATAGATTGGAAGAAGCCATGGTACAGTGATAGCTCTAGCAAGTGTGTTACATACCAGAAAATGGTTTTTGTTAATACCTTGATTTGGTATAAACGATGCTTGCTGCTGTACTTGAACCATCTATGCTTTCATAATACTGAACTCAAATGAGGTGGAGTCCACTGGGAGCATTGGCACCTGAAACATGAGACTGTCCCTGGTACAGTTATAGTATGGCTGCCCTCTTCTGGGCTGCCTTTCCTGCAGTCCTTTTCTTGGACTGACCTTTCCTTTGCAGGTAGCAATCACCTGACAGCAAGTTTCAGCAGGTTTAGGTCTAAATCATATAGCGTCTGTCATTAACCCTTAGTATTCTTATAGAGAGTACTTTCCCATTACTCAATACGCAGATTAGTTTGTGCTTCATAACTGACAGTCTTAAATTAGATTAGTGCTATCTACCTGTTGTATAGCTCTAACTGGCATAGAGACACAATTTGTCTTTGTCCTGACTGTTCAAACAAAAACATATGCTGAGATTATTGCCTAAAGGAGAAATTAAAATAAGAAAGTAGCCTCCTTAGGCTTCTCTGTACTCAGTGGAGAAACAACCTTCACTCATTGAAGCTTTTCACTCAGCGATATCAGAAACCTCTTACTCTCCCATTGTTTCCCTTAAACATACTGATACAGAATATTATTAAGCTATCTTACATAGAGATGAGAATCCTATATGAAAATTAGAAGGAACACAGAGACCAGTTCTTTGTATGTTAATAAAGATAGTAGGAACCAGTTACCAAAAAAACATCAAGCATGTTCTGATTTGAATCAAGATCTCAAGAGCTGATACCACTTTTTCTTTCAAGATAATTGCAATGCACTCTTCACAGTTGTTGCAAGTCTGAATCATTATACATAGTATACTAAGAGATTCTTAATTTAAAAATGACAGTAAACTCAATGAAGTGAAATAATGTTTAATTCCCTTTTTAAATGTGCATTTGAATTCAATACAGATCCATAAGGCACTCTCATAGGTGGAAAAAAAAAATTTAAACCTTCTTCCTAAAATAAGAATATCATAACATAATGGTATGTGCATAAAAGAAAACTTTTTCTGTAACTGATAATGAAATCTGAATGTTCAGGTTGTGGATGCATTGCATTGTAATGTCATTTCTGTATCACGACACAACTCACAGTAAATATTGGCACTGTAAATGATTTCACGTTGGGGTTAGGGGCTTGTATTCTCTTCATATTCCAGTAAAAAATAAACTCTTTAATAAATAAATATATAAAATAAATATTTACTATGTGGAGATGTATAAATAGGTCCATCCTGAAAAAAAGTTCCAGCTCTCACTAAGATGTATAAACATCTAAGGTTCATCACTAAAGTGGAGCCAATAAAACTTCATATACAGTTCTCAGGATCTATTACTCTTTTACAGTCCGTTTCATTCTATTTCTTCCAGCTGCTGTCTCATCCACATGATGCAGGCAGTTCTTTGCTAGTTTATGGATCATAGGTAACCCAAAAAAAATCACCAAGTTTGTTTTTTAAAAAGTCATACTCCAACTTTCCTCTGGTTACTGGCTACTAAACAGTTCAGCAAGTTTGACAGCGGCTGGTTCACTCTCAGCTTTGAGGCTTTGTCTCCTAAATCCAAAGGTTAGAAAACAGAGGCTTGCCTATCACAAAGCATTTTCTTCCAACCCAGCATCCTGGGTTCCTCATGCTGGTATAGCCATGCAAGCAGGGCAAAAGCTCCCATATGGGTGTTTTTTCCAAAGTTGCCTCCTTCTTCAGCTGTATCCTAACACATCTCCATACAGTTCTGGGACTCTTTCAGGGTCCACAGGCCGAGGCAAGAAATGTGTGAATTTCTGGTGTCTTTTGGACCTTGCCCCATCTCTGGGAGTACCATCTTTGTTAAGTGCTACAAAGTATCGCCGCCCCGAATCTCCATGTTTGTAGACATTGGACGAGTAAGTGTTGTACCAGTTTTCTTCAAACTGCTCCCTGAAGATGCATTCAGAAGTCAGTTTCTCCTACAAAAAGGAAGAGCAGATAAAAATCAGTCAGACTGTCACTAGCTATCTGAACACACATTAAAGAACAATGATACAAAAGTAAGCAAAATGTTTTGGGTTTTGCACAGACTGGCGGTTCATTTAACTGTCAACAAATCAGGCATTACTTATTTATGATTTAACTAAAATTCACCTGACTCACAAGAACTATCTTATGTAGAGCTACATCTAGGGGTATCTGACATTTTAGAAATGAGACTGAGTGTAGGGATTCAGGTGCCATATAACAGATCAGAAAGGTATTTCAATGCATTCTTTTGTGGCATGCAATACTTCTCATATTTTAAACAGGACTAACCCCAACAGAACTAGAGAGACAGATTATTTTATCTCAAGATGTTTTCAGACTTGAGAAGAGTCTAAGACTGTTATTACTCTGATAGTACTGAAAAAATCAAAGATTGTATTTTTACAGTCACATGCTGAAGTTACTGAACAGATACAAATCAACTACAACATGTACAAGCTTATTTTCATTCTTAAAAACAAATATTCCAGTCACGATCTACCGATCCCACCAGTACTCTCGCACCATTCTGATTTTTAAAATAACAGTGATATCTAACTGTGATATATGGTATTATCCTGTGTTCCCTGGCATTTGAAAGAATGCTTTAAGGTTAAAAAGCTGGTACTTGGAAGTACCACCTGCTGATTTGTAAAGGAGCATTAAGATACACACATAAAGTCAGTCAGGGTACTATATTCATTGTGGTTTATTTGTTCTACATTAATCATTATTTGTTCCCTAACTATCCTTTTAACTTTTTTCCAGTTGCATTTAATGTGATGATAGAGTATGCACTATGATACATCAGCAGTATTGACAAAAAGAAAATTAGATAGCAACTTCAATGCCATTTCAATAGCTGGTTTAATTTAGCTGGTTTTGTCGTAACTTAAGAGGAGTATTTCTTTTCAGTTCTCTTCACGAAGGACAGAGAAACTTCTCCCATTGAAACTTTAGTATCCAAGGCTACATCGTATACTTTTAAAATGTATTATACATTTCAACAGGAAAAGACACTAGTGTTTTGAAAGCCAAGATGACCTAAGCCAATTACTTGAGCAGTTTGCACGACGCTAAGAAGCAAATCAAAACCTCAACATGTATGAGCTGACATGAAAGTGGTACTTACAGAGCCATAGAGCTCTCCCTTCTCATTCATTCCAAGGTAAAGGCCACTGTCCACACCTCTAATACTGACCAGTCCCACTGCCACACTGATAAATTCAAGGATACCTGAAAAAAAAAGGATACTGGTTTAATTCAACTTGTAAGCATACAATACATAGCATCCAAAATGCAGTTGAAAACACGTAGAAAATGTGCATATTATTTCTCTTAAATTTCAAACACTACATGGAAATACATACAACATCCACAGGAAAGAAGTCCAAGAAGCCTCATCGGAGCAAGAATCCTACACTACCTAAGAAACATTTTTTTTTGTAAATGTTGAATGTGAAAAGATTTTATTCAACTAAAGTCTTCAGTACTATGCAGTTGGAATCTATAATGATTTTACACTATTTGCTAAACTGCCTACTCAAACATTGGAAGATAAGTTTGAATTACCTGAAAATATACTTTACTTTCTCTACAGCATTATCTTAAAAAACCACATCCATTATTGTATCATTTGAATGGAAATCAAAGTACAGATGGGAATTTTATATAACAGAATCTACACACAGGAAAAAAAGAGAAATATTTGCCAGATATCTTATCTAGCATATGGGCCCACACCTCTTGACAAAACTTGCTGTCTTCAGTGAAGGCTCTTTATATGCCTGAAATACGCTGCTTATTTGCTAATGTTTGGGTTATAGCATTACTTAAGTTAAAAATGTAATATATATTAATAATATAAAATAATCAGGAGATGAGGCACTATTTGAAGCCTGAATTTGGCAAGGGGCCTGCCAACATATTTAACCAATTGATATGCACAGATTACAGTACATACAAAACATGAAAGAAAGGGAATGTGCGAACTAGCTTTTGGGAAGTTGTTAGCAATGTAAACAAAGCCTCAAAAAGAAGTTATTCTAGAATCACATTGAAGATTTTGCTGTGCAGCAGCAAAACAAAAAAACATTTTTTAAAATCTAAATCTAAGGGAAGTGGGTTTAAAGAGTGCATTTGATTCTGATTGTGACTTTTTGTCTATTTGCTGTATTTGTGATTACTCTTTTTCATTTGGGACCATTTTTCACTCTCAGACGGGTGGACTAAAATGTTTTTAATTTTAATTGAGCTTTGATACATTGCTCATTTATACTACCAAGCAGCAAAGAAAATAAATACAAAGAGTAAGCATTAAATCCTCTATTGCCTGTAAATCGTTCTAGTCTTCCAGTTCCTAAAGCACAAAGTCCCATAGAAAGAAGTGGGGGTATTTTGTCTTTCTGGTATCATTTTCAAAGCCACTCTTTTTCAAAACTATAATAAGCAGGTGATTCAACCCACAAAGCAACCACATCAGACAAACCTGCCGAGAATAGTGGTAGAATAAAGGAAGAACATTTCTAAAAAGCCCAGTAAATGTTTGATCTGGAGCTAAGGGGTTTTTTTCTTTTAAAGCAAAGATTTATTTCATGTTTACACGCTGTAGGAAATTTTCCTTCTGAGAAGAACTGTCTGTTTGACTACTGCTCTTTTACTTCTGAAAACATCCATGTGTTATAAAAGCAATTACGAGCCATTCCAGCAGACTGTTTTGACTATGGGGAGGATGATAGGAAGCTCTTTAATCACCTTTTTACGACTGCTAAATCAATACACACAAAGAACTCACATGCAGTTGACAACGTCAGGTTTGTTCAGAAGCCCAGTTCCTACAACTACTATTTAGAATTTACTCTTATATCACAGGACACATTTGAATTCTGGGGTTGTCTTCACCTCCTTTTGGTTTACTGATAGAGAAAGTTGACCAGGAAGGCTTTTAAGTGTTTGAGTAAAGAGGCATTCTAGACCCCTCTGCTCAAACTTTCTGTCCTGCAAAACAAAGCCGTCTATTGCAGCCTCAAAGTCAGCATGCCCCAGTCCATGATCCATATTATTCTACAAGGACTCAAGACGCTGATAGAGATACTAAATAGAAAAACAATCGGTCTGACTTTGGACCTTTCCCACTAAGCCTGCAGGCATACACATGTGCTTACAGACACCTCGCACAGGCTGAGCAAGGCATCCATCCCTGCTTATCTATCTCTTGGCTCGCATGTGATGAGCAGCCCTACCTCAGTACCTTGCCATGGCGCAGCTCCCAGGCTTTAATGCCGAAGGGCACCGAGAGCTCGTCCACCTGCCCCAGCATCACCGGCATCACACTTCCCTCCCAAGAGTACGTCGCTCCCGCCCAGCGACACACACACGTACACGCGCAGACGCGCACCCACGCGAACACCCGCATGCATGCACACACGCGTGGACGCGCACCCGCGTGAGCGTGCAGGGGTAGAGGCGCCTACCGAACAGGCTGTGGTCCTGGCGGGTACCGCGCACGCTGCCGTCGGGCAGGATCTGCAGGTGGAAGCCGGTGCGGCAGTACAGCTGCCGCCTCCGCAGGATGCCCTGCAAGTGCGCCAGGTCCGCCGCCGCCGCTGCCGCCGCCGCTGCCGCCGCCGGGCCGCCGCCGCGGGCCGCCCGCTCCGCCGGGGCGCGGCGGTCCCCCAGCAGCGCCGGGCGCTCCCCGGCGGGCGGCAGCAGGAAGTGGGCGCCCACCGGCTGTCCCAGGCCGTCCAGGCCGCCCAGGAAGCCCCCCACCTCGGCCAGCGGAGCCATGGGGGCGCGGGGCGAGCGGGCTATGGCGCGGCGGCGGAGAGTGGCGGCCGGCCTCTCCCGGCGGACATGTAGGGTGCGCGGCGGAGCCCCAAGCATGGGGAGCCGGCAGGGCCGAGCCGAGCCGGTGCGAGCCAAGCGGCGCGGTGGTGTTTATACGCCCCGCGTGTGTATATATATATACGGCGGTCCCCCTGACATATGCTAATGAAGCCCTCTGCGGGGAGGCTGCGTTTGAAATTGTAAACCGACTCCCCCTCTCCTCGCACCTTCCTCTGATCTGAGATGACGGCGGGGAGGGAGCTCCAGGCACAGCTCCCGAGCCCCGCCGCACGCAGCCAGGCACCCACGGGCGCGGACACGCGCGGCGAGGGGGGAGCCCGGGAGTAGAGCGGAGCGGGGGGCGAGCAGCGGGGCAGCGGGCAGGGTGGCAGCGGGCGGGTGGCAGCGGGGCCCGCGCGGGAGCTGGCGGAGCACTCGGCTGACAGGTGCAAGGAGAGGCAGGAGGGAAGAAGGAGAAAGGGCGTTACCTGAGGGTTAGACCTGCCCAGACACACATGAAAGGAAAAAAACAAAGATCTGACAGTTTTACTCTCTGTTTCTAAAACGCTAATAAAATGTACATGCATTAACCTTTCCTTTTATCGCTTCAGCTAGAAGCAGGGGAATTTCTAAAGAAATTGGCATAGTCAGGGAGGTGTTTTCCCCTCTGCAAATTCTCCCTTGCCTTTAATTTATCATTAATGTGACGTGTAACTGATCTATAGCATTTGTGTATCGACAGGACATCCTAAAAACATAAATGGGCAGGCCCATGGTTTGGGATAAACATTTTCTAGACCTGCAGAGAAGAAGAAAGGAAGATGCAGAGATGGCTCATCAAATCTATCTTCTTCAGGGTTTTGCATTAGGCCCGTAACCAAAGTCTGTGGGCATCACAAGTTGGCAATATTTCATCTACTGAAAGATCTCTGTGGTCTTCCTATAGTTTTTTGAGTCAATTTAGAACTTAGCTGCCCTGTTCCAGATGACCATATGTGTTTTCTTCACCACCAAAATAGAATGGTTCACCAACTCTACCATTCTATGATTCTATGCAAATGTATTGGTAGACCACATGCTCATTCTTAGCAATGATAAAAGAACAATATAGTAAAACTAAGAGCTTGACTTTTGCCTCATTTACTGCATTTCTGGGACTGTCCAATGAATTTTAGGGCTCAAACTTCGTGACACATCTTAGCGTTCAAGATAGGCAGCGCGGTTCCTTGCCGATGTTAAAAACGCGGTATTAGAGCATAAAAGGCAAAGACCTTTCACAGCTAATTCTTTCGAAATTTCAAGAGAATCACTCAGTGGTTTAAGGTTTCATTTAAACAAAAAAAAGTTGCAGAGAATCATGAAAGATTAGTTCTCCTGTCTTGTTCTGTAGTCTTTTCAGTCACAGTCTAAATCTGAGAGATCAAATGGATTTGACTGCTTAGCTTTATTTGCTACGGAGAGTATAGGGCTAATTAATTGGCAGGTGCTTTAAAGCAGGTAATGCTACACCTTTTCATCATTGCAGTCCTAAGTACTGCCCCTGTGTGCACCTGAATTATAAAAAGGCTGCTTTAAAGGAAGTGATTTACTGTGGAGGGATTTAAAACTGAAAAAAACGAATGCTAAATACAATGATCAGATAAATCACCTCAGAAGAGAGCACAGGCGGACCTGCTCTGAAGGCAGTTACAGATAGATGTTTTATTATTTTACCTTTCAGATAACAGGAACCTGTCATGTGGTGGGACCCAAAAATCCACCATAATCGAGATTTCAAAGCACATCTGTGTAAACATTATCACATCAGTGTAAAACATCAACCAATGAGCTTTCTCTTTGAACCAAATCTTCTTAATTGCAGTGCTAAATCAAAGAAAGAGATCAAAGTTGAATAATCTATATGACACCTATTTCTCAAGTAGCCTGTACAATGATTACTGAAATATACCTAGAACGTTTGAAACGTGCATCAAGTGTTTTTATTGACATGACTAGAAGGTCAAGATCCAACTGTTCATTGCAGCTGCTAAGCCGCAGGACATGCACTAGGATGGTACTGCTAAATTAAGGAGGCATATTCTTGTGAGCCTAGAGATGCTCCAGTACAGATAATGTTGCCAGGTCCAAGCAGTACTCTCTTGAGTCCCACAAACCATAGAGGGCTCTTCTGGTTTAGGTGGCACCACTGTCCCCAGCTGTGAAGGGTTTTTTTTGCTTTTTATAAAAAAACAATCCTTGGCCATCCCCCACTGGAAGACCCTTATGGCTAAATCTTTCCTGTTATAGGATGGAAACATTTAGAGTAGAGTGGAATACATAACATTGATCTTTTCCGAGTGGAGCCTTTAATGTCTGGGCGCTAAACCGGTTATGCTGTTTCATAAATACCAGAAAAGAAACAAAAAGATAAGAATTTTTTTGGTGTTTGCACTAGTCATGTGACAGGAAAAGATAACACAAAAACTTTTTTTTTTGCACCTTCTGAGACCGTACCATGGGAAGTTAAATAATTTTGAAGAGTGTTTTCACAAGAGCACACAATTCAGCTTAAAGTATACAGTACAATCTAATCAACTCTACGTATACTTCCTAGAGACCGCACTTTCAGTGTCGTTGAACAAATACATATGTGGCCGAGTTTTTATTCCCAAAACAAGTAGTTAGGGCTTCTATAGACAATATAATTACTGTGTATTTCCTAAGAATAGCATATTGTCATAGGCAAAACCTGGTGGTGGCTACCGAGGGAGTAAAAAAAACAATGGACTGAAATCTTTGATAGTCTCTCTCTCTCTCCATATATATACATATATATATATATATATATCTAAAGATAGATGTATATATCATCAAGTTGGTGAAAAAAAAAAGCTGTTAGCTGTAAAACTTTATGCCCTGCAATTTATTTCACCTTTATTAATCTTAGAACTGCCTTACAACATAAAATTTTAATGATATAATAAAATATTGGCTCGGAGATTAAAGGGGAGGGTTCATGAATATATGAGAAAGCAAACATGGGGTGGAACAAAAACCACTGAGCTCAAAGTAGTACATCCAGATGGAGATACCTGTCTATCATGGGCCGTTACAAATTCCTCCTAGATTTGAACAAGAAAACATGTTTGTCTGCTTTCAACAAGAAGAGCTAAACATGCAAAAGTTAGTGAGAGCCTTTCAGAGCATTGCAAGCCTGAGTAAAATAAGGACCACTTTTGCGCAGACTTACCAGGAAGAAAAAAACAGAATAATTATCAGGGGTCTGTGTAAAAATCAGGTCATAATCTTATGATCTAAAAGCATTTTAAAATGCAACATATACAGACTTTAAAAGCATTCAGAACTTTTTTCCTGAACTGACACAGTTACAGGTATGTACATAAGTATATATAAATAGAGCTGCCTATTCACAAAAGTTCAGACATGGGAAAGGTAATGGTTAAAAAAATAATTTTCCTGTGGAAAGGAAGTTCTACATTTCCTGCACCTTCATTTTTCATTTCTTTAAATGAAGACATAAATTCTTAGGGCTCTTTAAGATTCATTTTTTTATTGTCCATAGTTTTTGTGGATACACATGAAAACCGCTGTATAAGCAGAATGGAACACAGAAGCTACGTAGTGAGCACACATTTACATCCAGTTACATCCAGTGAGAGTGAATCTTTTCCACATAGATCAACATTCAAATGCCTCATTTGGCAGCTTTCATATTAGTTGTATAAGTGGATCATTGGATAAAAACCACCTTGATTTACTTAAATTACATGGTTTCCTAATTCACACATATAAGATGTGCAGACAGCTTATGGTTTTTGACTTGCTGCACAAATAAATTGCACACTTGTTCCTAAGCAAACACCTCACCGGGGAAGTTCTAACATACCCAGGTGTAAGTAGTTACAGATGTGTACTGGATTTTTTGAAGTGCAAAAAAAGATTAGCCTAAAGGTGTTATTGAAAAGCCATTAAAATGTGGCTAACCAATTTCAGGGAAACAAGGTGAACAGGGAGATAACTCATGGTTCATGCCTGCGGTTTAGGTGACTGATGAGTCACCCAGCTAACAGGTTTACTTTGAGACACTACATTGACTAGAAGTGGTTTCTTTTTCAATCAAATGGAAAAACTAGACTATTTTTAAAAGGTAATTGTATTGGTGAATGATGTCTCCTAATGAGGCAGGTAGAACTGCTGATCCAAGAGTCACATTCTAGAAAATTTTCCAAACTGAATGCTTAGTCATGTAACTGCAGGTGACATTCTAGAGTTTCAGTCATGCTAAGCACCTGAAAAATATTACGGTCTTGACACCTAAATATTGGCAGTTTCATTGGCCTTCTATTGTTTGCAGCAGAGATGTAGCTCAGATTCAGAGGAAAGACTTTTGCTTGGGAAATATACACACAACTTCTAAATAAAGTAGACATTAAAAAAAAAACCCGCAAAAATTATTTAACAGATGGTAATAATGAAGTCAGGAGAATTACTTGAGGGATGATTTGGCTTAAATAATTCTGAAATACTTAAAGAAGTGCAGTAACTCTATCACTCACCCCAGACACCTTCCAGGCGTAGCTCTGAGGCAATTCAACCTTGGCCATGCTTACAATTGTGTGATCTGCCAAGTTGTTGGTTGACAAACGTGGCCACAGTTCTCCCTTGACACAGTGTCATAAGTACTGAAACATTTCTTACAAGTTGAAAATGCATGACAGCAACTTAAAATAAGTTATAGTTTGTGTCTTTTCTGAAATCTTGGTCTTAATAACATACAAAGCCCTTAAACATTTAGGAAAAAAACTAAACTGGATAAAACTTGGGAAGAACATATTTATGTAAAGACTGAGGCTAAACCTGACCAAAAAAAAAAAAGCCATAAGGTGTGATGTGAGTTTAAATGTTTGTCTGTGGTTTTATGAAGTTTCAAGGTAAGGTAGGTGGCGGCACAGGTTGTTCCAGGGAGAATGCCCTTACATGAAATGCCCGCCAAGGCCTGTCACCCATCAGCACCAGGCAGGGACAAAAGAACATGCCCATCTTTTACAGCTGGTCTTTAACCAGTGCTTGGCTATGCTAAGGAAGCTGTCTGCAGCCAAGAATATTTATGAGAGGTGAGGTTGCTGACATGGCAAGTGTCTGTGAGCGGCAAGTGGCCTATGAGAAGACCTCATAATACAAGAGTAATAAAAGCGTAGGAGATACTGTAGACTGGGGTTACTTTGAAATTAACAGCAAATACGCTCAAAATAGAACCTGAGGTACAGGTTGGTATAGGAGTGAGAAGTCAGATGGGCCTAAGGAAGGCAGAAATTTCCAGCCTACCAGTGTTGAGGGAATTAAGTACTTAAATTGGGTCCCAATGAAGCAATGCTGTAAGCAACCAAACAGCAGGAACGCCATCTAGATGAGTCTAAGAATGGCAATGGACAGCATTACTTTCTGTTGGTAAGCTGTTTAACTCCACATTTTATGCTTCATTTCTAAAAACTGCTTCTGCTGGGCCTAGCACTTACAGCACAGTTCCAAAAAGTACGCAACAGTGTGCCAGACTATTTGTCAGCTTTCAACAAATTTTTTAAATCAAAGATTTAACATGCCAAATGTTAGCATTGCAGGCAACACCATTTGATTTCCATTTCTCTGAAACAATGCACATACTTTCACTATCAGCTGTACATCAGGTGTGCACCAAGAGCTTCCAAGGCCTTGTAAACAGGTTGAGACACTCCTGGTTTTATGGGACTGATGGGAGTCACAGCAATTTTCATTCTAATAAAGACAACTAGGATCACTTGATGTTTTTAATAAAGCCCTGGCTGTAAACGAGGGAACAATCTTGATGCTGCCACTTGCAGCCCTCAGGGTTACAAGGCAAACGAGGTACGGCTGGAATCTTTCTTTTCTGAATGATATATCACTTCCAGGTTTCCGCAGCGATATATCGCTAGGTCCTGTTGGCACACTCCTTTGGGATCAAGGCCACGGAAACACAAGAGTTATGCTCTGGACCACCTTACTGAGCACACGTGGCCAGGGCGCCCAGGTGTAGCGAGGCCCACGCGCGAGCTCTGTCCCCATTCGTGGCAGTTTCCACGCAGCACCCTTCCAAGGCACGGTGGCTTACACTGTCCGGATTTCGGTACATGTCCGCTCCCCGTAACTTGCTCCAGCCGCCTCCCTATCTCCGCAGCCCGCCGCCGGCAGAGCAAGTCCCGCAGCCTGTGAGCCGCCCGTCCTCAGGGCCAGGCGCGCCCCGCGGCGGGAGCCAATGCTGCTGCCGGGCCGGGGGTAGGCTGCGGGGGCGAAGCGAGGGCCGGCCAGACAGCTGCAAAGCCGCGGGCAGCGCGGCAGCGGTGGAGCACGTGGCGCGGGGCGGGGACTGGAGTGGCCTCTCGCTTCCCCACCCCTTCCCCGCTTCTCGCGAGGCTTCTGCCGGCAGCCCCGGGGGCTCCGCTTGCTTGTCGCTGGCGCGGAGCGGCGGCCATGGCCGCCCTGCGCACCCTCCTGCGCTGGCGCCGCCGCTTGGGCCCCGCGCCCGGCGCGCAGCCGGCGCGGCGGCTGTGGGCTGGTGGCGGGGCCCAAGCGGCGGTGCTGAGGCGGTGGCGGCGGGAGCTCGGCTGGGCGGCGGGGGTCACTCTCGCCGGGTACGTGGGGTACCGGTTGTCCGAACGGCGGCGGGAGCCCTCCCGGGAACCGGCAGCCACCGAGCCGGGCGGGGCCCGGGCGCTGCTCCCCATCCCCGTGGCGGCCGCTGCCAAGGAGACGGTAGGTGTGTGTGTGCGCGCCGCGCCCCTCCCCTCACGCGGCCTTTCGCCCCGGAGCGCGGCCCCGCTCGGCGGTGTCAGCTGCCCGGGCAACCGGCCGGAGCTGGTGGGGGTGGCGAAACGTCTCTCCCCGCCCTTGCCCTGTGGAAGCAGGGTCTGTGCGAGGCGGCGGCTGGCGGCGGCGGAGCTGCTCCGCGGGCCGTCGGGCAGAGGTGACCCCGCGTGGAGCTGGCCCCTGGGCCGGGAGGCGAGACCGCCTGCGCGGGCAGGTGTCTCGGCGGGCGAGGGCAGAGGCAGGAGCTTGTCACCCGTCCTCCATCGGGAGAGAAAGAGCTGCCGTGAAGCGAGCCTTGGCGCGCCTGCGCTGCGCCTCCGAACGCAAGCGAAGCGCAAGCTCTCCGTCGCTGGAGCTGTTCTAATCAAATCGTTCCTTTTTATTTAAGAGAAAATACTGTTTTGTAAACGAGACTGTTATTGATAAGGCAAAACCTGTACTCGTCTTGTTTATGTTTAGGACACTTCTCTCTTCCATGTAAAACTTTACAGAAAGTTTTCTTTCTTTCTGTAGGAAAGAAGTTTTCTTTCCTAAGAAGTGGTAGCATAGCACTCGGTGCAAACAGGCAACCCATCAGTTGGTCTAATGCAGCCAAAGCGTTGGCTGACTAAACAACTGGTTCACTTGAACCTGAAAAATGAAGTTTCCTGTGACAGAGAGAAACTCCTGCACTGTGCCGTATGTAACATGTGGTAATTATAGGCGCTTTTTTTGTTTAAAAATAAGGTATTTTTTTAAAATATCAACAGCCACGATTAGGTGGTTTGTTAGTATAGTATCTGCTAAGCCTGGACATCAGTGCTAGGAGTGGCATGCTTTTTGTAGATCAAGTTTATCATAAAATATGTTTGGGAAGACGATCTTCATTTTTATAGAGGACACCTTGGGCTTAAGTGTGACTGTTTTTAGCCTTTTTGCAGATTCTTTTGGCAGCATCCTTTCTGAAGGGAAGTTGAGCCAGATATTTTTGATTATTCATGTAGTTGTTGTCTTGAGTGTGTTACTGTGGAACAGAGGATGTAAGACCTGATTCTTTAGGTTTTCCTACTGTTCTGATTTGACAAAACTTTACATTGTTTTACTTAGCTGGTCTTCTCAGTCTTCTTTCAAGGAAAGCCTCCCTTGCAAGGGAAATATGGCTGCTGGACTTTTGAAAAGTCAATACATTTCATATGATGTGTAGTTATGAATTTTCATACACATCACTGTAACAGCATTGAAGTTGCAAAGTCAGTATTGAGGTTTTGCTTGAATCAATGTAGAATGTAAAAAAAGTATAGTAAGTGTCTGTATACACAGACTCTTTTGAAGACTGACACAGTGCTCTTATGTGGAAAAGAACTCTAATTAATTTGATTTTCCATTTGCATAGCAGAGAATTTGAAAAATAAAGTTGAAATATGTAGAGTTTGTGTGGCCAGACAAAATGCACAGGCTGATGTCTTAGAATACTAGCTTTATGTTGCAATTTTTGATTGAGTTGTCTCCGTGATGTTGTGATTTGGCCCAGCCAGCAAAGAAGCACCACGACAGTCTCTTGCTCGGTGCCCCATTCTCCCCCACCTTCCTTAGGGTGGCAGAGGCCCCAGCGAAATGGGAGTAATAAGATAAGCAAGGTTGTTGTGGATTAAGACAAGGGCAGGGAGGGCTCACTGCCAATTACGGTTCTGGGCAAAACAAACTCCAGTACTTGACTTAGAGAGGAAAGTAGGAAAGTTTATCCTACAAGAAATAGAACGGAATAAAAGCAAAAAGGGAGTAGAATTATGAGAAAATTACAACCAGCAGTTTAAGATCTCCCTCCCCCATCCCTCCTTTCTTCCCAGGCTCAGCTCACTGCTCCCCATATCTCTACCTCCTCCCCTCTCTGACGGCTCAGGGCGGCAGGGAATGGGGGATGTGGTCAGTCTCTCACAGATGGGCTCTGCTGCTTCTCTCTTCTCAGATGAGGACAACTCCTTGAATTCTTCCCCTGTTCTGATACACGGTCCCTCCCACAGGACACAGTCCTTAATAAACTTCTCTGGTGTGGGTTCTTCCCAGCAGCTGCAATTTCTGCTGATACAGGGTCCCTCACACAGGACACGGTCCTTAGTGAATATCTCTGGTGTGGGTTCCTCCCTACAGTTACAGCTTCTGTGAATATTGGGTCCCTTCCATGGGACACGGCCTTCTCCGGCCATAGTGATACAGGGTCTCTCCCTTGGGACACGGCCTCTTCCAGCCATGGTTTTAATGAAGAAAATCACTGCCCCTGGCTCAGGGTCTGTAGTGAAGTGATCGGGTCCCTCCCACAGGACATAGCCTCCTCCGGCCATAGTTACTACCCCTGGTTCAGGGTTCTTGGCAAAATGAGTTTCTGCCCCTGATACGGTGTCATTGTCAAAATAAGTCTCTACCACTGATGTGGGGTCTTTAAAGAAATGCAAATAAATCTCAGCTTCACCAGTCCTCTCTGCAGGTTGCAGGGGAGTCTCTGCTCCAGCACACCTCCTCCTCTCTTTCCTCACTGACCTTGGAGCTGCATGGTTGTTTCTCTCGCTCTTCTTACTCCTTGCACCACCTTCAGCCAGAGAAGAAGAAACAGGAAGTAGAAGGAGGAAGAAGCCTCCTCTTCTGGCTTCTTCTTAAAAGGTGATTGTGGAGGCATCTAATTGGCTCAGCCCCAGAAGTGGTTCTGGCTCAGAGCTGGGGCGAGTTCCGAGCAACTACTTACAGGAACCATCTTTACAGCCCTTTCCCTCTTACCAGAAAAGGCTATCATGTCAAACCATGACAGATGTAGAATTGCAGTCTGAGCTCTCAGCATTCCTCAGAAAAACCACCTTTTCAATTGAAGCAGCCCAAAAATGAGGATCAAAGAGGTAAGGGGGCTTGGTCCTAGGTGGTAGATTACTAAGCTTTTTTTATCATCAAGTGTCGTGCTGCCAAACTGGTTCATACAGCAGTGGAGAAAGATCATAGTTTGATACTGAATCAAGCTATCAAACTACCAAGAGTAGTTCGACCATGAAGTGCCATCTGCAAACTGTACTCAATTTACGGTTGCCCTCTAGACTTGTGATGGGCACCAACTCTTTCAAGTTGTCTTGCAGTGGAAAAATGATGTGAATTCAGAGTCAGATTGCGTTGAATGGTATTCATGCTTTTCTATAATGGTATTTTATTGTAACATTTTTTACTAGAAAGCTGAATTAATGTTGCCTGAGGGACAAAAACTTTTTAAATTCCTAGTTTTAAGTACTGAACTTAGAACCTTAATAGCATTTAACAGTTTAAAAAAATGTTGTAACGTTTGAAATAGGAAATGCTGTCGTGATAAATCTTATAAGTGTCAGTGTTACTAGGGTCAAGGTTGAAGCTCTTAGATGTACTGCAGAGTGTTTAGAGTGCCAGCTAGAGGATAACCTGCAGCCTCTGTATGGATGAGTTGAGTGGAAATATAGTGCACATTTGGCTAGATTTTTGCAATTTTGTCATGTACTGACCAACAAAGAGTAATGAGGCTCCAGTACTTTGAGATCCTTTCCAGCTGCTTTTGGAAGGCCAAGAGGGAGTCAAAGATGTTCCTCTTTTAGTCCTGATGCACAGTGTCAAACAGTGTTCTCTGGGGCTTTCTAGGTGTATCTTTCCCCCACTTTTCTATTTCCTTAGCTCCCCATTTCATTTCCAGTCTCAGTCTGCTTTTCATACACCAAGGCAAATCACCCAACATCTCTGTGGTTTGTTCCTCCTTCTGTTCAATCAAAACTTTTCTGCTTCAGTGTGCATACTTCTCCCTTCATTTTCCAGCAGGATGCTTTTCCCAAATGCAATTTACTTGGATTGTTGGAAGCAAGAAACGGGGGTTGTCTCTGCTCTCAAGGTCTAGCTGTAGAGATCTACAGCAGCTGGTAGAAGCAGTTGCACTCAGTGCTTCTTGTGTCACCAATGGAACTCTGAGCTGAATGGACCCTACAGCAGGCTGAAATTTTTGAGACCTTAGCTAGAAACATGAGTGGTTTTGGTGAGGGTTTGCATAGGCTCATCACTTGATTACTTCTTAACAAGACAATCACTAAAAAGAAACACCCAGTCCTGACACTTAGAAAATCTCTTCCTTTAAACCTGGAGTTGCTGGAGATTGATTTCTTTTTTTTTTTTTAATATTCTAATGTAGGCAAAACAAAATCTATCTCTTCCCATGGTTTTTTGTTCCATTGAAAAATCCATTCTGAAACATTGACAATGGATAATTTGATTTTTAGTAGTTAAAATGTAGTACGTTGATTACTGAAAACAATATCGCAACGTAAAGGATTCAGATAGTCAAAGTGTTCAAAAGTATTCAAGATAGCTATGGCTGTCTTGCTCATATTGCTGGGATTTAACCCTGGCCAGCCGTCCCCACACAGCCCCACAGCTGCTCGCTCACCCGCCTCTGTGGGATGAGGGAGAGAATTGGAAAGGTAAAAGTGAGAAAACTCATGAGTTGAGATGGGAACAGCTTAACAGGTAAAGCAAAAGCTGTGTGAGCAAGCAAAGTGAAATCAGGAGTTTGTTCACTACTTCCTGTCAGCAGGCAGGTGTTCAGCCATCTCCAGGAAAGCCAGGCTCCATCACTCATGGTAGTGACTTTGTAAGGCAAAAATCTTATCTCTGAATATGTGGCCACTTCCCTTCCCTGATACTCTCCAAAGCTTTTGTTGCTGGACATGATGTGATGTGGTCTGGAACATTTGGTCGGTCAGAGTCAGCTGTCCCAGCTCTGTCCCCTCCCAAGTTCTTTTGCATCCGTGGCCTGCCTGCTGGTGGGTGGATGTCCCCTGCCCACAAAGTAACGATGGCAAACTCAGAAATTACAGCAAAACAGAATTTTATTCTTACACAATAATGTGAATGGAATTTGAAATACATTTTATGTACAGTCTCAATCAGGATAGAAATCGTTTTCTGTTCAAGTAGACAAGGGGTTAAGAGGAAACTTTACTACGTGTTATTAATTGAATTAACAGTTCAATGATTATTTTGTAGAGATTACCTATTTCATAGAGAATTATATTACTTACCCATGTCGATGACAGTTAGTGACTCTCTTTCACACAGCTCTAAAGGGTAACCTTGAGGGTGGTCTTTGCTCAAAGAAAGAATTTCCAGATATACTTCAAGGAAGAGTATGTAGGAGACTCCACCCCTCAGAAATGGGACTGGGCTTTTATAGAATAAAGTGATTGACTGTCAGTCATCCGTTGCTGAATTTAAATCTTAGCAGAGCTAGCAGAAATGTCTGGTTTGTAGCAACAATGTTGTCTCAGAGATGTCTGCTTCACAGCTCACTAGCTCAGGAGTTTTCTCATCCTCCGCAGTTATTCTTGGAGTTAGTCGAGTCAGGCTGGTCTGTTAACAGCTTTCACCACTAAAGACAACGTAACTTCCTTCACCTTGTATCTTTTCACTAGGAAGAGTGTCCTGCTACAGTGGGACACTCTTCTCACAGTGTGAGAATCAGAGCAAGCTTTACAATGTGCAAGTACTGCTCAACAGTAGCTGAAACATCTCTGTGTTAGCAACACTGTTTTAGTCTCAGATTCAGAACAGAGCCCCCCACCATCTACTGCAAAGAAAGTTAACTACCACAGTCAAAACCAGTACACATATCTAGTCTTGAATTCCCACATCTATCTTATTTCTTGAGATGAATTTTTGTAAAGGTACAAGTTCTTGTTTCACCTAGGCAGCTTTAGCAGACAGCAGAATAGCTTTCTGATACATCTAAATCCTAAAAAAAAATTTAATTAAATAAAAGGGGTTAACTTAGTTTATATCTTGACTTAAAAGAACAACTTTCTTCTTGTAGGTCACCTGCTTCCAGATAATGTTCATATGGCCTGTAAAGTATCTCAAGAGTTGTGCAGGGTAGTAACCTTACAGGTTACTTTTCCTTCAGATTTTATCACTGAGTCCAAATAATGCTTGGCAGACATGATGGAATATTTAAGAATATAAAGTTATAATATGTATACCTTGACAATTAGTTGATTTGTCCTACTGCTGTCATCTGTTATTTGCTCTAGTATTAATGTAACCAATCAATTTTAAAAGGGCTTTTAGATTCCAGGACCAACACTGGTGGCTACACCGATGTTGATGGGACACTTTCCCATTCTTGGCCAGTTCAGAAATGAGGTACATCATTTAAAAATAACTGGAAAAAAAGTTTGAATCAAGAGTGTCAGAACAGTCCACAGAGCTTTCTCCCTGTTTAGTGAAACTCTTACAGAAGATCGTCAGAAATGTGATGAGGAACAGATGCTGTTTACTAGAAGTTAAATAAGCTATGATATCTGTCACCAACATGGGACCAGCGATGCGACAAACATTTCAACAGACAAATCTCACATGGACAGTACAAAAAAACCAAAACTTGCTTGACCAAGCATGTCATTGAATTTGTTCTGGTAGAGAGTAAGGTTTGTTACAGTAACAGCATGAAGCTAAGCTGCCTACAGGATTCCCTTTCACAAATACTTTCTGAGAATAACTCCAGTCCTGAGGACCATGGATTTATATCTGGTTACCTGGAGCAAAATCTTGGACACTATAATAAAGCGATAATTTTAATTCCAGGGTTGCTGCCACACAACACTTCAGAACCAAAGTAAAACTTTGTGCTCAGAGCTGCTAGATTTGTGTGAAGGTTTTGGTGAAGACTGGGAGAGCTCTACCAGCAGGCAGCTCCACCAGCAGACAGCTCCTTTAAAGCCTGGGAGATGTTTATGTAGAGCAAGAAACTCTTTGAAAGAACAGTACAGATTCTCTGTACTGACAACTGAGAACAGTATCTGACCCAAAAACAGCCCTGATCCAACATGCTGCTTATGAAGTATTTACTTTGTTGGAACAGCTGTGTATTATGGGGTTTTTTTATTTTGTTTTCAGAGAAAGACAATGATTTTAGAAAGATATAATCCCATGTCAGAATTCCTTAGAGGAATTAATATTTGTCTTCTAGTTCCTTTCTGTATTCCTTATGTCCACAATTAAGCATTGCACATCTCCTGTCATAGATCAATTACCAAATGTAGGATGGTACATGTTTGGAACAGAGCCAGCCAGGAGTATGTTTTAGTCTCTCATGCAGTGAAGCATATGGACACATGTAGCAAGATATACACACTGGCTAAAGCTTCTTGAAGAAGTGCTAGAGGTTGAGTTTCCATGTGAAACTAACATAAGGATGATTGGAGAATATTTTTCCACATAAAACTTACCTTGGAGGATTTCTGGAATAGCTGTGCTTAGAAACAAACATTGTTACCCCAAAGATTTCCTATAACAAAACTGTATTTGAACAAGGCCCTTTTCGCAGCATTTTAAACACATTCCAGCTTCCTGTGCTTGTAAATATTTAATACATTAATGTCCTTACCACAGTGAAGCGGGATCAACTGACAGAATTGTTGGCTTTACTACATCTAAGTAGTCTGGTAGAAATACAACTTCAGTAAGCTTCAAAACAGTTCTGTCTACTTTGGGATTTTCCCACACTGGGAACTTGACGTTTAACCTTTTGGCCACCCAGCATGAAAACAAAACTGTGCTACTTTTATCTACATGGGAGCATATTAAATAAGCCTGAAGTCAAATATAAACGAAGGAAGTAAGGAACAGCATTGCTTTGAAAACCTTTTTATTTTAGTAATTTGCACAGATTCTCATTGATGGAAGACGGATTACTTTGCAAGCAAAAATTCAAAGAAACTCACTTAACCGAAATAAATTAAACTACTGTAACAGAACTTATTGAAAGCAAAAGGTACTTTTGTAAATGTTGTCTTCTTTAACTAAATTAGTCTCACCTTTATCTCAGTTGGAAGAAGCAAGTAAACACTGATTTGACTTGAAACTCTGCAGACGTGGGGTTCTGTGTGGTACTGTTGGAGCTTTTTGCCTCATACGCATGCACACACAGCATGTTTATTTTTACCGATTTATTTGGTAAAATATTTTGCATTATTTGTAGAGGTTGTCAGAATCTGGTAGTTGGAATTTTGTTCTGGGTTTTACTAATGGATTCTTGCAGATACTTTTGCAGAACCTTATTAGTTTGCAGGCATCAACATTTCTAATTTTTCAACTGCAAAATCTTGTATCTGGCATTTCAGCTTGTCTTTGTGGGGAAACTAGGTCTTTTTGCCACAGAAAAGAAATTCTGAATTACTGACTTAATGCAATACAAGACAAACACCTGGCAAATAACATTTCTTTTGTGTTTTTTTATTTAAAGGATGATGATGTCATGTTGTGCCTTCTGCACTTTACTTACACTGAATCTGAACCATATCATTACCTTTTATTGAGATTTTTTGATCGTTTGGGTCATAACTACTGCAAAATTTTAATTATTTTAATGTCACTCTCTGAGTTCGTGTTCCATGTTAGCTCCTCTTAATGCAGTGTAGAATTATTGCATTTTACAGGAAGGCTGTACAGGTTAATTCATGTTATATCAAATTCACAGAGACCATATCTCTGAGGTAAGACAAACATGGGACCAGAAATGGAGACTAGTGCATGCTTCAAGGAAGTTCAAGTAGTATATGGAAACCTTTGGTGACAACACCAGCCTTTCAGGGCCTTTTGACTTGTCTCCATGGATTGACACAGTACACAAAAGATGATCCCAAAATGAGGATAGATTTTGGACATGAATTTTGTTTGATAGAAAGCCTAGATTGTCTTCACTCTGGTTTTCGCTGTGAATAGAGGGAGGAAATACGGAGGAACATCACTCTAAAGGAGTTTGTGCAAG
This sequence comes from Colius striatus, assembly GCF_028858725.1. NCBI lineage: Eukaryota > Metazoa > Chordata > Aves > Coliiformes > Coliidae > Colius > Colius striatus. The sequence continues at coordinate 67,754,868 of NC_084761.1, read as the reverse complement.
GAATGCTTTCCAAGTTGATTGACTTTAAAATGTCGAGTGTCTGTGAGAAAGACCATCATCTGAAGGGTTATTACTCTGTGGTGGTATTGTAGCTTTAGATGGTTGTCTTACCTACGCTAGTTGTAGAAAATAGTTCTTAGGAATTACATCAGGTTTTGAAGTATCTTAGTGAGAGGGCATTATCACCATCTTCATTGGTGTAATAAATTTGAAGCTTTTGAGGCTTTTCCTGGATATTTTAGGCTGTTTGTAATATAATTGTAGCATAAACTTAGAGCGGAAGCAGATGTAATTGAAGAGTGATAGTCTGCATTTAGAGAAGTACCCTGGCAAATTACTGTTTGGTTTTCAACTGAATTTTTACTTACCTTGTTTGGATAAGCTGATGTTAAAATGGGCTTTCTGATGGAAATTGTTTTCCTCCATTGCCTTTCCTGATGATGGTTGTGTGTATGTGCTGAATTCATTTAATCCATTTTAGAAAGTACTTTGAAATGTCTCCTCTGTAAGAGAATTAGGTATGTTTATTTACATTTCTGTGTTAGAAAACTGAAAGAAAATAAGCAAAGATATTTTTTTCTCTTCATCTGGTTTAGACTGAAGGTCTACATTTGTAGGTAAACCAGAACAAACCTGCTACTTCTAAAATCAAGATAATTCTGGTATTGGGAGATTCACGACATTCTGCTTGAAGGAAATGGCTGTGTCCAGTTTTTAAAAGGCAGAGAACAATAACATGATATGAGATCAGAGTAATTAGTAGGCAGGATTGCCAAGAGATTTAGTAGACAGAACCTCTCTTTTATTTGTCAAAGAGATGTACTTTCATGAAAGTTTTTGAAGTTTGTTGATAATTACAGAGAGATTCAATCTGGATAAGCCCTTGAAACTTCAAATAGAAATATGAGTCTTACTGAAACCTGTTCATTTCTTCACCATCAGTCCTTCCCTGAGTTGTTCAGCATCTACTTTCTGTGGCTTCTTCTTGTGTCTCTTGGATTTGATACTAATGCTGTTACAATAACTTGGGGATAAATGCGAAAGAAATCAGTTGGAAGCAGTTGGTGTCACTAAGATTCTCATAATTGCATCACTGGATTACAATCTTCTAGTGTTGGGGAAAGCAGGAGACCTGTCATCCATATGTGTTGAAATTAATTTCTTAAATGAACGCCTGAATGTGAACTAAGGTCATACCTTAGAGTGACTTGGCTTTCAATTACCATATTGATTAGTTCCTAGTAGTTGCAGCTTTTATGCTGGAAACTTAAACTTGCTCTATGTTACGTAACTTGATAAGCAGTAGTTGAAGAAGGAAAGCTATGAACAAGAAATTTGGACATAATATTATTCACAAATATGGTTTTATTTGTCTGCTTGCTAATGTGTGTGCCTGGAATCTTCTGGAACTAAACCTTGGTTTTATTTGGACAGAAGCCCTTCTTAAGCTCGCAGTTCTCCCTTCACTTTAAGTAAGTTGAGCTTACTGCTGGAACAGATATTTTCCTTTCTGTAAACTACAAGTTCCTATGGCCAAGGTTTTGAAACAAGTAACTTTTCTTTTGGGGTAGATACAGGCATTTATCTGTCCGAAAAATAACACCACATAACAAAATTTCTCAGGCTATTTGCCTTATCCAGTTCTATGCTTGGAATAATGAACAAATAGAGAATACTGCCCAGAGCAAGGACATGCAGGGTATTGGGCTTTTAGGGAGGTACTGCTCTTTTTGGTGGCAGTGTTCATAACAGCTTCCAAGGACTTTGAGCCACAGCATTAAATACTGACATAGCTATATAGTCAAAGGGAAACTGTAGATCGTCTATACTGTAGAATGTCTAAAATTAAGATTTTGCAGACCAGACACGAGTTAAGTTTAAGCATGTCTTGAAAATGCCATGTTTGCAGTATGTTATATTTATAGTAGCATAGAGTACTTAGGTAATGTTGAAATACGTCTGAGAATTAAGTAAATGCTTTTCTACGTGTCTCAAGTGAAATATTAAGCAGTGATCACTGAGAGAGTGAATTTCTTGAGAGCGAAGAATCTTAACACGCTCTCCAAATATGAACAGTGATCAAAACTGAGATAATATTTCTTGAGTGATACATTATATACAGATTCTTCTGATTGTGTATGATTGATTATGATGGATTACAATTGATTTCTACATACTGCATGTGTACTGTGGCCTTGAAGCAGCTATTCTGAAAATTGACTTTGCATAAATATTGTTTTACTGTTCATGCTTACAACCTGCATGTTTGTAATAGTGATAAAATAACATATGTATCAAAAATAAGATAGGTTATTATATGTCAAGTACAGGGATAATCAGTTAGGTTGCTACAAGCTTTAACAAAACAATTGAGTCATGTAAATCCCACATGAAGGCATAGCTTGAATGCCACTGGACTGCTGAAGTATCAGGAAGACCATAATAGTCAAACAGTGAGATAGGATAGAAATATTTGGGCTTGTATGTGAGTATGTCAGAGGTGAGTTTGTAGGTCTGGCAGTTATTTTTTTCTTACCATATTTATTTTGATAATAATTTGAAATTGATAAAAACTACAAAGGCCATGTTCAAAGCTGCTTCTCAAATCAAAATACAGAATATTTGTATGTAGAGCAGTCTACTAAATGATTCTATAAGCATTTCTATCAATCTTCTATGACAGGTTTTTTTTCCATTAAAACAAAATATTTTCTCACACACACAATAGAAGCAATGATTTTAAAAATACTAGAGACAGTCCAGAAAGAATGACAGTTAGTAGTCTTTTTTCCTTCTAGAGGACTGGTTAATATGTCCTAGATAAAGTATTAAGACTCCCATATATAAAATCAAGAAATCATGACTCTTATGTTATGAGTATACATGTAAGTTTGTTTCTTTGTTTTTTTCCAAATAGAAAGTATTTTACCTCTTCTAGACGCGTTCATTTTTCATGTCTATTTTACAAGTGCAGTACAGTTGAGGCCTTAAAAGTTTGTTTAACTGCAGTAGTCCTACTATTTTATTTTTTAAGGATGTTCTTTGGAAAGCAGAAGGAAAATAAGTCCATATTGTTGACTGCCCAATATAAATGTGCCTTTGCTTCTAATTACCAAAATCTGCGACCAATTCTTAGAAAGCTTTTGCAAAACTAAATTCCATTTGTACTTGAGGACTGTTATCTGACACTGAATAGCAACTTCAGATGTCTTCCATCTTCTCTTTGTGTTTAGATGCCTCTCTGAAAACCAAAATTTAGGTAGCTATTTTCTTAGTTGTTAAAAGAAAACAAACTTTAGTTAAACGTGCTACTTACTGCCTTTCCTTAGTTTGACACATGAAGAATTTTAGGGAAACTGTATGAAATGACAGAAATAGCGAGGACAGTGGTAGATTGGGATATTTCATTGATAAGATGCTGCATTCCTATTTTAATATACTGGGAGTAAACTCTTCCTTTTATGAAACAATTTGAGTCTCTGTGGATAAAAGCTCAAGATACTTAGATTTTCTTCAAGATGGTGATTCCAAGAGGAGATTGCCTCATTATGGGCCAAAAAGAAAATGTTTGCAGATAGCTGCAGCATATTTTCTGTTAAAAGGTTTGACAGTATAACACAAAGACGTAATAGTTTAGAACACTTAACTGTTTTATACTGGAAAGTATACCATAAATCATCAGGATGGTAAGTATACCAGAAAGTCCCTATATCTGTAAACTCTCATGAAATGTGAACTTCATGCCATATAGTACTTGTGTAACTCTGGAGAAATAATTATGCTCTTCTGCTCACTCAAGTATGGTAGCTTTAGTTGCATTGGATACTTGAAATAGCAGTCTCTGTGTAAGATTTACAGTGGAGTATATTATGGAAGTGTCTTGCGTATTATTGTCAACAGCTATGCACAACATGAAGAAGCATAAGAAGTGTTATTTCATTCTCTTCTGGAAAAGTCACACAGAAATAATTTCAGCAGAGCTGTTTAAAGCCTGACTGCTGAGGTTATATGAACTTCCTTGAGTCAAAGTTGCCTCTTTTTCTCTGATTCAAGAACCAAGTTCTTTTGGTTTGTATTGTTGTGGGGTTTTTCCCTTTTCATTTCTTTCTGCACTTGGGTAGTGTCAACAACTTGAACACATAACGATTTATTGCTAAAATTGTAGAAGACTGAAATTACAGAAGTGAAATCCTAGTTATAGTTTCAGCTCTTAGTACACAAAAATGTTTGGATGCATTTGACTTTAAAAATTATCACCTTTACATTTACAGTTTCTTTATGGTGGATGGCCAATGGCAATTGTAAACCAAAACATTTTTCATACATTAAAACTGTTTCCTTTTGTCTTTGAAGATTACAGAAAACAGATCAGACCTTGAAGATCTACATCTTTATGCAACTCCTCGGGAGCAACGGTTTCGTAGGTTTGCCAGTTTAGAATTTGAAGGACAGCTGTTTATGACTCCATACGACTTCATTCAGGCTGTCACAAGTGATGAACCCAAACGTAAGCAGGAATTTCATATTTGTAAAATTGCTATGGAAAGTGCTAGTATTGTATGTTATTTTTCCATTTGCTTTTGATTACCACTTCTGTTTCTGATTGTGGTAGAAAGGTGCCATATCTTCCAAAATTTTACTTTTAAGGATATCAAGGTCCATACAGTCAGTATCCTGATTGTTATTAGATTGTAAATGTCTGTATACTAGTCATTAGTTAAACCTTCTTGTGTTAGAGATCACAGACAGCTCAACAGGCATGAAAGAAAAGTTCATTTGTACCATTTGCCTTGACAGTATTTCTGTAAATCTTTTGCCTCCTTCTCTGTGAAGGTCCTGTGTAAATAGGCAGGCAAGATATGAGTTCTCAAAACAATTTAGGATAGCGTTGTTTTGCGTATTTTGACGTCTTAAATTGTCATCTGCTGTCATGTTGAGGGTTTTTTTTGCCCTACAGAGATTTTTATAACCAAATCACGGCTATCTAGATAACGTACTTTCAGCAAGAATTTCAGTTCCCTGGGGGATCCACTTTCTACACTTAAAAGTTGCCAGGGTTAGCACTATGTGTTAATTAAATTAATGAAAAATAAACTATCAGCTTTACTTCAGTTATTGTAAAATTTTTGCTTTAAGTATCAAAGAGTGACTAAATAGTAAGGCGATCCATTTCTGATCTAGTTGAATTTCCAGGCCCTCAGGCTCACAGTGTATTGGTAGCACACACAACTTCTGGGGAAAGTGATTATCTTTGCTCAGGTGTGACATGAATAACTCACCTTAGGTCTTTCTTCCTACAGTGTACACCACACATCTAGTATAGAGAACAGTCAAAAGCAGCTAAGACAGTCAGAGGAGAGCTTAAAGTTCTGTGCATATGTTAGATTTTCCCTCATTGTTCTCTTAACAGTAAGGAAACAAGGAAAGAATTAAGCCATGGCACATTGGTGATCTGTAACTTTTGAAAAAAGATATCATCTCATTGAAACACTTAATACAGAAGATAGAGCTTACATAGTAAAGGTTTTCAAAACTTTGTAACTCTTACCAGAAAGCAAATTTTCGTTCTTTTTTTGCTCTGCAGTTAAGAGAGGAAGCAGATTCCTTATCACAGATGTTAATACAAATACATATTAGCACTTTATATCTACTTCCTCTACCCAGATCTCCAGTTCTTCCTTTTTTTTTGTCAGTATGGAATTGGGTTTCACCATGTGTGGTCATGAGGCATTTCTGCTGTATGTTGGACATCAGTTAAACATGTAGTTTTAACTCTCATTTTATGACTGTTTGACTGGCTTGACCACACTGTTTGCTATTAAGATTTTTCCATGCTAATGAAATTTATGCTTCATCCTCTCTCACAGCAGATATTCAGATTTTAAAAACAAAACCAAACCAAAAAGCGTTAAGCTCACAAGGGCATTCTCCTCAGTTCATGCCAAAGAAGAGAGACCTGGAGTTGAACAATGAGGAACTCTTCTGAGTTCAATGTAGCAAACCTTGTTTGTATTGCAGTCCTTCTTGTGCATCCAGTTCATCTCTGAGCCTGAAAACAAAACTAACTTAGATATTCTGTAGTTTTACAGACTAGTAACAGAGATTACATGACTGGGATAATTATTTTAAGGGATAGTGTTAGTGGCTATAACAAAGTAGAAGTGGGTGTCTTCATTATAATAGAAGTCATATTGTCTGGGACATTCAGACAGAAGGGTGACAAGTAGGAAGTACTAGATGAGGTAGATGACCTGCAGATAACCACTTCCAGTGTCTGCCCTCTGACTGTGTTAATTTTAACCTTTGTTCTGCTTTGTGTGTTTGGCTAAGTCTTAATTTTCTGTGTTGTTCTGTTGAAGACAGTAAGTTTAAGGAAAGTATTTTTCTGAATAAATGAATACATTCTAAACATCTTATTTTGTATTTTTTGATCATTTTGTGAGTTGGAAAAAATTGTGTCCATTGAAGCTTACGTGCTAGAGCATCTATATTTTGCAGGAAAAAACGAACATGCAGCTGGGTTTTTTAATGACTCAAAAGGTCTTGAGTTTTGTCAAAAACCAAAAATACCCTTTGAAGAGTAATAATAGTAGCTCTTCATGTCTGCTTTATAGAAAAGCTAATAATACCAGACCTGAATGAGATTTGTTATGGAGTGAATGTGTCTATTGTCGTTAATTTACTTTGGAAGTCTTGTAAACCCTACAGAAGTCAAGAGGGTGTTCACTTCCTTTTTTGATTAAACACTAACTAATATGGCAGTAGTATATTTTCTTTTTTTTTTTTTTAATGTAACTTTTGACTTCAGGCATTCAATGTAAAATAAATAAATGCTGTAATTAACTTGTTGCTGCCTTTCATTTGGGAAAATACAATATTTTTAACAGTCATGCTTGGTACATTTTTATCATCTGAATATATGCTTTATATTTAGAAAGACAATTAAGCTGTAATTATAGTAATTGTAGCCTAGTACTGAACTGTAAGAAGTATGTATATACACATAAATCCTCACCTGCTTATCTAGAAATAAAAACTATATATAATGTGTGAAATTGGGAAATTAGCTGATAAAAAAATTAAGATATATTTATTCCCTAAGTTTGCTATTTTTTATGGTAAGCATAAGCATGTATCAGTTTGTATGGCAAACGAGGTTGTGACATTGGATTTTAGTAAGCATTTTGAGACAAGTCTTTAACTGACATTAAAAAATTAAACTGAAAAGTATATGAAAATCTGTTAGCTCATGTTGTGATGTTGCTTGATATAACTCCACCATAGTTAGTGTGGGATTTGCTGGCCATCTTGGTGCTTTAACAAGATATAAAATTAACATTTCAATGAGGTTCTAAACATGAACTAATGAAAGACCATAGTGAGCCATTTCTGTATCATGATAATTGTTTAATGGAAGATGGAGTTGATAGTGAGGAAGGTATTTCTAATAGCATAGAGTATTTTGCTCTATTAAAATGGGCATTTACCAGCCAAAAAGTTACGGATTTGACCATAAAGTATGCTAATTTTTATACCTTTGTGAATTCTGATATTCACAGTACTTAATCTTGGTAATGAATCTGTGCAAATGTTTGTATTGAGAGGATGGCGATGAACCTCAAGTTTAGAATTCTTGAATAGTTGTGGACAGCCATCATCAAATGCAAGGAACTTTCTCTACTCTTGGAGTCTGTCACGAAAGACATTAGAAAAGATCTGCTCAGTTTTACTCATCAGTTTTCAGTTACGTTATGAACTGGAGGCTATCATCTGTTAAAACTGCTTACAAAAAATTAAACATGACAGAAGCTGTAAAAAGAAGCAGGAATCTGAGTTATTTGGAGTGGTTGATGGGAGCCTTAGCAGCTGGTGTAATTCCAAGAGGTTTTTTCAGTATTTGCTTTCACAGAATCTCTACAATCTGTGTTGCAATGCTAATGCTACTAAATAATCATTTCAGAATATTTGTACCACAAGTTAACATGAATGCCCTCTGTTTCCCATTTAATGTTTCAGTGGTGTATTTTGGAGGTAGAAAGTCAAAACAGTCTTCTCTCTCACTGAAGCAGAGTTTAATTAAAAACTATACATTTGAATTGGTTTTTAAAATTAGAAGTTTAGTAGGTATGAAGACAGTTTTTTTTCTAAATAACATAATATTTTGGAACCAAGTTGAAGATTAGTTTAATGAAGTAGGGAAAACACAATGTAGATGGACTCTGATTTTTATGACATCAGATTGGCATAACTAAATTCTGTGTATTCAAAACTTTGTCTTTTGTTGCAGGTGCTAAAAAGTGGCGATCCCTTTCAAAGCAGGTGGGTGATAATTACTGTACTGTCTTACAGATTTCAATAGTTAGCTGCTTTCATGATGTAAACTTAGAATCACAGGAGAAATAAAGGATTTTTTTAAATCTTTGGATTTTTTTTTAAAAAGGGGGAAAAAGAGAAGTGACAGTTTTTGTCACTTCATACTCAGACGAATACAGAATCTCAAAGACACTTGAGTAGCTGTGCTTGTTATGTTGGATTTACTTTTCAAGTCTCTGTCAGTTCTTTCCTCAGCCCGTGTCTGAATTTCTTCAGTGTCTGAGTGTAACAGGTGTATCCATAGCTGCCTGAAATACTTACGCCACACTCTACCTTTTGTGATGTTTAAGTGCCTTTTTTTTTTTTCTGTACATTTGTACAACTGGAAAAAGACTCTGCTCTACCCCTGTAATTTAAATAAAGTACGTTCATATTTATGGGTGAAGTTTGCCTTAGTTCAGGTTGAGTGTTTTAAAAGAAAGTTGCTTGGAGCTTGCATGAAAACCTTGCTGAAATCCAGGGGTACTTATCCCTGGCTTCAGTGAATATGAGCAGTGGTGAGTAATTTCAGCAACAAGTATATTAAGTGTCTCTCTCCAACTCCTAATATTCATGTAGATGAGCAATTCTTGGAATAATCACATGTGTGAAGTTTATATATTTGTGCCTAAGTACTTCCAAAGCCATTGTGATGAACTGATGTTAAATTAACTGGTAGATTTGCATGCAGATAGTTGACTTACATATTGATTTCCTAGCACTCACAATGATTTCCTTTCATTCACAATGTTAACTACTTCATTAAATATTTTTTAGGAACTGAATCAGATCCTTATGGAGACACCACCAGTTTGGAAAGGATCATCCAAACTTTTCCGTAATCTTAATGAGAAGGGTGAGGGATTAAGAATTTCTTTCCTGCACCAAGTAATTACTTGTATTAATTTATTGTGGCCAAAGTAATGTTGTACTTTCATCTGAGTTACATCTTCAGAAAGATTAAAAAGTGTCTGTTGCTTTCTGTGTTTTACAGCACGGAAAAGTTCCCCTTAGTGTCTACAGTGTTTTAACCATGGCATCTCACAGCTAGCCTCCTTAAGTGGTATCTTAAGAAGGTGTCATCAAACAAACAATGATACAAATTCACATTTATTGACTATTAAAGAACATTTTACATCAATGAATGAGAACCTTTGAGGTATCAGATTTCTTGATAACTGCTTGTCCAAACAGATTCAGACAGGCCTTTGAAAAGTAATTTCTGCAAGCTGCTGTATAAAATCAAGAAGATAAAGCATAGAGCATGGGTTACTTATATGCTTGCGTTTAATCTTTGCTAATCTTCAGTGTGAAGCTATGTGTAAGTTGAGGAAAATGAGTAAGTGGTACTAAAAGTACTTGGTAGCCTTTCTAACTATTTGTACTAGTAATAGTAAGATCTTGATTCTGAAGACATAGATTTCTTCTTGTATTGCAAGATGTGAAAATATGTATTTTTTTTTCCCCATGAATTGAATGGAAGTTAGGAGAGAGCATTCCAACTAGTAGAAGTTCTGGACTTTAGTGATTCTTTATAGTATGTGACTTGGTTCCAAAGACAATTTACTTAACCATCTATCTTTTGTATTACCTTTATATTCCAGTCTCTGTGATATATCTCTGGATATATTTATGTTTGTAGGTAGGAGACCTGCTGCTCTTGAAGCTGCTCTTCTTTCAGGACAATTGCCTTTTTCAGGGAGGAGTATTGTAAGATCCAAGGTTTGAGGAGGCATGTGGGCATTCAGGCAGGTCAAAGAGAAATACATCTGGGATTTTTGTATCTCAGTTGTTCAAGAGGACAGAAAGTCCCTCATGAGTATTATTTCAGGACATAACTAATTTAGAACTTTTTGTGCTGAAAATATAAGTAGAAAATGCCAAAGTTTCTTACTTTGGTGTTGGAAGTGCTGTGATTAAATGTGTTCAATAATTGCAAAATTCACACAAATGATACAGTGTTTTGAATTTCATTGTATAGATTTTTCAGTGGTAAAAAATCAGATGATTGTTTACATAGTTTGTCACGTGTTTAAGTCAGATTTTAAAAGATATTTAAACATCCAAAGATGCGGCTGTTTTTAGAAAAGTTTTTGCACCTGACTTGGAATGAAATCAAGGAGACAGGTAGCAACTTTTGAAAATCCCAGCTGATAGACATCTTTACTCTCAGGCATCTAAATACTTTTTTAAAAACTCTTTTGAAATAGTCTAACATTGTGGACTTAACACTTTTGGTTTTGGAGTACAGAAAAAATCAATTGGTTAGAAATTGGGAACCGGTTTTGCTAGTTCAGCTTTGAAGATCATTAGAACCAAGGGGTTTTAGGAGAGTTGCAAGTCATTGTTTTCAGTTCCTACTGAACTGTAAGATCCTTCCCTTCATTGATACTATGGGCATGCTGCAAGGTTTTCTCTTTATCCCAGAGCTAGAAAAGCAGAGGTACAGCATATGGCACCACACATACTGATTGGATATTGACTTGAGCGCTGATTTAAATTTAGCTTTACTCTCTTCAGAAGAGAACAGGAAGTGCCATTCCACACTGTAGGTGCCCTATGACATCCAATGAAAGATTAAAAACTTTGAATGTATTCTTTACAGATCTTCTGAATGTAAAAGAGATAGTACAAATACCTCTAACAGACTTTAAGAATACCTAACAAAAATTTCACATTCATTTAGTAAGAGTTTTAGTATAAAATTCAGGTGATGACTATGAAAATGTGCATATCAAGACAACTGAAAAGCCCAAAGCCCAAATCTGTGTTTTCCCAAGTAACATGAGGCCAAGTGTTCAATTAATTCAGGACATGCCCTTACAAAACACATATTAAAGTTCAGAACTATATTCAAACAATATCTGTAAGTAAGGAGCACTATTAATGTTCTCACATGGTACATGTTCTCATACTGTTACAAAGTGTTGTCATTAATTATTGGTGGGGTTTTTGGAAAGATAATCAAATAAGTCATTTATGTTAACTTGTAAGAATCTAGCCAGCTTCTATTTAATAAGACATTCTCCACTGATTGTAGTTGTTTGTTTGCTGTATTAAATGTATTCTTCCCATAGAGAAATAATTAGTAGTCCAGGTTGAATACAGTCACATGCACATGAATATGCATATGTACATGTTCAAAAATTCTCCTTTTTACACATTGCTTTAGTATTTTTAAGTGTAGGATATTAAGACAAGGTGAAACTAATATGGCATCACTTTTTTCTGTCTGCAGGTGTGATCTCTTACACGGAATATTTATTCCTCTTATGTATTTTAACAAGTAAGTATTTTTGAAGGAAAAAAAAGCAAAAGACATCTTCTAAGCTGTAAATGTATTGTGTTACATTAATTTCTCTACACTTCCCCCCCCCTTAAATAAATGTGGAAAGAAAGTGTATCGTGCATCTCTATGTCTATTTGAACCTCTCATGTTCTACTGGAATTTTATGTTACATTTATTTAAGTGTTTTATTACTTAGACCACCTTTTATTGACTGTTGAGAAAGTGGGCCAAATGCTTCAGTTAAATCCCAATTAAGAGCTTAACTTTGTTTTTCAAGATTCCTACAAAATTTCTAGATGAGTTTACTCAAGTTCATAAAGAACACTGGATGCAGGGGGAAGACAAAGGCCCACATCATTACTGATTTGTTCCACCTCATAATAGGTGACATCAATGAGACAATGATATAAAATCTGATAAACTAAATTAAATATTTATATTAGAAAACACCTACAAAATGGAATAATTCTACCATGAAAAAAACAAAGCATATAGTCAGAGTAAACTAAGCCTGATACAGAGTTTCTTTTGATATGTTAAGAGGTGTTTTTTGAAGAGTGAAGTTTTACATGTGTTTCACTTTTATATAATTAAAACTATTTCTATTGGATTCATCAGGTTTTCATTATGTTTTTTTTAGACATGATATGGATTCTTATTATGAATCGGAGCAAGAACTTGACCCTGAATCCTTACAATCCCTAACTACTGGATTTATATTCTTTCATCATAGAATGGTAGGGGTTGGAAGAGACCTTTAGAGATCATCTAGTCCAACCTCCCTGCCAAAGCAGGTCCACCTAGATCAGGTCACACAGGAACATGTCCAGGTGGGTCTTGAAGACCTCCAAGGAAGGAGACTCCACAACCCCTCTGGGCAGCCTGTGCCACTGCCCCGTCACCCTTACAGTAAAAAGTTTTTTCTTGTATTTAAGTGGAACTTTTTGTGTTCCAGCTTCATCCCACTACCCCTTGTCCTGTTACTAGATACAACAGAAAAAAGGGATGTCCCAACTTCCTAACACCCGCCATTTAGTTATTTGTAAATCGTATCTTTGTTATCTGGACGAACTCCTGGCCATAATTCATTCCTATTGCAAATTATCACCAAAATGTTGCCTAAAGGCTTCACTTACAGTTTCCTTCAAAGTTCCCATATTTCAGAAATAATTTAAAATTCTAACTTGATTTCAGTTTTCAGTGACTTTAAGCAAGTAAATAGGAAAATTGTGTCTTTTTCAACACATCATTTGTTTTGACCAGAAATTGCATCTTTTACCTTTTTTTGCAAAAATTTTTGTAGTGTCAGTTAGAACACTGTGTTTTCATAGAAAATTTGTTTTCTACAAATTTGTGTTCTGTAGCATAAAATAGACTCTAGTTATGAACTAACACTTTAACTGACCCATTACTCTGAGATATTTTTCTTGGCTATTTCGTGTTCTATTTCTACTTTTCATTTCTCCCAATCTGCAGATTAGTGAGTATGCCTTCTGTTTTCAAAACATGCATAATTCTGTGTTACAGATATTGGAATTTTCACTTAGTATGTGCACAAATGTACTAAGATAAATTAGTTGAGAATATGGCTTTTATAAATAGACACTAAATAATTTCTCAGACTTTTATATTTGCTTTCTTTCCGAACAAATATTGAATGGGGCTTTTTGGTTTTTTTTTTACAGAGCCACACGCAGGTTTTAGAATTGCGTTCAACATGTTTGATACTGATGGCAATGAGATGGTGGACAAAAAGGAATTCTTAGTGGTATGTATCTTTTCAGTCTTTGAGTGTGTTGATGTAATACTGAAATTCATTCTTTTTTCTGGATTGAGGCTCATGATGTCAGTAATCATGAGAACATGAGCTATTATTCTCCACTGAATGTAGTCATTTATTTGCCTTATTTAATGTAAATAGTAAATATAATGTAAATTTTAAATTGTAGCTCCTTTTTATTGTTTATGATTATTTTTTAAACTTAATTCCAGTTTTAATTCTGGATTTTTTAAATTGCTATTTACAGATATCAATGCTGTTTAAGTAATGTTGCTCTATCAATAGCCATCAGATTTTAATTGTCATAATGATGGAGGGACTTGCAAAATATTTTTTTCCTGAGAGACCATTCACTTTGTCATTTGTTCTGCTTATGTGACCTGAAAATACTGACTGACATTATGTGACACTACCATTTGTTTTGGGCAAGACTTGTAATGAAATAAAAGATACTTTACAAATATCTAGTTTGGCCCATGAAATCCATATTCTGAAGCAATTTGCTAAGTGGAGGTTCAGTGATTTTCTTTTAAGGAGAGTAGTCCTGATAGCAAAATTGACTTTCAGATGAGTAACTTTCATGTGCTTTTGAACAGTTGGCAGAACATCTAGAACTTGGCAGTACCTTTGTTGCATCCAAGATTTGGTAACACGAATCTGAATTGTAATATTTTTCAAACTGGAGCTTTAGTCATTATTGCTGGGGAAAAAAACCCAATAATTTCTTAGTATTATTTAAGCAGAGTTAATTTTTCTTCTAGTTAGAACTTTAAACAGTTCTAAAAGGCCCAGACTTCAAAAGAAAAACTAGTTTATTTCACATCATTGAGGTTTGTGCATTAAGTAGAATTTAACACTTGAGAGAAAATCTTCCAAAAGTCTTCGATCATCCACTATGTTTTTATTTTGATCATGATAAAACTGATAATTTCATCTTAATATCCAAATACATTGTAAGTTTTTTAGGTACTAGGATCTACTAAATACAGGAGAAAAATGTTTGCCCTGACAAGTATAGAATTAAAAAGCCTTGGAACAAATGGGCTTTTTCAGATTTATGTTCATTTTATTTATTTTCTAATTTTAAAAGAAATGGGAGGAATAATTAATGCAATTCTAAATGAATGTCAGTATTGAAGTGAAAAATTGATAATGTTAAAAAAAGTCATGAAATTAAGAATACTGCCCACTCAGTGGATTTTACAATGATTACATGGCTTTACATTAACTTCACAATACAGTCAGAATTTTCTGAATTAGTAATGTCTATACACAGCAGATGTCTGGTATTACACTGAAACACACAGTTATGGGAAACAGTTTTTGACATTTCTGTAGAAATTAATGTGTAAAATGTTGTGGTTAGTAGCTTTCTGAAGACTGCACGAGGCCTTTATTTTCTCCTGAAGATTAATAAAATTTAAAAAAAAGAAGTGAATTAGATGTTTGTAAGGGAAGATACTTGCAGAAGACATCAATTCTTATACTTTCTTGTTTAGCTGATTTTATGAATAAATACATCACGCACATATGAGAAAAAGCCCAGTGCTTTACTGATGAAGAAGAAAGTGGAATAAGATACAAAAAAGGAAATGGACACCTGGAATGGATTTAAATGTCAGATCACTATTCATGTAAAACAAAGACATAGTAATTTTCTGCATGCCATTTCTTAATAGTTTTGAAGTGAAGTTATAAGGCTCCACTGAGATAAGCTGTGCTGATCTAAAGAAAAGGGAAACATGAAAGAAAGATTTGGGGGCTTGTTTTCTGGTGGCACAGCTTAAGCAGAACAGCTGTAGTTTATTTTGAAAACTCTCACCACTTGCAAATTGTGGCTTACTGATGATTGGATTAATTGGCCAAAGGAAAAATAGAGGAAGAGGGGGAAAAAAAAGTCTTTCATGATTCAAGAAACAAAATGTGGTGGAATAGACTGAACTTAAAAAAAAACCCCAAACTTCCTTTTCAACAGCTAAGTGGGAGGAAATTGAAACAGGAGCCTTTGTCATTCAGAAACTAACACTGAAAATGAAATCAAATAAGCATATAGGTCAGGAAGGACATTTAACAATAGATTCATCTTTCTTTCTAACTATGCTTTTATAGTCCCCTCACATAGAATCATAGAATGGTAGGGATTGGAAGGGACCTTTAGAGATCATCTAGTCCAACCCCTCTGCAGAAGCAGGGTCACCTAGATCAGGTCACATAGGAACATATCCATCCTGCTTTTAATTTGTTCTCTTGTCATAGTCCCTGATAATAATTTCTCATTCTTTTTCTGCTACCACACTTGATGGATGGAAAAAAGAAATGAGAATTTTCCAACATTATTCATACTATTCTTCACCTAGTGTTGTATTTAACAAATTTATATAGATTAAACCTGACCCTAACTCTGCTTGATTACAGCGTCAATGACCCATAAGTCAGAATGTTAGATCTGAAATGAGAAACACTAAAATAGGGAAGTAGTTAAATAATATCTGTGTAAATAAAAGTAAATATGAAAAATCAAAGTTGATTCAGTCATACTGCAGCTGTAATAGACCTGGCCTCTGAACATAGATTGGCATCTATAAGCACTTTGTTTGGGTATGCATCATCTCCTGTGTGTCTGGAGGCAAAAGACTGTAAGTGTTGCTATTTGAACTATATCCAGCATTTGGAAAATACTTCTCCATTGACTGCAATCAGTTACCATAAAATTAGAAATATAGTTAATAGTATTCAGTTTTGCAGATCGGGAGGCTTTGAAGAGATTGGTGCAGGGATCACATTATGTGAAGAATATGTATCTCGAAGAATTGGATTTTTTTTTTCTGATAACGTCTTTAGTGGTTTTGTAAACTAATTCCGTGGTGTTTGTGCTTTCTTCTTTGCTTATGTCATAGAGGTGAGGTCAAGGAAGCAGAAGGATTGTGTTGCCTTGTTATAGGAGATTTGTATTTGCTGCTTTCAGCAGTCGATCTCATTATCCTGTTTCAAACAACGTTCCTATGAAACGTCTTATAGAAGCGTTGCCCTGTGTTCCTTTTTACATTCACTATTCTACTCCCTGGGTATCCTAGAGCACTCTTTCTCATCAAAAGATCAATTTCCAGAAGTTTAGCAAGTGCGTTAGTGATAAATGCAACAGAATCCCTACTCTCTTAGCCTCTGTGGCAAGGGAAATACATACAAGGATGCGTTGCTTTTTACCAGTCTTTTTGGTTTTTTAATTACTGCCTCTCTTCTCACCTATTTGATGGCTTGTCACTTCACTTTTCACAAGTTATTTTCTTTCTACTTCTGTCTCTTCATTTACCTTTCTTCTTCCCACAGTTTTGGGTTGCAAACTGTGTAATACTCTAGAACATCCAGCTAACCATCCTACCATTACTCTTTGCTTGTCAGCATAGGTTGCAGTAATTTGTGCCTGTAGGTTTGCATCAGAAATAGGTCCACTGATACACATGGTATTCTGGTTGGTATTTGCCTTATAGGCAATTCCAGAACACAGTAGTCAATATTGGAAATTAATAAAATATTATTTATAAATGTATTTGCTATTTAATCACTAAACATTGTATTCCTTGAGTGTTGTCGAACCTCTGCAGTAGAACTTGCTGATCCCTTTGTTTTAGTAATCTGCTTTCTCTGAAATACAGTAGTCTGAGTTTAAATTTGGAAAATTTGCTTGCAAAATTCCTCACACACTTTTATCATTCACTCATGTGTGTGTGTGTCATTACAGTATCAGGTTTTTGTCAGACCTCTGGTAGGTAAAATCAGGGTTTTTGAAACAACTGTCACAGTGATGTTTGTATGTGTGCCATGATGTTTGGTTCTGAAAGTACGACATTCTAGACAGAACACATTTTTCAACCAGAGTGTTTGTTCTTTTTCCAGCACACTTTGAGATTAACAAATGCTGAAAGTGTCACATTTTCTCATGCAATTTTTGAAAAACTGAAGTTCACTGTTAGAGATGTAGATGTCATTATAGTTGTTATTGCTCTCTCTTTGCTGTGGAAAATAAACACTGTGGCACTTTTATTCTGATGGTTTGGGAATATTAATAGGTAGTACTATAAATAAAAATATCAAAAGAAAAAAAATACTTACAAAGAAAGATAAGTACAGACTGATCCTAGCTCTGAAGACTATAATTTCAAAAAATAAATATTCTCAAGAGTCTATACGTTTTAAATCTTGTATTTGAGGTTTTCTCAGAAGTCGTGTTTAAAGCTCTTAATGTAGAGAGAGTTGTGAAAGGGGTATTTTACAAGACCTGAAGGTATTCTTTGAACAGACTTGAAAAAAGAGGGTACTTGATAAATTGCTTTTGAGTAGTAGTTTGTTGCTGCTGAAGGGGAATGTTTCACCCCCACCAGGTGTTTCCACCCCTCCCTTGTGCCAGCAGGAGTAAGAACTGATCTGGTTGGAAGCTAACAATATGCAAAAAAGATTGATACAACTGACAACATAGCCACACAGATACTAATTAGTACCCAACAAGAAAGGATGTGCCTAGAGGTGGTGAAAAAGGCTGGAACTCCCCCTTTTTGTATAGGCTGGATTGGCTAAAATGTAAAGCTAAATAAGATGTTCCTAGTATTATGTTCACAAATAGAAATGTTAGCCCTACTTTGTGGAAAAAATACTTTTTCCTTTCTATGTGACAATTAAGGTCACAGAAGGAACATGAAGGCATGAATATGAACAAAAAAGAATCATTGAAACACTAGTATTGTAGTGACAAACAACATTTTAATACTGTTTGAAGTGTTTCTCACAATAAATTACTGTTATGCATGTGAAATAGCATGAAAACTAAATAAGAGCAAAATTATTTCCTTTTTAGCTACAAGAGATTTTCAGGAAAAAGAATGAAAAGAGAGAAAGAAAAGGAGACGAAGAAAAACGTGCAATGCTGGTAAGTAAAATTACTCTAGTTGCAGCTGGTAGTTGGTTTGTTTTCTTCGACATGGGGCAAAAATGTGTGTGTGTATTTTTCACAATTTTTTTTAACAATAATTGTGTATCATTAAAAGAATGTGCATAACTTTATATGTTGAAAAAGAAGCAATATTTAATATTTAAAATAATAACTGCAGCTATTGAAAAAAGTCTATGTAACTGAAAAGATATTGTTTAAATACTATGATATGTTATGACAGTAGCATTGATTCCATTTGTAGTCTTAACTCGGAAAAAGTGAATAGTAATGACCCAGTGTTAGTGTCTGTACGAGCTGAGAGATCTCAGTGCCAAGACCAAGCCATACTCCTGCTCTCATAACTAACTGAAGCTGTTCATGTAGATGTACTGATCGTGATGGATATTATTAACAGATTAGTTTTAAAACAGATGGTGAAATGTTGCAATTGAGCTTAGATTTTATGTTCAAACTCTTTTTTTTTTTTGTTAATTACTACATATGGCCAATGCAAAAGAGTTTTGGTTGTTTATATTATCTGAAAGATTTTGTGGAATATTGAATACTCATTTTTACATAATGACTAATTTGCATTTCTTATGTGTTAAGAGAGATAAGTCAGAAATAGATAACTCTATCGTGGTTTATCTGGAGGATGGCAGCAGCAGCAGGACTATATTTTCCTGTTGGACAAATGAAAATCGGGGACAAGTCTCTGTCAAGCCCACCACAGAAAAACACGTTCGTTTTGTGATGTGTGTGTTTATGGAAAAAATGATGCCCGTTATCCATTTGGGACCACAGATGCTTGACCTCAGAATTTCAAGAATTAATACTCGAAACCTTGTCTGAGCATAAATAAAAAGGAATCTTTTTCTTCCCACCCTGAGAGACTTATCCTTCTCAGCTATTCAAACTCATAGGTCAGTTGGTGAACCTCTCACACACTGTTTATTCTGAACAAAGGAAAGTTGCATCCAAAGGAAGAGCTTTTGGAAAAAGTAAAGACTGCAAAATGGAACATTTTTCCTGAGCAACCCTCTACTTTCTTTTGAAAATTTGAAGAATGAGATTGAAGATAAGGCATTATTTCTTCACTGCCATGCAAAAAAAAATATCTAATAATATATAAAATGAAGATTTGTTTGTCTTAATCTATTCTGTTGTCTTTTTTTTCTTCTTTTGGTTTCATGCTGACATGTGATACTTGGCTTGGCCCGTTTTTGCTGTATGTCAGCGTCTTCAACTTTATGGATATCACACTTCTACTAACAGTGTATGTACTCCAATTATTTTCAATTTGTGCAACCTTAGTGAGGTGACATAATATGCTATGAGAAGATTTACTTTGTTTTTTTATCAAGTGAATTACTTCTGCTAATCTGCAAAAATGTGATGGAACTTTACTTCCATACATTGTGCGTGTGTGTTGCACCTATTCTGAAACAGGCAAGCCTACCAAGAGAAAAGACTGCTTGCTCTGTTTATGTAGAATGAAGGAAATAATATTTTTAAGGGAAAGGACAAAATATATCTTAAGAAATTATAGCCTTGTTTTTAATTAATGTATGTGAAGTAAGTATGTAAATTGAATAATTTGATCCAGATCTGTCTTTTCTCATGTATAATGTGAATAATAAAATGAATCCTTGACCTCTTTGTTCTCTCCCCCCCAAAAAAAGAAACCAGAAGACAGCTTTTATATTTTTGTGCTTCAATTGCAGAACAAATATATGAGTTTTCAGTGCTGAGCTGAAAACAAGATTTTACAGAAAAACAGTGTCTGTATTATATAAGTGACAATAAATATATTTTTGGCCGTTTTTCAGGAACAGAAGAGAAAGTCAGCAAGAGAGAGATCTTGGGTTTTTAATGTCTTCATCATGACCTGATTAATTTTTAGATCACAGCAGAATTAAACTTATTGTAAAAAAGATTGATTTGATGTTAAAATAGAACAAACAAACTTGTTTTGATATGGTTATTGTGATATTTAACCCCTACCATTCTATGACTCTATGTGACCTGATCTAGGTGAACCTGCTTCTGCAGGGGGGTTGGACTAGATGATCTCTAAAGGTCCCTTCCAACCCCTACCAGTCTATGATTCTATGATATTCAAAAGGAGGGAACCTACAAGAATTAGATGATTAGTGAATTTCCAGTTTTAAAGTCTTCAGGACTGCACAAGTTTACTCCCTGTGAAATTAGCACATGCAATTTGGGCAATATGCAGGAAGTCTATTGAACGAAAAGGTTCAGTGAAATGATGTAGAGGCTGCACTGGTGTGAGAACAATGTAGTAGGAACTATGAGGCCTTAGGATTCAATGGGTTTTAGATCAGACTTTACTGCAGTGAAAGATGCTGTACAGTGGTTGCCATACTCCTGCGCTGCCTCTTATTTCAAACTGAAGCCAAACTGGTTAGGCTTTTGTACTCATACAATTGTCAATTTTAGTAAAAAAACCTCCTTCTAGACCCAAGCTGTGTACAAGCTCTGTATCAAAATCATGCCCAGTTGTACACCATCCTTTTTTGCCTTCCTACTGCCTGAATGAAGATCTCCATGTACAGGAGAGTCAGATCTATTGACATTCACAGTATCTGACAAATTCCTCACCCCAGATAACTGGTATTTTGGGTTTCTGTTTCTCCTACTGAAACAAGAACCGTAGCAATCTTTACAGTTTCCCTTTATGTCACTGGAGAGTTGAAGATGCTCAAGATCAAGCAGATGCGGTCTTTACATGCTGGGGATAGTCCAAAGTGCTGTGTAGAGCCTTTCTCCTCACTTCATCCTTTAAAACAAATTTATTTTTTTTAAAGTGTCAAGGTCTATAAGCTGTAGAGTGACGTTTTAAATTGGTTAAATATGTTCGTATTTTCATTTGCATAGGTTAATTCTTTAGAGTCGTGTTCTGGTGCATACTGCAGTTGTGTGTTAAGGCTGCTTCAGCATGTATTGCATGATTGCTTTCACTGGCCAAATGCCAACCAGACTATGATAATTATGATGAGATGCATGTAAGGAAAAAAAAGTGAATGCCCAGAAGTACTAATTCCATTGTCTAAAGTAAATCTCTGGTAAGAGAACAAATTCAGCCAATACTTAAAACGGATTATTACAGTATTGCATGCATCAAAGAATGAGCTGTTTTTCATTCACGTGTTTACTTCACACTGAAGTAAACAAATGTATTTGAGTTTAGCAATTTAGAACTGAATGGAGTTATATATGAGAACTCTGGCCATGACATAGGAACTGTTTCTCCATAATAAGAGGAAGATAAAACCAGAATTTTTCAAAAAGGAAGCAAAAGTATAATATGCATTAGACATGAGTATAATTCCTGGTAGCTTATGTTTCTTTGATGGCAGTGTACAGAAAGAGTTGACTTGAATTGTTTAGTGGAGGAAGTACGTACTAGAACTTGCAGAAGCAGTACATGTAATGTGTTGATGTAATGTAGACTACATAGAAACAATAAACCATCAATTCAGTGCAGTGGTCTGATAACAATGTAAATACAGTGTAAATCTTCTAAGACAATAGTATGTGCGAAGTCAAAAAAAAAAGGTTTTCCTTTGTAGTTACAAGATTAAACTTATTCTGTCTTTGGAATGGGGAGCCATGAAAGTGGGAGACCTAGTTTAGATAACTTGTGGAGAAAAAAGTTGCAATAGTGCTAACTAAGTTCAAATAGCCTTCTCTTGGTTTTAGGATCACCTCTCCTACATTCTTTGGGGGGAAAAAAAAAGTGTATTGCATAGGTGTATTCCATGTTGCCAGGAAGGCCAGTTTTAATAAGGGAGAATTTTTGAGGCTTCTAAAAATGAAACATTTTGGAGCAAACAGGTAAGCGTGTTTTTCTTGGAGAGATTATTGTTAAACACTTATTTTCTGTTGAAACAAGGTAAGTTTGTTCATCAGGTACACATAATGTTTTCCTGATAAGTATGTTGCAGTTAAGGTTGGACTTAGTAGTCTTGTTTTTTGCATTTCTCTATTGGTGCAAGGATGTCATCATGATTATTGGATTAAATTAGTTTTATAAAATTAATTGTATGGAGATATTTATGTTCTCACCAATGAGAAAAACAGTTCATAAATATATAACTTTTTTTATTAGCAAAAGAGATTTGTTAAAAAAATAACAGCAAAATGCAGAGTTTAAATGGACATTTCCATGTGTACTTTTAAGAAATATTTTCACTTTACATTTTCTCCATTTTTTTTTGTTTGAGAACATGGAATCAGGTGATAATTTTGGTACAGCCAAGTTATGAGTAATAAGCAAATAGCTGTAATAGGCCAGTGTTCCTTTCGTTTACAAAATACTATGTTACTGTGTAGAAATTTGTCTGTGTACAAGCAAAGGAATCAAGTCAGGCTTTCGAAGATCAGTTGGAAATTATTTTGAAATCTGTAAGTTGTTGTTTTATTGTTGTTTGGTTTTCAAACAATTGTGCTTCTTGAAACTTCTGCAGGTTCTTAAAACAGAAGGAGAGGATGTTGTCCCCAGAAGCTACTGGGATACTTTGAGACGTAGCACAAGCCAAGCACTCTTTTCGGACCTTGCAGAGGTATAAGACAACCTCTGTCTCTGGTCCAGAAACAGACTTCTGTTTTATTTATTTCTGTCGTGATTACTTTCCTGTTTTATGCACTTTGTTTCTTCTCTTCCTTTTAATTACTTTTTTTTTTAA
This sequence comes from Colius striatus, assembly GCF_028858725.1. Taxonomy (NCBI): domain Eukaryota; kingdom Metazoa; phylum Chordata; class Aves; order Coliiformes; family Coliidae; genus Colius; species Colius striatus. The sequence goes on along the minus strand of NC_084761.1, from coordinate 67,731,814 downwards.
CCTGAAAGTTCTCAGATGAAATGGATTGGGTTCTATGCAGTGTGATAATTGAAAGTCGACATCCCCAAGTAAAAGCAGAGCTACCTTTTTCAAAGAGTTGGAAGATCGGTCCTTACTATAAGATGCATTGTCTAACACTAACAGTGATGATATTTCACAGTTAGAGAAGTAATTCAGGAAACTTTTGACATTTAGGCTTAAGTGATATGACAACTTTAATCAGAGCTACAGCCTTTTAAGCTTTTCATCTTTAGGTCCTTAATGTGCTTTTTATGTATATTATCAGATCTTCACAAAAACAGCAAAGATTGATTGTTAAATCAACACAGGAATGTTTTAAGGTAACCAAAACATTAGTCAATCTTTTTGAATATTACTCAGTCATTACCAGTGGTATCACTGAGCTATCAAATTAATTTCCATCATGCTTTAGATTCTGGTAAGATTCTTCCTTCATGGTTGGCTTTCAGAGAATTAAGACATTTATTTGTATTGATCATTTAAGAGGGTCAGAAAACTAGATCATTTGGGCTTTTGTGTGCCTCACACAGTGAGGGTGATTTCTCTGCTGGTTGTGGCATTAGAGGACATACAGCAACTCCCCACTGACTCTGGTCTCCTGTCCCATGCTTCATAAGCAGGATCATAATGAGAAAAGAACAAGGAACTGAAACAGACTTCTGGGGGTAAAATAACTTTATTTTGTTGCTTCATAAGCAATGTATTAAAAGTAATTAAGTGTTTTGTCCCTGTTGTTCCTCTGCAGAAGCTATTGAATAACCTGAGGGCTTGGATGTTTTCTAATTTCCAGGCTAAAGTTACTTATAGTCCCGTGATACTAGTCTATTATCCCTTCATTTTCATAGGGCTTTTTCTTCTTTAATATTAATCTTGTTATGCATATTTGTGTTTATAAATGTAGTCATAGCTCTCAGTTTTAATTATCATAGACTAAACACAAGATACACACCTTTCTTCAAACATACAACCTACATTTCCCAGGTATGAAATAAGTTTTCTCTGTAACTCAGTCAGCTTCAGTTCATTTGCCTTTAAACAAAAGAGAATGTAGTATTAGAGAAGTGAGTTTTAGACCAGTATTTATAGCAGTATTCATAGTAACCTTGCAATAAAGCAGTATGCACAGCCTTTCTTTGCTTGCTTTTAAATTGATGAGCTCCTGAACTATTAGTGCAGTTATTAGTCCTGATTTATTCCACCAAGTTTTAAAACCCACAACATCAGTGTTGTCTAGTCAGCTAAGGGAGATATAGAGGGGAGAGAGGGCCACTCTTTTCATTGACTATTTGAGGAGCTTGGACACTGAGTTTTCTGAATTAACAGTCATCTTAATCTACAGTTAGCTGGGTTGAATCCATTCCCAAATATAGATGGACTTAAGTTTAGTCATCTCTACACACCTTTAATTTGAAGAAAGAGAGGTTTTTTTAAATCTGATGTCTTGGACTAATACCTGTAACTACTATATAATTGAAGCTTAACAGCAGCAATACTAAACATTGATTTAAATTGTCTGTAAAATGTATAAGAAGTCTCTGTGCTCACTTGTTAATGATTTTGTGGAGGAAAATCGTGTCCTGCATTTGCTCCACTGACAGTTTCCCCCTTCTCACTATAATTATCTTTTATCTTGCTTGGATCAAGTTTGAGACAGTTGTTTTTCATCCATATTCTTATATTCTCTCCCAGGCACTCTCACATCTGAATAGTATTATAGCCATCTATACTAAGAAAGTGGCATAAAGCTAGGTGACACCGGAGTCTGTGTTGTTCCACAGCCTTTTGAGACAGCCTTGTGCAAGTTGACAAGAAGTGTAAATAAGGTTCATTGTTGTGGGAATCAACTTACAAGATCTCTTTAGAAGGGAAAAGTAGTTATTCATCACATCCAGTTTCTTTCTAGAACAATTTACAGTATTGTTTCTGCTCTTCCTATTTTAGCAACTATACCATCCTGTTGGAATATGCCAGTTGTCACTGAATTCAGTTTGTGGGTTTATTCCTAAGTTACTAAGTGAAACTGGAAATCAATAGGTTTACTGTCACTATTGAAAAATCAGGGATTTCCAGTAAGAAAGCATAAGGTGTACTTCATCCTCAGAACATGTTGCTACACATGGACCATTGCTCATGAGTTTAACGTACATTTAGGCAACTCTCTTTAATCAAAAACTTGGAATAATTTTGCAGAACATTTAAAAAAACAGGTTTTCTGCACTTCTGATTAGGAAATTGAGAGGGAAAGATGTTACTGTCATGCAGCAAGCCAATAATGTGACTGAAACACTTGTTTCTTCTGTTATCTCTTTTATCTGTATTTTTATTACAGTTAGTGTAAAGGTAAAGAAAAACAAGGCAGGGTTTTACTCTCATTTAAGTGACTGCAAAATAGATTAGATTAAAATATTAATATTTGTAAATATGGAAATGGGTATGGCAATACCATGTTCAGTTTTCTGAAACAGAAAATTCATGCAATAAATATTTACATGAATAAGGCTTCTGTTTTTACCCATACCCCTCAAAAGAGAGAATTTCTTTAAAGCTGTCAATACAGAAGGGGCACAGGAATAGTTTTCAGTCACCTGCAATTCTGCAAAAAAGCATACTGGGTTGAGTTTCTGGGGTGAAGTTTTTGTTTGGGGTTTTTTCATTTAGTGAGGCTGACCAAATGGGAATTGTGAAAAGACTTACAGATTGGGGTTTTTTTAGATGGTTCTTTAGATATGGAAGAATGCAACCCAAGTCTAAGGTTTTGAAATGTTTTTGCAAGATGAAAGGCTGTAATTTAACATTTGATCTCTTTTCAGTGTACTTGAGGGAAATTGTTTGAATGTGCCTAGGGATTTAATTGCTTAAAAGACACAAGAAATCAGGGTATCTGCATTTCAGTATACTGTGTCCCGTAGTGGAGGGATAGCAATATTAAAAGACAAATAGTGATTACTTTTCTGAATTAGTTTGGTCACTCGAAGAGCAGAGCTGTCTTAATTGAAGGACACGAAATATCTCTCTACCTATATATACCTATGTCATCTTATTTCTCCCTGGAGAAGAGTATGAGAATAAAGAGTAAAGCAAGAGGACGTGAAATACAATCTTGAGAATCCTAAACGAAAGTACAGAAAAGTCTCTTTAGTTTCTTTAGTTCTTGGATATTGAAAGGAACAGATTTGTTTTGTTACTGCTTCATGATTTTTCTTCTTGTTGATACAAAACTCTTAATGGATGTTGCATTTTACAGCTTTTGTAAATCAGTATGTAAATTTAAAATTAATATAGTATATACTATATATATAATGTAGATATTAAATGATTGTTCATGGTATGTGATATTGAACTACTGCATACCATGCAAAATCTCTTCTTAAATTCTTCATTTAGAGTTTCTCCATCTGTTAAAAACTTACAACCTCTTAAATTATGAAGGTCTTTAATTAAGTTAGACTTAAAGGACTCTGAGTGCCACTTGCACGTCTTTATAGATTTGTGTAAACAGTTTTGTATACTTGTAGTAAATCCCATAGGTTTATAATCTCTCATTATGGTGATAAATTAGTACTGTTACGCCTCCCAGATACTTACCAAGTTTCTCTACTGTTGTGGTTTAGCCCCAGCCAGCAACTAAGCACCATGCAGCTGCTTACTTACTTCCACCCCTCTACACCCCATGGGGAAAAAACACCACAAACTTGTGGGTTGAGATAAGAACAGCTTAATAACTAAAATGAAGTAAAATGTAAAAATAGCGACAATATAATAATAATAGTAATGCAAAGAAGTATTAGACAGAGAAATAAAGTTCAAGTGAAAAAACCCCAAAAGCGAATGATGCACAATGCAATTTGCTTACCACCCACTAACTGATGCCTGAGCAGTGATCTGCCCTCCCTGCCAGCTCCCCTCAGTTTATATACTGGGTGTGATGTTCTCTGATGTGAAATAGCTGTGTTGGGGTCAGCCATCCTGGCTATACTCCCTCCCAGTGTCCCTCTGCCCCAGTAGCCCACTCACTGGCAGGGCAGGGAAAGAGAAGCAGAAAAAGCCTTGACCCTGTGCAAGCACTGCTCAGCAATAACCGAACATACTTGTGTTATCAACATTCTTTTCAGCAAAAAATATAGCCCTGTAGCAGCTACTACGAAGAAAATTAACTGTATCCCACCTAAAACCAGGACAACTATGTATTCTGTTTTATACTTTAGCAATAGAATTGGCAGGCACACACAACGATCCGGTGGTGTTGATGGGTGTTAGCTCACCTAGGAAGAACGGAGACTATTGGCTTCCACCCTTTGCTTTTCATAAGATCCTGTCTTTGTAAGAAAAATGAAAACTTGGACAGAAGGTTTTCCCTAGGCAGGTGCAGCCAGGAGGCTAAATATATTACTTCTTGAAATTCAGATGTTGTCAGATGCACATTAATGCCAGAAGGACAATGCCATGGTGGGATACTGTGGCTTATTTAAGAGCCTCTTATTACTGAAGTACTTTTCTAGCTCTTCAGAATTACACGAGTTTCTTTGTAAAAGAGTTAAAAGCAGAGTACATACATTACACTTATGGGTAATGAATATGTAGTAAAAAAGTGGAATATTGCAGTCACTATACACACATGATGGTTACTTTTGTAACTAATTCTGTTACTTCTCTCTTCCTGTTTATGACTCTTGCTGGTACAAATGGTCAAAATTAGTCAGTTTTACTGTTCCAGTTCTGTGTATTCAAAGTTGATAGTTATTAAGGAAAAAGTTTATGTTCAAAGATTCCTATCTGATGCAAAAGCTACATGCTCAGTAGATGAGGAACATTTTAAAGAGGATAAGTCAAAATACTGCCTCAAGATTTCAAAATTTCTTACAATTCTGAGTTTAAAATGTATTTCAGCAATAAAATTTAAACTGTAGTCATCTGCTACTCATAGAAAAAAATTATCTAAAATACAGCTGACTAATGTGAGTTGTTTTGGAATAAAATAAGAGTATGTGAGGTAACATCCTTTAATTTCTTTGTAGTTTCATAGTAGAAGGGAAAGGAGATTGTGTTATTTTTAAGGGAGTTGTTTTTATGTTTTAACTTGACTCACTGGAACATTTCTTTTTCTTGGGAGGTTTTTTTTTTTTTCATGCTTTTCCCCTCTTCATTGTAGCATCCATATATTATATTGTTGTTCTACTAAATGCAATTAACAGCCTAATGCTGTTTTGTGTGAAAATTGCATGACTAAATTAATTTATTTTAATATTAAAATCTTTTTTAAGACTGTGAACATAAAACACAAACTCTTTTAACAGAAAAGTCTCTTATGAAGATAGACATTCTCGGATTGTACTTTGTAACTAATCCAGTCCTGGCTTTTTTTTTTTTTAACTGTAATATTTAAGCGTGCTGATGATATCTCAAGTTCACTGTCAGATACTACATTGCTTGTGCACTTTTTTGGCAAGAAAGGAAAAGCTGAACTGAACTTCGAAGATTTTTATAGGTGAGGCTCAACTTTATTAATTCCTTGTAAAAAAACACTTGCATGCTTTTTCTAATTAATGTGCATTTTATATACATAGTATATGCAGCCTTGTATATAAAGTTTGTATTCCTTTTGTGTGTGTTACATATGCAAAGAGCAAAATAAAATAGTAAGTGAGCCAACAATTAAAAGTCTTGTAATAATACTGCTGCATTTGTAAATTTTGTTAGCACTTGAGCATGTAGTTTATTTGGAGGGCAGAGGTTATAGCTCAACCCTGTCCTTATTGGCATGTAGGAACTTTTTTCTTGGTTTTGAATTGTTTTATATTTTTTCCCCTGTTTCTCAGTGCTTTCAAAAAAACCCCTTTGTGTGCGTCTCTGCTCTTAGGGACTGATTTAAATGTAAATTTTCCGAAGACATTGTGTAGGCACCTTAGAACAAGCTTATTTGTGAATAAGTTAAAATACACTGGAAGCTATTGGCTTAATTTTTATCCCAGTCAAAATAGAATTTAAAAACACATGGAGAGTGCTGTAAAAACACAGCCATAACATTATGTTTCTCTATGATTGCAAAAGATACAGTGGTTATTCTTTCCTCAGTAAATACCCTCAATACCTTTTGTTGTTCTAGTTAACCGTTTAATGGAGGATGTGGCAGTGCCAGGTTAATGGTTGGACTTGATCATAAGGTCTTTGCCAACCCAAACAGATCTGTGATTCTACCTTTGTCTTAAAATTATGTATGTCATGAAAAGTATTCAGTATAACGCATAATATAAAAACACTGTCATGAAGTGAAATCTTGATGCGAGTTCAAAACAGGAACCAGAAAGGAAGATAGATTTTCAAAAGGCATCTACTTAAAATATGCCATCTATTGGCATAAATATTGTGAATGCTAAAGAAGTAAAAACCTAATAGACCTAATAGAAGAGGGATCCATCAAGTTTTATTCAACAGTACTAGCTTAACAACTCATTAACCTATGGACTCGTGAGGGAAATACTATTGTATATTTACCTTGCATTTAAACTTTTGCCTCGACATCCTTTTGATTTGAGCTCCTCATAGTTCTTAGTAAGAAGTTAAGTTATAAATTAGGAAGGAGTGTTGCGAACAATGTGTACAGGATGGAAAGTCTTGCAAACCTGTAACAAGGAGGTGTAACGGTGTTAAAGGTTGTGGCTGACAATCAGATGAACCTGAATTCCCAATCCAGTACTGTGACCAGAAACCTGATTTTGTCCTTGGTTGTCTAAGCAGGACATCAAGCAGAACCAGGGAAGCTGTAGTTCCTTTTTATATGTAGCTGATTTTACACTTTATCCAGTTTTGTTGTCAAGAGTATACTAAACATGTTCACTTCAGAAGAGTTTCTAGAAATATTGTAAGAATAGTGAAGTATTTTAAAAGAAAAAATTTAAATTAAAGGCTTCAAGAGCTTATTATACATAGCATATTAGAGAAAGGTAAAGTTTCATTGCAATCTGTAAGTAACTATATGGGGAATAAAATTTGGTAATTAATTTAGTACCATGATGGAATTTTCAGTCTGGCATGTAAAAGTAAAGATAAGAGACCCACTGAAGAAGATAATTAAGCAAACACAAACTAGAACTACCTTAAAAATGTTTTAAGTAATTTTAATCCTTACTAAAACACTTGGTCTTTGAGTTAAGATTGTTATATTGATTAGAAAATACATTAACAGAGATAAGGAACTTGCTAAATTTACCATCAGTACTACAAAGAGGAAACTAATTTATATAATGCTGTTTGGCTTTTTATATTCTATGCATCTTTTAAGGACATTAATAGTAAAAATACAAAGTACTACTGTTTCTACATATTTATGCTTATGCTCTAGATTTATGGATAACCTACAAACTGAGGTTCTAGAGATAGAATTCCTTTCCTACTCTAATGGAATGAACACCATCAGCGAGGAAGACTTTGCACATATTCTTTTGAGGTATACAAATGTGGAAAATACATCAAGTTACCTGGAAAACATGCGTGGCACAATTCCTGAAGAAAAGGTAATTGTTTAGCTAGGACAGAAGTATGGCCTTGCTGGACTGAATGAGCACTGTACCAGCTACTAGGAAAAAACTTAACTCTATCCCAGTTGAAGCCAGGACATTGTGAGTTTCCTCCCAAATGCAAGGGATGAAACAAATACCCTTGTTGGTAAAAGCAATTAATGATGGAGGAGCATCAAGCTTTCCAGTCATTTTTTAAATCGTAGCTAGAGCTTAGGTAGATAGAAGTATCTCAAGACCTATTAGTCTTTCATTTTAATAATATTATGTTACTCTCCACATTTACCATGGTACTTGCAGTATCATAGGGGCAAATGTCCAACTGCTGTAATTTTCTCCTTTGCCATAAACTTACTTCAGTATGTTTCCTGTGTTCCACCATACCATAATGACTATGTATATCTTTGGTGAGGTACATAGGTCATAATTTTATTTTGAACAGAAATCTTTCTATTGTCTGCAGTTTTATTTTCAGACAGAAGTAGTTAAATAGGATGAAAGGATAACAAGAAGTGGAAGACTAGCCAGGAATGATAGCTAAAGGAAGCCAGGGAGATCAAAGTTTGATGAAGAATACCATCCCATGTCCAGAATAGCTGACAGACCATAGAGAACAAGACACAGGCAATGGTCCTGGCTTAATTCAAAGTGTCTGTTTCAAAATTGATTTTGAGATAGTTTATTGGGTTGTTGAATTTGTAGCTGAGAGAAAAACAGAGCACAAGTTCAAAAGGAAAGAAGAAAAAATAAGTTCTTGTAACAACAGTACCTTTAGAGAAACTTTCACAGAAGATACTCTGAAGTATAGCCAAAAGGCAAAGATTTTTTTAAAAAGCTGGACAAACCCTCCAATACTTGATACTTGGAGTATCAGCTAAAGAGACCTAGGTGTCTAAATCTGGTCAAGTTAAAACTTCACCTTAAAGTACAGATGTTAAGTTTGACCAGTACGTTTGTTTATGAATGCAGTCAATGTATTTGTGAGCACATACGCTCACATATATATATATATACATGTTTTAAAAAATAGAGGCTTGCAGCTTTTCAGTAGTAAACATATTCTAATATTCGTATAAACCTAGACTCTGTTCTCCATGTAAACTGCCATATCATAATAATTTTGGAATTCTTAAAGATTTGCCTTAAGAGATGAAGAAATATTTTTGACTGCTTGTTGGGAGAATTGCTGTCCATTGCTGTAGCAAAGAGGAAGTAAATCTTGCGTTCCTCGGGAGGCTCCAGTTCTTTAATTCATTGACTTTCAGTACAAACTTCTTATTTTTTTCAATGAGTGTAGTATCTGTGCTTAAATGAAGTAGACAGGTAATGGCAAGGTTTCTTTATCCAGTTGTCATCACTACCGATAATTCTTATGATGAATACTGTTCTTTTATTTTTTAGGGTATCACATTTGATGAGTTTAGATCATTTTTCCAATTCTTGAACAACCTAGAAGACTTCACAATTGCAATGCAAATGTATAATTTTGCAAGTCGTTCCATAGGTCAAGGTAAGTGTAGTTTTATGAAAAATTGGTTGATAAAGATACAGAACTGGTGGACAAAAAATATTTCGTGATTCCTAGTTTTGTAGTTTCAGTGTCTCAGGTAAAAGGCTAAAAAGCCTGGGACTCCAGCTTTGAGAGGAAAAGGCTTAGTCATGTCACAAGAGATATGATAAAGCTTTACAAAGTCACATAAGTGATGGATAAGCTGAAAGCAGAATAGTTGGCCACCAAATCCTGCAAGAATTAAGAGACACTTGATGACACCAAGAAGTGATCAGTTTAAAGCAAGCAAAAGCATTTATTTTGGGTGTGTGGAATCTGGCCTCCTACAAAAGCTGTCGAAAGAAACGGTGTCAGAAGGTCTGAAGAGGGATTAGACAGATTTTTGAGCAAATAATTAAGTGGGTGATGAAAGAACCAAGCAGGTATGTACTGACTAAAGTCCTTAATACAGCAGTTGAGGTGTTTGGTGAGTCCAAGGTGAAGATGACAAGAAGCAGTCAGGCTTCTGTGCTCTCTTCAAGTAGCATCTTCATGGGTCTGACACAGTAGCACCAGCATAGTCCTGCCTCACATGGCCTTACCAAAGGAGTACACTCTTCTCACTGTGCTCTTATTTTTTAGGTTCTGGTTTGTGTAATTAAGATACATCAGTTACATAGATACTAATGTTGAACTATAATACGTTTTTCTAATTTTGTTACTACACATAGAATAGTATATAGACTGTTATCTGGTCTGTAAAATAACTGATAGGAATTGAGCAGTATCATTTTATGTCAGTTGAACACAACTTGATTTAGAACTGCAACACTCAATCCTAGGGAATTTTTTGCATATTTTCATATATTTTGAGTGTTCAAATATGAAAACTCAAGTTAAAAGTTTCCTTATATTTCATAGCATGTTGTCCGCAAAGTAAGATTGAATTTATTTTTTCCTTCTGATGTTCTCTTTTATGCAGATGAATTCAAACGTGCTGTGTATGTAGCCACAGGTGTGAAGCTTTCACCACATTTGGTGAACACAGTGTTCAAGATTTTTGATGTCGACAGAGATGACCAGTTGAGTTACAAAGAATTTATCGGCATTATGAAAGACAGACTCAATCGTGGGTTTAGGGTAAGGATTCTAATTTTTATACTCATCTTAGTTGACTTTACTACTTACCACTACTTGACTTCAGCAACTGTAGTACCAGAAGGCTGCAAAACAACAGTGTGTGTATTTAAAGATACATTTTATAGAAATCCTGAAGCAATCTGTAAGATAAATTCCTTCTTAAATTCTTGATTTTTTAATCAGAAAGCAATACATAGAGGACATAATGTCCCTTTATAGTACACAAACCAAGTTGGAGATGAGAAATCCTCTGCATACTGTCATTTCTTCCGATTTATGTGATTGATAGATTGGCATTAAGAATTTTAACAGGGGTAGCAATTATGTCTGGGTCATTTTCAGGGAAGAGAGAGTTTGTCTCTCTCAAACTTTGGCAGTTTACTTAAAGGTTAACCGCTGATTCTTCTAAAACATTATTTAAAATAGCAAGTGTTGATAATGGCTGTTGGAAAGAGCTGCAGCAAAAGATAATTTTAATTTTCAAGTAATGAATTAGTGAAGTGGTGCTGAATAATGCCATATTCTAATTCAAAGCTGCTTTTGGTAATTTAACCTTTTATTTAATATATTAAAAGACAGGAAGCTAGAGGGCAGGAAATTATTTTCAGATAATTTTCATAGGAAACAAGCTTGCAAATCATGCTTTGCCTTTTAAGTGAATGTGTAGGCTTTGCTGCCCTCTTCAGGTTCTATGTAGTACAGGAGAGTTTTATAGTAGCAGAAAAAAAATTAGAGTATGATCAATAAAAGTCCCTTTTTTTTTTTTAATTCATATGACAGGGGTTAACATCTTTAACTAAATGTAAAATGGTGTTCTTGCTGACAACCTAAACCCTTAGACATAGATCTTAAACTGTATTGTGGTTCCTAAATTCACATTTCATTACATTGTTTCTGTAATGTAATTTTAGTCATTTCTAGTTAGCTTCTTAAATACAGTTTTAGAACTTTCTGTGAAGTGTTGTCTTAACAGTTTACTTGTTTTTGTAATACTATGATCAAACGTAAAATGTGAATAACAACCACTGCATTTGTAACAAACTTATTTCCCTGTTAGTCCTCAATTCCTTTTATTATGGTGTGGAAATGATGATTGTTTCATAACCATTTCAAGATGTTCAGCTGTATGTTTTAATTGTTTTCTAAATGTAAGTGTGCAGTGTATGCTAATATAACCAGAAAACAGTCTGCTTACTAAGTAATTCCTGTAACTGTATTACATGTTTCTGTTTCTCAAAATGCATGACAGAAATCACATATAATCTGTAAGGATCTATATCATCCAGCACGATTCAGTCTTATGCATGTACCTTTTTTTGCCTAGGTCACGATAAAATATTCCAGTAGACTGTAAATAACTATAAAGAACAGACAAGGATATTAGAAGAGTAACACCATCTTTCACAAATTATAGGTCTGATTTTAATTAGATAGGACATATCTGCTGAACTGCATAGGAGATGATCATTATTTAGGCCTATAATTCAATTATATTCAGACTTGTTAGATTATTCAGAAAAATGCATCCTTTCACCAATCAGTAGCATTCCAAGCCACTTACAGTACCAAACATTGGAATTAAAAGTTCCAGTAAGTTTTTGCAAGTGTCATGCAGACATGATTTTTCTAGAGTAGGTAGTATAAAAGCTGCAAAAATTTGTCTTTTCACTTTAATAATCTCCCACCACTCCAATCTTGGTTTAGAATGAAATGAAGAAAACACGTAAGAACATTTTGCCCAGGACAAACAGGCAGAAAGTGTCATTAATTGCTTCCTGTTGTTTGTACATTAAAAGTCACACAGTATTTAGTGTGGCCAGAACAAGTAAAAGTTTACCATCTTTCTCCTACAACTTGGAGGGCTCAAGTGTTGTCTTGTGTTAAATCAAAACTAACAAATCATTAACCTTTTCTCTGTTAACAACCATGTTTTGAAGCCATAATAAAATTTGGTCAGTTCTATTATACAGATAAAGGAACATCATAGCTTCTGCTTATGCATGAAAATTTTGCCATGAGAAACTTCTACCTGTTTATAAAGTGTTAAGTGTCTGATTTTAAGTATTCTGCAATTAATGTCTGACCAAATCAAGGTAGTCTCTTAAATTATCACTCTAAAAACATCTAAAAATAACAGTTCAAAATAGACCTTTGATTTGAAGTATGATTTTACAATTAACATCTTAGTAATTCAGCTTTTTAAAGGTTTACTAAAATGTTTTCCCAGAAGAATCTTGAGGACATCACCAAGCTTGGTATTAGGACCATGTATTTTACAAAAAGTGCGTTTTGTACTTACATAGTCTGACTAAAGCAAACATATTTAAGAGCAGAGAGTTCCACAAGTCCAATGAAACTGGAATTCTGAAAGGTCACTGAGCACCTACCAGGTAGCTCAGTCATGGTTAAAAGCTTAGCCATAAACTTACTAACTTTGAGTACTACTCAGAGTCAGGTACTACCCCTTATAGGGACATAATAAATAATCATTTTAACATATATTTTAGATATGCTTTTGGGAAAATAAATGTCTTAAAGAGGTAATAAAATGAAATGTATTTCTCGAATACAAGGTTACAAGCTGAACCCCTTCTTGGTTTTAGCAGTTTGAAACAAACTAGTATATTACGCTGCCATCAAGTGGTCAGTCGGAGTATTGCTATAAGCTTAGTAAAATGTGCAGACATGAAAAGCTTTATTTCTGTTTGCTGTTGGGTTTAAATAGTTACTTCCTTTTTAAATTTAAAAATATATAAGAAGATTCCCTTTCCTTTATAAATTCAATTTTTAAACTGAATTATTTGGAAGTTAATAAACGATAAACATTTTACCTAGCACAAACAGTACTGTATCTTCTAGCTTTTCATCACTTAAAGCCATTTTTTTGTATTTTCATGATACCGTTGTCTTATGCTTACCTCTGGCTGCCTTCACATGTTGTCTGCATCTGCGCACTTCTCCATCTTCTGCTCCACAGGGCTACAAACCTATACAGAGGTATACTACTTTCAAATCCTGCGTGAGGAAGGAACTCTATAGCAGATAAATGACGGTATGTGTTAGACGCCCTGTCTGAGTGTGCTGGCATGCTTGCAGGAATGGCTGAATGTTGAACTGTCATTGCTGTGTTTCCTGTTCCAAAGTTCAGGAACAGGTTACCTTGACTGTAAGCAATGTAGTAGCTCAAAGCACCACGTTGTGATTTTGACTGAAGCAGTAGAACTTTACTCTGGAGTTGGCAATGACCAGCTCAGTGCTGTCACTGTTTTGTAAGCAAGCTGCAACTTCGTACTGTGTTTGGAATAAGAAAAAGTATTCTCTCTCATAGTTTCTGTTGCTGTTTTCTGTTTGTCCTGTGACCACTTTTCAGTAATAACTCAGATAACTGTAGCTAATAAGTATTTACCAATAAAGATTGTAAACGTAGTTTTTTGCTTCCGAGTGACTGTTAGTAGCTTGATTCTACTTTGATTCATAGTTGCGCTTTTGAAAACAATAACATGGTTTTGACACTATTGATGCTATAGTGGCAATTCTCAAAAATGAGCAATGTGTCCACATGGGACCACCATACCTGTTTCTGCATATCTACCACATGAATATTTGTTCTTCCAATTAGATTGTACTGTGAATTTCAGTATAAAAGCTTGTGTGGATACTCTGGAGCTATATCCTGAAACTTTATCATACAGTGAGCACAGCAGAAATGTGTTAGACATTTCTTTTCCTACATAAAGCAAGAGTTTGCTCCTTTTCAAGTTCAGCTTTTGGTGCCAGCTCTTTTTTCCTGTTTATATTTACAGACTTTGCAGTAGTTGCTATAAAAACAGTTAATGGCTAATGTAGGTCCCAGATGTATTATTTTGCAGCAGGGTGGAAGAGAGATGTACGCCATGACAAATAAGGCCTCATAGCCAGTGGTTTGGTGTAGGTGGACCCTGTGGAGTAGCCAGCACCTCCCATGTGCTCCTGAGCCAGGAGGGTTTGACTGCTGTTCCTCTGATGGTTTTAATTCTGAGGCACAATATTAAGCTGAGGTGTCTTATTGAATGACCATCTTCAGATGCCTCCATACATCAGCATTTTAGCATCTAACCTTCTGAATTGTAGAATCATCTCCTTTCCTATTGTATGGCTCTCTGGGCACTTGTATGCTGCTGAGTGTGATGGGCCTCTGGATTAAGTCTTTCTTCCCTAACTCTGAAACAGCATGGCAGGAAAGGGAAGAATGTGGGTTCACTAAGCAGAGTTTTCTTGGATCCTGTGTATCTGGGCTGATGACTGGCTTCCAGCACAATGGAAAAGCTAAGTCTATAAGGATGAGAGGTGGGATCCATTTACCCAGACTGATAGCCCACCAGCTCACCAGTCCCACTGATATTTTCCTTTTGTAGACCCCTATGTAAGATAGATGAGGTGGGGGGAATGTAGCTAAAGTATTGACCTATTCCCATGGCACAGCATTCTTTGGGACTCTTTGTGGTATTGGGGTCTTTTTTCAGTGAATTGTCACATCTTTTGAACATGCTTATTCTTTGAAATTCAGCAGTAAAGTTGAATTGGGGCACATCCAGGCTTATGTAGGTGATTCTTCCTCCTAGAAAAAAGATGAGTTCTGTTTGATGTGCAGACACTGTTCTGCACATAAAACATTTATCATCCATAGGATTACTTCTTCATTATTTTGATCAACTATTAGTCACGCTATATATGAGTGTAACCCAAATACTGAAGCATTGTAATAGTATATGAGGAATAGAAAAGGAAATTTGATCCTAATAAACTAAGCTTGTGGTCTCTAGGAGGTGGGAATGTGTACTGGAAAGTGTAAATGACTAATGAAATAGTTAAAGCAACATTTCAATAGTCCAATTCAACAGTCAAATAAGAAGAAATTTGTGGGTTTAGATTAATTTTAGGTAACTTAATCTCTCTGAAACTTTTGACTCACAAAACTTTCTTCTTTCCCCATGCCTTTAAAAAAAAAAAAAAAAACAACATTTTAGGAGCACTTTGTCTTTTCGTCCCCACTAATTCTGCAACAACCTACATTGTAGCTGCATATCAAGTATTATTTAAACTGTAAACACAAAGTACAGAACAGCTCTTACAAGGAACTGGCAAAATGCTATAAAGTCGTGATGCTTTCCTAATAATTTCAATGAAGAGTATGTGATCAAGTAGGACTAAATTCAGTGTCAGAAAATCCAATGTCTAATCATCAATCCTAATAAAATTAACTTGGTGACGTGAAGAGAAGCTGTGGTAAAAGCATCAAGTTTACATGCATCAACACCTTGACAGATCTGAATTGAGGCAATAAATTAATTCACCTTTTGAGATGGAGTAAACTGAGATAAAAATATACAGTGCAGATTTATAAAGGGACATTTTGTTCACTCTATATAAAGCTTTTCTCAAGGAGAAAAAAGTTCAAGTTGAATAGTATGTCTACACTACACACTGGGAGATAGAGAAGGAAACCAGGTTATTTCTCAGTTGACTGACCTGGCCACGGGCAGCCTCACTGGCATAGCATAGAGGTTATGGTGGTTTTCTCTGTTCTTTTTCCCACCTGATCCTCCTGGATGCTGTAACAAGAATGCTTCTGCGACCTTAGCTATCAGATGTCTGTTCCCTGTACACTCAAGAATGAAGTATAAATCCCGAACATAAAATTCCCTCTTTCCTGCAGACACATTAGTCAGCTACTGCTCTTCACTTGAGCAACTGCCCCTTGTCTCTTGTGTGGAATTACAGTCACGTACCAGTTGTTAGGTGTTCAGAGTTCCTTCTTGTGCAAAGTGTTACTCAATTTACAATATTTCTTCAAATGTTGTAAATATTTCTTAAAGTTTGTTGCGTCAGTTAGGGGAAATTTTAGCCGAAACACACGTGGTTTGGAGTTAAGTTACCATGGAGGAGAACAGAACTAATTGTGTCTTTGCCATACAGTGTGGAGTGAAAGTGAGCTTACATAATTCTAAAAACAATTACTTTTTACTTCGTTCGTAAATTGAAAATATAATAATGACAGAATCATTGGAGATTTGAAATTGAACGCTTTCAACTGGGTAATGAGATTTCTGTTTGATGTACAAAAAACCCACATAAATACTCTGCAATTACATCCCCAACTTATGCTGCCATTATATCCCCACGTTAGATGCAATACAATAGCTCTTAATTTTGTTTTTTTCCAAATTCAGATGCACAGGCCAATGGCTGTGCTTTTATGTACTTTCCGTGGTAAATGCATGGTAAATGAACTCTGATGAAAGAGATGGTACCATCAATTACACCAGACTTCGAATCTGCACTCTGATAAGGGACAAACAGCATGTTGTGCTGTACGTTACGTATCTCTGAACTGTACTGATGCAATTTACTTAATAATGTGAAGAATGGTATACCTTTATAATAAACCAATGAAAACCTCTCCTTGAGGAACAACTGTACAAGCTCAGCCTGACTCGGCATTGGCAGGGACTCCTTTGCATATACTATAGGGAGAAGAGAAAAAGGATGTTAGTAGGGAACTGCCAAACAGAGCTGAGAGGAGAGCTCTACTTCAGGTGCCTTGTGGAAGGGTTACGTTGGAAATTTTTAACAAAACCCTGTCTGAGTTAATTTCCAAATAAAGATGTCAGAGGCCAACTTTCAGAAGGATTCAATTCTGACTGAAAATACTGATTGCTAAACTACCTTTGTGTTCAGTAACTGTTATAGAGATTTGAGCTATAATTTCAATTTCGTCCAATTCTGAAGTAGTGGAAATAAATACTATATGTCACAATTATAAATGTAGGAATTAAGTTGTATGTCCCAGTAGTTTCTTGAAAATGTCACGATTTTTCATTAAAATAACTATTTTCTACATCTTCTGAATTTCTGATTGATGGTTTTTAGAAAGTAATAGTTGATAGCTAAAATCAGTGTCTTGGGACTGATTGAGGAAGGAAATTGCATTTTGGGAAAGACATGAAAGACTGAAGCTTGGATTCGGAACCTCATTTCCAGTCATATTTCAATAATAAATTGCTATCTTCTGTAAAGATGTTTCAGTCAAGTAAGAGTTAAGATTTGGTATGTAGTTAATATTTTGAAAGCTTTTAATTTCCACACTTTCCTAATATTCAACAGTTGAATACATCTGTCATAACAGATAGCTCTCAAAAAAACCCCAAAACCCTAGAGCCCTGAAGAGGCTGTTGATTACTCCTTGAGATTATCTGCTTTAGAGAAGAAGTAAGCAACCAAGTGAGAAGTGTCTGATAGTCACGCTTTACTTACTCATCTTATGAAAGTAACCCAAACTTTTGATCCTAAACCCGACTGGAACCTTTAAAGCATACCTGGATACAGTGGGAGGACAATGTCCCAGTGAAATGAGAAAGCATTGCAGGTTATGTGGTGGGGGGAATATTATGTGAACAAAATGTTCTTTCTATGGATTCAGTACATTGAGAGTAAATAACAACAACAGTGCATACGTTGGAAATAACTAAATGAACAGTTAAGGTACTTCAGCACTTCTTTTATTAATTTTTCATGAACATTTCTCTGAATCTCTTTCATAAAAGAAAAAATAGATGTGTATCTTAAAGCACTGCTTAATCAGCTGAACGTGCTTTTTTGAATAACACAAGCATTTTGCAAGTAATGCTTTTTTTTTCCCTAAGACTGACTATAAATCTCAACTAAATTATGCATCCATGTAAGTATTGCTTGTAATATTTCATTTAAAGTCTGAATTATATACTGCTGTGGATTAAATAGTTTTCTGAATATTTACAACTTCTGCGTAATGTTCTGTGCTTTTTAATTACACAAGATGAGTGATAAGAATAAATGGAAGGTAGGCTTTACTCTCTAATGGGTGGTTTAATATACTGCAGTTTTAACTTCTTCACTCAGTTCAACCAAAAGAAGCTATCAATCTTTCACCTTGATGCTATAACCATTTACCTCCAGATACTGGACTTTATTTCTATGGTGGATTACAATTTAAAATTACTTGTAAATGCTTCTGATTTATCTACAGTTCCAATTCCTGTCCCTTGCTTAGCCTCTTTCTCCAGCTGATGTAATATTTAGGCCCTCTCCATCTTCCTGTACTTAATATCAAAATAGGCTTGTGAAGTTAGAAACAGTGGAGGAAATAATGAGATCCAGTGATAATTGCAGACAGCATAGAGTCTGCTGCATCTCCCAGGCAGCCTCTGGCCAGTTTTCCTCTCCATTCAGTAAGCACATATTAATGTCACTTAACCTACTATGCAGTTTAGGGTTAAGGTATAAAGAAGTACTAAGTATTAGTATAAGGAAGCTTTCATAACATCTGCCTGGTTTGTATTTGGCTTTGCTAATGTCTCAGTTTCACAAACATCACTAATA
This sequence comes from Colius striatus, assembly GCF_028858725.1. Taxonomy (NCBI): domain Eukaryota; kingdom Metazoa; phylum Chordata; class Aves; order Coliiformes; family Coliidae; genus Colius; species Colius striatus. The sequence continues at coordinate 67,713,253 of NC_084761.1, read as the reverse complement.
TTCTGTGTTTTCTCTCTGGTGTTAGAGGTTAATTTTTTTTAGTACTGTGGCAACATGAAGAAGCAAAAAACAAAACTAGAGCTAAAGCAGGACATACCTGAATGAAGAGGAAATCCTTTCTTACACCTTTGAATATAGATAGGCTATCTGTTGAATGCAAACTGTGTGCTGTGATGTGAGGATGCATTCTTAGTACTTAGCCTGTGGATGAATTTAAAACCCTCATTTTACAGAAATACTTCTGAGCCATAGAAATGTTTGATCTTTTGTGATTTTAATATTAAAACATATATCTAGTTTGCATGCATCTGAGTCAAATTGAATGTAATATTAAGGAATTTAGTGATCAATATATTTTTCCAATTGCATGTTTTTCACTTCTCACAGGAGACTCCGAAGTACGGTTGGAAGGACTATTACTCTTGTGTGATGACTGTAACCAGTGAACATCTCAGAGATCTATGGAAGCAATTCCGGAGACGAGATATGCTGAGATAAAGGAAGAATGAAGGAATACCTGCACTGGTCAGAACTATTTATTCCTGTGAATTCTTTATTAAGAACAGACTAGCCCAGGTGAATCGTGACTCTTCCAGCTGCAGTAAAAAACACAGATCTTCTTTTCCAGTTAGTGTAGTGATCAACAACTATTACAACTGCTTTTAAGTATGTATTTTATTTAAATGATGAACTATCACCTGATTGTCAGAAGTCCTTTTTTTGAAGAACGCATTTTAAATATTATTTTTATTATTTGTAGATGTGTTTGTCATTTCAAACGAGAGAACTTGAGTTTTACACCTGGGTAGGCAAATGTTTTTTGTCAGTGAAGAGGAACAGCCTGCATTAGCTTAGACTGTGAATTTACTTTCAGAAGAGCACTATTAAAAGTTTGTGCTAAATTGATAATGAGAATACATTAAGTAGCATAAAAATTATGTATGAGTCGAATGTACAAATTAAACTCTAAGATGCTACCAAAGCTGTTTTAAAAAGAGTAAAGCTGTTACACAGTTACAATGTGAATGACAGGTATTTACTTAGGAACGGTACTGTATGGACTATAACATTCAGATTTTACAAGTCTTATGTTTATTAATTTATATATTTTTTAAATAGTACGGATTTTAAGGTGTCTTATGAGCACTATGTTGAAGAAAAGTAAAAATGTTCAAATTTATGTTAAGTAACACACATTTTATAATATTTATTATAAATTTTATGGCCATACGTATAAATTCACTGGTATATTTCTGGTAAAGTAAAACTTCATGTGTTTCTTGTGAATAGTGCACTTTAATATGAAGTGAGATGTGGCACTGAATAAAAATTATAGTTGTCTAATTTGCTGCTCTGTAGTAACTGAAAAGTAGACAAATAACTTGTATTGATGTCAAAAAAGCAAAACAAAATGTAAATGCATGTAGCAGTACAGAGCAACACTCACTAAGTCATTTTCATATCACACCTCAAATATTAGAGATAAAATAGGCCTCACAAAGGTTACGGAGACAGGCAATCAGTAGCCACCACATCCTGTAGGTTTAGAATCATAGAACGGTAGGGGTTGGAAGGGACCTTTAGAGATGATCTAGTCCAACCCCCCTGCAGAAGCAGGTTCACCTAGATCAGGTTGCAATCACCTAGATCAGGTCGCAATGTTTAGGTGTTACTGAAACAGTAATAAGGACACTGTTACATTTGGTTTTCACATTCTCATAAATTTTTTCTTTGCAATTCAGCAGCAGCATTTTTCCTTACTCGCTTTCAAGATGACTTAAGTGATGTGAATTAAACCCAAACAAACACAAACATACATTCCTCATATCCTTCTTGAAAAGGTTCACTGGACATTAAATAGGTCTGTGTCTGTTTAGGAATAATCTGTGCCTTGAAATATTTCTGGCTGAATACACACACACTAAAATTAATGTCAGTAAATTGATACCAGAAAGGCAAATGTTTGGTGGAGTTTAACAATTAAAATAGAACCAAAATAATGGTTTTAAATCTTTTATTACTCCAAATACATGTAAGTGAACTTTTCAAAATTGTATGTAGGGCATATGTTATTCAAATACCATCTTATGTCACACATGAATAGAAAAAATGTATAGCACCTGTGTAAGTACACCGAAGTTTAGAAATGTTTAATTTGTAAGAAGATTTATTACTGCTAAAGAATGAAAAGGAATTTAAAAGTTCTACTCTAGGAATTTTAGGGAAAAAAAATGTGCTATGTGTGGCTTTTATGTGAGAAAAAGACAATTCAAAAATCTTTCGAAGGATGCTACATCAGTTAATATTTCATCATAAAAACTTGGCAAATTTCCATCTTGGCGTCCTTAAGCTACCCTCAACAAGATAAAAAACAAATATGTTAGGATAAAGACAAAACAGAACATGGCTCTAATCTGCAATCCCTGTATGATCATTTCGGGAATTAATGGTATTCAATGTATCGTCTCGGTACACAAACTGTCTCACTGTTTCTTGTCAGCATACACAAAACCCAATTTGCTGCTTCAGTGATGAAGGACAAAGGATAGGGAGTTACTGAAGGGGTTCCCCTCCCTCCTCTTCATTCACCACTGCCAATTCAGAGTGATCTTCCCCTTGGAGGATGCAGCAGCACCATCATCATTTTGCTCCTCCACTGCCCTAGGCAATACTGCACTTTGCTTTTATGGCTGGCTTGAGACAATTTTACTGTTTTTCTATATACTTCCTAACTATAGTAACTTAATATGAAATAGAATGTGAAAGTGTCAGATTAGTTTTTAAGAGTATTTTTTCTCATGTTTAATAATAAGTTATTTAATATGAATATATGCATCTAATATTCTTGTTTATTTCAAAATAAATACACTCTAAACTAATCTTCTTTGCAGTGTATATCGTTTGAATCCTTTCATCATTAAAAAAATTGGGTAAAATGAACGTACAAGTGCTTTGAATTAGAGCATCACAAAATAAAAATATGAATTTTTGCATCTTTCAGTCATTTCTTTAGCTTTGCTTTTTTTACCACAGAATTCTGCATAAAAGAGCTACAAGTGCAAGGACAGACAGTTGAAAACAAGGAGAGTAATGGGACATGCCATCTGCTGTAGAGGCACCCCTTGGATAGGCAGCAGTCACTGTGCTCAATAAAACCTTGTGCAAAATCCATCAAATTCCTGGCAGCAGAGAAGATTTGTATGATACAGCTAAATACGTGATAGTTGCATAAATGAAGGGCTTTTGTAAAACCAGCTCTTGTTCTCTTCCATAAGGTAAGAAAATGTAATAATCTAAGAATGTAACCAGCGGATGGTTAGGAACTGCCCAGCCATGTCCAGACCAGCTGTAAAAGGTGATAAAATGATAACTATTAAGCCTGCAGCTTTGGGTAGCTTTGTGATACTGTTGCCTGAGCTCTGATGAATTCCTATTTCACAGCAGAATATCCTGTGCTGCAAGCCGCTCCCTGTTAATCTGATGATTAAAATCACATTGGCAGTTTCCCTCCTTGCAGGTCTTGACAGTAAGTCAATTACTTCCACTGCAAATGCATGCATTGTATGCCATAGAAGAAAGTTATCAGCCTGAAGAAAAATAAATACTATTTAGCAGTGATTTGCAGCATATTGTTGGTCATGCTGCCTAGTTTTCTGTAGCTGTTTGATCTCCACTTTTCTACATAAATACCAGGATAATGCTACTTTGAAGCAAAATGTGAAAGAAAACAACAGAGGAATTTTTCACTTTGCTTTGATTCAACCCTGTATCACGTTCCTTACCTAATGATGTGTTTTACTGTCTTTTCCTACCAAGGACACTTTAAAGCCACTTTCTAGCAAAAGAACTCCAGACTAACACTCACAGAAGGACCAAAAGCTCATTATTCAAAAAATGCATCTCAAACAAGGCTAATTTGTAGTAATACCATGTTTGAACTCCCCTTAAAATCAAGCCAAACAAAAAGTTAATGTTTTGTAATATATGTGAGGTCTGAACGCAGAGGTTTTTTTTCCTTTATCTGAAAATCTGTGACAGCATTTGGCATCCTGAATCTGTCAGCAGATGGTGCCCTTGGATATGTTATGTTCTTCTTATTACACACGCACAATTAAATACGGGGGGTGTGCTTTAATCTTGAATGAGTAATGTTAATTTTTACCACTGATTTGACTTACACATTCCTCCCACAGAGGAAAATTATTATTAGCTAGGGATGCTCCATAAAAATCTCAGTACCCACGTGAAAATCTTAATATAAAATACCCATTTTTAAACATACATACATTCACAGAAATGGCAATATACTAAACATATTTAAGCTTCAGTAATATGTTCCTCTTTATTCAATGTAAGTAAATAAACTATTTCTCCTGTGTTTTTTTTAAAGTATAAAGAGCTGAATTATCTATTTATATGTCTACCTTAGTTTAAAAAGAAATCAAATGAAATTAATATCATTGCACAGGAGCTTCACCAGCTCCTGTTTCCTAGCTATCCATTGCAAGTAACTTTTCATTTACAGTTTTCTTCTAAAAAATAATCCATTTCCTTTTAAAGCAGCCATACCTATAAGCCACACTTTTTTAATAAGTGAGCTTACTGTTAATTAGGTTTAGGTGATTTGAAGTTGTAAATTCTGGTTTGAAACAATGTGCTTTAACACACTGTAACTCTGATTCAGAAGCTGCAACCTAGATTCAAAAGAATGTATTGCTGAAAAAATCAACTTTCAGGTTTTCAAATCTGTGCTGTAAAATGCTGAGTCTGAAGTTAGTCATCTGGGCTGTCCCAAAAAATATATGCAGAGAATTGCACGAGATCCAGGTGGGTACACACTGCAAGCTGTTTTAAACCAACACACTAGCTAAACTAGTTAACCAGGCAGTACTGAGTGTAGGGACCTTGTTGCTCCTGGGAGCTGTGAGTTCTCATGCACTTTCATGGCCAGTGTGATAAGGGGGTGAGAGGCTCTATTAAAAACTAATGCAGCCAAAAACCCCACAGACAGATGGGATTCAATGCAAACAGCTCTCCTTTGATGGGGACAACACATGAGGGGGGTGGAAATGCATTGCCTGAAGCAGAGATGAAGATCAGGATGGTGGCGGTCTGGATTCAGAGACACTTGAGCTGCTGTGGTAGTTGCTATCAAATTATGCATCTTACCAGAGATAACATAGCTTATAAAGAGAACACATCATTGCATTTGAAAGGGTTTGATAAAACCCAGTATGGCAGGGGGGACTGGAACCCAGGAGTCCCTGTTTTGGGCAAATGCCCACACAGGCTGACAAAGCATTTACTTTTTCTGGTCCCATGAATCTTACATACTGTTCTGTATAGTTTAATAAAGACAGTGTACAAATTGTCAAAACTGGCCTACACACTGGCAGTTCAAACACTTCCATGGGAAGTGGAAAGAAATGATGGCTGTCACTGCATTTTGTGCAGAGACATAATCTGAGGATCTTCAGTGACAGGACCAAACATATATGTGTGACCAAAGTACCAAATTGTTCAGCTCTTTCAAGGCATTTCAGGGCATTTGCTGTGTAAAACTGCATTTAAATTGCTTGATTAAAAAAAAAAAAGGAGGCTGTCAGACTGTTATAACAGATGCCTGCTTTTGGAGTCAACCATTACGCCACAACTTCTACCCCAAAGAGCAGAAATGACTGGATCAGTGCAGAGGGCATGAGATAAGGTTTCTTACATACAGCCCTTTAAGGGCTTTCTGCTCTAGGAGTCATGGTTTTTGCCTAAGTAGAGATTGTTTTGGTGTGTTTTTTTTCCCCATTTTTCACACCTTAAATGGTAAAAGAAGCAGCAGCAGGGGAATGAAAACTCCCAAGATGAATACGTCTGGGAGAAAAACAATGCAATAAAAAATTACTGATGAAATGACAGAAGAGTAGGTGGATAATAAGCCCAAATATGACTTTAAACTACCTTCCTGAAGGCAGACTCTGACAGATACAATATTGTATCAATCCAGGGGTAGCAATCAGGAAAATTCTAGAAGGACTTCATTACCTGAAAAGGAGCTAAATGAGCCTCTCCTGGGGAGAACAAGGCAAATTTCCACATTGTGGAAAAGTTAAATAAATCAAGCAATGAATCAACAGTTGCAAATAATTAAGTACCTACATAGAGTGAAGGGAGAGCAAGACAATGAATACATCTGGTCCTGCCCTTTAATGAAAATACATCTGACAGCTACACTGAGACTGGAGCAGATACTAAGCTGCTTGTTTTCATGTAGCTCTGAGCCATGAACTATACAAGAATTGTATTTAACTCTGACTGGGATGCAATTAACTGATATTTTATGCCAGAGATGCTGCAGAGAGATCTCCTTTCCTGTGTGTGGCAAGGTCCAGCACAGTCTCTGTCCTGAAGGTTGGAGAGCATCCCTGTAGAGTCACTGGTTTACCTAAGTAGTGCTGTGTGCATGGATTTCTCTCTGTGCCTGCCTCCTTTTGGCTGCTGATCTGTTCATTGCACTTGAGTGAAGTATTTATACTCCTGTCCTATCACCCCTCCTCCTCTTGCTGCTCCACTGAATCTGTGGGATGTTGTAGAGGAAAAAGTGTTCTACCATGTCAGATTGCTTATGTAGAGGAAGAGATGTTCAGACTCTATAAGCTGTAATTTCCTGATCTGGAAAATAATTCTTAAATTAAAAGCATTTTTTAATGTGTGCTTATTTGTCATTAACTGTATTCTGCATATACTTAGTTTGGGATTTTTTTAAACAACCACATAAATGCTGTGCTTGAAATCATTAGAAGGTTACTGTAAAATGAATCATGCTTTATCTTTTTGTTCTAGTACAGTAAGTGTGTGACATCTTAAAATGATCCAATAACAGGAAGTCTTGTTTTCCCACACTCAATTGTCGTAATGGTAGTCTTAAGAGCTCAGTGTAATTTTATAGCTGAAATGCAATAAGCTAGATACACATATGGTATTTCCAGCTACTCATCATAACCTATGAATGGACAGTAAATGTGATTGCTTTTGGCCAGCCTTGGTTATTAAATCTGCAAGAGGCTAAATGAATGCTAAAGTAATTCCATATCAAATGCTCTCTTACAGAAGTACCATTGTCTTCAATTCACATATATGTTAAGGAGAACATTGTTAATTTTCATAATCACTTTTGTGGCTCACTTTATTCTTTATTCTTATTGTTTTGAAATGTTATGACCTTTCAAACTCGTACCAAACTGAGCTCTGGAGAGTCGCTATGTTAAATGACTGCTAATAGTAAATTTTTTTCTGCCATATGTTAAATGTCCTCCCTCACTTTAAATTTCCTTCCGTGTTGCTGATATTACGTTATGAGATTGGTTATCAGGAACTGTTTATCACATCTAGGTAAAATACGTTCAAGATATACATTTCACTTCATTAGATGTGTACAAACCTTCTACTACTCTAGATAGTAACACGCATATTTAAGGGTCAGAAGGATGATCTGGGAAATTACAGGCCTACCAGTTTTACTTCGGTTCCTGGGAAGCTGAGGGAGCAGATCATCCTATTATGCAGCACATGCAGGACAAACAGGTAATCAGGCCCAATCAGCATGGGTTTATGAAGGGCAGGCGCTGTTTAACAAGCTTGATCTCATTCTATGGCAAAGTGAAGCGCTTGTTGGATGAAGGAAAGGCTGTGGATGTTGTCTACCTTGACTTTAGTAAGGCATTTGACACTGTTTCCCATAGCATTCTCTTAGGGAAATTGGCTGCTCTTGGCTTGGATGGACATGCACTTTCCTAGGTGAAAAACTGGTTAGATGGTCAGGTCCAACAAGCTGTAGCCAGTGGAGTTAAATCCAGTTGACAGCCGGTCACAAGTGGTGTCCCCCAGGGCTCAATGCTGAGCCCACTCCTTTTTAATGTCTTTATCAATGATCTGGATGAGAGGACAGAGTGCACCCTTGGTAAGTTTGCAGATGACACCAGGCTGGGTGGAAGTGTTGATCTGCTTGAGGGTAGGGAAGCTCTACAGAGAGATCTAGATAGGTTGGATGGCTGGGCCAAGGTCAGTGCCATAAGTTTCAATAAGGAGTCAGGTCCAAGTGCCAGGTCCTACACTTGGGCCACAACAAAGCCCAGCAGTGCTACAGGCTTGGGGAGGAGTGGCCAGAAAGCTGCCAGGCAGAGAGAGACCTGGGAGTGTTGGTTAACAGCGACTGAACATGAGCCAGCAGTGTGCCCAGGTGGCCAAGAAGGTCAGTGGCATCCTGGCCTGGATCAGGAACAGTGTTGTCGTCAGGAGCAGGGAGGTGATCATTCCCCTGTACTTGGCTTTGGTGAGGCTGCACCTCAAATACTGTGTCCTGTTTTGGGCCCTTATCTACAAGAAGGACATTGAGGTGCTGGAGGGGATACAGAGGTGGGCTACCAAGCTAGTAAAGGATTTGGAGCACGTCTCGTGAGGAACGGCTGAGGTATCTGGGGCTGTTTAGCCTGGAGAAAAGAAGGCTCAGGAGAGACTTATTGCTCTCTACCGCTACCTGAAAGGAAGTTGTAGCGAAGTGGGGGTCGGTCTGTTCCCCCTAGTAACAAGCAATAGAAAAGAGGAAATGGCCTGAAGTTGTGCCAGGGGAGGTTCAGGCTGGATATGAGGAGGACCTTCTTTACTGAAAGGCTTGTCAGGCATTGGAACAGGCTGCCCAGGGAGGTGGTGGAGTCACTGTCCCTGGAAGTGTTTAAGAGATGGCTGGATGTTGCACTTAGGGAAATGGCCTAGTGGTTGATAGGACTGGGACAAAGGCTGGACTCGACGATCTTAAAGGTCTCTTCCAGCCAAAACAATTCTCTGATTCTAACATCAGAATTGCTACTAGTTTCTTGCTTCATAAATGCACCAAAATGCTCTTAACAGCTATCCATAGTGAGCATTGTAGAAATACAACATTACCTGACTATAAGTATCGAGTAACTTTTAATATCACCAATTAGAACCACAATGTCATTCTCTATCTAAAGGTGGTTCAGCAAAGCAGAGCTCCATAGACTGGCAGAGGAGCAGTTTTCAATTAGGACTGCACACTAGGGTACCAAGGTGCCTTCCTCTGTTTGCACTCTCCACTTCTGCTTGTGACAAGCTGTCAGTGCCTGTGGACAGAGAGAGCACCTTCTTCCTTAACATCATCTGACCAAGGACCTTGTCAAGTGGGATGACAAGGGGAGAAAGAACTTGGCTGTCGGTACCTGTGTGAGTCCTGTATATAGGGGCTGTTGAAGTTGGCGCTGGCTGAGTGGTAAAGCAGCAGCCCCATCCACTGGCCTTGGGGAGAGAGACTGGGTTCCTGGGCTGGGCTCCAGCAATGGGGCAGGAAGATGCCCAGCACTGGGGCTGTGGGTGGCAGCCCGTCATGTAATGTGACCTTACCGAGGTTGCACAATCCGATACAGAGAGTAGTCAGATGTGGTAATTTTAGAAATGCATTCGAGAGAGACACTTTTTAAAAAGTCCAATAGCAAAACCTTGCATGTACCTTGCCCGAGGGGGAAAGCTGAGTGGTACTGCTTATGACAAAAACATTTTGTTTCAATTTGCCACTCAAGCCTCCTCCTCGAACTCCAGCTATCTTTAACCCAGCTCCTGTCTGACAAGAAGAAAAGACAGTAAATCACCTTCATTTCCTCTTTTTCTTGTCAAGACTTCAGGTAAGCACCAGTAAAATGTGCCACAAGTAACCTCTGTCCCTATAGAGAGGCTGCCTGAGATTTGGGAAATCTGTCCATGAATGTCTAATAATTCAGATTATCCCAGAATTTACTTCTGTCATAATGCAGTGCTCCCTTGAATATGCTTACTTGTGAGTTCTGCTCCCTAAAATTTATGCAGGTCATACCACAAAGGGAGGAGGAAGAAAAGAACAAAAAAAAAGAGTGGTAAGAGTTGTGGAAGGAACAGAATAGAACTGTGGGCATGGAAGGGAACAAGAGAGTCCAAGTCCATCGGGAGAAGCCACAAGCTCGAGGGCAAGAGAGAGGGATTCTTTACAGCTCTCTAACCAGGGGATATTCCAAGGTAATCTGGAACAAGTCAAGGCAGGTTTTTTTTTGTTCCAGCTAAATTAAAGTGAGGTTTGCCTCATTTTGCTATGTGGGCTAATTATGAACCAGAATGACCATGGCTTTGGAGCTCTAATAGAAAATGCACTATAATAATAATTATCAATGTAACTATAAGCACATTAAATAACGAAATCCTGATTATTGTGGAATCTGAGGAGACTGGCACAGACCATGGACTACAGAAGCCCATTTCCATGAGTAATAAAAAGCCTCTGACTGGAAACTGTATGATATAACTTTAAGTCTTTGTAACATGTCATCTTTTTATTCCCACAACCCTTGGCAAAACTGCCATCTCTCTACATACATTATTTTGTATAATAACTATCATTTTAAGGAATTAATTACTACATTGGGAAGTCTTCTCTAGAATTTAGCATGTTTCTCTGGCATGTGTTGATGTTAATGAACTCCATATCACATAGAGCATTTAAATATGGTTTAAAGCTTTTCACAGCCCCCCCCAAGTATGATGCAAAAACAAATTCACCCTTACATATACAGCTTCCAGCTCCTAACTTCTCAGGGTACAGCCATGTGTCCCTGTAAACACTCAACAGATTAGATGCATTATCCTTTGTACCCGAAAGAGGTCACTGTCAGGTGTTTCCATCGAATGAACCGAACTGCCTTCATTTCTTTTAACTTTTGCCAGTAAAGCACAGGGTATGCCTTCAAGCGGTGGTAATTTTGTACCTTGTACTTCTAAAATCTGTTTTGAGTAACCATGGGTGTTTTCATTAAACATACTGAAGTAAACTCCTTTAAATGTTCTGTCAAGATGCTAACCTCAGTGATGATTTGCATAATTAACTACAGGTAAAATAAAAGGTCCATTTTTTACGTCACATTGTTTTTGACAAAGTAGTATCAAATCTGTTTTTTCCATACCTTTCACTACATCTCTGCCTTTTTAATGTATAATAAATAATCCCCCATCATGCAGAATCTTTTCTTGTTATTATATTCCAATATTTTGATGGCATCTTATGTTGTTCGTTTCTCATCCGTAATGATTGTACATTGAGGAGATAGTTTCCCTTGAGCCATTCACAACAATATATGAATCTTTTTCTTGAATAGGTAAAAATAATTGACTGCCATGGGATATGTAATATTCCTCTTGATTCATTATCCCATATTCATCCAGTTCACTCTGCCTGACTCAAATTCCTCAACCTGAATCTTATAATAATGAGGGGTGTATAACTTTGTGTTACATAAAAGCACTGCAGCCATATGGTCAACCTCTTTTTCTGTCTCTTTAGTAAACATGCTAACAACTCCGTTTCATACTCTGGAACCTGGCAGCACACCTACTATTGGTTCTGCCGTATTTTATCTATTTTTTTTCTCTCTCCTGCAGCCTGTTTTTAATCAATATGCCATATGCCTTCCAGGTTGTGATTACTTAGCTTCACATGTAGCCTCTTGTGTGTGACATTATACAAGCCTTTGTTCCCACACTTCAATCAACCAGCTCTTTCCTAGTTAACCGTGCTGCCGGTGCTCTGAGAGGCTCCAGCAGATTGCAGAAATACTACAGGCCATGCTCAGCATTTCTAATTCTGAAGCGGTAATTCAGCAACAACTTGGGTGCAAGTACTGCAACAGAGTCTGGCTTCACCGTGATGTTTCACAGCCATTTCACGACAATGGCCATAACGTAAAGCTTTTTCGGGAAAGGCTGAGTCAGCACTACCCTACACCACCTTCCCTTGGCCCAACATCTGCCAAGAGCGGGGCTTGCCACCACAGCAGCCTGTTGCCGGCTCTGACACGGCAGCCTGCAGCGCTGCCTCTTCGCTGTATGAAACGTTATTTACAAATGAAGCAGTGCTTTTCATAACCAGGTGTTTTAAAGTATTTCCAAGGGCAGTTAAGCATCACCATCCCAATTTCGGCGGGTGGAAGAGCTGGGAGAAGCTGCACAGACAGAACCGGGCACTTGGCAGGGTCAGGTCTCACGGGCGTTAAAGAGAGGAGGGCTGGCCTCAGATGCCAAGTGGGGTCAGGCCTCACGGGCGTTACAGCGGCGGATAGGCCTTATAGGCGCCTCCCGCCACGTCAGGCCGAATGCTTGGCAGGTGCAGGACGCCCGCGACACGTAACTCATGTTGCGCTGAGCTGCTTCGGGACCCGGCCCCAAACTTTAAGGAGAGCTTTCCATTACGGCCCGCGGGATGGGGCGGGAACGGCCCGGCCCGGCCCGGCCCGCAGCTGCCAGACCCAAGGGGACGCTGCCGCCTCTCTGGCAGCCCTTCCCCTGCGTGGGGGGAGTCGGAGGAACGGCGGGCGGTGGGAGGAGCAGCCCTGCCGGAGAGAGCCTTGTCAGCGCGGGAGGGAGGGGCCGGGGCGGGCTCCGGCGGGGTGCGCGGCCGGGGCTCGGGCCCCCGGAGCGAGCAGCCGGGATGCGGTGCGGGAAGATGGCGGCCCCACCGCCGCTGCCGCCGTCTCCTCCAGCCGGGGCGGCGTGCGCTTGGGGCGGCGTGCGGCGGCGCTGCCAGCGGCTGCTGTACTGGGTGCCGGTGCTCTTCATCTCCAGCATCCTCTGCTGGTCCTACTACGCCTATGTCACCCAGCTCTGCCTGCGTGAGTGCTGCCGCGACGGGCTCCAGTGGGACGGGGGTGGGTGCCGTCGCCTCTGCCCTGCCTGGGAGAGCGCAGCCGGGCTCCGACGCCTGCGCCTGGCGGGATGGGGCCAGCGGGGCGGGGGGCGGTGGCGTTGGCTGTTGCTTGCGGGCACCGGAGCCACCCCTGGCTGCCGCTGCTTCTGTCGTCGCCACGCTCGCGGGACCGGACGGGGCCACGGCACTGTATGCGGCTGGCGACGGGCTAGGCGGTCTAGAGACTGGCAGACGGACCCTCGGCCCCGCGGCACGGTGTCTTCCCCCCACCCCCCAATCACGCCCCCCATTTCCCCGACGGCCGGGGTCTTGCCGGGCGCCGCGCAGCCTCTGTCATCCCGCTCCCCCGCCGCGGGTGGTTTCTCCTTCCACGCCAGGAGAGAGCCAATCCCACGAAGGTTTTCACGGGAGTGAGGCTGGCTTGGTGGCGTGCGCAGCGTGTGCCCCCGGACCTGGAGCGCAGGACCTGGAGCAAAGATGGCTTGAGCAAAGTTAGCAGTCCTTTTGTTTTCCTCTCACTGCGTGACACCGTGTGTGAGTGTATATAGATATATATATCAAAAAACAGGTTAGCTTGCGTGGAAGCAGGAACAGGTAACACAATATCCCTGTGACAGTCTTTAAGTCATCTAGAAAATGCCCGACTGTCATAACTTCTTGGTCCTTCTTTCGCATCGTCACCCTGCAGTTGATTCAGAAGTCATCCTGACCATGCACCTTGGCTCTTCCTTAGTCTTAGGCAAATTATTAATCACGTACTAGAGACTGGGTGTGATCTGAGTGTTTGTGTGTATTTGAGTAGTCGAGCCAGAAAGATTTATTAAATAACCAGCTCACTAGGATCACTTGAATTGATTTCAGTTTCTGACGTGGTAGGAAACAGTTTAGTCTTTGAATTTTAGAGATAAATGTATAGTGTACCTTCATTTCATGGATGGTCATAATGGCACAAAGGAATACAAATTAGCTATTGTCTCCCATTTCGCCTCTGCTGTAATTAAGATTCTTAGTGACTGTTGATCATGTGGCCTCTGTTTAAGAAGCAGTGGTGAGGGGAAAGTACCCACCTCAAGCAGAGTTTGTTTATATGCCTATATAACTAACTCTACCAGACTTCAGCTGTCTGGTACTTCTTTTTGGAATTTTTACAATCTTTTTTGTTTTATTTTTTTAACAAAGAGCTGTGATAAAATATTTGTCCTACAGGTGCTTGTCTGAGCAGTTGAGACATTAAGCAAAAAAATGATTGCCAAGCCCTGAGCCTCTGTTTTGGAGGGAGGTATCAAGACTTGGTGTGGTTCTTACATTGAAGGTGGGCATCTTACATCTTTTTTTTTTTTTCACTAACAACAGTACAGTCTGCTGCTTTTAAGTGCTGTTCTTCAACTAGAAATTGGGACTTGAGTTGCTGTGCCCTCATGAGAGGAGAACTGAATTGTGCACCTCCAGCACAAAGTGGATTGTCTGGAAGACTGTGGGAGAAGTTGACTGAGTTAACCTGGAAAAGGGAGCTGTAAGCTGACATGAGGAAGGCCAAGGATGTTTTGTGAGAAAGCGACCTTATAGTTAATACTTGTCCTAATGTACACAGCCCCATGATGATCACACAGTACAGTAGACTTCATTTGGGCACCACTGTTTGAAATTATCTACTGAATTTTCTCTTCTCTATAACTGAGGAAGATTGGGGTTTAATTTAGCTGATAGTGGGTACCTCCCAAAGAAATGGCATGCTGAAAACTTGCTTCAAACTGTAAACTATGGTACCATATCTCCTTGAGAACTGCTCAAAGCAAAAGGCCTATGATAAGGGGGAGGAAGAAGGAATCCCAGGGCTATGCTAAAACATCTTTTACTGAATTCTGTTCTGTGGACAAAGGTCATTTTTTGTTTCCTCCACTACCACGACCCCGTCCCCATTCTGCCTGACTCGCCAGTTTTTGAATTCTGCATAACAGTTGTCTGTGACTTCTGATAATTCCATCTTTTGTCTGGATGTTTTCCCTCGTTTTTGGCATATTAAGATAAAATAAACTTATGTCTTATCTTACTAATGAATATTTAGTGTAAACAACAGAAGGAATAGCTAACAACTCTGAGAACGAAAGCCAACGGCAGGAATAGACTGTGAGCATTTCAGCGCTTTGAAGCCAGCCTGTCTGCTCAGTACGTCTTTTATTCCTGCAGCACTGCATGCTAGAGAGGATGTGTATAGCTGCTTGTTTTACTGCAGCTTGCTGTCATTGATGCTAACAACAATGTATGGGGAAGAATGTTAGCCATTGTGCAGCAGGATTTGGCAAGGACTGTGCACAACTGTAAGCAGTTTATTTAAGCTTTTAGTAATGAGAAAGTGTTTCAAATGTAGTATTTTGAATGTTTTTTGCAATTTCAGCTCCGTGTTGTAGTTCTAGTAAGAGGATCTTTTTCATCCCTAAAGCTGATTAGTTATTAATATTGAGTAGCACTTTAGAAACAAAAAAAGGTTTTCAAAATGGGAAAAGAAATCCACAACTTTTAACTGTAGTATTACAATGTCTAGAGCTCTTTCTTTTTTATTAGTGGATTCAGTTAAATGCTCATACTGCTTTAACCTTTAAGGAAAAGAAAGAAGTTGTTGAACACTAGCAGATGGTTATCTTCTTCCTGATGGTTACAGAATACTGGAATTAAATGTGTAAATGAATTTTTTGGAAACATCTGACTGAAAGTGGCTTCTCTCTAATCCAGTTCCAGTGTCTTGCTTTTTGCCAGTGTTGTCATCTCACAGCCCCTGTATTGCAGCAGTAGTTGTCATTTTCCCTAAAATAACTTCCTTTGTCTTTAAAATTGATGGGCCTTTAAGTCTTCCTTCCCTTAAAAAAAAAAAGTGTGTTTATGAGAGCCTGAGGGTTACAGATTTTTTGTTCTTCCTCTAAAAAACATGAGGAAATAACAGGCAAGATGCAGTGGATACAATAAACTTTGATAGCTGAAGCTACTGAAATTTCAACATAGGATATGTGGAACAACAGTAACATGAAGGGGAAAGGGAATTTTTTCCCACAGCTCCTGCATCCATGAGTCTGTACTCAGAAAATATATCTTGGATTAAGTAAACTAAATGCAAAGGATTATTCTTATTTCTTCCTTCTTAGGTGTAGTAAGTCAAGTTAGTAGAACTGTAAGGGATAACTATATTATCCATTCTGCAATTTGGGTAAGGTAGAACCAGTAGTTATTTGCAGTTTATGATAGTTGTTTTTCAGAAATGTTCGTGACAAACTCTGATGTTTAATCCTTTTTGGCTTTTTGTTCTGTTTTGTTTGGTTTTTTGCCAGTTCAGGTGGCACATGAGAAGGAAAATGTGAAAATTTTACAGGACTGGTTTTTAGTGAAAATATCAACTGTGTTGATGAACAGGTTATCCAGTAAAAAGAAACTTGTTGTAGATCCTTGGGTTTGATCTGTTTTCATGTGTCACTGATTTTAATTTTAAGGATGATGCTCTTGCTCAGGGAATCCTGTCTGAAAATGTAGCTTGAGTTTGTAATTTTGAGGAAGCAAAATACTTGCCATGGAACGCAAAAATGAGCGATAAACATTTCCTGACTAATTCAGTGAAGGAAATGGGAGGAAATATTGCCACCTGGTGAGTGATTTGCCTCATTTGGAAAAGAAAAAGTGACTTCAGCACAGTTGAAGAGGGGAACAAGACAAGAGAGCTCATAAGCCACATCTTTTTTGGAGTAGAATATGTGACTGGGGTCAATCCACGGCTGTTTTCAGTATGGAACAGAAAAATGTGGAATGACATCCAGCTGCTAATGTTGTTAATGACTGTGAAAGATTTTTGCAGGAGGGTCAGATTCATTAGTGCTGAACTGAGGTTTTTGACTCTGTATAACATCAATGGCATCGAATTATAGCAGGATAAAAAGCTGCTTAATCCATCACAGTTTAGAGGCAGAGTCAATGCGTGCCCTGTAGGCATGACACAGTGTCATAAGGGGATTTGAAGTGACAAAAAATGTGGAGATGGAAGCTGACAGAGAAAAAATA
Organism: Colius striatus; assembly: GCF_028858725.1. NCBI lineage: Eukaryota > Metazoa > Chordata > Aves > Coliiformes > Coliidae > Colius > Colius striatus. The sequence goes on along the minus strand of NC_084761.1, from coordinate 67,696,485 downwards.
GCGAGGCCTAAGGTTTGATCAGCTGGTTGTGAGCTTTTTGCTCAGCATATTCTCCAGACAGATCAAAGTATTTGTGGTACTTGCTGCTCATGTCCTGTAATCATCTACAGCTTACATTTGACTATAGAAATACAAGTACATTGTAACATTGCAGTTGACTGTTGTCAATTACTAGTTAAATACCCTACCTGTATATTGACAGCTAAGGTAGCAAATTTGGGACAGCATTTTGCAAACACCACATTTTTTCATCTTCTGAGATCCCTGGTTACTTTCACAAAAGTTTCAAAACTGGCAGCTGAAGTAAAATTGGCTTCTGAATTTTAGCTAGCAGTACTCCTGTGTGTTTCTCAAATTTATCTTCATTTCTTCCTCAGACTTTCAGAGGCAGCTGCCATTCTCCACTTCTGAAACGGACCTGAAGTTTGCATTAAGTATGACTGGTTATCTCGCCATGTAGTGCTTGGCATACTAGTCTTTGCTCTCTTGTGGCTTGAAAAGTAAATGGGAAGTTTGTAAGAACAAAAGTCAGATCAGTTCTTGGGTATACTCAATTCAAAAGCAGCGATGTTGTTACCTTACCTAAAAAGATACCAGACAGCAGCTTGCTGCTGGGTAGATGGCGGTGATGTAGTTCGACAGGCCCAGGGTTTAGATGAATTTACTGAAATACTCACAAATACTGTCAAATCCAAATGTATGGGTTATTGATGACTACTCATGCCAACCTTACATCTCACAGAAATATTTTTGTTACATTTGTTATGAATGGGATCACTGGTGGCAAAGTCTCCACCATGTCACTCTGAATCAATGCAAAGCACTGCTCTGTCTAGCGAAGAAGTAGTTTTTATTGCAAGCACTGATTATGTTTTTTTTCTAAAGGAATATTGCAGACAAGGATAGAACATTTGTCACAGCTATAAAACACTATGTGTGCAGTGTAGAGATGAGTTAAACTGCATCTGTAGATCAGTGGTTTACAGCTTCAAATATGCTATAAAGATAAAATACATAGTTTTGTGAATCAGATCCAAGATGTTAAACTATATAAAAGTTGGAGAGAAACGGCTATTTTAGATGTGGCTGCAGAGTCTCTGAATCAGATGTATCTTATTTTCCCATTCCAAAATTTAAATATTTTAAATATTTAAATATTTTATTATCCCATTCCAAAATTTAAATATTTTAAAGGTGTACATAAAATACGGAAGCAAGGTATTGTAAATCCACTTACATCAAAGCTTTAAAAAATTAAGTACTTTCTCCAGACCTCTTTTTTTTTTGTTTTTTTTTCTTAACCTAACCATTACATTTACTGTTCAGGAACTTTGATTTGGGGTTTAGAAATCAAGTAAAATTTCATGTTAAAAAATAAATGTTTTTTTTTTTTTTTTTGCATGAATTTTATCTTCCAAAATCTTTTGGGATTTTGTGTTTTTTGGTAGCAATTTGTCTTTCCATGTCTCTAACTACGTGGAGATGGATGCCTACTAAATTTTTCCATAGGTGAGTGAGAATAAAGATTTCTAGACAAAATGAGCCATAGTTCAAGAAATGGGAAATCCATTTCTATCACTGAATGCAAAAATTGATGAAAGGAGATCAGTAAAAGCACATTTTTCAAAGTTGTCTTGCTCAGTGCAGTTAGATATCTTAAAAATTTTGCTTTATTGGGCAGATGTGGAAGAGATAGGCATAAAGTTATGTCTGTATAGTGTTAGCTGTTGCATTTTAAGTGAAGAACCTGGTACAGCATGTTTAATAACAGCAAAAATGTAGATAATTGTAGTGAAAAAACTGTTATTCAATTTATACCATAAAATATTTATTACAGTAATTTAATGGAAGTATTTGGGCCAAAATGGATTTATAGATACATTCTCTTGGACCAAATGGCACACCTGTGCTCTGGAGTAGCCTTGTACGTATTATTCCCATACTTTATTTGGAATTCTATTTGGAAAGTCTGACCCTGTGCAAGGTGCCAATAGCATTGTGACTTCTCAGGAAACCAATTTAGTAATGAAGTTGTAGCAGGCAGGTTTGAGATACTGCGCTGCCTCTGCTTACCAAAGCACATTCTAAACCTCGCTGCGTGTGTTTCTCCCAGTGAGGAGGACTACCAGCAAATGTGGGATGAATTCCCCAGGCTTCTCTGGGTGTCCTTTCCATCCTGGGCTTTTTCATGTCTGTTTTAATACAGCTTTCTGTCTTGAGTCACTGTTGGTCTTTTTTGCAAGCCCAGGCTGTTTAGCAGCATTGGCTACTGAATGTGCTGTTCCTGTGTCTGGCTGCCTGTGGCTCAGGGCAAGCAGGGAATGATGTTTCTGGCTCAGGAAATTGGCATCTATGTTGTCTGAAGTCCTACATATGTCCCAGCCTGATCCCTAATTCTGATGAGCATGGTTGGCAAGCTGTGTAATGAAACAGAGAGGCTCTAATTATGTGCTAGTACTGAACTGTAAATGGCATCCTGATGCTTTAGCAGTGGAAGGCTGATTCTTAATGAAATTGGCCCCTGTGGTATCTGAAGCGAACAGAGCTGTAACTTTTTAATGACTTCTGGAAGACAGGTCATGGTTTTATAATTACCTCCATCTCCAGACATACAGGAGTGTCATTCCATTCCTGTTGCAGAGAGTTTTACCCTGTTTCCTCCCAGACTGTAGAAATTGCTTAATGGTTGGAATTGGTGTATCCGTGGTGTTTATTTTAGTAAATGTAGACACAAATGCTTTTTACCCATATTTGAATACCAGTAAGTGAATTGGCAGTACTTGAGCTGGTATTTATTAATGACAGGATGCTAGTGTGACCTACTTTTCTGTACACTACCAGCAGTGACTATAACCCCTTGGAAGAGAAGTGAGAAAATTGCTAGAAAGGCTGGTATAAATAATTCACAGAAGACTATATGCTGAAGTACTATTTAGTAAGATAGCGAAGCTGTATCAGTGTGTCTACTGAGAAACACAAAATTTGGTTTGAATAAATCTATCGTGTGCTGTTCAGAGAGTGAGGGAAACAGCAAATATTTCTTTGACCAGATCACAAGTTTGAGGGTTTTTCTTGTTAGAAAATTATTTTCCATGGGCTTAAATAGTGTGATTTTTAGAATTGTAAGCATCTTGTGGTTACACTAAGCAGTCTTTGTATTGTGATCATTCTACAAAAAGAGTGAGTTTTGTTTTTAAAGATAGAGTTTAATTTTCAAGGACAGCTTTTTTTTTTCCTTCTTCCTGTTGGTCAATTCTGCCACATTTGTGCAAAAAAACCCAATAAACAAACAACCCAAACAAACCAAAATAACCCCCTTCCTTTATTTCCTTCCTGGTCCTGTGGTATTCCAGATGCCTGTCCATTACTTTCCCACACATTATACTCCCTTCAGGGAGCCTTCATCAAAAGTGGTTTAAAAAGCTGTAAGATGTAAGTACTTCAGTTTGTGAAAAGCTGCAGCTTATTGTCCTCTGCGTCGCTATCTGAGGGGATGTGTGTGAAGGAGTGCAGCCAGTCTTGTAAACACCAGTTGCAAGTGTGGAGGAAAAAGTAGGATGGAAGATAATGGGATCTCTCTTTAGCCTTGGCTCTTCTACTTTGGTGTCTTACAGTGGTTACAACACAAAAGTATTTGAAATAACTCTTGAGTTATACTCTGGTCTTAAGAGATATTAAAATGACAAGATATATCAAAAAAAACCCATGTTCTCACTCTTCTGGGATTGACTGGATGTCTTTGGGCACTTAGCCTTCATGGTCAGCAGTTCCTGATTGTCAGGAATATTTGGCTTCCAAGCTAGATACCGCAAAAGCTTAAGAGATTGTCTATTAAACAGACTGCAGACTCCGAAGAGTGCATTTCGTCTGGCAGGTGGACAGAGATTTTGAAAAGCTGTAGACTTAGGCAGAAGTCGTTAAATTTCAGTTTATTACTTGTCTTGGTCCCTCACAGATGTGTAGAAAACTTTTTGCTGTGGGCAGAAAATAAGTCTCAAATGCGTTAATTAATACATTTATCTAAAGTTAATGGGGGAGAAAAGATGACAACTGCTTTCACAGCAGTGTTCTATGCCATTCCCTTGTGAGGAGAGAGGAACACCACAAATCATTGTGAAAGGTTGGTTAAGTAGATTTTAGTTTGAAACTGGTGTTTCTATAATGTATCCTTGGCTACAGCTTTTTAATTAGCAGAGAGTAGTTATTTCAAGAAGACTGGCAAAATTTCTGTGCACTTTACTGACCATACTATGTGGAGAAAGAAAAATCAGCATTTGTGTGGTGGCTGGTTTGTCCTAACCTGAGACTTCCAGTGCTTCTAAATTACACATTGACTCTAAAGATGTCTTTCAGTTTTTTTTATGGTGGATGACTGTTTACTTATAATTTTACAGTTATTGTGCATGGTTTTACTGCAGCGTCTCTGCTCCTCAGAGTCAAAAAGCATGTTCCCTTGGCTTCTTTCTAGCAGTTGTCTAAATGAATATTTAGCTCATCGAGCTCTAAAGATTTCTCTTAGCTGAACCAGCAACCTGAGAGCAGAATAGAATTTTCTTTGTAATGGCTATGCAATTTCTTCAATGTCTTCTAATTTTTGTGAAGAACTTTATAAACATGGTTATTTACTGTTTTCCTTCAGGTAAAGTAGATGCTCACTTTGGTAAAGCTACGGTTCAATATCATAGAATCATAGAATGGTAGGGGTTGGAAGGGACCTTTAGAGATCATCTAGTCCAGCCCCCCTGCAGAAGCAGGTCCACCTAAATCAGGTCAGATAGGAACATGTCCAGGCGAGTCTTGAAGAACTCCATCCAAGGAAGGAGACTCCACAACCCCCTGGGCAGCCTGTGCCACTGCTCCCTCACCCTCATAGTGAAGTAGTTTTTTCTTATGTTTAAATGGAACTTTTTGTGTTCCAGCTTCATCCCATTACCCCTTGTCCTGTTGCTAGCTACAATAGAAAAAAAGGGATGTCTCAACCTCCTGACACCCACCATTTAGGTATTTGTAAATGTTAATAAGTTCCCCCCTCAGTCTCCTCTTCTCTAAACAGTCCCAATTCCTGCAGCCTTTCCTCATATGAAAGATGCTCCAGTCCATTTGAATAGACCTGTTATAGAGTAATTAATGCTCGAAGGGACTTCAGCTCATCTAGTCCAGCCTCCTAATCAAAGATGGGTTTGATGTAGGGCCAGGCTACGTTGTTTAGGGATTTGTCCATTTGAGTCTTGAAAAACTCCAGAAACTGAGATTGCACAACCTCCCTGGGCAGCTTGCTCTACTGGTAGACACCTCTCATGGTGGAAAATGTTTCACTTGGTCAAATCTGATCCTCTCATTTCAACTTATGCCACTATCTCTTGTCCTCCCGCCCTGCACTATTACAAAGAGCCCAGCAGCACCTCTCAGTACTGCTCTGAAGGTCCTTGTGGGCTGCCATTAGATCCTCCCAAAGCCATGTCTTCTGCAGCCCTGGTCATGCAGCCTCTGCTCAGAGGACAAGTGATCCAGGACTTAACAGTTTGGTTCTCTCCCCTCAGTTTGGTTGTGCTCCCCTAGACTTAAATCTTTGTTGCCCAGGGGGCCCCAAAGCTGGGGCCCGTGTGCTAGATGTGGTCTGGTGAGTGCTGCACAGAGAGGGACAATCCCTTCCTTTGCCTGACTGGCCATGACCCTGCTAACGCAGCCCTCTCTGCTGCCCGGGTGCTGCTGGCTCGTGTACATCTTTCTGTCTGCCAGTGTCCCCACAGCTTCTTCCACAGCACTGCTGTAACAGCCTTGTGCAGCCATTTTTGTTAGGAAAACAAAAGCAGATGAGAGATTCCTGTAGCTCCTGTCCTCTTGCTTGTCACTGGTTGCAGACTGCTTCATTGGGATGGGTAGCTGTGTCATGAAGTGGTTTAGGTGGAAAGTTTTGGGAGTTTCTGTTCTCTTTTTGATACCTGTTGTGGATTTGGCATTTTTGGTTAGTAATATGACTGAGAGTGGAATATAGGTTCAAGAAAAAATGTAGTCTTTTTCAGAAATGCAGTGACTGATACATGATACCTGTGTACTTCACTCCATGCCTGCCATACTTGCACCTTGCTCACTCTCTTACTGTCCCCAAATCCTGTAATCCATGGGCAATTTCTTAACAGTAATGCAACTTTTGTCTGCTTTTGATTTTCATGCCTTGGAGATCTAAGTTGGCACTGAGTGTTGCTGGAAAAGCCAGTTCTGGAGTTTGACATCTCCACCTCAAGAACAGAACATATATATACAATGACACTTGGAAGACCATGGTTCTGAAGAACAACTGTTCATGGGTTAAACTTGTACAACTTCAGACAGGAGGTGCTAGTTCCCAGGAACCCAGCCTGGGAATGTAAGCCAAAACACTCTATAAGCAGTCAACATTAATTTTTTATGTATCCTCATGATGAGTGTACACAGCTACACCATAAAAGCTTCGTAGTACGTGGCCTTAAGCTTGTATTGTTTGATGATTATTCTGCCCTCTTTGGTTAAAAAACGAGATTTTAAATTTCTCAGGTACATCATTTGCTATTTGAACATCACTTTTTCTTTTGTTCTCATTTTTCAGTGACAATGACAAATATTGGAGAAAAAGGTAAGATTTTTATTAGCTGTTAATAACTGAAATTCATGTATCAAGGGAGTATCTAGTTCAGCAGTAGAATTGAGATACAGATCTAATCTGTTTTAAATAAGTGGGGTGTCTGTGTTCCTCAGCTCCTTTTATTATCCTCCTGTTTCTGAATATTGCTTTAGCTATTCCAAACGGAGATGAGAAAAATTAGAACTTTTTACTCTTCTTACCGCCTTTCTGAAATGTCAACTGTAATAATCCTTCTATTCTGCTTTTGAAAAATTGTATTTGTAAGAAGGAAAGCTCTTGTAAAACCAGGACTTCTAAAAATTATCAGGGTGTTTTTGCAGAATGCCACATACTTAAATGGGAGGTTAATTTTTTCTGCAGTTTCATCTTAGCCAGTGTCTTTGAAGAAACAGAGTCTTTCAGATATGTAACCTTTTTGGAAAATAATAAAACTATCTGATTAGCTGTCAGTAGAGTTCCTACCCCAAGGCTGTAGTATGTTTAGATTGTTTTTCCAGATGCTGTTTTGATGCTTCAGCACCACGTGGAAGTTTGAGTGAAACTGTGAAGCTTTTGGAGGAATGGGACTGGTCATTAGGAGACAAGCTATGTGCTTTTTCCATTTGTGTAATTCCAGCAGGTCTTATTATGTCATTAGAGATTTCTTCACTTAAAAAAAAAAGTGTGCCAATCAAGAAACATTTCATAGAATCACAGAAGGGTAGGGGTTGCAAGGGACCGTCAGAGATCATCTAGTCCAACCTCCCTGCCAAAGCAAGTGCACCCAGATCAGGTCACATAGGAACGTGTCCAGGCGGGTCTTGAAGACCTCCAAGAAAGGAGACTCCACAACCTCCCTGGGCAGCCTGCTCCACTGCTCCCTCACCTTCACAGTGAAATAGTTTTTTCTTATGTTTAAATGGAATTTTTTGTGTTCCTGCTTCATCCCATTACCCCTTGTCCTGTTGCTAGCTACAACAGAAAAAAGGGATGTCCCAACCTCCTGACACCCACCATTTAGATATTTGTAAATATTAATAAGATCCCCCCTCAGTCTCCTCTTTTCTAGACTAAACAACCCCAGTTCCCGCAGCCTTTCCTCATATGAAAGATGTTCCGTTCCCCTGGTGGCCCTGCGCTGGACTCTCTCCAGAAGTTCTCTGTCCCTCTTGAGCTGAGGAAGCCAGAATTGGACACAGGATTCCAGATGAGGCCTCACCAGGTTTCCTTGTAAAACTTTTTTCAGTTAAGACATTTTTCCCCATCCTCTCACATGAGTGTGTATGCATACCTGCAAACTTCAACACCTTCAAACTTTGAAATAATTTCAGTTTCTTGCTGGTCCATAGAGTGTTGGGGGAGCAGAAGGGACCAGTGAGGCAATTAGGCATTGCTTACGGAGCAAATTAAAATCAAAACAAAGCAAAATGCATTGTAGAATGTTATATTTCCTTCTTTTTAGCTGGTGAGCTTCAGCCAGTCAGTGGAAAATTACCCTGACTGTACATCTGCCCAAAGTGTTCTTAGGGGTGAAAACCAGGGGAATGGGATTCAGCCCTACTAGACAGTGCTGCAAGTTTCCAGGCAGCTGTAGCTCTGCTAAGCTATTTGTAAGTGGGTGGCCTTCAAGGAATTTTTTATTTTTCACCTTAGAAAAAAAGGTGTAAAATAGAAGGACTTCTGTCCAGGGAGCTACAGACAGCTTTTCTTTTTCTGTCTTAAGGGAATTAAGGTTCTCATGTTGCACTCCCAATATCCACAGACCCAGTGGAGCAGCTGAGTAGCCCAGGTTCTCCACTGCAGGGACACTGGTGGGTAGGTAACCTGTGGGGAATGAGTGTTTGGGGCCTGGGCCTGGGCCAGGTTGAAGACCAGAGGTGTAAGAGCAAACAAAAAGAGCGTAAGTCTTGTGCAGACTTTAAAGAGGAAACATGGGACAATGTATTTAGGCTAAAATTTTGTCTTCCTCTAGTAGTCTTTTTTGAAAATGTATGAAAAAGGAATGTTCTTATTCATCACAGTGACTGTTATTCTCACAGCAGTAAAATACAGATGCAGTTGGTAAATGCATAGTGTACAGATGTCATGTAACTTGCCCTATCTTGCCCTCACCTTATGGCATGAATATACTGTTGTTTAAAAAAATACTGATTTTGTTTGAGTAAATCAGCCTTTAAAAAAGTTTATAGAATTGTTCTGACAGATAGATCCTGACAGATGCTTGTGCAATAACAAGATGATCATCTAGTGTATTGTGCTTGATGTGGAGTCTAGTTCTGTCACTTAACTGATGAGATTTTTTTCAGTTTATAGACATGGCTTATGGCTCTTTCCCTCATCAACTCAAAAGCTTTGTACAGCATTGCTCTTCTGATTCTTGTTAGCTTTTGGTTGTTATTTTTTAACTGCCTAGTGAATAAGTATAAATATTTATTGTGTTGCTGCTTTTTTGAGTAAACAAACTTCAACACCAGGAACATTTATTCAGCCTTACTTCTGAAGCAAAACTACAAAAAACCAAGAACATGCTGGGCTATTGCATTTATACACACCATCATGCATGTGTTTTGGAAAATTCTCTAGCACTGAATAGTATTACATATATAAAAACAAGGGCTAGCCATAAGAGGGCAATATTTCAGATTGTGTAGTGGAGATACATAGTTTTTCCTTTATGATGTTCTGTGACAATCTGATCAATTAATAGAAGTTGTATAAAGACAATTTAGCCATGTAGCTTCCCTATAACCTTGAGCTCTCTGTGATCTGAGTTACCTGTACAGCAGGGAAATAACATTTTCACTGTTGCTGTCCTAGCTCTCCTTTATTTGCTGCTTTTCTGCCTAAGGAAGAAAAATTCAAGGAAATATTCCTTCTTGTGCATTAAAACAAGTTAATCAGGGGATGTGAGTTTTAGATTTACTATTTACTATAGTGAGTTGCTTAGTACAATGAGAGTATCCATCCATGGCAGACTCTTTGGAAAAGTTATTGTTTCCATCTGTATTCTAGTGAAACAGCTCAGCATGGTAAATATAGACTGTCATATATTTAAAAAATCTAAATCTCTGTGTGTGAAGAATGTAAAATAATGAATGAACATCGGAGTTTAAAGAACCTGCAGGTTTCTAAAACTACTCTACTGTCCTCCCTCCTAAAAATCTAGCAAAAGAAATAACTGATTATGGTTACTGCTCAGGCGTCATATTCATACCCTCACATCAGGTATAGTCATTGTTTAGATAGCTATACTTCTTGGAGGGTTTTGGGTTTATATTTGGTTGGGCTTTTTTGCATGACTAGCAGTCTCCCTACATGGTTTATAAAGCTAAATAGCAGAGATGTGATAGTTAACTAGGATTTAACGAATGCATACGGGGAGAGTGCTTGCTAAATAATTATGGGGCTCTAATAGGTTATTAACTGTTCGCCTCCAACTTTTGTAATATATGTAGCCTGTATCATGGCTTTCCCCACAAAGTCTGTATTTGTTTCATGTAAAGTTGCAGTGCAATATTTTTGTTGCAAAGTTTCTGCAGAGCCTCTGTATTTACATGTTAGAGTAACTATCTGTGATACGTACAGCATCCGTTTGTAAGTACTTTAATATCACTGCTCTGTTTGTATTAATTCTGTTCCTTTTTGATTTTAGTTGTGTGCCTGGTTGCTTACCACATATTTTTCATGCTGTTCGTCTGGTCATATTGGAAAACAATCTTTACGCTACCAATGAATCCTTCAAAAGAAGTAAGATAAACTTAACTTTTGTTTCTGAAATAGCCTAGTCATATGCCTGATTTTGTAGTATTTGAGTAACTTAGACTCTGATCTTATGTAGTTTTTACACTGTGTAGAAAAATACAAATGGTAGTTGCAGCTTTTTAATAGGAGACTGCAAATGGCATAATGATGAAAAAAGCACCCCACCTTCTTTAAGTTTAACACTTTTAAATAAATTTTTAAAATGAGGTGTATTTTTAGTAGAAAGAAAAAAAATCTCTCCACTTGAAAAATGTGTTATTTGAACTAGCAGCTTAAGTCTTTGCATGGGAATATAATACTTTATATGAGAAAAAAAGTTTCTTTCTCTCTGTTTAAGACTTATATTGCCTGTCAGTATCTGTCGGTTTTCCTCTGAATTAAAACTTCTTCCCCATCTGTTTTGCTATGAAGGAACTTGAGGGTTTGTGGCGTTGAGCATACAAGAGGTAAGCTGATGCTGGAAGCCACAACTGGCTAAGCAGGAAGGGAGCTAGTATAGAACAGCTGCATGGAAGAGAGCTCTGGATAAATATATACCCAAAGTCTCAGTTCAGCTGGAACAGAAGCGTTAAAGAAGGATCCAGTTGCCTTGGTTTTGTATCTTACTATTCTCCGTGTTGAACATGATGCAGCCTCATGATAATTGCCTTTAGTACGGTATCAGGGAAGGTTTTTTATTTTAATATCACAGTCTTAAAACAAAAAAAGAAGATAAAATTATCAGTAGCTGTGATGAAAATCTTCCCCATGCAGTTTGGTACAACCAGCACAATTTTTTGGGCTCTTTCATCCTGTCTTTGTACAGAAAGCCCACAGTCCTCAACAGGTGCTATGTCACACAGCCTCTTGAGGTCAAGAGGAGTTATGCTATGGCTGCTCTGGAGTTTGAAATATCCACAAAACCAATACTTATTTCAGCATGGAATCATAATTGTAGCTCATATAACTACCATGCTAACACAGATTAAATAGCCTGTGATTTCTACTGTCTGTTGTGTGGCGGTTCTTTTCTGAATAGTTTTCATTCACTAATAAGATATGTAATTGTGGAAACAAGTACATAATTCAAAGTAATTGGCATCTTCCTTGAATTCCACACTGCAGTCTTTTCTACAGCTTGGAGCAGAGAGAAGAGAAATAAATTAAGAACTTATTTCGTTTGGTAATTACGTAGCAAAATATATGCATGTATTTGGTGACTGTAGCAATGATTAGTAGGGTTTTCAAATCACTAGGCTGATGCAAATAAAAGACTTACAAAACATTTTGGTAAATCCTTAATAATTATGGTGGGATTCCAAAGCAGTCACACAATGCTGCTGGGGAACTTCAAATGGGATGTTAAAAGCGTTAAGAGCTGGGTAATAGAGAGCAATGTGTGACGTCTCTGTGTTCTTTGAATTTACACAATGTTTCCGGCAGTAAGTGACATCTTTGTTGTTTCATGTCTTTTTCCTAATCTCCTAGAGCAGTATTACTAAAATTTAATTAGCGTATTTTGTAATGCTAAGTTACTGCTTGGCTTCCAGTTTCTAGGATGAGGTCTGTGAATGTAAAAGGATGTATTTTGAACTTAATTGAAGGGACTTACCAACTATTGCAAATACTTGTTTGAAGACTGAAAAACAGATAAAGCTTTTGTGTTTTGTTTTCATGAATGCTGGAGCTGGTGTAAACCACACAGCCTGTATAGTTATTTTTAAACTTATTTCAAAGTTTGTGTATGTGTGAAAAGCACTAAAGTTCTGGCTGAAGTTTCTTTGTTAGAAACATTGAGGGACTTTGCTTTAATGTGTGCCATTCTGTACCTGTGTGTACCACCTATATACAAGCATTGCATGAAGGTGGGAGAGAGGACGATTTTCTGGGCAGAAAGGCTTTTGTCGATTTAGGACTGCTCTGAGAACCAGTACAGAATGGTGGAGCAGTAGCTCTGTGAATATCAAACAGGAAGCATTAAAAAAAAGTATTCTTAACCAAGTTTCTGCAGTGCAAAATCCCGTGTACCCCAATGTAAATCCATTCAGATATTGGCAAGAGACTATTCTTGCTAGGGCAAAAATGAAGGGTAACCTGAGAAACTCATGCTAAACAATAAACCTTCACCTTCTGCTGGAAGATTGTGAGCTTTGTCAGGAAGGTAGAGGGGTGCCTTCTAAATGGAGGTGAGAACAGGCCTATAACTCTCTTTCTGCTTTCTTAGTTTTACATGCATCACTTTCATCTAGGAAAAAAAAATACTGTACTGACTAGCATTCTGGAGATACAAATGCTATGCAGAGGGCTTCTGTTTCTAGTACAGATTAGACACAGCTACTCTTCCTGCCAAATATGAGCTTCTTCTCAGAGGTGATTTTTTATCGTGTTTCTGGGAGACATACCAAAAACTTTGGTATTTGCCCATTTCTGGAAGCTACAATGGGGACTCTGTTGCTGTACTGCAGAAGACTTTAGAGTATGAGAAAGTTGGACAACTTCATGTGTACCATGCATCCCTTCAGCAATTTTACGTTCTTAGCTTTTACTAGAGCAATGTTTGTTACTGACATTTTAGGCAATGACACAAGTTGTCCCTTTATGCAGGAATGTGTTAAGATGTGGTTATTCTGTCACATAGGACACCCACCTCTTACTTCTGTCAGCCAGTCTCTGAAGTAAAAGCACATCCTAATACCTGCATGAAGAGAACAGCAGCTCTCCAGTGGCAAAGAATAAAAGGCCAAATGCCAGACACCAGAAGAGAAATAAAGCTTTCTTTTCTATTACTAGTAGCATATTTTATTTCAGGTAAAGTCTGCCATCCCTAGCTTATATTCACTAGCTAATATTCAGTATTACAGAAGCAAATGAACTGACTTTTCAAGGGAATGGGAAACTCTTTGATTCCTCTCTTGAAGAGTGGGGCTTACTACTCCTGTGAGCATTCGGCATTGCATCAAGGACAAATCAGAAATAATTTTAATGTTGTCTTCATTTGCCGTAAACTAAGCGGCTTTAGGAACAGCGAGTTATTTGCTCTAGTGCCATCTACATGCCGCTAATCCATCTTTGTATAATGAATATTTATTTCTCTTTACATGTCTGCAGATACTTATTTAACTTGGAATTTGCTAACATATCTCTGATTTTAAAAATTATTCCAGTTTCATCTATCATGTTCAGACAAGGAATCCCTAGAGAAGGAGCCTAGAGGTGAATCCCAGCAAGAAGTCTTAAGACGGGCAGCCAAGGATCTTCCTATCTATACACGGACAATGTCTGGAGGTAAATAGGTGTTCAGGAGACTACTAAAGGCAGGTGTCTTGATGTACCGCTTCAACAAAAAAATTCAAGGGTTTGGACTGTGGGGTGAAACTGCTTTTCATACTGAATAAAATAACAAGGTGACCCAAGCACTGAACTTCAGTGTAGCTTTATGCAGCTACGATTATTCAGTGGAAAAAATGTTGGAGAGTAAGTTGATGCACGCTGTTCGGGATTCTAAAGTGGATTGACAGTACCTTGCTAAATGTTTGCAAACTGAAATTAACAGATAGCTTGTAATACTGCAGAAGAGACTGTAGCATTCTTTAGCTGCATAGATTTCTTCTTTCATAGATAAAAAAAGGAAAAAAAATTATCGCTATCTGCACGTCACGTATAGAGAGATAGATCACAGTAAGAAACTGTTACTGGTTTACTTGCTGGTTGGTCTTTTGCAAGAATACAAGTTCTTTCAAACTAAGTGTTAATCTTAACCTACTGATACTGCTAAGTTTGTGAATGCTGGCTAACTAAGCAAATCCAAGAGGTAATCTCATATAGTAAATTACAGCTATTAGCATAATAGCTTAAAGTAGCTATATTGTTGAACAGTCTTTAAAGGTTTTCCAGTCTAGTGAAGGTTTTGTGGGGTATGCTGGTGGTTTTGCAGAGCTGAGAGGTTTGAAGAAAAAACCCTGATTATCAGGGATTGCAAAAACTAAGCTTTTCGAGATCACTCTGCTAGATTCAGCATTGCAAATACTCAGTGCTTCAATACTGGCAGCTCCTTCTGGCCATGCTGAAATGCTTTCCCAGGGGCTCTGCTGGGCTGAGCTAAGAGTATTTACCTTTGCACAGAGTTCAGGAATCAAAGCATGTAACTGTACATTGAGATCTAATCTTGGAACTCTTCTTTAGCCATCAGATACTGTGACAGATGCCATCTTGTAAAACCAGATCGTTGCCATCACTGTTCTGTCTGCGACAAGTAAGAAAATATTTTAAATAAGTGTTTTTTCTGAATTAATGGATTTTTTTCTTGACATGGAAGCTTTTCTTTTTTATACATCTTTCAGGTTTAATGTTTTAGCAGATAAGCCATTTTTTCCCTCAGATTTTTTTTTCAGATTTAGTTTTTATTTATTTCTTTCTAAGGAAGTTTGTAATTTTCTCTAATGGCTTTCTTGATGCCAACGTGGATTATGTGGTCTTATACACTCTTTACATAATGGTTAAAAATTATGAACATTAATGAAGAATTTTCCTTAAAAGTGTAACCAAAAATAGCTGATAAACCAAAATTTGCTTCTTTTGTTAGAATCTGAATAAAGACCACTACCCATCTCAATCTAGTCATGATGTCACTTACATCTTATCTGAGGTAATAAACTTAATATCCTATTTTTCATTGGATAATATGCAGGTTATTTTTGTTTTTAAAAAACCATTAAGTATCCCCCATTTCTAACTGAAGCCACAAAATAAAGTTTTTGTTTGTCTAACACAAAAGGAAGTTCACCTCTCTAATCCCCAAAAGTCTAATTGTTTTCTAATTTACTCTTTCTTTCGGGTTGTTCTTCTCTCAGACCATTCTGCAGTTAGCTTGGATGTCTGTGTGTTTCTCCAGTCTTGCCCCCAGTGATTAAAATTTCTAGCTTTTAAGAGAAGGGGCTTCCTCAGAGGGTGATTTATTCTTAGCTTTGAGGCTCTTCTGAATACTTTTCAGCCGGTAATACGTCAAACCTGGCAACATGCTTGTGAAGCAGGAGACTTTCCATTTTGTCTGGGAAAACAGCAGAGGCATCAACAGAGTAACTGAGTTGAGGCCGAAAGGAGTTCTTGGTTGTGTTATATGGGATGAAGGTTGCCATGTAAGACAGCAACATTCTTATGTTTGAGCAGGGTGGAGAAAAAGGGTGACCTGTGTTACCCCATGAAATGTGAGTGAAATTTTCAGAATGCTATTAGCAAATATATTTTGTAAAATACCCTAGTTTTGTTCTTACCTTGTCAAAATTCACTTGCTTCAACTATATTTGATTTTTCTTGAACGTGTTTTATGAATGGAGAGTGATTAATTGCAAAAAAATGTTTGGGATTTTTCATACAAGGTAAGTTCTTAAAATCTCTTGTGCATCTGGATATCTGTCTATAAAGGCAAATAATATACTTGGAAATGTATTTAGTTGTATCACTAAGCAATTGAATCAGCCCATTTTTTAAGGCTGTGCCAGAGAATAAACAATGGTTGTAAAAGTTTCTCAGAATTAGGACAAAGTAAGTTACAGATTGCATCTTCTTAAATCACTAAGCTCTTGACAGAACAAGTACTTTGAGTTTGTATTACCTACGCTTTACTCATATGTAAACCATATTGTGTGAATTTAAATAATCATCTTTGCTGATTTGATTAATTAACAAAAAGTACATCTGGGAAATTCTTAATCTGTTTATGCATACTTTAAATCTAATGCATAACTGTCCTGACTTTTTTTCTTTTGCCTTTTGCAATGCTTGGAATTCTGTTGGGATTTTTTTAAGATGCATTTTGAAAATGGATCATCACTGCCCTTGGTGAGTGCACTGTTGGCTTGCTTCTATTCTGATTTGGTAAAATAAACTCTTGAGGCACCTGTTACGAAGGTGATGCTTCACTGTTCCTGGAGCTAGATCTTAATTGAAGTTACTGGTCTTTCAAGACCATTGGAGTTATTTACTGTGTGTCCTTTTTTCCTGGTTGTGAGATGTGGAAAGAAGTTCATGTATTATTTTAGGTAACTCTATTTTCACAGTTAGGATGAGGAGACTTCTGATAAGTAAGAAAACTTCTTCTAACAATTGCATCTTCTCATTAGAGACTTTGAATATTACTGTGGTAGAATTGCATTGAATGATAAAATACTACCCTTGTTTAAAAACCAAAGGGAAGGACTCTGCTTTGTTTCCCTTACTGAAACTCCCAGGATGGCTCGAGTGGGCTTGCTGGAAGGAGCAAGTTCTTTGTCTTTCATTGTTTTTCTCCTCTCTCCCTCCCACTCTCCCTCCTTTTGCTGCCATGTCAGCCTGCATAGTGCTTTTGTTTTTCCTTAGCAGCCCTTGGAACCAGTGGGTAGACAGGACATATAATTAATCTTATGTCGGTTTATCTCAAGGAAATAATTAAAAGTAATTGTTTGGTAAGATCCAAGTTAAGAGGATTGAGTGGTAGATGGAGTGGTAGGTGGCAGTTTTTCTCCCCATGAAACCAATCAGAAGAAAAGAATCTCCTGCATTGGAAAAACCAAATAGATAGTTCTACGCAGCTGGTTTGACCTTCTTAAATCAAATTCCTGGGGAGAGGAGACTCTGTCACAAGGGAGGAAGGAATGCTGAGCTCCTTCTCTTTGTTTTGGTCCTGACAACAGCCCTTGACATAGTGCAGTGTATTTTTAAGATTCTCCCCTTATTTTGCAGCTGCATGGTAGATAAAATTGAGAGAAATATTACAGAATATAGGTTAGAGTTATTTTCTACGTATGTCTTTTGCTGTATGGATATCAGCATTCTTTTCATTCTTTATCTTTTTTCAGCATTCTTATAGTTGTCTTGTAGAAAGCTGTAAGAAAGCTGTCAGGCTACTGCTGACAAAATATCAGGGAAAAGTCTCAATATTATTATTGTTATTGTTCAGTATTAGACACTCTTCTCATAAATTTTATGGTCTGTTTGGGATTTCTGGAGTTGCTCTGCCTTAGGGTAGTACATGAAAATGTCCTTCATGTAAATAGCAATTTCAGAATAAAAATCCATTGCATCAAATAACCAATCATAAACTAAGCACTTAAGTGTTGAGTAAAAGGGGCAGTGAAATGGTATTTCACTAGGGCACAGACTTCTAGAAAATTAAACTCTGTCTTCCTCTCAGTAATATTTGGTTATTTCACCCGTTCAGAGTCTTCATATCCAAATAAAGTAAACACAGTCAGTTTGAGAGAGTATATTCATAGCTCTTTGGTTTTAATCTAAGAAACAATGGGTACAAAAAGAAAAATAGAAATGGAGAAAGTACTTGAAAGATGTGTAATGCATCTTGATGGAGAATTGTTCCTTTTATCCTCCAAGTGACAGAGATGCACTAGAAAAAGAGGTATTGCTTTCCTTTTTTTCCTAATTTGCCTTGCTCAGTGTGGAAAAAAAGCCCAACCTATGTGGAAGTGACAAGAGAGTTTTGAAATATTTCACAAATGCTGATCAAACTTTGTAGTTTCTTTTAAAGACCCATGTTCAAGGGTTCTTCATGAAATATTTTGCCAATAAGTATAAATCAGTATAATGGGAGAGGTTTGGGCCCCCTGAAAACACCATTAGATCCTGCATTGCTTTTCTTGTTGAAATTTTTTGGTGAGAGCAAGTCTGGTAGCAAAGAACAGGGAAGGAACCTGTATGATGCTTAGGGAGAGCAGGGAAATAGGAATGGGAATTACTGCTATGTTAATATTCTGCTAGGAGAAGGATTTCTGGAGAGAGGACAGGTAAAAATTCTCTAGGGAGAGTAAGATGAAGCATTTGGAAGGGAGAGGTAGTAAGATGGTAGTCATGTCCTTAGACCCAGGTCAGCTGTTGTCTTTTAGGGAAGCTCTGTTCTGGCCATAACTCCTGCACTAATGGAAATGCTGTGATAAACAGAAATATTTCATCCTAATTGCCCTTTAACTACACTAAAAGGTTTAAGTGATGCAGAAATAAAAGCACTAGTGATTTCTATGCTATTGCTGCTGCTACTTATACTATATATAGATGGAACTGCAGGCTAGAATGCGATGGCTTGAGGCCTCACCAAAAATATGCTTCACATATAACAATGTGCATTAGAACTCCGTTAGGAATCAATTGAAACATCTCCTTTTGAGCCATACAAAAAGAATTTATCGTCTCCTTAATTCTATGTTGCTTTTTGTTGACTGAGTTGCATCACCTTCGGTGCCTTGTAAGTTCTTTCTTTGCCTGGCATTTTCAGTAAACTAACTAAACGGTATCTCTTCCTTTTATACTTCAAAATTAAGCATTTTAAGTGTTGTCTGTAATCCAGATTGTTAACCTGCACTGTTGTTTGTATGAACATTTCACTGCAGTAACACACCATCATTAGGCCAGCAGTTGGTACATTCATCAGTTTTACTCTTCCTCAGAAATGTTAGACTTGAAATCTAACCACCATTCCTGGGGTTTATGATTTGATACTACATGTTAAAATAGTACAATTACAAAATTTTAGTGTTTACTTTCTCTTCCATCTTCTGGTGAACTTCTGGTGTCATCAGCGAACTTGCTGAGGGGACAGAATGTACTCCCAGCAAGTTCTCTGATGACACCAAACTGGAGAACTGGCTGATTCCCCAGCCAGGACAAGGGGTAATGGGATGAAGCTGGAATACAAAAAGTTCCACTTAAACATAAGAAAAAACTATTTCACTGTGAGGGTGAGGGAGCAGTGGCACAGGCTGCCCAGAGGGGTTGTGGAGTCTCCTTCCTTGGAGATCTTCAAGACCCGCCTGGACATGTTCCTATGCGACCTGATCTAGGTGAACCTGCTTCTGCAGGGGGGGTGGACTAGATGATCTCTAAAGGTCCCTTCCAACCCCTAACATTCTATGATTCTATGAACTGTTGTGTTCCAGTAAGAACTCCTCAGTCTGGGGCTTTGTCAACATTGAAGGAAGCATAATAATGTGTGTACTGTATGCAGGAGTGCAAAAGAACAAGAAACAAATCTGTCTTTGACCTAAGAAATTTCATCTTTGGGGAATAATTTCACTTGATATTTCTTTTCTCACACTAAACAGCGTTTCAAGTGAAAACTGTCCTAAAATATATACCATGAAAGGACAATAGGGCTACGATAGAAACCTCGAATCTGAATTGCTTGCAGTTTCTAATGGAGTTGCTTACTTTGACATATTTAAAGAAAAAGAACGTGTCACTGTGGAGAACTGGAAATTTATCTTTTCAGTAAGAATCCTGATGAGCTTAGGAATGTATCTTTCAATTTTCTTTTAGTTAGAACAATCTGTTGTGAGTCCTTCTTGCCTGTAGTTAATACAGGCGCTTGGCTATTACTGCATGCTTAAATGATGATACTAAATTTCATGTTTAGCCAGGGTGGCATGTTTTGTAAAAACAAAAGCCCATAGTCAACAAAACAAACTCCCTGTCCACTCTGAGGATGAGTAACAGTAGTGCACAGTGAGTTTGTTTGGCATTTTAAGATTTTACCTTCTTCTAATTAGCATATATTCTACCTTTACCATTCCTGTCTCCCTAAAGGAGGTAACAGTTGCAATAACTTCTCCTGTAACTTCTAGAAGATAAAGTTGGGGCTCGCAACATGTTCTAACTTTTTGATAATTATTTTTCAACGTACAAGTGCTGTCATGGATGTAGTGTTCTCTTAATTATCTGATCTTTCTGACAGCACTAATAGTTAAAGAAGGTATATGGATTAACTTGTGTGCAGAGTTATATCAAACTTAGCACTATAATGATAACTTTGATTAGCTTCTTAATGCAACCAAGTAAAAGAAGGAGAAAGCTAGTTACCAATAAGTTGTCCATGGACAGCACTCCAATATTTTTCATTTGGTGGATATAGTATCATTACCTGTTTAAGAGTGCTCTAAAATTCATAATACTTATATATTACCTTTATGGGAAGCTGCTGGGGTAGTAAACATACCCTCATCATGCATCTCTAATCATAGAATGGTAGGAGTTGGAAGGGACCTCCAGTTGGATCTACTCCAACCCCCTTGCTAAAACAGATCCACCTGGATCAAGTCACACAGGAACGTGTCCAAGAGGGTTTTGAAGACCTCCAAGGAAGGAGACTCCTCAACCTCCCTGGGCAGCCTGTGCCACTGCTCCGTCACCCTCCAGTGAAATCATTTTTTCCTTGTGTTTAAATTGAACTGTTTGTTTCGGCTTCATCCCATTACCTCTTGTCCTGTCACTGGATACAACAGAAAAAAGTGATGCCCCAACCTCCTGATATCCACCGTTTAGATATTTGTAAATATTAATGAGATCCCTCTTCAGTCTCCTCTTCTCCAGACTAAACAGCCCCAGTTCCCGCAGTCTTTCCTCATATGAAAGGGTATGTTCCATACCCTTGATCATCTTGGTAGCCCTATGCTGGACTCAACCCAGCACTTCCCTGTCCCTCTTGAGCTGAGGAGCCCAGAACTGGACACAGGACTCCAGATGAGGCCTCACCAGGGCAGAGTAGTGAGGGAGCAGAACCTCCATCAACCAGCTGGACACACTCTTCTTGATGCATCCCAGGATGCCATTGGCCTTCTTGGCCATGAGGGCACATTGCTGGCTCATGTTCCATTTATTTATTTTATTATTTAGTTGATTATCAGCCAGGACTGATGATATACTAAGTTGCTTGTCTATAAATTCTTTAAGAAAGAGAAACAGGTGAACTTGAAGCCCATAAGTCAGAATGATAGAACTGATAAATGATAAAACAATGAAAGATTTAACATTTGTGTATGTCTTTACACATTCCTAATCTCTATTATTTTCTATATAATTTTCTGTCATGTTGTCACTGATGTGGAACATCTTGTGCTTGTTCAACAGTAGTACTTGTCTCATCATTTTGTATTAATGTAAATATCTTCAGGAATCTCCTATGAATACTCTCTAAGTTTGAAAAATTTGCTAAGAACTTTAGTATGTAGCAGGATTAATGACAGAGGGTATGAGACTGCTTTTATTCTCACAAGGATTCAATCAAGACTCATATTCTTGACTTGCACCTGTCCCAGTTGTAACTTGCAGCATGTCTAATGGTAAAACATGGATGCTTAAACCTACTTATAAAATAAAAAAATAACGGCAGTCAGTCTGATTTACATCAGATGTGCTGAAAAAAGATGTCATATCATAAGTGGAAATTCAATTTCAGTAAGCTGTTGAAAAGTGATATTACCTGGTAAAGTTCTTTTGGTGGTTTTTTTTTATTGTAGTAGTGGCGTTTTAGTTTTTATTGGAGTTGCTACACAAATTTGAGTGTTGAAGCGAAGTACATTTCAGTAGCTTGAGGCACCAGAGACAGGATGCAAAACATGGCTTACATGCATTAACTTTTTTAGAGTAAATATGTTTAATTTTATATTGATTGAGTCCAAAGTAAATAATGTTCATTAAACTCCATTTTTACTTTGCTTTTGTTATCAGGGTGAACAACTGTGTGGGATTCTCCAATTACAAATTTTTTCTTCTCTTCTTGGCTTATTCTCTGCTGTACTGCCTTTTCATTGCTGCAACAGATTTACAGTATTTTATCAAGTTTTGGACCGTAAGTGTTCTACTATGCTATTGGCTTCAAATGGATGAAGTTACCACTGTACAAGAAATCTAAAATTTACATTGTAATCTAGTATCTCCAAATACGAGCTACCAAAGATTATCTAAGAATCATAGCTCTCCATTTTGTTTGTCATAGTTTATGAAATTTCACTTGTTCTTACATTGTTTTGAAGCTGTGTAGAATTAATATGCAATTATTCATTATTTAGAAAGCAATTTTACAAGGGAATTTGTATCATATTTAGGTTTTGTTAACTTCTTTTAAAGCTATGCAACAAAAAGGCTTCATGGACATTTTCTAATATTTGAATCACGATTGTCTGGGATTGCAACTTAGGATATTACCCTCTGAGCTTTGCAGTGTTTATGCTATACTGTTGCTATTCGGAAAAGGATAATTAACAAGACAACTTTCGTAAAGATAAATGGTTATTCTCTAAAAGTCACCTCAAAGCTCAGATCCAAATTGCAGGGTCATGCTCTCAGCAGTTACACTTTCCCTAGAAAAGGCCCATTTAATTGCATGTCCATCCATATCTAGGTGTATAATTCATTTGTTCAGACTCCTGTTGCATGGTGTGTTTGTATCTACCCTGAATTTGACTTGGCTTGATTATGAATTATCAAGTTCAATGGCTGTTTCCCCAATTCTAATAGATTTTTGATTTTTCTTTTTAATCTTTAGAATGGCCTTCCTGACACCCAAGCCAAGTTCCACATTATGTTTTTATTCTTTGCTGCGGCTATGTTTTCTGTCAGCCTCTCTTCTCTCTTTGGGTATCACTGTTGGCTTGTCAGCAAGAACAAGTCTACTCTAGGTAAGAGGATTTAGTGCTTCTGTGTTTGACAGTGAAAAAATCAATACTAGATGCATGCAATCTGTGTGGGGGTAATGTAAGAAGTAGGCAATCCCATACAGGGTCCTTGGATCCTGGTTAGGAGTGCACAGGGCTGGTGTTGTCCAGCGCAGACTCCCTGGTTCTGCTGCTCCCCTAAGTTAATGTCTCTCTTTCTCCTGCCCCACGGACACAAGCTGTTAATGAATTCACTTTCTTCCTCCCACTCGCTCTCACTCACAGCTTGTTAACAGAAACTGAATAAACTAAAAAATAATTAGAATTGAGCTCACTTTGTAAAAAATGTTGGAGACACCAATGCACACTCGCACAAAGGCTGCTTGTTTGACCTTCCCAGCACCCAGGTCAGAGTCCTCTGATGTGGTATCTGAGTCAGGGCAGTGGCTCCGGCGCTTTGTTCCCACTCTTGTCTCCTGCAGGACCAAAGTTCTTGTGTTCAATTCAGATACACTTTTGTTTAAAAGCTCTGAAAGGCATAGCAATTAATTCCAAAACTTTGGATCTGAAGGGAGATTTCATAGTCGTGACTCGTGTCTTCCACAGAATCATGGAATGGTAGGAAGGGACCTTTAGACATCATTCAGTCCAACTCCCCTGCTCAAGCAGGTCCACCTAGATTAGGTCACACAGGAACGCGTCCAGAAGGGTTTTGAAGACCTCCAGAGAAGGAGACTCCCCGTCCTCCCTGGGCAGCCTGTGCCAGAGCTCCTTCACCTTCACAGTAAAGAAGTTTTTCCATAAGCTGAAGTGGAACTTTGTGCTCCAGCTTCCTAGAAAGGACTGTCTTAGGAGTTAATTTAAAAAACCTCAGAGAAGTTGGCCTATGGCTGTGCTATGGGAGTGTTTGCAGAACTGCATCAAATATCGGTATTAAGGCAGGATTTCACACCACCTGGAGATGCAGAAAAGTTGAGTGCCTGTTCTGTGCTATATGCTGGACTGTAATAATACCAATTTGCAATATATTCATTAAAGTTTCCAGATCTCTCAATGCTTTTCTGTTGATGTAAGTGGAATTAGAGTAAGCCAATGAATTGATCTGGGTTTTTTTGCAGTTCTCTTCAGATTTACTAATCTATAGATGATTAGTGGAAAATTTGACTATATGTCATTGGAGGAAAGCTTGTATACTTTTGGGTTGCTCTTGGGTTTCTGGGTTTCTTCAGTAGTCTGAAAAGTCATCTACTTAGAAATTAGTATGGGAAAAAAAATTGGTCAATCTAGTTAGAAGTGGAGAAAAATTTACACTTCAAAATCAGTATTTTATGTTTTTAAAACAAATTGAATTCTATGCAGGTAATGTACCATGTGTTCTGTACACTAAAGCTCCTCAAAAATAGCAGTTTGCCCCTTCTTCCCATTTTACTTTGGGAAATTGCTTAATATATGAAACCCTGAACATGCAATAGTTTTGTAATAAAGCCAGAACAGCCTCAAGTGTGACTGTGCTTAAATCATCATGGGACTTCTTTTCATAGCCTAACATTGGCACACAAAACGTTATCTCTATTTTCCCTTCCCCTTTTTCTAAAACACCTTGTAATTAAAGCATACTACATGTTGAAGGTCATTTCCATCTGTTCATACCTTGCAGCAGAAGGATGATCTCTGCACGTCTCCAGCATGGTTTCTGTGAGCTGTACTGTCAGGACATCAGGATGTACTTTGCTTACTATATATAACCAATTAAGGGAATTAAATGACTGTCAGTCACTTGGTGGAAAGTGAATGAGTTTTCTGCTTCAGGCACCTTGCAACACTTGAAGCTTGTCCTCCTTTCAGCTGGGATTGAGTTAATTTTCTTCCTAGTAGCTGGTGCAGTGCTGTGTTTTGGATTTAGTGGAGAATAATGATAGCATGCTGGTGGTTTCATCATTGCCAAGTAGTGCTTATCCCAAGTGAAATTTAGCTTGGACATCACGGGGAATAATCTGGGTCTGCAAGTAAAGTGCTTGCTTTATGCAGCTGTAAAAACGCACAATATTTTCATATCCCACGGTGTGAAAAGCTAGTCTTACTTACTAAAATAGGTTAAGCTTTTATTCTTTTCCATTGCTCTTTCTGTAGTAGAGCCTTTACGGTAAACACTAGCTTTCTCTTTCTTGAACAGTCTGTGGTATAGTCATATGCTGAAATCTTCATACAACATATCACACCTTCTTAAAAAGTGAGTTCCTGACTCTTCCTTGCCTAAATTAGAGAGGAGGGTGAAGGAAACTTCCACCCTTCGTCAGCCATGGGACTTCTTCTGCACACACAGTGGCTGTGTGACACTGACAGTGGCTTCTGGGGGCAGACTAGCTTTCCCAGTCACTTGGGCAGTACAGCCTTTCCCCTTGGATGATGGTGTCGTCAGTGCAGTTGCCTAAATACCGGTGTGAAACTTAACCATGCTGCCTTGCAGAAACCTCATTCATTATTTTCTTTTAAGAGGTATTCAGAGCTCCCATATTTCGTCACAGAACAGACAAGAACGGCTTTAGCTTGGGCTTCAGCAAGAACTTAAGGCAGGTGTTTGGTGATGAGAAGAAATACTGGCTGCTGCCTGTATTTTCAAGGTATGCTCACTTTTTAATGCTTCATTTGTCAATGAAGAAACAGGGTTTGGGGTGCTGGTTGGATTTTTTTAAAAAAAGATCCAGTAATAATCACTTTAGAAATAAAACAGCTCTTCAAAGTTGGGAGTTCTTTTGTTTGTATGACTAATTCTGAATTTTTCAGTCTAGGGGATGGTTGCTCCTTCCCAACCTGCCTTGTTAATCAAGATCCTGAGCAAGCTTCCACACCTGGGGTTCTTAACTCAACATCCAAAAAGTAATCTGCTTTTTGTTACTCATTTCAGATAGTTGGTACTCCTATTTTCTCCTGTGCACAAGTAAACAGAACCATGTATAAGATACTTAAAAGCAAATGAAGTGCATGTTATTAATAAATGCAAGTCAGGTTTTAAACAAAAACAATCCTCAGACTTATGTTTAAATTTAGCAAAAAAAGGTGGGGGATTTTTTTCCCCCAATGTGCTTTGTGTTGGCTCAGTGGCATCTCAAGACCTGAATTTTCCACACCGGCCAAATATTCGGTATTAGCAACATTCTGCTCTGCATGCATATTGAGATGGTTGGTCAAGCTGCCTGTGACATGGATGCATTACCTTGCCAGGTTTTTGGAGGAGGTCTGTTTCTTCCTCTCTGGTGAAAGATGCTTCGCAGAAGGAAATCCCAGGCCCCAGTACTTGTGCCAAGTCATGGGAAGCTGCATATTGAACGGATGTTTTGTTTCTGCTGATAATAGGACATATTTTCTTAATTCTTACCCTCTGTGGATGTGGCATCTTTCAACTGTGAAAAATACACAGCTGCTCCTTAAACTAAATAAATAGCTTAGTATTAGAGTGTGACAAGTGTAGCAGACTTGAATATGTGACCAAGAAATTATAATGACATGGTATTGACAATCTTTTATAAATAAAAGAAACATATTACATTTGTTCTAGTTGTTTCTTTACATTTTAAATCTTGCCTCAGTGATCCATAGCTTATATTAGGCAAGAGACTTTGGAGGTGTTTTCTCCGCTGTACATCTCTTGTACTGGGAAAGACTCTGGATGGAGTCCATTTGGAACTGAAGTACGTAAATTACTGTGTAATAGCTGTCAAAGAGAAAAACGGAGACATTTCCCTGTTCTGCGCTAGGGAGTCGTTGCTTTTTAGATTGCGCTGCCTCTGTGACAACTCCGGTGTAGCACATGTCATCATAAAAGTGTAGTGGTTCGTCAGAAGAGAAACAAGGTAAAGGTAGGGGAAATGCTGCATACAACGGACTGTTTGTAACTTGTGGTAAGATGATGAAAAGCTACTGCAGGTCCCCAATGTTGTTTTTATTGGCGTTGCAGTGAGAGCCACCTGTTTCCCGCAAAGCCGCTGCGCGACTCCCAGAGCCACCTGCTGACGGACACGCCGTCATGGGCAGAGAGTAGTGCGGAGGCTGAAAAGGGCAAAGGTGGTAAGGAACTGATTTGTGCTGCAGTGATTTGTTCTTTAGTAAATGACTTTTGGAGGATGTGGCGTAAAAATAACTAAGGTCACTTGGCTCATATTCATGAACCAAAACTCATGAAGCTTAATTTAAATGCCTGTTCGTGGAAAGTTCCATGTATTAGGCTCCTGTGCCCTTTCCAGTTAAACTAGACCAAGAGATACTGAGAACACACTAATTGTCTTTTAGACTGAACCTGATTAATTCCTTTGGCCACCAGTTGCTTATACCAGCATATGGTATATGGTGACACCTTGTTGCAACTAGTGAAAAGCCATGTAATGAACACAGGGCAGGAAGAGATTTGGTAACAGTGGGATGACATTAGGATGGATTGTTAAGTAAAGGCTGTATTGTTTTCTGAAATAGACATGAGACTTTTCCTGTTGCAATACCACTTTTTTGTCTTTAAAGGTATGAGCAATCCTGCATTAACCATGGAAAATGAAACCTAATTTCCCTTAAACATCTGAATATGTAAAGAAAGGTATGTTCATGTTCTCTGTTTCGTATGTTATTCCACGATTCTTCACCACTTGAAGAATGCACAAAACAAAACTACTAAAGCAATTCTGACCCGTTCACTTCAATTTATCTTTTTTACCATGAGTAATAGTGCATGAATCTGTAATTTTAAACTGAACCTCCTGTTTCTTGATGTGCCATGTTTGCAAAATAGTTTAACGAAGCCTTACAGTCATTGCTTTTAGGTAATATTCTTATAATGTTATTGTCATTATTATTATTCTCCTTCTTTAGAAAGATAATGAAATTGTGACTATTGAAGTTGTCCAGCAAATATTTATAAAGCTAATTTTAAAAACAAAGTTAGTTCTTAACATTGAACACAAAGATCATAAAGGTCTAGAAGATGACATCGGGAAAAACATTTCTCCTAATAGATAAGCTACTAGCAGCTTGTTCTTCTGTGCCAAGTACCGAGCAGCATCCTATGTAATAGCTGCCTACTGAGGACAAAAGGTGTCCATGTGACTTCCTGGGCATTGAGTCACCTATTGTCAAAAACAGCTGAGATTTTAATTTTTTTTCATTTCTTGCACTGATGTCTTGCAGCACAGACTTCTCAGAGGCAGGTCTGAGAAGCAGCTAGTAAAGTCTGTTACAGACCCAAAAGGGGGATACCTTAGTAATTTTAGTATTGGAAGATTTCTAAGTCCATTAAAGCTTAAGGAAATCAGCTATTTCGTATTTAAAGCTGGATAAGAAATTTGCCTCCAACCTTAAGAATTTCAGTATGCCAAGTAATTTCCAATTTTCCAACAACACTGGACGAGTCATTCAGCAAGGTCATTTCCATCTCTGCGATCGGAAGCGCCCTTTCAGTAATCCTGAAGGAGTTTCTCAGGTGGATACGCTTCATTTGTGTGTGATGTGACTCCTGGACATGCTGTCACGGCTGTCAGGTTGCTCTGAGTCACTCCTGGAGGAAGTTGAAGGCATAGAAAGCCATCAGAGAATTGCAGTAAACCCATCAGGCATGGTATTGCATTGTCAAGGCAGATTAGAAAAATGGTAGGTGTGCAGATACCAACAGCCTGTGGCTTGGTACCAAAAAAGCCCCCAAACTTCAGTGGGATTCATCAGAGAAACTAAAAAATTCTTGACCCTTACAGTCTGTTTTTGTGTTAAGTGGTGAATGAAGACACAGACAGTTCCAAATATAGGTGCATTCTACAAACTTGATGATGGTGTGAAGCGCTGAAGTGTTGAAAATGTGGGTGTCAAGTGAACAAAGTTGGAGATGAGCGAATGGAGCTCAGCTGGTGTCTGCAAGTTTGACTGCTCTCTGTAGGGGCTTTTTAATAGAATCTAAAACCCTCATTTCTAACCCTTTGTCCAAAATGAAAAATGCCACGTTTCTGCCCTGCTGAATCCATTAGTTGTTGCAACAAAATTTCTAGACAACAGTCAATTATTCAGCTTCAATTAGTTTAATCTTACGTGTCATCACTACTCAAGAGTAAAACATTGGAGACAGGCTTTCAGAAAAACTGATTTTTTGGATTATGTTTACAGGAAGTATCATGAATTGCAACTAGTTTTGTCATACTGGAGTTCTTCTTGCTGAAGTCCTAACACGTTGTTTATTTATGTAGTAACTTTACTGTTTCAGTGAAGAATGTGTACATTTTATTTGACCTTTGTTGTTCAAATAACTCTGAATATCAAACATGGTCTGTCATCCTTCTTAAGGTGCTGAAAGCTTGTTTTTTAAGCTGTTTAGCTAGATAAACATTTTGTGTTCTTTTTTTAGTGTTTTTTTCCCCTTTTAATCTAATCTGAGAAATTAACAATTAGATTTGTGTTTGCAGTCTGACTCCCCCACCCCTGGGTTCTGGGAGGTTGGTTTGTTTGAGGGTTGTTTTTGTTTCTTCATTTCGTACACATCCATTTTTGAAGTGCAGCTTTTTAAAGAGAGATCACCTTCAGAGGAGGTTATGGTCCAGACATTAAGTGTAAAGCCACATGAAGGGGCTCCTGGAAGTTAAGTTTTGCCTCAGACTGATGCATGCACATCTTAAAAGGACAGTGGCTGAGGACTGATAATTTCACCAGTGTGAACGTGAGAGCTTGTACACAGTCTTCTGTGTTCCTCCTTGGGGTGGGATTTTCATTCAGCTGTTGTTCACATTCCCCTTTGAGGAGTTGAGACTCGTTGCAATAACTTAATTTTTAATGTATTTTGTGATTTACTGTTCCATTCCAGTACAAGAAAAAGCTGTCGTTGGAAGGAAGTTGCGTTCTTCCGAGTGCCAGCCCTGTTGGCCAGCTGCTCCTGTCTGCTCCTCTGTGGATGTGCGCGGAAAACAAACTTGACAGATGATTAGCTGTCTCCATGTCACTGCTTGAAACATGAAACTAAACATACTACTTCTGGACCATATAAAGAATGTTTCAACTTAAAGTTACTGGTTTGGAACGGCAAAGGATGGTTCTGCGTTTTAGGATGGGGGGGGTGGGGGGGAAGGAGTCTGAGTTTACAACTGTGAAAATTCTGTGGCTGGTTTAGACTCCAATAATGTGACCTCATTGACACAAAAATGTGACTTTCTTGCATAGCAGTCCATGTTCTTGCCTTGGTTTGGAAAATTCGCCCATTAATTCAAATTGCTATAAGTCATTGACTTCAAAATCAAATTTTTGCTCTACTGGCTTTACAGATTGGGAGAAGAGCCAGTGTTGGTTACTAATAATTTAGTGGCTGGGGACAGGGGAGTTGGGATGGGACTGGATTTTCGTTTGGGTGTTTTATAAGCAATTTTTGAAGACAAGGAGACAAGTGACTTTTTGGACCATTTTTGGAAAACAGTATTGCAAAAAGCTACATTTTTCCTCAGATCGGCACTACCAATAGTTTGAAAAATTACAGAGTTGGGGGGGATGAAACTCCTTCATTAATTGAAGGCTACAATGAGTCGCTGGTAAGTGGAGTGATAAAAAGCCTGTGTTCAGGTGGGCAGTACGTAGATGAAGCTGGGGGTTTTGATGGGAGCTGCAGGGGACAGTGCTATGAAATGACGATTTTATTGCTCTATTTGGAGCTGTTAAGCCCTTTGGGAAACAAGAGTTGGCACTTAACTTCGATCCAGAAAGCTTTTTAGCAACCTGTGTTCCCGAGGGCCACTATCTTTCCAAGTCCTGGCTTCCTATTAATCAATGGTTGTCTCAGATTTCTTTTTTTTCACTTGTTCTCTAAGACACTGCCTTTCATACTGCAAAACTTAACAAGTCTTATGTACAATCAAGGAGACTCGCTGTTGTCACTTGTGATATTTGCATTTACAGGACAACAGACGTTTGATTGCAATACAGAAAAACCAATCTGCTGCACCTAGGGAAACCCCCTTCAAGTAAGTTAGGAGATAGCAACTTTCTTAGGATCAGAGTTTGGCAGCCACATAGTAAAAGATGCATTATCAACTTTTGAAATTAAGAAAGTTTCGGCAACATAAATCTAATTGTCTTGTGCCTTTTGTATCCACTACATTTACAGTATCAGTGTTTACATTTAAATGCAAATTGTTAATCTGAAAACAACTTTAGGAGGAACTCCGTTGTGCTGGCTAGGTGGCTGGGTAAAAAGACTAGTCAAAAAAAGTAAGTTTCAACCTCTCTGACTAAGCTCATTCCAGTTGAAGCAGAAACGTACTTCTGTTCTCAAGCCCGAGCCACTTACTTTACAGGCTGGGTCACAGCGTAAGGCTGCCAGTTGTTTGTTTAGAAAGCTGGCAGTGGGACTAAGTGACAGATTTCTGAAAGCAAAAGTCTTGACATTAACTTGTCTCCAGGCAGGTAACTTCACAATTTGTCTTTCCGGGGTTTACAACTGAAGTGAAAGCTGTTTGAGCACAAACATGGGATGTTCTTCTCAGGAGGGAACATGTATTTATTTTAGTTATTTTATTTAAAGAAACCAACACTTTACCAGCCTGAAAACATCTCTTTCTTGCCAGAAGTGCCAGAGTGTGGATCCCTTGATGTAGAACACCATTTTTAAACTAGCATGAAGGTAGCATACAGTTTACACGATGCCTGCAGACATCTAGCAACCAAAAGTTTTTTGCAGCTGTTTCTTCAGTATTGTTCTGTCTGCTTACCTCATATTAGTGTTTGTCTAAAGGCAAACTTGTCAAGGGACGAGAGGGAGAGGGAAATATATATATTTTTAACACTTCAGGTTCTCTATCTGTATAGTCTTGTTTTATACACAGTCAGTCGCAGGGTGGTTTGTCATGGAGTGTGCATTTGAAAATACTGAGTTAAAAGGTGAAATTCAGCTTCAGTGGGCCTTGCTCCATATTTTTATGTAAAGACAAAGTACAGATTTCTTCCCCAGCAAAACTCATGATGGAAGTGGCTCTCTCCAACACGGATGTCAGCCTCTCTCCCTCTGTCCAGGGCTCCGAGAGCTCGTGGTCAGGCTGGGGATCAAGGTAGGGAAAGGACAGGGATAAGGGATCAAGAAGCTCCTGGCTTCTCAGGGTCTCAGAAGTCACCCTTAGAAAGCACAATAGCTCTAAATAATCTGCAGCTTTGTAGCCCGAGGCTGTCCCTCTAGCAGAAAATTGGTGGGGCTGTGGGAAACACACTCTGGTGAAGGGAGAAGGGGAAAGGAAAATGACAGTAGGGCAGAGGCAGATGTTCAGCAGATCTGAGCCAGAGGGCTATAGCTTCGCTGGCTTTAGGGATGGGTATGAACCGTGCTTCTGAAGAGCGCTCTCAGCAGGGTTTTGAGGGTTCCTGGCACTTCTCACTGTATAGAGTACAGAAAAGAAGTGAGCTAATCACGCTCCAAAGTATAATTTCTGATATGACTATATTCTTGGCTTTAAGCTTTCTAATACTTTATATGAAAATGGTCTTTTTTGACGTGTTGTCCGTGAGCATTGATGCTGTTGCAATGCCCACAGGAGAATTTGGGAAGGAGACGGAGGGGGATGCAGTGTTGTTTGTCTGCTTACACTGATTCTCCTGTTCTTTATATTCTTGCTAGGCACTTTACTTACAGCTTTTTTGTGTAATTTCTGTCTTGTTTTTAAAGACTGCTTTTTACCTACTGTACAGTTACTAATCTACATTTTTGCTAAAAAGTAAATAACAGCCCTGGTATTTGTCTAGCAGTAGGACTGCATTTCAGGCTTCAGGGGAAGCTGGATGAGTTCTGCAGCTCCCTCAGAGGGGCCCGAGTCCCTCGTGACAACAGAGTTAGATTTATTTTGTATATATATATGAAGTCATATGAATCACAGCCCCCCACATACATAAGAACTGTAGTTGTAGGTTAGAACAAATCCAATCCGTGTCTGCACCAGCAGCGATCTGCATATATTCTGTGTCAGCTGATGTACTGGTGGTGGAGTGGTCAAAGTCTTCACAGAGAACTATTTTTGTTAAGAAAATGGAACAGGTGGATGTTGGTGAGCTCCACCCCCTGAGCCATTAGACACAGCTGCTGCTATGCACTTTGACTTGAGAGAAAAAAAAGCATCCAGTTTTAAGTTGCAGATTGAAAGTTCTTTAGTAGCCTACAACTGTGAGCAGCTAATTAATGAAACACTGCTAATTAGTGTTAGCTGTCTGAAATCAGGGTCTTCAAGCAAGAGTTCAAAAAGGTTGCAGGAAGCAAGTTCAGTTTAGTGCATGGTGTGCTGTAGCTGCTGCCGTTCAATATTGGGATTGAGAGTTCTTGCTTTGACTCAGTTGCCTGGTGTGGTGGAGCAGGGGAGGGAAATATTTCTACATAAATTTATTGTATGACTTTGCCACTGGTTAATGTATTGCTCGCAGAAATAAATGCTTCATGTTCAGCAGCTCCTGTATGTCATAGTCATTGACACCACTGCCTTACTGAGGGGGTATCACAACAGCAGAACATCATCTCTACTATAGCTTCATTTACAGCCCGGTCCTTGTAAGTGTCCCCCGTCACCCTTTCCCAGCAGTCTTATTTTATAGGTAAGATTTCCCTGTGCAGTTTAATTGCTAGATCCCTAGCACCTCCCAAAGCACCTACAGTGGGAAACAGGTTAAGAGGGAACCAAATTCTTTTTGGTCTTTCATGGGTGAAACGGTCTCTGTCTTCATGCTGCAGAGCAGGCACAGCTGCCTTCCTTTGGATGCTGTTGGAGGTCAAAAAGGTGGGCCTTTGTCCCAAAAAAGAAAGCGAGACAAAGGGGTACTTAAACTCACCTTACTTTACAAAAGCGAGGTGGTACAAGGAAGGGAATTATGTTACTTACCAGGGTTGTCACCAACAGCAGCTTTGCTTTGTGAGGGTTCTCAAGTTCCTCCCGTGCCAGATTTTTCCCATCTGCCCAACTTCCCACTCTTTGCTAAGTCTCCCCCAGGAAAGCGTTGGATCCACCTCTGGCACAGAGGAATGAGACTGTCTACTCAGACCTCTCAAAATGCAGGAACAGTTACATAAAGATGAAAGCAGCTTTCACCTGTTCCAGTTCAGGCATAGCCTGCAGTGCATGGTCTGAGCTTTTCCCACTTTTTTATTTTAAACCCTGCCATAAATATTTGCCTTGAACCATCTACAAGCATGCTCATCCAAAACAAGGAGACTAAAAGCAGAACATGCTGCTATGCTGTATGGATGGTGTGGGTGTTGTCATTGCCACTTCACTTGCAGCTCTCACTTGTTCATCAGGGCCTGGGCAAGAGGACAGGAAAAGCAGCAGCCTTCTGGGGTGGTGCTATTTGGAGCGAGCGAGTGGCATGTGCCGTAGCCTGAGGAAAGCCTTCCCTCTGTCTCCGGGGCACTTCTTCAGCTGGACCTATTTGAAGTAAGTTTTTGATCATCATTCTTCCCTCCCTCTTCCCCTTCCACAGAACTCCAGATTGAAAAAGTCTTTCATTTGAAACGTTGAATCCATAGCTACATCCTCTTTATTCCTCTCCCTCCCAAGGTTTATTCTAGACAAATAATTTCTCCATGATTTCCTAATGGCACTCATCCCTGAAAGACAGTAACTCAGTCGTAGTTTCCAGTATTTGGGGCAGTGATTACATGTTTCATCCTAGATCACTGTGATCTTCTCAAGCAGATGGGCCCAACAGTTTGACTGCCGCAGTTGGAGGAGCGTGCTGTGAGCCACGTCCCCTCTCTCACCTCCTGCACACTCACAGGTTCCCTGATTGGTGGAACTGGAACAGACCCAACACTTCCTGACAGTCATCATTTCATAAAGTCTTTTTTTCCTGTTGTAAACTGAATCATTCTTGGCTCACCTAAGCAGCAGCTCCAGTTAAAATGACAAAATAAACATGTATACAAGCTCCTGAACAATAGGAACCTATTTCCAGTTAATCTCAGATAGGATAGAGAAAAATAACTGGCCAGTAGTTCAAATAGATACAAGAGAGAAAAAGCAGCAACTTAGTGATGATACAAGCACACTAGCACTTCACAGGACATACTTCCATAGATACCGCATAGACTCCAGAGCACATGGAGCATCAGGAACAAAGGCAAAGGAGGAGTTTGCAAAGCTCAGCTATTAGACAAAGGTAAATAAA
Source organism: Colius striatus (assembly GCF_028858725.1). Classification (NCBI taxonomy): domain Eukaryota; kingdom Metazoa; phylum Chordata; class Aves; order Coliiformes; family Coliidae; genus Colius; species Colius striatus. The sequence continues at coordinate 67,661,586 of NC_084761.1, read as the reverse complement.
AGATACTGCCAACTGCCACCACAGCTCTGATTTACTACCCTATAAAAGATAAAGCACGTTCTCTGTACTACAGCTCTAAAGTTTGGCTGTTGCCAATTTCTACCTGATGCACAAGGAAGGGAAGGTTTCCCCTCTACTCTTGCTGTCTCTTTCCCTCACATCATCTACCACAGTTGATTGAAACAAGTGTCTCATGAACACAGGAAAGAGCACACTTGGGCAAGACAATTCTCCCACAAAATTGAGATGCAGAAAAAAAATTCTCAGCTGTGCTGGCAGAAAAAGGATGAGGCGAGCTTCTGCAGAAATCAGATCTTCACAGTTGGCACCAACAAGCACATTTCATTCCCAACCTGACTGCTAAAATAACGCAGGAAAATCCTCCGTGTTGGGATTTCATTACATCCCTGTATGGCTTCTCTGAATCAAAATCCCACGTAACAAGTATCTTCAACTAAGTAAATCTGGTACTAAAGCGTGAAACCCTCCTCTTGTGGAATATCTGGAAGGACCTGGCCAGAGTATTGGCCTAACACACCCCCATTCTGCCAGCTGATTCAGTGAGCCTTTCACTATTTTTTCCTAAGTAACTGAATGCAAAAGGAGGATTGCACAAGAGTTTTATAGGGCTGAGCAAGTACTACCACTCAAGAGCACTCAGACAACACTATTAAATGCAAGATTTCTTAAGCACTAATAAGCTAGGAGATTTTACTTGTAACTATTAAATGGAAATACTATGAAATGATACTTTCTGCCATGTGGTTTTTTACGACAAGGACACCTCAAAAGACAGGTTTTATTCTGTAACCGGTTCTGACGTATACCTTTGGACCTGAAGGCAGTGCTTAAGGTTACTCCCCCAGCGTGAAAATGAATACCATCCGTGCTGTGCAATTAACACACACATGCAAACCTGGCAGAAATAATTCTCAACTGGATTTATGCACAGCTAAACATACTTGTTACCAAACAGCTTCTCCCCGTAACCATCCTTCTTAAGACGTTACTCAGTGCTCTCTGCAATTGTTTAGGCTCCCACTTTTCAAGCACTATTAGTGGAATTATCCTTGATATGGCAATTTTAAACCAAGGAGAACTAGATGAACAATAACTGATTCCCCAAGGACCACTGTCTCCTTTTGCTTCAAGAGCTCAAGATGACTCTACCTGAAAGCAGAATCAACATCTCCGTTCTTTCAGCAACATCCAGCGTTGCAAGAGCAGAAGCCTACAGGAAGAGGCAAACAGGATGTCTGCACGAGTCGTGTCTTTCTGTCCCTGCTATACAACATGATGTCCCCACTCAGTCATCACTGCATGGACTATCCTCTGGCTGACTGATAAAACATATGTACCCTGTGGGTGCAGAACACCCACACTCACATCTCATCTATTTCAGATACAAGGAACCAGTGCAGTCGACAGAAGTGTGCTCTGGTATCATAAAAAAAGTGGGCACTGGAAGGGAACTGCGGTGATTGTCTAGTTCAAATACCAGCTCAAAGGAGGATAAAATACAGCAAGCTACTGAGAAATTATTTCCCCTTCATAAATCCAAGTTGACTACTTCCAATCACCTTCTTATCCACTCTGTTTGGAAATGGTATCTCAGATTATCAGCTCCATCACCCTCCCCGGGAAGGAGATGATGTTGACCAGCCTGCAGCTCCCTACATCCTCCTCGGCCTTCATGAAGATAGGAGTGACATCTGTTCTCTTCCAGTCCTCAGGCACCATGACCTTTCAAAGATAATGGGAACAGCCTTGCAATGACATCAGCTCCCTCAGCACTTGTGGATGCATTCTGTTCCAGACCTTCCTTCCGTCTCAGGGACCTGGGATTCCTGAAGGCAATACTTAGGAGTAAAAAACAAAGCAAAGATGGCATTGAGTACCTTGGCCTTTTCCATGTCCTCTGTCATTAGATGTCCTGTCCCCACTCAGCAAAGGTCTCATATTTTCTCTAATCTCGCTTTGCTCCTCATGTTCCTGTAGAACCTTTTCTCGTCCCTCCTGATTCAACTTCAGATAGACTGGCTTTCTTCACCCAACCTCCACACACTTTAGAGAGTGTCACCTGCCCTGCTTGCCCCTTTCATATACTTCCTTCCTGCCTTAGTCAGGATCTCAGTTGTCAATGCGGGCTCCTTGTTACTTGTGTTTGATTTCCTGCGTGACGGAATGAACCATTCTTGAGCTTGGAGTAATCAGTCAGATAAGAGGAAGTTCTTGGAGGTCAAGAGGTTACGAGTCATCCCCAAATTCAAAGGGAAAAAAGCCTCAAATACTCTGAACGTGTTCCAGACCTAATTTCTTGTGTCTCAAAGATCCTTCTTGCCTAGTTTCAATGAGCAAAGGGATTCAGTTATTTTTTTAAAAAAATTAAATGACAAAAAAAGGAGAAGCGCCAGTGAACATGCTGTTCCTGGAACACTCATCTGACTCCAGAAGCCAAAAATGTATGTGGACTGAAAAAAAGGATCAAATATAACAGTTTGAGCTGCATTTTTGATACTGCATTTCTTCTGACAAACCTACTCAAACAATGATGTCTTTTAAATGGATTGTGAAGAACAAGAGGCCTGGAAAGAGATTTCTTGTCTCTGACAAAAAGGTGCACGTCTAGACAGCTGGAACTGTGCCCACACATTGATTTCTGCAAAAGCAATTAAAGCTGTCCAATTTGGAAACAGATTCAGATTTCAGGCTCTGCAGTTTACAAGTAACAGTCCTACACAGAAGGACAATTACTTTTTGCCATAATCTCAATTCACCACTTAAATCACTCCTTAATGGAAACTAAACCTAATTTTGCCACAGAAAAGGAATGATGCACAGATGTCTCCCCAGCTGTAATCAACTCTCAACAGACAGATCACACACCGATCAGACCAAGAGTTCTCGCACAGAATGAAGCATAATCTTAGTTCCACGTTGATCTGTGGCTTCTGAGAAAAGGTTTTCCTAAAGGAAGAAAACTAAAGAGTAGAATTGCTTCAAGTCCACAGCCCCATGAGAATTTCAGGCAAAGTCCTGCAGACTGTGTGCTCATTAGCAGCCGGGCCACGAGGCACACACCTGCCCTGCATCTCTGCCTTTCGCTTCTTCCCAAAGAAACTCAAGCTCTGACACATCTGGCAAGGAGCACCGCACAGCACAGCCTGGGGGATGCCCAGGATGTGCTCACTTCAGAAGCACATCCCAAGCTGAAGCTTTCACTGTAGGCACACATTTAGAAGCCTTCAAAAACTTCCTTTGATCCACAACTAAAAAGTTACTTCAAAACAAACACCCAGGAGTTCTTCGAAGTGTCACTCCCCTCAGAAGTTAACCACAGGTCGCTGTGTAAGTGTGCTTTTGGCAAAGCTACTACATTTCAAAGCAGATGCATCCAGCTTCAGGGGTTCTTCGTTCCATGTGCATCCATTTTCCATGTAAGCTTACCATTCACATTTGAACAGATATAGATTGATGCCACAGTAAGAATCCATCCTGTTTTCCAGTTCAACAGTCCCTACACCTTTGGCTGTATCAAAGCCAAACAAGCAAAAACAAAGTCACCATCTAATGCATAATGGTATTAGAATAAATCACTAATGGCATCTGGATGCTTCAATAGTAATCACCGCTCTGGCAACTCAGGTCAGGAGGAATGAAGTGATTGGAAAGCCATGAACACAATCCTGCTCCAAAAGTGGATTCAGTCAGGGAGCAGAGTTACATCATTTTATAAGCGCCTGGGAGAGAACTGGGGTGCCTAAAAAGAAGAGAATAAGGAACTGAACTGACTAAATACACACAGTCCAGGAAAAATTTGGCAACAAAACCACCAGTCTGTTGTTATGTAAGAAAACATTTCTTAAGCCTTTATTTACAAAAGCTTTAAAAACAAATACCCTCTGTTATGCAAATTATTTGTTGTTTAAAAAGGACCACCCAGTTACATGGAGTTAACTCATGAAAAGAAGGTGTTTGATTCTTTGGAAGTACAAGGTTAAACGGAGTAATTTGGAGATGTCTCTACCCCTGCTTCCTATGTGGAGCGTGCACACCTGCCTAGTACCTGGTGTACTACTTAGCTATTCAATACCAAAAGTCCTTCCCGCACAACTGCTCTGTACACATGCTATGCAGAGTTAAGAACGTACTTTAGGGTCCTTTAAAACAATATATCTAAAATATATTGCTTAGACATACTCAAAAATAAACTAGCATTACACTCCTCAGGTAACTTTATTAGCTATACGTTAGTTATATTTTGCTGTTTTACAACAAATCTCTGTAACATCTGTCTTTGTAGCAGCTACAAAAAAGCACGATTTAATTGTCCTTCTAATTCAATCATTCCATTAAATAGCATTTTTTCAGATCTTTGGGTTTTATCTTCAACTAAACTGACTTTCAAAAATCATCAAATCAAGTACATAATAAATATGACTTCATAAAAAATACTTGAGGTGTACATTACTAGAATAAAAGCTAGGAAGTTAATCAAGGGAAGTGTGCCATTACAAAACTCCTCCTATCCTGATATCCTTCAACTCTCAGCTTCATAGCAAAAATGCCAAAGCCATAGCTGTTCTTGTCCTGAAGGGTGTAAAGCTGTTTTTCAAGCTTCTTTCCCGCGTTACAGAGCAGTAATTTTCAAGCAGTAGGCCAACCAGCAGTTGACATGTGCAGGATGAGTTTGAAGATGACTGAACACTATCCAATAACAGCAGTTACCATGATTTCAGTAGTTTTGTTTCGCTGTTACACATCAAGTCATGTCTTGTGGGTCGAGATACCAAGGAAATGCAGCATGAAGCTGCTGAACTTGGCAGATGATTGTTCTCTAGCTGAGGGCAAAAGAAAAAAACAAGACAAAACAAGAGTCTTGAGTCACTCTCTAAAGTGCAAATTTGATGGTCCACAATCTTGAATAGCTAAAACACTCCTGCATACTGGAAGGAATGGGGAAGTTAGTTACAATCAGTGCCAGTTAATTTGAAGAAGGGAGGGGGAAAGAGACAAAAAACTAGATCAATATAGGCAAGTTTACCAGACTATCTGTTATGATTTAAACTTTCCCCTTCTCTCTGCCACACTGATCCTATACATGCTTCTTCACAAATGGACTAGTTATGAGGCCAAAATGTAACTCGGATAATTTTACTATCAATATTAAGATCAAAATCTGTGATAGGAACTGTCAAGTTCAGTACATAGAAAGGCAGGAAAGAAAAGTGTGCTGAAGAAGGGGGAAAAAGAGCCTTATTGTCCAAGGGGTTCAACCAGAGATAAAACCTATATACAAGCACGTGGAGGTCAAAAAGATAGCCTTTCATTTAATGTCATGACTGTTTGTTGGCTTCTTCTTCATATGCGTTTCCTGTGCCATTTTGTACATAAGACGACCCCGAACCAAGGCCGTATAAGTGGCCACAATATTTGGCATCGTCAATGTGATCTTCAAAGAACATCTAAAAGAGTTAAAAGAGAGACACAAATTATTCCCAAAGAAAAGGCCCAGCTGAAATAAAACTATAGAAAAGCTTTAAAATGTTCCTTTCTTTTCAGCACAAAATACCAAATCTCAAGGTGTAAACGAGGACATAATTAACATAACACACAATTAACATAACACACATAATCTCATTGACCAAAATGTGCTACATTATGTCACTCTGTCGAGTAAATCTGTCAAGGAATACAATCAATCTTCCTGTGCACCTTTCCCAAAGAGATGGCCAAATGCAATGCTTGATCATTTTGTATGATCAGCACATACTCACTTAAGAAAGTAAGTTGCAAGTGCACCAAGAGATTTCTTCCAGTGGTTTCTGTGCAGTTTTCCACAACGGCGTTTACTTAGCAGCCCTCTCCAGTGCCCATACTCTACCTGCTCTTCAGTGTGCAGGTAGGTTCTCATCATACTCTTTCTCACATAGGAGGCACGTCCTGATTTACATTATAAATGTTTGGGGGAGGGGAGAATGTTTGAGCACAAAACCCATTAAGGAGCTTAGAAAAATGCAGAAAGATGCAGAAAGATGCACTTTCACTTAGCTCCTCAGAGGGGGACTTCATTTAATAAGCAACATCTCACATCGACACTGTAAATTCTGTACTACAACTCATTTAGACTATACAAGTCTTATTTGCAAACAGAATCTTTGAGTGGAAGACAAGAAACTCCCCAGTATTCTGATATTCTGCCTTTCAGACAGGTTTTCAAGCAAAGCCATGAATTACTCCACAAAAATCAGATAAAAAACACATGTACACAAAAACTTTTCACTCTAAAAACTTCCCAGGAACCCCAGAAATCCCAGCAGTTGATATTCTGAGTCACCATCAATGTCACTCAGAATCATGCAGGAGCAGTGTGGATGCAATACACCATCTGCATGTACCACATAGGCTTAGCTCCCTTCAGGCTTTACTCTTTGCAGCACAGTTTGGGTGGAAAGTTCTGTACTACAGGAACTGGAGACTTCAATTGAAAGTTTTAAAGCCACCAGCACATATTTAAGAAACAAACAGTTAGGGAAACCCCTAAATCATAGCTCTGCTCTTGTAGTATCAGTATTTAAGTAGTTCTGACAAGAAGGAAAAGATCAGTAATTGCAACTCCTTCACAGCAATTAGTAACAAAATTTTGTACCTCTACAAAGCATTATCTAATGAAGCTTTTTTTTTCACTCAGAAATACCTTGTTAAACAATGGACACCACTGAAATGTCTTTAAAAACGCACATTAACTATATATCTCTCTGCAGACTGCTTTATCCTTCCTTAGAAGTGCTGTGTTTGCAAAGAATCTCTGAAAAGTACTGGAAAAAACCCATCACAATCAATCCATTTTCATTGGCTTAATTAAGCAAGTGTTTTGCAAAGAGTTCCACTTCTCCCAATAAGACCTTTTCGTAAACAAATTCAAGAAGCTAATTTGCCATGTAACACAAGCTACATCTCATTGGAGAAACAACTGTGGATTTGAACCTATTCCTCTAGAAAACTAACTTGCAAGGTAGTATGTTAGGCATGATTATTGTACAGGTCCCTTTAGCCTGTATTGGCCTTGGATTAACGCTAGGGGTAGGCAGCCAGTCAGCAGCTGCGGCTTGCATCACACCACTAACACCGTTCTCTCCATTGCCCCTACAGCTCACAGCCTGCACCACAACTGCAGCAGCTCTGGCAGAGGCAGAGAAGTGTGCTATGAGGAGCAAATTAGCTTAAACCACAGCAGTTATTTTTCACCTACTGCCTCACCAGTTATTGTCAAATTCATGGTGGTTTTCTCCTTTATACAAAAGGCTGGATTACAGAAGGTAGCCCCTCAGCACACAATACTAAATCTTATTAAAAGCTGAGGATTGCTACTGCCATCCATGTTGACAGGGGTAACTGGCACTGAATTGCTGGCAGAATGCCATGTTTGGATGCACTGGCAATTGTCCAGTGCAACTGCTTTGCAGAAGAGGCCCGTTCAACATTTGCTTGTTCTCCTAATGCAAAATATCTTAATATCCTCCTGTCATTAGCAGACAAGTAGCAAGGCAATGTGAAGCTTATAAGGCCTGATTTCCCTTGCTGCAAGACTTGAATTAATGTATAATAATTTAGAACCTGAGTTACAGAATCACAGAATGGTAGAGGTTGAAGGGACCTCTAAAGATCATCCAGTTCAACCCCCCTGCCAAAGCAGGTTCACCTAGATCAGGTCACACAGGAATGCATCCAGGTAAAACCTCCAGAGAAGGAGACTCCACACCCTCCCTGGGCGGCCTGTGCCAGGGCTCCCTCACCCTCCACCAGAAAGAGGCTGTTCTTAGGTTTAAGAGGAACTTTTTGTGTTCCAACTTTTGTCCATTACCCCTTGTCTTGTCGCTGGATACAATGGAAAAAAGTGCCACTCCATCCTCTTGACATGCACATTTTAAATATTTGTAACTGTTAATGAGATCCTCCACTCAGTCTCCTCTTTTCCAGGCTAAACAGCCACAGTTCCTGCGGCTTTTCCTCACATGAAAGATGTTCTATACCCTTGATCATCTTGGTGGCCCTGCGCTGGACTCTCTCCAGCACTTCCCTGTCCCTCTTGAGCTGAGGAGCCCAGACCTGGACACAGGACTCCAGATGAGGCCTCACCAGGGTAGAGTAGAGGGGGAGAAGAACCTCCCTTGACCTGCTGGCCACACTCAACATGCTGGCCACACTCGATGCATCCCAGGATGCCATTGGCCTTCTTGGCCACGGGGGCACATTGCTGGCTCATGGTCAGTTTATTATCAACCAGGACTCCCAGGTCTCTCTCTGCAGAGCTGCTCTCCAGCAGGTTAAACCCCAACCTGTACTGGTGTGTGGGGTTGTTCCTACCCAGGTGCAGGACTCTGCACTTGTCCTTGTTGAACCTCATGAGGTTCCTTCTCTGCCCACCTCTCAAGCCGATTGAGATCCCGCTGAATGGTAGCACAGCCTTCTGGGGAATCAGCCAGTCCTCCCAGTTTGCTGTCATCAGAGAACTTGCTGAGGGTACACTCTTGTCCCCTCATCCAGGTTGTTGATGAAGATCTTGAATAAGACTGGCCTAAGAACTGAACCCTGTGGAACTCCACTGGCCAGCGGGGTTAATTTGTGCTTTACTCAACAGTAAGGAACAGCAGCCTGAAAGTCATTAGCTAAGATATCCAGTCTGCAAGTTTAGCTAGTTGACACTTTTCCCCCTCCTCTAGGCCTGTCACAAGCAGCAGTGCACATCAGCTGGGTATCATATTGAACAGAAGCTCAAAAAAATTGGCTTGAGTATGGTCACACAGAAAGGAGTGTGGCTCTAGCAGCTTATAGCCGAAACAAAGCCACATAAAAAATACAATATCCAGGCAAAAGCCAGAAAGAGGCAGCAATACTCATTAACAGCAGCTAAGCAGGCAATCAGTAGGGCTGGTTCACATTTACTCTGGGGAAAATACAAGTGGGCTTACTTTTATCAAGAAAGGAATGACCCCTGAAGCCCTTCAGAGACCTCCCTAAAATACAACAGACTTACAAGAATCAGCAATTCCATCTGACTATCACAGTACGTTACTACTACAGAGATAAAACCAACACATCCACCTACCTCTCTCATTTTGAAAAAGGCCATTCCTGTGAGTAAAGAATCAGATCCTGCCTGATGCTGTGGTCCTATCCTTTCCAGCTCTAACTGCTCAGCCACTTCTTGTAATCCACCCTGAAAAGCAAAACATTTTTGTTAACTGCTGAAAAAAAAATCAGAAAACTGTACAGCTACCTTCGGAAAAAACTGTTACATAAAACCTGTTACATGACAAGGAGTCAGTCATACTGCCTCAGGTATATTTTAACATTTGCACAGTAGGTGAGACAGTCATCATACTAGAGAAATACACACCTGTGGAATCAAATTTTCAGTGTCAGTATCAGCTTCTTTTTTTCTCCACTTTTGGAGTAAATTTTATCCCAATAAGCTCACCTGAAAAAACTATCCCCTAACCACAGAGTGACTACATAAACCTCTTTTAAGAGACACCCCCAAAAGGGCAATAATCACTATGTGTAGAAGAAAACCCACTGGAAGTCAGCTCATCAGTTGAATAAGACATGTTACACCGTAACTGCATTTTTAATGCTGTAAGCTGCACTGTGAGCACATCATTTTGTGCCTAAATTCTGTTTTTTCGATCATTAAGCCATAAGTTACTGGAGATACACTAAAGCACATGCACGTTCTTCAACATCTGCAAGCTTTGCAAGGCAAAAATGTTGTACAGAGGCAAAGTTTTAAAGTAAGATTGTCTAGTATCTGAGTTAACCTTTCCTTGCACTCTTAACCTGTTTCAAGCACAAAAAGGGCAGCAGTAAGAGGCAAAAGCATAACAAAGTTAAAACTCACTGAGCAGTTAAAGTCTCACTTGAAAAAAATTAAATCAAGCATGATGACAATTCCTGTGAACCTTATGGCAACAGGTTTGGGTGCAGGTTTTTGCTTTGTTTAGAAACAAGGAAGCTTCAGCTGTAACATTCCCATGTAACACCTACAAACCAACATGAAAACCTAGTACTGGCATGACTAGTTTTATTCTAGCTTGAGCAGAGGGAATACAGTTTACAGAAGTTTAAGATAAGAGTAAGTCTATACATTATACAGTTAAGCACTGAAGCCAACTTGTTTTCCATACACTCCAAACATGCTCAGTTACTGAACTTATACTCTCAAAAGCACGCTGAAGATAGCTGGGCAGGGGAAAATACATGCATCTCAGACCCATGTTCTCTGCTTTCTAACTTCAGTAACAAGCCATTAAGAGTTAGCAAGAGCAGTTAGAAACTTTTCAAGGCATCACTTTCTGCTCCAGTGCCTCATCATCCTCAGGTTCTGCTAGCTGTGAGATTATCTACCCTAACTTCCAATAACTTGGAAGGAAAAACAATCAAGAATAAAACTCAGTGATACTTACAGAGCAGCTGCAAGCTCTGGAATTTAAACTTAGTAATTCAAAATTTACAGTAACAGTGCTTTTAGTGGTACATATGTAATGTAAGTACATCACACACCACTCCTGTATGGAACTTCTCGGTCTGTAACTGCAAAAATTACAGAATAAAATTTGGCTGTCTGAAAATTGAGATTCTCTTTTGGGCAAGACTTTCACACTCTAGTTAGGAACATTTTTACTCTTGGAGGAGAAGGACAAATTTTTTCAAGTTTTCAGAGCATCAATCTTTCAAGAAAGGCCACAGAATAATTTACATAATCACATGACCACAGTCATGAGAAAATCCAGTTGAAACTAATTTCAAGGCATTGTAACCAGAGTTCATTGTTGTGTATTAAAAGTGAATTTCCCACAAGATCTGTAACTACATTACAGAAGAGCTGCTGTTACTATTAAAAGGTTTAGAATTGTCTACACATAAAGAGATTTTGAGAGAACAAGCAAGAGTTTAAGCTACACTATGTTAATATCTGAAGCTAACTGCCAGTCTGCATGCCAGTAACATACATTCATGTCCATCTGAGTAAGATACTATAAATTCACTGACTACTTAATTCCACAAAAAGAGCATCAAACAGCTCCCCAGTCCCAAAATGTACTTCTCAATGCCAAACACTCTTCTTTGGGCTTACTGGGGCAGGGAGTGGGGGACCTACAGCCAAGTCAGTGACTTTCGTATGAAAAATAACTTACATAAGCCACTAAAGGACAACTGCATAGCACTTCACTACAATTTCATAGCGATCGAAAGGACACACATTAGGAGCTAGCACAAGCATTTTCAGAGTCACAGCACTGAGTGTTTAGCAATTTGTTTCAGACAGTTGCTCTCAGTGCAAGTCCACTATCATTTCCTTGCTGCTATTTGGAGAGTTAGGGCAGTCTCCGTTCCTTCCCCTGCTGTCTTTAACAGCCTGTAAGTTAGGTGACAGGATCAAGATTTACTGCATCAAGATGGCCTACATACTCAGCTCTGGGAAAAAAAAACCAAAACCAAAACATTGCCCCTCTTCTCAAGTTCTGCTGAACTCAGATCTGTGAAGGTGATTCTTGTGTTGCAAAAAACATTGTCTCTAAACAATGCAGGTTACACACATCCTAATGAAACAACAGGAAATACAACCCCCTCCTCCCCAAACCCACTAGGAATGCAGCCTCTGGAATGGCAACATGGAACATCATTCTGTCACCTCTCTTACGTTACTAAAGGGAAATTATATAGTCTATTCTCAGTAAATCTCTCACTACCACTAAGACATCAGATGCTTTACTTTGCTTCACCAGAACTTAGAAAGTAAGGACGTTTTTCTTTTGTATGGGGTTCCCCCACATCCCTTCTTTAAGACTCCTGAAGTTTATGAACATTTCATTTTTAATTTCAGCCTCAGTCAGGAAAAACTGTTTCGAAGATGATCTCTAATACTCGGTCATTTGCCTAGCTGATTATACCAGTAACGACTCCAGATGAATGCAGACAGGGATCCTATTCTTACTAACTGTAAGGGAGGTCTCCATTTTCAACAGTAACTTGATTAATAAGAGGATTTGCACAAGTTACTTCTCATACAAGTAGTCTACTATTTAAAAGTGACACACTCTTATTAGTTTATCTCAGAAAGAAACAGAGGACTATAAATCCCACACAGATCATTAGTTCAGCAAAACAAAGAGACAAGCCATCCCTAGTTAGGCTTTGGATGTACTACAGTCAGTGTTCCATCTCCTGCAAGTTCTCATTAAGAAAGTGTACATGATCAAGTTACTTTCCATAAGAGCTGCAAGTCTCTAATCGCTCAAGATGAGCAACACACTTCATTCCAGCAGCAGTCCAGACTCTTACAGTTCTCTGGCAAATTAAGCTGTTAACAATTCCTGTAGCATCTTTCTTTCACGTGTTGACTTCCCTTCACATACTTTGTCCCAGTTTCCATTCATTCTCCAGTCCAATGAAGTATCCAAACGCTATGCCTGAGTAAGCCAATCAATAGTCCCGCTGGCCCAACCTGAGAGATTTGTTTCTAAGGATTGCATTTTCTTCCTGGAAGTCACACGTTGTCCCGCAACATATGCTGCTGTTTATCTTTCCTTATGGGGCCACCTGAAACATTCTCTGCTCCATGCCTCTTGTCCCAAGACACTTCCACAGTATCAACATGGCAATTACCTTTGACAAGATGACTGCGGTCCTTTAGTAGACTGCACAATGAGGATATCAGAGTATATAAAACCCAGCAATTCTTATGGCTTGGGAAGTGAAGAATTCATTGCAAACATGAGTTTATCACCCGTCAACAAAGACTGGACAGTGTAAATACAGCATCAACATGCTATTTCTAGCTGGTGAGCAGTACAAAAATTGATGTGTGCTCCCATCTGCTTCTATCAATAGCTTTTAATATTAAATAGACAAAGCCTGAGACAACAATGCTTAATCGCTATTATCAAAGCAAAAACAAAGAAGAAAAATATAGAAAATAAGTATTTTCAAGCAGAAAGTACTCATCTCCAAACCCAAAATTTGCTCTGTGCCATGAAGAGATTACTTACCTTCAGATTTTTGCAGCTCTTCATGAGATATTTTACATCATAGATGACTGGGAAAAACAACCGCAGAATCTCAAAGAAGTCCAGCTCTTCCTCAGGTAAATTTGAGTTTGTCAGGATTTTGATCAAATAGCCAAAGTCATATCCACTGCAAATTAACAACAAACACAATAAGAAAATTACTTAGAAGCATCCTTCTCACCTCCAACATCAACACTTCATTACACATTAACAGGACATTTTGCTTAATTTCAATGTAATTAACAATGACTCAGTGTAAATGGCCCCATTGCACATTCCAGTCTGAGTGAGGCCAAGTGAACAAGCAAAAAGATCTGCCTAGAGGAGTTTCTCTAAATCCTGAAACAATTTAGTGCTTCTGGGTAAGTGCTCATCTGATAATGAGAATGACTCCTAGCTGCCTCCTTTCACAGAGATTGGAGTGTCTCATTAAAAACCAAGTTTGGCAGAGAGACTTCTACAGTTCTTGAAATCCTAAAGACTCAGGAGTTGCAGAGCCAACACGTTTATCCCTGGAGGCAAGTTGCACCCTCAGCAATGAAGAGTAGATTGTCTTTCATCTTTTCCAATTAAATCAGCAAACAGTCAGACAACTGAAAGAACTAATAACTTGTAGACTATTGCTTTTTTTGGAGGAAAGGACAGAGCAAGTTGGAAGATTTTGTTTTTTGCATGTACATGTAAGTCAGGAAGAGGCAGGGAGATAACTGAGCAGTACAGGTTTGGTAGAAGAAACTGAGCTATTATAGTATGTGTGTGGTGGAGAGAAGTTTGAGATTTCTTTCCCAATAGCTTGAGTGTTGATAGATGACATAGAAATAAGGTATGGCAGTAAAAGGGGAAACTGTGTACTTTTACAAAGGGTTGTGAAATGAAACAGGGTTTAAAGCACTGAAAAGACAGATGTCAGGACTGAACACCACAACAAAAAGAACTCATGACTATATATCCTTTTCCCTTGGAAGGCAGAGATTATAAAGCAGATTATTAATGATCTGATGATGAATCTGATCCATTCTGATGAGATTCCTTGTACTTGCAGGACTGCTCATGCAGACATGTACTGAACTAGATGGGGGACCAATAATGTTCTCTTCTTTGTCATTAGGCTTGCATCAAAACAAATCAGTTCTTAGACTTTGTTGACATGCAATTTTAATAACTCCTCACACACAAGAGGGCTGCCTCTACTGAAAGCTGCATCAGTTTTGCTGCTTAAGGAATCCTGGAGTATAGCTGAGAGACAATTCAAGTGAAGTCACCATGGACTCCAAATTCCCAGTTTAAGACTCCACATTCACTCTTAGTTACACAAACTTCATACTCAAAACAAAAAATTTTGCAGCCTGGTAATATTGACTGAGATCTTTAACTGTGAGATGAGCAATACAGAAGACAAATCAGTTAAAAGCACTGTATTACTGATCCTGTGGATATTTAGCACCCACAGATTGGTGGTTTCTGATGAGGCTCAAAGCTTCAGCTTACACATCCAACATGAAGAGGACTGCTTTTTGTATACAATGAAGTTCTGTACATTACCTTTACCTTACAAACTTCTAGACTTCTATCGTGAACCTACTGGGAATGAATGGATTACTTGCTAAAAGTTGATCGATACAGGATATACAAAAGGTACTCTCCCATGGGGGTTTCCAGTCCTCTACACAGAAATTTCATGCTGAAGGAATCCCACACTGCATCTGGTGCTTTGAAGCTGTGCTGGCAGCATGCCAACCTCCACAGCAGCAGCAACTGGCCAGGGAGTAAAGAAGCCAGACAGGATTTCAGATCAATCTCACACAGTAAAGTACTATAGTGTACTTGGCAAAATAGTAGCTTGGAAGATTAATTTTATTAGATTGCCAGTGGGGGTGGGGGTGGCAGTATGGGGGAAGTGGTGGGGAAGTCTATTAGCATAAAGCCCTTTACAGAACAAAGAAAAAAAAGCCACATTAGACAAAATATCTGTTCAAAAAGATGCACAAAAGATTGTTCAGAATTAGAAAGACTTACTCCTCTAGAGAGTTTATTAACTCACTGAATTCCCAACATTAGTCATCCTTGTGGCTCAAATTTAACAGCCATATGAAAACTTTTAAAGTGAAGAAGCGGTATTTGTTATTAAAAAAAGAATTTCCTTTCCTCTTCAAAAAGAAATTCTTTAGATGACCGGATTAATAGAAAAACAGATGTTCTAAAAATATTTCTAATTTCTATAAAGAAAGCAAAAGTTTGGATTCATGTGCTATTTGTCTTGAGGAGGAGCCAGCTACCATAAATCTGCAATTTCTATGAAGAATTATGTATATATTTTTCCCTTGGAGACTAGTAGATTCTTTTATTCTGGGATCCACATGCAGAAAAAGAGAAGAGGATATCTGAACAGTGGATTTAACAGGCATGAGTATCCTTCCATTGCACGACAGCATTCACTCAGGTATCAGATATCTGATCCTAAGCATCCATTAGTTTTATTCAGCTCCACCAAGTGATGCCTCACATTCCTTAAGTTCCAGCTGCTTATACTTCCTCCTATTGTGCTTGTAACAATCATCACAAGCCACATTTTACTAATCATAATGCAGTATCAAGGCATTTACATAATCTTTTTATTACACTTTTTGCAGGTAATATGCTCCAACCATCCAAGCTTACGCAGAGCTAAGAACTGTCACTCTAATTCAAGGCTAAGATATAACTAGTTCAAAAATTTGAGTGGCCACCGCTGAATGCTAACAAAAGGGTAAGAAAGTCCACAGTGAGCAATTATGTAATTAACTCTCATTAAAGAAGTTTTCTTCTAATCCTCTAACAGCCAATTAGTGGTTGGTTTATACCCTGCAGAATATAGGCTTCTTTTCCTTAAAAAGCTTTCACCATTTCTAATATAATCACTTGAATTTACCTAGTGCTGCTAGCTCCAATCTGTGGAGCTACAGATGAACAGAAGCACCCTACAACCTTTTTTTCCCTCCCCTTTTTTCACTGAACATGCACAGCTGTAAGCAACAAGACCATGAAAACAAACATGCCTGTCTTTCTTTCCCTTATCCAGAAAGAATTCAGCCTGTCAATTAGTAATTAATTCTAATTAAGCACCAACAGGCTCTGAAATAAATCAAAACCTGACAGAGCTGAGAAAGTTTTGCTTCATTTTATAAGTGGCTAACAGAAATAAGCCAACAGACTGAATTTTACAAAAATCAGCTAGACACAAATCATTATTGAAACATAACAGTTTGGAACTTTCCAGCTTCTCAAAAATGTCTGGGTCAAGGCACATTTGCACAGAGTCTCCAAAAGTAAGCACTCAAAGTCTCAGCAGACCAGACAGTTCAACATCCACAAAAACAGTGTTTGAGTTGCTCCATTTTGTAACTTGTTAAGACTGCCATGCATTCACAGCTCTTTTGACTGTGACATTAACCAGAAATATAGGGCTTTCCCCCTCCTCTCTCATCAACTCAAATGCACATTAACACACACAAAAGACCTGATGGAGTCACTTATGAAATTGTAGTCTACAAGAACCAGTGACAGAGCAAATGTTTCTTCATTTGTGCCTGGCAGAATTGCAGGTCCACACAGATTTTCCAAGAGGCCAAGATGTCAAGGCAGCTACATCAAATGCAGAGATACACAAAGAAAACTATATGAGAAGAGCTTAGAATTAAACTACATTAGAGTTCAAAGAAATAAAAACTTGGGAAATGAAACAAAACCAAAACATAACCTCACACTGAGAAAGGAGTAATTCCTTTCTGCCCACTTAATAGATTTTGAGAGTTAGTAGTAATTGAAGCATTTTTAAGGAAACAGAAGCAATAGTACAGTCAGTAACTATCAAGAACAGCCTTTTCAGTAGTCAAAAAACTACTACACGAAGAGCTTACATGAAACAAATTTTCAGCTGAGATGTCCTGCTGTTTAAGTTCCCACTGACAGAATGTAATCACAATCAACATAATATGTATTTAGAAACAGTTGTTTACTGTTCTTTGTGGCACATTTCACTCAACCCATGCTCATTTATAGCTTTATGCAATCTTCACTTCCTCACAACTTAACCCCCTACTCAAGGGTTTTGTGCTCAAGATAATGACAACATCTTCTGTCAAACACAAAAGCCTTCAACACTCTGACCTCAAGCAGAGAGTGGATAATCAGTGTTTGACAAACATTTGCTGAAATAATTGTCTTAAGAGGATTTCTAAAAACATTTTCAGCCAAGTCCACAACAGAAACTCATCTTAGTACAGATGAAACTGGATTTTAATCAAGCCACTCCAAAAATTCTTTGTAAGCTGCACTAGCAAAAATGGCATTATTGCACATAGTGTGCACTACACTTTGACCAGCATATTAGTCAGGAATCACATGCCATCAATATAACTATGCTTTAAAAAGAATCCATAGTGTAGAAGTGGCTCAGGTGTTCTTTTGCTAGGATAGCTTACACTGAGGCCTCAAGGCAATAGCTGTAGTTGCTTCTACACATGGCAGTCACAGGCATAACATCCCCCCCCCCCCACTGAACAATCCAAATTACTTTACAGTAGTCAAGTATAAATCAAAATATACACAATAGCCCACAATAATGGGTTATAAGAAGCTGAAAGAAACTTAATTCACTAATTCAGCCTCTGTAGTTATTTTGACACAGTTCATGACATTCTTGGTGCAGTATTTTTCCCCAGGTGCTACACCCTAGTAGCAAGGCAGCAAGAGTAAGAAAGATTATTTTGGAATCATATTGTGAGTCGAGAGAGTTGTAAGTGTAAGATGTAGGCAGATTAGGTGACAAGTGTATTCAAAGATGGATCTCTCTGTCTCCTCCTCTTTGACTTTCCAAAATGAGGGAGGGAGAAAAGACATCTTAACACTTGCTTTCTATAAAGCAAGTCAAAATTATGACTTCTGAAACAGGCTGTAATATGCACCTTTTTACTATTTCATATTCCTTGCTGAGGCAATCTTTATTTTTCAGTTGCTTAGTAACATAAATGCTTCTCTAATTTCACGTGACTTCCTCTCCTCCAACATTTTTCTAATTTCATTATCTACTGTCATTCACCACTGTAGGATGAGTGATAGACAAGAAAGGCTGTAGGGAAACTACTAGCCTCAGCTAAAACATTTGCTATACTTTTGTTGTCTTGCTTAGTAGCCAGCCTTTCTGACGTCGACTTGAGGGTATTGCAGAGCAATAAGCCTTTAAAGCCACTGCTGCTTGCAAAATGTGCAAATTATCTCTGGCACACAGTTGCCTATACAATGACTACTGCATAAGCTTTAAAGTACTAAATCTTTATTAACACCCAAAGATCTTTGGTGTCTTGACAGATTCATAGAGATTTAACATTCATATTTCTGCTTTTACTTGGAAGATGAGTTCCTGCAATGGCAGAAATAGTAAAATATATTTATTACTGCAGTTAGAATTAAGGCTTATCAGGGCTTTCCTTCCAGAGCTGAGTCAACTTCAGCTGCTCAGACTACCAGCAAATTTAAAACACATGTACAAATGCCTTATGAAACTCTTTACTGATAATTCCGCGGTCTCGCCCATGAAATAAACAATATTTCTTCAAGAAGTGCTTAGGAATAGTTTATTTTATCACTGTTACTTATTATTTTCATGTGTGATATTAAGATACAACCCCAAGGATGGCAAGGGCAACAAGGTTCTATAGGTACATCAGTGACAAAAGGAAGACTGTGGAAAATGTGGGCCCCTTCCAGAAGGGAACAGGAGACCTGGTCACCCAGGATATAGAGAAGGCTGGAGCACTCAATGACTTTCTTGCCTCAGTCTTCACCAGCAAATGCTCCAGCCATATCACCCAAGTCACAGAAGGCAAAGGGAGGGGCTGGGAGAATGAAGAACCACCCACTGTAGAACATCATATTCAAGACCATCAAATGAACCTGAAGGTTCACAAGTCCTTGGGACCTGACGACATGCATCTGTGAGTCTTGAGGGAACTGGTGGATGAAGCAGCTAAGCCACCATCCATCTTTAAGAAGCTGTGGCAGTCCAGTGAAGTTCCCACAGATTGAAAAAGTGGAAGGATAACCTACATTTTCGTAAAGGGAACCAAGAAAGACCTGGGCATCTACAGGCCAATCCATCTCTGGCCCAGCAAGACCATTGAGCAGATATCCTCCTGGAAACCATGCTAAGGTGACTGGTGACAACCAACATAGCTTTATTAAGGACAAATCTTGCCTGAAATTTGGTGGCTTTCTACGATGGGGTTACAGCAGTGGAGATACCGGGGAAAGAGTGGACTTGCGCAACGCATCTGACACTGTCCTGCATGGCATCTAGTCTCTAACCTAGAGACACGGATTTGACGGATGGACCACTCGATAGATAAAGGACTGGCTGGACTGGCCATGCTCAAAGACTCAACATCCACCTGGAGACCAGTCACTAATAGCATTCCTCAGGAGTCAGTACTGGAACTGGTGTTCCAGTCAGCAACATGGACAGTGAGATTGAGTGCACTCTCAGCAAATTTCCAACAACACCGAGCTGAGTCAGCATCCTGGAGAGAAGTGATGCCATCCCTGACAGGCTTGAGAGGTGTGCCCCTCTGCTCTCATGAGATCCCACCTGGAGTACTGTGTCCACCTCTGGGCCCTCAACCCACACCTGTTGCAGCAAGTCCACAGGAGGGCCACAAAGATGATCAGAGAGCTGAAGCATCTCTCCTATGGGGACAGGCTGAGAGAGTTGGGGTTGTTCAGCCAGGAGAAGATAAGGCTCCAGGGAGACCTTATAGCAGCTTTCCAGTACCTAAATGGGTCCTGCAGGAAAGCTGGAGAGTGACTTTTTACAAAAGCATGTAGTGATAGGACAAGGGGTAATGGCTCCAAACTGAGAGGGCAGATTCAGATTAAAAGCAAGGAAGAAATTCTTCACCAGATCTTTAAGGTCCATTCCAACCCAAGCCAATCCATGATTCTATAATGCCACCTGCTGGCTTAGGAGTTTCATGTTTTTCTAGTTTACAGTTTTTCAGTTACAGTGTAAATGCCAAAAATAAAACACCAGTATGATTCTGTATGCTCCATTCTTCTAACACAGAATGGTGCTATAGCTGTTACAGCAGAAGTATATTCTATGTCTTGCCAACTAAGACATGTGCTATACACACTATTAAATGTATACCACTTAACTCACATGAAACACGGGCTCTAGAATTCAATAATTGATACTGAAAATTCAAATACTTAACATGCAAGATTTACCTATGAAAGGAAAGCCACTTGACTCCTTCACACAGTACAACTCCTGATGTCATAAGCAGTTCTGCAAAGTACTGTGTCTCAATTCCTTCTTCTTCATGCTTTTTAAACTGGATACCAGATGTCGTTAAGAGTTCAATAGAGTCCTGGGCATACATATCTTCTCTAAAAACAGAGGAAGGAAAAGTAATGTTTCACAATCTTCAAACTTCAGTGATTACAAACCTGGTAATGTTTCTTTCTTACTATTCATTCCACAGATTTCATTAGCATAGAGCAGAAGCAACTGAACTTTTCAGCGTTAACGACAAACCCAATCATTTTCCATAGTTTTTGTTAACCTTCACTAGCATTTCACCATCCCTGGCACATCTGTTCTCACCTCCATGAAAAATTAGTTCCTGTTTCTGGTTACCTAGAACTCCCTTTTTGCAAATCTGCAGAGGAAAGTGAATGTATGGATACAGATATTTTACTGAATAAGATCCATTACTTGAATTGTTGTGACAAATTAAATGTAACAGTTGAAGCATTACCATATCATATTATAGAACTAGGAACAGTACACTCTAGAATGCTGTGCTGTACTAGCTCTGTGGATATTTTCCACAGTTCTTGTCACTGAGGCTTATGTAAAGGTTCAGACACATACTCATCAAAACTTCCTTCTCTCTACAACTGTAAATTAAGTAGTTGCTCCGTGCTGTCAGTCCTCAAAATTCAGGTAGCCTAACATTTCATTCTATATGACCAATTTCAATAGCTATATTTTGGACCTAAAATTTAACAGCATAGAAAAAAATTTCTCTATGCCTTGTTCAACCCCCTCTTCTAGCTGTATTTATTCCATTTACCACTAAGATTTTTGTAAAGTCTTAAGGATTTTATGATGAAACGGATGTTGGGTTTTTTTCCCCAGAGCTTAAACCTGTATCATTGTAACAAAGATATAGAATGGTTAACTGAAAAAAAAAGCAAATGTGACTCTACTTATAAGATGGTATTCATATTACTGTCCAAACATACTGTTCTTCAGAGTCTCTTCAGTGTATAGTTTTCAATTTTAATAAAAAACAAACACAAAAAAACGACAGATCAAACTTTACTGTTAGATTCAGACACAGACTTATATTCTTTATTCCTAATAGCAAGTCATCATTCATCACAACATAAGAGATACATTATCAAAATGTGTTATTCTTTTTTTCTCCCTCCCACACAGCTGCTCATCAGTTCTCCAGCTTCAAGGCACCAGCTTCCCAACACCTGTCTACCTGCATAACACTTTAAAGAAGCCATCCAAAACAAACATGGCTATTTAAAACAAAAAAAAGTACTTTTATTTTATTACTCTGCACTGATCAGGTGGGGAAATAGTTTAGAGAAATATTTATGCTCTTTAAAAGCACACTATAACAAGACCTGGCTGGAACCACACACAAAAAAAAAAGCTACCTTCTAGGAAGAGTCAACAGCTGCTTTGCTTTAGGAGCAGAACACTTGGCATGGTGCCACTTCCCAAAAGAAAATGTAGAAATTGAGAGGAAAAGAGTAATTTCTCCACCCATGAGAAAAAAACAAACAAACAAACCACTCATGTTTCATGCAGCACTTACCTTTTTGTGTACTTCCCTCCCATACAGTGAACTAGTAACCATTTAGTTAGGTGACCACCTGTATCTTGCCTTACTAAGCTGTCTTATCTATGCAGCATCTAGTGCAAATGGATAGAAAACTGCTTCTGTTTTCAATTGCTTGACATTAAGTCAACATCAAGCTCAGAAAATAAATAACAGGCTCTTCCTCCTAGGTCACACTTTGGAAGTTATTAATTCATTCCTTCTCTTTCATAGCAGGCCTAGTACATTTTTCTCGTAAGACAATGGATAAACTTCATCCAGCATTTATACAGCCAGGTAAGTTTAGAGACACCAAAATATCAAATCTGCAGTTCCTTTTCTTTCAGGAAGTGCTTCAAACAAAACTAAAAAGAGCATGTCATTCTTCAGACTAACTGATTTGTGTCAAGACACAGCACTGCTTGTTTAGAAAAGTAGAAAGATCAAGAGACAGCAGCAGGGTTTTGTTTGCAAGATCTTTGATTACTTTGAAAACAAGCCTTTTTATCTGCACAAAAAAAAAGTTCTGTTCTCTAAACCTCCTTTGTAGACTGCAGTTTTAATTCGTGTCTATCAAGATGTTTGTTCAGCCATCAGCTTGTAACACAACTGCCAAAATTCTCCAAGCCGTCAACACATTTGAGAAGCATTTGCACTGATACTCAACTCATGCCATATGAAAACCGATCAGACTACCCGTGTTTACCACAGGACAAAATTCAAGATGCTAGGAAGTTTGTCAACTTCCTGCTAAAGATATAATTAGAACTCCAAACTCCGCAAAAGTGTCACATCTCACTAGAATAGTTGTTTATACTTAAAGGTCAGATAAAAATAAGATTCTGAAATAAAGTTTAGCAAACTATTCCAACAGATGATAAAAATCAGCTTGCTTTTTAGGCAACACTTTACATGAAATAATTCTGAAGAAAAATCTCCACAGCAGTTATGTCATAGGTTGAAAGGCATTATTGATTCTATCATAGAAAAAAAAAAATACAGTAGCTCAATAGAATAAGTTGCTTTAAAACGACACAAAAAGCTGCTGCAGTATCAGAAAAGTTGACAGTATTTTACTTAGAATGTCGCCTAGAACTTGTGAGTCTTGAAACAAGAATAACACTGTTTTCAAGAGGACAAACACACTTGCTTTAGAACTCGCTGGTAACATTTGCCATACTTCTTTTTTAGTCACTTTGGCAACTTCACTTTTTTTTTCTTCACCTGTTGGTATTTTGCATTGCAAAACATGCAAAGAAACAATTTGTGACTACCATAACAAATAGTCAAGAGTTACATTAAATTAAGGTAGAAGCACTCTGAAACGGTAAATATGAAAATGCAGAGAGCTAAGTCTTGGACTCTGTATAAACCCTTCTTTTGAAAACTTCTATTGAAATTGTTTAGCCTTTTTGACCGAATTAACACCATTAAGACAGACTGCACAGCAACGAGGGAAGAAAGTACGTGTTTGGCTAACAAAAGGCTTCCTTGCATCAAGTAGCTCTAGTATTTCCGTCACACAGATAAAAAGAGTTGCTATAACCTACACTACTTGTAATATATTTCCATTAAGTCAGAAACATACATCCAACAGCACTGATGTTTAACACTTACGTTAAATTAAACTTAAAATTAAATTGCCAAGTCGACGTTCCTGGAGGGTATTCTCCTTGCTCGTTCATAAACGTCAGTCCCAGTTGAATTATTTTTAGCAAGTCTACATTGCAGCGTAACAGTTGATACTGGTAGTCTGCATTGCTTCTGAATTCTCCAATAGGCCTTGCAACCACTCCTGGAAATTCTGTGTCCTGTAAGAACAGAATTAAAACTTCAACAAAAGACATCCATAAAAAAAATGATGTCGCTCACTTTAATAAAAAGCATTTCAAGCACTTAACAGTTTCACAGCTGAAGGGCAGCCTGTGTGTGAATTGAGCTTTTTAAAAAGGTAACACATTAGGATCCTAATGTACACAGTGTTAATTCAACATTAAGAAGCTATTATTCTTTCAACAGAAATGGGTGAATAAGTTTATAGTTTTAATTTACTAACATTGAAAGAAGTCATCACTTTTTTGTGTGTGTGGTAACTTGCTAGATAACCATCACATGCCCACTTACCATAGCTACGTAGTTATACTTCCGTATAACTTGACGAATTTTCTTCATCTCTTCATCCAAGTTACAAGCCCAAACTTCACAGATTCTTTGGCTATGGTCTACGGTAGCTGCTGGCATAGTGGGGGGCTTTAGAGATCATACATCAAACGTTACACTTGATTGAGGATCAGTTTCATAAAGAGACTTTAGTTATTTGGGTTTTTAACCTACAAGATAAAGCAAAAGTGTAAGGTTTTATTCTTCATTTACCTGTAAAAAGTTTTAAGACCAGGATCAAGCTTTATTCTTCACAATTTCATGAAAGCAGCACAACACTGTCCCAAAAGAGTGTGAATTTCAGCTATGCAAGTTCAGGTTGCTATCGACAAGTAAAACTCCGGTATTTTGTTAGCAACTTGTGACTCGTGCAGGGAGCCAGGCAAGCCGGCAAGGCACAGTAATTCAACAAACAACACAGGTATGCAAACTCACAAGCGTTATTCCACTATGGATTAGGAGAGCACGTTTCTGTGGATGCCGGGGCTGCGCAGGACAAAAACCGAAGCGGCAAAATTACTATTAGCGTTACGCCAAACTCGTGGGGACGCCAAGCAGCCGCCCTGCCAGGCAGCCTCCCTGGGCAGAAGCTGCTGCAGCTCGTACGGGCCGCGCTCAGCCAGCGAGCGGCGCGAGGGAACCGACAGCCGGTTGGACAGACGCGGGCTCACGCCCCGGCTGAGCTCCCGGGCACCTCCTCCTGCGCACGGGGGCCTCCGAGCGCCTCGGGGGGCCGCGCAGCCCGCCCTGCGTCCGGCACCCCTCGGTGGGGCGCAATCGGGAAGAGGCTGCCCCGCTTTAACACCCTCACCCCGGCCCAACGCCGCAAGAGGCTCCCCTCCCGAGCCCGCCTCCAGCGGGCCGCCCCGACCGCCGGTAAGGCCACAGGACCCCCCGCGGGACCGTCTCGGGCCTCGGCGGTGCAAGGTTGGACCGAGGGGAGTGCACAGCCTGACCTCTCAGGTCCCCCTCTCCGCGCCCGGCCCCCAGCGCCCCCGCCGCTCACTCACGCTCTCGGGTGGGCGGTCAGGGCAGAGCGGAGCGGGGCCGGGCCGGGCCGGGCCGCGGCGGGTCTGGCGAGGCCCCGCGGCGGCCCCCGAGGCCCCACAGCCGCCAGTCACCGCGCGAGACGCAGGAAGCGCTGCCCCCGCCGCCCCGCCACACAAAGCCATTACATCATCGCCGCGCGCCGCGCCACGGCCTTTCCCCTCTCACCTCCGACCGGCGGCGCGGGCGCCAATCGCCGGCCGCCCCGCCCCGCCCCCCGCGCGACGCTCCCCTCCCTCCATCCCGGCGCGGCGCGGGCGCGCGGTGCTGACGCGGCTGACGCCGCGAGGGCGGGGCGCCGCCGGAGCCGCCGCCGCTGCGCGCGCGCGTGCGTGCGTGCTCGCGCGAGGGAGGAAGGGAGGGAGGGAGCGAGGGAGGGAGGCCGGGCTGCGGCGCCGCCGGTAGCCGCGCGCCCGCCCGCCCGGGGCTGCCGCGGGGAGGATGAACTGGCTGTTCCCCCTCGCCAAGGGCAGCGGCTCCTCCTCGTCCGCAGCGCCGCTGCCCGCCCTCACCAGCCTCCAGCAGCAGAAGCAACGGCAGATCGAGTCTCTGCGCGCTACCCACGCCTCGTGAGTGGCCGCGGCCTGGCCCGGGGGGGGCGGGGGCAGCCTCTGTCGCCGGGGCCGGGGCCCCCGTGAGGCCGCACCTCGGGACGGTGTCGTCCCTCCCCACGCGCACAGTCAGGGATGCGGTTTCGACCCGGCCTTTTCTGACGAGGCCTGGCTGCGTCCCGCTGGCCCTCGGCCGTGCGCGACGCCGTTTACCGGCGGGGCTGCGCGGTTAAATAGGAAAGCATGCCGGGGCCGCGATAGCCCAGGCCGGCCCGACACCGCTGTCTGTCGGGGGCGAAGGGTCTCACCGGGCGGGAGCGGGCGGTGCCGGGGAGCAGCGGAAAGTAGGCCCACGGTGGGGAGAAAGGTGGTGCTTGGAAACCGAAGCAAGGGTTGGTGGCGGGCTGGCCGTCTTCTGTGGTGCGGGTAGCTCGGCCGGGTGGTAAGGCGCAGCTGGTCGTGCCCAGGTACACCGGCCACTAGAGTGGAAAGTCAGGTGAATTATCTGATGGAGTTGAAAGTCTACAACGAGGTACGGATTGCGTGTGTTGCTGTCTTCATGCCCTCGTTCCGGAAACTGGCTGTAACTTTAAAAGTGGAGAATAAAGCACACGCATCAAGGAGCGATGTGCCGCAGGGGTCTTGCCAGCTGTGCCAAAACAGCCCTGTTGGCTCCACAAAACTCTGGTGTACAGTGCTCACTTGCTACAAACTGACTGGTTCTTGGTGACTTATTCAGAATAAGTCAGGAAAACACCTGCTCACCAGAGGCAGGTGTTTTCCTGTTCTAACAGCCACACTCTTTACAGCAAAACGCCTTCCTGTATCTTGAGGTACTACAATTTGTCAATATATTGACCAATTTTGCCTAAATTTTAGTCTGTTTAAAAGTGTTGATTTTTATAGAGGGATCCACACTTTATATGTTTCAAGTTATGTATTTTTTTAATGAACATGTAAGCATTCACGGTGCTTCCTAGGATGTGTGTTGAACTGGAATGAGAGATGCTTCCAAAACAACCCAGAAAAAAAGAATATTTTCTTTTATGTCAGACTGAAACTAGGAGTGGAAGAGGTACTTTTTGTATTTCCAAGTTTAATAATTGCAAATTGCTCACTATCCTGATGTTTTGAATTATCACATAGGAAGCGTAAGTGTGATGGTATTGCAAACTATAGTTGGTTGCTTAAACTTCAATCTATTCTGAGCCAATTTCAGAAATACCTTTGAAAGTTCAGTCTTCCGAGGAGCTGTCTCTGTGGACACACAGCAGCTTACATAACTAGAAGTTTTTATTGAACTGGCCTTACTTAGGCTTTTATTTCACTCCTTTTTTCACAACCTAGGAGATGAGCTCACCCCAAGTTCTTAAAAAAGGAGAGCAGTTTTTGTCAAAGTCAGCTTGCTGAACTGGTTTGCTACCTGTTCTTGCAGACACCAGCTCAAACATAGTCAGAGAGGGAATGGACCCTGCAGCCAGGAATGAAATGAAGGACAGGATGATGATAGCTGCTCATATTTAACTTCACAGCCATGTAAACTAGCCTACCTGATCTTTCTTGGCAGTAAGTGTAAAAAACCAAAAGTTAAGCAGATAAAGGAGTAAGTTCTGGCAAAGCATACCATTTTCATGAGATATATTTATTACTGAATAAATATGAGTAACAGTGCCTCAAATTCTGTGCTTTTAAAAAATATATGTACTTGCATAAGTTTTCAAAAGTGCAAAAAACTTGCTTATGGGCTTGCTTATGTACTCCATAGCAGCACAGATCTATAGAATAGGAAACTACATTAGACCTTGCAACAGCATTGTTTCTTAGCAATGAATAAATAAATGTAGTTCTGTTGTTTGGTTTGATAAGTATATTTTGTCATGTATTTATGTGTATCCCAGCTGCTCCTCACTTGAAGAGCTCAAAATTCAAAATGTAGTTGCCTAATTAGGTAAGTTTGATTGGCGGTGTCCTAGGTCTTAAAAGTTCAGGTATCCTAATTTCATTAAAGTAGCTAGGCTTCCTTTTCAGGATTCCCCACAAGTTACGAGCTTCAAATCCAGTTTTTGTGTTTAAAAATTGTTCTTATATTTGCTGTTTTTTCCAGCTATAAGTGTGCCATTTCTGCAGTGTACCCCTTCCTACTTGGGGAAGGAACAGCTTAAGTTTATCAGTTCAAGGTTTGCTTAAAGGAGGTTTTAACCATTTGAACAGCTCAGTGACATTCTGAGTTTGTTGTTTCTCTCTCCCTGTTCTTGTATTCCTCCCCAGGTTGAGCACGAGTGCAGCATAATTATATACTCTTCTTAAAAGGATTCTGTACCAGAGTATTAAAATGCACAACAGATGATTACAGGGCGGGAATGTTTGTGAGGGATTCCAGGGACAATCCTTCAGTTAAGAATGAGGAGGTGGGGCTTTTGGTGTTTAGGGTATCATAGCAGAACCCTAAACTCTTGAACTGAATTCTGTGCTGAGGATATCTGATAGTTTTTCAAACAGTGTGTGATTTCACAAGGAAGAGCAGATATTGAATTGTCTGTGAGAGGAATATGGTCAAGCTGTGGGAAGCAAGGGACATAGCTAGCTTTGTGTCTTAATCCTTTTATTCCCAAAGCTCTGGAAGCTAGAGTTTTAAATTCTTTGTGCAAATAATGCTTTGAAGGGATACAAAACACTCCTAGTACTACACTTGACACACGTTTGCAGATAATGTGTTTTGGGTTTTTTGAGGAAGTAATTGTATGGAGTGTATCTGCAGCAGTTGAAGGGACATTGCTGAATGTAGGTGCAATGAAGCTTTCTGGAATCACCCAGCTGCCATTATTCCTAGTTGGAGCTGTGTTCCTTCCCTTTGTAAGGGAGCCTTAGAGAGGTGCAGGAGAATATTATTAACCAGGTGCAGACAGGAAAAATACATGGAAGAGGAACCAGTCTTTTAAAGTTTGTTTTGACTGAGGCATTGCAAGCTAACTTTCTGCCCTCCTTTCTCTGCCAGTCCCAGCTTCAGTAGGTTTGCCTTGTCTGGAAAATGTGATTCTGAGCTATCTTGTACCACTCCTCCTCCACATTCTTTGAGATGTCATCTTTCAAAACAATCTTACTGTGCATACAATTTGTAGAGTACTTTGAGTGATGAAATAAGCTTCCTATTAATGTATCTGATTGAAAGATTTTACTCAGTAACTTACCTGTTACGGGAGAAGCAAATTTGGATTCGGCTTACTATATATTGTAAGATAATGTGTTTCTTCACTCAGTGCTTTCAGAGGGATCTGTGTCTTGAGTGTCACTGGATTGTAGAGCTTTACAGTCTTGTGAGTAGCACTTCTTCAGATAAGTCTTGAAAATATCTGTGCAAGTGCATAAAACTTGGTGCCTGTGGAAAAAAACTAGTATTAAATAGTAAGCTAATCTATTAAAAAGGCCTAATGTAATGTGTGTTCTAAATATTGATCTGTAGGCAGTGTTGCAGGGAAATACTTAATTGTGAACCAAGTGTAATGCTTTGGCAAAGTAAGTGTTTTAGCAGATAAAATTCAGTATTAGCCAGTAAGTGGGAAAAAAATAGGTTGAGACTTGTCAGATCAGTGAGTAGCACAATTTGTCCTACTGTATTTCCATTGCTTGTGATTATCTATGAGGTTTGATAGTCGAATCTACCCTTTTTCACATTAATCTTATTATTCATTGTAGCATTCTGAAGCATAGTAACTTATTCCAGCATTTTCAGTTTTCTTCTTGCAAGGCTTTTCAAAACTAAAGTAAATGTGAAGGTCTGAGATCACGCCTCATTTTATACTTTAGACTGTTATATTGACCATGAACTGGAAGCTAACAATTTCTTCTTTTGACAGCATTGCAGAAATTCAGAAAGATGTGGAATATCGACTGCCGTTCACTGTAAACAACTTGACAATTAATATTAACATGTAAGTAGAGTGAGATATTTCTGGTCACATCTCGAAAATTGCTCTCAAAATAAAGTAGTAATACAACATAAGTGGATCCCAGCTAATAACTAATTTCAGGAGTTATAACCTGCACTCACATTTGTAGTTGTAGTGATATGAGTGGAACTAGTTCTATACAAGGTGCAAATTCTCAGCTGAAAGCAAAACTGTTTTGCCACATTCAGCTCCTAAGATACCAGCGTGAAGTGGGAGAAAACACTTGAGAGTATCTGATAACTTGAAATCCCCTACAACTGAAACTAAACTTAATTAGTAATTTATTAATGTGCTATGTCTCATAACTCTTACCCCAGTGAAGCTTCTGGATCATAACTTAGGTGATTTATTGTAGCATTTCCTGTGAATTTATTTTGGGGAGTGCTTTTCAGCTGGCCAGTACTAATAATATTCTAGTCACATTTTTTATTACTAAAGTTTTTTAATACTTTAGCCAGACATTCTTGCAGATTACACTGCATTCTCTTCATAGCAATAACATTTGTATTAGAAAATACTCTTTGTTATGTGACAGCTTTTTATTTATCCATGGACATAATAGTTTCATTGTTACACTACCATTTTCCCAGTAAATGCTCAAGGAAACCTGTTTTCTAATCTGATTACTAATTTTTGTAACTGAGTAATCCTTTTGTGTGCTTCATTTGCTCTGTATTTCTACATAACTCTTCTCATAGAAAAGTAAGTTTCTGTAATTAGTAGTACTTTTCCTTTGCAGGAGAAGCAAACTTGGTAACAGTATGTAGCTGTAGTAATGATTATTCTTGTGTTTGCAGCTTGCTTCCACCTCAGTTTCCTCAGGAAAAACCAGTCATCAGTGTTTTCCCACCTGTGAGACATCATTTAATGGACAAGCAAGGAGTATATGTGACTGGTCCGTTAATAAGTAATGTATGTATAATCTGTAGTTTCACGTACATATACTGTTAGTAGCAATTTTAATAAGTGTCACACTATATTATTGCTAATACTTCTGGTAAAAAAGATTTGTACAGATCCTAATCCCTCTCAAACTCTCTTTTGAGATATTTGAAAACAAAGGTTTGCTAACGTTTAGTATTTTCTTTATTCTTCTACTGCTCCGTTACTGACTTGAGTATTCCATATATGTAAAAGTTTCAGTTAGGATGACTTACAAAGTTCATATCACTTCTCTTGTTTCTCAGTGTATTCCAAATAAGGAAGAAGGATGCTTTAAGACTGTTTTGTAACAATTCTTTCTATCCTAATCCTACTAAAAAGATGCCAAGGTTTTAGTTCTAATATTGGGATTTTAGTATGTCCACACCTCCCACCCCTTCTTTTTCCTCTCCCAACAAGGGTGTCGTAGTTTTTTGAGGGTAGGAGTGCAGGGGGCTTTTTCAGAATGAAGTTAATGCTTTTTTTTTCAAGTCTTGATTTCTTAACTGGTTTGGTTTGGAGATTTTTGGTTTGTTTCTTTGTTTTCCCAAACGTAACTTAGTAACCAAGGGGGAGTTTTTTTGGTCTTTCATCAGAAACGTAGGTGATTGATTCTCTGTTGATAATGGAATATAAGAAAGACTTTAGGTTTCTGTTCAATTCCAGTACTGCCACATGGGTAAAATAAACAGTTCAGCATATTTAAAAACTGTTGGATTCCAGGCATAATTTCAATTCTGCTTTGGGTTTGAATTTGTTTTTACCAGTTTACGATGCACTCAGATCTTGGAAAAATTATTCAAAGTTTACTGGACGAATTTTGGAAGACACCTCCAGTTCTGGCTCCCAGCTCAGCATCATTTCCATAGTAAGTATCTATAAACATGATGAATGGAACTATATATATATTAACTTCCATTTCTAAAAAAGAAATAAACCAAGTGTTAGGGGGACAGGAACAGGCGTAACGTGGTGGATGTATTGGGAGACACAGATTCCCTGCCCTTGCACAATTTCATGCACATGCTTGATGGCATGATTCTTTCAAGAAGAAACACGAGATTTCATTGGAGTTACTGTATCAACATGCTGATGTAATTTTGCATGCCTCTGTTTTCTTGAAAAATAATACATTTACATTATCGGATTAGATCTTGAATTGACTGTAGGTCGTGGTCTGCCCAGTTGTGTTGCTTCGTACTCTTTTCATAATCTCCCTGGCTTAGGCAGCTTGTGCAACAGAAATTGTACAGTTTAAATAATTGTATTAAATATGCAGAAGTGGTCTGGGATGTTACAGCTTTATCAGTACAACTGTGTTTCACATGGCTGACTGATACTGGGTCTAGGTGCAGCTGCAGTTGTGAATTTAAAAATCATTCATGTAATTTAGAGGTAATTATCTGTGTTGCTCAACCTGTTGATTGCTATACCATAACTAATGTATGACACAGATGCATTTCTCAAGACTTCTGGGTGGAAACAAACGTACACTCATACGTTTTTTTACTAGTTTTTTTATATTTAAGAGTATGAGTGTGTATTTGGCTGTTTTACAAAAGAATAGTTTTAATATAGTTTTATGTTATGTTGCAGTATAATATATAAAGTTGACACTGCATTGCAAGGAACTGAGAACTGAGAATGTAAAGTTTATGGTCATTTAGAAATTCAATCTTGTGTCTTGTAAGTGGTCTAGAAATTATAATTCAAATGATAAGAAATGCACTGTAAGCCGTTGATTGCTGATGGTTGTGAGTTGTTGTTTGTTTTCAGCCTTTTCAACAAACCAGCTGGAATGCCTCCATTTGCTCCTCAGGGGTTTCCATTTCTTCCTCCATACCCACCCCAAGAAACAAATAGAAAGATGGCAGCCGTGCCAATTGCTGAACCAGTCTCTTCAAGCTATGCTACAGACAAACCTGCTGCTCCCTCTTATGGCTTGATTGCTGATCTGCCACTACCTGTTCCAACAGCAGAAGCAGCGCTTCAGGTCTGTGCGCTGACCTTTGCTGGTTAAGCAATCAGACACCAGGTATAAGTTACCTCAAGAACACACAGGGCATTGCTGCAAAACTCAAGGGAACAATCTGAGTGACTGCACTTCATGGTTTTGCTGGTGCTAGGGGTAGGAAACTGCTGTCCTGACTTCAGTGGAAAGTTTTTTAGAACAAGCTCGAAGTCAGAGCAACAAGTTTGTCTTTCTGAGTTTCAGTGAAGCTCGTGTTATGCTATGTATGTCTGAATACATTTGTTTTGGAGCTGCACTCCTCCACAGTGTACCTGTGACTGTTTCTCCAGCCACAGAAAATGAGATCCTTTTCTCTATATGGCATTTCTTGCCCAGAACCTAACAGGTGAGAACAATGTGCAGTCTCAAGCCATTATGGGTAGAGTATTTATTTCTCATTTTTGTGCTTAAAATGGCTTCTCTTCAGAGATGTTTATGAGTGGACTTAAAAACTCCCTCTCATAGATGCACTCTGGAAGGAATTTTCTTTTAGATAGAAAGATTTTGAAGGATATTAAATTCTTTCATCAAATCTTGTCTGTAGAATCAAAAGCTTTCTTAATCTTCAGAGACACTTTTCTGGCTTTGTATCATTTAAAATTTTTACATTCTGTGAAGACAGACTTTTTTTGATTGTCTAAAAATTTTCTTCCCAAGGGATTATAGCTTTAGAAACCACATGAAAGAGATCAAAATATCAGTCTCTTTATCTGTTCTTACTTCCCTGAGTTATACTCTTCCTGTGTGTTCCCTGGGTCATCCAACTGTTGTCAAATGGAGGGCATAGCAGGACAGGGTTATTTTCCTCCAAAACTTTCTCAGCTTTTATGACATGCCACCCCCAACCTCCTCAAGTATTTTGTTGTTGTGGTTCAGATGTCTTCTGTTTGGAGACTAGTGCTACAGCTTTTTACTGCTTTTCCCACTTGTTGCTGGCAAATATTCATCTTCAGTTCCAAATTAATCAGGTTAAATATCAAGAAATTGCTCTTCAAAAATCTACTAAGCATTTCTTAACCTCCATGTAGGTTGGCCAGAATGGATTTAATTACAAGATGCCCGATGTTCCTGATACATTTCCAGAACTCTCAGAACTAAGGTAAATTTTGAGAAGGTAGCAAAACTTTCCATTATCATTTAAAAGGCAGTTCCTGCTGGTCTGTGTCTGATTTTTGTCAAAAGTCTATGTACGTCTCTGAAAGGTTTTTGTAGGAATTACAAATACGAGAACTACCACTTACCAAAATTGCAGAGTCAGAATGCAAGCCAGCCTTGGACTCAAATGTGCTGCTTGTTTATTATTTTCTCAGCAGGAACAATGCTTTATGACTCAACACCAGGAAAAAGAACATTTATTTTTACTTCTAACCATCAGTATTCTGCTCTCTTCTGGAGCATTGCCAGGGACTTAATTTCTACTAATACAATAACTGTAACTTTTGAAGAAGGAAAGTGTGCTGACTGGTTCACAAATTACATTCACTTAAATTTGGAAGGACTGTAGTGCAGAGTAGACAGCAGGCTACTTTGTGAGCAGCTCAGCATGCACAGGGAGGTTGGGTTAGAAACATCCAGGTGGGAAATGTGCCAGCTGTCCCAGTGCAGATCACTTCCGCATTTCATCACGTGTTTTGTGAAAAAGTTCATCAAAAGCATATCTTGCCATCATTTTTTTTAAATGTATTAGTTGTTTTTCCCAGCAATTAGCTTATATCTAATGAGACACCTTCCTAGGTCAGTTATCTGAGATTGAATAGATTACAAATTAGCTATTAATTCTGAAAGGGTCTTAGGGATGTTATTCTGTTCTGTTATTACATCTTAGTGGTGGTGTCATAGTTTAGTAATTGAAAACTCTATTCTTGAAAAAGGAAAAGACCTTTGGCAAAAAGGACTTCTAGGTTTGTTTTTTTGTTTGTTTCCTTGGACACTTTCCCAAGAGCCTGTTTAACTTAGCTAAATCAGTTGTAAATTCTAGCAGCATCCTTATTATGTATCAGAAAATTAGAGGATTTCTAGTCAAGTTTGGTCTTTCCAGGAAGACAGGATTAGAATTCCATGATTCTTATCATGGTAGTTGACTTAAATCACAAGTGATATTGCAGCTGTTCTGAGCAGCTCTGTTGTGTGTAGGTGTCAAAAGTTTTGGTTGCTGGTGGGCTGTATGGGATCAGTGAAGCAGATGGTGCCTCTTTGAAAACCCATTTGAAAAAGAAATGCTGCCGAGGCAGTGAGGATTAAGGAGTGGAAAAGTGTGACTTTGCAAACACTGAGCTCAGAGAAGAAGGGAAGAGAGGTGTAGCCCACGGAAGTTCTGGATAAGACAATAGTAAAACAGGTATTTCGCTGTAGCCCATGGAGAGGACTATGCTGGTGCAGATATCCACAAAGCAGTTCCTGGAGGACCCCGTATTGGTGCAGGCAGATGTGCCCTGAAGGAAGCTGCAGTCATGGAGAGGCCATGCTAAAGCAGACTGTCCTGCCAGGGACTGCAGCCTGTGGAGAAAGACCGATGCTGGAGCAGGGAAAAAATATGAGGAGGAAGGAGTAACAGAGGCAAACTGTTATGGACTGACTGCAACAGCTGCAGTTCTCTGCCCCTCTCCACACTGCTTAGGGCAGGGAGAGGTAGAGGAGCTGGGAATGAAAGAATGAAGTTGAGCATGGGGAAAAGGAGTGAGGTGTTTTAGCTTTTGTCTTTCTTTCTCATCACCCGACTCTTACTGTAATTGACAGTAAATTAATTTTTGCCAAGTTGAGTGTGTTTTGGCTTTGATTGTAATTGGTAAGTGACCTCCCTGTCTTTATCTCGACCCACAAGCTTTTCCCCTATGTCCCATTGAGGAGGTGGACTGCGAGAGCAGCTCGGTGGGTGTCTGGTAGCTGGCCAAGGACATCTCACAATGGTAGCATTTAGAAGCAATTCATAGGAAGTAAGCCTTGGAATGAGAGATACTTTTTAAGATACTGCTTTATCAGCTCACTGCTGCAGATGGTAGAGCCCACAATCCAGGAGAAAGGACAAAAACAAGTGTTATGTATCTGTAAAGTCCAAATAAATGCCTCAGACTTTCAACTTTTGTCAGAAATAAGTGACTGTGCATGTAATGTTTGCTGTTGGTTTTAAATCTGCGTTTTTTCTGTTTGAATGCAGTATATCGCAGCTGACCAGTATGAACGAGCAAGAGGAAGTGTTACTGGAACAGTTTGTGACTCTGCCGCAACTGAAGCAAGTCATTACCGACAGAGATGAGTTAGTGAAGAGCATTGAAGAGCTGGCAAGTAAGATGTGAAAACATTAGCATCTGTGGCTGTGTTCTGCAAACTGAATCCTTTTAAAAAAAGTAGTAATAGTGATTTTATTTTACAGAAAAAAACTTGTTGCTGGAGCCTAGTCTTGAGGCAAAAAGACAGATGGTGTTGGATAAAGTAAGTTAACATCTTTTTCAGAAATACTAGTTGTAATGTTCTGTTTTTTTCAGGGAGAAAATGTTCTTTTTCTTTTTCCTTTCAGTATGAGCAACTCACACAGATGAAAGCAGCCTTTGAAAAAAAGATGCAAAGACAGCATGAACTTAGTGAGGTATAATCTTTATATCGCATTATCCTTTAAGAATACTTCAATGAAACTGAGGTTTTAGTTTGTATCTTCATCCATGAAGAATATTCTTCTGGTTAAACTCTTAATTTTATATGAAACAGATTCACATCAAGTATAAAATAAAATGGGGTGAAGTACCAAACAATTGGAAAGCAAAACAGTGTTACGATTACGCAACTGGGTTTTTGGGTTGGTCTGTTTGAAGAAACCAGTACAATAGAGTGAAAGTTGGAAGAAAGGAGTGTGGAATTCATGGTACCCATTAAACATAATGGGCTTGTAAAACTGTACCAGAAGGTGATTAAAACCATTGCTTTAGAGATCTAAATTCTGCAGTTCACCAGGTATGCTTACTTTGGGCAACATGTTTTATGTGCTGTCCAACTTTGCATATTGTAAAGCACAAAAAGGGTAAAGTTATTACTTCAGAAAGCAAATTGGGGAAGGAGAGTAATTTCTTAGTGTGTTTACCAGAATATGTGCTTCCATAAACCAATTTCTGCACTGAAATATTCACCTGAGAACTCAACAGCCCATCAGCATAGCACGCAGAGTACCTTGATTTCAAAGTGCCCAAAAAGTAACAAAATGCAACATAACAAGCAAAAAGTTCCTGACAGCAAACAGGGAATCTCAAGGGATTCAATGTTTCCTCACTTGAAAATCAGAATAGTCTGACTCCCAATGCCTCCTTTCTGTGTGATGTAATTTGGCTTTAAAGTGGGCTGCCATAGTTGGCCTTGAGAAACTTTATTTCTGTGAAAAAAACACTTAGGAACAGGACATAATACTCACTGCTACATTATCTTTTGGGATTTTCTAAGTTAGATTTGCAGATCCAATCTGGTGATGGTTAGGAGGCTGAGATGGCGACTTACAGATGGTTTTTTGCACTATTTCTCTGCATGTGCTGTACCTTTATTTACTGACGTTCACTGTGCGCTACCTGGTATCTCCTGTTACCTCTCTTACAGAGTTCCAGACAAGTTTTTTTTACTAGTACTATGGGTGAATTTTAATAATTTTTAGAGCAAACTATTAGTTTTGCACAAGATTAATTTAATAGGAAATTTCTTATTAGGTTACAGTTTTACATAAGTAGAATGTCTTTCATGGGATAGATGCCCAAGCATCTAAATATCCGTAAATACCTTAATATTATAGTTCTGGCTCTGTACAGACTCCTTAAGATGAGTCATGTTCTGATTAACTCCCCAAATATATTAGAGGAAAAATAATGAAACTGTATGCAATAAACAGAGATAAGGTTTAAGGTTTAGAAGGACAGAAGAATGAGTGTGCTGGTTTAGTTTAGCAACCCACCTACTTCTGGAGTATGTGCTTTTCTTTTCCTGTCTTCCTCTCCGCAATCATTTCAAGGGTATTTAAAAGGTGAATAGTAAGTGCTTTTACCTTTTTATACTTCTCAGGTTCACTGATGAGTTTCAAAAGTAGACTTTATTTATTGAATATACTTGAAACGCTAGTTCCACTCAGAAATCATGCAGTCCAGAACCTATCCGATTTCCAAGTTGTGTCCTCTATACAGTGTAGAGTAAAAGTTGAAAAGCTCTGTGCAGTTGTGAGAGTGATTGTGACTCGAGACCTAAATTAGCAACACTTTTCTCACATGGAATTCTTTGTAGTTTAACAAGCTGTGCTGTTTCTTGGAGATGGAGCTTCATCTGATCACTTAGGCTTTTATGTAATCACAGAATCTTAAGGGTTGGAAGAGACCTTTAAAGATTTATTCCATATTTATATAGTCACTTAATCTTTCTTCTTGGAAATGTAGGTTTTGATGGACAGTTTAATATTACATAGGAGTTTTTATTTTCTTAGAGTTGCAGTCCAAGTGCTCTGCAAGCCAGACTTAAGGTAGCTGCTCATGAAGCTGAGGAGGAATCTGACACAATTGCAGAAGACTTCTTGGAAGGCAAAACAGAAATAGATGACTTTCTTAGTAGTTTCATGGAAAAGAGAACGGTATGTAATGGACAAATCATTCTAATCTGAGTCATACAACTTGTAGTGAATAAATGCACAGACTTTGAGTTTGAGCAGTCATGTGATACAGAGCAGTGCTTTAGTAAGCTCCAAGAGAAGAAAAATATATACCTAAGTGGCTTCGGTCTATTTAGAATGTAAGCTGCATTCTGAAGGCACGTGTTTTTAAGGCAGGAGTACAAAGGTCTCCTGCATTAGAGGCTTGTCATGTCCTGTGGCAAATACTTTTGTGCCACTTTCTTCTGTATTGGTACAGGTGAGATAGCCACATGGACAATTTGAACATAGAATGACATGTTATATAAAACAACCTTAATGTTTAATTTATGAAGCTTCTCAAACTAATTATTATGTTGATATAACGATATAAATAAGCAACTGAGGTTCAAAAACCAACATTCTTGCTCATGCTGTGACAAGAGCAACTTCCTGGGTAGCACCTTTCTTAGCACCATTAAAGATGCCTAATAAATGCATTTCACAGCATAGGAAACAATTCTCTTGCAAGCATTTGTGGGTAGAATACTAGTCTCTATGTAGACAGTTGTTCAGCTTGAAGCTTGGAAAGGGGGTGACTTTTCTTTTAAAAAGAGCCTGCAAAGTAGCTAAATCATTAAACAGAAACTGTAGTTGTGCATTATAAAAAAAATCCTTTCAGGATTCACTCTTCCTGTGTCTTGTTTTGTAGCTCTGCCACTGTAGACGAGCCAAAGAGGAAAAACTTCAACAGGCAATAGCAATGCACAGCCAATTTCATGCTCCGCTATAGGTAAACTGCTGGTTTCATATTTGTGGGGAACTTTTGGGTTTTTAACCATTTACCTTATTGTCACACACTTACAAATTACTAACTGCAACTAGT
Organism: Colius striatus; assembly: GCF_028858725.1. Classification (NCBI taxonomy): domain Eukaryota; kingdom Metazoa; phylum Chordata; class Aves; order Coliiformes; family Coliidae; genus Colius; species Colius striatus. The sequence goes on along the minus strand of NC_084761.1, from coordinate 67,622,533 downwards.
TTTGTAACAACACTTCAGTGTTCTTATAAAGCTTTCTGAGGAAACAAAGCATGTTCTGCATCAGTTGGTAGTTGTATTTAAAACGTAACTTCTGGAGGAGTTAAAATACCTAATTACAGAAATTTGTCTTTGCAGACTCCCTGCAAACTACACCTGCCAAGAGAAGTGAAAAACCCAAGAAAGCACACTTTTTAATAGCTATTATTTGCAAATTAGCATTTCATCTTGTATGGTTGTATTTATAGAACAGATTGTATAGAGTTGGGATGGTTTTTGTACAAATTAGAATGTCTCTTTATATTCTCATTGTACTCAAGAATCCTTCTATTGCAATCTTTGCACTAATTTCTTGTATTTATTGTTGATAATTCTTACTATATTTAAGTTCCTGCTGCTATACTCCATTCTTCAGAGATTAAATATCTAAACATGTAATTTTGACTAGCTTTTTACATTTTTATAAAAACACAATTCATATATTTTGTATTTCGAACGTTAAACATAGATTGGGCTTATCTGTGAAAGAGTGAGATACATGGTGATAAGACTTTGGAAACTGAAGAAGTTCACGATTAGAGATTGTCGGTGGATTCACAAGTTGTCTTTTCTTGAAGCCAAAATGTTTAAGAACAAGTTTTTTTACTTTTAAGTAATAATACAAAACTTAAGTATAGCCTGTATTGTGTTTTGGATAAGTAGATTTGGATTAAGCAAAGGATGTGTTGGAACAAATTACATTGGATTCAAAACAGAATAAATGATCTCTGCATAGATTTGGTATGTTGCTCAGTAGCACTAATGCACTTGATTTCAGGACTGACTTGGTACCTACCACTGTAATTAAACACATTTTTCATCCAACAGTTTCATTTCCATGTTTGTGTTTACTCAAAGGAAAAATAATCAGGTCACCTCCCAGTTTCAGTTTCATGCAATGTCAATATGTTCATCATGTACAGAACTCAAAAGCACTTTACAAAAAATAGTTTTGAGGTTTGCTGTGAAGTAGCAGTTATTATTTCCTAATTTTAACAAACCAAGGGACTGATTTGGCTGGAGTTGGATAGTGTGCTGTGTTACAGCCTGTGACAGAATTTGAAAGTGAGACTTAATTCTGCCTTTCAATCACTGAATCTAGCCTCTGGTAAGATGACTCTTTAGGATGAGGATGTATGGTGAAAATGGAAAGGGCCAAGTGCAGTATTCTATAGGAGAAAAATACAACCCCTAAATACACAGAGAGCAAGTTCTCTGTTGCTCTTACAAAAAGCCACGTTCTTTTTCTTAACCTCGTTGATACATTAGGTTTTCCTGGAGACAGTCAGGTTCCAGAGAACAGAAGGAATTGTACAGTTCTGAGCGTTAAATAAGATAAAGCAGTGATTAAGTAATGTACCAGGAATCCTGCTTCTTTCTTTCGGGAAGCAGTCTGGAGCTAAACTTCTTAGCCAAGGCAGTGCCCCTGTGTTACCCTAGATAGGGTCAAAGAACATTACATATACAAGTCTCAACCTAAATCACATCAGTCCAAGCGAGTACTTTTCTGTATCACTCATCTTCAGCCAATGAAGAAGACTGATGCTTTGCTAGCAAAATGTGATGAGGTATTTCTTCTGAATTGGAGCAAGTAAGTAACTTTGGAGTTACGAAAATCAGGTAAGTACATGCAAGAAGTTTTCAGAGGCTAGTGAACTTCACATGGGGCTTCAGTCTCAGCCCTGTCATACTTGACAGAACTGTTGTCATCTGTCTTATGCTCCTGCCTTTCAGGGTGAGCAAACAAATCACTGGTATTTGATGGGATTTTTCTTTGTAAAGCTGGTCCAAATTCTGAGATTAGATGGCCCAAGAAAATTCAACTACAGTCCAAAGTGAAAAAGATACTCAGGTGCCTGACAAAATAAACAGGTTGTAAGTGCTACGGTTAAGCAATAATTTTTAGAGTATTTTTTTCCTGAAAACCCGATTCTAGAGCCTGTGCATAATACTGCCTGTATATTGACAGCACTTCTGCTAATGCACTGTCTAAAGCCCTAGTTAAAAGTGAGATATCACGTAGGCTTGGGGCTCTTAGTAGCATGATGTCCTGGTTTAGCAAGGAGCAGCTTTTGCTTGGTAACAGGGGGAGCAGGTTGTAGTAAAGACCCGGTAAAGAGTTTTTGGACTCTCCCCCGGCTCCTGGGTTCACACCCACCTCCGGCCCGGCTGGGCCAATCTGGCGCCTCTGCCAGCACTATTTAGGGGACGGGAATTTGAAGTGCTGGCGGGAGGTGTAAGAGTGATACAAGATGGAGGCGACCACGCGGACCCCACAGTCAGAGAAGGAGGAAGGAAGGAGGAGCACCAGACCAGAGACCCCTCTGCAAGCCGTGGCGAGAATGCAGCTGTACCCCTGCAATCTATGGAGATCCGTGGCAGGACTGAGAGCCACCAGCAGCTCCATGTGAGTGAGCCCGGACGGGCGAGGGACTGTGTGGGGAGACGGCCATGGCCCAGGCCGTGCTGGAGAGCCTGTGTGCCGCAGAGCAGCCCCACACGAGAGGCAGAGAGGAGCTGCAGCCTTTGGAATGGGTGCGCGTCGGAGCAGCCTGTGCAGGGCTGCCATGTGTGTGAGTTACCCCACGGACTCGCAGGGAGGATGGGTGAGGAGCCCACCTGTCCTGAGGAGGGACAAGGGGCAGAAGCTATCCGGAATAGACTGACTGAAACCCCCACTGCCTGCCCCCCTGAGCCGTTCAGGGGAGGACAAGGTGAAAACACCAGGATCAGGACTCTGAGCCCAGGAAGAGGGGAGGACTAGGGAGAAGGTGTTCTTAAAGGGCTGGTCAGATTCTTCATTGTACTACTGTGTGTTGGTTTATTTTGGTTATGTTTTGGGTTTTTGGGGTTATGTTTTAGTTGATGTTGCATTAAATTATTTTCTGTTTTCTTCCCCAAGCCGAGTGGCCTGGTCTGTTTTGTCCTGGGCCCTAAGCAGAAATTAAGGCCTCCTTGCCCTTTGTCAATCCTCAGGTCTTTGGTACTTCAGGCTAATTGTGGTCTTTTGTTCCCTGATGGGCCTAAACCAGGACACATGATTTCAGCAGCTCTGGAGACTTACATTTAAGTCATTAGTGTTAACCTCTTGGCAAATGCCATCTATTTTTGTGCTGAGTGTACAAGTTTGGAATCTTTCTGAGCAACCTTAAAGACTGGACACAAAATTCAGGGATGGTTTTTAGTTGTTTTTTTTCTTCCTTGTAAGCAGAGAAAAGGAACAGACAGCCAAACATCTGCTGCTCTTCCTGAGTTGGGCTAGTGTCTTTTTTATACATTTTATAGTAGCATGGAATGAGAGACTTCTGTCCTCATCTGCTTCCTCCTGTGGAACGTTATGTAGTGTGTTATGATGCTCTACTGTGACTGAACTCTCCAAGCAGGTCACCTTCAGGAGATTAACTTCCCAAAGTAATACAAGTTCTCAGCACTTCAGCTTTTCCTGTTCTGTTACCCTTGTGAGCAAATTTATAAATTCAGGTCTTCTGCATGGAGCCCTGATGGTAGTGTAGGAGAGTCTAGACGAAAAAGTCACTGTTCGATGGAAGTTCTTAGTACAGTGTTTCTTGTTGCATGGATATTAACGTCTTCTCTCTTCTCCCTTTCTGTTCTCTCTTGCATGCCAATGTTCCTGCTCTTAGGAATTTTTTCCCCCATTTTTTAACCTGTTCTTTAGTCACAAATCCATCCTCTAGAAAAGCAGTACAGAAGTCTCTGAATTCAACAATGGTGTGCACTGGGTTTGCTACAGGTATCCTGTCACAGGCAGGAATAACCAGCCTGTTTCTGGCCTTTAAAGGACAAGCCAAATTGCTGCTGGTTTAATGGAGTTTTTTTAGTCCTACACTGCCAGTTGGAATATTTTTTTTGTCAGCAATCTTCATCTAAGTAGAACACTGACAACGCTCTGTCAGAGATAGAGTTTTTTGGCTTTTGGCATACTGATAGTTTGCTGTTAAGCCTCTTCCTTATGTTGTTTTGCTGATAGGGCACACAGGCATAAATCCAGCTTTAAACAATTCTTTATGAAGTATAAGAGAATGGCAGCTGTTGTTAGATGCATATTCTAAAATATTTTGAAATGTGTGGAGTGTACTGTTAAGCAATCTGGAATTACAGGCTCCATACAGTGATTTGTTTCTGGAGAACCTTGCACTGTATCATGCTCATGCTGAGGTGTTCTGCCAAGTGGCAAGGTGAAATAAACGAGCAAGAAACAGAAGAGTGTGGAGGTGGCTTGTCCTTGGTGTTGTCCTAGTTTGGACTGGGGGTGAGGGTACATTCTGTATTATAGCTACTAACCGAGTCTGGGTTTTGCCTAATTTTAATATCTGATCTTCCTGATAAATATTTTCTATAGCTGAGTTTAGGCTTGTTCCTCCCTTAGTTGACTCCTTAAATCCAGAACTGAATTCTCCATGTAGCAGTTGCAAATGATGCTATTGCAGACCAGTGAGATTTTTAAATCTAAGTCTGAAATCCAAGTAGGTTTCATTTTAGTGTGATCTTGTACACATACAACTGCTATTAATGGTAGATTCTGCTGGGGCTTACAGAAGAAAGTTTTCCTAGAGTTGCCAGTGTGTTTGTCATGCCAACCTTTCTGAAAGACAGGGATTATCAGGTGTGTACAGCTCTGCTGGCCACCACTACAAGCAAGAGACTAAACCAAAGTTACTTCTAAGCAGCATCTTATGATCAGCTGCAGTGCTCTTGTTTGCTCTATACATATTCCTGCAGCTTTGCCATTTTGCTCCTTGGCTGAATGTGGAAGTTAGAAATCTTTTAGTCTTGTTTCCATCCAAGCTCTTCCTACTCCCTTCAGAGACTAGGATAAAGCTTTCCAAAAGAGAGATTTAAGAGACCTTCAGGTAAAACTGAATTAAAATTCTGTCAACAAATGTAAGTCAGCCCTATTGTGTACATTATTCTGAAGGGGAAATACTGTAATATGTTAAAATAAAGGCTTTGGAATTTTTAATACAGCTTGTAAGCATCTAACTTTCAGACAGAATTGGGTATCACAGGATTTTTTGAGTGGATACAGAATTGTGTAGAGTAGCAATAAACTACTCAAGGACAATCTCTTAATCTTTGTATGTAGTGATTTGAGATATTCCTGTTTAACCCTCTCAACAGCAGTAGTTCTTGGAGCCACCTTCACTGAAATGGGCTTTGAAAACCCATGTTGCATCTCTGGCTACCACTTTTGTAACTGCTGGCTTTTGGTCAGATACCTGAACAGATCAAATTTACATGTAGTAATAAGCTACAAAGAAAGCCTGTAGATCAATAATAAGGGAAATCTTTCACATAAAGAACTGTGTTCTTTAGCCCTCAGAAACAGAATAAATTCATCTGAATAACTTTAGCAACCTGCAGATTTAGCAGATTAGTCCTGGTTTGAATTCAGTCACAACGATTGTGGTAGACCTCTAAGGTTTCATTAGCTTCTTTCCAGAATTATTTGTATTAAAAGACCACTGCATTTTATTTTCAGCACGAACAGGATTTGATTTGCTGGCTCCAGCTGCTTTACTGGCAATTTAATAATATGGGTAAAGTTGAACGCTTATTTCATTTTTACTTTTCTTTCTCCTCACCCTGCTCTGGCGGTGTTTCTGATCTCTCTGAATTGGGGGTTGTTCTATGCTTGGCCATAGATCTTTGGCAGATTTTTCACTAGTCTTAGTATGTGGTGAGTTGAGCTACCTGTAACTCATCCCTCCACATGTTCCTCCCTTTCCAAATGATTTACCTGTCTTTGTAGGATTTTTAAGCCACTGTGGTGTTTATCTGTCTCTGCAGTACAGAGAGTAAGAGTGACCAGCCAACCACAAAGCCTTCAGCCTATGTGCAGCAGCAGCCCATTGCCTCGACTGTGATGTTTGTGATAACCTTGAGGACTTGGTGCACATCAGGGCAGTGCCCACATAAAAGCATTGAGTTAGCTGGTCCACAGTGACGAAATGCTTATCTTCATTGCACAGGCTACCTCTTTGTTGCTGGGTTTTGTTATCAGTTTGTGTCATCAGCCATCTTCCATGCTACCTAAACTAGTGCTCTGGCTTGCCCCTGGCTTCAAAGATGTGGTGCCCTGCCTTACTGTTTATTTTACAGAATTTTCCTTCCCCGCGTCTCTCCGTTTACTTACTTTTTTCTTTTTCTCTCCTTTTGATAATTTCCTTTGGTCTGAGTTGTGCTCTCCAACTTTCTATTTTATTTCTCAGGTTTTCATTACCAGTTTACTACCTTTGTCTATGTCTTGTATAGAGGTACCAATAAAAGCAGCTAGTGAACGAGTTTTCTCTCTGTTCTTTACACGTCATCTTCTGTAGAAGAAATCTCAGCTGTTCGATTCTGTTGCCTTCAGTGTCTGTTGGTTGCACATACTCATACTTACTGAGGCTAAAACTAGACCAGAGAAATCTGTAATACTCTTCTGATCCTTCCTTTCCAGGGGTTTAGTTACATGCCTGTGTGTCCTATTTGAGATTACAGTGAGCTTACGACAAATTTGGAAAGATTTGCAGCAGAGAGGAGAACCCCACAAGGCTACAAGAAATCACTTCATAGTGTGTTTTTCTCATCCTCTTTGGTTTACATTCCCTAAAAGATATAAAAATACAGCAGTGTAATGTATTCCCATATAATTAACTCAATTGACAGGAGCCTGAATTTTCTTAGTTACTAGCTGTAGATTCCTCCACGACTCAAACTGCTGGATTCAAGTATCCAAGTAAAGATACTACAAAAATCCCTTCATCTCAGTGAGAAATTGAGTCTTGGGCAAATGAAGCACTATGTTACAAAAATGGTGAAAGCAAACTTTTGTTTCATTCCCTGGTGTGAAACAAAGTAACGCTGCATGACCCAAGTGTTTATTTGCAAGTGTTTCTCAGCAGGCTAATAATGCCACAAGTACATACATTACAATGAAAACAGTAGCTAATGCAAAGTTTCGAGGGCTGAAATACAAGTCACAGAAGGCTGCAAAGTAAAAGCATAATATAAAATGTTAATATGTTAATGCTAGTTACAAGGAGTTGCGTAAGCGACATGGAAACAGCGCTTTGAATTAGTGTATATTGCTGTTCTGCATTTATTTCTAGACATGTCTAATAGGGCACAATACCATCATACACAATTTTACATTTTAAAGATGTACAATAATATTGCCCATTTTCAAACTCATTTTTAGGCAGAATATTTGTGTGTTTCGTTTTCATTGCTGACATTGCAGCGTGTTTCTTTCATTTGAGAAAACCCTTTCAAAATCTACTTTAATACCATAAATTTTACAGGCTATGTTCAAAATATGAAACATTTTAAAAAGTGCAATTAAAATCGGGGCTTTCATTTGTTAAAAAATCATAAAGATTAAAAACCAGAAGGCTAGATTCCCAGCAGAGTATAAATTATAGTTGTACATACGTCAATAGAGCTACAAGGATTGAACAAATGGAGGATGTAGCCTTTCCGGTGTTAAGATAAATCCTGCTGTTAGGAATTGAATTATTTGTTCAAAGACAGCAGCTCCCTTAAGAGGATACGAATAATACTGCAGTTTACCTACTCATTTTTAATAACATTAATTTCATGGAACAGAATGAAAAGCCATTCCATGAAAGCAGATTGAATAATAAAATGTAAAGCTTCTAAACTGAGGTACCTTTATATAATTTATTTCTGCCTGTAAGTCTGTATTTGGAGGAGCAGCGTGAATTGCAATCAAAGTAAACTTACATTACTACCACTTTGCTTTACTGGAGTTCAATACCACATTGTCTCCAAGCAGGTAAGAGCAGCCATATGAATTACATTTTGAACTGCTTGCTTCAATTGTTTTTTAAAGACTTGGAAGAATTACATCCAGATATTGAACCTTTTAAGTGACTTTCAAAACATCCCAGACTTTAAACATTTTTTCATTGGTTTACATCCATACCTATGACTATGAAAACTATTAGTTCTACTCTTAAGAGCTATGAAAGTTCTTAAACCAAATGAGATTAAACTTTCTGTTGTGATGAACCAGTCTTTTTCTTAAACTAGCATTGTGATGCTCTGTTCAGGTTGGCAAATACTAAAAGGTAAACATTGTGTGAAGATAAAAAACCCAAACTTTTGATTGTGGTTAATTTATTTTGAACAATAAAATTTGTAAGGAATATTCTTTATAGTGGTTCCTTTATGGGCATAACATTTAATTCGGAATTGGGAGTGATGCTTTTCATAAGTGACTTAGGATTCTCTGTTCTGTGTATGTACCTTGCTCCCACTGAAATGAAACATTTTCAAGTAGAAATCAAAACAGGCTGGAGAATTTGGAGGCTTATTACCTTTAAATTTTTATCTGTATATCTTATGTAGGCCATTGGGAACAAGATATAAACAAACAAACTTGAGAACAAAAGGAGTCTGGAGTAGACTGCCTCACTGTACCTTTCATTATAAAGGGATGCTGTACCACAAAGGCTGTGGAAGTACTGTTACATTTCTTGAAGTTATGCTCACAGAAAACACTGAAGTTTCAACCACTGCTTGAGAGTTGAGTACAAATGAGATGCATTCATGTGCCGCAGCAGCAGCTGCTTACTAAAGGATACTTTTTCAGGATTAAAGTTTCATTTGCTCTTAAGCATGTCCATTTGTTAGTTTTATTTTGCCTTAAAGGGTTCTATGGGAAAATATGGAAAAATAATTGTTGAAATTCAAAGTTTAACACCACCCATGAAAAAATAAGAAGTGAAGAATACACATATGTCTGAAGGCAAAAAAGCTCTATAAAAATAACTTTTGACTGATTCACCAGTAAGGCTAACACTAATGAATCTTCAATCCTGCCCCTGTGTGTAAGAGAGTGCTTTGGGATTTCATATCTTTGGAGAAGAACTATTGTTTTGTACAAGAAATAATTACGTAAATGTACAAAGTAAGGAATAAATACGTACAGCATTGATAAAACAAACACCGCACTGGTCTAACTAAATATAACAGCAGATAATACCTTTAGCATTATGTCTTAAAACTAGTAATGGCTTGTTCTGCCTTTACTTACACAATTGCACAGTTCCCTGTCTTTGGATTATTTCCTTAGGCCACAGACCACTCCCATTCCTCCTCTGATGAAAAGACTGTTCCAGACTCTGAAGGACTCAACTTTGCCTGGATCCTTGCTGTTGTGAAGGTATTTCAGACTGCCAGAAATACAGCCTCATCTGAATCCTTGCCACTGTCTTCACTGGGCAAGCAGCCACCCCCACTTGGGGACCTACAGCTTAAGTCCTCCACACCAGACTCCTGATCACTGTTTGCTGAGAGGTCAGGATCAGAGCTTTTCAGGTTGTCCTGCGTCAAAATCAGGGCTGAATCTTCCTCATCCCCTTGCGAAGGGCTCCGAGACGGGAATGATTTCAGATCGTTGCTATACTCCTGGGGAGTGTTAGCCAAGCTGTTGTTGGAAGTAGAAAGGCCTAAGTGTTTGCTTGGGTCTTGTTGCTTACCCTTGACTTTATTATCATTTAATTGGGATTTCTGAAGATTCGCCAGTCTCTGAAATAAAGGAAACAGTATTTACTACATGGACACATTTAGGTAATGTTCTTATGTGTCTTAAAAAAAAAATAAGCAAAGAAATTAAGTTCAGAGCCCAACCCAACTGTTTATAACCCTTTAAAACTGCCTATTTGCATTTAATGAGTGTGAGAAGCACACAGTTTATCACAAGCCAATGCTGAATTACAGCATCCTTCTGAGTTACAGAAGGATATAACATTTCTTTCAGGAGTAGTAGTCCTGCACCAAAGGAAAAAGAAGCCCACTATTGTGTCTTAAATGTAAAACATGCACAGTAATTTATGTGAGAACAAAGATGATGACTGAACATCCTCATGCCAGAAAAGGATGTAGTATGTAGGGGATTCCACAGCACATGGGGTTGGGTGTCATTTACCATCAGTTAAGTCTGGGACATCAAGATCATGTGTTTATTACCTCCCCTAAGACCTCTAGCTCTTCTTCCAGCTGCTGAGTTTCTTCCTTCACTGCCATCAGATAATCAGTAACTGACTGTCGAGGATGCAGCCCCTTTTCAAAGCGGTTGTACATACCACTCCAGAACCTGAAATTTGACAGGGAGGTCACCAATTTTATCATTTGGTGAGCTGGCCTCACAAGACTTACATACACAGTTTTGGGTCTTTTTCTCAGACAGTTTTTGTCCTAAGTGATCCATCCATGGATTATTTGTCATTAGAGTGCATGCACATAAGCTCACTGAATATTTGGTAAGATTTATGACTCATTTACACAGACTCTGTCCTGAAGATGCAATTTTGTGGAGACACCTTGAACCAATTCTAATACACAATAGAAAGAAAGGTGAAAATATATATACCTTCGGCTTAGGTCACACGGCTGAGGGTGGCTCACTGAACACAGACTTTTGCTGTATTACTTTATTGTTTTACACTGTAAGCTTTAGAGCAATGATACCTATAAAATAGGCAAGATTAAACATAGTTTTTCGTAATCCTAATTGTCAACCGTTGTTCCCATGAAGTCAACTCTGAAATTCTGTATGCTTGTTTGTGTCAGGGGCTGGGCAGGAGGTGAAATGCAGCTAGTTAACAGGTGTTTTTTTCTTCTTTGATTTAAAAATCAAAACAGTAGAGCATCCTGTTCTCTTAAATTTTAAGCTGGCCTATGGAAATAGCATGAAGTGTATATATAGGCAACTTCTCTTCCCATTCTATGAAAGCTGATTTTTCATTTTCAGTAGGAAAGGACTCAAACTGTAAGCCTGTAGCTTACTCTAGCAGTCGTCCTGTCTTCCTAGCAGCACAAAGCCACAGCCAGACTGAGTATGTAACTAGTTCACCAGACAGCTTAAGTAACTGGGAGACCTGCCCTCAGCTGCAGCTGTCCAGCCAAGTAGCTGACAGAGCACCTGTGTGCTCTTTGGTGGCTTATTATTCCTACCCCAATAGTATACTATTTAAGTCACATTCTCCCTTAAGTTTATCATCAGATAGCTTATGCTTGGAGATCTTTACGCACCCAAGTAATTCCATTAAAATCAACAGGATTACTGATCCAATGGAGGATCTGCAGTATCAGTACTTCTTTTATAAATCCCACTCTCCTAAAGAATATGATTAGTAACTATTTTTGTACTGTTTTAAAGTGGACATGACCTCAAATAGTAGATGTGAAAGCAATTTCTGTCATTTAGGATATTTATCCTTTTTTTTAACAGGTGCTTTCGCTTGCAACTGGAAATCAAACATTAGTTTAACTTACATCACAGTTTTCATGAATTTATATTCAAGTTCTTCTTAAGCTCATTAAGGTTAGTGGTGCAATTATTACTCAAGTCAGAATGTCAATAGTAAAACTTCTATAATCACGACATTTTGGTACATTTTGGAAAAAATCAAGAAAAACTTACTTTGCGTACTTTGAGGTAAAACAACAACACGGGCAAAGTCTGCTCATTGTTTTACTGAACAATTGTTTTGACAAAGAAACCATATGATTTCTTGAAATGTCCCTTTTTAATTATTCAAATAAATATCACAAAACCTTGGAATGGAAGAAGCTGAAGCAACATTTAAATTCAGAAACCACAAACGAGAACAGAACTGAAGGAGACATTTCTCAATGGAAGAAGTGAGTAACCATGAAATTAGGACACACATCAATATAGCTTTAATCTTAAGCTTCTTTTCAGACTAATACTCCATTGTAGAGTGGTGCAGAGGTGTTGTCTGACTTAGCACACAAGGAATAAACATGCTGCATCTGAGACTGAATTGACTCTTTATAAGCTACCATATGGGAGGAGAAATAATGAAATATAAAGGCTATGTTCTGTGCTAACACATCCTGCAGTTCTCAGTAGTAACCGATACTACCTACTTGTACAAGAAGTTGCATGGAGCCATCCTTGGGTGCAGGGTCCCCTGCGTTTGACTGTGGTCTGATCTGTACAAAGGATTCAGGTAATCAGCACGATTTTTCCAAAGGTGAGCCCAGAGTGAGTATGTTCGCTCTTGGATTCTGGGAAAAAAGAGAAAAGAAAATAAATTAGCCTCTACTACAAACTGGGTATAGCTAAAGCTTACATGGAACGTTCTAGTGCTCTGTAGTACTTGTTTACAATCAGCTTTATACTTCCTTAGCAGAATTAGCCTTAAGTTATAAATATAGAAAAAAAGAGACCCATATTCCTTTGTTGGTCACTAAATGCAAAATCCAGTCCCATACAGCCAGAGCAGGTGGAGATGGGCTCCTGTGCAAGATAGAAGGGATCATTTCATAAAATTAGCTTTCAAATCAATCTACAACAAAGGGATCCCCACATTTAAAAAGCACTCCTACAGCACTGAGCTGCAATTTCTCATGCTGTTAGGTCTTAGGATATGATGACCTGTGAAGATTTTTATTTTAGATAGACTCTGGCTCTGAGGCTGGTCTGCATTTGAGCAGTGAAAGGGGCCTAATGGCAGCAGCAAACCAACTCCCATCCCCCTCTCATTACTACTGCTGACACAATCAAGATGAATGAGACAAGGGGTGGGTATCCTGACGTACCTGAGGAGCCAGGGCCCCAAGAAGCAGGTACAAACATCAGCACTGCCAGGAATGATACCACTGTCTCTGTTTGGGCCTGAAGGCAGGCAGATTAATCTGTAATTGTTTTGGGGCCAGAGAGCAGATAGATACCCAGTGCTAGAGGAGGGCTACCAGACAAAAAAGCTGTTCGTAAGAAGGTATCTGAGAGATCAGGACTAAAGTGTCCTGAGATGAATGAGATCCAAAGACAGCTTAAAATACACAAGTGTAGTGACTGTTAAACTGAGAACTTAACTAGGGTTAATAACATCTTGTCCTAGAGCTACAGTGACAGCTTCCCTTGTGTGTTGTTAATGTTGCAATAAAGGTAGGGCCACATGGCGTAAGGGCTAATGCTGCTGTCAGTTGTCACTAATCCCTGTCACGCACACCATGGATTACACTCCCAGCAGAGGCACACTGCAGAGGATCAGCTTTTTTTGGTATTTATCTGTGTTGCCAGAAGACAATAGCCAAGAAGTCTACAATGCACCCTACACCTTATGAAAGCACATACACGTAGACTGGCAAACGTCTGACTCCCCAGTACACCATCACCCACAGACACTACACATAAATAGACTGCTAAAGACGAGACTTCCATACTTCAGCTCTCGTCTCTCCTTCTGGCTGTTACACAGGAAATTCCCAAACTGGCAAGAATAGATATGATGCTGTACGTGGATGAGGAATCTCTCATTGAATTCAAAGGCACAAGGAAACTGTTCCATTAATTGCCAAACACACTCTATGAACTGGTCAATAACAGGAGATATCTCCTTCGGATCTCCATCTAAATTGCCATACCTGAAACAAGACAAGATATATTCAATTATAACCTGAAATACACTAGGCAAACTGAATAAACACTAATGAAAATGACTTTTAGCATACAAGTTACATCATAGGCATTCAGTTCTAAACTACTAGTGTATTTTTTTACTTACAAAAACGATGCAAGATCTGTGGAGTAGAATGAAGGCAGACTTTATCAAATACAAAAAGAAACCCTCCAAACTTTTGTGGGTCTCTTGTTGCCTTACAGCTACTAAGAGTTGGCTGCTGCATGCACATGTTTTTATGCTATTAATGTAAAGTTATACCACAGTAACATAAGTCATCATAAGAATGACTGCAATGGCTCAATGATAAAAACCTATCTTGGACAGACCATTCCCCAAGCCAGAAAACTGAGCAGGAGAATAACAGAATAACATTGGCAGAAAACAGTTTTAAAGCTGCTCTCTTTTGGTGAAATTTTTAGAAACTGGGAAATGGTTACATGCTACTGTAACTGTCAAGTGAACATCAAACTTTCTGTCTATAAAAATGTCTCTTGGAACCACCTGCAATGAAGAAGCCTGAAAATAGGAAGAAACATTTTCAATCAATTATTCCGCTTGTCTAGTATGTGTGTGTGTGTGTGTATATATATATATATATATATATATATATATATATATATGTGTGCAGTATACAAGCCAACAGAGTGGAATTCCATAAACATCTAAAATGGAAACTTCTAATTCTGCTACTGTTATGCATCAAATAAAACACAGCAATATCACACTGCAAAGCCAAGCTACAGGTGGTGATTACATTTCATTATATCTTTCACCACTGATAATATTAGATATCTGACAGTATCATATTAAATGTAGTAATTCCTACTGGAATTTCACAGGTGGTGTGCAGCTGCACAGATTTCCTGAAAGTTTTGGTGTGTTTTTTGAAACCAGAACAAATTTATATTAAAACCAATCAATATAATGTAGTTAAACTCTAATATTAGAAAATGCATAGTTTTATTTTACAGAAACTAAAAAAGAAATACAAGAAAGAAAGAAAATGTGGATATTTATCCATGTTTAAATACATAAAGTCTTCAAACACTTTCATTACATTATAGCATTTCTATAATGGATGCACAAAACAACTTGGCCAAATGGAGGTGTTCCTGCTTCACTTTACCAGACGTTTCTGAACAAACCCTACTGGTTTTGTTGGAACAGAATGTAACAGAAAGAGTCTATTTTACACAATAGATAACTTGCAGACATGTCTAAGATTAAGTACTGTCTTGAAATACGTCGACTTCACTGAACAGGGACTCACATGGGGGGTCATGGCACTACTGAAATCTGCTGGAATCCAAAGGGATTTTTCAAGCCACGTACCTACTGCTTTTCTCTCACATGGATCTCTCAGTGCTCACAGCATCTGCAAGACCAGCTCTCAGGATTCCTAATAGCAGTCTTGGAGTGCATATATAAGAAAAGACTGATATCAAAATATTTCATTTTAATATTTCCACGCAGATAAGTCATAGAGTAGGAGAAAAGGCTATGGCAGTTTCCTGAGGTCATTCTGCTGATAGACTTTGTAAGGCAACAAGGAAGTAAAATTGGAATAGCAGCGGATACTGACTGCATAAAAATATATAGAGAAAAACCTTAGCACTGCCTTACCTGTGGTTAAATTTGTGACCAAAGGAAACCCAGTCTTTTTCAATTAACACCTAAAATGAGAACATTGCATTGAGTATTGCGGAGCAGAGCTGACACATGTTGAAGCAAGCAGAAGAGTGGTGTAAATAAGCAGTATTGGAATCCCAGTTAATTCTTAGAATAACCAGAAAAGTGGCAAGCAAGAATGATGTAAGCAAGCAGTATTAGAATCCCAGATAGTTTTTGGAATAAGCAGAAAAAGGAGCCATGTGCTCAAGAGAAAGTAGCGCTCTTCATGGATACAGACAGGATGCTGGTATTGAGCACAACTTGAGTCATTATTTTCTACAATGGAACCTAAAAATGTCTTAAACATCTCTTTAACATGTGACTAGAAACTTGATAAGCATTCCTAGATGCTTCACCAGTGCTGATTTTCTTGGGAAAAGAACAGATTTTCCACCATAGCTGTTCACTGCAATCAAATATCTAGGGAGCACACATTTCTGACACTCAAACTTTCACTGATCCTGGAAAATTAATACAAATTCTTGCTTGCACAAAAGCTCCTTGGGCTGAAAAAATGTTTCTTGTTCAGGGTTAGGAAAAAAAAATAAATGAGTGCCCAACTGAATGGATGCATCCCCATCTTTGACAACATTTCATACAGAAACTGGGAGACTAAACTTGGATGGATTAAAAACCTTCCTTCCTACTTAAAAAATAAAATGTTTGTTTCTTTTCCATTAAAACCAAAGACACTCGTCTTTATGATGCCATAATACTTTATTTACTCTGTGAAAGAGAACCTGCTTACCATGAATCCCTTCATAGTTCTGTAATATGAATCCAACAGAAGGCTCGCTACAGAGCAAACCTGGGCTGTCCTATCCCAGCCATCAGAGCAGTGAACAAGCACACTTACACCTTCCTCAGCCACAGCCTAAGGACACAGAAAAAGTCAGAAATTTCACAAGCAGTGAGAAAGGCAATGGTAAGAGAAGAAAAGTGAGACAGTGCAATATAGAGGGTATTCATTTGGGAACTGGGAAATTCTATCCATTTTTTTTTATTCTGCCACAGAATTCTTTAACTATGGAGTGTCACTCTTCTCATTTGAAAACTCTTAATATCATCTCATCCCATGCAATATGGTGGTTGCAGTATCACTTGCTTATGCTCCACTACAGGAGGATATGGGATCCAATTCAATTAAAATAACCAAGCTGTCAGAGCAGACAACTACCTAAAGCAGACTCAGAATTCAGTAAATGCTTTAACTCACCTATCAGCAACAGAAGAGCCATACTTGGAGTATGGCTCTTAAATTTCTTATCTCTATGGTAATGTCAATAATGGCAATGTCTGCTTCCGATGCCAGAGCTAGCATGGGTGGTATGACAGCACACTGCATTGCACACTGATGACAGGCTTCTAAACGTTTGTGGAGAAGCCTGTGGCAGTGGTAAGCTTCCATAGTCAATAAGCAAGGCTGTATCAGTATCTTTAATGTAAGTAACTGGGGAAGGAGGATCCCATTTTAAACATAAACACACAAAGAAGTCATACCAAGTTCTCCAAAATCAGTGTTGCCCCTTACTACAAGAAAGACATGGAGATGCTGGAGCATGTCCAGAGATGGGCAACAAAGTTCGTGAAAGGTCTAGAGAACAAGTCTGATGAGGAGTGGCTGAGGGAGCTGGGATGTTTAGCCTGGAGAAGAGGAGGCTGAGAGGAGACATGATCACTCTCTAAACTACGTGAAAGGGAGTTGTAGTGAGGTGGGGGTCCATCTCTTCTCTCCAGTAATGAGTAATATAACATAAGGAAATGGATTTAAGTTGCACCAGAGGAGGTTTAGATTGGACATTAGGAAGAACTTTTTCACCAAGATAGTTATTAGGCACTGGCACAGGCTGCCCAGGGAGGTGGTGGAGTCACCATCCCTAGAGATATTCAAAAGACACATAGACGAAGTACTGAGGGATACAGTTTAGTTTAGTGATGGGCTCGGCAGTGTGAGGTGACTGGTTGGACTCAAATGATTTAAAGGTCTTTTCCAACCGTAACGATTCCATGGTTCTATTATTTTTGGAACTTCAGGGCTTGTTTGGGTTTTTTTTAGTTCTAAAAGAGTTTTGGCCTTTGTCATTTCTAAAGATAACTAAATTTAGAAAGTAGATAAATAAAATAGGTTAGGAAAGATACTGGTTAGAAAAACAAACATTTAAGTTAAGTTTGAGCTTAATAGGGAACAAAGAGTAATAATAAATTATCTGTTTATCTCAAGAGACAAGTAAATTCTACCAAAATAGAACCCGTGTGGGCAGGAGACCAACAACTGAGAACTGGGAATATAAAAATAAGAACAGGTCAAAATGCATGTCTGAGGAGGCACAAGGCTGGTAAGCCTCAGACAAGGACAAAGGACAAATTTCTTTTACAGTATTTTAAGACTTGCCACTGGGGAAAAGTTGGTAAGAGCTAATGTAAATGACCTGATTTCTGTAAGCTAATGAGAGCTAGCAGGGCTGGGAGAAATAACACGTGCCTTTGTCCCACAGCTGCTGTCAGGTAAGAAACTACAGTGGACTGATGAGCCCAAAGAAGCAAAGCAAGGAAAAGAAGCAGTTACTGAGGAAGGAAACCTGTGAAGTTTTATCCATACAGTCATGTGAATAAAATGGCCTATAAGCAATTGTAATAGTAATCTGAAAAATAAGAATTGAGGGGGTAATAAAAATGAAAACTACTGTCAGTAGGTGACGAATATCTATTATTTTGGGTGGGATTATAATTTCTTATCAAAGTCAACAGCTGTTTGCTGAAACACTTCTCAAGTACTCAAGAGTAGAAGCTGCTAGACAGTTTGGCCGTGGTAATACACAGGAGCTAGTTTAGGAGGTGAATTTAGTTGGCTGTGAAATAACTCAGAGGGGATAACACAGTAGTTAACATTCTTATATTAGATCTACTATGCAAAGAAATAGTCCTCAAATAGAAACTTTCGACAAAGTGTCTGGAAACCAGTGGAGAAGGCAAGGGAAATAAGGTAATAAGGAAATCATAGGAAGAAACAGTGACAATCACTGCTGAGGAGTAAAGGCATTCAAATAGACGGCACAACAGGCTATCAGAGGCTTCAGTTAAGGTGAATTCTTTGATGAAAAGAACATAAACTTTTTTTTACCATATTAGCAAAATGCCCACAGGAGAGCACCTAAGAATCATCTTTCATCATTTAGGAAGCATTGCAAGACACGTTTTTTCCAGATACAACATCCCTGAAGATGAGAAGTTAACGCATAAGCACAGAATTTGGTCCTCGTTTTCTGTATCTGGTTACTCCAGGTTTTGTTCTCATTTTACACACTTTACCTTTGCAATGAAAATGCCAGCATCCATAATGGCTTTGATATGCTTCAGCCAGCCAGAATTTTCTAGGCCCCACAGAAAGTCGCTCATTGAAGGCGACTTCAGCTCACAAACTGCAAAATAAGCAACACTGTAAAAGTACAGTAATTATAGTCCCTTAAGCTTTCACAGACTGTTCAACCTAGGAGTTAACACTTCAGATAATTCCCATGTAAAACATTTATCTTTAGAAAATGGCTGCTTCACAGTCAAACTTGAAAACCACTGAAAAGCAGCATATATTTTAAGAAGCAGGTCTGGGTGACATTTCACCCAATATGGTGATTTAAGTTAAAAAGGAAAGCTGTTTGTTACAAAGCCTATTGCAAACAGTCTACCAAATACACCCATCTGTGCTGTACAGATGCTCCACAACTGTGTTGGGAGTGAACTTTCTAGCCCCCTGAGAGGGAACTGTGTATTTAATAATGAGGGTTTGGAAACAGAAAGCATATGATTTCTGCTGCCAGACAAGCAGCCAGCCACCTAAATGGTGCCACAGCCTCCTATCCCCACCATATTTGCTGATGAAGCTCTGTAAGTGCAGGCCCACCAAACCCACCTTCATGGGATCAGTGGCACAACTTTAGTTTCCTTCGATGTAAGCGGAATTCAATTTTACAAGCTGAAGTCAGAGTTTATACTGCATCTGAATATATCTGACTGTCTTACTCTCATTTGATTCAGAGGCAAAATAGTCTCATGTGTTCATACAAAGCCTTGCAATCTTTGTACATGGAGCCTCTTCCAGATGGTTATTTTAAAAGTCATCTTTGAAGGATATTTATAAAAATGCACAGATAGCAGTACTGAAAGCAAACAGCTTTTCATATGATTAATGCTCCTGTGCAGATGGAAGCATGACCAATTAGCAGCTGAATTCTGGCTGAAGCTGCTGTCCCTGTTTACAAAAGCCCAAGGTAAAGCTGAAATAGTGCTTTGCTTATTCCCACTACCAAATCAGAGTCAATATTTACTGATCACTGCACTAAGCAAAGTTCAGGCTGTCCTAAAGGCATACACTGTATATTTCACATGATTTTGGCCTCTAATCTGTACTTTAATACTGAGATGAATTATTAATTCAATGATGAGGCTTATCCTAAGGGCAAAAGAAGTTTCTATCTCAGCAGAAAAAGTACTAAAATCTTGGAGAAGTAAGACACCCAGTGTGTGGGCACACGAAAATCAAGAGCCCCTGGACAAAGCTCCTAGCAATCCAGCAGCGCTCCCTTCCCCAGGAGGAAAAAATAAACAGGACACATGGTGGAAACTGCCTCTTCCACCAGTAAAAGTACCAGAGGGGGATGTTGGACCAGTTCCCCCATTTCTATCAGGATGGCCCTAAGTACAGTAAGGAGTAAATGCTGTGGGAGAAACCCTCAGGCTCTTTCTGGCTGATCTGTCACTGAAGTCCAAGGATCAGAGGGCTTCTCTTACATCAGCATCAGCTGCTTCTGGCAGGAGGGGAACAGAAACTCATATTTGCTGTTTAAATACAGGGAGCATGGCGGGGGGAGGGGGGGGTCACAATTTCAATGTACACCAAAGCAGGGTCAAGTCTGCCAAACAGCAGGCCCGGTCAGCTCTTGAATCTTTACTGAGAAAAGTTCTTGACCAAGATTTCCTTATTTTATTAAAAAACATTTCTAGGAGGTTATGTGTCCAGGATCAAAGTATCACAAGGTTTTTCATATAAACAGCTATTTAAATGGGAAAAAAATCAGTACTATACTAAAGCAGTATGAGGCAGAAGAGACAAAAGTAAAACTTCCTTTTTTTTTTCTGGAAGGAAATTCCATCATGTGGAAATGTATTTTACTTCCAAAGCACAATCTAATCTCAATATTTTTTGCATATGCTGAAAAAAACCTCCTCATCTGACAAACTGAATGATTTTTAAATGTTCATTTACTTTGACAAAAATTAACATTATACAAAAAGAAATACAAGTTAAAGTTAAGATAAATAAAATTGCTAGAATTAAAGTTGGTAAAATCATACAGCTGAAAACAGGGTTTTTTTTACCTACTGAAATAAATTGACATTATTGTAAGTAAAAACTAATTTCTTCAGCTTTTCCTAAGGTAACATTATTGAAATGAACACATTCCTAATATAAGTGCATTTTCCAATGGAAAACTAAATTACCAATTTTTATTCAAATTTCCTCAACATTGGAAGTATCTTGAAAACAGCCTGCAGTGTCTCATGTGAAAAAGATCCTCCAACCTTCACTTCTGCTTAATTCCAGTAAGTTGAATAAAAGTGCCCTTGCACTCCTGGTGACACATCAGACTCGTTATGTCCTCACCTTCCTTTTTCCATGCTGTACATGTCTAAGCAACAACACAGCGCACATTAAAATCAGTTTCATCAGGCTCAGTCATCTTCTCAAAGGTTTTTACATACCTTGTAATATCTCACAATATCACAGAACCATTACACAACAGATCAGAAGCAGCAGACAGATTTTGTAATGTTTGCGGTGTATTGTGATGTTTTATCTTAGAGATTCACCTCGGGATGTTTAAATACTCCTTGATAAAAATGTAAAGCCATGTTAAACACACGTTAACATTGTCCTTCACAGCCTTGCTTTCAGTTTCCCTTCCAAGCACAAGTCAGGTAATAAATATCCTTTTAAAGGCTACCAAACAGACGAAGGGACATTGATATAAATGCAAAAAGAGAAAAACTACACAGCATCTTACAT
Organism: Colius striatus; assembly: GCF_028858725.1. Lineage (NCBI taxonomy): Eukaryota > Metazoa > Chordata > Aves > Coliiformes > Coliidae > Colius > Colius striatus. The sequence goes on along the minus strand of NC_084761.1, from coordinate 67,601,302 downwards.
GAGAAAAGCTCTGTTTGTACACTGAAAGTCATAAGACCGAAAAAAAAAGTACTCAAAAGCCTCAAGTGTTTGACACAGCAGATTTAACTTCTCTGATTTCTAATCTTGTCAGCCAGGTCACTAAATAGGAGTTTTTAACATAGCAAATACAAAACCTATGAAAAAAGTAGATGTTCTGAACATATTCTTTTTTTCAATAAAAAAGAATATTACCTTCAAGCATTTTCTGCAGACTATTTCTCATGACATGGATGTTTTCAATGCCTATGAATTGAAACTTGATGTTGGAGTAGTTGTCCTCATTTTCATATCCCTTTCCCGCTGCTCGGTTTGCCATTGCATTGAGCTGGAAAAAATCAGTAAGGAAAATGGAATGAAAACCAGTAGCAAACAAATTCCTTTCAAAACAAAGCTTGTGGTCTACTGCAATAAACCAGAGTGATTTGAGTTGGGGATAAATAGAAAGCATTTATCGCAGCGTCAACACAATGGGTTAGGAATCAGGGATCTGTTTACAGGATTCTTGGTTGCTGAGGCTCTCGCTTCTATTTTACACAAGTGGAGTGAAACTTTATTAGTGAGGTTACACACAACTCGCCCCACATACACAGCTTAAACAGGGCTCCTCTGCAAGAGCAAAAAGGTTTTAGTTTGTTTTTAAAAGGCTATTCTGATTTTGGTTTTGATCCCCATTATGTTTACTAGCACAACATACCCAGGAGGTGGCAGTGTCCTATGTGCCATGCCACTGTTTCATAGCAGATAAACACTGTAATGTTGCGCAATTTACTATGTTCTCAAGGGATTCAAAAGTCGATAGAGCTTACTTCTTAGAAGCTTGGAATAATGAAGAGAGTTGGAGTAGTTTTCTAAAGTTTATTGTATCTTGGCTCTAGTTGTGTAAGAACACAAACAATCTGGATTGACAAAACTACCACAAAAAACTTTCCATCTGCAAAAAGAACTATCAAAGATTTTGCTGTGCTCCAACAAAAAACATATTCAAGTGGAAGCTGGAGTTATATCTTTTAATCTGTTATTTTCTCATGGCACAGGAAAGGCAGTAAATGCTTCTTTAGTTCAGTTTTCCCAAGCATAAAATTAAGGAGTTTTTAAATGCTCATTTTCCTCCCTTTTGAGATTCTTGGGAGAAAAGAAAACTATCTGCCAAGCACCTCTTGCCAAACTTTCATTTCTCAGCACCCTATCTTCTTTTATTCCCTTTTTTTCTCTTTTTTTAAAAAGAAAAAAAAATTCCTACAGCAAAACCTCACTGTCCAATAGAGTGGAACTGTCTTTTTGCAAAAAGTCCCTGCTCTTCTATGAAATGAACTGTAGGGCTGGGTAGCCTTTGAACTTCAAGAAATATAAAGGCTCCAGGAGAAAGCAGCCCACATGGCAGTACCTTCATGCCTGTAAGCATAACCAACAGCTCCTGCTCAGGAAAGAGTTAAGAATTAAATATCGATGGATCTTGCATATCCAGGCTGGAGGTGTTGTAGCCGTCTGGAAGATCTCGGGTTGTAACGCGAGAGGTGGAGGGTACAGAAGAGGTGGGCACGGGGTGGAGTGAAAGGAGGTGCTTGTGTTAGCAGATAAAAGCACATGGTGTAAACAATTAGTTGGAATAAAGCATCATCCATACTGTGTAGTTTGTGATCTTGTCCCCTCAGCAGGGTTGGGCTGAGTGATCTGTGCGGGCGGCCTGGTGCTGTTGCCAGTAGTGGCAACAGGAGGACACTAACAAAGCTTTTGGAGAGAACTTATGAGGCAGCAATTGGACAAAAAGTGACTCATCTTCATTGCAGTGGGAGCCAAAGCTCATGAAAAATCAAAACAAAGTCTCTCTTAGCCTCTTGTCTCCTAGGCAATGCCTATGCAGGTAACTCTGTTTCCAGTTTATTTCCCAAGATCACAGGTAGTACTATTAATCTGCTGCTTCTGTGCTCACTTCAGAAACTCAGAGTAATATACTTCAGTACTTGGCTAATGGTATCATGAGATCTGAAAGAATGCGTCGCTTCCTTCCTGATCTCTTCCACCCAAACACATATACTCTAGACATGCATTTTCATTTGAGAGCCAATTGCATGCAATTGAGTAGCACTGCTTGTCTGCTGCCAACTTATCTCCAACTAAGATGAACAAGAGTAAATTTTTTAATGTCACATGTCAAAATAGGTTTCCATGGACCAAATTTGACCTCTCACCTTTCAAAGAAAAACAGATAAAGACTGAAAGTTATTTATGCTATTATAACTTCATTTTAGATGCACAAGAAAACACGCAAGACCAGTTTTCAGCTATTTTATTCTATCCAATTCAATATGTAAAGATAGGAGATTTTTTTCACCTATCTTCACATTTTCTAGTGCATTCAATCCCATGAGCAGAACTTGGCAATAGGAATACATGATCACATTTGTGGACCAGCATTAGGAATTGAAACGCTGCATGAAATTCAGGATAAAACAAAGCAAACCATACTTTAAACCAGGGATCTGGGAAAAAAAAACCCCAACAAACCATCAGTTTTTATTTACTCTAGTCTTGTGTAAAACTTCTTTCAACTTGTAGCATGCAATTCAGGATAAAGCATAGACAAAAAAAAAAAATCTTGTCTGTGAACCAGCAGTCTGTTGATGTTTTGACTATCAATGAACAAGAAAGAAAAGATGCAGCCTGTGAACAGCATGTCCTTTAAGGACAAAGCCCTCAGTATGATTTTCTAGAAAGATACAAATTATCCGCTGAATCCTAATCTTTCTCTTTTGAAGTAGACATTAGTGTTCAAGTATCAACAAAATGAAACAGTCTCTCTCTGAAAACAGCATATAGCTTCAGGATGAAAGATCTGTACCCATGAGCTCAAGCCACCACAAGCCCCTGAGACCCCAAATGAAAAACATCTAGCCCTCAGCTGACCTAATCTGAGTACAATAACTGCCTCTGCAGCAGAGCAATTCTGTCACACAAAACTTTTTTTTTAAAGACAATCTGAAATAACCCTCTTTGAAAGTAAATAAACATTAGGTTAATTTTGCAAGGCTTTCTGACACTCATTTATTTTAAATATCATCAGTTGCCAAACTTTGGAGCTGTCACAATATTTACTAACAAGTTTTCCACATCACCTACCAAAACTCCATCTGTTGCTCTTAAAGTAGTCGTTGTAAACTCTCCAAATTGAGCCTGTCCTCACTTAATCTCTATCATGAGGATACAACCTCTAAGGGAAACAGACCTTACTTGTCAAATTTCCTGGCATTTTCTTTAAAGTGGAGGGTAATCAAGTCCTATCTTTTATAAAGAGTTATAGAACTAATTTATGTCCAATTTTTCTCCTGCCCTGTCTGTCCCTTCTGAAGAGTCAGTAGCCATCCAGTGCCGCACTACAGTCGTGTGACTCATCCCACATTTCTGTAATAGAGATGATGTCACACTTCCCTTGGTGCACAATGGCTTCCAACTCTTCCTGTTTGTTGCCCATGCTGCGTGCATTGGTGTAGATGCATTATCAGCAGGAGTAGGGAGGTGATCATTCCCCTGTACTCAGCTTTGATGACACTGCACTTTGAATACTGTGTCCAGTTTTGGACCCTTCTCTACAAGAAGGACATTCAGGTGCTGAAAAGGATACAGGGGTGGGCTACCAAGCTAGTAAAGTATTTGGAGCATGTCTCATATGAAGAACAGCTGAGGGATTTGGAGCCGTTTAGCTTGGAGAAAAGAAGGCTCAGGAGAGACCTAATCACTCTCTACAATTACCTGAAAAGAAGTATAGTAACAAGCAACTGAACAAGAGGAAATGGTCCCAAGTTGTGCCAGGGGAGGTTCAGGCAGATATGGAAGCCTATCTAGTCCTCAACACCTTGAGTTGTTTGCAGGTATCTTAATCTGGACACAAGGGGTGTTTTAGCATTTGTCATCTTTTAGATCATTACTAAGTTTCTGCATTTCTTCACAGCATATTTTTTCTAAAGCTTTTACCTTGGCCAAAGATTTTACTCTATTATTGAGATATGGCATCTGAGACCACTACTTACTGTATTTCAGATTCTCTCTCAAAAACATAAACATGCTAGAAATATTCAAAGAAGGTGTCCTCAATTCTTGTAACTTCAGTAAACGTTCCTTCCTTAGCCTTATGCAGAGGTCATTGAAACATTCCCACTTACAGGAGAAAACTTGCCTGGAAAATTTTAGTGTAACTGTAAATACAGTTTTATAATGGGAACTATTTTTCAACAGTCTCATCGGTAATACAGTTACTGACAGCTGCTCTGTGTGTGGAAACACTGTCATAAGTTATTTACTTTTCTGTACCTTAACACTTTGTTAAGAACAAAAAAGAAAAAAGTTCACTGTAGAGAGAAAAATTCTCTAAGAGATAAAAATGTGGCCAAGGTTCCTAGTTAAGCTTTCCTTAATAAATCCCGAGTTGTACCTGTGTAACTCCACAGGTAAATAACGCCACAGGTAGGGTCAGTCACTTGGGCTGTGCTTCTTCCCTAATGTGTTCAGTCCAGATTCAGTCTTGTTATATACAAGAAATTTAATGTACTTACTTTGGGCCGAGTGTCAACAACATATAAGAAATCACTTCCTGGATTTGCTTTTCTAATGGCCTGGAGCATCTGTTCATCCTCAAGGCACCGAGCACTAAAGCCAGATAAAGGCTGACTGCTTCTGCATATGGAGGCCTGCAGAAAAACAGGCAAACAAACAAAGAACCAACACAGTTGTTAAGAAGAAATTATTTAGCACCTAGAAGCTTTTACAAAACCAGCTCATTAGATGTTTGCATAGGTGTACAGTTACATGGGAAGGGCAGAATGGTAAAATTCATTATATGTTAATAAATACATTATTTTTTTAAAGGCAAGGAAATATTAAAACAACACAACTCCATTGGCCCAAGTCTAGTCTTGAATCCCCATTTTAGAGCTATTTTAAATACAGTATTTCCATACTGTGGAATAACTCCTGAAAGGTGGTCTCTAGAGGATGTGATGAATTCAACACTGCAAGCCCAACAACACTGATATAAAGAATGTATTCTTTTGCACTGTCACTCACACTTACTAGTTATGATACTGAATATTCCCCCTTACACCAATGCATGCCTTACTAAACAGCCTAACACCCTGAGTCCAGGAAACAGAAATACATGATGTGCAGCTACTGATGGTGCTGCGTTATTAGCACTGTCTCTGGAGAAAGACCTTGCTGCATGCAAAGTGGGTCAGGCAGCCTGACTCCTGGAGTACATTTAATCAATGCTATTGAAGAAGGCAAGAGAGTTTCTCCACAAACCCCTCAGGATCAGACCTTCAAGATTAAACTGGGAAAAAAGGAACAGAATGTGAGGTGGGTGAGCAAGGAGGGTTTTATTTCAGTGAAGCAGAGGGCAGCTAGGTTTATAGAGCACAAGAGGCTAATACCTGCATGTTCTAAGCACTGAACATAAGTATGAAGAGAATCTGCTTGCTAAAGGTCGTGACCCATGCTGACTGTGCTACGTATTATTTACTACTATGACAAAGGACTTGCTCGTTTTCAGCCAAGTCTTTGAACTACCAGTAGTTGGCCACTAAAATATGGATCTTTAATACAGAAATCCTGAATTGTATGAGAGACAGTTCATATTTTATTAATAGATTTTGCAAGCAGTTTACTAGTTATTTACAGTCTTGCCTGTTGATCAGCACACATTCATGACTTTATTTATGCTTATGCCTCCTTTGCACAAAGCAAAAGGTGCATAGGAATATGTCCACAACCTGCCATTTTAATAGAAGGAAAGCATTTCTCTCATCCATAGTACACCATACCAAGGCAGACAAAGATGTCAAGATTAAGGTTGAAGTTCAGGCTGTGGACGAAGATTAGAATTCAGAAAAGTATGGCCTGGAGCCCATTACATTATATTACCCTGGGAGCCCAAAGGGCTAAGGTATGTGTTGGCATGAGTATGAGAGAATGGCTTGTCTGTCAAGCTAGGGTTAGGTTTAAGGTTATGTTTAGCCCCAGCTGAAGAAACAGCTGCACTGCCAGTACTGCAAAACTAGGAAGATAAGCTGACCCGGTGACCATATAGTAAGTAGAGTATCATAGTAGATATCATAGGTAGAAATCATTACCTAAAATATCTATGAAGAGATTAGCTCTTGCTAACCCAGGCCAACTGCATACAATGAACACATACATCTATAAAATTTCTTGGGCTATGTTTAAGAGTAGGGCAAGAGGTGAAGTCAAGTTTTGCTATTGCACAGGCTGAATAGATGGTTCCATAGGGGATTTCATTAATATTTGATTTGGGGATCTCATTAATATTTACAAATATTTAAAGGGTGGGTGTCAGGAGTTTGGGGCATCCCTTTACTACAACATACTCGTAACTGGTAATGACAGATGAGCTAACCCAGTCTCTAAGGGACTTGGACACAAAGGTAAAAACACCCAGTCTACAGAATCCTTCAGTCCAAGGGTCTCCTTTACCTCAGCTGCCACAAACAGAAACACAAATAGTCTAAGTACATTTTTTTTCCCCAAATGGTTACAGACAAGTGAGGCAGTTCCTCATTTAGCCCTGAGACCATCTCATGAAGAGTAAAAGGTAACACTCCTTACTCTTACAGGCAAGAAGGGTCTTTTCAAAAATGTCAGGACAGGCTACTCGGTCAAAATGTAGTGGCTCTTGCATCCATCATTTTTGGGTCTAATCACAAATCATTTCTTGAAAGGCTACTCCTGATTTTTTAATTGCTGCAAGGACAGGTTTTTTTCTCCTCCTCGGCTTGCTCTCAGGCTGTGGCTACCAGATCCTGGCCATCATTCTTCTGCCAGCCATGCTTTGGGACCTTTTCTACTGCTCCACTTCCTTGTGATCCAGGAATCCCTTTTTTAAAAAAATTTTGTTCACTGCATGATGAAGTTGGGTTGAAATGACTGCATTAAATGCCTAGTAATGAACTAACCATAATGCAGTGTATGCCCACAAGCACAAAACGTATTAACCAGACTACATGAACCATCTTTTTTAGTATTCATATAATCATTGATTTCCTCTTGTGGAAAGCTTACTATAAGAATTATGAAAGCAGGTCCAAAATAAGCAAACACTTCAAAGCTACAAATTCCCACTCACATTGTTATCTTTACAGTAGTAGGAAAGAGCTGGGAAACGCCTCCGGCTCCGAAACTTAGAGCTGCCCACTATGATGTGTGCGGTTGCAGACTTTGGTACATATACTTCTGTAGGATACGAGTCACAGACCTGTGAAAAGAAATTCTGCTTATTTGGTCTACAAAATACAAGTAACATTAGCCACCTCCACAGAAAAAAATCCTAAAGTTCAAGGAACTCTAATCTGTGGGAATTCTCCATTATTATTGCATGCACATCACACCATAAGACGCGCAGGAAGAAGTTAGGTTCTGAGAGAGTCAGAAATATGTAAAGAGAAAGAAGAGGAAGGGTTTGTGGTTACAGACGCTGCTGTGGTAAACTGGATTTTCTTATGATGCCATTTTTCCTACACTTTATCTTAAAAGAGGTCAAACAGTTTTTCCATTTGTTTTAACAAAAAGAAAACAAATCCTGACAGCACATTTGGTCTTGTCTGAGAATTTCACAGGCCTTTCTTAACATGGCTATGCTTCAGCAACAGAGCTAATGGTGTGCATGGACAAACTTCCTTCAGAAATATTTTAGTTATTATTTCAGACAAATAATTAACATTCTAGTGACTTCAGTCATCCGAACTGAACTAGGCAGGACAACAGGCAGCTACAAAGATAGTATATGAACTGTCAGATCACTGTGAAAAACACTGACAGTGAATCACATAGTCATAAAAAAGATGGTGAGGTTACCCTTTGAGAAAAAATGTTGCTAAATTCACTATTTCAAGCAATTTTTTTTTTCTTAAATTACTGTGTAGTAATTTTATATAACCCCACGTCAGGAAAATGCTCATTCAGACACATAACATTAGGTATGATTTACACTTTTTCCCAAGTAGCCAAGTACTAACTTGTAAAGTACTGTGGACAGGTTTTCTGAGCTTCATTTCCATGTATTAATTGAAGGCACATCCTTTCTCCCATTTTCTATTTGTCTTTTTATGGGAAAGAATGGAAGGACTGCACCTTACTACAGGTGTGTACCACAATGACCACAAAGGGACCCTGCATCTAAACACTATGGTAGATGGCAGTCAGATTGCTGATTTACTTTAGACAGCCTCTGTAACAGAAAAATCACAACTCACTCCATAGTCTCTGTTTACATCACTAATCTGCCAATAGTTATTCGGAACACCCATCCGATTATATTCTTCATTGAGGTCCAGAAGCTTCCATCCTTGTTCTCTTTCTTCTTTATCTAATTTTGGATTAAATGAGAAACAATACAGCTCTTCGTATTTCACTGAAAAAAAGAGAAAAGAAAAAAGTAAACAAAAAAGTAAACCACTTTGAATTTCTGAAATCACACTTCAGAAACAGAACTTGGTATTGTCCTTTATGTAGTTTCTCTTGAAATAGTATGCTCTGCTATACAAAAGCACATATTTTGGTTTATAACTATTTTCAAGTATACTCTGAAAGTATTGTGCTCTTTTATTATTTGTATATGTTGCAAATATACATGCCTCACTAGTAGTGCTACTTAAAATATACCATTCTGCTAGACTTCTTCTCTACTGAATTGTAAAATCCCCCCTTCAGCAGAAAGACAGAAGTGTCAGTGACAAAATGCTTTCATCCAAAGAAAACTGAAGTCTATGCCAGAACAAGCACTTGCTCTGCAAAACAATTTGGTGGCCAGAAGTAGCTTAGAAATTCCTTTATTAACGTCACATCTGTCCTGTGCAAAGACAAAAGATCCAAACAATGGTCTACGCAGCACAATCGTCCAAAAATGAACTAACACAGAAGTCTTCCTCCCTATTTCCCAAATAGGGAAGTTTCCAATAGTTTCATTGAAATCTTAGGTTTATGAGCTGCAAAATTCTATCCTTGAATTATTAGAAAAGGCATTCCCAACCCCTACCATGCTATGATTCTATGATTTGTGATACAGATGTTGTAATGCCTAAAAATAGCATGTGTTATGTCAATCATTTTAGCATAAGCATTGTTTAAGTAGCTATGCCATATAAGACACTTTGCTGCTGCTGTTTTTAACATTTTAACATGTTTTTAACATTTCTTGGGAGTGTATCTGTATTTATGCTAATGAGTGTCTTAATCCTGGTGAGCAATGGCAGCCAGACATCATTAAACATCAGCTATATATAGATAGATAGATAGATAGATAGATAGATATAAACACCAGGAATAAATTTCAAGCTACCTGCTGAATAGTTAAGTTCTGATTGTGGCTTTATATATTGTTATGTCATCAGGGTTTCTTAAAAACCTTTCTTAAAGACCTTTAGAACTCAAGATGAGGAAATCACAAGCCAAGTCCTCTGATCTCACAGTTCTCCACTGGCACGCTTACTCCATGCTATATTTTTAACAAGATCAGTAAGTTTAAATACTTTCTTTTCTAATATGTAGCTAATAAGCAGTCTTAGAATATCACAGTAAGGAACTTTTAGCTATAAAAATCATCACAAAAACAATCACAATATTAATAATAACAAGGCTCCCACCTTTTTCCAATTAAAGTATTTTAATTTTATTTTGATTATGCCTTCTATATCACCTTAATTTAAGTTATACTTTGATTTTTCAAATTTCATTAAATTGACTGTGTTGTAAGCACACAAAAAAGTATGAACGTAAGGAAAGAAAGTGTAATGTTAACTCTCTCAGGAAAGTACTGAAAGAAAACAAAGCCCTGGGTAAGGAGAAAGAAAAGGATGATTTGCACATTGTTTAACAGTTTAAACTCTATATTCTCTGATTTCAAGCTTCTGTTATGGCAAAGATTATGAAGATAGTCTGTTTTGTTTCTCAACTACTAACATAAAGTTTTAGTATAATCCACAAATCCAATCTAAGCGCTTTCTAATAAAGTATTTTTGGTAGCAGTTTGAGTTCCTGCTCTCAATGCTTGGATTTTCTTTCCAGCTGGACCTGCTGTTCACAGGCACATAGGAAGCCTTTAAAAATCCACCTATTAAAATATACCCAGGTTATTTATGACTGGAGTCTGCCTGGAGTATTACTATATGATGGTATCTATAGGTGGTAACAACAATGTTCAGGTATTAATAGTCGGTACCTTAAAGGTCAGTCTTTTAAAAGTCACCTCTTTGTCGGTACTTATAGGACTTTCCCGCATCTTTCACAGCTATTTTTCCCTAAGTATTTGCAATCCTTTTATTATACCTGTAATAACTGTTACAACCAGTTTGTTTCACAAAATGGATTAAGATAAAAAGGCCGAATTCAGCTGACAGTCTGACTTTATTAAAATGATATTAACAACTGGCAAGAATAAAATCAAACAAAAATTTGCTCCTTTAGTGTAACTAGGACATCAGATAGCACAGAATATATTAAGCTAGTACACAACATGGGCTTCACTTAGGTTCCCCTATGGTGGAATGAATGAAAAGAACAGATAAAAAATGGAAAACAGAACCTAAATGAGTTCAATTTTCTCGTCATGGAGTAAAGAATACCTGCTAATTCTGAGTAACTGTATCACCTAAAGAAAGTATAGCTTTGTGCCCAGACAAAAGGACATGGCACAGCACTGTTAGGGTACATTTGGTAAGATTTTATGCCTCCTCACATGAAGATCAGATAGTTTCCTGGAGAAGGAAAGCTACTGTGCAGCTCAGCTATGCAAAGAGCTAATTCTACAGTGCTTTTATTGCATCTTCTCTGTGTGACCTTCTCATCCATTGCAGTTTGCCACTGAATCTGTATTCAGAGTCCACAGCTATTCTTCCCTTCACCATTCTGTATGCCTGCATCAAAGTGTCCTGTTCTACTGCTCAGCAGTACAGACACCTCCTCCTGGCTCCAGAGAAAGAGCATTATAGAATGCCACTCCTTGTAGCATGCACAAACACACACTTGCAGCTGCAGTCCATGGAATAAATCCAGATTTAGATCAGCAGAACTACTGACTGAACCACTTTTGAAATCACTCTGACTACTTTCACCTTTCATCGCCTAGCATATCAATTCACTCCTGCTGCAGTTGCGTATTACTACCACTACTACTATCCTAATTGTTGAAGATGCCGTATATAAAGTTCAGTAGTTGTGTTGCCTGACTGTGAAATTTCCCCCCTCATCTACATAGTAGATAAAATTGGCATTCTAGGAAGAAAAAAATTAAAGCCAATATCGTCAGTTTTGTACAGACTGTGACAGACATTTTCTTTGCATACTGTTAAAATAACAGTAAAAGCCAGAGGTTGGTGTTGTATTTCTACAGTTATCATTTCACATAAACAAATCAGAAATCTTGTCAGTTGGTTCTTAGTAGACCAGCTATAACACAGCTGTTGGACTTTGATGTAATATTTGGATTTTCATTGAAAAGAGGAAAAGTTTCAAAAGGATCTTGATCTGAATTCAAAAAGGGCACATTTAAACAAAGACAATAACAGTTCAAAACTCAGGCAGTTTGGTGGAATTAATAACTACTTGCAAAACTGACTTCAAGAAATTTGTGCACAACACAGACAGGGAAAATTCAAATCTTGACACCACTACTTAATATATCATAAGTGTTTTGGCACAGTAGAAAAGCAAAGTTCCCTGGATTCAGAAACTTACCAGTATTTTCCTAAATTCACAGTTACACAAGCCATCCAGTAAACAAGTTACACATAAAATAGCATTATAATATATCTTATGGCCCACGATATCCTAGAGTATTACTTTAAACAAAAGTTCAAGTAATACTTCAGAGAATTAGCTACTTATAGTCTGCTTTCTCTACTGCTTCAGGAGCGATTATTTTAACACGCTTGTCTGCTCAGAGACCTTTTCTCTGGTAACACATCTCTAATGAGGCCTTTCTTCTTAATCTGCAAAAGACAATGACACACAGCTACACTTCTTCCACATATTCTCCCTCTTCAAGATGAAGATTGACTTTTCTGCCGGTTTCTTTCCTGTACCTGGTCGTGTCAGACGTATCAGAGATATGTAAACATCATGGCAGTCTCGTTCTTGAGGAATGACCAGCTGGATGACCTGGAAGTTCTTGCAGCGGATCAGCAACGGGCAACCAGTGGCAGTGGTGGCCTGCTTCTCAATAGAGGAAATTTGGCTGTGAAGAACCTGTGAGGGAATTGAAAATGGTAATGTCAAGTGATTAAAACAGTTAGGAAGAAAAAGAATTATTTATAACGATGTGCCAGGTCAGCCACAGTAGCTTCCACTACAGTTTCAAACAAGTTCCTGTCTCCAGCTTCAGGCTGAAGCAGCACCTGACACATCATCTACAGACAATGAAGTGCTTCTGGAGTGTTTCAGGTGCTCAAACATTTGCCTGGTCATGCTATCCAAAGCTTTTTTGCTTGATTTTCTGTAAGCTAATAGTTGTCAAAAAAAGAGCTCCTTTCATCTGTCTGCACAGTGAAAAGATGAACCAGCATCAGTTAGACAACACTAAGATGTTGGGCCTCCTCACTGGCAGAATAGTAGTCCTGATATGAATTTAAATACTGCATCAGCTGAGATGAACCACTGCAATAAAAATCAGGAGGTGAACAGTAGGACCAAAACAGGACTGAGTTAATAATTGGTGTAAGAATGGACAAAGGATTCATAATTAAGCAAGATAAATATGTTTTGTTCAACAAACATGTCTTGTTCAACATCTTCATCAACAACCTGGATGAGGGGACAGAGTGTACCCTCAGCAACTTCACTGATGACATCAACCTGAGAGGACTGCCTGATTCCCCAGAAGGCTGTGCTGCCATTCAGCGAGATCTCGACTGGCTTGAGAGTTGGGCACAGAGGAACCTCATGAGGTTCAACAAGGACAAGTGCAGAGTCCTGCATCTGGGAAGGAACAACCCCATGCACTAGTACAGACTGGGAGGTCAAACTGATGAAGAGCAGCTCTGTAGAGAGAGACCTGGGAGTCCTGATTGATAATAAGTCAAATATGAGCCAGCAATGTGCCCTTGTGGCCAAGAAGGCCAATGGCATCCTGGGATGCATCAAGAAGAGTGTGGCCAGCAGGTCAAGGGAGGTTCTTCTCCCCCTCTACTCTGCCCTGGTGAGGCCTCATCTGAAGTCCTGTGTCCAGGTCTGGGCTCCTCAGTTCAAGAGGGACAGGGAAGTGCTGGAGAGAGACCAGCACAGGGCCACCAAGATGATCAGGGGACTGGAACATCTTTCACATGAGGAAAGGCTGCGGGAACTGGGGCTGTTTAGTCTGGAGAAGAGGAGACTGAGGGAAGATCTTATTAACAGTTACAAATATCCAAAGGGTAGGTGTCAGGAAGTTGGGACATCTCTCTTTTCTATAGTAGCTAGCACCAGGACAAGGGGTAATGGGATGAAGCTGGAATACAAAAAGTTCCATTTAAATATAAGAAAAAACTATTTCACTGTGAGGATGAGGGAGCAGTGGCACAGGCTGCCCAGAGGGGTTGTGGAGTCTCCTTCCTTGGAGGTCTTCAAGACCTGCTTTGACATGTTCCTATGCGACCTGATCTAGGTGAACCTGCTTCTGCCGGGGGGTTGGACTAGATGATCTCTAAAGGTCCCTTCCAACCCCTACTATTCTATGATTCTGTGATTCTATAAAAGACTCTCAAATGTTATGACACCAGAGCTCTATCTGTATCTATATATATACTTGCAACATATGTTATAAATCCATTAAAATAGAGAACTCAAAATACATTATGAAAAATAAAAAATTAAAACAACAAAATCATTGATCCAGCACCACCAGTCAGAGAAAGAGGCAAGAGCTGACTTAACAAAGGTAATAATTTACATGCAAAGCATTTTTCCTCAGTTTTTCCTGAACAACGGCAGCAATACAGTAGTTTACAGTAGTTATTCCTCAGTCCATCACATTGGGTATTTGTACAATAAAGGTCCTTCTACTCCTCTCACTATGTTGCAATGTCCAGAACCCACAGAACATTTTAAAAAAATCACCACGCTGGATTTCCACCCACGATGTTATAAAAGCATCCATATGATATAATTTGAGATGTTTAAGCTGTTTCACAAGTTATTTTCAAATTACCATCAATAAAATGTCACGCACTTACAGGTAACTTAAAAAACAAAAATCCATACCCAGGTTTCTTTACGAGTTTCAGAGCCATTCTCCACAAATATGACATGGGTAGCTGTCAAATACAACGTTCCCAGGGAAGCTTTTCTTGAAGATAAACGATCAAGTAACCGAACATTTTCCACCTGTACAAAGAAATGACAGAGAACAAAGAAGAATAATTAGGCTACAACATAGCCTGCCACAGTGTGATATCAACATCTACATATTATCCATTACAAAGTAAAATCTTTTCGGTATCATATGAAATGACTATCAGAAAAGTGTAACTATAAGAGAAAATATGTGACCTATTTCCAGATCTACCTTAATGTTCATATTTCCCCCTTGTGGTACTGCTGTATCCAAAAATCTGCTGGCAAGGACTTCCAGAGACAATTTCTTACTTGAGCTCTGTCCTGCTATCTCTCACCTTACCAAAACCCTGTGATAGCAAGGCAAGGCCTGGTCTTGAGCTAGATTCTAGGTCCATGTTGTCCATTCAAGCTGTTCCAGAATTACCACAAATACACAGGAAGCTAAACTGAAAAATAAATAACAATAAACAGGAGGTAATAGTGTTACTGACTTTCTTCAGTGGGTCTGACTCAGGCTCCCAGGCAAGTCTCTGCTAATAGCTAATGTTCCAGTGTTTGTTTCTATACTCCTTTTAGGGCTGTCAGCAGTGCTCACAGCAGAAACATTTGCCTTCAGTCGCTTCTCAATGGGAATCAAGAACATCACATCCAATTCCCTGCCTCACTGGACAAAAATATGGGCATTCTCTCTTTGCTACACTCCTGGCATCAGTCAAGTTCATAACACATTATTAACTCTCAGATCACCAGCTTGTGGCTTGTACTCCATTGATATTTTGTGTATGGCATGTGTCATAGGCATTTATCTAATGCTATATGCTATTTCTGACTGAGAAACTAGGACAGTAAAAAAAGTCAACAAGGTGGATATTAAAAGGGATAAAAACTGCCTAAAGCAGGTAACAATTTGCTACCATGGCTTTGATGGGTTTCCTACTACAACAATTTTTAAACTAAAATTAGTTCTTTTTCCTACAAAGCATACCTAGTTCAAACAAGAAAAACCAAGGAATGATGATGGTTGGTATAATATAATAACTTGTAGTAAATTATCAAAACAGTTTCTTCTGGTTTGATAATGCTGGAATCACATAAAAGCATATGCTTTTCATGGAAGCAGCAGCACAGATCTATGCAACCTGCCCACTGCTGCATAAGACCCTCAACACATTGGTTCATCTTCTCTATATCTTCGCTTCAACACTTCACTCAAGACTTACTTCCAGCTATTTCCAGGACTTATGGCTGATAACCGTTGAAGAGATACAACCCCATTAAAATCAGAAGGCACTAGTCTTGCATTGGAAGTACAGAAATTGACCTAAATGTTGCTCTGAGAAAATGCAAAAAACCTCACCAAGTTAAAAAAAGACCTTATGACTTTTGCATTGAAATAAATGTGATTTTGCACTAATTTCCTGAAAATCAGAATTGGGTTCAACAAATACACAGAAAAAAAGAATAAGAGGATCATCAAAATCAATTTGATCTTTAACAATGCAGAAATTCCAGATTAGATTGACAGAAACTTCCTAAAACACACTCGTAGGTGGATGTAGCTATGTGTTCTCAAAATCTTGCAGAAATAATTCCACTGAAATCACACCAGAAGCAGAATGATGCCAGCACCTAAGTATTACATGTTTACAATGTGTATTCCAAATGCATTGCACTATTTTAAAAATAGGAATAAAGATATCTTAAAACCAAAATAAGCCAGTTGGGTAGCAAAATCCTGAAAATCCAACAATTAGTAAAACCAAGTCTTCTCCCTCAAGGCCAGTTATGATTTGTTTTAAACAAAAATAAAACAGCTAGAAAGCATGGATAAAGTCTTTTCCCAGGACCATCTACTTCAGAGGTCACATATTGGGGTGAGGAGGAATGAAAGCAGCACAGCATTAACCACATAAGCATTCATTAGTAAGTAAAAGAGGAGATACAAAAGACCAAGGACGATGCAGTGCCCACCTAAAGGGAATCCAGAAATAACAACAATAAAAATTATATTTGTCTGGACAAAAAATGACGACTCTGCTGTACAGGCACTGATCTGGCATATGGCCGTCACCACCCTCACCCTACAAACTGAGGTGGTTTAGATCATGAAACACAAACAAAGCAGACATCCACACAGCAGTACAGAGGATGAGGGATGAATTTTCAGGCATCCTAGTCTCATCCTCTCCCCACTCATCAGTCAGAGCCCCATGACTGAATAATGTGAACAAATAAAGCTCTTTTTTAGGTTTGGGGTTTTTTTAATACAGAGCTACAAATAAAATAAAGGTTGGATCTGAATAAACAGGAACAGTTGCAATAAAAAATGTGCAGTAAGATGTATTTCATTAAAGCAAATACAATGGCTGCACCAGGTGAGATCAGAGACTCACCTAGCCCTACAGTTTATCTCTCAGAGCGGACAATTGCAGTTACTGAGGGAAAAGTATCAACCAAGCATGTACTGATGTCCCCTCAGGATGTTATCCCAGCTTCTAAAGAGCAGCAGCTCCAGAGGCTTGCTAAGCCTATGTCATAGTTCTTCATAGCCCTAACTGTATTTTAATTCCATGAATTTTGCTAAATGATATTTAGAATCCCCGTTATCTATTGAGACGTGCAACACTGTGAGAGTGAACTTCACATTTTAGCTATGCATTGTACAAAAACATTCCTTCCTCCTCCTTGTTTTGAACCTGCCACTAATAGCAGGTGCACCGTGTATGTATGTATATATGTATAAAGTATGCTTCCTCATTTACTTTCTCTGTGCTGCACATGCTGTTACAGATCTTTCCCTCCATTCTCATGTTCCCAGACTGAATAGCCCAACTTTATGTAGTTGTGATCTTTACAGAAGCTATTCCAGATAAACTCTTCCACACTTCCGACCTACAAGAGGTCTGTTTCTTGAGAAGAAGCCAAAAGCACAAACAATTCAAGAATTGGGTATACAATAGGTTTGTGTAGTGGAATGGTCCCATTTGCTGTTTTGTTCCCTATTCATCTTTTTAAAGTTTTCAAACACCACTTGCTTTTTTGTCCTCTTCTGAACAGAGTGGGATGCTTTGAGTTTGGTTGTTTGGGTTTTTTTTAGAACTAGCAATTCTAACCCCAAGTTGCATCTGCATACATAAGACTTACCCCTCCATGTGTATTATCTTATATTTATCAATGATTAATTTATTTTCCATAATTATCATGAGACATTGCTGCAAAACCCTATAGCAAACTTTCATTTCTCTCACCTTAAATAATGTCAGTACTATCAGTAAACTTTGCTGCCTCTGGCATTTTCTCCCCTCCCTGTATCTTTCAAAACAGTAAGTCAAACATCACAGGCTCTTACAGATTCTTTGTATCTCCAGTGATGAGTTCCTTCCACTGCAAAAATAGACAATATATTCTTACTATTTGTTTCTTATTTTTTAATCTGTTATTACTGAGAGGCCTGTATCTCTTATCCCATGACACTTAAGTTCCTTCAAGAGTCTTTGATGAAGGACAAGCTCAAATGCTCAAGACCAACTAGCTTTTATCAATCAGATCACACTTGTCCATATGCTCAGTGACTTTTTCAAAGAAATTTTAGAGATTCTAGATTCCTCAATGAAAGCTATGCCAATTCTTCCCTTTTTCATAGATCTTACCTATAAATCTAAAAATTTAGAAGTGGGCTTAAGGAGTATTGCGGCTCTTAACGATTCTCAGGTTAGGTGTCATGTTTATTACCTTCCTTTTTTTTTCAGACGGGGAAACTTTTAAGCATTACACCTTAATAACTAGCTTGACAGTTTTGTAATTCAGTTCTTTTAACTTGCATGGACACCATCTGGTCCTGATAATTTTTCACTATTCATTGTTGCCAGTTTCTCCCAAAATCTCTTATTGACACCTTACTGGAGACAAATCTCCTAATATGTCCTTGACAGAGAAATATGCCAGAAATATGGGCAAGTCTCTAAATACCTTCCCTACTTTAAACATTTGCTAGTCCTGTAGATTTTCTGTCAGGGTTTTACTTAAATATAGCTTGAAAATGGCTTTACTAGCAGATTTTGCCAAGTTATTCTTCAAAATCTCTTTTGGCCTGCCTCATTTTGTTTATACATTTAACTTGTTTATGCTTTATTTTCCTCATTTAGGCACAAATTCAACTTGAAGAAAGACCTTTTACATCTAATAAAAGAAATCCTTTAATAAGAGACATCCTCTTACTCCTTCACCCTGCTGTTTAGCTATGCAAACCTTTTTTTTGCTCTTTCAAAGTCTTTTTCTGGAAGTCAGCTTGCAGTGAGCTCCCATATTTAAACAATCTTCATGATTCCTATAAACATTTTAAATTTTGGCTCTCTTTCTTTTCAAATAGTTTTCACATTTTTGTGTAGTTTCCTCTTTGAAGTTAAACATTGCCATGGGAGATTTTTTTTTTCCTCATTTTTTGTTATTTCAAGAATACTGCATCCAAGTATGTTAGTTGCTGTCACACAGAAGTTCTATCTGTATTTTGAACCAGGTCTTTGTGTCACCATCTAAGACCAGGTCCTAGAATTATTTAGAATTACTTAAAATTACTTTATCATTTTTCAAGGTAAACAAACAGCCCCCATATAAGCAATCACTTAAAAACCCTAAAATTTCACTCAGAATCACCTTGCCCCATCCCATTTACCTAACCTCTATTTGGTAAATTATATGTCCTACTGCACTTCCTGTCTTCGTGTTCCATTTATCTTATTTAGGTTGTTACAGTCAATGCCACTATTTAGGCAGAGCAGTCAGTACTACAGTCCTAATATTGTATTGCACTTCTGTGGTGCCACATTTCCACTTTTCCTATTTAGTCCTGTAACTTCAATCTACAGGGACTCTTTGCTTTTGTGACCTAATCGATGAGACTTGACTTTGGATCAAAAAAATGCTGCCCTTGTCGGGCATGGCTTCACCTGTCTTTCCCACATAATTTGTCACTGATATGCCTGATGTATTGATTACTTTTCTTCTGCTGTCTAACATGCCTATTACATCAACATTCTCATTTATAATCAGTAACTTTAGTTTCAATATTTTTTTCCTCTTGTCTTATCACTCATTACCTGGGAGGAGAGATTGACCCCACCTCACTACAACCTCCTTTCAGGTACTTGTAGAGAGTGATCATATCTCCTTCATCCGCTCCTCATGAGACTTGTTCTCCAGACCGTTCACCAACTTCGTTCCACTTCTCTGGGTATGTTCCAGTACCTCAATGTTCTTGTAGTGAGAGGCCCAGAATTGGCCATGCTATTCAAGGTGCGGCCTTACCAGCACCAAGTACAGGGGGACAATCACTTCCCTATTCCTGCTGGCCACACTATTTCTGACACATGCCAGGATGCCATTGGCCTTCTTGGCCACCTGGGCACACTGCTGGCTCATATTTAACTGATTGTTGATTAATACCTCCAGGTCCTTTTCCACAGGACGGTGTTACAGCCACTCTGTCCCGAGCCTGTAGCATTGCATGGGGTTGTTGTTGCCCAAGTGCAGGACCCAGCACTTGGCCTTGTTGAATTGGCCTTGGCCCATCTATCCAGCCTGTCTAAGGTCCCTCTGAAGAGCCTTCCTGCCTTCAAGCAGATCAACACTCCTGCCCAGCTTCATGTCACCTACAAACTTATTGAGGATGCACCTGATCCCCTCATCAAGATCACTGTTTAAGAGAACAGGTCCCAACACTGAGCCCTGAGGACCACCACTCATGACCAATCATCAACTGGACTCCATTCCATTTCACCAGCATTCTCTGGGCCCAGTCATTCAGCCAGTTTTCCGCTCATTGCAGATTAGGTCTGTCCAAGCCATGGGCAGCCAGTTTTTCCAGGAGGATGCTGTGGGAAATGGTGTCAAAGGCTTAACTAAAGTACAGCTAGACCATATCTACAGACTTTCCCTTATACACTAAGTGGGTCATCTTGTTGTAGAAGGAGATCAGATTAGTCAAGTATGACTTGCTTTTCATAAAGAAAATTACTCAAATTTTGTGAAAAAGAAATATATTTCACCCATGGACAGAAAAAAAGAAAAAAACCCCCAAAACTAGAGCTAGCTTCAATCTTCAATTTAATTCTGCTGATCAAAAGATCAGCAGAAGAAGGAGCCTTCTTTCTTCTCCACTCTCCCAATCAGGAAAAGAAACTCAAGTCCCATGGTGTCATTAAATAGCCTAGAGGGAATGGGAATACATTTGTATCTGCAAGAAAGGAACAAAACAAAAGAATAAGACACTGTAGTAATTCATCTCCTACTTTTTCTCAAAAAAAAACCCAAAAAACCCAACCTCAGTTTTTTCACTAAAAAGTACTATAGAACTTATTGGAGAACCTAAGAAATAATGTATGTACTGTAACACATCAGGAAAAAGCATACATACCATGTATATGCCCTTTGCCTAAAATGAACACCTGATGGGACAGATCAGATCAGAAAATATCAGGTAGAGAATAAAAAGTAGCAAAAACAGCCTGTAAACCTGAGAACTGGAAGACCTCAAGGAAGAAAACCAAAGCATTAGCCAAGTCAGTCTGGAGAGTGGCATCTAAGTAAAAACTTCAATGAAGTGCTTGAAGCTGTTGCCCCTGTCATTGATTTTTGCCTGAAGACTGTGGTTGTCTAGGCTTAAAGAAAAGACTGCCAAGAGATTTATTTCAATTACAGCCCCTTACATGAGGATAAATAAAGTTGGCCAGAAACTATTTTCAATGCAACACAGATGACAGAAAAAAGGAGGCAAAAATAGAAGTTAAAGGGAACACAGATTCAGAACAGATGGAAGGCACTTTTTACTCACAGAATAAACATGACAAATGACTTACCAACAAGTTTGCCAGAAGGTCATTAAAAAAAAAAAAAAGTCGTATTAGAGAAAAGCATGGGTCAAAGCTTTATTTAGGTACAACTCCCACCAGTTTCAATAGAACTCCTACCTAAGAATGGCAAAGATATGACTCTGAAAGTGTTCAGAAAAGTTAACATGCCAAAACATTATTCTTGAAAATATCTATGTATCCTAATTTGTTTTAATTTTCACTATAGGTTACTTATTGAATAAGTTCTGACTGTGTGGCCTGTCTCTAAATGCTTCTTGAATATGGTAACTTTATTTACACTTCTGTAAGATGTTTCAATATGTCCAAACACATGGCAGCATTGTAAAAAAAATGAAGAAGTTGCTGCTACTTTTTTATGCTGTTCATGACTTCACGTGGAAAAGCTCTGCCAGATAAATGCAGAATTGGTTCTGACTCTGGAATCAAGCTTCAGGAGTGAAAAGAGAAGAAAAGCTGTAGAGCAGACTGGTCAGACTGGAAAAAAACAAGTCTTGGAGCAGAACCTCAGTCCCATGCCTCCCCACATCACTTTGCTTCTTGACACAACAATGCTTATGTACAGCAGGGAGATGCTATCTGACAAAAAACAGTCTCTACTGTAGGGTTTTGGAATAAAATTAAATTTTGAATTAGGAAAAAACACCTAAAAGAGTTTTATACTCACTACACAGGTTTCTAATCTGTGTGTTTGCTTCCGATGAATTAGCCAATCTGATGCAGAAGAAACTTGAACTGCCAGTCTGATATGGTGATCACTAATGTGCCCATTACAATTATCATTGTGTATCTGGAAGGAGAAGGGAAGGAGAAAAACCTATCTGGCAGCAAAGAATAGAACAGCTCTGCTCCAATGTATCACCAAGTGATACTCCTTTAGGGGGAGCTGTTATTGATTCCTCTAATTCCTTATCACAAAAAGGAGAATGCTGCTAATTAAAGGTAAGTAGGGAGTGTCCTAGCTTAGGCCACATTCTCAGGAGCTTCTCACAAAAGCTTGTCAAAGCAAGTACCTCAGCAGTTGACTGTACAAAGGATTTTCAGTGATTCTTCAAGGGTAAAGAAAGACTCCTTCAACCACAGTCTTTGCTGCTGAACAGGGCTGGGCCCTACTTAGGTTGGCAGCACGTGCTCAGCCCTAGAAAGGCATCTTCTTGCCCATCCTGTATTTCGTCTTCCCTTGGGCTCCTAGACCCCTGGGGGATTTCAGATGCCTTCCCTACTAGCCTTGCGACATTGCACATGCCAGTAAAGCACATGCTGTGTAATGGACATGTTGTCCATCATTTATCAGCAGTCCTGGCTGACTGGGGAGGCCCCATCAGATTCGAAGTCAGCCAATATAACACCCATATATAAGATGGGACAGAAGGATGATCTGGGAAATTACAGGCCTGTCAGTTTAACTTCAGTGCCCAGGAAGCTGATGGAGCAGATCATCCTATATTGTATTATGCAGCACATGCAGGACAAATCAGGTGATCAGGCCCATTCAGCATTGGTTTCTGAAAGGCAGATCTTGTTTTCCTTCTACGACAAGGTGATGCATTTGTTGGATGAAGGAAAGGCTGTGGATGTTGTTTTTCTTGACTTTAGTAAGGCATTTGACTCTGTTTTCGATAGCATCCTCTTAGGGAAATTGGCTGCTCTTGGCTTGGATGGGCATACACTTTCCTGGGTGAAAAACTGGTTAGATGGTTGAGTCCAAAGAGTCGTGGTCAATGGACTTAAATCCAGTAGGCAGCCGGTCACGAGTGGTGTTCCCCAGGGCTCAGTGCTGGTGCCACTCCTGTTTACTATCTTTATTAATGATCTGGATGAGGGGACAGAGTGCACCCTTAGTAAATTTGCAGATGACACCAGGCTGGGTGGAAGTCTCGATCTGCTTGAGTGTAGGGAAGCCCTACAGAGATATCTAGATAGGCTGGATGGCTGGGCCAAGGTCAGTGCCATGAGTTTCAATAAGGCTAAGTGCCAGGTCCTGCACTTGGGCCACAACAACCCCCAGCTGCACTACAGGCTTGGGGGGGAGTGGCCAGAAAGCTGCCAGGCAGAGAGAGACCTGGCAGTGTTGGTTAACAGCCGGCTGAACATGAGCCAGCAGTGTGCCCAGCTGGCCAAGAAGGCCAATGGCATCCTGGCCTGGATCAGGAACAGTGTTGTCAGCAGGAGCAGGGAGGTGATCATTCCCCTGTATTTGGCTTTGGTGAGGCCACACCTTGAATACTGTTTTGGGCCTCTCTCCACAAGGACACCAAGGTGCTGGAGAGGATACAGAGGCAGGCTACCAAGCTAGTAAAGGATTTGGAGCATTTCTCATACAAAGAATGGCTGAGGGATCTGGGGCTGTTTAGCCTGGAGAAAAGAAGGCTCAGGAGAGACCTAATCACTCTCTACAACTACCTGAAAGGAAGTTGTAGTGAGGTGGGGGTCACTCTGTTCCCCCTAGCAACAAGCAATAGAACAAGAGGAAATGGCCTCAAGTAGTGCCAGGGGAGGTTCAGGCTGGATATGAGGAGGAATTTCTTTACTGAAAGGGTTGTCAGGCATTGGAATGGGCTGCCCAGGGAGGTGCTGGAGTCACCACCCCTAGAGGTGTTTAAGAGATGGTTGAGTGTTGCACTTAGGGAAATGGTCTAATGGATAGGGCTGGGACAAAGGCTGGATTCGATCTTAAAGGTCTCTTCCAGCTGAAACAATTCTATGATTGTAAAAGCAAGAAGAAACCAAATCCTGGGAATTAGTGACAGGACTACAATCAGCTTCAGCACTGCAGGCATGCAAAAGCTAAGGGAAGAGCTTGTGCAAGCCAAAATCTTGAGCCTAATGAGAAAAAAGGAGCACAGCTGGTGTGTTTTGAGGCCAAGTGGAATATTTGAGCTTTCTTCACCCTGATTGACCTCAGCTATTCATGTGTTTAGCATAATTCCCCAGGATTAAAAAATACATCATGCAACAGACCACATGCTATTACACTTTTTTTTTCACACAAAGATAGTATTAGTGTTGTACCTGTTAAACAAAATATACAGTAAGTGATCTTTTTGCATCATCTTGGAACAAGAATAAAGAAAAACCAAATTGCCAGTTGATGCTGCCATTTAATGTGGTTTATATTCTGTTTCATAAGAATCATGAAAACTGTAGTGGATCCATATAACTTTTTATATTCTCACCTCTGAACAGATTTTCCAAGTGCAGTAAAATAATTTGTAACACAGAGTCAGATGGTTGCGTATGTCAAAAGAATCAACCAAAGCCAAAAATACCAATATCACTAAATTTAAGTAAGGACAGCTCAAGCTCTGCACTGTAAAATGTTTCCTCGGGGCAAACCTGACAGAATGGACAAAAACATTCAAGAAAAATCTAAGCAATTCTAACATACTAAAGGACTAAAGTGAAACAGGAATACTGGAAAAAATTATAAGGAAGACAGTGAACAAATTACCTAACAATTTGGCTTAAGAAAACTCTATTATCTGCTAACATCTATAAAAGTTAGAGGTCAGTGCCACGTTATTAGATATAGCTGAGTAGCAGCTGTATAATGGATGCAGCCAACAATAACTTATTACAAGTGTAGATAGCATTGCAATATGGTATCAATGTCATAACACAAAGCTCATTCATAATCTTTTCTGAAGGATTTCTTTTTTTTTTTTTTTTGGTATATTCTATTAAAAACATACCTAACATCTTTAATTTGGGGGGAAAAAAAAGGTGCTTCCTTGCATCAGTAAATCTCTATTTGCCATCGTTTTTTTATATTTAGTTTTGAAGAAATTTACAGAAAATTATTGTATTACTCACAGCAGTAAGCTGGCATAGGGAGAAATAATTCTGCATGCACTCAAGGGCCACTGAAATGAAATGCATGTGTAAATTCCTCCATTTGATACCGGGTTTTCTGTTGCATGTTCAAAAATATGTCCTGCTCAGCAATCTATTTGAAAGCAGCAGTACCAGTCCATTTCAGCTGTTGCAGGCCACAAAATATTTGCAATAAAGGTGAATTTGTAGGATTTCCCATTCTCATGGTACGGATCTGTCTTTCTCAGCAGACTACACCTGCACACGAGGAAATGTCAGTGTGCATCTTCTGTTGTAAACAGATGATTCCAAACATCATCCACTCGAGTCTATTAACAGTAGACTTAAGAGATTCCAGCCTTGACCACTCCAAAGTCAAAATTCCCAAATCCTCCATTCCAACCTCAGTCTCCTACTATGCATAAAGAGAAATCAAAGAGTACCCTGCAGACATGCTGTCTTAGTGATTTTCAGTAATATTTTTTAAGTGCAATAAGTTTTAGTGTTACTGGTTCAGACACGGATATCAAGACAGAAGATCAAAGTATGTGGTTTTCCATGATCCTTAGAGTTTGTTTTATGACTTTATCCAGTTGCCTCTTTATTTAAAATCACATTATTTAAAATATGAAAGACTAGTCCAGAAAATTTTTAAAAAGTCTGCCAGTTCCAGGATTAACAAAATATTTATATTATTATGGACTTAACAGAGCAATCTAAATCTAAAAGAAACAGACACAAAAACAGAAATCTAAAGACAAACTGCCTTTCCAATTAATACAATGAGACAGTATCCAGATCCCACAAGGGAGAAAGTGCCTTCCCACTCACACAATATGGGAAAATCAAGGTACTTGGAAAAAATTCTTTTTGTTTAAATAAACACAACCACAAAATAAAAATAAAGTGCATCTTGAGAACCGGCATATGTATGAAAATCAAGTTTCAAAAGTGAAAAAGCATTCGGAATAGAAGGGCCTTAATGCTAAGTTTAATGTAAAATAGAGAAAACAAAGTGAAAATTGAACCAAAAACATAAAAGCCAAAATGCTAGGTTTTAAAGACTTTTCCAGTTAGAGGAACCCTTTCACTGCCTTAAATGACCTTTGGATTAGGATCATTGACTC
Organism: Colius striatus; assembly: GCF_028858725.1. NCBI lineage: Eukaryota > Metazoa > Chordata > Aves > Coliiformes > Coliidae > Colius > Colius striatus. Next base: position 67,575,165 of record NC_084761.1, on the reverse strand, counting down.
CATCAGTCAGTGTTCATGCTTCAGAAGCATCTTCCCAGATGGGTCATACTCTTCCTCATTTCCTTTTACATTGCCTGTTAGTATTCTGAAACCGATGTTTCAGTTACAAAATTAGAAGCACCACTAGCCTGACCTAGTAAAACAGCTCCTGTCCTCACCTGGCAATTAATTCACCTCACAAGGGTATGTTCCTGGACCCACTGTAGATTAGATATAACCAGTGAACACTGAATTAGCTATTATTTTCACATTCAACTTTCCTACAGACTCCCTACTACTACACACAGGCATAGAGTTTTGAGATGATGACTATATGACATGTTTTAGTTTAGAGATGATGAATAAATGACATGTTTTAACAGCTTTACCCATATCATATGACACTTACAAGATGATGACGAAAGATTAAGAGTATAGAGGAGGCCTAAACCCCATTTTCTGTTCTGTTTTGTTTATTTTCAAGGGAATGTATATTAATGTCATGGTTTAGCAAGGAGCTGCTTTTGCTTGGTAACGGGGAGTGGGTTGCAGTGAAGACTCGGTAAAGAGTTTTTGGACTCTTCCCCTGGCTCCTGGATTCACACCCACCTCCAGCCCAGTTGGGCCAATCTGGCGCCTCTGTGATCACCATTTAGGGACGGGAATTTGAAGTGCTTGAGAGGAGGTATAAGAGTGATACAAGATGGAGGCGACTACATGGAACCCACAGTCAGAAAAAGAGGAAGGAAGGAGGAGCACCAGACCAGAGACCCTCTGCCACCCATGGTGAGAACGCAGACTGTACCCCTGCAACCCATGCAGGGCCATGGCAGGACTGAGAGCCACCAGCAGCTCCATGTGAGTGCATCCAGACAGGTGAGAGACTGTGTGGAGAGATGGCCATGGCGCAGGCCGTGCTGGAGAGTCTGTGCATCACAGAGCAGACTCACACGAGAGGTGGAAAGGAGCTGCAGCCTTTGGGATGAACGCACATCAGAGCAGCCCATATAGGGCTGCCGTGTGTGTGAGGTACCCCATAGACATGCAGGGAGGACTGGTGTGGAGCCCACCTGCTCTGAGGAGAGACAAATGGCAGAAGCTAACCGAAATAGACTGACTGAAACCACCACTGCCTGCCCCCCACTGAGCATTCAGGGGAGGAGAAGGTAAAAACAGCAGGATCAGGGCTCTGAGCCCAGGAAGAAGGGAGGAGTGAGGAGAAGGTGTTCTTAAAGGGCTAGTCGGACTCTTAATTGTTGTACCACTCTGTGTTGTTTCATTTTGCTTATGTTTTGGGGGTTTAAGGTTATGTTTTAGTTGATGTTGCATTAAATTATTTTCTGTTTTCTTCCACAAGCCGAGTAGCCTGGTCTGTTTTGTCCTGGACCTTAAGGGGCAATTAAGCTCTCCCTGCCCTTTGGCAGTTATCAGGTCTTTGGTACTTGAAGTTAATTGTGGTCTTTTGTTCCCTGATGGGCCTAAACCAGGACAGTTAATATATCTCTATGAGAAATGTGACTCACCTTACAGGGGGAGAAAAACAGATCTAAGAGCAGTGAACAGATTAAGTTAGTTATTGTAACAGAAAATTAAGAAAGTATTAATGCTATCTAATTTGCAGTACCTTATTCAGATAACTAAGTTAGAAGCTTATGCACATGAAGAATAAACGGTGAATGAAGACTGTGCGCCTAGTCTCTCGTCTGGAATTCATGTCTGTGTCCGTAGATCCTCTGTTCTTAAATTACATACCTAATGCTAAACAGTAAAAGTTGCATCCAGTAAGTAGTGACGCCCAAAAGGGAAAAAAAAAAAAACAGGTGAAAAACCAATGCAAAACTTCACCCAGGTAAACAGAAAAGTGAAATTTCAGTTGAAACTGCACTGCAAACTTTTAGTTTTAGACTTCTTAGTTACTTGAAAAAAAACAAACCCACAGTAGCATACTAATATTTAGATAATATGTCATTATGTTACCTATAGAAAAATTGCAACTCACTTGAACAAAATAGTATTTTTAAGGATTGTGTCACAGTTTTACCTTGCCACCTATTCCAAGCTCAAAGAAAAGGGAGAAAAGTGGGATAATTTTGTAATATTTTGAAATTCCAGCAACAAGACATAAGGTTTTGCCTACTGCCTCACAAGAATAATACTGTCAGGCCAAATGTCTGTAACACAAACACATTTTGCATTGATAACAAAATTCAGGAAAGAGAACAGTACAGAAGACTTGTCCTAAGCAATGTACATCTGGTGCTTGTGCTTAGTATTTTTCTCATCTCTCCAGAATGTCCCCATTGGTGCAGGGTGAGGTTCAAAACAGTACATTAAATCTAAAATCTATCTATGTTGGAGGCATTTCTGGGGCAATCACAATGAATTAAATATTTTATTTATTAATTGCAAAGTAAAAGACAGCTGCAATTGATGGAAAATTAAATAACTATTGATTAAAATGTCTTCTGTTTCAGTACAAAAAAAAATTATGCCTTCCAAAGTGATAGACTTTGGAAGATTTTTTGACATTTAAAAATAGCAACACTTCATTTTGAACATTTAAATGCAACATTTCACAATTTGACATTTCATCTACACATCCCTACTTTGATAGACTCCCATCCCTTTGACAGCCCTCCCAGGGAACTGTCACCCTGAAAACCCTGAAGCTCAGAAGTGAGACCTCCAGCTCCAAGCAATACAAAGGTGAGTTTGGAGTAGTGGGGAGAAGGCTTCAGCTCTATCACAAGAAGACCAAAATAGTGTCCTAACACTGAACAAGCCTGAATTAACAGAGTTTTCAAGTTGTGGTTTCACAGGATGAACCAAAGCTCTCAAATCCACATAAAAATGCAAGCCTCACAGCTCTTTGAGATGTGTTGGTGTGGTGTGGGCAACCAGAGCTGCAGGATGTTGACTGTGGACCCAGGAACCAAAAGCTAACTATTGATTGCAGAATTAGGGCTTTGGAAGTCAGAAACCCAAAAGTCTCCAGTTTCACTGCTGATGTGAAGAAATGGCAGTTCTCAGATCCCCAGTAATCTCCTGGGTAGATAGCCAGGTAAATTTTCATCAGAATCCTGCTGGTGCTTTCACAGATCTGCAGTGACAACTATAGCCTTCCGTGATTCACTTTGGTTTGGAAATACGAACAAGTTAATTCAAAAGTTGCTGGTAAGGAAAAATAAAATTATAAGAGCTGAAGACTGAAAAGAAGGTGAAGTTCAACAGAAACAAGCCAAAGGAAGAACAGTAGCAACACTACAACCTCACAAATCTCAGAGAAAGAAAAAAACCTATTCAAATCACTGAACAAGGAAATATTGCTTGGGGAATATAACATCAGCCACAATCTTCCAGTGTAACAAGACAAAGTCTGGTATTCACATAGGTACAGTGGGAGTGAGACAAACTAAACCCATGATGTGGGGGAGGAGGAAATCTGAGACCCAAAGAGCAGTTCTGGCTATGTGATTCACTGAAATTACACTGCGATATTTCTTTTGCACAGGAGTTAGTTTAATTTCACTAATAATGAAATTATCTTGAAACCCACAGAAATCAAAGACAGCTCTCAATGTCCTCCAGTTCCAAAAAAGACATATTAAGTGACCTAAATGATAAAGAAGATGAGAAAACTGAAGCTGAGGTGGGCGATCCTCAGCCAGTCAGGTTAGTTATGAAAACATGATCTACGAGTGAGGTAAACTGTAAATATAATTTGTATCAAGTTTGTGGTCCATATTGCAATCAGGTTGCAATTCTGACATCCAATAAAATACAGCTGAAGTTTAAAAGTCCACAGTTCATTGAGGTTGGTTAGAAAAAAATATACTTGGGTTGGAATTTAATTAAACAGATAATCATGAATGCACAATAAGCATGGTTTGCATGACCTTTTTTTTTTAAAATCTAAATTTTGTTCAAATCTAAACTGACAATTATAAACAGATCCCTTCATAACTTTAACTCAAAACAAGTATTTTAAGAGCAAGTTCCAAATTGAGATCTTAAATCCAATTCCACATCATTCAGATATTCTCTGCAGTTCCTATCTTAATTAATCCACCTCCAGTCCTGAATGCTGAGCCATAGAATGTTTTTCAGCATAGTGTATTACAAAGCTTACATTAATCAAAATTCCACAGCACAAAGACAGAATAAATGGACACAAAGAAAACTAAATTGCATTCTGAATTAGAAAGATTTATTACCAAGAAAAAAAAATCTATAGTGCACAAAATCAGAGTCAAAAGTGTCCAAACCTAGTGTAGATGTTTTAATGCATCACTTTAAATACATGCAGTCACACAGAAGGACATGCTTGAAGTCATTAAACATGTCTGGCCCCAGAACAGGTTAAACACTTAACCTTGATGTAAAGTTAGAAAATAATTACAGAACCAGAAAGCACCAGCTTTGCTGTAAGGTGTGTTGCTCTAACCTGTATGCTCAGAAAATAAAAGTGAATACTGTCCACCTTTACACAACACCTGAAAAGCAGAAAATCAACTTGGCAATCAAAACAGGTTGCAGTAAAGTATCTACTGTAAGCTGATGACCCAAAACACCAATAAAAGGCAAGGGCCATGCCAGCTTTACCAGTTCTTGCCTTCCCTAAACAGCAAACTGAATAAAAGTTTAGTTAAGAGAAGAGCCTGTGGCATTCCATTCCCTGGCTTGTGAGGGAAGCAACCAGACCACATCCCCCGATGTTGTCTCAAGACTGTCATAGTGACCTTCCTACATCACTGAAGTGAAATCAAACTTTCCAAAGAAGAATGGTAGCCTGAATACGGAGAACTTAATTATAGCAGCACCTCCTGTCTCAATGGAAGGCACCCAGACAGCAATGGTAGAAATGCCAGTTTAAAAAAGATATCAGATCCAGCAACCAAGCAGATGCAGTTGGAAAGTAAAGATTAGACTTGCTGGGTTCAACTCTGCCATGACCTAGATGAGCACCTAGGCAAAGTTTTTTGCCATTTACATGTGTCATATATAAAGTGGATATAAATGATATGGGTTTCCTGATGGAGAATTTGGGAAAATTGACTTATATTGTAAAGCTATTTAAATTAAGAACCATGAAAGGAAAATAGACTGTGTTCTGGTTTAGCAAGGAGCAGCTTTTGGCTTAGTAACAGGGGGAGCGGGTTGCAGTGAAGACCCGGTAAAGACTTTGCGGACTCTCCCCCGGCTCCTGGGTTCACACCCACCTCCGGCCTGGCTGGGCCAATCTGGCGCCTCTGCCATCACTATTTAGGGGACGGGAATTTGGAATGCGAGTCGGGAGGTGTAAGAGGGATACAAGATGGAGGCGACCACGCGGACCCTTCAGCCAGAGGAGGAAGGAAGGAGGAGCAGTAGACCGGAGACCCTTCTGCAAGCCGTGGCGAGAATGCAAGCTGTGCCCCTGAAACCTGTGGAGATCCGTGGCAGGACTGAGAGCCACCAGCAGCTCCATGTGAGTGAGCCCGGACGGGCGAGGGACTGTGTGGGGAGGCGGCCATGGCCCAGGCCGTGTTGGAGAGCCTGCACGCCGCAGAGCAGCCCCACACGAGAGGCAGAGAGGAGCTGCAGCCTTTGGAATGGGTGCACGTCGGAGCAGCCCGTGCAGGGCTGCCATGCGTGTGAGTTACCCCACGGACTCGCAGGGAGGACTGGTGTGGAGTTGGCCCGTCCTGAGGAGGGACAGATGGCAGAAGCTATTGGGAGCAGACTGACTGAGACCTCCACTGCCTGCCCCCCCCCGAACCGTTCAGGGAGGGGCAAGGTAAAAACCCCGGGATCAGGGCTCTGAGCCCGGGAAGAGGGGAGGTGTGGCGGGAAGGTGTTCTTAAAAAGGCTGGTTGGACTCTTCATTGACGTATTCCTCTGTGTTGTTTCGCTTTGGTTATGTTTTGGGTTTTTGTGGGTATGTTTTAGTTGATGTTGCATTAAATTATTTTCTGTTTTCTTCCCCAAACCGAGTAGCCTGGTCTGTTTTGTCCTGGACCTTAAGTGGCAATTAAGCCCTCCCTGCCCTCGAGCAATTCTCAGCCTCTTCGGTACTTGAGGCTAATCGTGGTCTTTGTTCCCTGATGGGCCTAAACCACGACAGACTGAAAAACAAAAGGCAACACCACTCACTGGAAATTTGTTTTAGAAAGCAATAAGTTTAGTAGAAAGGTTTCTTATTATTAGGAGAAATGGCAATGTACCTAAAATTCTGCCTGAGAAAGGGATCATAGAAAAAAAATACCATTCCATTACATCACAAAATGAAAGCACTTCAGCAACTCAAGTCATCTCAATTATTGCGTTAACAAGAGATACCAAGCCAAATTAATCTCCGCTGAAGACAGCTGTTACATCAGGGATAAATATGACGTAGTCTTTATTCTAAGAAGGGCATTCAGGACTGCTGCCAATATACAAAGACCAATGATACAGAACAGTGGCAAATAAAGTACCTGATTAGCAGCAATGTGTGAAGTCCCTCTATGAAGTAAACATATCTTTATCTGTCAGCTTCTCCATGGCTAGACATGCCTCTATGCACATTAACATGATACACTTCTAGTCAGTGCAGAAGTATTGCTTATTCATTTTTTTATGACTGTCATGAGCTGTTTGTCACATTTTGGGTTTTGGCAGTTATCCTAAACTATCTTGCTGCTCAACCCATACTCACGGCAGACAGTGGTTTTACTAATTTTTAACAGATTATTGGAGTTATAATTCTATTTAGCAATGAGTGACTATTAGCAACTCTTAAATGTACTCAAATTACAGCCTTCATATCTGAGACGACATTTACCTTGTGAAAATATCATTATTGCCAATGTATGTATGTACAAGCACACACCACGTGCACTCTTACCAATAGTATAATGACAGAGCAAAAGCGTTCAGTACATGATATAGCTCATCAGAGACTTGGCTATTCAGAAAGTCCAGGGAATATAATTTCAAAAATTACGAAGAAAAACAGCTTTGTCTAACAGTCAAGAGACCTGGTTTCTATTTCTGCTATTGACTTGCTATGGGGACACATCATTTAATTTTTTTCAGAACTAGACTTAAAGGTGTCATGTCTTTTGATGAAAGACTACAGAATGTGTAATTATTAAAATTAAGTAATGTCAACAGCATGTGAAAGAACAGGACTGTTGAGCAGGTGGACACATACAATTTGTTGAGTAAAGAACCAGAAAGAACATTTTCAGTGGGAAATCCTGCCAAAGTTTTGTAATGCTGTCACAAAGCACATGGGTAAAGGCAACTCAGAGGACAATATATCTATCTAGACTTCCAAAAAACCTTTTGTCAATCTGTGGTGGTTTGATCCTGGCTAGATGCCAGGTGCCCACCACACCACTCTATCACCTCCTCCTCAGCAAGCCAGGGAGGGGAGTAAATAAGACCAAAGGTCATTAAAGAAACCAAGCTGCCATGGTACTGGAGGAAAGGTTCGTTTACAGACAGAGATGGTTAAAGGACAAGAAGCAAAGACTATGGCTTAATGATCTCTCTTTGGCACAGAGAAGAGTCATCAGTGAAGTCCTACGAAGTCTGGTGCTGGGACTGGTGTTGTTCAACTTTATTAGTGACCTGAAGAAAAGAGTAAACAGTGGAATCTTCAAGTCTGTGATCATCATAAGCTGTCTTAGCCAAATGCTTTATCTATGGCACAAAAACTCGAGAAGAGTCTTTCAAAGCAGAGTGTGTGGGCAAAAGATACAGATGAACTTGAACACAGACGGACGCACAGTGATGTACCTATAGGAAAAACAACCTAAACCATATCTGTGTAATCATGGACTCAGAACCGACAGCTACTACAAAGAAAGAGGCCTTGGGGACACTGATGATATTTTGCTGAAATTATCAGAATCTAGTAGGTTCTGATCAAGATTTAAGGTGAAGACATAGATAAGATGAGCATGGAACTCTTATTCACCAAATTCTCAAAGCTAGAAGGAGGAGGTACTGAATGAAACAACTAAGAACTTTTTAATACACTGTAGAAAGTTGGGGTTTTTTCCAAGCCATGACCTTCTGCAACTTCTTTCCATGCAGGCTGTAGACACAGAGAGTGACAGCATGTTTAGAAGGAGCTTTGGCAAACTCACATAGAGAGGTCCATAACTGGACAGTATTTGAACTAGGAAGGGTTGGACCTTAATACAACTGTGGATACTGAGAGGATGCAGAATGTGGCCAGGTTTTCATTTTCTCTTTCTGCCACTATCAGACACAGAGTAGTGACCTAAATGAACTACTGGTCCAACTGGTATGGAATTTCTTTCTGCTTTTTTATGACAGTTATATCAGATTTACTTCAATATTTACAAACCATTACTCACTACAGTTATATTTCAATTAAAATTAAAAAAAAAAATCCAAGTCCTAATGAGTGTCATGTGATATAGACTTTTTTTATTGCCTCTTGAAGGAAAAGCTTACTTGACGTAGGAATTCTGTTTTCAAGTTTATTAACTTTCTAAGTATGTGATTTACCTTGATTTTCTATTTGGCTAGGTTTGCAAACCAAGGGAAGTATCATTATTCTGAAATTAATACTTTTAAAAGAGTAGAGCAGTTACTTGTCAAATTTCTCTCAGGGCAAACTTGGATGGAGTCAGGAAATGTGATACCAGAGACTACTACATGTGCCTATATTCATACAGCTTTCTTTTAACTATTCTTAAATTCCTGGCATTGGAAATAACATTAAATTCCCAATTATAAAACCAAATTCAGTAAAAAAAACAACTAAACAAACCCTCACTGTCCTGGTGTCTGATTTGAAGCTGAAGTTTTTTTGAGCAAACAAATCAGATCTAAATTCTGCTAGGTAACTACAGATATGCTGACTTGTTGGTGTATTTAGGAGTAACTGAAGAAATTAAGTATTTCAATACCTACTCATGTTGAATGTCCTGGATTTTCTACGTGTATCTAAAAGATTTTAAAGGATTTTTGTATTACTTGTATCTTTAAATTAATCCTTCTAAACTTTGTTATGATATTTGAGAGATCGCTTTTAGCATGTCTGTAATGTAAGTGAATGCCAGGAATCGACACTGCAGGACCACCTCATACTGAGTAAGATTTTCGGTGTCTCAAGTCATCACTACAGTGCCTTCTCAGAGCTGTGGGATACAGAAATGGGGTTTACGTATACACAGCAACATTTTAAGGATTTGCTTGTAGAAAAACTAACAAACAAGCTTCCATTGCCTGCAGCAGGGACTTGCCTGGGCCTTCTATTCACTGAAAACATAACCATATTTTTTATTTTTAATCTTTGAGAAGGGTAGAACCCGTATTAATTTGTTTCTCCTCAACAAATTTCTTTCAGCAATCTCCAGCTAACATCAGAAACATCGGTTCGGACACCTTTCACTGGACATTTCCTACCTGCAGTAAGATACATTCTTACTATTCTGAAATTCTTCCTTCCCACACGGGCAGATAACAGATAATGAAATGAGAGGAAATGCAGTTTTTGTAAGTGTCTATCTTCTTAATATATTTGCTTAACACCTAAAGGCCCCAAAATCTAGGAGAAGAAGAGGCCCTCATCTCAAATTCATGTCATCACACTAAATATTGATAATAAGCAAGCAGGCACGAATCAAACACAAATTCTTAATCACAGGGAGCTGAGTAATAACATAAATAATACATACCACTTCCACTTCAAATCCATATGTTTCTTTGGTCCATTTTTGGGGGTTTTTTTTAATCTAAAATTTTTGTCTGATAAAATTGTATCTTCTTTCTCAGATCAAGATGGCAATTTTGTTAACAAACACAGGCCTCGTGCTTAGAAAGCTATATAAAAAGAATTATTATACTAGCGAAACGTCAGTATGTAAACTAAATAAATACATGACCAGCTCTGAAATACTGGGATAAACTAAATGCATCTGAGAAACAGATAACACACCTCTCATTTCGGATGCCTGCAACTCACAGACAAGAGTCTGCATTAACAGGAAGGACCGAGTAAAAAGCAGGTAAAATGCCCGACGAATCTTCAGCCCACATCGCAAAACATCGCGTTCACCTTTCGACATATTTGAGCGGAATTCACAGCAAGTCGGTTGAAAGCAGGCACCGGGCGGCTGTGCGGAGCCTCACGCCGCAGGGCTGCGGTGAAAGCCTCCTTTCCGCTGAAGCAGAAGCCGCGGGGAAAGGTGCCGGGCCCCGAGCATCCTCTCCCCGCCGGCCTGGCCTGGCCCGGCCCGGCCCCGCTGCCCGCGCTGCGGCACCCACCTTGGGCATCCGGATGTGCTCCATGGCGGCGGCGCGGGGCCCAGCTCCTCAGCCGCCGCCCGCGGCCGGCGCGGGGTGGCCCGGCCGCCGCACCTGCTTTCTGTCTTGCTGGGCCTGCTTTTGAAAACCGATTCGTTACGATAAATCAAAAGAGGAAATTGGTTTTCCTCGCGTGTTCTGTGTCAGGTAGGAAGGGAAAAGGAAGGATTTATCCAACGCAGACAACGTGCCCGCGTTTCGATGCTGGCAGGTCAGAAGCTGGCTCCACCTCCCCGGCCGCTGCCACGCTGCCCCGGCAGCGGGGATGCTCCGCGCCTGTCCGCGCCGGCCCCGCCATTCCTTCGGCCCCGGCCGCGGCTCACCCGCGGGGAGCCCGCTGGGCCTCGGCTGAGGGTCGCGACCCCAAGCACCGACAGGCACAGCCTGGGGGTGGCTTTTCAGCAGTTTGCTGTCATATCTACAATCACATCGCTCTGTCAGGAAAGATGCTCTCAGAAACATAAAAGGGAGCCTCCCCCCGTTAGGGGTTTTTTCTATTCCCTTGCCCAGCATGTCAATATCTCAAAGACAAAAGTTGCACTTACTGAGGTGTGAGCACTCAGTTTTGTTGCTAGGTGTCTGCTTTTCTACAATTAACGATTTTCTTGCTTCCACAGATTTGCAACAAGCTGAAATTTTTGTGACATGCAATTTGCAGTCTTATGCCTGAAATTCCTTGTCTGTCTTCTGCTTTGCTTAGTCCCAGAGATGCATTACCTCCAGGAGCAAAAATAAATGCTACACAACTGTTTTCCCCAGCTTACCTGTGCAAAGATGAAGAACAGGTATCTCTAACTGTCTTTGAACTGCTATCATATTCTGAGCCAAAAGAGGAACTTATTAGTGTTTATGCCAATGTACAAATGACTAGAGGTGCTAATATATTATTTCAGATAACCCATAGCCTTCAAAGCTTTTAAAAAGACCAAGTATTCAATACTGATCAATGTATTACAGCAAGTCTTCACAAATAGCACTAGCCTCATAGAAACAAAATCTGTCACACACAAAGGCCATGGCAAGAGTGCTCTGCTCCCTATGTATCCTCCTCCTGCCTACAGAGAACGGAGCAAGCTTAATTTGCTTTGTGAAAGACAAAATAACACAAGGTTATAAAAAAAATGTGAATGCATTTTACCTCAAGGGAAAGGGATCAATGGGTAGAGCTGTACTGGCTCCAGTCCTGCCAATGTTTCTCCAATCCTGTGACCTTCTTGCTAAGGAATGGCTAAATTGTTCAGCACCATGAGGTTTTTTTATGCCAACCCTTTGGCTAGAGAAGACAGAAACTGTACTGTCATGTGTGGAACATAAGTTATCTCTGGATTTGATCATTCTGCTTCCTTCCTTCCCTTTGTTAGCTCATTTCTGTTCTCCTTTCTCCCACAGTTCAACTGCTGTTATTGAGCAGGAATGGCTAGTATGGCCAGAACTTGAGACACCATCAACTGGATGAAAACTCTTATTTTCTCTGAGTTTTTATTCATTACATTTCACTCTCTTCACTCAGATTTGAAGTGAGAGTTAAAAATACCATTATCAGTTGAAAAATTCACTGGATGGCATCCATAAAAGTGCCTGAATTGCATAAGACTTCACAAGACTCTTGATCAGTGACATATTTTGTTCCATATTTTAGGCCAGAGCTATCAGAATCAATTAAGTATTAACCAAGTGTGAAATATGTTTCCTTTGAAGTTATGGCTGATGTGATGCACTGCAAACATTACAATCTTTTGGCATTTGCCGCTGCCAATGAGTAAAGTTGCAAGACAGCACAGTTGTCATTTCAGTCCCTAGAGATATTTACTTTTTTTCTGGTACATCTTGTGATTCACTGAAGCCAAGTTCGAGTCCTACTGTTGATGGCGAGAAGACTTTCAGATTTAAGTGAGAACTCACTTTATCTCTGCTTCATATTCATCAATAGCTGCAAAACAAAGACATTGCTCAGAGGAGACTGCTATGTAGCCAGAGTTTTTGACCTGTCTTGGGCTGCTAAAATAATTAATGGGTGAGTGAGACTCTAAACAATACTCAGTTTAGATAAAAGTTATGCCTGCTACAATTGTGATGGAAAACTCCAGTGAGCACAACCTTCTAAAAAATTCTCTAACATTTAACATTCATGGAAAGTGCTGTCTTAATAATCCTGAAAATTAAATCCTCCATCCACAGTAGAGGTATGGTGAAGGTAACAACAAAAAATTAACACTGTGTAGTCCGCTGCTCTGACTCAACTAAGATGTGGAGGCAGGAAAATTAAATTGCCATGCCTACATAGGTTTTGACCTATCTGCTGCAACTGCCCACAAAGTTCTTGATTAATGTCATGTGAAGGCCAGGGAAAGCTAGAATGAGACCAGTGTATTTATTTTCCGTATCCAAAAGCAGTAGAGTCCACTTTCAGCCTCATCCAGTAAAATCCAAAAGCACACTTCACTTCCAATATGTAAAGATTTCTGCTGTATTCCGTGGAGTTGCCTGAATGCTCAGACATTTTGCATCTGCTGCTACCTACCTTGCCTGGATTTGCATCATCATGTTAGATCTGTAAGGTTTTATAGATTTATTTGTGGTTTACAACTCTATTTCACTAGTTTAAATGTGGTTTCCTGCAGGCTGCATTTTAATATAATACAAACTCAATGAATTAATTTAACTGTATTAATACTTATTTTAAAGTGTAGTCTACAGATGATAATTCAGATTTATAGACATATATTGAATACTGTCATGTAGGGAAGAAATCAACTTGAAATTGGTGGTATAATAGCTTTGCTGTTGGGACACCTATAGCCAATGTGACAGAATCCTCCACGTAAAGAGTCTAATATGTGGGATGAGGACCTGGAGGTTGGGGTCTGCCAACTGTGGGCTAAAGGTAGATTGTAATGGTTTGAGGGCAGCCCTGGCATTGTGGGCAAGCAATGAGGCAAAATCCTCCTCAGCATCTCATCAAGGAAGTGCTTCTGGACCCAATATTGGCAAGAAGTGGTTTGAGGCAACAACACTTTCTCCTAAAAGTCAACATACAGATGTTCGTACATTATTTTCTGAAAACAACAAACAAGCCAAACTGGATTACATCAAAGTCAACTGGCTTTTTAGTCTTTTTTCTAATGGAAATATTCAGTAAGAGCCATGGCAAAACAGACTACTTGTAATAGAAAAAACAATACCAATTTTAACCATAAAGTCCAATACATTGATACATTTTTTTAAAGGACATATCTACACCAGTAATACACTAAAGAATCATGTGACTTGGAAATTGGTAGTTACAGATTAACAATATCAGCACATCATAGTGCTATATATTTTAGACTTGTCTACTTAGTAGCGTGAAAATTATCTTCTTCCACCGTTCTCACAGTGCAGGTCTATAGTTTTGACTCCTTCATAAGATAAAAAAATTATAATTTCTTGTTTGCCAGAGGTTTTCATGACACTTGGCAAATGATAAAGACAAATTCTTCAGGAACATGCTAGTGGAGGATACTATCACAGCCTTTTGAAATACAAATGCCAGAACCTCATAAATTCATGTTTGTTTATTTAAGGACTTTAGACATTAATATCAATGGCTGTAGCAGAATGTTGCAGCAGAAGTCTGTTGCAGGAGCTATATGGCCTAATACAGACCAGCTTCTCACCTTTTTTAATATCCCAAGGCACAAGAATCCTAGGAGGACCCACACTACAAGGATGCTGCCAAAGAAACAAGAAGCCTCTTGGAAAAAGGTTTTTAGCTTCCTGACACAAAAGCACATTAAGAACACATGCAGTTAGAGGTGCTGTAGTTTTGCAGTGCTACAGCTTCTTTCCAGGTGAGCTTTCCTGGTGCCAAGAGCCCGGAGGAGAGATGCCCTAGCTCTGCACTACTGTATGGATCTGTAGCAGGCTTACATTATGACTGAGCTGAACCCACTGTAGCCAGTGCAGCAATGCAGAACACTAGCTTGTTTTTCCTTCTTGTCTTGGCTTGTAGCCTTGTAGCTTGCTCTGCCTAGGCTCTGGTTTGATGTTTATATGACTTTGGTGTCTGGAAGCCTACTGAACTTGCTACTCTTTGCTTTGTTTTAGCTGTGTAATTTTCAGTATTATTTCTGTGTGACACACTGTCTTCCCATGGGATACAAAGACAAAGTTGCCAGCTGAATGTGAACTGTGACAGTGAACCAGGTGAGTTAAAGAGTAAACTGGGAAAATTACAAACAGGAAAATAAACCCAGAAGAGGTGGGCTGGAGGCTGGTGAGACAGGGTAATTTCACTTGCTCAGGAAACATGGCAGACATCCATGCACTATAGCATCAAAACTCCTGTTTGCCTGTTACCTATCGCTGCTACTGGCAGCAGCCAAAGAGCCAAAGGTGCAAATGCACATGTGTGAGGATGATCAGTACCATGGATGTAGAAACAGTGTGTCTGTTTATTTTTGTTTCATAACTTCTTAACTTTTTCAGGGAGCCTGCAAGTTTTACATGGCACATGCACTTGAACACACAAACTTAATCTAGTTAACCCCAGTTAATCTAGCAGGAGCTGAATATGACAAAGGTAGAGGGTGCAAGGCATAACTTTCACTTTAATGTTTAACTCAGCTAATTGTTACTAGGTTTGACCTTTTAACGTTTTCCTCCGGAATTACTCAATGCAATCTTTGATTTTGCCTTGTTATAAAACACTGTTGCATTATTATAAAAGTAAATTTATGTAGCAGAAAAAATGCCACCAGACCTCTGGAAATTAGAATGGTTTTGATCCTATTCTTCAGATAGATGGACTGATATGATGACACATAATAAATGATACATTATATATTTGGCCAGATATATGACAACTGGCCTGAAATGCATAGTAGTGAAATAACACAGATAAAATTCTAGAAAGACACAGGATATAAGTCCAGATATTCATGTGAGGATTCCCCCAACTGAGGAAACTCATAAGATTTTGGCAAAGTGATAAACGTTCAATGACAGCATTTCAACAACATCAGAATAGTTAAACCAACTACTCTGAAAATGCTGCATTTTTCATAAAAAAGCATGTTAGGACAACCAACTGGAGAGTACAGTGTTGGGAGGTCATCTGTGATGCACTTTAGCTACTGTATGTCATACTTTAGCTAGTGTATGTCATACCACATAAGCAGTTAAAGGAAGAGGTCAGTTATTACAACAGGGATTATAGGGGCAAAATGCAGAGAAGTGTTCCTCAATATACCCAGTGGAGAAACAGTCTTTTCTACAAGATATTTCAAAGCTCAAAAACTCTTCAAGTAGTCTAAATACTTCTTAGAGATTTATCTCGTCTGCAAATACATATGGATAGATATTTCTTCCTACATTCTTTTGCCAATTAGATAGTCCAGTGAAGAGCAATTGCTTCATCTTACCCTTTACTGCTTCTCACCAGGACACTGCTGCAATGGATGACTATACTGAGTACTGGGAACCTGTAAGAGTATGGCTTTCACCTCTCTATACATAAGCTATGCTTGAATATATCTAGGCGGATCTGCTCCCAGGTTAAATCTCCAGCTATGTAGAAAAACTTAAAAGAAAATACCATTTATCATTTTTTAACAAATCTATTTTTCATTAAAATCCAGCAGAAAAATGTGTTTCCTCCACTTAAAAATGGGAATTCGATATTTTGAAACTCACTTTACTACAGAGTCAGGTTCTAGCTATGAGAGGTAGTGAGTAATTGAATTATCTTTGAGTATTACAGAATCATACAAGTGTTTCAGCTGGAAGAGATCTTTAAAATCATCGAGTCCAGCCTTTGTCCCAGCCCTATCAACCACTAGACCATCTCCCTAAGTGCAACATCCAACTGTCTCTTAGACACTTCCAGGGACGGTGACTCCAGCACCTCCCTGGGCAGCCTGTTCCAATGCCTGACAACCCTTTCAGTAAAGAAATTCCTCCTCATATCCAGCCTGAACCTCCCCTGGCACAACTTGAGGCCATTTCCTCTTGTTCTATTGCTTGTTACTAGGGGGAACAGAGTGACCCCCACCTCGCTACAATTTCCTTTCAGGTAGTCGTAGAGAGTGATTAGGTCTCTCCTGAACCTTCTTTTCTCCAGGCTAAACAGCCCCAGATCCCTCAGCCATTCTTTGTATGAGAAATGCTCCAAATCCTTTACTAGCTTGGTAGCCTGCCTCTGTATCCTCTCCAGCACCTCAATGTCCTTGTAGAGAGGGGCCCAAAACAGTA
Organism: Colius striatus; assembly: GCF_028858725.1. Taxonomy (NCBI): domain Eukaryota; kingdom Metazoa; phylum Chordata; class Aves; order Coliiformes; family Coliidae; genus Colius; species Colius striatus. Next base: position 67,558,647 of record NC_084761.1, on the reverse strand, counting down.
TTCAAGGTGTGGCCTCACCAAAGCCAAATACAGGGGAATGATCACCTCCCTGCTCCTGCTGACAACACTGTTCCTGATCCAGGCCAGGATGCCATTGGCCTTCTTGGCCACCTGGGCACACTGCTGGCTCATGTTCAGCTGGCTGTCAACCAACACTGCCAGGTGTCTCTCTGCCTGGCAGCTTTCTGGCCACTCCCCCCCAAGCCTGTAGTGCAGCTGGGGGTTGTTGTGGCCCAAGTTCAGGACCTCAAACTTTTGGCCTTATTGAAACTCATGGAATTGAGAAGAAGCATTAGGAAGCTGTCCCGGCTCCCAGAGTGTCATGTAAGGATTCTCCAAATACCTTTACAATATTTCATCCAGAATCTTTGGCAGGAAATATTCCCTTAACTGATATTAAAGCAAATACTTTAGAAAACAAGAATGCATTTTTCTTTTCTTAGATGCTTCCCATTGAAACTTTCAGTCAAAGGCTCAGTAATAACTTAAGAGAGGAATAAGAGGCTGCTTCATGAGTGCAAAGCAGACCACAGCTGTGTGTAGTCTGAAGCAGTATTGTTCAACGGAAAACAAAATCATGACAGCAAGGCAGCTTCCAACATTTTCACAAAGAAAATTTTCTTCACTTATGGGAATGTACTAATGGCTTGCCTAGCACTTTTGCTCAACGTGAAGAAATATATTTGAGTGAGGGAAAAAAGAACAGAGAAGAAAAAAGTAGATAACAGAGGAAAAGTATCTCATAGTCTTTGGATAAGAGTTAACTAAAGCTATGTTTAAAATACTGAAGAGATAGTTTATCTTTAAACTCCCTATGGACTTATGAATATAATAATTTAGTGAAGCAAATGTGGCCTTTTCAGTTATAAGATTCATGCATGAGTTTGTGATGGCAGTAAATTACTTCTGATTACTCTACAAATTTTACAGAAATTCCGAGGTTATATGTAGGGGAACAAAAAAAAAGGAGACTTGCTTCCCAAAAATAAGTAATAAAAATTTCACAAAAATGCTGCTTCACGTCCCAAATTCACATATTTTTGAGAAAAATACTTTATTTCTCTCTGTTCTTTAAAAGGAAATCATGAGGCCAAGCTTTTTTCTTTTTTGGTGTTTTTTCTGTCTATGCAGAACAACTGAACTGATGTGGTTCCTACCATCTTACTGACAAGCAACCATCACAGTAAGTGGTCAGAATCAGTTTTGGCTGACACGCCTCTTGAAATCCTTCTGAGTTTCAAGGGATTGCCTTGGTCTGTTATCCACTATAGTAACTATAGTATTACAGAGATAAGCTGACACTATGAAAGCTTTCAGTGAAATCTTGCTTACTAACTATATGTGAGATGGAGGTTCAGATTACATGATACTCTTTAAGCTACTGACAAGCAATTTTTGAGAAATAGCTTATTAAGTAAAGGTCATAGAAACCTGAGCATTCAGATTGAAAGAGTATTATGATTGAATTCACATGTGCTTTTTCAAAATTTATTCAGTTTTATACTTGAATGCACTTTGTTTTCTTTCACTTGGTCAGTATTTTTCAAGTTCCTTTACTGATTCTTAGATCTGGGGGAAAAACTAAATTTTGGATTGAGTTCTGAAGAAAGCTTGAGTTGCTTTTGGAATTCCTGAGCTGAAAGCTCTGAGGCTCAGGAAAAGTCTTTTCTCTAACTCCTGAAAGCTTCTCACCCTGTGTAGTATTAGATTTATATTCTTGATCTCTTGCCAGTTACTTTTCATGGATAACTGATGAAAAGACAGCGTTTAGTGTAATCTGTTCCGAGGATGGAATGTCCAGGGTGCTGTTCCAACATACTTTATTCACTGGTCACAGTAAGGGTGAATGAATTATCATGGCTGAAAAGTCCTCATCTGAGTGGAAACGATGCAGTCTCTAGAAAAAAACGTGTGAGATGTATCATTAACTGCAGATAGCTACAGCTATGTTTATACTTAATTGTCCACTGTGAGGTTAATGGTTAACTAAGTCATAGTCAACACATAAAACATATTGTCTACATTGTATTTTTTGCTGCATGCCATTACACAAACCAGTGAACTTGCCAGCTTATATGTCTAATGCTGACCTACATCTGTACAGGTCTCAAGAGAACCATTCACATCATAGAATCATACAATCATACAATGGCTTGGGTTGGAAGGGTCCATAAAGTTCAACTAGTTCTATGGGCAGGGACATCTTCCCCTAGACCAGGTTGCTTAAAGCCCCATCCAACCTGGCCTTGAATGCTTCCAGGGATAGGGCATCCATAGCCCCTCTGGTCAACCTATTCCAGTGCCTCACCACCCTCATAGTGAAGAACTTCTTCCTTGTATTGAACCTAAATCTACCCTCTTTCAGTTTAAAGCCATTACCCTTTGTCCTATCACTACTTCAGCACTACTATATTCCCTTCTCTTCATTTATCTCTGTGGAAAAGCGGATGAACATCAGTTTGTAGACCATCACTATTGCCCATACTTGTTACTGGCCAACAGTTTCACAATAGTGTGGTTATATTGTCAGCGTGATCATCACAGACAGCTCCTACTATCATTTGATGAGCATTGACAACATCCCCAAGAACACGTCAACTTTCAGTCATTGTCAAAATTCACAGTGGCAAAATAATCAGTTTTTACTTTCTCATCCATATTGTTCTGAACTGATGCATTTATAGGCTTGTGATGGCAAGTCTTCTTAATTTTGTAATTTTTAAGACAAAGAATCTGTCACTCCCTTCACTCTGGGATACATCAACATCCAATGAGCTAGCCACTTCTTGCAGCACTGGGGTCCCTGCTGCAACAGGGATATTCAGACAGCTTGCAAGATTATGCACACCTTTTTCTAGAGCCAACATTTTACTTCATACTGGAGTACTCCAAAGGAGAAATTAGGTCCCTGTAGTCAAATGCCAGCAAAATTATATCTGCCTGCTATGCTTTATCTATTGCTGCTTATTGGCCTCAGTCATCCCTTCCCAACAGGCTGCATGTTAGAGCAGGCCTAAGCAGAGTAAACCTCCTTACAGCCTCCATAGTATAAGATGCTACTGTAGAACTTAATTACAAAATAAATCTGTACAATGTTTGATACTTGCATAGCAATATCTTGGCCAAGATGGCCAGTAAGCATTGTCAGGAATGTAACGCCATATTAAGTTTTACTATAGTCAGCAGAATTAAAGAAAGATGGAAGCAAAGTGGCCAAGTAAAATAAACAAAGGTCTATGGGCCAATGAAGAGAAAAAGGAAAATAGAAACTTTCTTCTCAAAAGGCTTTAACTAAGTGTTACCTCCTATGTGGCTTCCAAGCAGCTGCTTTTCACTCAGTTTGGGCAGTGGAGTGCACGCTCTGACATTGTCTCCTCCACATCTGCTGTGGGGTTAGGAGCTTGTAACAAAGCTGTCTCTAGACTCTTGAGGGCCTGAAGGGTCTGGTGGCTACCCCAAGAGGAAGGTTAACATGAGAACAGATTGGGGAAACTGTACCTGGTGTGCCTTAATCTGCAGGGTTGTGACACTCATGTCCCCCCTCTGTAATGGCCTTGATCTCTTACCTTGTCTCCTTCTCTTTGGCTTCTTTGTCAATCTGCACCATGAGTCACCAGACTTAAATTTTCATTGAAACAATGTACACTTTGGTAGGGATTGGCCATTTCCCTAAGGAAGATAGTCTGTTCCCATAGAACTCTTTCTTCTTTCATTTCAGGCCCTTCCTTCCCTAAATTCATACACGATGATTTCTGAATGATGCCAACCCTGACATGCCAATCAGCAACTGAATGATAGTCACACAGCCATTAGAAGCCACACAAAGCACTCAACACTTCTGCCAAACTGTCAATGATACAAGGATTCTGACAATCTTTGAGCAACCCAGCTTTGGATTTGAGGAGCTTGGCAGGGTGACTGATCAGATGGTCAGATGTTTCCCTTGATTGTAGGACTATGGGGAATGACATTTCTGACTTAAGTCCCAGTGTGATCAGGAAATATTAATGAAAACAGATGAAAAGAAGAGGTTTTGCAAATGCTACTCCAGCGTGTTTTTACTCACAAGCAGAAAACATGGCATTCCTTCCAGTTGTATCTGGTGTGAGTTCTTTCTCATTTTCAGTTGTTTTTCTGTAATCTCCAAATGCAATCACCTTGGCAGAAGGAAGCACATGATCAGGGCAGGGAACATGCACACATGACTGTATGGACCATTTTTCATGTGGAAATTGCAAGTGCAACAATAAACTTCATCGATAGTTTCCACAAAAACAAGCTGGCAGTGCTCTATAAAGCACAAGAAACTACCCTGAAAGACTACTCTTTTCCTATATCATCTCCTATGATGTATATAGAAGAGCTAGTTCTGGAAGCTGCTTGAGGTATTCATGCTCAGTTCAGCAAAGGGTCTCTTTCATCTTCTGTCCTCTGACACTGCAAGGGACAGTGGCCAGGGAGGAGGTTTATGATTCAACTGCTGTGAAAACCTCTTAAAGTTGAAGACATCCCAGATGGAACAGAGTTGTTAGGTTGGATCCTCACGTAAAACTCAGGTGATAAATCCCCTGATGTAGCATCTTTCTTACTGCAGATTTGGTATCACAGCTTCTTGTGCTGGAAACATGTTTGAAAAGCGATCCCAGGATTCTTGCTATGGTTCCTGAACTGCGATTATCTCCTTCAGTGTGAATCAGATTGCCTTGGTGAGCCTGATATACCCAAAAAGTAGAAAGCTATTTAGCTGTCTCCTGTCAACGCCATCTTCATCCTTTTCCTAAGATAATGGAGTACCTGAGGGTTTTTTCAGTCCCCAAATCACTGTTGTGTGCGTCATACCATCTTCTTTCTTGCTAAGAATGAACAGCACAGTAACAAGGGCTGAATCGTGAACTGCCTGCTCTCTGGCATAAAGAATTCAAGTTTTTTAGCATGTTGTTTGGTGGTTCTCATGGGAGATGAGGGCATCTCAGGGGTTTCCTGAGAACAGAATGCTCTGGTAAAATGCTGGGATTGTTTCAAAGGGGAGGAGAACAGCATTTGGCAATACATGTTTCTCCACTGTCAAGGAATGCTCCACTACAGAAATTTCCTCCTAGCAGTCCCACAGTAAGTGCATCTAGCTACAGTGTCTATGACTATATCCAATAGGCATAGGAAGAAGGGGGAAGAAAGAGCAAAAAAAAAAAGCCTAATTGACAAGGTAGAAGTACTTTTGTTGATTGGTGGTCAGGGAACACATTACCTGTCTTCTTGTTTCACATATGTTGAGCTTCAGAAATGTGTGACTGTAGTGTTCATTACATATCGCTACACAGAAAGTAAATCAGAGAGAAAAATTTCTCTAAAAGTCCAAGCCTACAAGCATAGATTCTGAATTACAAGCTCTGTAATATCAGAAAATATTTATATTTAATTATTTGAAGCCTTAATCTTACTGTTGTATTTTGCAAGAGGGAAAGTTCAGCATCAGTTTGCAGAATCATACCAGAAAATACTAAGATTCAAGATAACTTTGTCTCTCTTAGATCCTTTGGCTTTTAGTGTTTTCTTTTCTTGGCAAGCGATCTATTTTTTGTTGGACAAAAGCAAAGGAGATAATGACATTTTTTTGTATTCCAGTAACTTTTTAAATTTTCATCTTTAATTCTGTCTTTGTGGAAAAGTATAGTTATTTTGTTTATTTCATTCTTGTTTCTTTTCTCAGTGTAATGAAGAAAAGGATAAAAAAAAAAGGTGAACTAGATGAGAGAAACACAGAAATAGTAAGAAGTATTCCTGGTACATGGAATTCATAAGAGCCACACACCTCAATAAATACACTTTCAGAGAGAAACTCCAGACATCATATGGTTAAACATTGATTTGAAGTGAAACTGGAAAGATCTCAAAGTCTCTCTTCCGAAGTGAACTTTTTTAGCTTGACAGTAAAAAATGTGTTAAATTTAGAAAGATAAGGGGAACCTCCATTGATTTGCCAGGCACTCAGTTAAGTTGATTCAATGGTGTAGAAATGCACTTATTGGGAAGACAGGATATATTTGCTAGTTTTTCACTTGTTAACACCCAATTATATTATTACTGTGAAAGATAAGATTTCATTGTGACTCTTTTGTGACCATTTTAATGTGGCTACCAAAACATGTTTTGTTAACTGATAAGAAAGGTAAGTGGAAACTACAATCAGCACAGTATGTGATGAGCAGCACCAATGAAACTACCCAGGGTATTCATTTCTATTGTGTGAGTCTCTTTCCATTTTTGATATTGGCAAACAATGTTTAGCAGTTAAAAAACGACCAGCCAAACAAAGCTCTTGAGGGCTTATATAAATAGAAATGTGTGATGTAGATTTAGTAGAGTAGAAATCCAAGATCTGTGTAATTTAGAACTTTGTGTAATTTTCCAATTGTTAACTCACATGCAATCCTCCCTCACAATGGTGACCTTGATTAGATTTTTGTATGGCAATAACTATAGGCATAAACCATAATAAACTCCATGCAACATCATGTCTAGAAAAACGAATATTTACAATCTACACTGATTTCTATCATAAACTAAACCACAACCTTTCCAGCATTCATTGCCTTAATAATTCATCAGTCTACTTGCCATATGATCCAACATATTAGTATTAACACGTGAAAGTAAATTATGAAGTAAATTATAGAGTAGAAGGTTTTCTTTTTTCAGACCTTTGAGAAGTCTACTTGTTGGCGCCAAATTTTTCTCTGTTTTATGCTCTTTGTTGATACATATTGAAGGGATTAGAAATTATGTCTGTCATCTAGACAGCTTAACAGGTACTCAGAAGATGTGCAGTCAGATTCTTCTTTTCCTAAATGGTTTTTGTATTATTAACTAGAAACAAATTACAGGATTAACTGATTTCTGAACAATTAACCCTTTGCATTTCAAAAGTGTGATAGCTTCCTCTTCACCAAATGAGTAGGAGTCAAGTTGCAAAAACAAGTAAGATCCACTGCTATCATGGCAGCAAAGAGGCGAGAACTAGAAGCCTTCAGAAAAGGCTGCACTGAAGTACCATTGTCCAGCAACAAAATGTCCATATATATACATAAATCACTCTGCCAGAGACCAAGTCCTGCTCCAAAAATCACAGTAGAAAGTCAGACAACCAAACTTTGCTCTTCCTTAGGTCTGAGCAAAAGCGAGCAGGGAGACCTACAGTTTTTCTCTCTAGGGTGTACCAAGGCAATGCATGAAATACTTCTCATAATTTTGTCCATACTTGTCTTCTTACAAGCATACTAAGGTTTTATATCACCTTGGTAACTGTAGATGTTGGAGCAGGTATTTTAAATATTGTAAAGACAGTGGAAGTATACACTCTCCCTATGAAACTCCCACTGAGCTGAACAGGTCCAGAATTCCACCCACAAAGATGATTCCACAGCATTGAACTAAATCTAGGTTTCTAATTACAAGTTTTTTTGACAGATTTCAACTCTAGATATTTGTTTGAGCTTTGTACACATGATTTTTTTCTCCCCTGAGAATTTACAACTGTCACATCACTCAAAGAACAGAGATTGCAGTAGTCAGAGATAATGAGTCAGTATATCAAAAGACTAGAGTCACAGAATAGTAGAATGGTGGAGCTTGGAAGAGACCTCTAGGGATTGTCTAGACTAACTCCTTGCTAAAGCATCCTCACATGTAACAGGTTTCACAGGAACACATCCATGTGGGTTTTGAAAACCTCCAGAGAAGGAGACTCTACACCCTCCCTGGGCAGCCTGTGCCACGGCTCTCTCACCCTCACAGGAAAGAAGTTTCTCCTCATGTTCAAGCGGAACTTCCAGTGTTTCAATAACAACACTATATTTTGTTTCCCCATTTTGTGAATGCATTATCTAGTACTATAAACACTATGTTTTGTTTGGGATTTTTCAGATTTGCATTTAAAAAGGCAATTTAAGGCATAGCAGTTTTCCTGAGCATGTTCTTACTGGCTGTTGTGTGTGAAGTAGCTGCTTTATCTCTGTATGACTTTTCTGATCTGTACAATTTGAGACACTCCTAGTTTTTAAGAAGAGAAATCTGGTAAAATAGAGATATTTTTCAGATGTTTTCTGCCACTCTTTCTTCTCTTGAATGTAACCTGTGGCATAGAACTAAATAGGGTCAAGACTGAGACTTCTTTTTTAAAACATTTTGCTAAAATTAGCCTTATTTGCAGGGTGTGAATGAGAACAGGATGAAAACTATCCAGCAGGAGTAATAAAAAATGCATCAGAATATTGTTATGAGGGAGTACACAAAACTTTCTTACAAGCTGTATTAAAAAAAAAAAAAAGATAAAAAAAGAGGATTATGTTAGTGCTAAGAATAGAAAATATGTTTCTGTTATTGTTGCTGGATGATACATTGTATAAGACAGCTGCAAGTCCTGGCCTCCCTGAACAATCCCACACCCTCCTTCACCCTAAACTACTCTTTCTCTTTTAACGGAAGTTATTATTTCTTGATTAAGAATCTAATTCTGCAATACACTGAAATCACCCAGGCTCAAGGGGCTTTAAATGAGAGGATTAAAGGGCATAAACATGTTCCAGAAGGTGTGCAGCAACTTAGAAAATTGAAACTTGAATAAAAGGTGCTTTTTCTTCTCTGAATAAGTTTGCAGTTACTACATCTATTCAATGAATGACAGTTTCCAAGTTGGCAACTTCAGTATCATCATATGTACAATCTTTGACACCTTTTTTTTCTAGCAGGTGTTACCCAATATATTACAGCAAGTGCTCAGTGACTGAACATCGTTCTTCAGTCTTTGAATCTGACTGAATTAAAACAACAGTGAACTTCTCTTTGTATTCTTATGACATGAGGACAGAGGGCTCAGCAGTCAGAACAGTTTGCTTCTATTGTCACTCCAACATTCTCTCCTTTTCAAAAAGGAAGGAAAAAACAACTAACTTGCAGCAAATAATTCCGTGCTACGTTTCACACAACCCTGCTTTAGGCCAAGGACTTAGGGGTCTGAGTTGGAAAGTTCCACAAGTACTCAGAGCAGGCTGGAGGGATCCATTCAGTGCATCTAAATTACGCATCTGCTCTGACTGGTGCTCTGGAGGAGCCAAGAGAGGAGGATTAGCTAAGTTGGAAGCTTGTAGTTTTACGGTGAGAATGTCCCATGTAGCTTAAAAGAGGAGTAACATACATCTGCCACTCATGACATTACTAAATCACACTCTTAGGAAATTATTCTGATAATGAGCCCAGCAAGACGCAGCATTAAATTCAGTGGGAAGCTACTCTTGGAAGTTAGAGTGACAGTGACAGTCTGAGACACTTTTGGATGACCTTCACCACTTTCAGATTTCTCTGAGAGAAGCTGGCTCCCACATTGCACTGCCAGATCCACTCCCACCCCCATATGTGATCATCAGTCCCTGTGGACAAAAAGACTGACATAGCTTGTAAAGGCTAACTATTAATGTCCAGTAACACTTCTGGCTTCTATACTGCACATGGGAAAGTCCACACTGAATAGACTGATGTGTTGGAAGTGTGCCTAGCAATACAGAAAGTCTTAAATTTTTGTTAGTTTTTTAATTCTATTCTATTTTTTTTTGCATTCTTGATTTTTTTTTGGCAAATTTCTGTGTACTCTGTTGGTAGATTTTTCCCACAAAACTGGAGAGTTATAAAAAGTGTAATGGGCAGGACTTTCAATGGTCTGGTTTTCAAAGGCAGTCAGTTTTCCACACTAACATCTCAAGGCAATGAATGTGGTAATGGGATTGAGGTGTGGGAGAGTGTGTATGACAGCAAGACAAAAGGGGAGAGCTCTGAAAGATCATTTTGCTACCAGTTTTGGAAGTGAGCACCTCATCTAACCAAAAAGCTACAATGTGAGCACAGCTAGAGACTGGAGAAGCTGTGCTTTAATTGTTTTGAAGGCAGAAAAAGACACACCTCATATTCACAGAGCAGGAACTTCTTAAAAACTACAATGATAGTTCATCAGCTACTGTGAACTGAAAGGCTTACTGCAAATTTACACCCAGAGATTTGGCTGCTATCCAGCTGTCATAAGAGAAGAAAGCACTGATCTAGTGATGTGAGCAAACAGCTGGCACTTGGCAAGGAAATTTTGCCAAATTCTTGGGTGCAAATATTTTTAGTGCTGACATAATGCCTCCTTTTCACTGATACAAAACGATCAAATATATGCATTTCAGTCAGAAGTTATAGATAGTTATGGAATAGTTTGTTGACTACCAACCACTAAGAGTTAAGTGTTTGGAATTTACCTGTTCAGTGCATTCCTGAACCTAGAAGTGTTAAAAATCTAGCTTCATGCTATTTGGTAATCAGTTACTAAAGAAATATGGCCAGAAAAGTGGCTCTTCTACCATTGAGCCTCCTGAAATCCTATCAATGTGGAAAGAGAGCAGGAATACAGAAGCATCACACTGGATGGTCAAGGTTATAAAAGTACAACCTGAAGCAGAACTCTTCTTTGTGCTCTGAAAGGAATATGAAGATATCTCAGTTTATGGCTTTTTAATATGTGTCTATCGATATTACTTTCCTGCAAAAGAGCACATTTGTGGCAATTTCTTTGCACATTCATAGACTTTTATAAGCATCTTAGCTTATTTCTTGATAGACTGATTGCCTTACAACCCTAAGGGCATTTGGCTGGGTAATCATCATGTTTCTGTATCTGAGTTGCACTGACATTCACAGATTCCACTGGCTCAGTCAGATGCCATCTTATCTTCATATTTTTCATTTGTTCCTTCCTCTCCCTAACTTCTCATGCATTTTCTGGATATGGGCTCTTTTTCTTATAATCCATTTGTGAGAGTACTAGTCCTCATGAGACCAATGAATTTTCAGATTCTCCAGTACCTGAGGCACGACTTTTCCCAGAGCTACAATCTCAGGGGATTCAGGATTTGTAGTTCAACCGTTTAGTGGTACTTAACAGTTAAAATAGATAAATACAACTTTAAATACTCTGAAACTAACTAGTATTCAAGTAGCATCAGGGATATGTAGATATAGATCACATCACTGTATTTCCTGCTTCATCTTCCTCAGCACAGCTCAGTACTCTACTCCAATAACCTTTCTTGGAGCAATCCAAGATCTCTCTTCCTGAGTATAGTTACTATTCTAAACCAAACAATATACTTTCTCTTTCATTCTCTCTGTAATGCAGCTAGTTTCCCTTTCACTTGTGTGGTGACAGAGTTAAAACTTAATGGCTCCACTATGAATTCCTGTTTCTTTTCGCTTGCCACGACCCAGGCTTTCTGTAATGTTTTCCTACCAAATTTCTGAAGTTCCATTATACTGAAAGTCCAGTATGAACAGTTTGAACTCTTCTTCCATTGTTTTACCATGGACTCACAATTTCTTCCTTTAAGCAATCTTGCCTGGATCTAAGCTTCAATTATTCCCTGGTCTTAAGGTCCTCTTGCTTGAATAGAAGACACAGATGTAATCATTTTTCACACTTCCATGAGCCAGGAGTTTATGATATATGAGAATTTTTCTGCAAATCTGAAATTGCATGTAAAATGAAACTGTATTCAGACACAGAAAAAGCCAATACAACACTGGTTTAAATTCCATTTAATAATATAAAAAGTCCTATACTAGGCCCTGATAACCTCCTATATGAAACAGCCTACAATTTTGTTCATCCATATTCAAGAAATAGAAACTACCTTTTAATGGGTGCAAGAAAAGACTAGTAGCTTGGTCATGGATATGAAGAACGTACCAATCAAGAGAAGACTGAAAGCTGTTTGCTTGCAGAGCCTGGCAAAATGAAAGTGAAAAGAGGATTTTTCCTGCAAACACTTTTGAGAAGGAAAGGGAAGGGGAAAGTTATTCAAACTAGAGGATAGCATTAGCACTCAAAAACAAACAAACAAAAGACTGTAAATTTCCCATGGATTCACCTTATGATGAAACAAGAATATCTCCAAACATAGAGCAGTGAGGTTCTGAAATACGCTTCCAGAGGCATAACTCAGAACTTCTGTATTCTGGTCATCAAGAAGCTATGAATTTGTTTGTGGGGAGTGTTCTGTTGTATCACGTAGCCTGAAGTTACCTATCCTGAACACAGTTTCTCAGTTTTGTAAAAGCCATGTAAGTTCTGGATTTCTTAGGAAAAGAATGTCATAAGATACATGAAGGAAGTTGCACCTTTTCTACCCTGTATATTAGACATTTACTAGGGGTACAGCACGAGAATAAACTGCACCTTAGCTATTGCCATTAGCTTTAGATCTAGAAATCTGCTATTTTTAAGCAAACAGAATACCACAAAGCTTGGTACTTGAAGTCCTTCAATACCAGGATTCATAGGTCATGCACTGTATTAGTTTTAACAGTGAGCAGTGATGAATCAAATTACACTGCAAGTAACTGCTTTTAGAGCAGTACAGCCAAGTCTCCAATAGTCACTTGCACGGGTGCTAAGTTTTATGTCCTAAATAGCATTTAAAGCCAAGTTGCTAATCCCAGTAGTTATAGTGTTGTTATAACTAGTTTAGTTCTGTTCCGTGTTGCATGTCTTGCTTCTTTGGGTAGTTCTGACACAATCCCTTTTTCTTGCACTCTTTCTATTGGGAATTAAATTCAACCCATGTGGGCTCATTCTTATGAAAAGCATAAATTAAAAAAAAAAAAATACAAATTGTCTCTAAATCCCTGTGCTCAGGCCTAATGTTTCCCAGGCAATGTTACAAACATAGACAGTGCTCTCCAAAACTACTTTAGTAATTAAAAATATATTCACCCTTTCAGAAAGACAAAGGACTGAAGAGGACCTTCTGGGTCATTATGTTTAGTCCCCAGCTATTGTGAACTATTCCATTATATGGTCTTCTTCATAAATTCAGCTAGCTCCATTTTAAGATCCATTACTTTCTTTTCCCTCTCCATACTACTCCTACAAAGAATTAGATATTGACTCATATATCCTGGACAAATTGTATTCATGGCCTTCTTATGCCAACATCTTCTTTTGCCAATCTAAACAGTTCCTCTCTCTCCCTGAAATTTACCCTTTGAAATATATGCTGCAATCATATTTCCCATCAGCCTTCAATTTGTTAGGATAAAAACTCTCTTTTGGAAGTATTTACACTGCAGATTGCAGTACAATATATATATATATACATCACAAGGCAGCCTGTGATGAGTGACAGCTGGCAGATCTCTGCAGCTTCCTTGACTAGATTTCTCTTTGCAGTTTCCATATATTTAGCATGCTTACTGTGTTGTGTTCTGTGCACTAGCATTTTAACAAATGTAAAGATTAGCCAAAAAATAAGAAATCATAATGTAAACTTAGATATACACAAATGTATACAGCAAATACACATCTATTTTTGGTTTTCTGTGCAAGTATAATCCACTAACCAATTAGAGGGGCTAAAACAGCGATTTGAGTACCATACTGAAGAATATCATATAAAGTATTGCAACTAATTTATGTACTAAAGCAAGCAAACTTAGTTTTAAATATTAGAAAGTCGGTGCTGAGAAAATTAACAGTCTCAGATTTTGTGACCAGAATGCTGAGGAGGATTTTCCATAGTTACACTTAAAGTCAAGATTCAATTCTTTCTCCCTTATAGAGTGTTTATCCCTCCTGCATAAGTGGCTACAGTTGTGAATCAGCTCTAAGGGACATGTTCTTTCCCTGGGTTCTACAGAGGTCCTTATGAATATGAAAACGCATCGTTAAAGAATGTGCATCTGTTTGTGCTGCTGTAGATATGAAATGTTCCAAATTAAGCCTTTCCCTCTGTTATTTGAATCATTGGACACATTACATTTAACATTAGTACGTAAGTGACAAAATGAATCCTGCAACTTTAACAGAATCACGTACTCTACATTTTCAGTGTTTGCAACTCTAAAATCAAATGAGTTTCTTTTGCTCTTGATCATGGTTTTCATCCAGAAAAACATTTTAGTCAAATAAGATTATTCCATTAAAACAAGCACTCCAAATCCTCCCTGGAGTCTTGTGTATTTTTTCAGATGCCAGTAGAATCTTAGGAGTTCACCAGTTGCCTACCAGATTTAAGCCTAGGAGAAGATTTACCTTCTCAAGTTTCTCAGCAGCTTCTCATATTGAATAATGAATTTCATAAGTATTGATTAAAGACAGATTTTCCTCAGCATAAAGAATGTCATTAGCTTCCCTCATCCTGAAGGACAATATTTACACATGTGGGTTGCTAAAGGGGTTGAAGTGCAAGTATTGATGTCATGAGAAAAATAAAGTCTTCATCACTTTTTGCTCACTTAAGCTCACCATATTTTAGGTATAAAAGAAGAAATGAATAATAGTATATGAATCATATTTGTTATTCAAGAAAATGAAGCACGAAGAAAGGTGGTGCATACAAACACATCATATGAATAATACCCTAGATTTACTGTCAGCTTTCTTCTGACACGTTCAAGGAATTTAACAGGAGACATTTTCAATGATCGTGTCATCCCTAACTGATGAATAGTAAGCGCAGCAGTAGAACAATTCAACCATTTTGCTGGTGCCTACTACTGCATTGTTCAGATGAAGTGAACAAAAAAGTCACAAGCGAAATCCAGTGGCAGTTGTAGGAAGTTATCTAAGTGATATTTTTATTTGAAGAAACAACTTCAAAAGAGCAAATGTTACAAATAGGAAGAGAATTTATGTGAAATATCAAAACCATGTTGCATTCATTCTTAACACTTAAAAAACTAGGTTTGTCTCACCAAAAAAGCAGCTGCAAATGTGTTGTTCTCTTTGGTATCTTTAGAGTACATATATGTATAATGTATACTTATCTATAAAGTATACACATGCAAACACAGATGAGCAAAGACATACACAATGTACCTAGTAATAGAATCTGTGGCATCTTTGTAGTCAATTACAAGTCCTAGTTGCAAACATTCTTTTCCTTGGGGAATATTTCAGTAATTAATGAATGCTGTTGCTGTGCGGAGATGGAGCAGAGTGTGCTGACATTAGGGTTTCCCCAGTGGTATAACTGGGACTTAATGATTCAGATAACTTCCTTCCCACCATGCTAGGCAGAGTTGAACTTTAAAATGTGTCAGTATATATTTATACTCCTTCTTTTCCACGGGCAGAAGGGCTGTTTAAGTCTTCCACATCTGGCTGCTCTCTCCCACCCTTTTCCTGTGGGAAGTTCTTCTCTCATATCTTCAGCCACAGAGAAGGGGAAGAATAGTAGTGTGAGGGACTACACAGCAACCCAAAGGTCAGTGGAATCTTCTTGGGAAAGCTGATTAAAAGTGATTTTGTAAAAATTTCGGTTAGTTGTCTGAGTGACAGAGACATGCTGAATCAATCACGGGAACTGGCTGAGAAAAGCTGGAGATTCTGGTAGGAAGGAGCTCTAGGACACAGCGTAAAACCATAGAACTAAACCTAATACATATGGTGAAAGTCAAACTAATAGACTATTGATTAATTAAGAACAATGCCATTGCAGTAAAAAGAAGGTATTAGGCATTAAAACCAGCTGGCTGAAATGTCTGGAGCAGCTCCTGTTTCTCATAATTTGTCTGCACTGCACAATTGGCATGAACTGCAGAAGAACCTGACCAAACTTTAAGAGATACAAGCTGCATGGCAGGAAAAATCCAACAGCAGTGACACAAAGCTCTACATGAATAGTTACCAGAACCCAGAATCAAAGACTTCTTAAAAGATAGCCTGACTATCTCCACACAGGGTTTTTTTCTCAAGTGTGAATGTGGTTTTATTTCAGGAAACCCAAAGCTCAATGAGACAGCATCTGTATCTGGTTATCTGAGCTTTCTTTATAAATCACAGGCAAGATACTTTCTCCCCCTCTAAACAGACTGGACTCTTCAAGACAGCTAAATGTCTGAGGACATTAAGTCATACAGTCCAAGGGCTCTGTTCATGATAGGAAAGAAGAAAAGTTTATGGTTCAAAAGCTATTCTGAGCTTGCAGAACTGATAATGATAATAGTACCTCACAGCATCACTTTTGTAAGGATATATTTAGAAAAGAGTTCCAGTTTAAGCTTTAGTATTTCACTTATGCTGGAATATGTTATTGTTCTCGTTTTGCTGCTCCTCATACCAGACAAATCTCCATTGGCAGAAGTTCCTTTTGTGCAGAACTCCATTGAGTAATGCATATATGCATAAATAATGCATACAAATTCTGACCTTAACAAGCCTCTCTACACAGCTCAGCCTGTTAAACTTGCACTTATTTCAAGACTCAAGAAGCAGAATCACAACCTATTCTAGTTTAAAAGATTACCTCTTGCACTTCTTCGAGACAAACTAAGGTGTCGATTTGATGCCTAGCACATGTAGAAAAGTAGAAAACATGAAAATAAGTCAACCCTCACAATATTATAAGGCACATTTCATTCTTTATATGTGCCAAAACTCATCTTGTTTGGCTCAGCTTCAGAAAGTCACCTAACATATCTTGCTGAGGCAACTCATGTGATTCATTATCACTAATCAAACCTCAAGTACTCAGACAAATTCTAACCACAGTGTCTGTGTACAGGAGACTGTTAAGCAGTGGTTAATATGTAAGCAGCCTGCCAATAACTGTAATAAAATAGTATGTTTTCTTAGGTGATGAAGCTGGGCAACTTTCTGGCACGTGTGCCTTCTACTTTAGAAGTCTCACTGACGTGGCCTCAGTTGCTCAATAGCTGAGGCTTGCCATAGGTTGCTAGAGGTACTTGTTGGTTACCTCAGTGTTGTTCAGTGGGAAATAATGTGATTGCAGCTCTCATGCCACTCCTCCTCACACTCCCCTTGGTACACCCCCTTGAAATCTCAAATGGCAGGCCTGCTTCCAGCAGATATTGCCAGAACCTTTTTCCTGCTGTTATGGAAAAGAGATCATTCATTTCTGACTCTACATAGCCAAGATCTCTAATAAAAATAAATTCCCAAACTGTTTGAAAGAATAAAAATTGTCATCCAGTGTTCCTATTAATATACTTTTAAAGCTTCATACCTTCTTTTTCTGCAAATGGGTAATGAATTATTTACAGAGGTACACAACTTTTCTGTGATTTATTTAAATGTTGTTTTGTTGTTGTTCAGTCTAATAAAATACAGTGGCTTTATTTATTAACAAAGACTAAAAAATACTTCTTGAGGGGTTTTTTTTTGTTTTTTCTTTCCAAACTTTCCACTCTGTGTTTGTATTTGAAAAGTTTAAAGGACAATCTACTCTGCATAATAAGAGCCCTTATTTATCTAGAGGCTAAATGTATTCCAGGCAGCAAAAACGTGAAGCTTCTGTTCTGCCAAATAATTCTACCATGACCTGATGAGTATTAACCTGTTTTCAAGGAAGAACACCTTCATTTTATGGAGTTACATTCCTCACACAATCACTGACTATGAATAACTTTGCCACAAACTAGGTAGAGAAGGGGGAGGAGGCTAGGTTCTGCAAATCACCAGCCAGCACAGCTCACAAGGACATTAAAGACACCACTAAGCGCCTTCCTTCAGATAAAATTTCCCTGAAAACATTATTAAGAGAATAATGTACCTACCCCTATGATTAAGTCCCATAAATGATCTATATTTTAAAAGGTATGATACCTTCACTAGGAATTTTAGGTTGCTTTGAGAAATGTATTCTTTCTCTCCCTTCTTCTTTCCCACTCTACCTCTCCGCTTTTTTGAGCCTTTTTGTATAATTTGTTAATGACCTATAATACTGGGCTGATATCCTATATTCTGCTACACACATTAGTTACAATCAGTACTGTGAACTGCATCAAAGTATGTCAGAATCCAAAGATCAGGATAGTTATTTAAAAGTCATCAAGTTGCTTTCAAAGTACAATTTTATGTTATTTATATCTATAACATTGCTTTCTGAGCATCACTTTGATCAAGATACATGTTTTCCAGGTTCTTCTTTACAATGCAAGAGACTTTCTCCCAAGTTTAGACTCGAAGTGTTGAAGGAAGTATTTTCAGACTTTCAATGAGATTGTAGAAATTGGTAGTACTGATGCCTGTTAATATGCATGACTCTCAAAACCTCACAAAAACCTACAGAACAGTTAGAAAAACAGAGGAAAAGAGGTGGATATATCTCTACATACCACCTCCACTATATGATAGATTTCTTCTCCAGGTTCATTTCCGGTACCACCATAGACATAGGTGACAACCCTATTCATTCTCACTGTCTGGCCATTATTTTTTCATACTTCTATCTAGTTATTTGATTTGGTGAAAATTATTTAACAGCAGACACACCCACTAAGACTGAAAACTGGGAAAATAGGGCTGCTTTGAGTGTTTAAATGGAAAATTATACGTTTAAACTTCAAGACTTTAAATTTACTGTATGTGTTCATTAGGTATATTCATACTTATCTCTTCAACATCTACTTCTGTTAATACATCCCCCAAGACATCAATACTCAGAATAGAAACAGTGTAAAAAAACAACCTAGTGAAAAACACAGGAACACATTTACATGAGAAAATACTATAATCTACAAAATAAGAGCCCAGTCTTACATTTCTACCACATCACTCACGTACAAGATTGAAAAGTGGGGGAAAAAAAGAGATGAGCCATCATTTTTTTACCTTTGTTTTGTACACATACTAAAAATCTCATTGATATTATCTACTAAAGAATGGGGTAGAGAATTATCATTTTGTATTGGTGCAGCAGCAGCACATATAGGGCAGCAATAATAAGCAGAGTAACTGGAAATTTCACAAAACTAATTTTGAATCACTGATTTGGTGACGCTAATTAATTCTGTTGTGTTCCTTGGAGGTCTTCAAGATCCGCCTGGACATTTTCCTATGCGACCTGATCTAGGTGAACCTGCTTCTGCAGGGGGGTTGGACTAGATGATCTCTAAAGGTCCCTTCCAACCCCTACCGTTCTATGATTCTATGATTTCAGCATCTGACTTCTGACATATAATGTAGTATAATCACATAGAGGACTTTGTGCAACTTTCATATTTACAAATCCAGTTGCCCTAAAAGTATCCTTCAACAGTATTGAGAAGATTTTATGCATTAGATACATAATTTCTTGATATAGATTAGAACATTTAGCCAAAACTGTTGTCCTGAACATATGGCAAGGGCAAGAGCAAATAACTTTCTAATTGCCAATGTTTTGCTTCCCATTAGTAATGAAGTTTCTCTGAACAGTTCATGTGCACTGTGGAAAAAATTCTTCCCTGTACTGCTAAGGCTGATGATGTAGCTATTTCTCAGTAGGCTGACGACACTCCCTACTACACCTGAAATTTTCAGAGGAGTGAAGATGAGACATTCTACTGAGAATTTAAAAGTAAAAGTAGAATGATCCATGATTTGTTCTTCTTCAGATAAACAGATTTTTTTTTCATTTCTCTGAGCCATAAGCTCACTTATGTAGTGCTGAGTCACTAAACAGTCACTCCCCAAATATGTTTCTGCTTTTATTTTGTCAGATTGATCCTCTGCATGATCATATCAAATAAAAGACTGACAATGTGAGAGCTAAATCAGTTATAGATGCTTGGCTTCTTTCAGATTTGCAGTTCTGAGTGAGTTTCCCTGTAGATGGAAAAAGGCACAACCTAGCCAGATAAAAGATGGAATTGCATCTACTTTTGAAAGGAGCTATACAAAGCTACTTTGGAGTATTTCCAATGTATTTCCAAACAGTTCAGCCAGTATCTAACAGCCTAGTGATGGCAGCAGGGATTGCATTCACCTGGACTAACTCTTGTCTGTTTACCTGTAGCCATGGAGATACAGAGCTCATTGCTGACTCCAAACATGCCCATGAAGCTTTGGTAAATAAACAAAGAATTCTTGGGCATGTTTGTCATCACCACTGAACTCCATAGCTCTACTAGTTTCTGATCTAGCTGGCTTAAAACTGGACTGTGAGTATGTTTGTAAACTGCAGTTGTACATTTGACTGTTGGATACACACATTCCCTGTGAGACTGCTAAACCGGAAAGCCAGAATAACTGCTAATTGCTTTACTTATGTATACATTAGGGCACACTAAATATTTGAATCAGAACTGATGCACTTACAAGTAACCAGCTATAAATTGAAGGCCGACAACCTGAGTTTGACACCTCCAGATAGGGACTTCTTCTGAAAGAAAGTACTTTAGTTCAGCCAAAAAAGACTTTCTGCTGATGAAAAGGAAAGCTGTGCCTGTGCAGAACTAATAACTCTCTCAGAAATGTGCTTGCTGAGGTTTGTGACACTCTGCTGCTTGTTATAAAAGCAGTTCTGGATCTGTCAACATTTCAAGGCCATCACAGTGACTGAGAGACTTGGGAAAGATATTTCAGTTATTAACAGAGCAATATAGTGTAATTAGAGCTAAGATAATATCTGGCCATTTCTCTTGTTTTAGGTGATAGCAGTTCAAAACCCCAGTAATACTGGCTGTAAGTATTTAATTTCACACTTGACAGGCAGTATAGACAGAGGAAGACATGCACATACACCTGATCCCTTCAGGTGGAATCTTCACGGAGGAAAAGTCCTTTGGTCTAATTAGCTGAAATGTTAAGCATTATTTTTTTCAACTGTAAAGAATATTATTATTCATTGTGGAAAGAACCATGTTTAAGACAGAAAACTCCTTGCTTGAAGAGCAAATGATATTTAGATTATATAAAAAAAGAAAAGAAACAGAAAGGAATATATTAAATCTGTAAGTCTTCTACAAAAACAAAGATAGAGATCTAAGGGTGCTGAAAATAGTTCACAGGCTTCACCTGCATCCTAGACAGAAGATGGCATCAGTCTTTTCAGGAAACCCCATGGATGTGGAGTAGGCAGAAGGACTGTATGGTTGGTATAAAACCGTCATGGAAATACATTAGCTTTATTTTTTAGGAAATGTAAGCTAAGTAACTAGGCTGAACTGAGCACAGTTGGTGATGATGTGAGATTGCTGGCCTTTTGGAAATGTTATCTGAAGCAAATTTGAAGGCCTATTCATAGAAATTTTCCAAAGTTTACCCCACCAGTGAAATATTAGTTATATTTTATCCACCAACAGCACAAGGTTTGGGGATCATTATAAAAAAAAAAATGTTGGAAAGCCATGATCTAAGCAAAAGAGTTAGGTTTAAAGATGTCACACAAAAACTCAAGGAGCTTAAAGACTTCATAAGTCAGCTGTTAGCTCTGGTATTCATGGAACAACCTCTATTTTCTTAAAGCCTACAGTAGGGACACAGATATGTGTGTATATGTATATATAATATGTATATACATATATATATATGTCCATGTTGATTCAAAGCTGGAGCTTCCAAACCCCCTTGCCTTCCAAATCTCCTCACTAAAAGTGGGAGGTTAGGTGTGGCTGGGTAATGATTCCAGAATAAGGACTCCATAACAACAGAGTTCTTATCAAGCAAGTATGTTTCATATAATCACAGTATACATTTATTTAGCAACACTCCTTCAATGTGCATACCATATATGGTGACAGAATATCACAGAGAGTAGATCCACAATCAAAATTTTTAAAGGTGTTCTCAATAATTTTATGTACTCAGATTCTAGTGTTGAAAAGAAAGGACTTAGGTAAGTAGAATGTATGCAAGGAGAAAGGGATGGTGATGATTGTAAGACTTGTTCTGGCTATTCTTAACATTAGTTATTCTTAGCATCAGCTATTCTTAGCCTAACATTATTCTTAGCCTTAAAATGAGTTTTTAAAGATATCTGGCCCAGGGGGATTATTCAAATTATTTAGGCTGAAGGAGAGGGAGGCACAAAAACTCTCCAACCTGTGGACAGAGGGAGCTGCCGAGTTCCAGGTATCTCAGATACAACAAGACTTGTAGGAGGAGGCAGTTTATTAAGCTTATTGACAGCACCAGAATGAAAAAAAGCATCGTACACATGATGGGCTGGTGCTGTATCCCATTCTGTGGCACTTTTTGCTGCTCTCAGACAAATTTTGCCTATTTCAAAAGCCACTCCCAAAGCATTATCTGCCAGGGGAGCCATAACAGCTCTTTCCCCTTCGTTCCCACCACTCCCTGGAGCTTTGCCACAAAATCTCACGTGGACTGGTGCATGATGTGCCACCCCACCACATGCTCCTGGAAGTCAACCTGGAAAATACATCCAGCATGTGGTAAAGGGCAGCTTGAAAGCAACCACCTCTGGAGCAGCCGTTCTTTCTGCCTCCTAATGCAAGGCCAGACAAGGTATCCACCCACGTGCCCACCTATCTAAAATTGTGTGGAAAACTGTTTTTCTGAGGGCAACTCACCAACTCAACCCCATTCCCTGCAGGTGCTGTTCACATGCAGAACTTTTAAGTACTCAGGGCAAAACTTGGGTAGAAACCCCCGGTGGCTGCGGTAATGAGAAACAGCAAAGAGTTCAACTATGACTTTTAACAGCCACCACTCGACCCTTATGAGGGGCTGGGGGTTCTGCCAGGGCTGATGGGAGGGTCTGTAGCGGCCCTGAGGCGGTCATTGGCCCCAGCCGCGGGGTCAGGGCTGCCCGGCCTCCCTTCCCCGAGGGACGTGGCGGGAAACACGGCCCGACCTTTCAGGGAAGCCCCCCACCTCCTCGCTGAGCCACCGCACCGCTCAGCTGAGGGCGGGTGGTGGCCTGGCTCCCGAGGGGGAGGAGAGGAGACGAGAGAGGGCGGGTAAGGGGGTCGGCGGGGCGGGGTGGGATTTGCCGGCCCCACACGTGTGGGAAGGCTGGGCATGGGGGCTTCCTGAGGGGAGGAGCGCCTCGGCTGAGAGGAGCGCTCCGCTGCCTCTGACCGCCGCGCAGCGCGACCCGCCGCCGCTGCCGCCGCCGCCGCGAGCTGTAGCCCAGTCCCGTGAGTGCCGCCCTTCTCCCGCCTTTCCCTTCCTGGGCTCGGGGTAGGCGAGCGATTGAGGGAAGCGCCGCTGCCGGGGCCTTTCGCCTAGCTCGGACATGGAGGCGAGGAGGACCCCTCGCCCCCACGTCTGAGCGAGGCGAGAGGCCCCAGTGTGCAGCTAGAGGGGCTCAGACACCCCACCCGTTACTCCTGGTGCCAGGCGACCGGCACGGGGAGGGAGCCCGAGGGATTTTCTGCCGCCTTTTAAAGTCTGCCGTGGGGGTAAAACCGGCTCCGGTTTTTCCCTGCTGACCATGCTCGCCATCCCGGCCAGCGCATGGCTGCCGCAGCCGGGGAGAGAGGGCGCGTGTGGCGGGGCTGACACGGATGGCGGGGGGAGATCTGGCACGCGTGAGTGCCGGGCATAAGGGGAGAGGAACATCGCAGGGAGGGTTGCAGGGCGGGAGGCGCGAGACCTTATTTGCTGGTCTTGGGGGAAGCATCTGCTGCTACAGTGAAGGTTTGGAGGCGTGGGTGGGGAAACTGCGTGCCCCCACTGGGTTTCCGACAAGGTTGCTCAAGAGCTGACTACCTGGAGGTGCTCTCCGTGCAGATTTTTAGGGAATCAAAGCACACGATCGCAATGCAGCTTCATTTCTTCAATGTGTTTTGAGAAGCTCAGGAAATCACGCCTCTCTTGAGAGCATGAAGTGGGTTCACGTCCCCAACTGTTGTAAAGCAGGTTTAGGAAATGTAAGATTCTTCTCTTCTGCCAGCTTTGCATGTTTAAATATAGAAATGTGTTTGAAGTGTATGTCATCCAGAGTGTAATGCTACTGGCAGCTGGAGAAAGCTAGTCCAATCAAATAATATTTAAAATTTAACATATCTGAAGGAGCAGAACAAAATCCTTCACGTTAAGATATTGGTTATCACTTGAGGTTTACAATACCATTTGTGTGATAATGTTGGGGATTTGATCCAAGCCTTGCGTCTGAATCAACTCCATTAATTTGGCTGAGTGCAATTAGTTTTTGGGGAAGTGAGGGATATCACACCACTTGGTTCTCACAGTGAGTGTAGTTTTTGCTGATTGTTATGCAGCTGCTTAACACATCATTCCAGCAAGAGTAACTTATCAGTGAAAAGGATAGAAGTTTCTTGAAGTTTGGCCCAAGCTGTGAAAGGAACTCCTTCAAGCCCGTCTTCTGCTTCAAGTATATGAATACCTGACATGTATTTTAAAAGCTTTCAAACACATTTCTCTTTGTATTCTTCCTAATTAAAACCAAACCAAATACACTGAGAGGCATTCAGATGCTTCAGAGATGGAGAATGTAAGACATGGCTTCATGGCGTATAGAACTTGTATATATTGAAACAAGCTGATGATAGTTTGTTTATGCTAGAAAGACAAAGCAGATTCTATGAAAAGTTCACATAGACACTCTGCAGATTTAGTACACAGTGGATCTTGGATCAGAATTTACATTACACAGTGTGGAAAATGTTTTGAGTTCTGTTTGGTGTTATGGCATTAAAACATTGTCAGTAAAAATAGGCATAAGACATATAAAAAAAACTAAACTTGTTTTCATTGACATCTGTAATGTACTATATAGTTAGATGGAAAAGACACGGTGCCTGCCCTGGTCCTGTCAGCAGATGTCTATTGCAGCAGTTGATTGAATTGACTCTACCCTTGTCCATGCAATTCTTCTAAACCCCATTTGGCTCTGAGGATGACAGTGTACTTAAGAATGACAATGAATTTTAACTCCATGTGTTACTGATGCTATTTATTACCTGCTTTATGGGGATATTTGCTATATGAATATGTTGGTAAAATAAATGCCAGTGGGTACAAAATGATAGGTAAGATGAAAGGAGAATAATAATTTAAATCCTTTTAAAAACTTACTTTTTCACTTTCTAATTGTTTTGACAACAATATATTTTGAAGGAATAGACTTCTGTTTGTAAATCAGTGGTTGCAGATGGCTGTTATAGTGACTAAAAACAAAGAGAACTCCTGGGTAAGTATGTTGGGTACAAGGATCCAGCAGCTTAGAGATCCTCTAGGTGAAGATAATTGCAAAAACCCCCATGTATCTTAAGTGAAAGAGTTGAAACTTAATTTTAAAAGTGTGTGGAGCAGAAATGGGACAGAAATTAACTGCAACTGTGGGCAAAATCCTACACATCAGCTTAGATCTTTAGCTCACTTGAATGTGCATATTGCTTCTGCCTTTCAAGATGCGCGAACTGCAGAGTAACTGAGAAAAGTTACATTCATTGCAAAATGAGATATATCAAAAGTTGCTGGGAAGATTTAATTCCTCCAAATCCTTGGCAGGATTTTGTTCATTTTGCAGTGGATCTTGTTTAAGAGAGAGGTGAAAGAAGGGGAAAGACTATAAATTATCAAAAAAGAGCTTAAGCTAAATCTCATTCCCTAAGTTGTCATAGAGCTTATAAGATCATAAAGTTCTCTCTGCTTTTCTCACATACGTTGTGATCATCTTTACCTGTGTTGGTTTTATAGGTATTTTGGCGTCAGTCCACTGTGATACAGGTATCATACAACGCAAATGCACCCACACACAATGAAACACATCTTTCATTGGAACTGCTTTCCCAGTTTGTCAAGGTTTTAGCCAGAATTCTCCCCATTTCACAGAATGACATACTTCAAGGTGGAATCCTTTAGGGAAGTTTTGTTTTATATAGATAATATTAGGTAGGCCATTAACATAAAACACAGCATGCACTGTGGTAGGCTACCAGTTCAATCTTTGACTTATTGTTCATTTTGATACTAGAATGAGCAATTTTCTGCCATTTCTTTCCCCTTCTTCCCTCAGATCCTTCCCAAGCACTTAGTGATCTATTTATACCATATAGCCAAAGCTGTAAAAAACAGTTTACAATGTCATTTGTATGCATATTTGTGACTTTAAAGCAGAACTTCATGTATTCACATTAGCTTTTTGCATACTAAGATATTAAAAATTATTTTATATGCTGCTGCTGAAATTATTAAAAAGCATATAAAAATACTTGGAGTCTTGTTTCTGTGTCTAATAAATTTTTCATGTATCTGAAAGTGCCCAACTTTGTGACACTTTTGCCTTTTATCAAATTCTTTGATCTCTCAGTGTCAGAGTACGATTCTGATCCTTGTGGATTCCTCAACCTTCTGTATGTTGTCCAGATGGGGTAAGAATGATCTTAATTCCACTGTTCTAGTAGCTAAACAGTTTAATATTTGTAAGTCAAAGGACAGGGCTGTTGGAAGCAAACAGTTGAGCTTTCAGAAAATGTCAAATAGGTCCTCTCAACTGGGAAAAGCATTTTTATAAGTGATCTACCACTACAGCTCCAGTGAGAATTATAAAGGTTACTAGTAAAAGTGGCTTCTGGAATTCCTAAATTTAGTCATTGCTGACAACCATCCAAGAACAGCCGTATTTTCTTGCCTGATCTCAAAACTGTAATTTATCTGAATGAACATACTCCAAGGGAAAGAAATGAAATGCCCAAGATGTTGTCATTGTCTTCCTGCATAGGATTCTGTGTGTGTGGAATGAGAGATTTCTGGTTCTATGTGGGTTGTTGGGGAAATATATTGCATGTGCTTAATCATAGGATGAGCAGTTAGCTCAGAACATCTACACAGCTGAAGAAGAAATGCACCGTTACTTTGATTACACTCCACTTGCGAGATGGCTGTTGCAGATCTCCTAATGTCAAGATATGAGATACAGCTATTTTGTGCATGGATATCCTTTACTTCCATCAGTCTCACTTGACCATTAACCCCTGTAGATGTGAGGGTAGACAGGTTGTGATAATCAAAAAAGTTGATAGTCTAAATGGCTGGTATTGAGTCTATG
Organism: Colius striatus; assembly: GCF_028858725.1. Classification (NCBI taxonomy): domain Eukaryota; kingdom Metazoa; phylum Chordata; class Aves; order Coliiformes; family Coliidae; genus Colius; species Colius striatus. Next base: position 67,531,861 of record NC_084761.1, on the reverse strand, counting down.
TTTATTGAATGTAACAAGGGGAGATGTGCTACTGGAGTAGCACACACAGACAATTGTTATATCTGTGCTTTATTTACTATGGCCATTAAGATTCTGTCCTAGACTGCATAGACTCCCATGCATGTGTGATGGATGTGTATGTATGTACACTCCTCCTAAAATATATTACAAAGAATTAAGCATTAAACTGGAGTAGAATATTGGTATTGTGAGAGGCCTTCACAAGTAAAATGTACCTCGATTCATAGAGGTATGTGCCAAAGAAATATGTAGCCTCTCAAAATGTAGCCCAGATAGCAATGAACTTTTGAATGATATGGAATAGCAATGGGAGGGACACCACAGCTGTGGTTTTCCAGAAGCAGCGTCACATTATCTAAAAGTTAGGCCATAGGACAACTTATCCAAAGCTTGTTTTGGAAGGGCAGAATCTCTATTTGTGTCTGAATGGCTGCACACATCTGACAAGAAGGAGTAAACCTGCCACACAGGAAAAAATGGAGGAAACAATCATATATAAAGCATCACATTATTGTCATGAGTGTTCACAGACTCCAGTTCCTTTTCCATGTCTCTTTCTCAATTACCTTTTCTTGCCATGCCCAGTAGTTAATGTAGATGACCAGTGAAGACCTCTGTGCAGTTGCTAGAGAAAGATAGTGTTTGATGCCCTCAGTTCCCAATGAGAACTCATCAGAAATGCATCAGAGTGCACACAGCAGCTGCTGTTTCTGATAAGTAATCAGAATGGGTAGAGTCAGTGTGCGTAATTCAGCATTACACTGTAGTGCCTTGTATCACTAGTGGCAGGGTGATTTAGCCTATTTGTGATGGTAACTTCAGTTTTTAGAAGTTTTGCATGGCTGTTCTTGCTAAAGTACCTCATTTCGGAAAATTCTTTTGTCAGGTGTGCTGTTGAAAAGGGATGGCACTTGATTAGATTCATCTGATTGTATTTTTGGTGAGCAGCAGTTTCTATGCTGCAGAAAGGTGACACAAAGTAGTAAAATGTCAGCTGACAAAATCCAAATAAATACATTTTCTTCATAGATCCTCTGCTAAGAACTTATCTAGGATTAATTTGTCATTTGAGATTGGACTGAAGGAAAAGACAAAAGTGTACCAAGTGATTTTGTCAGACTTTAGTATCATCTTCTGTTTTTAATATACAACTTCACCTGTTATTTTTACTTTCCAGAATAAAGTGATTTTTGGTATTTTTTTGAGAAATATATGAAATAAATTTATTTTTGCTCTGAAAAACATTCTTCTTTATGTGACTCTTTTGGGGGAGAGGGTGTTAGATTCAATGCAATCTAATCTTCGTTTTGTTTGTGAGAACAGTGAACGATGTGGATAACCTGTTCTATGGCTGTGTGAATTCACGTAGCTCATCTCCAGCCCTTGCCCATTTTATTTTTTTGCCTGGAGTTTGATTGCAAGCTCTCTGACAAGATGAGAAAGCGATTTTGTTTATTTTATTTTGTATATGCAATACCATATGCATCATGGTTATGGAATAAATAATAATTGAAATGGAACTTGGAAGGGATTATTTATTGTCTACTCATTTTCCTTCAATTGAGAAACATCTCCATATTAGTAAAGGAAAATGTAATATTTGGATATTGTGAAGATATCCGATTACTCCCTTGAGGACTGAAATTCACTCTGGATTCACTGTTTATAAGAGATTTGGTGTAATATGGATTTTATTCCGCCCTTGAATGGTTTTGGGCTGTCATGCAGTTGAGCTAAAACAATGGGGTGTGACTTTCCATGAGATAATTTCAGCACCGTGAATTAGATGAAAAGGTTCGTGGATATATAGAATTAGCTCAAATGTATAATTCTTTTAAAAAAGTACAGTGCTTCATTGTGCTTTTAGAAGCAGGAGTTTACATGACAAGGCAGTATTTTTTGTCCTTATAATGATAGGTTCAAGGTTTAAAGCTAACAAGTATTTGAGTACAATCAGGTGTAGCATTTAATCCCTGTATTCTGCTGTAAGGATTTGAAGACAGGAAGAACTTTGAAGGATAGCACTGAAGAAGTTTGTATCATTAAACATCAGGTTTGTTGTGTGGAAATTGTTTTTAGAAAACCTAAAAGATGCATTACACCATTGCACCCCTTACCAAACTGTCCATCCTCTTTCTTTATGTAAACTCAAGGAGGGGCCCTGGGAGGTTACAGATAATGAGGGGCCATTCTGCAGCTGTAAGGAGGTCTCTGCCTGTGTTTGAAGAGGAAAGTCCTGAGCTGGGGGCTTCCTTCAGGCACATTTGTAGAAGGCACCTCTTACATCTATGTTTTTGTTCTTTTTATAAAATATTTTTCAATAAAGCAAGAGTATGCACTAAGTAAACTGCTATACTGACAAACTAACAAAAATTGCAGTTTTCTAGAGCTAGATCATTAAAAACCCTGATATAAAATTCAGTAATGTGAATTACCAGAAGTACACAGCGCTTGGTTAAAAATACTGTAAAAATTGCAACTGTTCACTGTCAGATGGAAAAATCCAGAGAAGTTGAAATTAATGCTTCTTAAAATACCATCTGTGATGAAACTTGTTGTATATAATAAGCCTGCTTCGTGATTTTCACTGTTTTAAAGTTGCTTACGTACCTGTCTTTGCCTTCCTTTGAAGTGTATCTTATCCTTTCTGTTAGTTTAATTCTTTGCCCCATTCTAAATTGGTGCACATAGTTACTGTGAACAAATATTAAATTATCTTTTGAAGTTACTTTGTAAAGTACTTTGACTCCTAAGGACGCCTCAAAGGTGAATTGTTGTTCCTCATATTCTCACAGTGCTGACTTTCTTATTTCCCAACTTGTTTTTCAGTGCAGTAGAAACTGCTACACTTCATGTTGACACCAGTTCGTGTGGAATAAGTTGATGGTCTGTAGAGATTTGTGCTAGTCTAAGCAAACAAACTGCCTACAGCCCCATACCCTCACCATGCTGGAGCTAAAAGTCTGGAGATAGAGTTAGGGAGATGAAGTATCTTTCCTGAAGTCCCTAACTGCCTTCTCCCACTATTTCTGTTTTTTCTGCCACCTTGGCCAGGGCCAAATGGATTCTTGTCATTTGTCCATTTATGTGAAAGATTTAAATACCTGACAGAAGGTTTAGATACTTGATGTTTTTCAGAATCCAAATGAAACCAAATCTATCACATCTGGTGAGACTCTTCTTGGAGTCTAAATGACTGAATGGAATTTAAGCACATTGATCTTATTTAGTTGAGACGATATGCAGAACTCCCCATGTTGTCAAGCTCTCTGATTTCTGCTCAGGGAAATACAGAAATGCTGCAACACAACATCTAGGAAAAAACTGTGACATCATTGTCTATGAAAGACCTTTTGGGGCATGTGGAGGCTGAATGGTGGAAAAAAAGAAGAATATTGTGAGGTTCTCAGTGGTAGTTTGTTCTCTGTAGCGGCAGTGGCTGAAGATGAGATGCTGCTTAGGGAAACAATGGTGATTCACATGGTATTTGCTCCTGAGAGTTTGAAAAGGTTTGTTTAAGGCATATGGTAGACACAGATCACCTGACAGCTTCAGGTTTTCAGTCACATTTTGCACAGATTCTTGTGCTGCATGGAACTTAGGTTATGAAGCATATCAGGTCTGCATTGTTCTCTGGCTTTCATGAAAACTAAACATGCAATGTAAGTAAAACATTGTGCTGGCTTGTTTACCTATTCTCAGAACATTAGGAAGAAGAGCATAATTCAATTTTACTCTTGCTAACAGAAATTTCCTTGACAATAAAATAAATAGATTAGAACAGTCCCAAAGTGGACACTAAAATTATTTAAATGCACACTTATGCAGGAATGAGTAGTTCATAATTATGTTTTCCCATACAGAAAGTGTTGTGACTTCACAAATAATATGTTCTCTGGTACTTTCTTTGTCAAGTATACTTTATTATCTTTTGAAACTAAAAGCAATACAGCATTAGATGTTGTTTGCTTGTTTAGATGAAATAATAATAATTTTATTTTGCTGAAGTGCATGACAGCCACATCAGAGCTTGAGTTCATGGATGCTTTCCACCAAGATCATTATGAAGACTAACCTATGATATTCCACTGCCCTCCATAAACACACACATACTCCCTAAAATTGTACATTTGGATTTCAGCTTAGTTTTATGATAGCTCTGCCAATTATAATTTCATTTTTCAGATACAACTTTCCTACTCATCTTGCTTTTTGTTCATTTATCCACCTATGCCTAGTTTTCCCTTCTGAATGCCCAACCTCTGAAATTGTATAATCTTTGTGTGGGAGTTGCATTAACCAACTATTACTGAGACTTTGTAGATTTTGAAGACAATTAGAAGTTTCTGAAAGTGAAAAAGTAGATGCTCGTATGTCATTTGGAGAAATCTCATTTGACCCATGAAAATGGGACTCAATGGCTTCATAGTGATAGAACCTGATACTGTAAAATACCATGTGGTGGAAAGTTATCATTTGCTATGAAGTATATACACTGGTAGAATGACTCTCTTACAGTAGCTAAGGTACTCACTGTCTGATTTTTGCATGGCAGAGAGAAAAGAAACAGAAGGAGGAAAAAAGCAACCCTGTAACATACTTTCCCTAAATGCAGGAAATCTGTTCTAATTGTTTCAACATTTATTCCTTAGTGGGACACTGCTTCTGGGTATCCGGTCCAGAATTGTTTGCAGTCTCCCATGCAATGTCCAACTATTAGAAATACTTTATTAGACCATTTTAATTTATTACATGCATATGCCTTATTCTGAGGCAATTAGTTTCAACATCAAACTTAATAACCCCATTTTGTATTTCTAATTGTCCCGGATATAAACTTTTATAAACCTTCCTGCACTTTTGTGGTACTCTGTAAAGCCTTCTTTGTTGTTTAATGGCCTATATACTCCACTTCATTAGTTGCCTCAGCAAATAATTTTAGGCTTGTATTAAATAAGAGGGTTTTTTTTTTTCTATTTGACTGTTTTTCTGTCTTATGTGGTAACAGATGGTTTGCACTTAGTTCAATGAACCAGATGCAAAAAGAGCAGAATTTGCAGTAAAATCCTGTTGATGTTGCATTTTTACCCACACACAACAAATTGTCAGCTTTCTGATCACATGAAGTGAATATTTACACTATTTCATTGTAACTAATTAAATTGTATCCACTGTTCTCTGTGAAGCAAGTAGCTTTCCCAGTCTGGATGCACTCATAGGTATAGTTTGTGCATTTCTTACAGAAGCCATGTCAGCACAAGCAGTTCTTGTGTTGTGCTCCATGTTGCCGTCTCTCTTTCCTGCTTCAGTTACTACCTCTCTGTGTCTGCACAACTGTTTATGGTACTGTGTAATAAACTCAATTAACAAATTGATTTTTTTTATCTTGGGATACTTTTGGTTAAGGATCAGTTCCCTGTTCCAGTTTATCTCATGGCCATACTCATGGCTGTGCACCCACAAGGAATGGCCACAAAGGAAAGAGAAGACTAAGTAATATGAGCTGCATAAATTATACCACCATTGGGAGAAACCATAAAATATACTCCACATAACTAAAATATGCCGTAATTTCTCTTATCCTCTGGTTTTCATATTTTCTTACTTTTAGACCTTTCTATTCTATTTTTAACAGAGAAATATTAGTTGGAAAACCTTGGTCGTAGAAGTGAGACCAAACTTTTGAAGTAAGTTTGGACATTTAGAATCATACTTTTCCTACAACATAGAAACTCCTGTAGAGCTCAGTTCCAAAGTTTCATTACTTTATACAGAAGCTAAAGCAAGTAATAAAGTTTTAATCAAGAAGATATCACCAAGTGCATTCTTGCCGATGGTCTTGTAGACGTGCTTTGTAAATGACTTGGATGTGAAACTGTTATTTCATGAAGTATTTTGGATAGTTCATACTTTGCATCTGTTACATCTTTACTATATTTCCACTACTGCATGTTTGACCTGATTCTGATCTCTCTTTGGGATTTTAAATAGGAAATATTTCCACAGGAACCAGTGAAATTGCTCAAGTTGCAAAGCATCCCTCTTCTTCCCTCCCCAACTGCCAAACACTCTCTTAACTCTCATTTGCATTTATTGGTAGGTTTTTATAAGCTACTACATATCTTCAAAATTATTTTCCTGTGCCTGTTTATGAAAACATGCAGTATTACAGTATATTCATCCAATCAACTTTGTGATAATTGGTACAAAGCATTCCTGTAGAAGGTGGTGAGTGGGATAAGTATCTTCTTTAATCTACATCATGGAACAATGAAATCCAGTATTTTAGCATGGCTGAAACCTAACTAGTAAAAGTGTGGGTTTTACTGTTCCATATGGTTTCTAGGGATTTGATAACAAACATTGTGGACAGCATACAAACAGGGAGTTGGTTTAATTACCACTGTTTGCAAATGAGAAAGGCAGCAGAAACACAGAATGATGTGAGCTAAGTGTTCTCCAGAGGGACAGCTTGGGGTTGGAAGTGGTGACTGGAAAGAAGCTTGGAACTGTAAGCAAAGAAGCTCACTCCTTGTACTTTGACTCCTCTGCGTTCCAGGAAACAAAACTCTGAAAACACACAGCAGGGCATGTGAGATGTGTGACGCTGAGTTTCTCTGCCTCCCTGGAGGAGATTGCAAACCTTGAAACCAGATCATCTGAGTCAAAACGGAAAATTGGAATGGTTGACGGAGTATCTGCTTTCTAGGGAGGCAGCTGGCAAGTGCTGCACATAGAATCTTCTTTGCTGGTAAACAAACCCCTTAAAAATTCACCCAAAGGCTGGAAGAAGATCTGAAACAGTGGTATATAGCAATTTTATTCACAGTGTTACTTCTGTGAAGTGGCATTCTCGTAAACAACTAGCATGTCTGATGACTTACAAGTTAAGAAAATTTGCATTTTTTCTTAGCAAAATTAGCAAGCAAGGGTTTCAGGAACAACAACAAAACCTCCACAAAACTCAACTTGGGAAATAAATCTGAGAATTGGATAGGCTATAGAAATTGTGTGCCCAGATGTGGAACTGGGTCAGCCACTGAACTTGCGTAAGGCTGAATTATTACCACAGATTTCTACTCTGGAGGCCCAGGAGAGGAAAGCTTGGATTGCCTCATCAGAAATACTGTAGCCCTTGATGTTAGCATTTTTTGTGATTTAGACTGTTCTGCTGAAATTTATTTGTCTTGGTTCAATGTTGCTGGTAAATTGTGTAAATCACTGAGCAAAACAGAAGGGTAACTTTTTGAGCACCGTCTCTGAGGTAGAGTCATTACAAGAAACACAAGCTCTTGCCCAGAGAGATGAAGCTTGATATCTTATCAGCCTTTGAGAAATGGAGGAGTAGGATATATTTCAGGGCATGAAGTGTGATATGCTAGTGTTAAAGTTCTACTCGGGATTGCAGAATGTGAAGCAGTATATACAATGTGTTCACGCTGATATTTCTGAGTATGATCCCACACCAGGCTGCATAGTGAGGAGCACCCGACCATCTTAAGCAGTGAAGAATGGAAATCACACAAATATTGTTCCTGTCCTGTGTGGGATGTTTTGCTGGCCTTTGGTACTGATTTGACCATTTAGAGAGGTTATCTTCATTCCTTGTATGTATCATTGAGGACCTGTATAAAAAAACTGTCTGAACCTTCAGCCACTTCTGGGATCTTGCTCACCAGTTAATATGGGAGCTTTGTACTGTGTTACATGCTATGGGAGTGTAGCAATGTAATTACTGATTTTGCAAATAAAAGAGATCCTGGCTGATACAGAGTGGGGTGTCTTTTCTGTTTTCTGTAATGAAACTTAAATTGGCAAGCAAGTCAGAATCCAAAGACCAAATGATCCAAAGAACAAACATAGGACTGGTTTTGTACAAGGATGAGTGTGACTGTGTGACTTTGGGCTTGTACTAGTTTGCTTTTGGATGACAGGAAGAAGATACTGCCTGGATGCCTGCTGCAATCTGTTTGCTATACTGAGACGTATACAATGTACTAAAAGGTAAATACTAAGCCCTTTTAACCAGGTGGACAGTTATCGGTATGAAATTCATATCAGAAAGGAATACACAATAGAACTTGTGAAGCTCTGTGGTGAATTGTATCAGGAAGATAATATGAGTCAAAATTGACTATTTCTTTGTACTTAGTCAGTATTACTGTGGCTCCATTCTCCAGTTTAATTCACTTTGCAGACACAGAAATGTTTCTATTGGCCCAAGGGAAGAAAGCAGGAGCAATCATCCACTCAGAGCACACCACGTATTTTAGTGGAAATGCCAGATTGAGGTATTAGTTCAAATTGTGCTGATGAAGTCGTGGCAGCACAGAGCTTAGCTGTCTGGTAAGCGCCTCTGCATTCAGGGTTGGTAAACCAGCCTGCAGCCTTTGCACTGTTATCTGTGTGCAGTGGCAATGTCTACTTCAGCAACTGATGCAGCTCTGCAGGAATGAAGCTATAGAGGAAAATTTCTGGTGCTCTGGATTCACAGGCCGTACCACTTATGTTTTGGTATGTGTATGAGAACTGGGAGGACTTCAGCTTAGCTTCTCTCTGGTCCAATGGACTGAATTTCCATTATCAGTTTCAGTGTTTTAGGTGCTGTTCTGGAGTACTTATTTAAATTTCTTTTCATCCAAAAGGACAGTTTAGGATTGCTTCATGGAGTGAACCAAAACACAGAGGATGGTCAGGATGACTGGGAGAATGGCTCTAAAAATACACATCTGGTCTGAACAAAAATGCCAATGTAAACATACCAAGAATGACTGGGCTCTGCCTATACATACTGCAGTCAAGTCGTTGCACTGACTGTGGTAACGATGGGGTTTCTCTTGTTGTAGATGACTTGCATTCTTTCAGATTCTATTAAAAATCTTGTTTTGGTGATCGTTCTGCAGCTAGTCCTGAACCAAGCATGCTACTCTCCAAGGTCTGAGACTGATGTGTTCACTCTGTGGTTATGGTAGCAAAGACATGAAAGTCCAGCACCATTTCATTACCTATCTCTATCTACCTTGGCAGTAGTCCGTGAAAACTGAGCTAAGTATGACACCATGAAGTCTATGTCAAGTAAAAACTCTTTTATTGGACTGTTCTTGGTATGCACATGTGCTGTCATGAAATTTAGTACCCAAAGAGGGGAGTTCCATATTCTAGACTGACTGTGCAGCTGATGGGAGCTCTGCCAAAAAGAGGGATGTGTAAAGACAGTGCATGAAAGAGTTGCATTTGCAATGTAATGGAAAATATTGAATCTGCATGACCTAAGAAGTACCAGAGAAAGAAACTTGGATGTAAGTATTTAGGCAGGAAACAATCCTATTGGATTCCACTTGGGCAAACAGTTCACTATTGAAAAAGTAATTCTGCAGTAAGCAGCTAACCAAGGTCATACAGTGAGGTGAAAAACCCCAATTTCTTGCCTGACTCAACTGGACTGTTTGAAAGATTAACTTTACAAACTGTTTCCATTCTTGTTTGAAGGCATTAGCAGCAATGGCTATACTGAAGTTTCTTGCTGTTTTGACAGAGTCAGGAAAATCAGTACACATCAGTAGGAAGACAGATGAACCCACCATCCAATGCACATTACTTGTATCTGGTTATTTATACTTCTACTTTTTTTAGACTGTTGATTTTTCTTAGATGAAGCTCTTGGACAGGCCTTGATTCAGAGCTAGGTGTTACAGCAATATGAATAATTACAGAGATTACTTTTCAATCTTAACGCAACTGAAAAGATTTTGTTTCACTAAGTAGGAATCAAAGTGTATTTATGGAAGGAGTTTTGCCATGTGGCTACAATCTGTAGTAAATTCAAGTGCTTTTATAACAAAGCCCTTCATTTTGAAGGTTGTTTTTGATTGTACATAACTGAATTTCTGGATTAAGGATAAAGAATTCAGTATTTTCTTTGTCTTCTTTAAAGAAATAAATGCTGACTCTTCCTTCCCCTCCTGTTCTGCAGCTAAAAGGGCTTGGCAGCACTGTTTGAACACAATTCCAGTCAAACCAGTTTTGGAACATAGTTTGGCAGGCCAGAGTGGAGTAAGGCCAAAGTCCGTAGAGCTAAGTTTTAAAACCAAATTCTAATCTAAAATTGTAGCTGTAGTGAGAGACAGTGATGTAAAACTCAAATACAATGTTTGCCTCTTCCCTCACCTCTTTTCTTCTTTCTGTTAGTCAAACTGTGCTGGGCTGCTAGAAATTGTGCTCCAACTTCTCATTAATCTTGCAGCATTTCTGCCTGAGCCTGTCAGTGTAGGCAGAAAATGATATAGTTAACTAGTTCTTTGAGAAGTAGCTTACCATTTCTAATCTTACCATCATTAGGTAAAATTTCACTTACTTGAAAAATTATGTGGAGCCTACAGCACTGCAGATCTTTTTCTCTGTCGTGTCATTTCTTGCAAAATAGTTGAATCAAAGGATGTTTCCATCTCCCTTGATACCTTCCAGTGTTCTACAAACACAGCTACTTTCAACTGCTTTAGTTTATCTACTGTTGACTTTAGAACTACAATTTGCAATATGAAAGGGTGACTGCAGGATATTATTTTAAAGTTTGTATAAAAACGATTGCACATCTTTTTTTCCCACAGTGAAAATGTCTAGACTTTTCTGAACCTTTGTAAAGCTGTTATCCAGACAAATTAGTTCCATGAATTTGAACCACATCAACCTCAAGAATTATCCAAATAAATGGGGTCACCAAGTCATTTTACTCTTAGCTATAATACAAAACACTGGTCATAATCTGAAAAGCTGACATATGAAAAGAAAATTGCTCATCAGCTACAGCCCAACTTCTTTTCTTTTCTTTTCTTTTCTTTTCTTTTCTTTTCTTTTCTTTTCTTTTCTTTTCTTTTCTTTTCTTTTCTTTTCTTTTCTTTTCTCTTCTCTTCTCTTCTCTTCTCTTCTCTTCTCTTCTCTTCTCTTCTCTTCTCTTCTCTTCTCTTCTCTTCTCTTCTCTTCTCCTCTCCTCTCCTCTCCTCTCCTCTCCTCTCCTCTCCTCTCCTCTCCTCTCCTCTCCTCTCCTCTCCTCTCTTCTCCTCTCTTCTCCTCTCTTCTCTTTTTCTTTCACAGGAAGATTTTCAGTTTGTCTGAGGGTTAAAAATATTTCCCAGCACAATAATTTGGGCTGTCTCTGGGCATTGATAAGTTGTATTAAGCATAGATGTCATGAGGAGTAATTTGTGCCTAGCATCTAATGCCAAGCCTGAAAGTCCATGTGATACTTAGTTATCTTTTCAGGGAGATGTTCAATTAATTTGGGGCAGGGGGAAGTGTCATACTCCAAACTGTAAGTAGCTTCTCTTTGATCTTTTCTACTGCTTCAAAATTTATACCAATGCCAAAAATTAACTCCTCCACATCCATGGCTTTTCATCTGGTTTTCACTGCACTTTCCAAATAGCCTTTCATCCACCATGTTCTTGTTACTTATGCTTTCTTTGTGTGCCGTATACTTGGTTTGATAAACTTTGAACAAAGAAATCCTCTCAATACAACTCATGTTCACTTAGAGTCCATCTCCTCTCTTTTACACAAATGTGCTTTGGTTTGATTCCAGGCATTTAAGACTGTGAACATGATTTTGTTTGATCTCTTGTCATTTTTGCAAGAAAGGGGAGGAAAAAAAAAAAGTAGTATGAATAATTTGAGTTAAGCTAAGCTTAGGAAGAGCCAGACTCTTAGTTTTATCGATTTCTGCAGTGGAATGATTTTTTCATACTCTGTTTATGTTTTCTTTGAACAGAATCTGTTAGCAAAACACAACTTTAACCACATGAAATAGCTTTCTGAGAGCTTTGGTTTTTTTGCATTATAGAGCTTTAGGAACAGGTAGAATGAAACGCAGTAAGAAATTATGTTAACTCTTGAAGGAGTCATGGCATTGTGATCATATCACCGATCCCAGTGGATATTTTATGGTGATAGGCATGAAATGATAAAGTAGCTGTCTCTGCTTTCTCAGAGGCATCTTCTGCCTGCTTGGATGATTTATGTCTAGCTCATGACAAAATTTCTAATGTCACACACTCACACAGCTATCCCAGCAGAGAGCAAAGTTAGACATAAAAAAATAAACAAGGGGTTCTGTTCTGAAGGAGTAGCTGGCTTTGATCTGTTTGATCTCTGGGCTCAGTAGCTCTACTGCATTTTTCTCCTTTTCTTATGTTTTGGCTTAATAACATGTGTATTATTAAGTATGAATGAAATGTATGAAACATTACAGTCCAGTGCTGAGCCCACTGATGTCCTTCAAGAGTACACTCATTTTTTCTGCCTTAGGCAATTTGCTGTTGCATGCCCTAAACGTCCTTTTAGAACTGCTCCTCACTCTGCAACAGTTATCTGTAATTTGTGATGGGTTTTGTTATTCCCATCAGAAAACTACTGTTTTTAACATCAGTTTTGAAAATTATTGAATCCTTTCTAAATGCTTTGCAGATTATATTTTTTAATTTTTTGTTTACTGTTGTACATTTTTTTTTAATATATTTTGATATTCCAGTCTACTGAGGAAAATATTAACATTTTAGAATCACAGAATCACAGATTCTTAAGGGTTGGAAGGAATCTCGAAAGATCAACTAGTCCAACACTCCGCCAGAGCAGGACCACCTAAAGTAGGACTCATCCGGATGGGTTTCAAATATCCTCAGAGAAGGAGACTCAACAACCCATCTGGGTAGCCTGTTCCAGTGCTCCGTCACCCGCACAGGAAAGAAGTCTTTCCTTATGTTTCTTTGTAACCTCTTATGCTCCAGCTTGTACCCATTGCCCCTTGTCCTGTCATTGGACATCACTGCAAAGAGCCTGGCTCCATCCTCCTGACACCTGCCTTTCACATATTTGTAAACATGAATGAGATCACCTCTCAGTCTCCTCCAAGTTGAAGAGCCCCAGCTCCCTCAGCCTTTCATCATAAGGGAGATGCTCCACTCCCTTCATCATCGTTGTGGCCCTGTGCTGAACTCTCTCCAGCAGCTCCCTGTCCTTCTTGAACTGAGGGACCCAGAACTGGACTCAGTATTCCAGATGCAATCTCATGAAGGTAGAGTAGACAGGGAGGAGAACCTCTCTCGACCTACTGCCCACAGCCCTTCTCATACACCTTGGTGTGCCATTGGCCTTCCTGGCCACGAGGGCACATTGCTTGCTCATGCTCATCCTGCTGTCCACCATGACCCCAGGTCCCTTTCCCCTACACTACTCTCTAAGAGTTCATTCCCCAGCGTGTCCTGGTACATGGGGTTATTCTTTCCCAGATGCAAAACTCTACACTTGCCCTTGTTGAATTTCATTAGATTTTTCCCTGCCCAGGTCTACAGCCTATCCGGGTCTCATTGAATGGCAGCACAGCCTTCTGGTGTGTCAGCCACTCTCCTCAGTTTAGATTCGTCAGCAAACTTGCTGACAGTGCCCTCTGTTCCCTCATCAAGGTCATTAATGAATAGATTGAATAGTACTGATCCCAGCATAGACCCCTGAGGGACTCCACTAGATACAGACCTCCAGCTAGACCCTGCCCCATTTTCCACAACTCTCTGCCTTCATTCCTTCAACTAGTTGACAATCCACCTCACTACCTGGTCATCTAGACCACACTATCTCAGTTTTACTGCCAGGATGCTGTAGGAGATGGTGTCAAATGCTTTACTAAAATCGAGATAAACCACATCCACTGCACTACCACCATCTATCCACCTGGTTACATTTTCATAAAAGGCTATCAGGTTGATCAAATACGACTTCCCCTTGGTAAATCCGTGTTTACTGTTCCTAATGACCCTCTTGTCCTTTAAATGCCTGGAGACAGGCACCCAGGATAAGTCATTCCATCACCTTTCCAGGGATGGAGGTGAGGCTGACCAGTCTGTAGTTACCTGGCTTCTTCTTACCCTTTTTGAAAGCTGGAGTGACATTTGCTTTCCTCCACTCCTCGGGCACCTCTCCTGTTCTCCACGACTTACTGAAGATGATGGAGAGTGGTTTAGCAACAACTTCTGCCAGCTCCCTCAGCACCTGCAGGTGCATCAGGGCCCACGGATTTATGTACATCCAGATTGCTCAACTGATCCTTAACCCAGTTCTCATCAACCAAACAAAACACTTCCTTTAACCTGACTTCCTTTGTAGTCTGGGGCTCCAGGGGACAGTCTCCAGCAGTATAGACAGGGGCAAAGAAGGGATTCAGTAACTCTGCCCTCTCTATGTCCTCAGCCTCATTCAGCAGTGGGCCTACGTTACCTCTAGGATTAGTTTTATCTGCAATGTATTTGAAGAAGCCCTTTTTGTTGTCCTTGACCTCACTTGCAAGGTACAACTCCAACAAGGCTTTAGCTTTTCTAGTTGCCTCCCTACACGCTCTGACAACAGTCCTATATTCATCCCAAGTGGCCATCCCTTCCTTCCATGATCTACAGACTCTCTTCTTCCACTTGTTTTGCCCAACAGTTCCCTGTTTAACCATGCAAGTCTCCTGGCTCCGTTTCTTGATTTCCTAGCCACTGGAATACTCTGACCCTGAGCTTGAAAAAAGTGATCCAAAAAGAAAACAAAAGAAAAAAAGAAAAGGGAAAAAAAAAAGTGATCCAAAAAGAAGAATCACTTTACTGAAGTAAATTTTCAAATGTACTAAGATGTTTATGGGATTGTTTTAACTTCTACTGAAACAGATAGAACTCTCTACTACTTTTTGAAGAATACTTACCGTAGAAGATGATCTCTTCTGGATTTATCACAAATCAGTGGCAGTCGATAATGATGCATTCTGCAGTCTTACTCAGTACCTGTCAAAAATCATGTATTGAAAAATTGCAGTGACATGTATTTCTGAGTCTCATATTACTAACAATTCATCCAGTTCACTTTTCATGCTACAAGATGCACTTTGGCACCAACTGATAATATGTTTCAAAGTTACTCTTGGCATGTGATTCTGTTTACACATTACTTCTGAAAAATAAACTTAATATTTAGATGGATATGCATGATATTTCAGTGCTAGAAGAGCTATGTTTTCATGAGAGGCTGTAGCTAAAGGGAAGGATACTTGGATAAAAAGACATAAAAGATTTTAAGATGACACTCTATCCTTTTAATATAATAATTTAAGAAGACAGAAAATAGCTAAAATTTGGACTTAGTATACATATGAAAAGCAAAAAAAGACACCAATATTAAAGGGAAATAAACAAAAGTAACTGGAAGTTGTAGGAGTTTGAGGACAGGGGTGTTTGCTTCTGCTTTAACCTCTTCAGCTGCTGGGAACTGGAGTTCTGCATGAGAAATGCATGTGCATTTCTGGCTGCATTTCTAGGAACAGAGGTGAAGCTGCAGTAGTTTGAGAACTGTATACCAAAGTGGCATTTTCTGAAGGCCAGTAGAGCAATGCATAGCTGAAACGGGATCTTAGCCAAAGTATGCTTGCCGACAAGTCAATTATCATTCAAACTAGCAACGATTTTTTTATTTTTTTTAGATTAGACATACAGTATTTTACACTATTTATCTTAATTTTGTATGAAAATTTATTATATGAGTATCTGTTGCAAGTTTAGAACAATTAAAGCTTCGTATTTTAATAGTGTGTCTGAGGAATGTGCAACTACTCTCTGTGTCAAAAAAAATTGCATTATAAAAATATATCATTTACAAATCATATCAACCTATTAATTAATGGCTGTAATTTCCCATGAGGCTACTGTAGATCATTGCATTTCAACTAGCAACCTGATTTCTAGGTTTGGCTCTTGAGATCGACAGTGAATCTGTCCTGGCCACCTTTTTCTCCTGGGGCAAGTAAGGCATGGTTTCTGGACAGATCCTTGTCTCTGCACAGACACACTGCCTCCAGAACTCATGAGAATATGAGGGAAGGGGACAGCTTTATTCCAGAATTGTGATCCAGCCAAAATAACAATGAAGGCCAGGCCTCCCAGAAGTAAGCTAACCTTATAGTAGAAAGTGCATAGTATTAAAAAAATACTGTAGTTTGCACTCATGCACACACACGAAGCCACCTATACACACAAAATATGTGGAAGGATATCTCTTTGGTGCTAACTAACCTAGTTATTTGTAGGGGATTTCACCTGGTCTTTGTGTAGGAGAAGTGATGGACTTGTCCCAACCACTTTCCAATTGCTGTGTGATCCAAAATATCCTGGAAACACATTTGTGAGTAATTTATTATAAGCAGTGCATCAGTTGATATTGCAAGTATTTTACTGCAAGCAACATTTATGGGCTTTCTTCCTCTGTACTATTTGGTAGACAGTGAAGTAGCTTCTTAAGTACAAGAAATGTGATTTAATGCGCAAATGACCTTTAATTTTTATGAGCAGAACAGCCTCCTGGAAAAACTATGGAACTGCTAAGCTACTAGTTTTTTCAATACTCTGCAGACAATTTGAGAAGAAGGTAATGATGTAAGTAAAGAATCATCATACTATCTGGCTGGGAGTACAGATACACATGTGTACAAATTGGGCTTTGTGTAAGGTGTTTGTGTTATTCCATATGCCATTTATTATTTTCAGAATATTAATCCCTTTATGAACCTATGCTTGTGGTGTCTTATGTGTTCTTTTATGCCCTGCTGAAATGGCTTTCTTGCTATTGCGAAACTTGTTCTGGATTTATACCAAGAGAAGGTCTGGTTTCTTCAGGCAGACTTGCCAATGTTTCAAGATTTATGCATTAAGTCAGATCTTCATAGATCTGCAAAGCAGCAGCCTTCGTCATGGTTATGCAACCATCAAGCCTAGCTTTGATTTTATTAGAATACAGAACACTTCTTTAGGGAAGTTCACATGTATCTTCAGAAGGTGCTAAAGAGAGCCTTGCTGTCTGCTGTGCTGTGTTATGTGGCACCTCAGCCTGTGCCTGTGTAAGCTCTCTGGCAAGCTACAGTGCTCAGTTAGGCTAACATCAGGTCACTTCCCATAGCAGTTGTTCAGCCACTTGGAAATCTGTGATCAAGATACTATGTGTGACTAGCAAGGTCAGTGTTTTTTGCTGCGTTTTGAAGTCTTGGTCATATTTTACCAGTGAGGTGTTACACGCAGTCAAACTGTTTATCAACGTGCTTAAAAAGCGCCAAGAAATTTGAAAACTGTTTCAGAAAATTATCCAGCTGAAGGTTATAATGTTGTTCAAGCTCTGTTCCTGATGCATTAAATGTAGTGGTGCTATTTAAAGCCAAGAATGAAAAGGGAACTCTCTGGCATTAGTTGCCTCGGTTATAAATAATGTCAGGATTAATATGATCTTGACAGTGTATATTCAGAATGTCTGGCTGGAGTGTCTAATGTCAAAGGGTAATGCTCTGTAACAGGATTGCTATAGTGACTTTACAGTGACTTCTTATTTTCAGGGTTTCATATCTGAAGGAAGAGGTGTTTGATTTTTCAGAGTACAGAAAGAATTCTCAAGGAGTGCAGGGTAGTCTTGATACCACTAACTTCAGAACACATAATGCAGTTTAACACTTCTGGGATTGTGCCTTGCAGATGGACCTCATTTATAACATGTGAACTATCTCATTTATGTTGTTTTGTATGGTTCTGATATATAAGCCTAAAAAAAATCACAGCAGTGCACTTAGCACACTGGTTCTGTCTGGTGTGAGTTAGGTCTGCCAGTGGTGTTGGGCATGTCACAGTTCCATTTTCACACAGAATGGAAGCAAAATATTTCTCTGATTTAATATTTAAAGTCCAGTACAGATACATTGACGGATCCTACTTGCAGCATTTTTTTTCAGAGCAGTAGTTGGTTACAAAGGAAATTTGTCACAACCTTTAAGTAAGTATCACTTAAATTCATTCTTAGCACCTTTGACTTAAGATAAATGAAATATGGTATATAAACAGCATGTGAATCTAGTTCTGGATTTCTGTAAGCAAGAGAAAGCAAACTTGGCTTTAAAAAACTGTTATAATTGGCAGATAATAATATGTAATTCATTTTAGTTGTTCCATTCTGAGAAAGTTGTGACACCTTGATTAGCTGACCTAGTTATTTTTTTGGAATCTCCTTAAGATAGCATCTTTTCCATTTGCCACAAAACGTCATATAGAAATAAGTAAGATGTGTAATAGGGATTCTTTCCCTTGCTCCATAATACTTTTGTAAGCAAGGCTATTTGCAGTACCATCCACAATTTCTTTTAGTCTCAGATACATTCATCCTTTCTCCTCCACTCCCTGTCTTCCTTCCTTGCCTCCATAGGAGAAAAAAAGGAGGAAAGTTAACTTTTAAATATTTTTATAGAATCGTTTCAGCTGGAAGAGACCTTTAAGATGAGCGAGTCCAGCCTTTGTCCCAGTCCTATCAATCACTAGACCATTTCCCTAAGTGCAACATCCAACTGTCTCTTAAACACCTCCAGGGACAGTGACTCTACCACCTCCCTGGGCAGCCCATTCCATGTTCAGAGATGCAGAACATGGCAGGAATTAGGGATATTGATTTCTGGAAATGCTTACAGGTGACAGATATGTGGTATCTCCTGTGATAAGTGTGTATAAAATTGTGTATAACATTAAAAATTGAGTTATTTGAAACAATTTGCAATAAATCAATACAGAAAATTAATTGCACAGGTTTTTTTTAAACAAAAAGACCCACTGGAGCCTGTTAGTGTATGGTGCACTGGTCAACTGGATTGAGAGATCCTACGACCTAGGGATGAGACTGGGCAATCTCAGTGGAGAAAGGGTCCCTGAAGCTCATACCATTTCTGCCACCAAACCAGCCAGCTGAGGCTGGAAAGGCAGGAAAGAAATGAAGTGAGTCATTAATTCTTTGCTTCATTTCCATTGCTGCACCTTGACAATTACGCTACGTTTCTGGCTATTGAGCTGGTGCCTTTGCAGCTTCCACGTGGAAGCGCACAGGAGCACACAGCCAAAGCCAATAAAAAAATATATATAGCCTTTATAGAAATTTTGGAAGCCACCTTAGGAGTTCAGGCAGTGAAAGGGCTCTGACAATTCCTACTGTAAAATCAGTAGCTAAGTCTTTTGTGGGCAATCACCAGCTTTTCTGCAAATCAATACAACTTTCAACAGGGAAAGAGTTGGGATTTAATTTTAATCCTGAAGTCATTGCTCATATCTTCCTATTAGCACAGAAAAAAAAAATTCCAGGATTATATCTGTAACTACTTCTCTACTAGTTTGTCAGGGTTTGGTTTGAGTTTGTTTGTTTGGGGTTTTTTTTTGTCTGATTTTGAAGAGGCCAGAATAGATGGAATTGATGTCATGTTAACTTGTAAGAGGCTCTTCCTTACGTCTGACACAAGAGGCTGTCATGGAAACTTAGTAACCATGGGGTGAGAGGTAAAGCCCTGTTACTGATTAAAAATAGCTTTAAAAAGAGTAAATAAAAACCTTCATATCATTTTTGCAGGCACTTTCCGTCATGGAAAATGATTGTTAATGACATACCTTAGGCATGAAGCAGAAGTGAAGTTAATAGAAATTTTCTGGACAAAATTGTTTTTAACGTGAAAACTGAATGTTCATTGAAGATGGTAACTGGAAAGATTTCTCTCTTTAGATACAGGAAAAAAAACCCACTTTTAGCCTTTCCAATGGAAAGATTTGTAAAGAAAAAGAAAACAACAAAGGTCAAAAACCCCTCCCAATTATTCCCACAACAATAACAATTCCAAATAAACTGAGATAAGAGGTTATTTGGCTGAAAGGAAAAGAATAAGTTGAAGGATGACAGTCCTATATTATAGTAGGAATGGGAAATAAATTTTCAGTTGGTTAATTCAGGTAACGAAGAAAGTGATAACTAGATAACTAAAAGGCTAAAAAGGAAATGTTCAAAACAACTAAAAAAGTACTGTCTTTCTGTATAGTAATGTAACTTTTAATAATAAATAACTCATAGACCCATTATTTGGGTAAAAAGCTTCATAAGCTGGGGGTTTTTTTAAGTTTTGAGATTTTTAAGTGCTATTTTAAAATGTCAGTTGCATTTACATATGCTAGGATAATTACTGTGAAATGGTCATAACTCCCTAGTTCAGTTGCCGTTAGAAGAAAATATCCATGGTCAGAACACATTTGTCTCAAACTTGGACTGTTGTCAGAAGTTGAAGGTTTGTTTCTGTTTGAGATGTTGTGAGTTTCATCAACCTTATGGAAAAGCAGAATATCCAATAGCTTACATCTCAAAACCCACACAATTTAGTAATAATTTGTTGTCTCGTAGATCTTTCTCCTTGCTCTTATTGAAAGACTGTAACTTCACTCCTCCAGATGAAGAAATACACTCACGCCTTGACTGGCCTGTGATGCCTTCCTCGCACTTCCTCCCAAGCTGCAATGTGGAACCATGTCTGATGCTTCTCTCCCAGGTCTCTGGGAAGATGCAAGCCTGCTTCATTTCAGTCTTGCTAAGACATGGCATTGCACTTTATTTTCAGTTATAGATCAGGTGTTAGTTTAAACTTTGATTTTCTTGACTCTTCTCTATATACATTATAAACATTTCTAAATTTTCTGATTATAATTATCCTATTATATTCAAGGTGTGGATTTGGGACAAAGAAGGATGTTCTTTTCTAGACATTATAGCCATTATAGCCATTAAATAGTTACTCTCCTTCTCCAAGGCATCTCCAAAACTCTGATTTTAGACCTGGGGACAGCACTGTGAGTAGCACTGCAAACATTTCCTTTAGACCCTTGGGAATATTTGGAATTCAACTAATGATAGCTAGTAGCTGCTTGAGACACACTTAATATTAGCTTAAATGACTCATTCCTGGGTCAAAATAACTAATAGGAATTTGTGCCAGTGTAGCCCATCTTACTGTTATATATGAAATCCTTGTTTGCGCATTTATTCTTCATGCCTGTAGTCTTATAGTCTTCATGTCTTATAGTATATTACTATTTTAAATAGGTTGTATTACATTTATTTTACAGAAGATCAAGATTTGAGTTATTTTTATTTCTAAGTACAAAGGGAAAGAGAATTATTAATGAAAAGCTGAGAGAATTGGTAAGTGATAATTTTATTTTAATCTGTACAACAATCTATAGGAACTAGTTTCAGTAGTCTGCTTAAACCAAAGAACTGACTTGTAATTTACTCTCTTCACGAATGATCCTGTCATAGCATTATAGAGATAGCCCATATATTTTGTGCTAATCTGGATTTTTCTTCTCACAACCACTAAAAGGCTAATTACTTTATTTATCTTGACATGGAAAATATTCTTGCTGGCACTTGATGAATACTTTTATGACTACTGGTACATCTTCCCAAATCCCATCAGAGCTGCACGAACTGTACAAACCATGTTGTGGGTTTTTTTCTTGTGCATGTCAAAAGTTATATTTGTTAAAATTGGCTGCAAATCCCAAACTTCCCAGGCAAAGCAGCATGTGCTGTGCAGAGCACCGTTGAGGGATTGCAGTGGTTCACGAAGACCCTGGCCCTGCAAGGACTTTTGTTCATGCAGTATGAGTAGTTATATGGACAAATACATGGATATGCCTTTGCAAAGTTAGCACCACTAGTTATGTAAAATTCTATAGCTTTTCGGCTATAACTGTAAGGTTGTATCTTTCAGACAAGTCTGAGTCAACAGCAGAGCAACTTTTAATCAGTTTGTCATTTGGGCTTCTGCAGTATTTTGTTTCAGTCTGTGCAAGAGTTTCACAAATTAATGGGGATTAAAAAAAAAATAAATCCCTGAGTATGAATTTCCATGTAACTCTATGAAAATATGTTCATACTCTTTTGACACTAAGAGAAAGTCTTAAAGCAGCATTACATGGGAAAATAAAATAAATAAATAGTTTTTCTTTTGCAGTCCATTCCCTCTAACGTGGTCAGCTGTTTCATGGCAAGAAGATAATTTCTGATCAACTTCTTTATGGAAAGAATGTGCTGCGAAAGTCCTTGGGCTATGCAAGTCAAAAGAACTGCTGAATGAGGCATATTAGATGAATCCAAGTGTGATATAGGTGTGAGAAGCAGAAGTCTCTAAAGCCAGAACCTAAGCTATAATGTAATGTCATTGATAAAAACACAGTTGAGTTTGTAACTAGAAAGAAACTGGGAGCCAAAGTGGACACACGCAAAATGTACCACATCTCTTTTCTGGAGAGAAACAAGAGTTTCTTGTGTGAGAGAAGCTGGGTGTGCTGCAGGTAGCTGCCTCTAGATCTGCCTCTGTATGCTCTGTCTTGTCCAAAGTGCCTCAGATCTGGTGTTCTCCGCTGGTACCGCACCAGACCCAGTACCCTTCCAGAACACCTTTCTGATGGTGCTGTGCCATATACCCCGAGGTATACAAGTAGATCTTTTGGATGAAGGTAAATGCCGCTTGGCTGGGTGGCAACTTGGCCCTGTAGTTTTGAGAATGTGTGACTGAAAACACATGCAAAACTATGTCTGACTGTCCATGAGAGCTCTGAACCATGCACTATGTAGTAGGGACATACTGATCTTCCTCACAGTGCTCTAGATCTAGGTGGGATACATGCAAGCTATCTTATTTCACCAGCCCTCCTCTTGACTGAGAGCCAGGGACGATTCTAGGTTTGAATGGCTTTAGCAGTGTAGCTGCTGTATGCTCCTGTTCCCAGGATTAAGTAGTCAATTCCCAGGATTAAGAAAGTCAAATGAACAGCACAGCTCCTATCTATCTTTGTAATGATCCACAAGTTTACTGATGTTACTAGAGATTAATTGTTATCACAGCCAGGTGATAGCTCTGGAACCAGAAAGTGCACTTGTCAGTGACTTTATAGATCCCATGGATTTTCAGTAGAGTTTCTACTGTGAATTTAAAGAATGAGGATGAAATTTTGAACCAATTTATACAGCCTCTGAAGGATTTGAATGTTTAGTGTCTTTAACAAATCTGTACCGTAATAATGTCAAGAATAAAAATGAAGAGGCAGAAAGCAAAGAGGGATCTGGTTAATGCTAAATCTGATTAACTATAATCTTGTTTCTGTCCTTTTCCATAAAAAGAAGATCCACTTCTGAAGAAGCAATCCCAGAGGAGCTGGTGCCTCAGAGTTAGAAATGGTACCAAAGAAAGTTTTGGAGATGCTGTGGTTATGTGGATGAATAAATAACTGCACATTTTCCAGGGAGATGTACTGGAAACGGAATTTTGCAAACTCTAGAAACCTTATGGTACATTCACTGGATTGTTTTATACTGTATGTTAGGTAAAGTAATTAAATATGGTGATTGTGATGTATGCTACGGCACTTGCAGGCAAACAAATTAGAGAAATAATTTGCATGGTTACATTCCTATTCTGTTTGGAGAGTAAATCCATGTAAGCTGTAGTGATGGTGCTCTACTGTGAAATAATGAATGGTGAGTTTTTTCTGCTTAATTGTACAGCAAATAAATTGAAAGAGTGATTGCAGTGGGTAGTGAAAAAAGGATCCAGGAAAAAAAAAATGCTGATAGCTCTAAAATATGTATTGTGGAAAAGTGAGAACAATCCTTGTGATGTTGTGGTTGTGGGAAAGGAAGGGTTAGCCCATTCTGTCATTGCTGTCTACTTCTTCCTGTTTCCTAATTCAAAGTCCTTATTTTGAGTCAAATTCTGACCTCCCAGTGATACAATTTGGAATTCTGCTGTTGACTTCAATCTGACCAGGTCTGTGCATTTAATACCAAGAATTGTTTGTCTTGCTCTGTAAATACAACACCATGTCCTGGAAGGGTCTGTGTTAATTCTGCACAGTGTAAAAAGTTTTGAAATGTTTGTACATACAAATGCAAACACTGCACATATATAAAATGTCCACAAAATATTTTATAGATCTTTAACAAATGCTATAGGAAGAATGATGATTAAAGACAGTTTTTATGTTTTCAGGGATGCAAATTTGAAATTAAATTACTTTCTTAAGCTTGTTCTACCTTCTCTGAAATACATAATTTCAATTCCCCTGTTTACATTTGGTCCCTGTTACAACCGCATCTAAATGGCCTGCATAGTCTTCAGTTCTACAGCCACATTTAGAAAGTAGTTGACAGTAGCTGTCAAGGTTTGCTTTTTTGTTTGTTTGGGGGGGGGTTGATTTTGGTTTGTTCGGTTTAGTTTTGGACCCTTTTTTTACTTTGACCTGCTGAGCTGCTTTTAATTAATAATTAATAAAGCCACGTGGGAATTATTTACATATGTTGATGCCCCAGACAGTGGTTTCAGCTCCAGTAGTGACATAAATTCATTGATCAGACCAGTACAGTGCATCATCATTAACCTGTCAGAAGTCTGACAGAAAGTGGTTGAATCACCAAAACCAGGCTGGCTTCACACTCACATTTCTGTGGGGTTATCCTGCCCTGCTACTGTGGGGAAGGTGTGTCTGAGGAAGGCTGACTTTTAGAAGTCAAGTAGAAATGGAGTCTCTGTATTCAACAAATTATGAAGAATCGACTTCTTCTTTTTAAATGTGGAAGGGATATTTTCCATGATTAAGCAATAAATCACTTGATTTATGCATTAACAGCAATTCCTAGTGCACTTACATGGTTGGAAGTTATTCAGCACTGGTCTTGAAGATGTTCATTAGAAACCACGAGTAATTCTCAAGTCATTCACAGACTTGCTAGAGGGTGAGAAAGAAATACCTAGATGTTGTCATGGTTGAGAGTGATGCTCCTTAAAAGTAGTTTCCGTGTATTTGCACACAAGAAACCTAACCTGTTTGGCAGCTTGCACCTCTAGCATAACTTGTTTCTCTCTTCTGACCCAGCATCAACTCTAACAAATATGGGGTCATCAGCATGAGGGGAAGAATGTGTATTGTTATTGTCACAGCTTCAATGAAGAAGACTTTTTCTCTTCACACCTTTTTGCACTTGAAGAAAAGAATAGCCTTGGAAAATGTAAGAAATAACAGACATCTGGACTTGATGGGTCTTGAAATACAGCCCACTGCTGTGAAGCACACTCTTCGTGGAGGCATTTCTCCTTGGACCTGGGAGAACTGAGGAAAGGTAGTCTTTGTCTCTTATGTGTGGCCACAAGAAGCAGGACTTTTCGTGAGGGAAGCAAGAGGAACCTTGCTGTGAATAACGTTAACTGGAAATGCTACTACATGTTTGGAGTGGCATTGTCTGCCATTGGAAGTAATAAAAATACAGCTGTGTATTGTCCATTGGGGTTTAGCTTATTCTGGAAGCTAATTTTTAAGAAACTGAGGGTTATTTATTGGTTGTGTCATAGGAATATTTGGACTGTTCTAATTCCAGTCTTCAGCATTTTTGCATTTCAAGCCATATAAAGGAGAAAAAGATAGAAAGTGTATCTACCACAGTTCAACAGAATAGGTTCTAACCAGACTCTGTAGAAACATTGTGTTCTGTGTTCTTTCTAGCCATAGAACTTTTCAAATGATGTATATTCTTCTAAAATGTACTCAGCAAAAGCAGTTGGCATGCTATATATTTGGGTCTCAACACTTTGCAAAGTATACTTCAATATGTTTCAAAGCCAGTTTATTTTTCACAAGGGCAGTAGGAAGACTTCCCTTTCGCAGTGGGAGACCAAGTTTGACATCCACATTTTTGCTTTCCCTTCAGGATGTGGAAAAGGAGTCCCTGGGGGTTATGTGGTGAATACCCTCACTACAACGTGCAGTTTATGTGTAAACACATGGATGTTTTTAAAGGTAGAAAAGAGGATTCCCGTTGCATTTTATGTCATAACGCAGTAGATAGAATTTATCTGCACAGCAGCAAGACTTTCTCTCTCTCCCTCCTCTGCCTTAGCTGGGCAAACAGCTGGCCGGCTCACAGCCCTCCAATCACCCTGGCTGCTAAGCCTCCACCCCTCAGCAGCTTTCACACCACCTACAGCTAGCTTTCAAAGCAAATATTTTATTAAAATCACTTTCAGTCATTACTTTTCCATTGAAGACGGCAGAAGTTCAGGACTGGGTAAGAGGAAGAGAAGTTTTGCCAGCAGAAGTTGCTCTGAATCAGGTTTGTAATGAAGTTTTCTGCTGAAACAGGTAACCTGAAAGCAATGTAGCTTATCATAGGAAACTTTGCCTTTAACATACATGTTTTTTGACTAGCAAGAGCTGTGGTATGCAGTATTAAATTAGTTTACATTACAGCATTATTGTGCCTCAGTGCAAATTACAGTGTTAGTATGTAGTTAGATGCAATTTATGTTTTCCTTCCCAGTCTGACTGGAAGATGTCTCTGCTTTCCTTTTCAGTTTTATATATATTAGACTTACGTTCCAAGTGCTGCTTTCCAATTTTAGGACTTTAAGTATTGTTTAAATATGCTATTTCCAATATTGCAAGGCATTAGGAGTTCTGGGAAAGTCTTGGGCACAACATCAATTTTTAGGACACTTACTGTAAAATCGTGTCTTATCTGTGCATGTGTGTACCACGCACATAAATCATAGACTATACTCAGTTTTGCTTTATCTCTGAATTCTTTTGTATATTATTGCTTGAGATCTAATCAATGCAATATTGCAATTTTGAATAAGGCTAAATGTACTTAGGAGAAAGCAAAAAGTTTCTCAGAAATTCTACAAATGGAAAATATAAAAATAAATTTTTATGATTTTTGCCAGAAAATGAGACTGAAGAAAGACTTCAGATTTATCAGTATATATTTGTGGTTTCCCATTTTTGGTACATTACCAACTTATTGGAGCATTTTCTCCCTAATTGGTATACTGCTTTAAAATCTTAAACTACTGCACCTCAAATTTCTATGTATCATAGTATATAATATCAGCTCACCAAAATAGTTTAAAATATCTTTAGGTTACTTTTTCTTCAAGATTCTTTAGTACATCTCAATAGGAATATTAAAACTTTTAGATGTTTTAGGATGCTTTATAACAGTTGCTTTCCATATGAGCTTTTAATCTTTTTTTATTAGAGCTTTTAACAGAAAATGTTGTAGGGAAAGTTGAATAGCAACAGCAGAAAAACTGAGTTTTCTGATCTGTAGCTTGGGTTTGATGTGTGCTAACTTCAAACTCTTATTACAAGTAATTAAATTTAAATGTTATTTTAATATCAGAATGTTGTGATACATGATGTAGGTTACTTTCTTTCTCCAGTACGCACCTATTGTTTCCATTTTGTTTTGGAGTAGGAGGTTGTTAGGTTATTTTTACATGGAAAATGCTTTGCAGGAATCATAGATTTTCATGACTGTGAAGCAATCATTTTTGAAGATGAATACAAACTTTGCAGATTAAGACTGTCCTTTTCATTGTGTTTGTAGTTGCAAGTGTTTTGACACCAAAGTTTTTGTGCTCAAAGAGGTATAATGATAGATAATCATTAAATGTTCTTGATCATCCATCTGAATGGAAGAGCTGGTATGAATTATAAGGCTGAACTCATCTTGTGTTACCATTCAGATTTGTGGTGGTCAAGCAGTATATTATCTGATTTAAAACTGTCCAGGAAAGACTGAAATTAAGAAGGGTCTATCAGCAGCTAATGTAGAGAAAAAAGTCCCTAAGACAATAAAGGAAAGAAGGAATTGGAGGGTTACTTTGCTTATTCAAGTACTCTGGCAAATACTGTGACTGATTGTTAAACTTGAGGAAGCTGTTGGAGTGGTTTTTCCCCTGTTAGATAGATTCTCTTTTTTCCTTTTCTGTCTGAATTGAAACCATCTTTTTTTTCCTTTTCTGTCTAAATTAATACCTCCTGTTCTGCCTGTCTCTTTGGTGCATGAAGTTGAAGTGGGTAAAGCTGTAAACTGCAATGCGGACAGCATTGCAATTCTTTCTAGGAATATGTTCATGGAAGAAGGAGGCTTGAATACGGGCCAAACATTGGTCCTCAAGCCTATGGCAGGTGAACTGCAGCCTCGCTTTTCCAGAGAACTGTTGGAGATGTACTCCATGTCCTAGTCTGTGGCTAAAGAACAACTAGGCCAAAAGAGACCTTAGAAGTGCAACGACCCAGCATATGCAGAGCCAGAGAACTAGCAAAAGGAACGTGCCAAGGTCGGTGACGAATTGAGTTCATAGGTGTTTACTTGTGACAAATGGCCCTGTAAAGTGAACTTTGCTGAAGTGGAGCCTAGCACAGGTTTGAATGTGTGGGAGAAGTAACAGGTGGCATCTGCTCCTCACCTTAATTAGAAATAACTGGGCACTGTTGGTGAGTGCAAGGCCACTTTCCTTCTTGGTTTCTTCTCACAAATTTTGTATGCTTAAACTCTATATTTTGGGATTCAAACTCAGGATTCAAACTGCGCGAAGAATTCAGCACACTCTGACTGATTGCACTTTCAGGCTACATGCCTAACGCTGTTGTTTGAAGGCAGGCAAGTATCCAAGTCTATTCTAAGAAATGTAGGATAGGTGCCTCAGAGGTGCCTCAGAAGCACTGTGAGCACGAAGAGTTCCCTTTCTTCTCAATTGAATTACCAAATTCTCAATACATTACGAAAACCTTCATTTCCCAAGCTAAGTGTGCTTTGCCAGGAAAGCTCAGAGAACAGCCACTGGTCATCAGCTGTACAGGGTGTTCAACAGGGGCCTGAGCCAGTGCCTGTTAGCCATGCCATGGCAGCAAAGGTGAAAAGCAAGCAGAGGCCACGGTGGTCTGCTCAGGAGGCAGTCTTGGATTGCAGTGGAGAAAGGAGGAAGTAAAAAAGGAGCAATTGGGAAAATACTGAGACCCGCTGGTCAAAAAGCAGGAGAGGTCATCTTTTTTTCTGTGTTTGCTTACCTTAGTGCATGTTCCTGTCTGTCCTAAAGGTCAACAGAAAATGAAACTGTGAGATTTACCCAGTCATGCTGGTGCAGGAATAAGACCCTTTTTAGGAGTGTGTGGCTGCAGTCAGTGTAAGCTTATCCAGGACAAGGCTGCCACCAAAAGGCACAGCCAAATGTTACCTTCTTTGCCTCTCTAGATTAGTATTTGAGTGTGAGACATGCTCAGCCACAGTCTTAAGATAACCTGTACTTGTGAGTCAGTACAGGTCAGCACTGAGTCAGAGCCCTGGTTGTTTTCTTGCAGTGGATAATGTGTTAAAAGGATCTGTCTCACAAGGGACACCTCAGAAAAATGTCACACTTCTCAGTGATTTCTGAATACACTATGCAACTACCTACCTATGTTGTTTGGTCCTGTGTGGAGGCTAAATATCTTGATAAGCTCATCAGTTCTTCCTGCTACACCTTCTTATCAAGAATGAAGTAATCAATGCCAGAGTCATGGGATGTGTTGGCCAAATTTGAAAGGGACCCATGTCAGAGACACAACATTGCACTTGGTACACAGCAACAGAAGTTGTGAAGCAGTGTTCAAACATTGTTTATTATGCATATGTGCATAGTAAGTATAAAAAACAGTGTAAGACATTGTGGACTGCAGTGGTCATTGTAAAAGGATGTGTGTTCATCAAGCCCATGTTAGGATGGATATACCTAAAAAGATGCATTTCTAATGTGTTGTGAGATTTATTTTTTTCTTTACAGACACAAAGTTTGTGTCTTGAACCTTGTCTTTGGTTGTGCTCCAGTTTTTAAAGGCTAAAGAAGAAAGAATGTGTTTGTGTCAGAACACATGTTTCATTTTACCAGCTTGTGGCTAGAAAGAACCAGCTTCCTCTGCTCCCCCCAAGAAACAGAGAAAGCAGAAGCAGAAAACCATCTCCTGTTTTGTCACAAGGATTTCTTCCCAGAGAAAACCATATTATCACCCACCTGGCCACTGTGGTAGATGACTTTACAACCTTCAGGACTTCCTATTCCAAACTGTAAAGAAGCAGAGCTATCTGGGATACTGTTTGAATAACAAAGGTCTTGGAAACTGTTTATAGTTTTCTGAGAACAGCTTCTGCTAGAGCAGTTTTTCCTGTAATCAGATATCAGATGAACAGTCATTTTGGGGGTGGGGAAAATAATTCTTTAAAAAATACCATGTTTCTGCATTGTTGAAATTTCTAAGGTCAAGTACACGTATTCACTAGAGTGTTTCTGTCTGTCACCATGAGCTGCAGCCTAAAGCATATATTTTCATATATGTATTTAAAAGATATATAAAAATATATATAATAAAATAACTATATTAATATAAAATAACATCCTAAGCAGTTGCTACAGCTTCAGAAGTGTCACTATGGAAAAAAAACCCAAAACATAGTGGCCTTGGGAATACTTTTACAGTAAGTACTGGGAATAAGTACGGCCCAGGATAGACAACCCTTGCTTTGGAGGAGTGGAGTGCCTCAACCTCAGGCCCAAAGAAAGGCTCCTCTTACTGAAGAGCTCAGGAGCTACAGCATTTTACCTGAACAGTTTGATGTTGATGGCCCTCAGAAGAGTTTGTGAATGTCTTCTGACATGCACAGCATTTTAGTTCTGAAGCTGATGTATGAAATCTCAAGTGGATGAAGTTGATATATCATGGGCAGATACTTATCTCTGAGAGTCTGGCTGTTTCAAAGGACTGCATAATTGCAGCAGAGCTTTGGAAACTTGCCTGTCTTATCTCTTTCCACTGTCCTGAGGCAACTATCACCTTCTAATGGGCATTAAGCATCACTGCTCAGAGCTATTCAGTTCCATTCACTATTCTTTATCAACTTCCTTTTCCTTGAAAGGGAACAGAGACTTTTTTTTTTCTATAACACTCTTTGAAGACAGAAGTGGTATGTCTGCCTCTACTTGGGGAACTGGTACAGTAATAGGGAGAAAATGTTTCTGCACATAGATCTCCTTTTCATTTTCATACCAAACAGGATTTCTTTCAAGCAATCTCCTAACAGGATGGCAAGTTCTCTAGCTGCTCACTCTTTGTTCCAGGATCAAATACTGTTAAGTGAGGTATCTATCTTGATGTAAAATCATTGCTGTCAGTGGATTGAACTATTGTGAGTGGAAATGCCTTTTGCTGGTCTGGGAAACTGATACAGACCTGGAGGAATCTACCACAAGAATGTCTTTGCCTAAATGAAAACGTTTCTCTGTTCTCTGGAGGGTTCCATTTAACAAATTATGGGCAGAGTGTAGATATTTATGAAATGAATTGCAAAGACAAGCATCAGTTTGAGGAGATGGCAGATGCTATCACTTATTTCTTGCTGAATTGTTAGTCATCAACAATACAATTCAAACAAATACATGAAGAAAGACTGAACTTGTACATTAAGGCTGCCTCTTTGAAATACTGTTTTCCATAGGATGACTATGTCCTGCCTCCCAAGCAAATACTTTGAACTCTCAGCTATCTTTTTTTAATTTTTTTTTGGATTGGGAAGCAGGATCACTGCTGTTTCTTCTAGCAGGCACCTGTATCACAGGCCAGGGAAGCATTGCCCACCTGCTGTCTTCCAGGACCTATCTGGTCACAAAATCTGAGCTTGTGTACAAGAGCTGATCACACCCCACATTGCACTTAGAATACTGAAGAATTGCAATTGGCATGGGATGAGCAGTTATTTGATCAGGTTTTGTTAGATGACTGTCAGAGAGAGTTGTTTGAGATTTCTTGTAAATATGTTTAGCTATGGGAAACTTGAGTGATGTGAGAGGGAAGAGAAACCCTATTTTAATCTGCTTTCAAGCTATTTTCACTGAAGGAAATTCTAAAGACAAAAGCCATGTATTTGAAGGCAACAGGAGATTCCATTGGCTCTGTCAGGATGATATATTTTAAAGCTTTTGCTGTTTAAAGCATTAGTGTTGGACTTTTAGATCTTAAAAATCCTTATTTATGTCAGTGTTGATCCTTATCTTAAAAGTCCTTATGATATATGACATAATAGATGTCTGTTCTGGTTCTGTGTTAGAAATAGTTAAGAGGTGGCCATTAGGAGATAAATAGAAACATTTTCTTCTGGTTTACAGCAGTGTGGTAAACCTAAAGATAATGGATTTTTTTCCCTGAAGAAATAAGTGTGAAATATAACACTAGAACTACTGAATCTCTAATTTGTTTCCTAGGAAAAAAGCACATGCTATCTTATTTAATGTCATAGAAGAGTGTAAATACTTAAATTAGTAGGTGTGATTAAAGTTCTTTATGCAAATACGTTTTTAATTGTGTTCCACCAGGGTCTATGCTACCTTTTATGTACTGTAATGATTTATTTTGTTTCAGAGCTCTACATCTACCATGTTGCCCTGTGGACCAGCTTTGTCCTTTGTTCGGTGTCTGGTGCGGAAGAAGAACATCAGTGGTGAAAGTCCTGAGGACTCCAAGTTGTGCCGATGCTTGTCGACGGTGGACCTTATAGCCCTAGGAGTAGGAAGCACCCTTGGTGCTGGTGTTTATGTTCTTGCTGGAGAAGTAGCCAAATCCAATTCTGGACCTAGCATCGTTGTTTCTTTCCTCATTGCTGCGCTGGCATCTGTCATGGCAGGTCTCTGCTACGCTGAGTTTGGTGCTCGTGTTCCCAAGACTGGTTCTGCGTATTTGTATACTTATGTAACTGTTGGTGAACTATGGGCTTTTATCACTGGCTGGAATCTCATTTTATCCTATGTTATAGGTAAGCTTAAGAACTAACAGTTTCAGGGGTTTCTGAGACAGTGGATGAAAGATACAGACTGGGGTCTGTTTTTCTTTTCTGTCTCTATACTTAGCTACTATTGCTCTTTATTCCTGCTGAGTGAAGTAACCAAAGTAATTTGGCTAAGTTATTTCCTCCTGTGCATCACCATTGCAAAGAGGTTTTTTGCAAGATGCGTTTGTAAAGCAGCATGAACCACATACCTTGTGTGAAAATTGTGTTGTTTCAGTGATGGTGCACGAGAATAAACCAGATTTCATTGCTGTCTTTGGTCAGCAAGAATAATTTCAGTAAAATAAAGGAGCTTTATTTTTTCTTCTGAATATACACAGGGCCTCCATCACTGTAGTATCTCACTTCAAGAAAATTATGTTAAAGTGTTAACTTGTTATTATAGCCACATGGTAACTAATTAGTGTCCTGTCAGATAATCCCATAAAACACAAAGTTGACCACATCTGAATAAAATGAATGCTTTTATGGCAGATGTTCAAATAACTATTTCAGTGCTTTAGCAGAGACATTTCTTGATTCAACAGCACTTACTTCCAGAGGTATGTGTTCCAAACATCTGTTACATTGAATATACGCATCCCTAGCTGTTTATGTATATGTAACCACGCAACTGCTGACCAAATCTCTACAAACTCAGTAAGTATTATTATGAAGTGTATTTCATGATAGGACATTTGTAACAACAAGGTTGTATTTAGCCATGACCACATGCATCCTTTACCAGAGGAGAGTATTAATTAAATTAATTAATAGTAACTCTAGAAATATGCATCTTGCAAACGACTTACTGCTTTACTTCCAGGTGGACAAACGTTCCTTCATGTTCTTTCTTAAACTATTTCTTAAACTAATTTCTTAAACTATTTCTTACATTTGCTTTATGTTTTTTAACATACTGTAACTTTAAAACTTTAAAAATAAGTGTCTTCCAGAATGACATCAGATATAAATGATACAGAAATGGTTTCTACAGCATGTTGAGAATAAATAAGGTACTATGTAGAAAAATTCTAAAACGTTAGAATTGCTCAGCAAAACAAACCCACTGTTTTAATACGAACTCTGCTTTTTTAGATGCAAGTTGCAGCATGCCTAGTTTTATTTCTTTTTCAGTAGAGTACATTGTACATGCGCAAAACCTTAAACATGCATACATTTTGTGAAGGTACATCAAGTGTAGCAAGAGCCTGGAGTGGCACCTTTGATGAACTTCTTGGAAAACAGATTGGTCACTTCTTCAGAACCTACTTCAAAATGAATTACTCTGGGCTAGCAGAGTATCCTGATTTCTTTGCTGTATTCCTTGTATTACTTTTATCAGGTAAGACAACATGTGGCTTCATTTATGGTGGTTGTGGTGCCTTACAGAAAAAAAATGGTAAATTGTAGTTTGTGTTGTGCCAGGAATACCTTAATGTTTAAGAAGTTCAGATGCATATTTGTGTACTTCCCATGATGACTGTGGGAATTAAATATAATATATAATCAATTTGTATATAATCAAATTTTCATATGTAGCTTCCTATTTTATTGAAGCTGATACATTAAATAATTACTTCTAAGTACTTTTTAAATAAAACCTATGACACAGATTGATGATAACAGGAAAGTAATACAGTTCTGTGTGATTTTTATGGCTTTATCACTGGTAAATGCTTTCAGAAGGACCCTGAGGTTAAGCTCTATAGTTTGTTGATGTGACATGCTCTCCTTAAATCACATATTATGTGTATAGTGTGTGTTTGTAAGGGGATTTTTTTTTCTCCCTAAATTGTTAACTTATTCAGTATAAAGTAAATTTGCTGCTTTTAAGTCTTCAAGAGAGTTGTTTAACTTAGAACTCATTGGAGCTAAAGGGCACTCCAAGGTACAGGTGTAGCCCAGCAGACTGGTGTGAAATCTAAGTTAACCCTTCACTTCTACTCTAATTAGTTCTCTTTCTTTTTCATATTTACTCATGTATCATGCTTTTAAATCACAAAAATTGCCATCAATGATATGGTTTTGGGGATCAGAAAGCTCAAAAATACTGCAACAGATTTGCATGTTTGCATTTAACGATTGCTTTCCACAAGGAAATGTTATTACTGCCACCAGGAGCAAAGGAATCAATAAGTGTATTCTAAAGCATATAGTTTGTTCTCAGCCAATACTAGAAATGTTTTAATATTCAGTAGAGGTCTTACTTATATCTCAAATACTTGTCATGTTTAGTTTTCCTCTTTAGCAGGAGCCTTTCTTCTCTGGAAAGTGAAACTAAGTTATATAGGTATAACCTCCTGTTCTCTTATTCCCAGGGACTTTTTTGGACTCAGTATTTAGGAAAATATTTCAGTTTAATTCCTAACGCTAGAATGAATGACCAGTGCATCTTTTATTAAATCTCTGTATTTGTAAAGTTTATAAAAAGCTCTCAGTCTTAGGAAGATCAGGGAGTGTACTAGACAAGGTTTAGTCCAGCATTTTGCCACGTTTGTCCCTCAGAGTTGCCTGTAGGACCACTTCAGACCCATATGTTTTCAGGAGAGATGGAAGTTAATTTGGTATACTGCTGGAACAGAACTTTCAGTTTCATCTCTTCCAAAAGGAGGGAAAAAAATACTTTTTTGAAAAGCACTGAAACTCCACAAACCAATACAATGACAGTAGGGATGCTGCCACCTTTACTGTATTCTCCGTTGCTATTGCTGCTTCCTGAAAGAAATACAGATTCTTGAAGGAAGATAAAATGTTTCCCCTGTTGTCCACCGCTGTGCCTAAGTTTCCATTTGTCTCCTATCTTTTCATAACCACCATCTTCTTCACTTGCACTCAGGATCTGTGTGGTATGCGGACAAATCACCAGTGAATGAACTGGATGGAATTCAGTGTTGCTGTGAGGCAATGGGGATGGCTCAGGGCCATGTAGGCTGAGCATGAGACAGTAATTCGATTTTGAGCTGCACAAAGCTGAATCATAGGAGTAGCAGATTAATTTTTTTTTTCTTTTATGGAAAATGTTATGTGATATGCACAAGGAAAAGTACACAGAAATCTGGTCTGGGGATTTTTTTATTCTTACAGTAAGGACTTTAAAAAAATGGACATAGTGTGTTTCATACTGCATTAGGCTCATTGAGACACTGCCTTCTTGGAAAAATATGAGGTAAAGAAAGCATGCATCTCTTTCCAATAAAAAATGCCATAGGTGGTGAAAACTTGAGCAGTTCATATCATAACTTCTGTGTTATGATAGGATAGCAAATGTCTCATTAGCAGAGCCAGAAATTTCTTAGACATTATCTTGAGAGGCTTAAAATTTTTAGACTTAATCTCTAAATAATGAGGGAAAGCATATATGTGATATTAGTGGAACTGCTTAGAGTGCAGTGGCCCTGTGGAGGCTTTTCCATGATCTGCTCACTGGCTGCTCTAATATTAAACTGTTAGTCCACTTACAGATGTCACAAACCTAATAATACAGTAGGAACCTGATGAAATGACTTTCAGATTATTTAAATGCACTTGTCTGCCCTCTAAGGCACATGTATTTTGTATCAGACTAGAATCACTACTAATCTGTGTTTGCCATCAGGAGGTTTGCATTTCTTTTAAAGATTTTGCTAACGAGCTAGAAAATGGGACTCTTCTGTGATGGATGTGCCCTAAAAAACATAGAGTGAACAGATTACCCGATTAATCTAATAGTTTTGCTTCTTTTATTAATCTAATGAGTAATTATTCTGTAAGGAACACATTCTACCAATCTTTTTACTAAGCACAGAATTCTTGTACCTATTTTTGCTCAATCACATAAAATAGAGATATGAATTGGAATCTCAAAAAAGTTGTGACAATTGCTCAACATACTTTAAAATAGGTAAAAAATACAATTAAAGAAGCTGCTTCATGGTTCCCATTACATTTGCCTATTGCCATGCTGTCAAAGAGTGTAGTAAATTTGTGCTACCATTTTTAAAAAGTATAAAATCTAGTGCTGTTTTACTTGGTATTATTCACACTGCTTGCATGGATGTCTTATTTTAAATGCCATTTTATCAGTTTAAAGGACCATTCACATCTGTAAAATATTTTTATTTTACAGGTCTTCTATCTTTTGGAGTAAAAGAATCTGCATGGGTGAATAAAATTTTCACTGCTATTAACATCTTGGTCTTATTCTTCGTTATGATTTCTGGTTTTGTGAAAGGAGATGCTGACAACTGGAAAATAAGTGAAGAATATCTCATCAACCTTACTGCAGTAACAGAGTAATTTTTTAAAAAATCAATTTACTTGCTCCTATTCCAAGGAATTTTCTGTTACACTTGCTTTAGTGGTGTTACAGGTGATATATCAACCCATAGCTCTATTGCTGGGAATGATAAACTTTTTATTCCCTTTAAAATAGGCTTTTATTTTATTTGGTTTAGTTGCCTTTAAAAAAAAAATACTGTTTTAAATATTTCAATACTGTTGTCTGTAGCCATTTGAGAGGTTACAGGCTTCTCATCTTTAAGCCATGTATTAACAGCAGTGGCTGAGTATGATAACAGGAGACGCCTACACATTAGTGGTTCAGTACGTTTTGCCACAGACTGCAGAGTGTGTAAGATGATAGTTACCTGATGTGGCTATTCTTCCATTTACTGTTATTTTTGCCTTTCTTACAAGCTTTGACATAAAAATGTCTTCTCATGAAGTTTTGTAAAGCCAAACTCTGTCTTGATGAGAGCACTTTAACAAGTTTTTACAGAGTGGTTGGGAAGGAGGATGCATGTGTTTGTCCTGCCAATAGTAATGAAAAAGTTATTTTTCTGATGTGGCTTTGTTCTTTATAGGAATTTCTCATCCTATGAGAACGTGACAAGTATATATGGGAGTGGAGGCTTTATGCCTTATGGTTTCACAGGAACATTGGCTGGTGCTGCAACCTGTTTCTATGCTTTTGTAGGATTTGACTGCATTGCAACAACTGGTATAGTATTTATATGTGTGTGAATATATGTACACAAACAACATTAAAACCTGTCTACTGTTCTTCCTTTGCTTTCTCCTAAACCTCCTTCAGTCCTGCAAAGGTCTAGAATCAGTCTAAGTTAATTTCTGAATGTATCTGTCATTCTGGGAGGAAGGAGGAGGTTTTATTTTATTCCTATTCTAAAGAAATTACTTGTTGCTTTCTAAATTTGAGAAGTGCTTAATGTGCTTTTTTTTTCTGCCCAAATCTTGTTAATCACCCATTCACTTTTACAATTCTCACAGGTAAACTTATCTATGACAACAAAATACTGAGTTTTGTTCTGTGTCACTAAGCTTATTTTATACAGATTTTCAAAACTTCTTTCACAAATGTAATTCCCATGGCTTAGATTAACAAATGATTGTCTTTCATGTTATCTAGAAATGAGTCAGAATTTTTGGTGGGGCTTTTTTTTTTTTTCAGGAGAAGAAGTCAAGAATCCCCAGAAAGCAATACCTATAGGAATTGTGGTGTCCCTGCTTGTCTGCTTCCTGGCCTATTTTGGGGTTTCAGCTGCACTGACACTCATGATGCCATACTATCTACTAGATGAGAAAAGTCCTCTGCCAGTAGCATTTGAATATGTTGGATGGGGTCCTGCAAAATACGTTGTGGCAGTGGGGTCCCTCTGTGCTTTATCTACAAGGTAAATACACTGAAATATTAATTTTGATGGGAAATCTGACTTATATGATATTTATGTTCATGCACTCATTCTGAAGGCTGAGTTCATGCAGAGGATTAGCAGTAAATATTATAAATGTGTTTTAGACTTAAGCAGATCTTCATCACAATAGGTATTTTAATTTAAGTTCCTGTTTTAAACTTCACTGTTACTGAACTCTATCTCTTTGGCTTATTACCCACAAGATTTTTTATTAAAACATATAGTTTCAGATGTATGATCTGCAATTTATCTTTATTAACTGAGAAACCTCACCCATTTTATCCTTTCTTGCTGTCCACTCCCAATGACTCAGTAGCTTTATCGGCTCTGTGTGTTTGCAGGCAAAACTGAAGAGACCTTTAACTAGCTCCACTCCTCATCTTTGTTGTCTATCTGTTTTCCTCCAGTAGCCAATCTGTCTTCTGACATCATCCCTTCCTGTGGTTTCTGTGTGGTTATTTGAGATGTAGATATAGCTGCAAAAATATTATTCTCCTTTATGAAACTGTTGATGTAACCTTAATGGGTTATTTTGATTAAAAAGATCAGGGAGAGCGTGAGATATATTAGTATGTGTTCATATATATTACACCCCAATAATGTATAAACACTTTCATAGAACAGAAAATTTTTTGATGCTTGATGCAAACATATCTAATCTTACACAGGTAAGAAGTCATTTATATGAGCTTCACTGGTAAAAATACTGGCTGCACTGATGCTAACAGGACTCCAAAATAACCCTGTGTTAGCCAGAAGATGAGCACACTGACTGTGAACAGTAGTTTAACAGAAAGGAATATTTTGATGTAGGAGAGGACAGAAAAAGGAAATAGTTCCAAAATGACATCAAAAGATTTGTAGAGATGACTGAAGAATGCCATAGTTACACAGTGCCTTCTGGAATTACAGTTGCCTTCTATCTAGTCGTTATGATCCCTTAAGTTTGGAGAATCTTACTGAATTTTTCCTCAATATTGATAAATAGTAGAAGTGATTTATAAGCAGAAACTAGATAGAAGAAATTAATACTGGAAGACAAAATGGTCTGGGAAAAAATGGTAAAAGATGGTAAAACACTTTTTCATAAATTTGAATTGTTAGTCTCTTTTCCCAGGGTATTCAGAAGAATTATGTTTACTCATGGTCAGGTTAAATCTTTCAGTCTGCTGATTGACGTCAGTTTAGAACAAAATAAAGGAAACTGTATTTCATATTCCTCAGTTTAGAGTTAAAATTAAGAAAAAAGTCATGATCATTGCTTGTGGTCCTTATAGTTACCTTTCATTATGTTAAATCAATAACTTATTTTCTCAGGGTAAAGTTTCTTAATATTTCCATTTTTTACGTGAATGTACTTAAGGAGAGGTTGGATAAATAAATTTTACAAAGCCACAACAGCAAAAAATTTGACAGTGGAGTTTAACAGTATCCTTGTTTGAAAAATCAGTTGTCAACCTTACTCAGGAAACATTATTTTTTGGAGAGTACGTTCATACATCAAAATCAGTTCATGTGCGATGAAACTTCTCTGATGTGTCTCACCTTAAAATGTTTGTGTCTCAGAGCATTACTGGAGGTACTTAGCATCTATGGTATGTAAAAGCTGTGCCTTCTGTAAGTGATGTATTCAGTTCACTAAAGTAAGAAAGGCAGCCATTCACCTGATAAGAACTATTGTGCTTGCTGCAAAGGTTATACTGGCTATGATTTTGCCTTTTGTCCTTTCAATGTTTTTTGTTTTCTTAATTACAATTATTTTCCTGTGAGGCAAAGAAACCACCTAATTTAAGAAGTATGTTTAAAAAGAGCTTCGAGTTATCCACAGTTTAAAAGCTTTCTGTGTTCTGCTAATAACACATCTAAATTAATTAGCTTCACTTCATCAAAAAAAAAAAGAAAAGAGACTCAAAGAAGCTTGGCTGGAGGTGCTTTAATTGAAAGAGTTAATGTACCCAAGAACACTTGTGTGGTGCTTACTTTGAATTACTGTTAATCAGCAGCCTCACCTGGAAATGAAGAATGTAAGAGATGCTGCTAATGCTTATTGAAATGCTGCTGCTGACTGACAGAATTTCTCCAGGAATACTAAAGCTTAATTGCAGTTAGTGTGACCTGGAACAAGTTCTTGGTCCACTAATACCCAAGAACTACAGTGATGAAAGCCTTACTTTGTTAATCTGAATTATCTCTGATGAAGCAATTCCATTACCTAAATTAATTAAAAAAAATAAAAACAAAAATATAAATGAAAAGGCAATCATCCTTACAGCAGAAAAATACGTTTCTATTTGTGTCTGATCTGTAGTATCTTGGGCTAAGGGGCTTTCTGGTTTTGTCTTACAATCATAAATTTTGTTTAAATACATGCCATTAATTAACATTGTTTATCTTGTCCATAATACAACTCTGCATGAACCGTGTTTGCCATGTTGCATGTGTTTGCTTTTTACTCAGTCTTCTTGGATCCATTTTCCCAATGCCACGTGTAATCTATGCTATGGCGAAGGATGGGTTGCTTTTCAAATGTCTAGCTCAAATCAATTCCAAAACGAAGACCCCACTAGTTGCTACTCTATCGTCTGGTGCAGTAGCAGGTGAGACTAAGAGTTGATCCTTGTAAAGAAAGTTGCACTGCTAAACTTGGTGCATATATGAACATAAATCACTGTTGTGCAGCTTTCATTTGCTTTGGACTGAAATGGTAAAATCTGATTGTTGTCAGGTAAAGTAGGCTGCCAGTAAAACTTTTTCTCTACCACTGATCTTGTATTTGTTTTTTCATCTCAAGTGCTTTCAAAGCCTAGGTTCAAAATAAACAACAACCCAAAACCAAGATCTCAGTTAACCAATCAAAAAAGCAAGAGCAGCAACACAGAGCCTAAACCAAAACTATACCTAAACCCATTAACTCTTCCAAGCTTTCTTTTTTGTGTAGTTGGGTTTACCAGTAAAGCGTTGTGCTTTTAATAACCTGTATTTGAACTATACATTTTTCTGTTCTAGTCTTCTCGGCTCTATGTTCCCTTTGCCCCGAATTCTGTTTGCCATGGCACGTGATGGTTTACTCTTTAGTTTTCTTGCCCAA
This sequence comes from Colius striatus, assembly GCF_028858725.1. Classification (NCBI taxonomy): domain Eukaryota; kingdom Metazoa; phylum Chordata; class Aves; order Coliiformes; family Coliidae; genus Colius; species Colius striatus. The sequence goes on along the minus strand of NC_084761.1, from coordinate 67,490,524 downwards.
GTGAGTAAGAGGCAGGCACCAGTTTCTGCCACCTTGACAGCAGGGGTCATCTCTGGTAAGCTCTCAAAGCCCGTATTGCTTAAAACTGAGATTGAAACACTCTATGCACGTGCATGGTACTTTATGTTTTTGAAAGGGGCTGCTTGTTAACTTCCCTTGCATGTAGAATGGGAATAAAATTACTGAGTAATCAAAGATTAACTCCAGATTATGCCAATCATGGTGGTGGTGATATCCTTAATGTCACAGAATCCAAAATGATTTGTATTTTTTTAATATTGGCCCCTTGTATGGTGAATAAGCTTGTTACTTAATCTGGTTCCCTTAGGCTGATGCTCTACTCACAGAGTTTCCTTGTCTGATGTGCACCAATATATTTATCACATCTATGAGGGGGGAAGATAACTGTCACGTTTTTAGTTATGAGACATGAGGGGAAAAATCTACTTTTGTAGCACGATCAATTTGTGTGTAAAATACAAAGACTTCAAAATTTTCTTCTAAACAGAATTATTCTGGTGTTGTATAGGGTTACCAAATCGTGGTTGAGGGCTCTGTGTGTATGTTGGGAGTTCTTGTGTGTGTGCACATACTTGTATGCAGATACATGCCCACATATATTTTAGCAAAACAGCATTTTGGGAGCTGTTGCCGACTCCTATGTTTTACAAAGAGAAATTCTTGACATACAACTGGTTCACTTTCATCCATACTATTTGCAGAGGTACACGTAGCTGTGCTCAAATTTCATTGTTGTTTCAGTGGATGTCTAATTATCCAGGAAAACTGGAAGCTCTCTTAAAGGCAAATAATTCTTAAAAGTAATTCAAATATGAAATACATACCTTGCAACATTTAGCAACCCTGGCTAAAATTTATATCAAATAAGAGGCTCTGAACTGAGACTAAAATATCATTATACTGAGGGTCATCTGCAGATGCCACAAGACCGCAACTGCTCGCACTGTGTACTTGACAATAATAGGGGAAGGCACAGTACTTTTCTGGATAATTCCCACATGAAGCATTATTATCAGTTCACTTTTCTTTGATCAGAGTACAAATAAATTGCTTAGAATTACTTTTATTGTTTTGACTTTACATTATTTGAATTTATAATATTGACATATTCCCCTGTAATAATGTGGAATTGCAGATATGAAATCATAGGATGAGATGAACACCTTTATCTGAAATCACAGTAATGATGAGGAGAAAGAAAACTGTATTATCCAACTGGTAAACTGATTGATGTTATACAGCGCTGACTAAAGCTGTGCAGCACCCATCACTTAGACTGCTTTTACACAGTCTGGGGAATTTGGTGTGTCAAGAACTCACTGGATGACAGCATTATTTACTGCAACAGAAGGAGTAATTTCTTCTTCTGTTTTTAAAAAGATGCTTATTTGGTGACTTGTGGTGATAAACAGCTTTGCCAGAATAGTTATGTATGTATACAACAGCTTGTATTATCATAGAATCATGGAATTATGGAATGGTAGGGGTTGGAAGAGACCTTTAGAGATCTTCTAGTCCAACACCCTGCAGAAGCAGGTCCACCTAGATCAGGTCTCACAGGAACGTGTCCAGGCGGGTTTTGAAGACCTCCAAGGAAGGAGACTCCACACTCTCCCTGGGCAGCCTGTGCCAGGGCTCCCTCACCCTCACAGTGAAATAGTTTTTTCTTATGTTTAAATGAAACTTGTGTTCCAGCTTCATGCCCTTACCCCTTGTCCTGTACCATGGATAGTTTTATAGCTTTAAGAAATGTTAAATGTTTGGCCTCTTAATTAAAGTTATCAGGCCAAGACTACTGCTGAGGTAATCATCACATATTACTGTGACTTACCTTTTCACAGATGATAATCGTGACTGCAAAACTCTGCACATAGTGAAATGTTTTGGTGTCAGTCCAAGGTTTCACCATAAATTGATCTACATTTTTTTTTTCCTGGAGTAGAATTAAGAGCAGTGGAAAAACAATATGGTGTCTTTTTTTCTCTTAGTCAGAAACTTACAGGCATTTTTCAGTTTAGTTCTAATGTAAAAGAATATTCCAGGCTACAAAGTAGTCATTTGAAGCTTGGGTAAAAATTAAATACAGCTACTGTACATGAGGTTGTAGTAGATTCTGTTAGTCCTCAGCTTTGCTTACCTGTGCTCTTTTGAGCATGCAAAGCAGCGAGGTATTTGGAACTGTACCTCATAAACAACTTCTTGGATTTAGGAACATCCACGGTCATTACAGAAAACAGGATGGTCCTTCCTTCATTGGTAAAGGAGACTCATAGATGGAATAAAGCTTCTGTAACATAGCAGTCTCATTTTCAGGAGAGCATGTTTTGCTTTCTCCTTCAGGATCAAATACCAGGGGAATGTCTGTGCGCTTTCACATCTGTCTACAAAAATGTTAAAAAATGCATAACATGAATATTATATATAATATTTAGACATAGATAATACAGAAAACTTTGTGTTACATGTATGTAAAGTATATAAGGGCTATGTTTAATAGTTTCTTTTGACATTGAGATTATTAATGATTCAAAAGATTAAGTATTTTGAGATTTTTTTCTGTATCTCAATAATGTTTATAAAATACAAATATTTTAAGAAGTTATTTTACCACATATATTTCAAATTGATTAGCATTAGCCTTTCATTTAGTGATGGCTTGTGCTAATTCCTTTATGAACAAACAGCATAGACAAAAACAGACATTCCAGAATTACCAAAAGAATGCAGCACTGGCTTTGGTAAACACAAAGACTACTGTAATTACTTACAGTATCTTGGAAGTTTCTATCTCTGATTTGAGTGATCTTAAGAATAGTAATTCTTGTGAGGTTTTGCTGGCCCTTCCTGATGATCACTTGAACTGAACTTTTTTTTCTTTTTTTAGTAAGGTAAGAAATTTTAAAACCCCACAAAACTATTTTATTCAAGAGAATGCCTGAAAGTCCTCTTTATGTCAAGCTCTTTCTCAGCTCAGCAGAAATTTTACATACTGGTGACATAGTAGGTTGGATCATTTTTTCTCCAGTTTTGCAGTGGGATCCAGCCTCTTAGCTTTGGTGAGATTTTGTTGCAGGATCTGAACCTTATACTATAAAAATGGATTTTTGATATGGCCCCAATTCAACAAGCTGTGTGTGCAAATACTGTGTTCAAATATGTCCAATAGGAATCGCTTGAATATGCAGCATGACTGTGCAGCTCATCAGTGCGTGTCTATGTGAATGAGACTCCCAGCTGTAGGGAATGTTGGCGATGACTTCAGAAATGTGCTTTTCATGATTACCATGATTTCACTTACCTTGCTGTCAGTAAAGCAATGTAAAGTTACACTGTCGACAGATTTTAAAATCTTAGCTCTTAATATGTCTTAGTAGTAATCTTAGCACTTAATGGTTGGATTCTATGACCTTAAAGGTCTTTTCCAACCTAGACAATTCTATGATTGTGTGAGTGAATGTCAGCCTCATCAAATTTTGCACTTTATTATCTTTTTTAGCTATAATGGCATTTCTGTTTGACTTGAAGGCTTTAGTGGACATGATGTCTATTGGTACACTTCTTGCTTACTCACTTGTGGCAACCTGTGTCCTCATTCTTAGGTGAGTCAAAAACATCCTTTGTATTCTACTGCGTTTTGTGTTGGTCAATATATAAACAGAAGTGACATTTACAGAATCACAGAATCACAGAATCACAGAATCACAGAATCACAGAATCACAGAATGGTAGAGGTTGGAAGGGACCTTTAGAGATCATCTAGTCCAACCTCCCCTGCAGAACAAGGGTCACCTAGATCAGGTTGCATAGGAACATGTCCAGGCGGGTCTTGAAGACCTCCAAGGAAGGAGACTCCACACCCTCCCTGGGCAGCCTGTGCCAGGGCTCCCTCACCCTCACAGTGAAATAGTTTTTTCTTATGTTTAAATGGAACTTGTGTTCCAGCTTCATCCCATTACCCCTTGTCCTTGTGCTAGATACCATAGAAAAAAAGGATGCCCCAACCTCCTGACACCCACCATTTAGATATTTGTAAATATTAATGAGATCCCCCTTCAGTCTCCTCCAGACTAAACAGCCCTGGTTCCCGCAGCCTTTCCTCATAAGGAAGATGTTCCAGTCCTCTGATCCTCTTGGTGGCCCTGTGCTGGACTCTCTCCAGAAGTTCCCTGTCCCTCTTGAGCTGGGGAGCCCAGAACTAGACACAGGACTCCAGATGAGGCCTCACCAGGGCAGAGTAGAGGGGGAGCAGAACCTCCCTTGGCCTGCTGGCCACACTCTTCTTGATGCATCCCAGGATGCCATTGGCCTTCTTGGCCACGAGGGCTCAGAGTATATTTTTTTGCTAGATAGCTAAATTTAAAAAAAAAAAAATCTGTACACATATAAATGATTACTAGTCAGCAGTGACCTGTGTAAAAAATCAGTGATATGCTTTCATATCATTGTAGCAGTTAGTCAAGTCAAAGCTCCATGTGAGATCTAGACACCTTTTATTGTCCAGAAGATGTATTGAATCAAGCACCAGTCCCAAAAGTACCAGCTGTAAGCTTGTGTACAAAACTCAGTGAATGATATTTTGATATGAATACCCACTATGCTGTACAGCAGACCTATTACATTGTTGGGGCTATATGTGAAAGGTGTAGATGTTCTACCTAGTTCACAGGACAAGTAAGTTTAAATAATTGCTTTGTCGGAAATGTAAGACCAGGCAAGTGTTTCAAGATGTGGTAGCCCTAGAAGAGAGTGCAGATATTATCTTTTGATGAGATTATAAATGCTTGTCAGTAAAACTCTGATACCTGTTCTGTTTGGAAAGCTACAGAACATTGTTGATATATTGGTAGCTACAGCTCACTTCATTATGTATTACTGTTTTTAACTTTAAAAGTCAGTCTTTATTACTTGAGGCTAAGCAATTAACTCTGAAAAGTGTAACAGCTTAAACTGAGCTCAAATTCACTGTTGCAATAATTTACGCTTTAGGAGAGACTATTTTATTCCATAGTGACTTATTTAACATATGTATTTTTTTAAATGCACTTAAATTCTAATAAAGCTGATGTAAAATTTCGGTTTGTGCTAGTTAGTAGGCCTCCTACAGTACAGGAAGCAAGTCAGAAAGTCCTGCCACTCTTTCCTCATCACTGACCACCAAACCTTGTCCACTTGTTTTCTACGAGACTGGTCATTTATCTGACCAATTGGTACATTCACGTAACTTAAAAACCTGACAAAAATTCCCCCAAAAAACACAGCAAAAAATTGAGTTTCCAGAGTTTGTTTATAATATGATGGTGACTAATCATGTATGCTGTTGCGGTACAGTTATAATATTGGGAAATAATAAATCTCTACTGCAAAGAATTTAGTATTTAAATACATTCCTAGAGTCATATTGCTTCAAATCTCAAAGTAGGCTTAATTTTTTTAACTATCCTTTTTGTTTTATGCATAGGTACCAACCCAGTTTACCCTATGAGCAACCAAAATATCCTCCAGAAAAAGCAGCTTTGGCTGCATCTGAAAGAGAATCTGCAGTAAGTGAATCACAGATAAATATGATACAAGAGAACCGCTTCAGTCTGCAGGCCCTGATTAATCCATCCAGTTTACCTACTGAGCAGACTGCAACTACTGTTAACTTTTTAGTTGGTCTCTTAGGTAAGTCTTCAGCTGTCCAAACTCAGATAAGGCATTAACATAAACAATGGAATTTTACTGAAGACAAAAATCCAGTGATAACGTGCCTTCTTTCGGTTGTAATTAACGTGTCATTCTGCAGAATGCTTTTATACTGCTTGATCAATCTATTCTGTAGTATATTTTCCTTTAATTAAACATTCTCATCGTAACATTTCATATAAAATACTTAATATCTTTCTTCTTAAAAGTCACTTCCTCTTCAGTGCAGAGATGAAGTGACCCTTTCCTCATTTCCATCATATTGTTTTTCACATAGCTTGCTTGGTTTGTGGCTTGAGTGTCCTCACCACGTACGGGATTCATTACATTGCTAACTTGGAGCTCTGGAGTATTGGCCTTCTTACTGTGTTGGTGGCATCCTTCATAGTTGCGATTCTCCTCATCCAAAGGCAGCCTCAGAACCAGCAGAAAGTGGCCTTTATGGTGACCAGCATTCTCTGTGTTATTCTCTAATGAGAGGTTTGAGTGGATTCTAACAGGTGGGAGGGGGCAGAGAGTCTGTCTTTTCAGGCAGTCTTTCATTACCACACTTTGCAGGTTTTTTTTGGTGAAGGTAAAGGTAGCAGTTGGGCACAGCTGAATCATTGGTGTGTGCATCCCAGGCCAGGTCTTTCCAGGACTACAGGATGGGTTTTATTGCCCACAGATTGAACGTGTGACATGCATAGAAGCATCGCTGCAGAAAAGGGCTGTACGCTGATGTTGGTGTGAACAGTTTCTATTACAACTAGTGTGTCTGATGGCATTGATCTTCTAGACATTCCTCAGCATATTGCTGAGACATGGTTAATTTTTTTACCTCAATTTAAGCTTAACTTAGAAACTGGAAAACAAGTCAGAAACTGATTAGTGTACAATCGCTTGTCTGTGTTGTGTGCAATGCTTTGGACTACAATACAGATCACACCTCCCAGAGTATAATCCTTTCATTTTGAGCTATCACTTATATTCTAAGATCAGTTATTTAATGGAGTATTTAATAGAAATAATGAAGTATTAGTGATGAAGGTCAAGGAATTGTGATTGGGGAGGGGCATTTCAGAAAGAAGAGATATATAAAAATAGATAGTATTTTTCAGCTGCAGATACAGAAATTCATTAGTATATGTTCAGCACAAGCTGAAAAGTTTTTTTTACACAGCTTTAGAGAGTATATATTAAAAATAATGTATTTTTAAAGTTTAAGATATGTAGAAACCAGTGGTTTAACCCAGTGAAAAAGAAAATTTCACTATATTCCAACAATTTTGTTTTAAAGTTATTTTTTAATGATTAGATGTATCATCTCTAGTTAGTGTTGTATAACTTAAGTGTGACATACAAGAAATTATATTTAATACAAACATATTAAATATTTGCTTTTAGGTTCCACTATTGCCATTTTTGCCATCATTCAGTATCCTGGTAAATATTTATTTGATGGTACAATTAAGTACAGACACTTGGATCAGATTTAGCTTCTGGATGGCACTTGGTAGGTACTTCCGTTCATTTCAGTCAGCTCTTGTGTTAGGGTTCATGCATTCCATCTGAGAACATTTGATTCTCCTCTTTTAAATATTTGAAAGAAGAAGTGTGTTTTAATTAAAGTCATCTGGTATTTCTGATCAAAACAAGAGCATGCTTCAGAAGCAGTATTTGTATGCAGTCAAAATTGTAAGTACAGTTTAGGGTAACAGGAATAATCAAATTTACAGGACTAATACTCATAAGCCACCATTATTTATTTTCCTAGTAAGTATAGCTGAAATGGAAAATTGTATTAATTCCACCTAGACATAAATTACAGATAATAGTTTCCATGATCTATGAGATAATTTATTTATGCAAAAATGATGCACTGGAATTTCCATAGAAACAGGGATGATCTGAAGCCTGAGCTCTGGTTCAGATACAAGAAGAGGAAACTTGGATTTGGAAAATATGTTCAGCCAGAGATTAGTAATTAACTACTTTTTAATGGACTTGTCTGAAAACTATATTAACTTTTTTTTTTTCACTTTCGGAAGGCCTCCTCATTTACTTTGCTTATGGCATCAGACACAGTCTTGAAGGTCATCATAGGGATGGAGATGATGATTCTTGTTCAGAAAATAGTGGGCTGCAACAAAAGAACCCTGTGGAAGAAGTGGATGAGCCTGAAAATGCAAATGAAAGTGATCAATTTCTTCCACATGAGAGGACAAGTGAATGTTAATCTGTGCAAACATACAAGTCTTTTAAACCTTTAATTGACAGTTTACTGACAATGGACTGAAATTTCAAAAGCTTTCTGCCAACATGGTGCCTGTTGAAAGTGTTTACTACAAGGCCTGGCTGGTGTTTTGGACAAGCTGCTAATCTATCTTCATCACTGCAGAACTGACAGCATGGAGATTAATATTTTAATTTAGAAAAACCATCAAGAGGAGTACCCCTTGGCAAGCAAAAATTTGGACACGTAGTTTGAACTTTAATTTGTTATCCAAAATCACTGGCAATCACAAAATAGGAAGAATTTTAGAACTGCCTGCAAGAAGTTCTGAATGGTTGACACTACACTGTGAACACAAGTGCCTTTTATACCTTCACTTTATCTCTGTTATGTGTTTCAGTCACAGTCCAATAGTTCTTTCTACAGAAGTAACTCTCATGGGAGACAAGTTGCAGACAGGCCTGACAGTATTTGCAAAATGAATGGTAATTGTACATACATAATACTTTGCAAAAAGTAGAGGCTCATATATTTACTTCAAAGGCTGTTAGTATCCCTAAATAGTACTCAATATACCTACTTAGATGAATTTTTTTCCTTTCAGAGATGCTCTGTGTATAAAATAATACTTCTCAGAGGAGCTATGTTGTTTTCTGCAAAAGCATCTGGTAGATAATCTGTTGGTCACAGTATTGACAGCAAGATTCGTATGTGACCTAACAAGTATTGTACTTTTGATTTCAGAAGGCTCAGGATTTTATCCCTGACTACCTAATTTGATAGTCATCAAGTTTTCCTTCTGACTACTCATTTCTTCCCTCTATACTTTCTTCCCCTTTATCATAGAATCATAGAATGGTAGGGGTTGGAAGGGACCTTTAGAGACCATCTAGTCCAACCCCCCTGTAGAAGCAAGTCCGCCTAGATCAGGTCACATAGGAACGTGTCCAGGCGGGTCTTGAAGACCTCCAAGGAAGGAGACTCCACAACCCCTCTGGGCAGCCTGTGCCACTGCTCCCTCACCCTCACAGTGAAATAGTTTTTCTTATGTTTAAGTGGAAATTTTGTGTTCCAGCTTCATCCCATTACCCCTTGTCCTGTTGCTAGATACCATAGAAAAAGGGGATATCCCAACCTCCTGACACCCACCCTTTAGGTATTTGTAAATTTTAATGAGATTCCCCCTCAGTCCCCTCTTTTCTAGACTAAACAGCCCCAGTTCCCACAGCCTTTCCTCATAAGAAAGATGTTCCAGTCCCCTTGATGGCTTTGTGCTGGACTCTGTCCAGCACTTCCCTGTCCCTCTTGAGCTGGGGAGCCCAGAACTGGACACAGGACTCCAGATGAGGCCTCACCAGGGCAGAGTAGAGGGGGAGCAGAACCTCCCTTGACCTGCTGGCCACACTCTTCTTGATGCATCCCAGGATGCCATTGGCCTTCTTGGCCATGAGGGCACATTGCTGGCTCATGGTTGGTTTATTATCAACCAGCACTCCTACCTCTCTCTCTGCAGAACTACTCTCCAGCAGGTTAATCCCCAGCCTGTACCAGCGCATGGAGTTGTTCCTTCCCAGATGCAGGACTCTGCACTTGTCCTTGTTGAATCTCATGAGGTTCCTCTCTGCCCAACTCTCAAGCCAGTTGAGATCCTGCTGAATGGCAGCACAGCCTTCTGGGGAATCAGCCAGTCCTCCCAGTTTGGTGTCATCAGCCAACTTGCTGAGGGTACACTCTGTCCCCTCATCCAGGTTGCTGATGAAGATGTTGAACAAGATTGGCCCAAGAATCGATCTCTGTGGAACTCCACTGGCCACAGGCCTCCATCTGGATTCTGTGCCATTGATCACCACCCTCTGGGCTCTGCCATTCAGCCAGCTCTTGATCCACCTCACTGTCCTCTCATCCAAGCCACACTGCTTGAGCTTTCTGATGAGGATGTTATGGGAGACAGTGTCAAAAGCCTTGCTGAAGTCAAGGCAGATGTCATCCACTGCTCTCCCCTCATCTAGCCAGCTGGTTATGCCCTTGTAAAAGGCTATCAGGTTAGTCAAACAGGATTTCCCCTTGGTGAAGCCATGTTGACTCCCCCTGATAACCATCTTATCCTTCATATGTTCAGTGATAACATTCAGGATGAGTTGTTCCATCACTTTTCCAGGGATGGAGGTGAGGCTGACCGGCCTGTAGTTTCCTGGGTCATCCTTCCTGCCCTTTCTGAAGACTGGCGTGACATTGGCCTTTCTCCAGTCCTCAGGCACCTCTCCTGTCCTCCATGATTGTTCTAAAATAATGGAGAGTGGCTTAGCAATCACATCAGCCAGCTGTCTCAGCACTCTAGGATTCATCCCATCAGGACCCATTGACTTATGAGCCTTAAGCTTGGCCAACAAGTCTTTAACCTCTTCCTCTTACACCCAGGGCAAGTCCTCTGCTGTCCTGGCCATCCTGTTATCCTTGCTGGACTGGGCTTCCCGAGGGCCAGCATTGGCCGTAAAGACTGAAGCAAAGAAGACATTCAGTAGTTTGGCCGTCTCTGCATCCTCTGTCACCAGGGCACCTTCTGCGTTCAGCAGTGGGCCCACATTCCCCCTTATCTTCCTTTTACTGCCAATGTACCTGAAAAAACGCCTTATTACTTTCCTTAACTTTCCTGTCTAGATTTAATGCTAGAAGGGCTTTAGCATTCCTGGTTGCACCCCTGCATGCTCTGGCAAAGTTCCTATACTCTTCCCAAGAGGTCAGGCCCTGTTTCCACTTCTTATAAATAGCTGCTTTCTGCCTTTTTTTTTATCGTGTACCGGAGCTGATTTTTCTGCAAGTAGTTGTTACACACTGCTACCCCTCAGAGAAATTAATGTGCAAAAATCCCAGTCTTCTCTTCAGGTGGAAGGGGATGTTAGAAAAACAGAGGCCCATGCTTTGGAAAAAAATCTTTGTCAAAACACTATTTCAGTGCTTGACTAAGCCTTAAACATATGTTAGCACAGCAGTTTTTCGTGGGCCAAGCCTACATTCAGAAATCTGTTTGTGCCAGTAGGATTTCAAAATGCCAATTTTTGTAAAGAACCAAATTGTTGCAGCAGTCCTGGGGGAAGAATTATTTTAAAGCTGGTGAAAATGGGAACTATTCTTTTTTCAACATAAAAGCCATGTTACCTATCAAAGGCACCCAGATACTTTAACATTTTTTTCTCAGTGTTAAATGAGAATGTAGTAGACTCAGGTCCCATGAAGGATTACACGATATGAAGTTATTTTGCAAGAATGTATTTATAAAAATAACTTTCCTACAGTAGGAACTCTCTTGAACTTTGTCATAGAGAGTTGCAACTGTTGCTGGTACAAATCATTGGGATTAATCTCTCTTGTTCTATATTGGTTGACAGTGAAAAGCACCTTAGTTTTTATAAAAGCTGGAATTTCACACCAAAAAAACCAAAGAAACAAAAAGAAAAAGAAAGAAAAAGAGAAGGAAACTAGTTAAACTGTTCCTATTCTTTTTCACAGCAATAGATTCATGCGTTTAAATGTTAAAACAACTTCTGTTGTTATAAGAGACTAGCGTGCCTAAACGTTGAAGGGCAGAAGGAAAAGTGCTTCTTGACGGAGAACCCTACAATGGGTTGGTATCCCACCGTAGAGCCTGAAGCCTTTCTTAGCTTGAGCTTGGAGGAGTGCTCCCGCAGTGCTGGCAGCAGCGAGCAGATGGATGGATGGATGCTATTGCACCAGTGACCTCTACTGGCTGCTTGGAATTAGGAGCAGCAATCTGAAAATGTTAAGGGGCATATGACAGGTGAAACACCATTGAACCGAAGTGAACGAAAGACCTGTTTCTGTCAGTTGAATTTTAATTGCGCTTCTCAACTGGGGCCCATTTTAATGCGAAAAATTACAAAAGAACTGTATATTGTTTTTTGAAATATTATAAACTTATTAAGGCTTTCCAGACTCTGGAAAGGAATCCAATGTAGTAGTTCTTCGATATGTCAAAACAAAGCTTTTATTTATAAGTAACCAAAGAATTGAGTAAATGAATGTATGTTCTTGTTGGTTTTAATCCCATGAGTATTTGAAATAGAGAGGCTGATGTTTTTCCTCATCGGCTATAGCTCTGGCAAGGGTTCACTGGCTTCTTCAGTGATTATATTTCTAGAGGACATTCTTAACCTCTCTTGCCCAGCACTCTTAAATCCTCAGCTGCAAAAAATGCCATTGTTGTGGGAGCATGTCAACAGTGCTCACGTAAAGCTTTTGCATGACATCTTTGTGAGCCTACAGTAAAACACGAGTCTTTTAAAACCCTTACAGATCTGTGTGTGTGTGGAGCAGAGACTGACTTTTTCCTATGGCTGCTGATGCCACAGAGCAGGTGAGCCAGGCTGTCTCCCAAGATGCAAACTGCTGCTCTTCTGCAATGTGCAAGGCAGACCCCATTCCCTCCCAAGGCTATTGTACAGAATGTATGTGTGCACACCAGTCTATGTTTGCATAGACACAGCAATTATGATATACTTGGTAAAATAATTTTTATACTGCACTAGAACTTTCCTTTGAAGGGATACTGTCCATGTAATAAACTTCTGACTGAAGCAAGTGCTAACTAAGGCTTCAGGAGATAAAGAAAATAAATTTACTTACCTAATGGCTTGCTTACCTAATGGATGTGTCAGCACTTTGTGTATTGACAGTTTCTTTGTGCATTTGTATTAATAGTTCTCCCCCCTTCTTAGAGAGATTAATACTATATGAGAAAAAAAGAATGTGCCTGTACAGATGTTGCTAAGGGAGATGGGAGCAGCTGCAGCACAGGAACCATCCACTTAACTAATGACATACAGAATGAAATTAAAGGAAGGTCATTGGGTATTCTTGGTGTCTTCAGCTGCACAAAGCTTATTTATATGTGTGTACAGTTTAAGGCCATTATTAGCCAGGGGCTGAGGAAGAACAGGACAAACCAGCAGTGAGATGTTTATGCCAATTTTGGTTTCCATTTGTATATGCAGTCTTGAAAATCCAGATGCTTTAGTGGGACTTTGGAGGAGAGAAGGACATGCCAGGCTAGTCCTTACACAGGAGCCATGTATGAAATAAACCCAGGTTTTGTTGTTGCATTTGCCGTATGCCTGTGTTTGCTGAGAGAGCAGCTGAAGGCACAAGTCCAGTGGAATTAAATCATCGTCATTCTTTTTTAACATAGTTGTTGACACTGTAAATTGTTCTGTGCAAATAATAACTGTATATGTAAATACAAGCTACTTGTTATTGGAGGTAGTTTACTGATTTTTTTTTTCTTCCTTCATAGAAAAACAAATCATCTACAAACTTTATTTGCATTGCTAAATTCTGGATATGCCTTTAGAGAGAGGAATTACCTAGTTGGATTTAAGAAAGTAAACCAAAGCATATTTAAGGGACGACAAATCTTTCTGTTCTGAGAGATAAGCCCATTTCTGTATCATTCATGTTAACTGAAGTGACCTTCTTGTGGCATGCCAGTCCTAATTCTGCACTAGGAGATTTTATGAGGGATCTTAGATTTCATTGTCTCTAATCCTGGATAAAACTATTCTGTTAATTATAGCGTGCTTTTTTTTTTCTTCACAACAAATGCCAGTTAGATTCCTGAAATCTGTCATGTTTATGTCACCATGTGTTAAAGCCATTTCTATTACCTGCTGTTAGAGAATTATCAGTGATAAATGTCAATAGTAATGATGTTGGGTTAATTATGTACTTAATGATGAATTTAGCTGTGCCATCCAGAAACTTCAAATGATACAATTTAGAGGCAAAACTTCATAAAGCTTAAATAGATATTCTGTATTTTATTAGATGACAAATGTACAAGTCTAGCCACCTTTCCTCTAAAAATTATGCAAAGACGTATATAGATATTTTAAGGAATAATAGGCATACTTTTTTCATGGAGGTTCTAATGAGTGCCAATATCAGATGTGCCATAAGCATCCTGAGATAGATACTTGAAAGATGAACAACCTGGGTGAAATCCATGACAGTGTAAGAAATCTGAATGGGACCGTGCAATCCTTTTAATCAGGTGTGATGTCTTTGACATTGAGTTGCATTTTGTACAGTAGGAATTTAATTCACATAGTGGCTGGCATGTGTTACTTGATTACATAAAAAAAGGAAAAAAAAAAAAGGAAAGTAAAAAGCACCTTTTAATGCTCTTGGGCCCTAATTCTTCACGCACTTGCCAGGAAGTTTGTACAAATCGCAGTATGTTCACTGAAAGTACTGAGATTACTCAGTGTTAGGCAAAATCTATATTTTACAGAAAGAGCAGGTGGTATTTCACATAGTCTAGCACCTTTTTAATGTCCTGTACCTTTAGTATTTCTTTCTGGTATATATTTTGAGGACCTCTTTATAAGAGTTAGACCTTTCCAAAGCTAAATATATTGCCTTTACCATCTCCTGATCTGGTTTCCATCCTATTTTAGAAATCAAACTCCTTAACATTAGCTAAATTAAAGGATTTCAGTGCATAGACATGCATTATAAAGAACTATGTATATATCTCATTATTTTTATTGTCACTTGGACACATTCTGTTGTCTTTATATGTTTTCATTGAGCCTTGTGCCAGGTAAACTCCAGCTTCATCAAGTTTTGTTGGAGTCAGGGCAAAGGATAAAAGGATTGTAATGTTTAGGAGGGCTTTTTTTTCTTTTGTGTTACCAGAAAGTAAAGCATGAAATATGTGGTTTATATCTTTAAAAATAATTATGTGTGCATCATTTAAGTGCATTACTGTTCATATCCATTTTGCCTTTTTTTTTTGTTCATATGTACATTGTAGTGATTATTTCTGTATTATATGCTGCTGAGCATTTAAAATGTTGATAGAATGATTATGTTGCAATTTAAACTACAAATTTGTATTTCCTTGAAGTGCTCCATCAAAATGAAGAGTCTAGATTTTTTATGAATGTAAAAACTTATATTTAAGAACGTGGTCCTTGTTTTTTTTCACTTTTTCAATAGAATTGTAAACAGAGATATTTTTATTTACCTTAGTTCCAAATTCTGATGGAAACTACATTGCTCTTCATTTACTGTAAAATGTGCTTCACAGGATACCAATTTGCATTTGTTCCATATTTTTTAAATAAAGCTGACTATCACTCATATGTACTTCATGCAACACCTCTGACTGTAACTGCCACTACAGTTTTAGTAAACATGAATAAGAAATAATCATTAGTGTTTTAGATATCTGATGTCATGACATTATACAAATCATAAGTCATTTAAAGTAAATAACATGATAACTCATATGCATTGTATAGTGAGGAAAACCAACCATTTTAATGTTTCATTCTTTTCTTCTTCCAGTGGTTCAGAGACGGGGATAGTAGCAGTGTTTGTTTCAGCCTTGCTTCCAAGCACTCAAGATGTCACTGAAATAGAGATTAACACCCTTTCATTTGGGCATTTCATCTCACAGTGCCAAACCAGAGATGATGTTAGGTTTGATTTCCAGAGGGAGTGAGTAGTCCTTGGCATGCATGATGCTCAAACTTCAGAAGCACCAAGCCTTGTCCTGTCAGCATCAGAGTTGGATTGATAAACTCACTGTTGTCCCCACTTTTGGGGGGGGTAAAAGGAGAAAAAAAAAAGGTAATTTCCCCAACTTTGAACAGTACTGTGCATGTATCAGGGTAATAAAACCATGAGTCTGGGTAACGGATAACAGTAGCCTTAACACTGTGAACCTTTCTCCCAGGGCAAGCTTATCATCTAGCACTGTTTTTAAAGACATTTGGGTAGTTGTCTTTGTTCACAGACTTAAGAGTAGCTATGACTTTGGTTTTTTTTTTTGAGATATACTGCAACTCATTTATACTATTCCGTATAAAGTTTTCAAATGATTAATAGTCACCTTACAGATCTACCAAGGCTGATCTTTAAAATCTTGGTTCCATGGAGCAGTGGGAATACAGCCACTGACTTAAACAAGGACAAGAGTCATTCTGCAATTATCACCTTTAAAGTGTTGACATGAAAAGATGTATTTCAGCGGTTTACTCACGTGGAGAGCTGGAGGTTTACATTAGTTCTTCTGATGACTACAAATGAAAATGTAACTAGTTTGTCATGCATTCCTATTTAAAATGAGAAAACTCAGAAGTCTGTCAAATCACTTTGTTGTATATATCTATATAGGAAAAAAGGTATACATCGGCTTAAAAATGTCTGAAAATTAATGGAGTCTGAGTGATATTTTAAGTGCTGTTATTGCATATTCCAAAACATATGAATATTTGGAGCTCAGTCACCATTAGAGCATTGATCTACCCACATATGAAAGGCAAAGGGAAATTTGACATAGGAAGGCAGATAAGAATTACAACTAGCAGTTTTGCAGACAATGGGCAAAAAACACACTCTTTATCATTAGAAGGAGCTGGGAATGTTTCCAGTGCAAAGTTGCAGTTTATATTACACATCTTTTCTGAATTGTCTCTGAGATTCATTTCCTTTAAAACAAAGACTAATAACCTTTTCAGTATATAATACTTGGTGGTATTCTAACTGTTTAAGAGGGGGAAGACATTTAAAATACCCTGTAGAACAAAACCACCATTTTTCTTAATTTTTTACAGGGAATGGATGACATGTTTAGGATATGCTGATATATGCTTAGGCTGTTACATAACCCCCTTAAGAATTCTATACAGAACTGTAATAGGGCTGAACAATGAAAAAGAGATCATGACATTCCATCATCTTACTCCACACCTGGGCCCTATCGACTGCTTTACCATTAAACAGACACCCCAGGGTGAAGACCTGGAGCAGGCTAAGGCAAGCAGGTCTCTGAAAATCTGCATGTGCAAGTATTTATGAGTGTAGAGAAGCATTATATGTATCCCTTCTAACTTTTTTAATGGATGCAAACAAAGCCTAGACTTCCTGTAAGATCTGTAAAAGCTTTACTCTCACATAGTATCACTGTGAAGTTGTGGCTGTGAATGCCATTCCCCACTTTATCTTGATTCACGGTGAACTCTGGTCTTGTGTCTGCCTGTGACCTATGATTATTTTTCCTCCTCCCAGCCCGGCATCTTCACCTTGCCCTGCATCCACCTTTATGACCCCTCCAGTCATATTTTCTCCACTCTTCTCCTTCAAGAAAGCCCTCAGATTTCAAGAACTGGCTTTTGGCAGCTCACTGTGGGCATAAACACACACAGCAAATGTCAAGTTTACCATACTTAACTCTTAGTGGTGACGAGAAGCCTGCACCTTCTTAATATGCTTCACATGGCTATCAGTCATACATGAAAGCTGTGTCATGGACTATAGAGCCCCAAATAGCAACGCAAAGTGAGTGCACACACACAAAGCCACGTATGGCAAAAGGCACCTGTCACTGACAAGCTAATTCATAGAATCATTTTGGCTGAAAAAGATATTTCAGATCATCAAGTCTAACCACTGACCTAACACTGCAAAGTCCACCACTAAACCATGTCCTTCAGCATCTCAGCTACATGATTTGGCAATATCTCCAGGGATGGTGACTCCACTACCTCCCTGGGCATCCTATGCCACAGTTTAACAACCCTTTCCATGAAAAAGTTCTTCTAATGCCCAATCTAAACCTTCCCTGGCACAATTTGAGCCCATTTCCTCTGGTCATGTTACTTGTTATTTGGGAGACTGAACTCCATCTCACTACAACCTCCTGTCAGGTAGCTATAGTGAGTGATCATGTCTCCTCTCAGCCTCCTTTTCTCCAGGCTAAACAACCCCAGTGCCCTCAGTTACTCCTCATAAGAGTTGTGCTCCAGCCTCTTCCCCAGCTTTGTTGCCCACCTCTGGATGGGCACACTATAGCACTTCAATGTCTTTCTTCTACTAAGGGGCCCAGAACTGAACAGTATTCAAGATGCAGCCTCATCAGTGTCGAGTACACAGGGATAATCACCTCCTTGGTCTTGCTGGCCACAGTTTCTGATATAAGCCAGGATGCCACTGGCCTTCTTGGCCACCTGGCCACACTGCTGGCTCATGCTCAGCCAGCTGTCGACCAACACTGCCAGGCACTTTTCTGCCGGACAGCTTTCCAGCCACTCTGCCCCAAGCCTGTAGCTTTGTCAGACCTTCAGGCAATGAACCTCCACAGGTGTCTGAGGTCTAGATCATTTGGGATGCAGCTGCATTACCGCTCTGAACACAGAGACCTGCGTGAGTGCACTGGGCTTGTGCTTGTGCTGTCTGAGGCAAGGAGCTGTGGAAGAGACAGAGGGAAGGGGAGTTCAGGCAGTTCAGGAGGAGTCCTCTCTGTGAGCAGGTGCCTTGACCGCCAGCGGCGACCCGCGGAGTATTGCCTTCCCGCCGGCGGGAGACAAGTCCCGGGCAAGCAGCCTCGGGCAGGCAGCCCCGGCCGGCTCCTCCCCGCTCCGCGGCCCGCCGAGCCGCCACGGGGCCATCCCCCTCCGCCGCCGTGGCCGCGCCCGCGCCGCCTCAGCGCAGCGCCCCGTCCGCTCCCGCCATGCGGCTCTGGGTGCTGCTCTGCCTGCTGCTGCTGCTGCAGGGAACGCTGCCGCACGGTGAGCCGCGACCCCTGCCGCCCTCCGCTCCGCCGGGTTCCCCCGCTTTGCCGGCCGCCTCGGGCTTTCCCTACTGCCGGGCCGCCTCCCTCGCCCTTGGCGCGGCCGCCCCTGCCCCGCGAAGGCGGCGGCGGGTGCCCGCGGCTGCTCCCCGCAGCGCGCCGCGCCGTCCTAACACCCGCGGGGCGCCGCGCCGGGATGCCCTCGGGGCAGGGCTGCAGCCGTCCCGGAGGCGGCGGGGCCGACGCTCCGTCCTGCCGGCACAGGCAAGGCAACTTGCCGTCTCGCTCTGCGGCCAACAAGCCGCCGAGCCTCTTGGGGAGAGGCATTTCGCCGCCGTTTCTCTCTAGGGCGGACATTGAAGTCTGCGCTTAAACCCTCGTGACGTGGCCCGAAGGTGTGGTGCTCGGGTTTAAAAAAAAAAAAAGGTTTTATGCGTGGTAGTAGTTTGTAGAGAGAACCAGACTTTACTCAGAGCTCAGTTTCAGGTGGTGATGAAGTCTGGGTGGGGAAAGGGCAAGACTTTGACTGGGAAGGGATGTTCATACCAATCCTTAACCTAACACAGGCCCAAAAGAGGGGCTGTTTTCCCTTGCGGAACACGAATAAACTTACATAAACTTTTTCAAGAGAAATGACAAAGCCAATTCCTTTGGTTTTGGCCACAGAAGGGCTTGGGAAACAATGCCTGTGCAGCCCATGGAAGGGTTTGTGAAGAAATGGGAGGCATGCTCTGAAGTGCACAGTGGAAGGCAAGGAGGCAATTGCCACAGGTGGCCCAGGAGGTCATAAGGAAAACGTTCTTCTAAGAACATAAAAAAATCGTTTACCATGGGAGCTGTTGATCACTGAAAGAAATTTTCAGGAGAGACTGTAGAGTGTCCAGCCTTTGGGACAGTCAGAGCTCAACGAGAGAAGGCTCTGAACAACTGAACGGAGGCAGGAAAGGACTTCCAGAAGTCCTGTCCAGCACAATTTTTCTTAAAACTACATGCAGAGAAATTGTACTCTGGACCAGAATGGTGCGGCAGAGGATTTTGTATGAAAGATCTACCACATCAGGAAAAGTGTTTTCTATTTGAGAAATAGACAATAGAAATACAGAACAAGAAATGAGTTGTAACCTAGGCAAAAGATTTTCCAGCCTTATGTTCTTGTCTAGTATCTCTAGGTGGACACTTGAAGAAGATCAAGGGCCTTCTCGAGTGCAGCTGTGAAACTAGTGGTTGGTGGATATAGGTGATATTTCAAGTCAAAACTGTATGGTTTTTAGCATTATGTGACAGTCCCTTGGGGATTGTTGTGTTTGTAACATCTGAAAGAATAAGGGGCTAACTGAAGGCTAGGATAAGACAGATACTGTGAACCAGGGAGCAAAAGGGCTGAGTGGTATATTTCTGTGATGTATCAGTGCATAGTCTCCTACACGGGCACGATGGGTTAGGAGGGACTCCAAATGTACTGTTTCACAAGAAACGAGTGCAGTGCGTCTTAGAACTGACATTTAGAGATGATCAGGGGTGGAAAGGAGTTTTCTTAGTACATATTTTTCTACTAAGTCTTGATTTTATTATGTTTAAATAAGAAGTGCTATTGCCGGATTAAGACTGTGAGGTTCTGCACAAAAATCTAGTGAGATGGTGAAGTATCCCAGACACAGCAAATGCGCGTACTTGCATAAACAGGCTAGTTGAGTTTGTTCTCACCTCTGGGATTACAGTCTGGGTAAGGAAATGGAGGAATCTGTGTGGTGGCTTCTGTGTTCCTAGAGGGATTTGATTGTGTGTCCTTTCTTATCTTGGGTAACAGACTACTGTACCAGTTAGTTATTGGGCATACAGGTACTTGATTTGGTGACGAGATGTTGCCACCACCGGCAACGCCACCAGGCTGCCCGCATGGATTACTCAGCCCCCCGCTGAGGGGACAAGGATCACCACACACTCAGCATGGATGATACTTTATTCCAACCCCTTGTTTACACCATGTGCTTATATCTGCTACCACCAGCACCTCCTCTCACTCCACCCCGTGCCCACCTCTTCTGTACCTTCCACCTCTCACGTTACAACCCGAGATCTTCCGGACACCTGCCACACGAGAGAAGGTGGGATTGTGGGGTGCAGAAGTGGTGGTGTCAGTAGATTCCTGGGCAGATTTCCAGGGAGTGTTGAGAAGTGTGGTCACAACTTGCTTGGACACTCAGCTTTTGGAGAGGTGCAGCAGAGAAGCAGAACTAGGGTTTTCTGTGTAGGAAGATAAAAGCTCATCTGATGGCGTTTCCTGAAATGTCCCTGTTGTCACCTGCAGGGAAATACAAGGTCAGACAGACAAGAGTCTCACTGTGTGTCTGGGAGTTTGATATGGGAGGAAAGTGTTCAGACTCCCTGGGAAGTACAGAAATGTGGAACAGAGGGAGCTTGTGCAGAGAGGAAAAACTTCATCTAGGGAAAATCAAAACCAGGCTGCTGGCACTTAAAATTGAAAAGCTTTCACAGGGAAGTCTTTAACGGTGTCTTAAAGGCATAGTGTCAGGTGTGTAAGAACATGCAGTTTGGGATGGTGCATTTCCTTGGGGAGAGCTTATAAGAACTATATGCCTTTGAACAATTGTCAGGATTGAGGTTGGCAGAATGTAGTGGAAATGGCAAAGGGCAGTCTGAATAAATAGTCCTATTTGGAGTTGGGAAGGAAAGAGTGGCTGGACCAAAGCTTGTGTGCTTCTGCAGACAAATCTTTAAAGTTCAACAGGGAACTGTCACGGCTGGTTTGAATTGGGAATCCTTATCCAAAAAGCTTATCAGGCTTATCAGTGAGACCTCATACTACGGCACAAATTACACAGGAGAGACAGAATAGTTCTACGCAAGGGAGAAGAGGCAGTACATGTTGAAGAAACCAGATTTGACACTAAAGTTTCCTGGTGGGTTTTGTCAGTGAAGGTCATCTGGGCTGATGTACCAGCCAGCCCTGTGGAGAGCAAATAACCTGGTTACTGACCACTCAACATGATGGAGGGAATGGCTGCTCTGTTAAGGAAATCAGGGGCAGCAAGGACTGGATGGAAGAGCAAAAAAAAAAAAAAGGAATTACCCTCCTGTAGGCTGGGTCACACACACTGGGGCGTGATGCTGAGCAGAATTGTTTAGATGCCACATACGATGACTTCTTAGAGCAGTTAGTTGGAGAACCCCCAAGAAAAGCAGCAGTTCTTGACTTTATCTGGAGCAACACTCAGGTAATTGGATTCAGATGTTGCTTTAGAACAGTCAGACTGTAGTTTTAATATGCTCTCAGGAATAATAAAAGCCCAAGAAACAACTGATGCATTTAATTTCGGAAGGAGGAATTATATAAGATAGGGAGGCTCATTAACTCACATATGGATTAAATATAAAAGCTAGAATCAGGCAGGGAAAGAGAGAGTTTGACCAACAGCTTGCAAAAGGAATAAAACCAGCCATAAATCCTTTTCATCTTTGAAAGTGCTGGCATGGGGCAGAGATAGCTACAAACTTTGTAAGCCTGGTAGGGATGGAGGATAGGAAAGAACATGTACAGCAAGTAAAGCTGCAAATTAAAAACCTAATTAATTGTATGCAACCATGTTTGCTATGGAGGTACTTAGGGAGGGTTTAATGGAAAAGGTGAATAATAAGTGTATCAGAAACTTTGAGTGCAGTATCCTGCAGAACACTGCAGTAGCAGGCTCTGAAGCACAATCTTGACATGGAGAATTGTCAAAGGACGTGTCTCATTAACGTGTCAGAAGAACTGGCTTTAGAACATGTCAACACGGACAGTGTTTACTTGCCGTGATTTGTTGATACGCACCCAAGACAAATTTGAATATGAAATTGTTGAAGTCTTAATGCTGGTGCATAACCTGTCACATAAATCCTCTTTTTTTCATGGAAATATGCCACTGGTTTCAGGTTTTTGAGGGAGGTACAGGGCAGAAAGCCAAATCTCTGTATTCTGTAAGTTGGACCGTGAATAAATAGGCATGAGTTACAGAAAAGTCATAATGGGTTTTTTATTTGTTGTGGTTTGGATGTTTTTGGTTCACAGATGTGTTTTGCTTTGCAAATCTGCTGAAGTTCTCTGAAGGACTTGGTAAGAGTGTGGGCATGGATGACTTGGTTGATGTACTTGGATTCCCAAAAGCTTTTGATAAGTCCGTTGTTCAAGACACCTTGGTAACCAAGGTCTGTGAGACAAGGGAAGACCTGTTATGGAGTTATAACTAACAGGAGACAAAGAGTAGGAATTAATCTTCAGGTTTTGCAGCGTGGGCATAGAATTGTTTTTCTCCAGCTGAATTTCATAGGGATCTTGTACAGGCAGATGCTTTTCAGCATGTTTATCAATCTGCTCTAAGAAGAGAAAACTGACAGTAAAAAGTTGCCGAAAGATCTTTCCATTTTAAAAGACCGGGCAGTGAAATTAGATCTTGAAATTTTGTGTTGATAGATGTAGAGTAATACAAATGATTCTCCTTTCTTCCATGCACTGATGGAGTTTAGCAACTTAGCAACTTCTAACCAATAATTCCTACTTAGGAGAGTGATCTTGGAGTATACTTCATGACTCTAGAGAAAGTCTAATATTTTAATTGCTTTCTTGAAAAATACCAAGCTATTTATACATTAATGAAGACACCACTTACATATATCCAACTGTGATTTGACCATATGTTTAACCTGGTGTACAGTCTGCTTTTGTCTTCTTTCTGTTACCCAAATGTGATGTAAATGAACAGCTGTGAGATGCATATTCTGCGCCAGAGACTAAACCATAGGATTATTATGTGAGAATCCAAAAGAGTTCAAAATGCATCAGGCAAACTAAGACGACTGCAACACTGCTATCTTCCAGTTTATTTTCCAGTTGATGTGAGGCTAGATGACAAGTGCTCCTACACAGGCAGCCTTGCTCTGCGTGCCAAGATCACGGAGTCACAGAATGGAAGAGACATCATCCAGTCCAACCCCATGTCTGAGCAGGTTGCCTAGGACTCTGTCCAGTTGGGTTTCAAGTATCTCTGTGGGTGAATACTCCACAGCCTCTCTGAGACACCTGTGCCAGTGCTTGACCACCTTGACAGTAAAAATCATTTTTTAATATTCAGATTGAATTTTCTGGGCTCTGTGGCATTTAAAAGAGATGTGGTGTACATCAACCTGGACTTAGAGAAGTGGAAGGCTGAAGCAGTGCGAGGTGTCCAGCTGGGGAATGGGGAAGGTCACGGGAACCATCAGTGGCAGGGAAGTGCTGCTGTTCACACTGCAGCCAGTACCAGTTGCAATTCGTGCTGACTCAGTATGCATCAGGGCTTGTAATTCCAGGGGGAGTTTGTTGATTGATTTGTACAATAAAGTACTCATGCATTTTCATGTGGAAAAGCTGTGTTCAATGGGAATTTGCTGTCAGTCACAGTTAGTGGAGTTTTTGGTGTCTGGGCACAGCAGTTTTAGGCTCCTCTGAGAAATGTTTTGTGTTTCCTGGTATCAGTTTCCTGTTATCAAGTGGGAATGTCTTGATTTTCTTTTTTTTTTTTTTTTGAGCTTGAGACATCTCACTTTTCCTTTCTGTTTCATTTGCTTTGTTTTTAAAGGCAACTGGGCATCCCTGTTGTCTCTAGCAAATAATGAAATCTCTTACAAGGTTCTGTTTACGTCTTGACTGTCAAAATAAATGGCCTGTTACAGAGAAGTGACTAAATACCTTCAAGTGACTTTAGTGCCATTTGTATTTTCACATTGCTTACTGGAAAAGAAGAAAACTACATCACTGTTGGTATTTTGTAAGTCATCATGAAGTTCCACACTTGCCAGTTTTTCTTCATGTGCCTGTTAGAGTAATGTGATGTGAAAAGGTTATGCACAATTGATAGGGAGGGTGACATCCTTGTGAAGAGGGAGAACTTGGATAGCATTGTGTACTAAATGGGAATGACATGAGGTAGAAATCACAAAAGTAGCTGGAGACAGAAATGCCATGTTTCTTTCCTTTCTCATTTGTAAGATTCTCATACCTTACATATTTCTCTTTTTATGTGAACTGTAAGTATAGATTTTCCACATGTTGTTGAAAGCTCTCTTCCCCCCCCCGCCCTTCCCCAGGAAAAGAGGTCATGCCAGAAACTTCAAAAACTTATGGAAATTAATCCCTCCTCATTTTTCTGAATCCTTTCTAGGAAGACCAAAACTTTAGTTACTCTCTGTGATTATTATTTTTCTCCAAGAGACTTTGTAACCTTTTTGTGATTGGTAACATTGCCTTCCATCATTCTGTGATTCTTTCTTTCTTTGTTTTACTAGTTATTGGACAGCCTGTGAAGAGTAAACGTCCAAAAGAACCCGGGGAAAACAAAATTAAGCCTGTTAACAAAAAAGTAAAACCCAAAACCCTCAAAATGAAGGAGAGAGAATCTGCTGATGCCTCTTTGAAGTCCCAGTCTATACTGACACAGGTGATGGATAAAGGTCGTTTCCAGAAACTAGCTGCCACTTTAAGCCTGTCTGCAGGACAAAGCATAGAACTGCGATGTAAGGGGAGCAACGTTACTTGGAACTATCCCTCATACTTAGACACCTTTAAAGACTCCAGGCTCAGGTAAGTTGTTTTTTGTGGGGAAAAACATCCAGAACTCTTTTTTTTCCTACCATTTTCAACACCAATGGTGGGGTTTAGTTTGTTTGCTTATACTTCTGTGATCGAGATGTTCCACTTAGGGGTTTCTAACACCAACAAAAATGGGTGAGCATCTTTCAGTCCTCACCAGTCACTGCTCTGTGATTTGCAGTGGTGAATAGTCTCGTAGCATGTTTCCTTCTGATGAATTTAAAATAGATATGGTCCAGCAGGACACCAGTCTGCTGCAGCCATTAACAAGCAAGCACAGTAGAGCTGATCCAAGGTAAAACTCTTAGAATGTGTGAGTGTGGATGTCAGATGCTCACTGCTAACTCTTGCTCTAGAGACCTGCTCCTGGTGAGCTGTACCTGTTGCTAGTGTTAGCTACCACCTGAGACACTAAGATTAATTTCCTGAAGAGATTCAAACCCACATCTCTAAATTAGCAAAAAAGTACACAAACCACCATGCTAAGGAGCAAAAAAAGAGCAGTCTTTACTTTTTCAGTTCAGTTAAAAGGGAATCGTGAGGTTTGTGGTGTGGCAGAGTTTAATGTGGAGGATAGTCACCTTGGGTTTAAGAAGGCTTTTTCCTTCATCTAGTGAGATCTTAACGGAAACCCATATATTTGCTTGCCTTGCTAGTTTTTGAACATCTGGAGATCATCCAGTCCAATCCCCCTGCCAAAGCAGGTCCACCTAGATCAGGTGACACAGGAAAACATCCAGATGGGTTTTGAAAACCTCCAGAGAAGGAGACTCCACACCCTCCCTGGGCAGCCTGTGCCAGGGCTCCCTCACCCTTGCAGGAAAGAAGCTTTTCCTAGCGTTTAAGTGGAACTTCTTGTGTTCCAGCTTATGTCCATGACCCCTAGTCCCATTACTGGAAACTGCAGAAAAACAGCATTGCCCCAAAGTACACATAGTTAAATGTAGATTTAATGTAGTAATTTAGTTCTGTGTTGGAAAGAGGATGAGCATCTAGGGGGCTTGAGGACGTCTTCCCCAGGCATTTCATTGCCAGGAGTAGTGTTTGTTTCCACTGGCTGTTTTGTGAAGATTTATGTCTCTGTGAAGGACAAGTAGTGAAGAGACTGTGGAGCAGTGTGAATGATGTCCTAAGAAAGAGATTTAAGGAGCTTTTCTTGGATTGTTAGGCAGGAGAGGCACAGGGGTATGAGCAAAGACATCAACTCCTGTTGTTGTTTTGTTCCTAAATTAAGTACAAGTGTGTATGCTTTCTGGAAATAACTAAGGTTGCTTGAATATCTATGATCCATTTCACTTATTTACAGGTATGATGCTACCTTAAAATCACTCCAAGTTAATCGTTTTTTCAGATACATTATTCTCCTTTCCACTTCTCTTTACAAAGAGGAGTGTGGAAGATTGGCAGTTACACACTGCGATCTCTGGCACATCCCGTAATTCATGAGCCAGTTCTCTGAGTGTTTGCATGTTCCCTGATGGCTTAGAAGTTCAAGAACCACGCTGGGTGAATAGACTTCTAGCTAGTGCGAGGCTTCTGTCAGTAGGTTACAGCAGCCAGCCTGTTTCTGCTGAGGGCTTGTCACAGGGATATCCCCTACAAGATCTCGTGGCCGATTTGAAACAGCTACTGCTTTTTCTTTTGGAAGAAGTGATGTTTTATCTGGATGTATCCCAGCAGGTGGCGTTTATCAGCTGCAGTACAGGCCTGTGCTCCCGGCAAGCCGAAGCTCAGTGCGCGGTGTGTAGTGTCGACAGGGAACCGGGGAGAGAGTGCAGGGAGGGGTTGGGGGATGGTGGTTGTAGTTTTGGAGAGTGTCTTGCGTCTGGTGCGTTTGTAAATAGGTCGCTGGCATGATTTGGGCCTGTAGACCTCGAGGTCATGTTATCTGAGTGTTGGCATCTGGCCTTGAAGAAGGCAAGGCAAGTATTTACACTTTTTTGAGAGGATTCTTAGTGCTTCTTCTTTATTTATTTTGACTTTATATTCCTCTCTTAAAAAATTAAGTAGTTTTCCAGTGATGGACATGGGACAAAATACAGGAATTTAAGGTAGTTTGGGGGGAAAAAAGGTAACACCTTTCCTAATTGTGTAATTTAGTGTTTTGTGGTTTGAAGTAGTTTGGGATTCTGTTGCCTCAGCCCTTTACCTTTCTCTTCTCACTCAAGTTCACGGTATTTGTGGTATTTTAACCGTAAACCAAAAGTTAAT
Organism: Colius striatus; assembly: GCF_028858725.1. Taxonomy (NCBI): domain Eukaryota; kingdom Metazoa; phylum Chordata; class Aves; order Coliiformes; family Coliidae; genus Colius; species Colius striatus. The sequence goes on along the minus strand of NC_084761.1, from coordinate 67,463,176 downwards.
AACGGCACACAGAAGAAATGCTATAAAACATTTTGACTGGGTGGATATAACTCGCCTAAGTATTTATTTTCCTCTAGAGGTATGTTAGGTTTATATAAGAGTCTGCATCGAAATACGATCTCTGCTGTAGAAAAATTAGTCTGAAGTAAATTACTGAAGCAGTAGTGCTGAGTTAGACTGAATCAAGAATTTTAAATGTTAGAAGATCCTATAATTAACTACAAAAATTGAAGACGTAGATTAGCAACACACTTCAAAGACACAGAAGAGTAATAATTTATGGAGACTTGGACCACAGAATCTCGGGCAGTTATATTTTCCTCACATTTTTAGCATTACTTTGGTAATTATCTCAAGATCTTTGCTGCAGTGCTAATAGATGCATATGGAAATAGTCTGTGTTGTAGAATGTGAAATATTAAATTTATATTCTGTGTTTTTTAGAAAGCTTTGATTTAATTTAGCTGGAAATACCATAAAGATAGCACGTTATTCAGTTACCTCAGTTGGTAGTGCTTATAAGTGAACTGTCAGCAGAAAAGGTTATTAACAATGTTATAATTAAAGAGGAGCTTATATTTTCCTTGTGGCAGGCAAAAGACCACACACCAGGCACCAACTGCAAGAGGCAAAGCTTAACATTTTACAAATCTATTACACTCATTTTAAAACAAAATGCTGAATATAGGGTGAAGGGGGAAGAGGGGGAAACAAGCATTGTTAGCAAATGATTCACAGCAAAAAAGGATTACTTGTCTAGGTACATATGTCCAGTGTCTTCTAACATTTTTTGAGTGCGTAAGGACCAAGTATAAGGCAATCCCTTCATTACCAATTAGTGAGGTGTGGAGTGTAACCTAAGCTAATTAACAGGGCTTGGTTTTTTCACCTTGGATTTCCATGTTAGTCTGGGTGGAGGTGGGGCACTGGCGCAAACCAGAGTTTGTGGCTGCTGCAGCGGGGAAGTGGTCGGGGTCTGAGGAGGTACTGGAAAGTGAAGGAAGAGGGGGTTGCTGGGCCTGGAGGATAAGTGACGAGGAGGGGCAATGGCCATGAGGCCAGTGCAATTGCTGGGGACTAATGACCATCTGTCTTGTGTTCATTTGTCCCTTCTTACAGCAACAGGTACTCGGGCATCCAGTTCCTGGTTCTTCTTTAAATAATAGAGAGATGTACAAATTCAGCAGGTCTGGTGGAAATATTAAGCTAGATGTTTTAGCATCTCTTGGGAACTACTAAAGTCCTCTAACTTCAGCTGCTGCAAGAGAAGCCTTTAAGGACCCTGACATCTAGTAGAATTGCAATTACAGCAGGCAGAAGAGACCTTAAGGCATAAGTTGGTGAGGTCATTTGTAGCTCATTTGGTGGGAGGGTTTATTAACAGTGGAAATCCAGGGCAGAGGCTGAAGATGCTAACTTACTACCTTCCGTTTCCTGCCTGTAGTTCTAGGAGAAGAGAGTGTTTTGGTTTGCAACTAGTTAAATTTAGCATCCACGTAAGGTATTTCCTATGGGTGTCTGCAAAAAGGAGGGATAAAAGCCAGATGTTTTGTCTGCATGCCATGCTTATCACATTTTTAACTCACCCAGATGGTAAGGAGAGTACAGCAGTCTGGATGACAGTATGACTTTCCTAAGAAGGAAGGGATTATATTTAGAAGGGCCGTTTCTGTAGTATTGGTGGCTGTGATTTGAGTTTACCTTTGTAGGTATAGTTTATGACCTGTTAAATAAAATATTTTTGCTTGCTGTACTAGTCTCAGTTTTTAACAGGTCTGTAGCTGTTAACAATAAGCTAAAAGTGTCATACTGGGAGAGGGAAAGACATGGAGTGAAACAAAGAGGAGAAGGAGGACTCTCAGTTTAATATTGAGACAGAGAACAAACCCTCTTTTCACTGTCCTGACTGGAGTAAATAACAGTACACACTGAAATGATTTACGTAGCTTTAGAGAGTGTAGCATGCAATGTAATTCTGGGGGGAAAGAGCTAGAATCATGCAAACGTGGCTCCCAAAACACACCAGCTTGCCTCAGGACTAGCTTATTGTCTGTAATGTTCTGTTGCCTTGTGCAGCATAAATAAACCCTGCAGGTATTTTTTTTCTTGTCTCAAAATTTTGTGTACTGTCTGAACTGGCTAAAAATCTTGGGGGTGTTAGTGGTCAAAGGTAGCACATGCACCTCCAGACAGAAGGGCTGGAATGCTGTTTTGTACGTAACAGATTAATGACTGTGGACTCACCCAGAAACTAGATCTACAGATGTATGAGAAGGATCAAAAACTGGGAGGGATGAAAGGAAAGTAAGGGTAAGCACATTTTCCCTTTCTTACCCTTTGTAGCAAGAAGCTGCTGTAGATGAGGGCAGACTGATTTCACATAGTCTCTGTTCTGCCTGATTGGGAGCATGGGTCTCTCACTTGCCAAAGGCCGTTTGTGTCACAGAACTTCATCTGATACATAAACTCAAGTGAAATGGAACTGCTGCACCAGAAGCTGAGGCAAAGAGCTGGACATGCACCACAGGCACATTGGGGGCGATGTGTTGAGGAAACTGTGTCTTGTAGCAGGAGAGATCGTAGTGCTTTCAGTGAATGCAGGCTCCTGCTGGCTTAGTGGGGCATCAGTTGTGCTCACCTGTATAACTTTCACTTTGTTCCATGTGCCTTGAAGTCTGAAAGCTGGGGATTTTTTTCTTGTGTTAAACAGTAGAGATGTTATGTTCTCTAGTGAGCTTGTATTTCGGATAAGCTCTCTTGTCACTATGAATGCAGCTGCTTGAGAAGAGTTTTCTAGATGCTTGGTTGAGTGATGCTATGTATACTTTTTGTCTTTTATATCTCTTATTTTTTAGCTTCTAAACATAGTATAGTTGTTCTGGCAAAGATCTTTTGAACTTCGCTTAACTAAAGCTTAATAAGATGAATGTATGGAATAAGATTTTGGTGTAGTTTTCTAGTTTCTTTAAGCAGTTTTGAAATGTGCGTATACACAACAGGTTTACTTTATGATATGTTGAGCACAGCAAAATTTTGGCTTTGGAGTCAGATTTCCCAGCATCTCAAATACTCATGACAGAAAAGGTATCCTGGAAATACCGGTCAGCTGTAGGATTTACCATTTATAACTTAATTTACATGGCTGTTTTGTCTGCTTAGCATGGCATGGGCATTTCACAAGTCTCAACACTTCCACTCTCAGTTGCCAGGTTTTGTTAGTGCATGTTTGTGGATGACTACCTCGCTGGGCTGTTTCCATTGATTACTAGATAGCTTGTTCTCAGTTAAGCAGAACACTCTGTACAATAATTAATTAACTCTGACCTTATTTTTTTTTTTTTGTCTGTTGGGATTTTGAGCTATAGTTCAGTGTCTGCATTAATGGTTGGAGGCAAAAATGTTCTGGCATAATGATTACTCTGTAATGTTGACATTTAGTGCTGGATACTTGGAAAACATTTTATTCGGATGCAGTCATGTAGCCTGTGAAACAAGAACTGTGAAACTAAATAATAATAGTGGTACACATAAGACATCTTCTGCATTTCTTTTCCTCCTGTTGGGTATTATATGCAACAGGATCTCTTGCATGAATAGGAATCTCTCAAAGCTTATCCAAAACCTGAAGGTAATTTGTAATGAATAAATATGTGTCTGTATTAAAAATGAAAGTCCTAACATTCTGTAATTATGTGACTCCAAAAAGTGGCATCAGATGAGGTTGTGCATCAGCGGGTGTGCCTCAGGTCTGCCCCGTGGAGGGTGAGTGTGTTAACGGTGTCCGAGGCCTTGAAGGGTAAAAGGAGTTCCCACTTAGCCCTGTCTGGGTTGTGTTTGGTGTGGTTTGCATTTCTAAGCTCCTGGCCTTGTCTGGAGGCTGAATGTGGGGTTCCACAAACCATTGCTTGTGGTTGCTGGCGGCAGTGCAAACTGCTGGCAACAGACCTAGAGTCAGCAATGTCAGGAGGTGGGTGTAGCTGGAAGTAGCAGCCTCTGTTTAAGAAGTTGCTCTGCCTGCAATGTAGACGCAAGCAAAACAGAGAATTTAGAGCACACAGTAAAGTCAGGCATGTCTGTAGTACCACTGTTGCCCAGTGACAAGGTGTTTTAGAGGATAAGAATTTCTTCAAAGCATGCTAATCCCAAGTGATTCAGTCAGGCATCTGCCTCACAGAATAACTGCCACATTAATGAGAAGAAAGAAGAGGGTAATAAACATTCAGAGAACCCACAGTTGAATAAGAGTATGGGAGCTGTTCAGCCTTCATGCAAGCTTCTTATTCATCCAGACCTGGTTGGAAACACTGAAAAGAAGTTTGCTAGCAAATGCCTAAAACTGGAAAAATCTCTCCTGACTTGCTTAGAGCAGAAATGAACTTGTAACACGATGTTGTGCAAAGTAAAGCAGGAAACCTTTGTGTTTGTGCTACCACATAAAAGCAAGTGGTTGAAAATAACATTTTAAAGGGTTAGAGCAGCAGTGTAGGGCATCAGGAGAATCATAGAATGGTAGGGTTGGAAGGGACCTTTAAGATTATCTGGTCCTGCAGAAGCAAGTCCACCTAGATCAGATCACATAGGAACATGTCCAGGTGGGTTTTGAAGACCTCCAAGGAAGGAGACTCCACATCCTCCCTGGGCAGCCTGTGCCAGGGCTCCCTCACCCTCACAGTGAAATAGTTTTTTTTCTTTTAAATGGAACTCTTTGTGTTCCAGCTTTATCCCATTACCCCTTGTCCTGTTGCTAGAGACCATAGGAAAAAGGGATGTCCCAACCTCCTGACACCCACCATTTAGATATTTGTAAATATTAATGAGATCTCCCCTCAGTCTCCTTCAGACTAAACAGCCCCAGTTCCCGCAGCCTTTCCTCATATGAAAGATGTTCCAGTCCCCTGATCATCTTGGTAATGATCATGCCTGTCCTGACTGGGTTCCCCAAGAACTGGTACTATTGGACCATTGCTTTTGTAATCCATTGAAAGGCAACTCAGCAGACTGCCAACTATAACAACCATCCATCTGCAAGAAACAGCCCAGAAAGCAAACCTTATTGTCAATATTTACATATGTGTCTATAGCTAAATATTTCTGAGTATTTACACATTTGCAAATTTCATTCCACTGAGACATGTATCTGGGAATTTCAAGAGAGGGAGAAAAAAGCAAACCAAGTCTGAAATAACCACACAGGCTGAATTTTGTGTAGCTAGGTGATGACACTGCCAGTACACCTCCAGCACTTCTCAGGGTCATGCTCTGACATAGCTGAGGGGTGATGAGGAAACTCAAGTGAGAGGATGCCAGTGAGGTGGCTTGGGGCAGAGGAGTGGGCAATGCAAAATTGCTTCCTTGCTGAACGCATCCAAGCTGAGTCAGAAGCTCTTTATGGTGGTGTCTGCAAGTGGAAAATTGGACTGGTACGTTAAAGATGGGAAAGCATTCACACCAAAAGCGGGCACAAAGTCATTAAATGAACTCTTACTAAAGTACCTGCTGCTTACTACTCCTGAGTTCTCTTTTTGATACGCTATTGAAGCAATGCTCCAGTTCATGGAGTCAAAAAAGGACTGCAATTCGTGTAGGTAGACCTGGAGCATGAAATAATGGGTTACACTTGAACAAAGTGAGCCAGAACGTAGATGAACGTGTTGTCTCCAGAAAGTCACAGACAGCTCAGTTTCGAAATAAGAACTGAACAGATTCCAAGAATGAGCTATATGAGACAAAAGCTTGCAAGTGCTTGTGTGGAGCTGAAATCAATAAAACTCCTCATGTAGGCAAGGCCTTTGCTGGAGCAAAGGAGAGGCTGCAACAAAGTGAAAGATGGGTCAGTTGCAGAGCAGGAATTTAAAAAGCAGATGACAGAAATGTAGGAGGAAATACATCTGTGCTTGTCTGTGCCTTTTGTTTTTCTTCTCCCCAGCATAAAGCAGCTTGACAGGTACAGTCAGCTGATCCTCACAAACTCCACTGCAGCAGACACAGGTGAATATAGCTGCTGGCTTCAGCTGTGCCATGGTAACAAATGCAGGAAGGATGAGGCTAAAACAGGTTCAACGTACATCTTTTTCACAGGTAATTAACTCACTGGGGGATTATTAATGGAACTATATTTGCTAGTAAGACAGGAATAAAGCTACGTCAGCAATTTCACTGCCAAGATTTGCCTTCCACAGTTTTATATTGTTTTTTCAGTGGATGTTACGGAAGATAGTGCTGGTGAGCAGAACATTACTTGCTTAGTGTGATTTATGAGTCCATTTTCCCCACGGATTATGCTAAATGCATACCCAAAATACTGCATGATGCAATGGGAAGCCAATACCTTTGCAAATCCTAACACGTGTTCCGAGAATCTTCTACAAAATGAATAAAAAAAGGATTCATTTTTGAAAATGTGTCTGGATAGAGCAAGTAAATCCGTGCAGAAGACCCATTTTGTCAGGGCAGTTGGCTGACTTTGTGGCCTCCCTGCCACTGCCCCCTCCCTCCAGTTACCTGCACGGGCTTAAAAATCTTGATCACATTGACCTTGATAAGGCCACAGTTTCTCCCAAGAGACTATAGAGCATACTGAAAGGCAAACTCTCATGTACACTTGTTCTCCCACAACAGCTGAGCTTGACTGTAGCCCTAACCCTGCATGGATAGGGTCATAGCAGGTAACTGTGCACAGATTGAGGCTACTTGGTACAACAGAACTGAAACCAAATGGTTAATTTGTTCTTATGAAAAATCATTCCAAATGGTAAAACAACCTTTGCTGCCTGATTAAAGCTAAAGCATTCTTGGCTAGCAAATCTTTCAGCACAAAAGGCTAAGATAGGATTGCTCGTGATATGTTTTGGAGCTAAATTAAACCATGAGACTGTGCAGAAGCCATTTATCAGAAGTGCTTAATGTTCTGAGGATAAATTCCTTCAGAAAGGCCAGACTGAACTTTTCAGTCATCTTATTATGTAAATGCTTGTGCTAGAAAGAGGAATTTCAGCATTATTTTTCTAAGCAGCGTGCCAAATATAGAAATACTCTTTGCCATTCTAAAAACACTAGATATTTCAACTGTTTAGAGCAGTAAATCAAATGTTTTGCCTAAAATTGTACGTACAAAATAACGACAGATCCGTAGAATATCTCTTTCAAATAGTGGTTATCATCCCAGTGGTGGTGAGTTTCTTGTGTCTGTTACTCTTCAAAAGTGGGTGAGTGAACAGAATCAGATCCAGATGAGCATCTGGAAACTTACTGAAAAGGAATTCCAAAGATTTTCTTAAGATGAAAAAAAAAATCTGATTGCAGTGAAGAATACTTTGCTTTTCTTTTTGATGTAATGTTTGTAATGCAAGTTGTGTAAAAATACACTCGCAAGTCAGAAAAGTTGTGGAGTTGTTTTTCTTTTGTGTGTGTGTGCAAAGCAAAAAGCTTTGGGTTAACTTTTAATGTTGCTTAAAGTTATTTTCTCTCATCATATGTACTTTCTCTTCTTTCTATATTCTAACTACATCAACTCTTCTGCACAGATAAAGAGGAACTTTTTGTACCCACTCCCAGTTATTTTGAGATTGTCTACCTGAACCCAGATAAAGCTGCAGTCATCCCATGCCGCGTTACCACTCCTTCAGCAAAAGTAACTCTGCACAGGGAATTTCCAGCAGAAGAAATTGAAACAGATGGAACTGATATTATTTATGATGCAAAGAAGGGTTTTGTCTACCAGTACCCTACTTCTGATCATAAAGGTATTGTCTACTGCAAAGCAGAGTCGCAGGGAGCACCTCAGATTTCCATCAAGTATCACCTCCTGTATGTGGAAGGTAAGGTGCAGTTCTCTCTATGCTTACACTGACTCTTGTTTCTGCTGCTGACATCGGTTAGAAAACTTTTATTTTTTAAAAAAATAAGGTAAAATAAGCAGTGTCATTACAGAGTTATAAAATCTCCATCAAAAGTATATGTGATAAAACTTTGTAGGTTTAAAGTCCAGCCATTTCCCAGTGTAGAGAGGAGAGTTGCAGGTGTACATCAAGTATCTGTTGCGTTAAACAAACTGAGGCAAAAATTGACAAGCTTTACCGTTGTATTTAACTGTAGAAAGAAGCTGATTTTTCTACTTCCAAACACTCTCTTTCTATCAGTTCCCAAAGGCCCGCCCTCAACCACAATTGCGGCGTCATCCAATAGAGCAGAAGTCAGCGACAGTGTTCATGTCGTCTGCACAGTCCTGGGAGAGCCAGATGTAGATGTCAACTTCAGGTGGCAGTACCCAGGGCAAGAGGTAAGAGGTGTGCCCTGCCTGAAACGGCTGATTCTTCACAAAGGCAATGCTTTGAATGACAGTCAGTGTCTAGATTTGGAATAAGTTCTTTCAGATCATGGTGTCTGCCTTTTGCTAGCTCAGGCATGCTGGCAGGAGGAGGTAGCACTTCCCTTTTGAACTTCTGCCCATCTTGCCCTGAAAGCCTAGAAGTAGCACAGGAATTAAGCTGGTGAGCTCTACCCATGTTAGCAAAAGTCAGGCTCAGCAAAGCACACTCCTCCCTCAGGTTTCCATTCCAGAGACACTTGGCCTCTGGCAGCATTTACAAGGAAAAGCCTCAGAGAGGGTCAAAGCCAGCGAGCCAGCATCAGGAAGCTACTCTAGGGCAAGCCACAAAGCCTCGGTGATGCCTCTGCACTGGCTGTCCCACCTCCATGGCTAAGGCACATGAATCATCACAGCACAGAATCTTTAAGCTTTATTGTTACGCACATCCAGAAGCACAGAAATTGGCTCCTCTACAGCCTCATCTCAAAGAAGCCACTGGAAACATGGAGTGAATCCTATAACTTTGATGATCCTTTTTGTTGCACAAAATAAGGTTTCTCTGACTGGCATCACTGATTGTCCTCTCTCTTCTCCCTCTACACATCCCAACCAGTTAGAACAGGGACTTATTTCTTAACCATCCTCATCTCTACTGCTGTTTATCCTAAGCAGGTTAGGAGCAAAAGAAAGACTGCTGGAAGATGGAACTCTTCATGAGAGGAGAGGGATCCTCTGGGACCCGAGGCTGTGCATTGTATTCTAGGTGCCAGCCCTCCTCCTAGGGGGGTGTCACAGGACAATGCAGAGCTGGCTAATAAGGTACTTGAATCCACACTGGTCTAGCTGAGCCAGCACAGCATGCAAGGGCAGAGTTGGTAACTTAACTGAGTGACTGGAGTTCAGTGCTTATTAGGCTTGAGAAAATTCAAATCTAAAGCCCTGGAGGTATGCTGTGGCCGCTGACAGAGTCTGGAGCACTCTGCTGTCAGGAGAAGGTCTGAGCTGTTTCAGGGGAGAAAATTGTGAAAGCAAGTGAGCACTAAAGGGATTTAGACTACTGGTGAGGGCACTGGGAACATAGAACCAGGTTTCTAGGTCTTGCATGGATGTGGTTAGTTCATTCTTTCACTTCCCCCTCTCCCTGCTACCTCCTATTGGGGTTTTTTCCCTGCTGCTTGTTATAAGTTTTTCTGCTGAAACAATTGCTCACAAACCCTCAGACTTCAAAAATCAACTTCCCCTCCCTGCCCTGTCCTGGCAGTTAAATGAGGACACCTTCCACGGCATTTGGGGAAGGGCTTGGGAACAATAGCGCAAATTAGGTATTAGGAAGAGTAACTATGGGAGGGAGCACTGGCAGAATTCCTGTTTCTGGTGTCCATTTGAAGTTGGGATCTAAATGAGCAGAGAAACTTGGGAGCTGTCAGTGAACTAAAAAGTAAAATGCTGGGGAAAACTGAAGTGCCTCCAAATCTGGTGAGCTGCAGAGCAGTAGTGGTGTTTCGAGTGAAATGTCCACCATCTTCCTCTGAATTTAGTTCTCAGCAGCTCTATGAGTGAGATGCATCAACAAATGACACTCGGTGCCTTCAGGGTGGGGCTTCAACTCTGACAGGCTTAGAAGGATTCAGTCTCTTGAAGGGGGAAGAGATGCCCCTGCTGATCACGTTAGCTGTGTTGGTTGATACGGTTTTTGGAGGGGTTGTGTGTGTGTGGCTTTTAATGTATTTATGTGTAGCTTCCCTTGGTGGCTGTTTACTGGACTGTAGCAACTGGCTGTGCAAACTCCAGTTTTATGTCAGTTTTAACTAACTGAATTATTGAGAACAAACAACTGAAGGAATGAAATTCTAGACTCAGCTCAGTCTTCTGAAACTCTGGGCCTTGCTCATGCCCTTCTCTGGCTGCTTTGGAGTCCCTGACAGCAGCATGCTTGCCCAAACCTGGGTGCTGGCTCCTCTTGGCCCAGCTGCTTCCAGTGGTCTTGAGGCACCTGAGGCAGCACTGGGCCAGGTCCTGCAGCTCTGCTGCTGTAGCACTGGTGGAACACAAACATGTGAGGGCAGGCCAATTCCTCGCTGCAGGAAAGGGCTGTGATGTGTGGAAACGGCCTCAGCTCCAGCTGTGTGTTTCTGCACCAACAAAATGGTTAAGTAACTGTCAGAGTAGAAGCACTGCAGGCTTGTTGGAGACCTAACCTTTCTAAAGGAAGTACTCCATGCTGCAGAGGAAGAAGTGGGGTGGGGGGAAGGAGAAGAGAAAGGCCCAGCAGTGATGCTGGTCAGATACACCACCTTTTTGTGCAAGAAAAAGGACTAAGTTCTAAGATTGACTGGATGTTGCCATTCATTGCTGCTCTTTCAGTGCAGGGAGATCAGTGACAGTGTTTGTTCACCACCATCCCCCCACCTGGCACCTGGGTTGTCATCTACCACTTGATCCCTGAGCAGTCTGCACTGTCATCCCTGCTTGCTCCTGGATATGTTGCATGAGAGACCCTCATCTCTCTCTAGTTGCTAACCTCTCCCTCCTACTTTTTTTCACTCAGTTGTTTGGTTTTTTTAATCCTTGCCACTCCCTGACAAAAGCAGCTGCTCATTCACCTGTTGTGAATGCATCCCGATACACTCCTTAATGATTCTGTAACTTCAAAGCAGAAGGCAATTAGTTGGAGAAAAACTGGGCTAGCAGGAGCCTAAACAGACAAATAGCATCTACATTATATGGCCTTTACCTTCCCTTTCAGAAGGGTCACTGAAGTTGTACTTAAATATTTAACTTAGGCTTGAGTCAAGTGTTGTGGTAGTACTTGATTGCAGGCAGCACTTGATTTGGAGGCTGGGAGCAGAAGGTAGTGTTATGCTAGGCAAAGCTCTGCTAAGTGGCTTGATTCCTTCTGAAGGGTTAAGAATTTCTAGATGAGATGGTACCCATTTTTATTTAAAGCTCTTGTTCATGTAAATGCCTGTCACTGCCTCAGCATTCCCTGATTCCATGGTGGCTTACTCCTAAGCTTCAAGATGACAGGAAGCTGCATCTGTACTCTGCCTTTTGCAAGTGTGAGGATGTCGCTTTGGCCCTAGATAAGTGTCTGACTTCTTTTGCTACTAGTAGCTTAAGCCTTGTAGCATTCATATCGGTCAAGAGCCAATCCATCTATTTCATGAAGCAAAAGGAGATGTTCCCAAGCAGAAACCTCGCTCTGGTACCAGTTTTCTCCAGGTTATGGGCATAGCACAAGCCAATGTGATTAAAGCTGCTGATTCATGGGATGGAATTTAGAAGAGAAAGACTGCCTCAGTCTATCTTTAGGTCGGTTTCTCTCACTTGGTCCTTGGCAAACTTCTGAGGTACTATGGACTGGGACCTGAGAAAACACTCCTGTTATAAGAGGAGTCTCTTCTAACAGGCTTATTTTTCTCCTCTAAAACAACAAGAACATACCATTCTATGATTCTATCCAAAAAGCTTCTTTCTATGCATCCATGTTTGTATTTTTCCTGTGATGTTACATACACATTTAGAGGGAGGATTAATTTTAGAAGTATTAGTGAACTGTTACTGTTTGCTAATATGCTGATACAGTGTTTCTGCAACTAGAGGAGGAGGAGGAGGAATGAGTTTGCAACACACAACTTAAAGCAATTCTCTGTACTGAAAAAGAACTAAGTAAAGCATGGTCAGCTACCTCATGCCCCTTCTGCCTTCCTGTCTGAGTCATGCTTGAAGTCTGAAAATATGCTCACACATCTGTACCCCACCCATTTGATCAAGTACTTACAGATGCAGTGGAGTCCATTCACGTACTCCAGGCAGAGCTTTGTGAGCCCATCACTCAAGGTAACACAGTACCTGCACTTAAGAGTGTTATCCTTATTTGGCATAACTTATTTAATACAGAAACATTGCTGCAACTGCCAGACACCTCCCGTTTCCTCCTTTCAGGCTGACTTCTGGATATAGCTCCTACCAACTGACTCTTGCTTCAGGGTTTGATGGGGCAGGGGCACTAAATATACTTTGCAGGATCTTGTATTTTCTTACAGGGTTTGGGGCTGTGTTTTTTTGTCGTTTAAACAGTCTGAGAGGCCTGTGACTATGCAAAACTTCTGGAGACTGATAGACAGAGGATCTGGACACACCATGAGAATCTCAAAGAGTGTTCTTCTTGTTGAGGATTTTGAAGCCAGAGATGCTGGAAACTACATTTGTATAGCTCAGAACCTACAAGGAGAAACAACAGTAGCTACAAAAGTTGAACTAAGTTAATGGGAAAAGGCTTCAGGACATGGAATGAACTGTATGTTATTTGACGTTACAGCCACTTACTGTGTTTACTAATCTTTATATGAAGTTTTCTGTATTGCTGTCTCTTTCCATATGTCAATGCATTCCATATTCACTAGCTTGACAGGCCTAACAGGGTTCCATATGCCCAGCAGTAGGCAGAGGTAATTACTAGAACTACTATGAAGCGTTATCGTTTAAGCCTGCCAATGTATATGACATTACATTTAGGAATATAAACTTTCTTTTGCATATAGTGTTTCTTCTCCAACTCTTTAGAAGTTTAACCCTTTGTCCAGTTTGTGCCTTTTTTGTGTATGTGACAACGGAGAGGACATTAACAATCCTCTGAAATCCCCCAAGCAGGTGTATCTTTCCCGGTGCTGTGCAATTTTAAGAGTACTGCACAAATTTAAACCACCCACCCAAAAACACCCAGGCACACACTGCCCCTGGTTACAGAATTAGCCAACAGCAAATGTTTACTTTGCAGAGTAATTAAATTTCTGAATATTATGATAACATTCATGTGTTTGTGCATATATGTGTGTGTGTGTTCATTTCATATATGCATAGAGACATAAAACGCACAAAATGCTCCCTCCGGGGGAAGATTAACACTAAATCTGTATTAATGTGCTAGAGGGTAGCTCCAGATACTTCTAAGAAGTGGGGTATGTTCGATTTTCCTTACATTGCTGCCTTTTTCCAGGCTTACACAGTGTGGCTTGCTTAGAGTTCACTCCTCAACAGATGTATGGCAGTATATTTACTAAATGATGTAGCAAAATATGTTTGCTAAAAGTGAAACTTGCATTTGTTTATACAGTGTCACTGACAGAAGAAGAAAAACCCAACTGCAACATTAGAATAATGTTTGCTTATACACCGGAATCTCTTCTCGGGTTCATAATGAGTTAAATTTACTTAGGAGAAAAGGAAATAGGTTTGACTTAGGCAGAACTGTATCTGAGTAAAGAAGCAACAGCTGCTCTCATGCCAGGTTTCGTTCCCAAGATGAGGAAAGAGACTTTCCCTCGAGAAGGTAAGGACTTGGTAACAATGCTGTTGCACGTGCTGGCAATATTTTTTCTTCCTAGCCTCAAGCACAGAATCCACATAAGCTAGAACTTCCGCTACACGTCCACTCAGTCATTTGTGTGACAAAAAAAAGTCCTAACACAAGTCATTTACTTCAAAGGTACGTGCCAGCCAGCTGCTTCTGAGCATACGAGCCAAAGCAGGAACCAGTGCCTTGCTTGCACACCTCAGTGTCTCAGTCTGCATTTGACTGCACTTCCTAAAGCTTTCTTCTAGCGAAGGCCTGGTGCAAGCCCTTGCCTCCAGACACTACAAGCCTTTAAGCAGATGCCTACAGTACTGAGTAGTGATCTCTAGTAACTATTGCAACAAGCTGATGACAACAAGCTTGCTCAAAGTGTTTTCTTCAGCATGCAGGAACCTCAAACAATGTGACCAATATGCTAAATAACCACAGTAAAGACCCAAATGGCTCTCCGCATGTCCCATGGAACAGCTTCAGGAAGAATGCTCCCCTGAGGCCTCTGATAGTGTTGGCCACTGAAAACAAACAGGGTCTTACTTTTTTTAATTAGTTTTTTTGTAGCTACCAACTGTGAAGGCACACGAGACACTCCTTGGTAATCTTTTTTATCATGGCTCTTAAAAGCTTTTAAGAAGGCTATGGCTGGTACCCACAGGACTAAGCAGGTATCGCACAACTTACTAGGAAGACCTAAAAGAGGTCTTTGTACCATTTCTGGGGTTGGGCAAGACTTCACTCTGACCCAAGTAACTTTAACAATCCCTGAGCTTCTGCGCAGTCGCTTCATTCCTTTTTAACATTTTCTTTTCACAGAACAATGTATTTCCCTTTGAACTACAGGAGCTGTGCCGATTGCAAAGCACCTTTGAGCCTCTGACAACCAATGTCCTTGAAAATATCTGGCAGGTGGGAGGTGGTGTCACCTGTCTGATGTGTCCATCAGCACCACTGTTCCCATGGGATGGCGTCACCCCCTTGGTGGTAGTTTGGCAGGAGAGGCAGCGGTGACGTAAACCAATTGCTGCAGCAGTGGGCTCCCTCAGGTGCAAGGGCTGTGTGTGCCATCACACAAAGCTCTTAAGCTGGATTGTAACTAGAGAAGCAGTACCTTTAAGGAAGAAGTTTTGATGGGTGAGGTTTTTTCTCCCCCCCAAGCAAAAATTATTCTCATCATTGTAAACTATTACAATTATTTTACTCTGTATTTTCCATATTTATCTTACTAAAAGCCTCCTGGCCTGATTCTTTTTACATTGTTGCAATTGCACATTTCCATGTAAATGAACAGTGACACAGGGCATGAGATTGAAGCCTAGGAAATGATATTTAAGTGACTTGTCCAAGTCACATGCCTAAACCTGCCAGTGTTGTTCCTTCTGCTTCCATGCCTCAGTCATGGCTCTGCTATGGCAGTGCAGCAGTGATGGACGAAAGGTATTTGTGTCTTAAGGGTTCAATGATTATTCCAAGTTCCTGATGATCTCTTTAACTGCAGCTCAGCCCTAAATGATTTCCGCAGCTGTCAGGTAACTACTGTTTTAGAGACCAGTGGTTACTTACTGTCTAGAAGGAATTTCCTACATGAATAGCATGATTCTATGATACCAGTTTACACACCAGTGTCTTTGGTGTTTGCAATGAGAAACTTAAAGTCAACATAAGGAAATGATTCACCTAAAATTTTGCAGCAAAAATAGTGCAATTCATCCAAAGAGCTTTAGAGAAAAGTATTGAAGGGATGTGAACCACATTATGAATAGTTTGAATGGCAACACGCAATTTGGTACAAATATCACTAACTTCCTTTGAAACTTACCCTTAGAGTTGGAACTGCTAATTAAGGTTGAGTATTTGAAGAATTGCTTGACTAGTGCTAGACCTTCCTGAAGGGAATTTTTCTGCTAAAGAAATTACTGAAAAGACGTAAAAGTTAGCAAAGGCTTTGTTTGATCCAGTGACACATGGTACTTAGAGCTTAAAAATTTTCAAACAAGAATATTAAACAGTGCTTACGGATGAACAGAATGATTTAATTCAGACCAACTCTAGACAGGTATTGCTGTAGTCTGATTTCTGTATACAAGGATTCTTCATTTCTTCCACAACTGCGCTGAAAGATTCTACACGTGAGAATTCGAGAGGTGAGAAGTATTCTGAACTGGGGAAAAAAGCTACCACCAAGTTAACAGTCTTGGCATTATTATACCACACTTTCTTTTCAGTAAAAATCTGTGTCCCTCTCTGTTACATGACAGGGTATGCTATAGTTGATCTTCGAACATTTGTATGCACTCTTCTTGCATGTTTTGAGGCACTAACACTGCAACTAAGATAATCAAGTTCTTACCAGTGACTGGACAACTGCTCATGGGACCATGTTAGATTGCTGAACTCTGTCTTGTCTCATACACAAACTTTCTTGAACAAGGTGAGCATTTCAGTGAATCCTGTAGGATGCCTTTAGCAGGCAGACTTTATTATTGCTTAATTAATTCTGTAATGTTATCTGCACTCTCATTGTTTTTTTAATCAGTCAACTCAAACTGAATCACTAATAATCACAAGCAAGCTCTGTGCAACTTTAACCTTGCTACTCTAACATAGGTAGGAGTTAAACATTTCTCAGGGTTAGCTGAAGGTTAATAATTTGTACAGTGAAGCCTCACTACTGCTGTTCCGCTGTGTTGAGCAGGTACTAAGAGATTAGTACTCCTTAGATTAAAGATCCTTTGGCTAATACAAGCAGGAGAAAAATTCTTCAACTGGTAGAAAAAATTTATTTTTAAAGCATTCAGCTTAAATACATGTGATCAAATGTCTTTGACCATAGAAAATAATGTTCCAAGATACACATTAAGCCAAGTTTTAGCCCACAGAGGATTTTTGTAGTCAATTGGAACCCCCTAGAAAGTGTTAAGTACTGACCCCATTAACAGGTGGTACGTACAGTGCCCTTAAAGAGGATTAAAAGAGAACATAATATTCTATAGAAATGGCACCTTAACTTGTACATTATGGAAAATTAAGTCAATTTAATGATGATAGAGTCAATCACAAGTTTTAATATACTACAAGTTTCCTTACTGTATGAGCACTGTGTTAACAGTCTTATTTCGATGTCTGTGTTACTCATTACTTACAAAGATTTTTCCAGTCTTGGGTAAAAATGGGTTCAAGTGGCTCTCCAGCTGAGTTCCCTCAACACTCTCCACAGCCTTGATTCCCGTCCTCAAGCTACTGCAAACACTGAGAAAAACTCAGTAGAAACCACCTACTGTAACAGTTACCAGTAGAGGCAGCTAACAGGAGCATTAGCTAACCCATAGCGTAACAATGGTCCTGGAAGAGGTACTGTAAAACCCAAACTATTGTGAGCACACACGGTGTTCTGTAGTGCTTACTTGAAGCTGAACCTGTGTTTAGTGGGTACAAAACAGACATCTTAAACAGGTCTGACCAAGGGTGTAGCAAGTCTTTGCCATTACTGTGCTGAAGCTGAAACTGAGCGTGTGCCATCTGCAGAAACACCAACACCCTCGCTCTGCAGTTCCAGCAGCTGGGACAATGATTTTTTTTCCCTACTCTACAGAATCTCTCATACAGCATCTTTTGCCAAATGAACTTGCAAAACCCTAATGCCCTGCAGTCTGAGAGTGAAGGTGTTAGAATTAGCAAGACAAATACACAGCCACCACCTTCCCTCTCCTCCTCAGGTGAGTTTAGCCAGCCCTGTAGAACCTTTAAACAAATGCTAACGATTAAAAAGGCAAA
This sequence comes from Colius striatus, assembly GCF_028858725.1. Taxonomy (NCBI): domain Eukaryota; kingdom Metazoa; phylum Chordata; class Aves; order Coliiformes; family Coliidae; genus Colius; species Colius striatus. Next base: position 67,445,744 of record NC_084761.1, on the reverse strand, counting down.
GCGTGTCACTAGATACACGGGAATTCACAAATTCTTGAGAACCGAGTTAAGAATGCACCTAATGACAATTATTGCATGTGTTCTTTGGCTTTCAAATCTACATCTAGTTTACCCTCAGCAAGTGGCATCAGCAATGGACATGCTGCTCTGGGGAAGTAAGTGATTCACCAACTAAGATGATGGGTCTATGTAAGGCTTCTACACCTGCAAGTCAACTAATAACTTCTGACCTTGAGGGCTACCGTGGTTTTGCCTATAACCCTGAAAGCCAAAATCAGCTATAGCCTGAAAAAAAAAAAAGTCTCCCCACAAACAGCAGAGTCCTGCAGAGACATTAAACCAAGAACCCATGCAAAATATGGCTGCGATTCAGTTTGGTTTTAAAACGAATTCAAAGTTGTATACTAGGGTCAGCCGAGACACTGGCAAGAGCTTCTCATGCCCTTTTGTTACTGAAGTCAGCACGATGAAGGAAACTAACCTGCAGCACTCGTGGGAGCGGGGGTACCCTTTGCTAAAAGCACACACACCGACAGCTCCGTTAAGGAAGTACATGTGTCTGTGTGTGGTCACCAGCTTTTGTCCTTTTTATATACACAGCAAAGAAGGCAGCATTAGACACACGCACAGTGTGTTACACCCATTCCAGCCACGGCACACGCACGCACTCACACACACACACAGCCTTAAAAAAAAGTGTCTGTGATAAGGAACATGTTATAAAGGTTGTGATCGTTATCTCTGAGCCCCTGAGCTTTTTCTTATGGTTGGGTGAAAAGGCAATGAACAAGTCTTTCCTTGCTCTGTAAGTGCTTTGTGCAACTATGTCCATAGAGGTCATAAACAAGTCTTTTTCGGAGGAGCAAGGTAAATGTCTTACTCCCATATTCTCAGTCTCTTATCGCCGTTTTTGCACCAAATAAGTTTCCAGTTATGTTTAGTTGTCATACTTGGCTAATATAGCTCTTGCTTCTGTGGTTAAAATTAGGATGAGTTCTGCAATCACAAACGAAATGCAATTCCCTCTTTCTCCCAAGAGGTGTCATCTTGGTGATCCTGTAGGAGTAGAGAAGTTACCAGAATTTCGTGGGGACTGAAGAGGCACGGATGGGGAACTGGGAGACAGTTTCCTTGGGCTGCACAGGTCACCGTTGTGCAGCTTCCACAGAAGTTCTTCATTTTCCATGGAGAGGCGTTTGTTGACTTTTGACTCTTTCTCCAGCGACTCCTGCAGGACCGCTTGCTCTGTAGAAAGTTGCCTGCAAACATGACATTTACATCAGTACAGATCATCCAAGTTGGAGGCCACAACAGTACTGAACCAAGAAAAGTGTGAAACTGCATAGCTCCTTGCCTGGCTTCAGTACTTCCTTAAAAGGAGGATTCAGCACATTTTCATCCTGGCTGGATTGAAACCGTTGGCTTGTAGAAGGCTGGAGAAGTCCCATTAGGAAACATCCCCCAAGGCCAGAAAATGCATCATGGAAGTGAAGCTCTACTCACAAAGACAGATGCTTTTCACGCTGGAGCCTTTGGGTTGTGTGGCAGGCTCAGCTCTGCTTAGAAGCTGCACTTATAGTTTCCCTTCTGCACTTTCCTTCCAACTGGAATAATCTGTCCATCCATTTTAAGCAGTAGCTGAAGTTAGGTGAACCTCAGACCCAATTTATTCATGCTAAATATTGTTAATATTGCTCAATAAAACAAATGGGTCTTATCACTGGAGACAGCGATAAGCTGGGGACAAAGCACTCGACTGAAACCAGGTTTTGCTCACAAGCCCAGAGTACTCAGAGCCAACCTATCCTAAGATGGTATTTCCCAGTTGCTTTTTCTTCCCTGCAGTAATGTTTTGAAGACCACACTGAGCCTTTACCCCCTTACAATGTTACCGCTTGTTCTATATCAGAATGCACACTTGTTAAGGCTATGAGTGGCGAAGAAAGGGATGTGTCCTTTTACAGGATACTACAAAGCCCCTGTCACTAACATTTAGAGCCTGCTTTCTTGTCACAAGAACACGTTCCTCTGGTTCACAAGAATATCTAAAAGTCCACAGATACTTCTCACCTTGAAAGCTCCATGTGTTTGTCCATCCGGGCTTTTAGTTCTTCGTTTTCTTGCTGAATCTTCTTTAATTTATCCATTAAGATTGTGTTGTTCTCCAGCTTAAGAAAGAAAGTCACAGTTTAAAATAAAACCCATGCCTTCACTCAGCAAGACCCAGGCACGTGCAGCCCAGAGGCTGCACACCTTGTTCTGAAAAGCACAAAACCCCAAAGTCATGTGGCGTGCACCTGCTCTCGTGGCTGAATGCTCTGTGGTAGCCAAACACATCCAACCTACCTTGTCCTTGTGTAACAATGGCATTTTGCTGCCTGTGCTGCTTGGATGCCAACAAAGGAGGGCAGGATAATGGATCTATACTAGTTAACCAGCACGCTCTAAAAACTTCTGCTAGTGATAGGCAGCAGTTTTAAAAGACAGAAGACTGTCTAGAAATAACATGCTAATGTGCCTAATTCAAGAGCTGTGCTGTGTAAAAAGCTCTCCCTGTTCCTCTCCCCATTCTACCTCTTCATTGCTGCAGGACATTATCAAATGTTAAGGGAAAACAGCGATTAAATGGTTGCATGGTCCAAGGGCTTCTGTACTGTGGTCATCTGCCAGAAAAGATGCAGGTTTACTAACGATTTACTAGTAATTGTAGACCAGGGCAATATACGATGCTGCACAATACTGCATAACTGACATGAATGCATTCCTTTGCATCCAGACCTCTTTAAAAATACTTCCTCATTAAAGATCTTGCTTAATCAAGTATTACAACAGTGTTCAATGGCCCCACCCAGGATAAGGACCCTGTCCTGCCACAAACAAGAACATACTAAGTAATTACAAGTTCTGCCCCCAAATTGCCTTGTCATAGTAAATGATGCACGCTTCAGGAGCAAATCCACACAACTGAACAAGAAGCTTAAGGTTAATTGCTAAAACGATTGTCCTAAGGTAATTAACTCTAGATTAAAGCTTTTATTCAGTTTTGTATTTGATCCCTTCTTGTTTAATTAGGATCGTTTCCATGTTAATGTTTTCCAGACAGTGCAATTTCTCTTCCATAATGCTCAGGTAAATATAGCAGGAGGGAGGAAAAAAGAGGAAAGGAAACGTGGAAGAGGCTCCCAGATAACCCTGTACTAACTTAACAATGGTTTATGCAAACCAGTAGTTGTCTTGAGAGAGTAAAAGGTCATTCACAGCACCTGGTGATTCCTTCCCCTTCTTTCCACTGCAGCCCAATGCAGATGTAACTGTCCCTGCCACATCAACATGCCCCACCGTCATCCCATAATCAGAACATAACCCGTAGACATGGTCCAGACCTGCCAGACCCCATGGAAAACTCACCAGTTTTTCCATCTTCATGAGTTTTATATCCTGCTGATGGAGTTTCTCATTCTTTATCTCCAACACTGCTTTCAAACTTTCCAGCTCCTGTTCCAGATACATGATCTGTGGGTTTTTCTGAAAGATTTCCAAAGAGTTTCCTTAGTACCCTGATTTTCAGGAACAATTTAAGTGTTTCTCTGCTATTTAGAAAGAGCAAGAAAATAAACATGGTAATGACAGTTACTTCTTCTAAGTGAAACTGAGTTAACAAACAACAACAAAAAAGGATTTGGTGCTACTTTCTCCTCTGATTTTGTTTGTCCTTTGGTACAGGTGGAGAGGTGCAGCTTTCTTTAGCTGCTGTTCAGAAAGTGCTTTATGTGCAAACCTGGATAACCCTTGTGAGTCAAAGGCAGGCACTACAGCTGTCACAGCAAAACTTGTTTTGCAGGAGTGCCCAAAGGCTTCCTTTAAGGCTAGGAGTTCCAAAATTTATTTCATATTACTCATAACCCATCCCAGGAGATAATGAGAGTAAAGATTTGAGGAGTTTTCAGATGCTGAAACATGCAGCAGAAATCTGAAGCTAAAGCCTTGACTCTTGTTGATTTCCCCGGGAGTCTGAAGGCAGCTGGTTCATAAGGAGAAATTGAAAAGTTTTACTTTTGCATTCTTCTTAAAGGCTAGCAATGCAATGGCACATGAAAGTCTGCTGAACATCCATCAGTTATCTACAATATAGCAAGTTAGGGCTCTCCTTTTTCTTTTCTTGTTTTGTTGTTGTTTTCCAGGAGGTGGGAGAGCCAGAGGGAGACAGAGCAGGGTCAAATCTGATTTCCTCAAGGATCGCTTTTCAAGTAGGGAACCATTCAAACACTGCAGAGAAACATTTTCTCTACATTTTAAAGGCAAAGTCACAGGTAAACATAAGGAGAAATTAATTAAGCCTTAGTCCATTTCCAGGTAGCCTGAGTGGAACACAAACAGAAATCAGTGATGAAGTGTATTTTGTAACTAGGATTATCTCTAAAACCAAACAGCACTTGTTTTAGCACATCTGGGTAAGAAGAGGGGAGCACAGCCAGGAGTCACAGTGCGAATGCCGCATCAGGAACCTGCAGCTGGGACAGCACAGCCTGCAGCTCCCTGGGGAACAGGCCCACACGGGCAGAGCCAGCCCAGGGCACAGGCAACACAGAACCCTGCTTCATTGCTACTGTTGAACAGAGGTCCATGTGAGGGGGTGTGTGCTGTGCTGCCTCGGAGGAGGTGACAGACAATTCGAACTTTGTGCCTTCCTTTTGGGGCCGCACATGGAGCCAGCAAGAGATGTGATCCACAAGAGTCTGAATGCAGCTCACACTATATTCAAAATGAATGTTTTTTCTTTCCCTCTTCTGCCGCCGTGGTCTTAAAATGGCTTTTTAAATTTAAATCTGAGCCACCACATTAGCTACTCACAGCAGAACACAAAGTCTGATAAAAAGACTGAAAGGTCTACGTTAAGATTTTAGCAAAAAAAGCGGGGAGTATCAAGTGACACTAAATAACACTGGAGGAGTGGGAAATACATCTCTGTCTTCAAAGGGCAATTACAGCAGTGCAGAATTAATGTTTGGTACAGAAGAATATATTGAGTCAAATCAGTATTTTTCCACTGCAAAGCATCAAGCTTATGATATATCTTAAACTGTCAGGATGCAAAGTGCATTTACAGCTATGTAAAGGCTATTGCTCCTTTAAGTTAACTAATATGATCTAGGCATGCTTGTGCAACAGAGTACCAACTCCCAAGCACAGCATACACCACCTTCTCTTTGGCATCACTTCTCCAAACCACAGCAAGCTATAGCGGTTGTGGATTCTTCTAGTGGCAGCTCTGTCCTGCCACTGGAATAACAGAATCATAGAATCTTTTCAGCTGGAAGAGACCTTTAAGATCACAGAGTCCAGCCTTTGTCCCAGCCCTATCAACCACTAGACCGTTTCCCTAAGTACAACATCCAACAGTCTCTTAAAATCTCCAGGGACAGTGACTCCACCACCTCCCTGGGCAGCCTGTTCCGATGCCTGACAACCCTTTCAGTAAAGAAATTCCCCCTCATATCCAGCCTGAACCTCCCCTGGCACAACTTGAGGCCATTTCCTCTTGTTCTATTGCTTGTTACTAGGGAGAACAGAGTGACCCCCTCCTTGCTACAACTTCCTCTCGGGTAGTTGTAGAGAGCAATAAGGTCTCTCCTGAGCCTTCTTTTCTCCAGGCTAAACAGCCCCAGATCCCTCTGCTGTTCCTCATATAAAACATGCTCCAAATCCTTTACTAGCTGGGTAGCCTGCCTCTGTAGAATAAGCAGAAAGGGAGGAAAAAGCCCAAATCCAATGAAAACTAGGGCAACTTCTGCTAGAAGCATCCTAAGGGAGTTTCTAGGTGTGGAATTGCTCTTTGTGGGATAAGCAATACTACTGGTATTCCAGTTACTCCCAGTTAACTGGAAAGATAAACACATTTGTGTCTAACCCTCTCAGCTCATGAAAAGCCCCTCTCAGAGCACATTTCTAACCCAGAATCATCACAGGCACAGCAGCCTTGAGATGAAAGGCAGGACAAAACGGAAGTACCTGAAGGATAAGTCAGCAAGTGCTAGGAATCGGTGTTTGATCAAATGCGCTCAAGACTTGGGTACTGGCAGGGTTTTGCCAGTGCCCTAAGCCCATGCTGACTATAGCACCCTTCAGACACCTACCAACTGTCTAGAACAAAGCTGTGGTACAACTTCGTGTATGCCTACGTCCTCCATTGAATTTGGGCTCTAACTGACACCACTGACTTAGATACTCGGTAGCTTTACAGATATATAATGGTAAGGTTAATACACCACATTGTAGTGTTCTGGCAGGTGAGCCATTTACATAAGATGTTAACATGTGTGGAAGCCCTGTCAGCCTTGATTGCAAACCCGTCACATTATACCATAAAATAAATGCAGGCTTACAAGACCTGCTTATCTGCATTACTTAGGAACATCAAGACTTACAAGACTGGCTTTTTCTTTGGCTATTTGTTTTTGTTCTTCCAGTTTCAACTTCTCACTCAGGGAGTCGTTCTCACATCTTAATTCATCGATTTTTTTCTGGAATGAAAGATAAAGTATAGTTAGGCCAAGAATTCAGCACATATCTCCAAAGAGCCTTTTAAGTTTGACTGCTGCCATGACCCCCAACCCTTAACAAACCTCCAGCAATTCCTGCTTCTCTTTAAAGGAATCTTCAAGTGACTTCCTTTCAGATTCATGGGCACTCTTGAGCTCTGCAACACATGATTTTTGCAGATTTTTAATATCACAGAAGACGTTCTTTTTGAACAGAAGCAGCACGAAAAGCCAGTCGATGCACATATGCTCAGATACAGAGGCAATGACAACACAGAACATTTATCACCAGCTGATCCAAAGCATGTACAAAGTACCAAATTTACTGCTGCTTCAGATTTGTTGGTTGTCTCGCTTATCCTGTTCATTAGTTGACAGCATGTCAGTGTTGAAAGCATTCATCTACATGCAACAAATGGATGCACTGAGCATGAGCCACATCTGACAAAACTGGAGTTTCTGAAGGGAAACACAGCAAAACTTCAAGTTGGGTCTTCCACGCTTCTAGAAAAACATTTCCTTTCCTACTCTGGAGATGCCACGCAGAGGAGTTTGCTCCCTGATTGCAGTCACCAGTTAAAAGTGATGCAAAAGTGTCACTGGAAACTTGACTATCAAGTGGAGTTGGAGGGAGGATGGAAATCATCATCACTTTAATCAATGCGATGCAATGCCACGTACCACCCCCTCCTTGAAAAACCACCTTTGCCCCAGTGTAGTGTAAGCAGAGCATTTCTCAACATTCCCATTTCAATTCAGAAAGCGCACAACCCTACTTATCCTCAATTTCAATTCTGAGGTGTTTCTTACAGACCTAAGGGGGCTGGAGCAATTGCTAGTTAACCTGAGATTACTGAGGGCGGGCTGCAATTCAGACATCTTTTACTGAAAATGTCATCTCCACTCTTAAACTGATTAAAAGGTTTCATTCAACTATAATGGGATAATGGTTATTTCTGTATGTAAAATGAGGCTTGTTCAGTCCCAAAAGAAGGGATTCAGACAGCATTTTTGAGATAGCTGACCGCCGAGAGCAATAACGGGAACAGCTTAAATATTTTTGTTGGTGACTAGCAGTACTATATAGCATATGTACTTGAAGATAAAATACTTGCCTGAAAAAGAGGATTCATACTCCTTCTTCAGCTCCTCTACTTTTTCTGAGTGGCTGTTTTCAAGTTCCACCTTAAAATTTTCATGTGTGATATTTAAGTTGTCCACCTGCAATATGACAACGTGGTTTATTTTCTTCCCCCTTACATCTACCAACGTAACCCTTGTTTGTGCAGCATGATGAGTACTTGACAGATGGTCACAGGAGAAGCTAAGCCACATACAATGCTTAATAGATGAGAATGGTGCCTTACAGTTTACCACTACCAACAGGATGATGTGTGCATGTCTTGCACACCTAGAGTTACTGCAAAGCAAAGTCACAGGCCACATCTGTGGCTATAGATCTTAAAAATCAAGCTGCCTCCAATATCCAGCAGAGCTCCAGAAGTCACTGAAGTTGGCAGAACACAAGGAATCTCCACCATGTTTAAACCCAAGCTTAACGCCTGAGCAGCTTAGTGCCGTAATATTTTTACAGTTTTAAGAGTTTCACATTAGATAAAATAATTCCATTATTAGTAAGCCCCAGGGTTCTGCTCATCTGTAACAGAGAGCAAGTGCTAGTGAACACTTCTGCTTTGAACGTTACAAACCTGCTCTTGGAGTTGAGCTTTGTACTTTTCAGCTTCTTCAATGCAGATACTTTGGAGTTTCTCACATTCTGCAGTGTAAAACTGTTTAAGCCTCTCCTCCAGCTCAGCTAAATCGTTGTCATGTTGCTGGTTTAACTTGTTCAAAAACCCTTCGTAAGCTGCTTGCAGTTCATTCCTGTCTCTCTCCAGTTTCTCACAAGCTGCAGAAGTGGTTACTGAAGATGTCAAAAGAAAAAAGAAAAAAGTAACTGGATCAAGTTCAATGCTGATTTCACCATCTGTTACAAGTATTAAAGCACAGCAGCATGGTCCTACAGAGACAAATACAATTTATCCATTGAGTGCCACTTCCAAGATCACATGGAAAGATCTTTGCAAAAACATCTAATTCATCATTTCTTAACGCTGAGAATTAACTGAACCTCGTTAAGCCAGGAACCCATATAGAAAGCACAGTGTGACAGTCTGTCATGACACAGAAGGATGGATGTCTCACGAGAGATGCTGGAGTGCTCCAATAAAAGAAATTAATTGGATTTCCTATTTCACCTAATTTAATCCCATCTCGGTAGTGTGTCTGTCAGAGTACTTCACTTTTTGATATATAAACCACTTAGCTAAATTTGAGTCTTAATATCCTGAAGACCATCTATTCAGCATGTTACTCACACTCAAGATATGCAGTAGAGAAGCAATTCTGGCCTGACACGGACTATCCGAGACAGAGAAATACAGAACTGCCCATTTGAAACGTACTGCTCATATGCCCAAGATTTTTAAATGTGCAAGAGAGAATTTCAGGCAGGAAGTGCAGAGTATTAAAAAAACAAAACCAGAAATGCTGTGTAATTCTCTGTATGTTTATATTAACACAGGTCAGCTAAGAAGGCTGTCTAGGTTTGTCTCCCCATATTTACAACTGAGTAAGAGGCCAAAGAAAAGTTAGGAACTTGTACTTTTGAGTTTGAAATGTAATACTCTCATCTCCAGGTCCCAATAGGAGCTGTCACTGTTAGTATGACTGGAGCAAGCATCTTAGGCAGTTCCAGCTGCACCCAAAGCCTGGAAACAAAAGGGGACCTCTAACACAAGTATGTGCTCACTGATCTTAAGCAAAACTGCTTCTGTACAGACTCTAGTGCTTTGGTTTAAAATCAATTTGTGTGATGAGTGTCTGTTAAAGAGAAAAATCAACTAAAACGTTACCTTCATCTTCCACTGAACACAAGGGAAGTCATGCATACATACACACACACTGTATCAGCTTGGCACTCTGCCCAAACAGTGTAAATATAAACTCTATGCAGAGGTATGGGAAGATTCAAGGATTTTGGCACAGGCAGTACAGGAAATTCTCATCACAGCTGTGTTTGAGCCTTAAGATGCACAACTGACAGTATGTTCAGGGACCGACTCCCAAAGCAGTGTGTGGCTGTACTCTTGGAATGCAGCCCGCCCCAGCACAGCACCTCAAGTTACACGTGTCAGATTCCCTTTGCTACAGTTCATCAACAGCAAGTGAGTAACTCGATGAAAGATGCTTGCGCTCTCTTAAGGAAACTGTAAAGAAGCCTTGGCCCTGCTGCCATCACTTGGATGCTCCAGTTAACTAGAAAGTGGAAGAGTGAGCTGTACTGCATGTAAATCCATCTGCATGTGGGTCCACCTGAACTAGTTTTAGCAGCAGGCTTAGCTCTGCGCTAGGTCTGTGTGAAAGACCTGCTGATGGGGCAGACTGAAGCCAAGCTGTTCAACCCATGACTGTGACAATACAACTAAAGCTGAAACATACCACAATGTTCTCTGCAACCCAAGCAGACTGTAGTGTTCTATGCTTTTTATATCATCACCAACAAAGATTTTTATTTCCCTATCATTATTCCTTCCACAAACTTCTATTATAACTGCTTCCTTTGGGGAAAAAAACACGAAAATTCATACTTCTACCACATCACACTGTTGTTCATGTTATTGAATTTTCATACTGTATTGTCACATTTTTGGGGAAAAGGAAATATCATAGGTAGGGTGCATTATTTTATAATGCAAAGAACCAGGCAAGGAGCCATAAGGAGACATTACACAGCCAACTGCATGAAGAATGGACCTGACCATCTCTATTAAAGAGCAACTTGCATGTCTCATTTGAGGTAACTAGCAAAATGCTTCAAATGACCCACTTCCTTCAAAATCAGAGGAAGCAGCAAGCATCCAAGTCTTTACTTGTAAAGGCCAGAGCCACTCATTTGCCTCCATTTAGCAAAAAGAATGTGCTGCCTATCATTGTCTTATCTTTAAATGTCAGCACACAGAACTTCAGATGATGCAAAACACTTCAGGAAAAAAAGCGAATAGCAAACCACACCTTTGTCAAAGTAAACAGACACATTGGTTCTTGTTCAGCCAGTTTGCAATTCGGATTTATGAGAAGACTAATGTTACAAAGGCAAACAAACACTTTTAAAACTTGAACTGGCAGTTAAATGTTATGTTACCTTGAAGGTAACGCCTGACCTCCGCCAAGCAGGAGGCAGCAATGCTTCCTTGCAGATCCCAAGCCTGGCTTGAATCCTCGCCTTTTGAGCCAGGAGCAGAGCCACCACCCCATCAGCAAGTTCCCAGTATCACGATGGTGCAAGAAACCGAGTGTGTGAAGTTTCAGCAAAGGCATCAACTGAAGAACTGTCAATTTGAAATTATGAGAAGTCTTGCAAACCACAATTTGTCCCCATACTTGAGATCCAAGAAAGAGATAAGCCATGAAAAAGGCAACTAATTCAGTAGTTCGGCCACTCCTCTGCTGCAAGGGGATGCTGCAAAACTCCTGACTAACCAAACTCAATGGCTACTCGAGAGTTCTCACGGAACTGGTGTTTAATTTTGAAGAAAAATTTTTAACTGGAACACGTGCTCTTCCAGTAGCACACAAAACACGATTTTAACTTCTCATCTGTTTCTGAAGCATGCCCTTCAGGTATCTCTGAGCTTTTACACTTAAGTACTGTGCTTTCTCTCCCTTCTTAGAGCACTTCCCTCCACAATTCCACATCTTCATTATGCAATGCATTATAACAAACCACAGGCCTTGAGCAAAAACACAACAGGAGACAAATGGTCCAACAACATTTCAGAGGAAACAAACAAAAAATCAAGCCACAGATAAAGAGACATGCTATGCATTTGTCCATTAAGCTTGTTCGATCTCTAACACTAAGGAGTTTTAAGCTATAAGGATAGAGCATGTGGAAGGGTGGACTTGGCAGACACAAGGGGGATTTAATTTTTTATTCAAACCGTAAAGTGGTTTAATATTGTTCAATATTGTTCCCCTACTTGGTTGTCCCAACTTTTCCTCCTGAATCATACAACACAGTCTCCTCCTGCATAATTAGAACAGCAAGCAATACTAATCTGTATCTCTAGGCTTCATAATAGCTGTTTATCATAAACAGAGTCTGGTTCTTCTGGGCAGAACCACGACCTCTGGCAATCACAAGAAGTTTCTGTGATTTGGTAACAGCGTATCTTCTGATCAGAAATGCTGATTTTTTGACATGTGAAATTAATACTTGTCTGCAGTAGATGTCACCTGCATCTTGGGTATTTCATTGCAAAGCCTCCTGCATGCCACAACTATAAACCAAATGCCTGCAAAACAAGTCTGGAGAATCAGACACATAGCAACTCCCTGCAACAGTGCAAACAGCAGCGGAGCCAAACCACGTGAGCGGTAGCACCAGTTGAAGGAGAAGGCTACAAAAGTCACCTTCTCTTGTAGTTTGCTGAGAAATCTGTTTCATATTTTCAGTAGAAGTATCCAAGAGACCTTGAATTGTGCAATGTCTCCTTCTGACAAAATCTATTATTTCTTATTCTAATTATAAAACAATTTATCATCCAATTCAGTCCTTACAGCGAAAATGCTTCCATGAAAACATTTCTCAACTTAGGTTCTCCTAAAAGTCACCATAAAACATAATGGATTTTTTTTTATTCTAAATTAAATTGTTTTGAAACAAAAGCTATCTTCACCTAATTGTGTAGACCACTCACTGGTCTAGCCATGATTTATGAAAAGCCATTAGACTGTCTGACATTCTGCAAGAGAGGTCAGTAGGACAGTAAACTAGCAGCATTTTAATAGACGTGGGGGATGTGAAAAGGGAATAATTGCCAGAAAAAGTCAAGTATTTTGCATGATGTTACATCATGATGCACAACACTTTCTTGCTCTAACAATTTATTTCCTATTGCAGCAACATGACTTACTATTGATCAGTAAGTCTACTGTGGACACAAAGCCTCATTTTCTGCTCCATGCCTTTAAAAAATTGTTAGCTACTAATTAACTCATTCTCAATATTGGAAATTCTTCTCCCCAGTCATGCTTTCAAGTTTATGACCAAGTTTCGCTTGGTGTAACTTCGATAACAAGACTAATGGTAGAGGATGTTAAGCCACTTGTCAGGTTTTCCTCCTTGGGCAAGTTGAAATGCGGCAAGTGGACCAAAAAGAAAAAAAAGCATGATGTAAGCTACATTTCAGTGGGTATGGCTGAAAACATAGATGAAACATACAGCTACCTGCCAGGAAGTAAGTTCCTATCCTGTAATGCTGCAAACACTACAATGTCAGTAGGCAGGCAAGAGTACAACTCATGGCAAGTCATTAGCAAGAACATCTGCCTACTATTAATTAATTGTAAGGATCACTAAAACCTGAAAACCAAATTACATTCACTCCATCCATCTGTAAAACACAAGGGTCTTTTTTTATCCAAACCTCCAAGACATTTGAAAGGTCATTTATTAACAAAGTATACCTTCTTCAAAAGTATTTTGAAGAGAATATTGTTTATCATTCATCAGCACAGCAAACGGAGGAGAGGGAGGGGTAATGCTTTTGGCTCTAGAGGAGACAGGTAAGCCCCTCCAGCCCAGCTGAGAAAGGCAGGAACAGCAACTTTCAAAGGGCCAAGGCGGGTGCAGGCTGAGTCAGCTTTGCACCTGCTGTTTTGCAGCAGGACTGAGCTGGATCACATCCAGCATGGTTGCCGAGAGGCTATTAAACACTTTGGAGTGCAATTAATTTATAGGAGTAGTTTTGTATCTCCTAAGAAATATGCAGCTCTTGCAATTTCTACTTACGTAATTAAACGGGTAAGTAGAATTAATTTACACGCGAGCTTGCACCTTAGTAACAGGGGAAACAGGTGGCAAACAGAACATCCCTACCTGCTCCAGGATCCCAGAACCAAGGCGTTTACATTCAGACTCTAGGGTTTAGTCTTTGTGGCTTAGATAATCCAAGTTAAGAAGCCAAGTGATAATAAATTTTAACTCATTTGGAAAAGCCCATCACCAAACACATCATCATTGCTATCCCTCACATGTATTTCCAGCTACTGAGAGCAGAAAGCAGTCGGTAACAAACCAATCCACCCTCTGCACAGCCACGTGGTCGCTGCCTAAGGCAGGTTCTGGGACTGTGAGGTATATTTTAATCATTAAACAAAAAGGTGTTTTGGCAGAAAGGGTCATACAGAAAAACCCAGCACAACAGACAATCTGACAGGAATCCAGTTTGGTTTTACAAGGTGAATCAAGGACCTTGGGAGCACACATAATTATACTTCAAGAAACTGAGGAGTCCAAACAGTGCAAGGTGCAGGAGATTTCACATTCCCGTCAAAGTCAGCAACATGCAAGGCACAGGCAGCACCAAGCTGGGCATGCCTACTTCCTTCTCCTAGACTGCCTATTCCCAAACTGCAAAGCAATAGGCCTTAAAGACACAGCAGCTGGGACTCCACACCACACACGTACATGTCCACACAGCCAAAGTGAGACTCAAATTGTGCTCCGCTTTCTGAGCCAATCTGTGCCTAGATCATACTGTGAATCAAAATTCACAGTGCTTATGTCAAAACAGCCTGTGGAGACCTTCAGTTCAACAACATCTATTTAACAGTGGCAGTAACAAGCTGATTAGCAAGTGTGTATTTAAATAGATTATTTTCAGCTAAAGCTGCTGTTACGAGAAGGCTTTTCTCACACCTTGTCAACAAGTGAGGTTGAGCTGACTTGTTTATTAAATTTTTCTTAATTTTTATTTGTGAAACAGATCTTTTTAAAGCCAGATAGAACTGAAGACCTGTTTTCATTTCTGTGATTAAATCCACTCCCTTTACATGCTACAGTACAGAGCAGCTACAATATGTGACATCATTAAGACAAAGGAGCTGCATGAAGATAAATGCTTCACTGAAAACATGGTCTGGAAACCACTCACAAAGGAAAGTGAGCCCAAGGCTGCCATTCAGATGCTGGAGCAGAGTTGACCCAGTAAGATCAGCTCCATGAGGGGAATGGCTGACGACCTTGTCCAGAATCCCCAGCTGACAGCTCAGTGCACTCAGGCATCACAGATCCATCAAGCTCAGCTGCCTTTAAGTTTTTTTTCTACTTATCAACCAGCTGAATGGCATATATCCTGCAACAAGAATCCCTCATGTGAGCTTGGCAGGCTGCTAATCAAAACAAGAAAGAAACAAGTTCATGGGAAACTCATTTAAGTGAGGCAGCCTTCAGAACCCCAAAAAGTGGTAATGGTCAAAAGTGCTGGCTACTTTCTCATCTGCCCATCTAAGCTGAATTTTCCCTTCCCTCGTGACTAATGTAGTAACTAGGTTGGTGAAGGGAAAATAACATTGAAGATGCTGGCACACGGAAGAATAGAGACTTTCTTATTCTGACAGCAATCCTTCTGAAGTCATTTTCATGACAGGATAAACAAATGGGTTTACCCAGAAGATCTCACATAGGCACATAATAAATACATAAATAAATACCAATCTAGTTTATCATGTTTATAACACAAGTTCATAAGAATGCAAGAAGCCCACTTCCACACCAAGACTCTAGTTTTGTTGTCACTTCAGGGTGACAGAACTACCATCTATAGCTGATGGGGGACAACCATCCACTACAGTGTTCCTTTCCCTTCCTCTGCTCTGGCACCAGTGTTCACTCAAGCCACATCATGAGCCAGAATAGGCAGCTTTGGCAGAACAGAACTTCAAAGCATTAGTTTCCAGCTGGTTTAAGTCCCCAGGGTAGGACAGACAGACACAAAGGCAGAGAAGGACAGGCTCTCTCAAAGTCATCACCTGCTGAGACCTGCCTGAAACAACTGCAAATCCAGATGCTTCATTAGTACAAAGGATAAAAGATGCAATCTGATACATGCCAGACTGCACCAAGCTCTAGAAAAGCCTCAGCTTTTTAGTACTAGGTTTCCAAGAAAGAAAATACTAACACATTTCTGCAGTCTTTGGTACTTTTGTCTATTTAGGCTGCAAGGCTTTCTCTGCTTGTGATACTCCTCACTCAGACATTTGCAGTTTTATGCAGCATTAAATAAAGCTCAGAGTGCTGTATTTTAACATAGCCCTCTAAATTGGATGACAGTAATAGTGACAAGTGGAGAAGTTGTGTTCTGTTGCTTCAGCTGGAGGGATGGGGAGACAGCTCCCTCCCCACAACACTTCCATCTCCAAGTAGTTGCCAGGGAATGTCCCCCTTACTAATCAGGGCTAAAAAATAAATCTGAGCATTAAATGCACCACTTGCATGTAACAGGACCTACATTCACACTCACAGTCAGCTGAGACAATACTCAACTTTCAAATCATGTAAAAATAAACATCTTTAGCTTTTCAGTAAATGAAATACCTGAAACTGTTCACCATGTATGACTTCTGCTTTCAAATATTTTTTTTCTTTTTTAAAGGGGCTTAATGATATCAGAAGTGTGCTTTTATAAAATGCTAGCTTCACTTTCAAGTGTTATTTTCAATCCAATGACTTTTTGCACTCTACAAGATGATTCTGCTCTGCATTTCAGCTAAGTTCCATGAATTTGCCATTAAATGCAGTTAAATCAAGTTTCAAAGTTGGCAAAACAAGCCCCCTGCACACTGTAGGTCAATTTCATATTATAGCTCTCCACTAAGATGAGTTCAAAGATTTAATCTCATTAGCCTGATAGCATTTCCTTCTTAATTTTCCTTTCAATCACTTACAAGTCACTGAATAAAAATGCAAATTTTGCACAGTATATTTTACAAGTTTATGGGTATTTGCCAGAAAATATGTAGAAGACAATGTACAAAGAAGTTAGGGATTAACCAGAAGTGTGTATACATGTATATATACATATATATATATATATATATATACACAGTCAGACATCCCCCTGTTTTTAAGGAAGTGAATGCTTTGGTCATCAGACACATGTTTTACAAGGAGGCCCTACTAGGCACAGTCAGATCAGTGCCAGGAATTCGGTGAGCCTGAGGTCATGCTGTCAGGGCTCCAGAGAAATGCAGCGATGAAAGCATCTGAGCAGAACTCAGTCAGAATTAAATGACTTCCATTACAATTCCAGGGCATCTGTCCTTCTCCAGTTCTGTTCTCATGAAGAATACAGAAACAAATTCTTACCTAGTTCTCCTCGAAGGTTTACTAGTTCTTGAGATAACTCTTTCCGCTGTTTCAGTGCTTCCTCTCTCTGCAAAGAAAAAACAACAAACAAACCCAAACATGTGGTTACTAGTGATCTGAGCAGGGTACCTTCCAATAACTAACGTGCATGTGCTCTGTAGGAAAACAAGAGGCAGAAGCAAGAAGCCAAGATATGAATCATCTAGGATAACAGTTCTGCTGTTACAAAATACACAGATGTTCTTCTGTTGTTAAGGAAGTTACACTTTAAAACAAAGAACAGCTTTTTCCAGGATAACACCACAACTGAAATCCTACTTTGCAGCAATTAATTGTATATTTTATGATGGGTGTAGCAACATAAGCCTCCAGAACAAACCAACTGATAGCTGTCAAGGGCACAAAAGTACAGTACATATGTGAAAGAGGTATGCATTAAATATTGATCTTAAGCTTACTCAAACACAAAACCAAGAACTTTGCTAAATGCTCAGTCTTCCATGAAGGAAAGACACAGCCCTGTTCCAAGCTGAATGCAATCCACCCCACTGCTAGCAGTTCCTCACGTTGAGATAGATGATGTTTCTTATGCCGAGGGAACCGTAACAAATCCGTGCTGAAAGCAAGCAGCAGCAGCCATCTCCCCGCCTTCCCCCGAGCCGCGCCTGGCAGCCCGCCAGGCCCTCTTGCCCCCGGACCCGCGCCCCGGGCAGTTGTGCGGCCACAGCCATAGCCGGGGCACGGCCCGGGCTGCCCACCGCCGCCGCCCCGTCCGGCACCTTGCTCGCGGCCGAGCTCCCGTCCAGCTCCCTGCCGTCGGAAAAGCTCTGCGAAACAAATACTAATTACCCTTGCCGCAGCGCACTGCGAATAGAGGCATAGCTTGCTGCTGGAGCAGCCCATGGTCCCAGCTGCGGCAGCCCTCGCTCGGCCCCCCGGCGCTCATCGGCCAGGCGCAGGTGGCGGCGGCCGGCGGCGGGGCTGGCAGCGCCGGACCTTGCCTCCCGGCGTTATCCTGCTTCCGCGCCCATCGCTCCCGACAGCGGCAGATACTGCAGCTTCTGCAATTGGCACAGGCAGACAGCGATTACTTAAAGCCACAGCCCTTCTTTTATGAAAGGCGAGCCCCAGACATTGCACCGATCGATCTCCGCTTGCTCGAATGGCAGCCGGGATCGCAAAAGGGAACGCTGCACTTCTCTGTGCATAATGGAGCTTATTTTTAGCCGTTTCAAGCTTGCGAGACGCTACTTTCACGCTTAATTTGTTGATGCAAAAATAAGCCACGAGAGGCCTGAGCTGAATGGGAGAGCAACAGATATAGCAGCTTTGCTGCTGCCAATGCCCAGGCTTATTTTCATAGCCCCTATGCCGGCAAAGCGCCTGACACTCACTTTGCATGCTCTTCCGTCGGCTACGATGTGTTAGGGGAAAACAAACAAACAAACAAAAAGTATAAACTCACTGGCCCAAAAACCACGTAGACTTTTCCACAACTGATCACAGCAGATGAGTTCATGCACTAAAGGGCCACTCCTGCACCTGTTTTCCCCAGCGAAAACCTCACCTTGACAGCAGATTCCCCATTTGCCCCAGGTCACTCTCTCCAGAGCCTGACCCCAAGCTAACATCCTAAAAATCCTGGCGGCAGGAATAGTCACTGCATGTCTGAAGAACAAATAAAGCAGTAAATATACCATTCTAAAGAAAAAAAAAAAGAGGGAATGAGCACCTAGAAACAGCCATGTATTAAGATTTGACACAAGAATAATCAAAATGAGTAATTTTTCTGCTATGCACTCTCATCTGCTTCAAGTTACAGGAAGTTACTCTGCAGCTAAAAAAGCTGGTTAGAAGAAAAGATCAGCCCTTCACTAGAAAGATATCTATTTTTGACCTTGTATGGGAAAGATCCCCTTTTAATCACTACCATTTAAGCAGCCTTAATGGTTACTTGGACACTGACACACTGGTAGGGGCAAATTCAGCAGCTGTGTTGCAGTTCTACATTAAGCACTTAAAAGCTTTTTACAGTGCCAGTAGGCTAAGACTGAGAGCCATGCCTCGGCCTCCATGGTAAATTCTCTGGAGAGCTCAGTTATTGAAAGGGTTGGCCCTGCTCTTCCCTGCTTCCCTGCTCAGGAAGGAGGGATGAGTCATCTCGCTCCTGTTCAACACCAGTTCCTGCTATGGACACAGCATCTGATGACAAAATGTGAATGCTGCAGTGAGTTATTTGAGCTGCATCCAGGTGCCCTGGGACACAAGTAGTGGATTTGCAAGCAAGTTAACTACCAGAGCACTTTAATTTTCATGCAGTGGGCTCCTGATGGGATTTTCCACAGCTTTTAAAGTAACCTTGTCCATTACTAAATTAGTTTAGGAGCAAAGTTAGGACTTTTTTTTTTTTTTTAAATGTGCCCCCTCCCCTTGGTTTGTATATTCATTCTTTATTCGAATTCTCAAAAAGTCAACCTTGAACTTGACTCGTTCCAGCCCACTCCATTACTGAAACATCTCACGTTTTTCCAACTCAGGCTAATGTCTGGACCAAGCTGCAGATCCTTTGGAATGCTAACATTTTGGTCAGTGTTTCCAAAAGGCCTGCTTCACGGTCCACACATTTTGTATTTTAGTTAATGCAATTTAATAAGAAAAGGACATATGTGATCAAAACATACTAAGGACTGAAAAAGGCTGTTTCTTCATTACTGTTGCACTTAAGCCCTTTTACTTTCTACCGGTACTGTTTAACCTTGTGCCTCCAGCTTGTTCTCTTCTAGTTCTGCAAATCAAAAAATACAAACAGATATCACCTCCTATAAAAGAATATACTGAGAAAAAGATATTCATAAAGACTACCAGCCTAAAATAATAACAGTGAATTGCTCATATGGTTAAGCAGCCACATGAAACTGTCAGACTGACTACCAGATAACTTATGACATTTTTATCCAAGTTCTAAGAGAACTGAAGCTTGAGGTAGAGGGGTCTTCCCAAGAAAACACAAACGCTTCCAAGACCTGAAATCTAAGTGCAGTGAAATACCAAAGACCACTTGAATATTCCAGTTAAGGCCATCTTCGCTATTTAATTTGAACACAGGTATGCACATGCTTTAGGATGGAATATTGACCAAGCTTTTAGTTTATGCTTGACAAGTTTCTAGTCGAAAAATCAATACCAGAAATTGAAAAAGCAGCACCAAAGGGGAGCATACAGGACACCAAGCAATTTAGGAATTGTTCATTTATCCAGGTAAATTTTCCAATAGGCATCGCTGGCTTGTTGGAGACTCAAGGAGAGCTGTTTCTGGCACAATTTACGAGTCTATGCCAAGATCATGTAGGATGACTGGATACTCTTTTTTTTTTATGATTTCAAAAGTTCCTATTGTAGGTGCACAAAAAAATCCAGCTGAGTTTTAGCCAAAACCTTCCCCCTACCATAAACACAGAAGCTGTAGGAAGAAACAAGAACAGAGTTTGGGGACAAAAGCTTTGCCGGAGACAATGTCATGGTGGTGCACCTCTACTATTGGATGTCACAGAAAAATTCTAAGCCTGAAGAAAGAGACTTGGGACACTTCTTGTTCTGGAAAGATTAAGCAGTTAAAAATCCTTCATATGTTTTGAAAATTTGACAAGCGAGTTCAGGGGGATGTGTGCCCCACAACAAGGGCTTGGGAAAGTGAGGTATGCCCTACTACAGCTGGATGGAAAAAGAAGAGTTCCCAAGTAGGGAGTTAGAGAACATGACAGATTCAAGCTGACAAAGATGACCAATTCAGGAACAGAATAACATTAAATTTGTCATTCATGTTTGTATTACTGGCAGTTATGCAGCCCAGTTACTGGCTTAAGAGTATTCTTCCTGGCAACCAGCTGTTTTTGCTACAGCTTGAGATACAAATGGACAAGCCTAAGGTCATTTTAGGTACGAAAGAGGGTAAGGATGCATCAGTCTAAACAGTTTCCATTGCTCTACTTTAAAAGCAGAAAGCTTTACAGAAATCCATATCCTGGAATGAACAAAAAGGGTATTAACATCAAACATGCAAGCAATCATCCTTCCTGGCTACATACCTATGCCAAATCTTCACATAAGAAAGACGTGAGATACCTCCAAGAACTCAAGCTATGAGCAATTCTCAAGCTGTAATGGGTGGGTATTCCTCAAATCCAGGAGCATGCATTTTGTAGCAAACCAGCAACTCTTCCTTCAGAGGACATGCAACTAGCCAGACTATTTCAGGTTTCTCAGCACAGTCTAGCTGCTGGCCAGGTGAGGTGGCCCTGGTGTGGGAGCCACATGTGTTGCCTACAAGTCAAAGCTTTAAGAGCTAAAAATAGGTTGTACCTGTCTAAAAAGCCCTATTCAACTTTTCCAAGTTTTTCCCCAACATTAAAGAGCTACCAGTACTTCAACAGCTACTTAATGTAAAAGAGCTGCAAATCATAGCAGAAAACAGATTTCAGGTATGCGTGTCCAAATAAGCCAACACCACCCATCTGCTAGTAGTTATCCACATCACAGTTGACATTTTGAACCACCGCACTCCTCCTGGAAACAAAACATGTACTTTCTTGGAGTTGTTCTAAGGAAAAGAATTCACAAGACTCGACACTGAGAAGTTTGCATTTATGTACCAAAATATGGAGGGCTTGGTTACTTTTCTGAATTTCAAGCAGCTATGCTACACCCTTTTACCTATGTGATAAGCTACCTAGTCCACCCATGCAATGTATCCCCTCCTCCAAGGAGTTCTGTGGCATTTCAATTTTTTTCACAAGCTTCCATCATTTAAAAAAACCCTCTCATTCAATTTTTCCTCCTCAGATTAATGCTTCCAGATCTTCCTTAAAATTGTACTCATGTGAAGCCTTATAACTTCTATCCATTAATAGATTCAGAAGCAGTATTAAACATCACCAAAACCAAAAACTGCAAAGCACTAGTGCATTGCAGAGGAACAGAAAAAAACCCCACTTGGTCCCTGCCCAGAGGAGGTGGAAAAAGGCCCATACATGCTGCTGCCAAGCACTCTGTGGCATGCAGGCAGGCAGCTCCGAGTCTCATGCAAAGGACAGCAGCTGTACCTGTCACAGGCAAAAATGTCTCTGTTCTGGAAGGCTGTAGATTGGCCTTCTAGTTTTATCAGCAATACACATTGTAAATAAATTATTTCAAGAGTCAAAACTTACACAAGGAGAACATTAAGTGTTAAACATTGAAACATTGTGATGCTTTTTCAAAAAGCGTTTTATTAAGCTGGACTAAAGTTTTTCGAAGCTCATAAACTAGAAATTCATTAGTGCAGTAAAGAATGGAAACACTTAAGTGTATCTTATTGTCACACACAGAGCTAAAATAATTTTACTCAAGGAAAAGAAAGCCTGATTTTTTAAAGCCATTTGCTGTCAAATCCCAAGTATTTACTCCTAAAAATCAAACTCCAAGAGAAATATGGAGCATTTAAAAAACATAATAATAAATTACAGTTATTTGCAAGCACTTCTGTAACATGTGTGCTTAGAGCTTACAGGAAATGAACTTAGTTTCTGTGGAAGAAAAGATCACCATTTAAGCATTTTTTTTTATTATTGGTACAGTTTCTGTTGTCAACAGGTCTCAACATCGGATAAGTGTCTCATGCAAGGAGGTGTTCCTCCTATGGATAAAGCATTAGAAATTGGAGTCTACTCCATTCTTGTGCTGCACTGGTCATGAAAAGATGAGCATCATCATTGGTTCTAAAGTAGAAACTGACTCACATCTTTGCATAAACTCCAGTCACTTGTTTCATCAGCTACAACCCAGAGGTAATTATGAATAGGTAGTAAAAGGGCCATTCATATCCGCTTTGCAGTATGACACTTGCTTTAATTATTTTCCTCCTTATACTACAGTATTTCTACCAGTCCCTGTTCCTTGTTTGCTGGCAAAATCCAATCCTCTAAATAAATCTTCTAACTAGAAGTCACTAATTTTAGAAATTGTTTTAAACTCACCTGCCTTCTAACCCACTTAAAATCTCCTAAAACATCATTTCTTTCTTGTTACTCAGATGCAAAGCAAGCTAAAGAAACGAGCCAAGGAAGGTGCACAGCAAATAAAGTTTACACTCTTTGCTCCATGTATATTTTGAAAGGAGCAACAGACTATTACTGCAATAAAGTGAAAGTGTCATTAACCATCTCAAATCAATAAAGACACAGTGAAATGACTATTTCCAAATTACTCTTGGGCCTTGTTAGTGTAGTGCATTGCCTTCTTACCAAATGAAAGCAGCAATCAATTTTTACCTTGACTTGGTACTTCAAACACAATTCAGTTACGCCCCAGAATACAGAACTTCAGTGATTAGCTGATAGAGACTTGCCGTAATTTCCAAATATTTTACTTCTCTCATTTGCTAGGTACAGTTATTGAGAATCAGATGTTTATTCCCTGATGTTTAGTGTGTGAAACACTGCAGCAGAGAACCAGCTAAACAGGATCCCTGTGAGTCACTATATATGTAACAGAGATCACACACTTGTGGGCTCTTTATGCTTTTACAAGCTTTATATGGGACTCATGCTCACATGGTATCTTTATTTTCCCATTTAGACGTGATGTCCAACTTCAAGCAATTGCTTTATAAAGTTAGGCCCAGATATAGTAATATGGGCTATCTAATTTAACTCCCGTAACAGCCTGTTTTCTACTTTAAAGGGTTTCTGAACTCTTAATAGTAGTATTCATTTGGTACATAGAATGACTTCTTCCTTCCCTGAAAAAATTCAAATTGCATAAAAAATAAGTTTACCCTATTCTAACCAATTATGTCTCTTCTGAAGTTTTTAGTTTTAGTTCATCTCATCTGAGTATGTCTCTGTCAGATACCATGGAGCTTTAACAAGTTACACTCATAACTTAAATTCTCACATCTATGAAGTTATAATTATCTTTACAGTGTTCTTTGAAATGTTAGCATATGAGAGCCTATGCTGGAGCAGAATATTACAGCTTTGTACTGACATCATTCTGTTTTAAAGACTATTTAGCATTTAATCAAAAAGGCTGTACAGAACAGAAGAGGGAAACAAGCCAAGATGTTAATTTTCTTTCTTACACTAACTGCTCCCTTTAATTTTGATTGTGTAATAGATACATCTAGTTTGCTACTGTCATTAATTCTGCATCTTCTTGAAAAAAAAAGTTAGATGAAATAACAGGGTAGTGATGAGAATCAATATCTTTATGGAAGGCAACACTGGTTGCCTGAAACACCAAGTTTCAATAGTGTCTTTTCTCAAGCAGCTATAGGACAGGACTCCTGATTCCCCCCAGCTGTAACCCATTCTGAATACCCACATGTACTCAACAGATTGCTTAACTGAAGCACCTTCTAAAGTTATTTCCACCAGAGCAGTTTCACAGTAATTAATGGATTAGAATGTTTTTCTGGATGTTAGAGCTCACAAATCCTCACCCTGTTGCCGAAAATATTCTTGTTCATCAGCAGTCATGTGTAATAATTTGAAACTTCTTTCCAACAGATACCTGTCCAATGTGAGCTGCCAGAGCCTAGGCTTGCTTTACAGGGAACCTACTGTGTTATTACTCAAATACTCTACTGAACAGGAAATATTTAAACTTCTCAAATCCAAAATCCTGTCTTTTGACTTCTAAGTGTTTCTTTGTTTTTAAATCTAAAGAAACACACAAAAGAAATCAAAATTCGATATCCTTATTCACTTCTGTAAAAAGTTATGGCCATATTTTGGGAATCCAGATTTAAAGAGTGGAAGTACACTTTGGATGAAAATCCTAATGAGTAACAGCTAAGTTTTAAGTTGGGTTCTATAAAGTCAAAACTGTAAGTTTAACTCAAAGACAGTTGCTCTAAACAATAGAACTGCCAATATATTTTGAATTTATAGACCACACAGATGACTGTTCCAAAGCTCTTCCTTTTACTCTAAGTGGTTTGGGTTTAGTGATGCAGTGTGTATTTAACACTTCTTAAGCTAGATATGCATTTCTCAGGTGACAAACATTTTCTGCTGAACATCCACAAAGGCCAGGACATTTTTTTCTGATACATGTGCCCATGTATTTCAATATGGAAAAAATTTTTTTGAAGTGCTAAGAATTTCCCAAGAAAACTAGTAGCTCGACTCTTCCAATCATCCACATTTCAGGAAATGCCAGTTCTAGTAGCTCATATATTAATGGTTAATTTCTATTTCCATTTAAATACTACAGCATCTTTCAGCCATGCAATTTCTAGCATGTTACTTCCGTTGCTTCCTGTGTCATAGTCATATCCACAATTAGTGTTATCCACAATACTATTAAGGCTGTACAGCCTCTCAAATGGCATTTCCCTGTATGATGGGTTGTTGAGACATTCTGGAGACATTCAAAACCCACCTGGATCAGTTCCTGTGTGACCTACTCTAGGAGGTCCTGCTCTGGCAAGGGGGTTGGACTGGATGATCTCTCGCGCTCCCTTCCAACCCTTAAGATTTTGTGACTCTGTGATTCTTGAAGATGTCTCCACAGTCATTGCCAAGTTAAGCTGAAACTGTAAATACTAGTCTCCCCATAACCATACCAAGAAAAAACACAACAGTGAAATTTAGTTTCTGTTCATCATTGTAGGACACCATGGCATAGATGCAAATCTGACGCTTGTTTCTACAGCAGAATCTGTTGAGAGCTCTTGAAACACTTAGATTCATGTATTATTGAGAAGAACAGAAATGGATATTTATCATAGAAGCACAGAATGGTAGGTGTTGGAAGGGACCTCTAGAGATCACCTAGTCCAACACCCCTGCCAAAGCAGGTCCACCTAGATCAGGTTGCATAGGAACATGTCTAGGTAGGTCTTGAAGACCTCCTGAGAAGGAGACTCCACACCCTCCCTGGACAGCCTGTACCACTGCTCCCTCATCCTCACAACAAAATAGTTTTTTTCTTATGTTTAAATGGAACTTTTTGTGTTCCAGCTTCTTCCTATTACCACTTATCCTGTCCCTAGATACAATAGAAAAAGGATGTCCCAACCTCCAATTACACTTTTTTTTTAACCTCTAAAGGGGTTTTTTTAAACAGTCTAAGTTCTGAAGTTTCCTTTCTTTCAAATTAAAAAAATCCAGGAAAATACTTACGAAGTCATGGGAATTACCAGGGGATCAGGAGGAGCCTGCTTTTGTGACTAGCCCTCAGTGTGACACACGTTTCTAACCCTGCTAGCACACACACACTGCTGCCTGACAGTGGAAACACTCAGTACAACACGGCCTTCTCGGCAGCCATAAAATGCATTGCCATCAAGTACTCTGGATGCCAGGAACGTTTCTGTCTAGTATTAACTCAGTGCAACAGTAAGTAGTTCCTGCAAAGTAGGCTTTTAGAATTTTTAAATTCAGAAGAGTCTTGGTCAAGGTAGTTAAGCACAGAAATCCCCTGGACAAACCCTGGTGACACAAGTGTGAAGGTACCAGCAGAGGCAGCTGTTAACTCTTGACAGTTCCCAGATAAAGCTTATAACAAACAGGTCCGAGATCAGGCAGTTTTGTGAGATTCCTTCCAGGCTAGAAACAGCACAGCAGCATTGCTCAATCTTGTTTAACTCTTTGACAGCAGCCTTTCAACTTCACTTCAGATAGTCTGGCTGCATTTTTGACAGAAGTCAATGCCAGCAAGTCTTTATTTTGTTCACAGCTATCTCCCATTTCAAATGAGCTTGTAAGACACAACTTAAAACTTCTGTGCAGAAATACAGTGGGACCTCTTGCAAAATAGAAAAAGGAAAGTGGACCGAAAGAAATCCAACAACTGAATCACCTCTGAATAACTTCAGCTTTGCAGGAAAAGTGGGAGAGGTTGGGGCAGATTTTGCCAAGAGGCTGGGCTGCACAGCCTCAAACTGACCTGACAGCTCACTCCAGCTCTGTTCTCCATTTGGGCAGGCAGCCTGTCCTCGACCCTGTATCACCCTTGCTCTAGCTCTGGCCAAATGTTGCTAATCTGCAAAGAAATGCTCTTTGGCTGGGTTAGCTTTCTGGTAGTTGCAAGCTGAATCAGCCTTGTGTGAGGACAGCACAGCACCAGAGGAGCCCAGAGCAGGACCTTCCTCTGGTTGCAGCAAACTGTTTTATCACCTTACACTGCATAGTGTCACTTCACACTTGCTTTACTGAGAGGAATGGAAGCACAGCTTTGCTCTTCAGATAATCAGCTAAGCATGATTTTTAAAATAGACAAACAAAACAATACACACAAAAGCTGAAGCTACTTTCAGCTTAACTACTGATGAGCCAATATAAATCCCTGCCCTAGGGGCTAAAGTCTAACTCCAATTTTTTCCCTGAGTCTACCCAAAGACCCAAAGAATTTGAAAATTACATCAAATGGGTCCCCAAAAGATACTTCAGGAAAATAGCACACAGTCAGTTCTAAGTTTGCTATACCAGACTCCATACCTCACTATAAAAGAAAACCAAACCAATCCATGAACAAAATAAAAACAAGCTGGAAGACCAAACGCTTCATGGTATTCTCTAAAACACAGAAATCCTATACGATGTTTTCCCCAACTACCCACAATATTCTGAGTATTCCTTACACCACCATGGCAGAAGAGTCCTTCTCACCCCTACAGTAAGTATATAAGAATGAGCATTTTCTTCCCTGGGAAAGGAGAAAACCACCTCAACACCGGTAACTCTTATGATAGTATGTTAATATGTCTTATTTATCCCAGTTTCATGTGCTCAGACTGAACTCTCCAAGTACTAATTCTATAGAATTTGATAGACGTAATTGTTTTTCTTTCCATCTGCACAGAGTAATGAAAAAAGTAAAATTACTAGTTTCTTCTATGCAGTTCTCTCTTCTCTCCATTTTTAACACAACTTTTATTTTTCCCTTTAAAAAAAAAAAAATCCTATTATGGTTACTCAAAAATAATGTGTTTAGACTAAGTGCCCTGTAAAATTGCCTGTAAGAAGCAATTATGTATGACAGGTGGCTTCTTATTAAATAGGATATCAATAAAGTACTCCTGATTTTTTAAAAGGGTCAATACAAGATATTTGAGAGATGAATCTAGGCCAAGACAATTATAAAAGTTAACAAAATTCAAGGTGCTTATTATACAGTAATTAGAAGATTGCACAGAAGTTGAGCAGTGAGAATTTCACATAAATTTCACAATTTCATGTATCAAATTGCTTTGAAGATCTTAAACTAGTTCCTTAATGGGACTGGGTTAAAACTCAATCAAACCCACAGAACTGGCAAAGCGCCACTTCTCTTACTGAGCTGAACAAGACTTGAATTTAAATGTAGTATTTTTACATGAAATGAAAGTGAGCAGATATTATCCCACAAGAAGAGAATGTTAGTTTCTAGCAGCATATTAATACAACTCAGTGTGGGTTTTTGTATATCAGATTATAAAATCACCACATATTGGAACAGCTGAAATAGAATTTATACCAATCTTGGAACATCAGTTATAAATGCAGGCTAAACTCCTATTACACCCTGCATCAACTGTTGCAGCATAAATCCATAACTCTTAAAATTTTCTCAACTTCAGATTTTAAAATCATGGAGTCACTTATGTTGGAAAAGACCTTTAAGGTGGAGTCCAACAATTAACCCAGCACTGCCATGTCCACCACTACACCACTGTCCTTAAGTGCCGCATCTCAATGTCTTTTGAATACCTCCAGGAATAGTGACTCAACCACTTCCCTGAGCAGCCTGTTGCAATGCTTGACAACCTTTTTTTTGATGATTTTTTTCCTAGTATCAAATCTGAACCTCCCCTGGTGCAAATCAAGCCCATTTCCTTTTGCCCTGTTGCTTGCTACTTGGGAGTTTTCAATGCAAAGCAAAAGCTTCTGTAATATCAAACTGATTAGGTCATACTGTATGTGAAACAGACTAGAACAAATAATCTGATGTGGTTTAACTCCACTTCAAATTCCAGGTGCATTTCCAATTTTTTTTTTTTTGAACAGTAATTTTTATAATATTAAGGCATCACCAATGACTTTGATTCAATAAATGAAACCATTGTAACTCACACTTTATTCTGAATAGCTCAAAAACGTATCTACTTCTTATATACTCTTTTATCCAATGTCAGATAACAAAGCAAGGTCCTGCAGATTATCATTAAAGTAGTCTTTCCTAGAAGTGCAGAACTTGAAGTACATACTTGGAAAGGTACTCAACTCTGAAGGACTCTCTAACTAAGAACATTTTAAAACTTCTAAAAAAGATGCAAAGCTGCAAAGAAGCCATAAAACCCAGAGTCAAGGGGGTTTTTTTCTATCCAACTGATGCCAGGAGCAGGTTTACTGCTACCTCCACAAGAAAACAGAAATCACTGGAATAGAAATACAGATGTTATGTATCAGTATATTACTACTTTCAGAAGCCCTTGTTGAGAAGGGTTCAAAAAATTAAAGCCAAAATTAATTAACTGTGAGCTTTTACCTCAGACTGCAGGTGCTGGATCACAACTGTTAATGCTTCAAACTTCTGGTTACTGCTTATCAGGAATTTTTTCAGCTTCAGGATGATTCCATTTTGGGTCTCACATTTTGTTTTATACTGTGTCAACTCGGCTGTTTTTGTGCCAGATGAATGCGCATCTGAAGACGCTTGAGTCTGTATGCACGAGTTCTTGTGACTCTGCTGCTTGCCCTTGTCAACTAAAACAAAAACAGTAATTAATTAAATATACACTTCATGTTGCGGTCTCAACAACACTTTAAAAGACAGGTGCAAAAGCAAGTAGGGATACACTCTTACAAACACTTCTGAAATACTATCTAGGATAAAGGGTTATTTCAGTAGTACCACAGAGCTGACACTATCATCTGTCAGCTTCATTTCTAGCATCATAACCTTATATGCAATGTTTTACACTTTATCCTCACCTTCATGTATTCTTCTGTGGCTTACTTTTCAGCATACTCTTCATACTGTGCCTGGAATAAACATTTCCACAAAATGACCTTACCTATCGAGTAACTTATTTCCAACATAAGAGTTGATCATTTCTGTTTGCAACACAGATTTCATGTTTCCCGTACTCTAAAAGTATTGCTGAATATAAACCAATTTACCCTACATTTACTTGTTCCTTTCCCTCCTCTCAAAGTTTTCATTGAAAAAACTCTCTTTTGCAGCTCAGGTTTGGGCTTCAAATAGAAGTCTTGAAGCATTTCTTAGTGTCAGTAATTTCAGCCACAAGGATCAGTTTAAAAATGCTCTAAAATACAATACATTTCAAGTTTACCCTGCCAGTATTCACATCCCAAGAGTTACACTATTGATTTAATATTCCTACTTATGTTGCAAGCTCTATCCCTTTACCATACACAATCATCTCATGTCAAAGGGAACTACATTAAATAATCTAGCGTTTGACTCATAAACACTGCAGAGGTTAGAGGTTCCGCTGCTGTCTTCAGCCTGGAAAGGGAATATAGAACTGCTTTGCAGATAGGGCCAGTCTGCCCTGTTTGATCATTTGGGGGAACAAGCAAATGCTTTTGCAATTAAAGGGTGATGCAATACATAAATATCCTTTGGCAATTTAATGAAGACATCTAAGCAGATTATTTTGTACAGTTTCAACTTAACAAGATTTCTTTAAGATAAAGTGAAAAAACCTGAAAGGTGAGACTTTGTGAAAAGAAAAATAGCAATACACATTAAAAACGAGGGATAACCTAACCAAGTGTAAGTAGATGTTCATAAATCCTTTCTTAAGCCCAGGCACCTGGTTTGAAGGTTGTCAAGTGATTCTGCAGTAGTCCCAGCAGTATAAGGTTCAATCACACAACTGGAGACAGCATTATTAACAAAACTGTTGACTCTCAGTTAACATTAGTTTGACATCTAAACTGTCGCATTAATACATCAATTTTGCACAGTCTTCCCCTGTTTTCAAAGCATTTGAAGACAATTTTCCTGTTCAAAGTACCAATGCTCTCCCTGCCTCTCTTACCAAGCAGAGTATAAAGCACCTCCTGAGCATATCAGTTTTCCAAATAAATCCTCTCTAGGTAAGATATTCCAACATCCTTCACAGTTAGCGAATTGTCAGCATGTTGCTTTACCACATCCAGATGCTCTTATATTCTGGGAGATTTCACTACACTTCTGCTGAGATGCTCACTGTTGGAAGTATATTTTCAATTACAAATATATGGTCTTGCAGTTTAATAGAAGCACTCTTAAAAGGTATATCAACATGATAACTCAAATCAAACTACAAATCTGTAGGGGAAAGAAAGATCAAGCTTGCCTGCCATTTCTAGATAGCCTGTTTTAATCACCTTTTTAACTAATGTGACCACTTCCCTTCTCGCAGTGCAGACATAAAAATGTCCTTTGAGTGGACCTCTTTAAATGAATGATAGTTCACATATGAGAGCAACTATATCAGATTTCCATCAATCTTATGGAGAATACTGTGTTTGGGAAAATACTGGTTACCTTAAGAAAAAAATCACAAGAGACAACAATCAAGGAGAGAGGAAAAAAAAAAAGCAGGGAGTAGAGAATAAATATGTACAGTCAGTCTTTCCCTGCCCTACTGGTTCACATACTCCTACTCTCTTGCCTATTTCACCTCCCTTCCTGAATGCTCAACTTAAAATGAAAGGAGAACGAAAGCACTTCTTGATGTAAAGATACTGGGCATATTCACTGATACAAATGCTAATATCATTGTTTAGTTAATTGTATGAAATTTGTAGAACTCTGCCAGAGCTATTTAAACCTAAGCAAATGTCTGGAGGCAATTTTTATTCTGGAAAAAAAATTACATCACATGGTGTCATGAAATAATTTCATTTATGCACAGCAATACAACAGCTAAGGACAAATAACACAAGACTCCAGTGAGCCACTGTTTCCAGAGTTCAGCCAGCCTTTATCAGTTTGCCGGGTTCCCATCATTGTATTTTATTGTGGTGCCCAGACCTCCAAGCCTTTTCCTAGAATCTCATTTAAACATTTAACCAAGCCAACTCTGGATACTATACTAAAAAAAGATGGACAAAAAACATATAGTAGAGAATTTTAGTGACATTCCTGATGCAATTTTATCATAGACATGTGCTCTACACAGTCACTTCAAATGTTGAAAAGCATTTCTCTGTTAGTATGAACCCTCTGTAGCATGACCTCGCTCTACAGATTAACACCAGCAACACTGCACTGCTTATTTATGGTCTACGTACCTCTGGGCAATGACAGATCATTTCCAGATTTGCATAGTAGGCATACTGTGATGTCAAAACAAAAGTCATGCTTTCATTAAAACAAAAGCATCATGAGTCTAATTATGGATTCAACACATCAGTGATGGGCTCTAAATTAAAGACAGTATTGGTTACCAGCCTTCCTGACTTTGGCCTTTCCACTTGCAACTTTTATACAGTCAGACTTGTAAATGAGAAAAATTTCCACCCTTAAGTTAGGCTCTGGATTCCTCTCCAACAGGCTCAAAAGTGCTGTACTCAATCTAGTCTGAATGCTCTATTTCTGAAGGCCAGATACCAGATTCTGTAGTGCTGCATGTAGTTCAATAACTGGACACAGTCACCAGCTAAGGTCATCTCCTCCTTCATACCAGAAAAAAACTAAATTAGCAGTGATTTTGCAAAGACTAAGCCTTTTGATCTCTAAATCATTCACAGAAGATTTGATATCTCACTGACAAACAGAATACCCCATGACCCTGGAGAAGGTCCAAAAATCCTCCTACATGGCAACAGCCATCTCCAGTTCTTCAGGGAGAGAGACTATTAGACCCATCCCAAGCTTTTCCATAAAGCTGTTTCCCACACATAGTTTCTCTAGTTAATAGGTGTTCAGAAACGAGAAATACACATCTGTACTTCAGGGTGTGTTCCATAAAGTTACATTTAAGTGCTGGGATATTGCCCAGTACTTGACATTGTACTTGCCTGGCTGTCTCAGAACTTGCCTGAGACCACTGGTTTTCCTTTATCTTGTGCTGGATTACCAGATGAAACATCTATCACCCATTTTTTAGTTTGTAGAGACAAACTGAAGCCTTCTTTTGCTTACTGTGTACTAGGAAGGTCTCTGTAGCAATGTCTGTGCTAGCTAGAAATTATTTTCTTTAAGTAAGAGATTCAATTTCTAAGAAGAATTACATTTCTCAAAAGCATTGCAAATAGCCTAAACAAACTACTTGACAACCACAAGTAGGAACAACCTCACTTCTCTCCCCACACTTTTGCAGTCACCATTGTCTTACCCCTAAGCACCTTCTTTTCACATTCCTCATCCAAATTGTTAGCTTCCATAGGTTTTTCAAAACCCATGTGTGTCTTGTGTAAGCATTTTTCAAAGAAAAAGCCTTGCTCAACATTTTCTCTTGTAGGAGGATGCAGGCTGGTAAAAATATTCTGCCTTTCCTCCATTTTCTGGAAAGCCTTGTCTACACACGTTAAATTGGTGCTGACTTCTTTGATGAGTAAGACCAGATCAGCCTGAGTATTTAAACGAACTTCCATTTCTTCTCTTACTCGATGGATTTCCTCAAGCACAGTTCTTATATCCAAGTGACTGGACTTCACCTCTGCTTTGAGATCTTCTTTCAGCTGTTGCTGGCTCCTCTGCAGTGCTAACACTGCTCTGATTTCCTTTTGAGATGTTTCCATATCACGCTTTAGTTCCTTCTGTCCAGCCTGCATTGCCTCCTGGCTAGCTTTCACTTCTGCCAACAGAGCAGTGAGACACTCCATCCTGATCCCACAGGAGTTGCAGGACCTCTTCTAGTGTCACAGCTTCCAAGCAGTCAGGAACATTTGTGAGCTGGCAGCAGATCTCCCCAGATAGCAAGAGAGCTAACACATAGCCCTTGGCATGGTATCCTACTTCAACTGGACTGTGTGCTGCAGTGAAGGTACTAGGTAAAAGCCCAGTACAAGGCAAGACAAAAGCACTAAACAAAAAGCTGCAATAAGCAGAGCTCTAGAGACAAGAGCTCCTTCTCAGCACTCTGCCAGAGCACTAATCAGTTTAATTGGCAGATTAGGCCACACCTGAATTTTTTGAAATCTTTTGCTGACATCACTGTATACGGAACGTCACCCCAAAAGCCACTCCCAACAGTCATTTGATCTATGCATCAATCAAAGGATGTCTGGGCATCAGTAACCGGGTTTGTTGCAATGCAGCCAAACAGTAATGGAACCCAGCAGCCCTTCCAGCACAAAGGATCATAATGCACGAGCTGAAAGCCAAACAGTTCAACAATGCTAAGTTATTTCAATTGTATATTCAACTAGGCGATTATGCTGCTTCTGCTAATGTTTGCAGTGAGGGTTCAATAGTACATGTGTGAGCACGTTGGACATTGTCCCACTCCCACCAAATGTCCCCTGCATTCCCACAGCCAGCATGGCTTTCAGCAGTCATTGGAAGAATCATAGAATGGTAGGGGTTGGAAGGGACCTTTAGAGATCATCTAGTCCAACCCCCCTGCAGAAGCAGGTCCACCTAGATCAGGTCGCATAGGAACATGTCCAGGCACGTCTTGAAGACCTCCAAGGAAGGAGACTCCACAACCCCTCTGGGCATCCTGTGCCAGGGCTCCCTCATCCTCACAGTGAAAGAG
Organism: Colius striatus; assembly: GCF_028858725.1. Taxonomy (NCBI): domain Eukaryota; kingdom Metazoa; phylum Chordata; class Aves; order Coliiformes; family Coliidae; genus Colius; species Colius striatus. The sequence goes on along the minus strand of NC_084761.1, from coordinate 67,411,309 downwards.
TTTTTTCTTATGTTTAAGTGGAACCTTTTGTGTTCCAGCTTCATCCCATTACCCCTTGTCCCATTACTATCTACTATAGAAAAAAGATGTCCCAACCTCCTGACACTCACCCTTTAGATATTTATAAATGTTAATAAGATCTCCCCTCAATCTCCTCTTCTCCAGACTAAACAGCCCCAGTTCCTGCAGCATTTCCCCATATGAAAGATGTTCCATATCTCTGATCATCTTGGTGGCCCTGTGCTGGACTCTGTCCAGCACTTCCCTGTCCCTCTTGAGTTGAGGAGCCCAGACCTGGACACAGGACTCCAGATGAGGCCTCACCAGGGCAGAGTAGAGAGGGAGAAGAACCTCTCTTGACCTGCTGGCCACACTCTTCTTGATGCATCCCAGAATGCCATTGGCCTTCTTGGCCATGAGGGCACATTGCTGGCTCATATTTAGCTTATTATCAATCAGGACTCCCAGGTCTCTCTCTGCAGAGCTGCTCTTCAGCAGTTTGACCCCCAGCCTGTACTGGTGCAGGGGATTGTTCCTTCCCAGATGCAGGACTCTGCACTTGTCCTTGTTGAACCACATGAGGTTCCTCTCTGCCCAACTCTCAAGCCAGAACTGAGATCCTGAGGAAACTCTCTAGTCCACAATTACCAGAGTAGTATGGGAAAACTGACAAATGAGGTATTTTCAGCAGGTTAAAGAAGCTAAGTCTTTGAACTACCAGGTCTCAGTGTTAACTCTTCTCCATAAAAGCTGAAGCTTCTTTAGCACAGAACTCACAATAGGTCTAGACTCCATTGTAAAACCTAGTAATGACACCAGGCTGTTCATTGTTTTCTTACACAGCAATTTAGTTACCCAGTTAGAGGATTTAGTTTGGAAAAATTTACTAACACAATGTAGATCTTGGTTTACAGAAGGTGTCAGTCTCTGCCTTCAAAGAGAAGAGCTAGTAGTATTCATTACAATACCCAGCAGTGGGACTTGGAGCGGCACACAACTTGGAGCTCAGGAGAACTTTTACACCACACCTTTAGCCCTGTTGTGATTTCAAGGTGCTTTTGGAGACAGCACACACTCCCAGAGCAAAGGACCTATGCTGTCCACCCAAAACTGCAATAACCCTTGTCAGCACCATTTTTGTCTGGGATGCATCACTAAAAATACTCATCATCCATGTGTGCACAGATGCAGGACTTCCAACTCACCACAGTGCTGCTGGCTAAAAAGTCAATGTACGGACTCCTGCTTTCAATAAAAGTTTACTGCTCACTGGCCAGTTCTCTCCCTACATTAATCCACACATACTCATGGGACCAGGAAGGTATCAGTGACACATCCTCCACACAGCATCTCACAGCTTGCAGGTACTCCCTGGCTGTCCTGCTACCACAGAGGTTATCATAGCCTCTGCTGGACACACCACCAAGGGGTTTCAAATGCTGTACTGAGGGTGGAAGTCAGTGCTATAGCACTGTAAATCAACAGATAAGTTGTCATGAAAAGACAGATAGAGACTTAAAAAATAGTGCTTCAAACTTAATGCTTGGAATAATATGATTCTGCACTCCCCCTCCCTGCTGTACAGCATTTAAAAAGAAATGTGCTGAAAAACCTTTGTACCCCTGCAAAGAAAGGCAGAGGGATTTGTGCTTTGTTTTAAATCCTGCTGAGTCAGTTTAAGCATCTAAGTCAGGATTTACCTGCCTGCAGTTAAACTTTGTTCAGTTCACAGAATAAGAGAATGGTAGAGGTTGGAACAGACCTTTAGAGATCATCTAGTCCAACACCCCTGCTCAGGCACATCCACCTACATCAGGTCACAGAAGAACACGTCCAGGCGGGTTTCAAGACCTCCAGAGATGGAGATTCCGTGCCCTCCGTGGGCAGCCTATGCCAGGACTCCCTCATCCTTACAGTAAAGTAGTTTTTCCTTAGGTAGAATTTTCTATGTTCCTGCTTTTGTCCATTTCCTCTTGTCCTGTCACTGAACACTACAGAAAAAAGTGTCCCACCCATTCTCAACTTATTTAAAAACTATTCCTGTAGCCTTTTAAAAATGTCTGGTGGTGGTGATTTGTTTTGTTAAGAACAATTTGAAAAGGACTTAGACAGCTAAAACAAGCTGATGTTCCTGGATGTGGACTAGTGCCTGACCTTAAAGAAAGGAAACTCAAGGGGTTACAGTAAGAATGAAGAAAAGGGAGAGCTGCCATATTGCTTTGGGAAGCATTTAGTTATCTTCTTGAGCTTCAGACGATGTGGGAGGAGATGCAAGTTAAGAAGTGCTGTTTCTCTTTCCCTCAGCTGCTTTGAGACAAGACCAGCTAAATAAGTAGCTAGAAAAGTTCCTGAGGTACAGCATCTTCTGAAGTGTTTCAGTTGGGCAAATTATCCAGGCACAACTCTGCAAAATAAAAGTTACTTTGCCATGGACTAAAACTGGCTCATGACTGGAATGCTTGAAGTGTGAATAGAGCACCAGCTTATACAGACAGGCCTAAGGCAGAACTTAGAAACAAAACATCACCTCTTCAGGTGTCTGTGTTTGTTCAATCACCAGCCTGGACTCTGTGAGGCACAGCTGGAAGCTGTGTGTCTGCCACTTGCCAAGCTGGGTACTGGTGAAAACTCTGATTGACCAAGCCATGGAGTGGCTGGGAGCATTGGAAGTCTTCCATCCAAGTATAGCCTGTCAGGCCCTCTGCAGACACCGTTAATTTAGTTTTGTGGCTGCTTTGCCTGTCTGTTTGTCTGAAACTGCTTCCCGAATATGTAGCCCAGAGCAGGAGTGTTTAAAGAATTTAGGATATTAATTTACAGCTAGCCAAATTTCAACATCCTCTCAAAGACAATGTATGTACCACTGCAGATTAAACCAACTTCCTTTTTTGTATGATGTTCTTAACTCTCCCTCTCTGAAGTGCCATAGCTTGTCAAGAGACAAACTTCAAAATCAAGGCTGTGAGGTGAAATGGTAGATGAGTCTTTCTGTTGCATTGCTCGAATAGCTTGTACGCATTGCAGCAGTGGAGAAGGTGATGGGGGAGGATGGCAGGAGAACTACAGATTTTTTTTGAGGCTTCAGAACTAGATGTGTCAAGGTTAACATAGAAGGCAAAGTTGTGTGCTCACTTATGGGATAGTTCAGGTGTGAGACTGAGATTTGATAACTCCTAAAGGAAAAAACCCAGAATCAGACCTATGGGTCATGCAGTACTGCATCAGTAGAGCTAATTCGCTTACAGGAGGAAAAGGCAAAGCATCTAGAGTAGAGGTCAGCAATATAGGTCTGTGTTCTTCACGCTCTAATAAAAACAGATGGACCTTCAAGTTTACTTTAGTCTTTGTGTATTTGAATAAATTTGATCCAGATCAAAACTCCACTAAACACAGTTAGGGAAGACTTTCATGACCTTTAGTATTGTACAGGACACATGTTTAGTAATGCTTTCTGAATTTGGATCAGTGTGCTTCCTTATTTCAGTATTTCCATTGTAATTTGGCTTATTTCATAAATATGAGTATATATCAAGTTTGCAAGGATATATTCTTGACAAAGTATTCTTTGCTATCACATGTATCAAGTACTCTGTTCTGTAGCCCTCTCTAGTTCTTGTTTAATCTTTCTCTGTGGCTCGCAAACTCTTTGCCAGCTTAAGGCCAAGAAGTCTAAGGGCAAACTTTTTTTGTTTGTGGAGTTTAGTTTTCTTGCGATGGGGAATATGTTCAGTTAGCCATCATAATTAGGCAAAAATCAGACTTTTTGAAAAAGGAAAAAGTCAACAAATAGATGTAAGTAGATGCTTCCTCTTTCATGTTTGGGAAGTGAAAATACCTGGTTGCAGTTTTAAGAGTGACCCCAGTACCAGATGTACAAAATTATCACCCTCACAGAATATGAAACCACCCTAAATGTCAAAGTAGTAGATTTTTTTTGTATGATTCCCTGTTAGCTTTGTGTAAATTGTTTTATTTCAAATATGTTGTACTACTTAACACTATAAAATATTATTGTGCTTTAGAGATTTTCTGTGCTGACTTCAAAACTATTTCACTTAGAGATAAAGAAATAGGGATGCTTTGTGTTTGCTGGTAGTTAATTGTGTAAAAGATTTCTATGTTTCTATAAAGCAAAAGAAAAACTTTAAAAGCAAAAGACCCTCAAAAATCCCCAAACATATCCCACCCAACCAGACTAGATTTTATGTAGGATTTTGTTTTGCTCAAATCATTAATTTACTCTTCAGACAAAATCCTTGTCAGTACTTGATTTCTGTTAGTCTGTGAAGTGAGGAGTTTGTTGGGGTTTTTTTCCTAAACAGGAGAAAATGTTAAGTTACCTAAGATGCATCAAGAATATTAGAAGGGATGTGGGCAGTGGGTCAAGAGAGGTTCTCCTCCCCTGTATCATAACAGTTCTCCGCCTGTATCATAACTCAATCAGTGGAAATTAATTCAGCTGGATTCTCAATCACTGCCAAGAAGTGTGACAAGTTCTTTGCAAATGTATCACCTTAGTTTGTGAGAGTTTTAGGACCTGCTGAGGTATGGTGAAGGTTGGAATGAACAGTTATACTGCTGAGATTAATTACTGCAGGTATTGGTTTAGGGATGCAGAAGTACTGCCAGCAAGTGCTGGTGTCTGGCTCTCTTCACCTACCTAAGTCTTTTGTCAAAGATGTTACCTGGATTCAAACTTCAGGTTGTGCTTCTACAGTCTCTTTTGTGTACTGATCTTCAGTGGTAACTGTATGCAAATAATAACCCTTAGGAGCTTTTGAGATACAGCTATCCATCTAGAAAAGAAGCAAAAGCTAAAGACAGAAATTACACCTGCAGCCTGTAGCTGTGCTGGGGAAATCCCATCAGAAAGCCCATGTCTGGCCTTCTGGCAGATGACACATAGACTTGGGGTAGAGCTATAGCACTGACTTCCACCCTCAGTACAGCATTTGAAATCCATCCCTTTTTCATTTTGCACTTCTAGCCACAGAACTGGATTTTCTTTTTACCCACAGCATAGTAAGAAGGAAAGGGAAATCCTAGATGTGTTTACATACTTCAAAGAGCTCTGTGCCTGTTTAATGTTTCAATCGCGTGCTTAACACACACATATCTTGCAGTACTGGCCACACGGGGTTTCACTCTGGTAGGAGCAAGTCTCCTCTGAAGCAAAACCTATTAGCACGTCTAATGCTTCCCTGTCCGTTATAGTGCTATTAGGTCAGAAACCAAATGTTTACAGCCACACCAGTCCTTCAGCCTAAAGCTGTTACCTAGAAACTATAATATACTGCATGCAACTCTTCATTAGCTTCTTTCTTGTTGACACAACAAATGGAGCATGAACCAAGAGCACAGAAAATGGATGGAAGAGGAAACCTGCAAATACAGCCGATGGAAGAAACCAAGAGACAGCAAGCAAGGCCAGTTTTACAACCACGTATCTTTCTAAGTGAGCTTTTGCACCATCTCCACAAAAGGCTCAAAAACCATAAATACCCTTAGGCTCCTGTACAAAGGTTCTTCTGAAGACAGATACCAGCCTACCCCTTGCCAGTTAATCTGACACATACTTCATACTCTCATACTTTGAGGTGATAATCCACAGAGCATAGCAAGCCCTCTGACCTCAGTGTGGCAATCTGCACAACTTCTGTTGGGTTACAAACATGCCCCTGCCATCTTTTTGTGAGAAAGAGAAAGCTCTCCCTGGTAAGGAGGAGGCAATAGGTACAGCCATGAATCCAAGCCAACCAAAACACCAACAATACAAGTGTGACATTGCACCAAGGTTCCTAAATAAGCCTCAGTATGTTATCTTTCCAGTTCTTGCCCCAACAGACTCTTACCTACATGATAGTCTTTGAACTGGGTTCCCTATGAGTACGTATCTACTAAAATTAATCATCCATTAAAGCCTCAGTATTTCTCAACCAGAAACAATGCCTCCATTCAAGTGACTAACACTGATGTGTCTTTGTTTCCCCAAGATGTCACTTGTCCTACAGAATATGGCTCTGAAGCTTGTACAACTGTTTTAGGACATTGTCAAATGCACTACAGCTCACCTGGAATACCATGCTTTTCCCAACCAGTGGAAGCACGTCAGTGACAGATTTTCATTTGCCAGTAATTTGGTGTGATCTGTTACTATACTCATTAAGCATATTTAATATCCATGTTGAATTAGCCTTACATTTCTGAAGATTTTAATTTCTGTTTTTAAACCTACATTAACCTTACACTGAAGCTTTGCAATGCTGTCTGTAAAGATAACTAAACCACATCTGAGAAAATGCATTACCTTCCAAATTGCTGGTGGCTTTCAAATTAAAAGTACAGATGAGCATTAGCTCAACTCTTGCCATCGTTTCAACTGCCTGATCAACCAACCTATATACTTTTTTGAAGAGTACGTTTTGAAAGAAAAGCTGGTGATCAAGACTCTCTTGAACTGTTCCCTATGCTGTCTTAGTATCACATGTTTCTTTGTCATTTCACCAGTACCTGTTTCTCTTCCAATCTTGATGAAAGAGACATTAGCTCATCTGAAATTAAGAAATGGCTACACATTTTGTCAAACCTAGTAGTGCTGCATTGACAAAAACAGTGATGATACCAGGAAAAAAAAATTTAAAACACTTCAAAATAGCAATGTTGATGATTTCTAGCAGATTAGCAAGGATAATCTTTATAAGTCACATTTAACAAACAACTTAAAGGAATCCCAGTCTTGAACATTAAATGTGTAATTAATGTACCAGATAGATGATTGCCTGTTGAATGCAATATACACATGTAACCCTGACTAGTACTCTGAAATCTCAACACTGTGCCTGTAACACTTTTTACCTTATGTACCACAGGCCTATATCACAGAAGCAGTAGTTGACACCTGAACACTTAATATACAAAGTGATTTCTGTCTTAATACTATACTTACAATATATTTAGTGATGTTTGCTTGACTCAACCCAGAACTGAATTAGGTTTTCATCTAGCCAGTATATATAAAGCCTGAATGAGCCACACATCAGCTACAGAGGTACAACATTAATAAAGCCCACCATACATTCAGAGATGACTGCAATCTAAAACAAACTGGAAATGCTATGCAGACAACTAACATGCACCAGCTACACTACCAGCATATAAGGTTTGTTCTGGCTACAGAGCAATACTGGTGCTTGATTTCTTTGCTTGTTCTGAATTAGGAAAAAGCTTAACACCTACTAGTTAACCATACAGTGCTACGTACCACTGTGAGGAAAAAGAAGGTCAAGATGGCAGAAGCTTAGAGCATGCATATTTTGATATAAGGGATTGGCTACAGGTACACTAATGAAACAACTCTTCTTTTACCTTAAAAACCCCAATCCACTTTTAAGGACAAATATGACAATAGGAAGGAAAGTAATTGCATGAGGATGCGTTACAGTGTGCTGATCCTTGGCCAATAAGGACCACATTTGTGAACCGTATCTCTCACCTACTTTGGTTTAAGCATTTGAACTTTGCCTCTGATGTATATGGTGAACTGATGGAACAATCTTAAATCTTTGAATTCCTTAGCTTTTCAAGGAAAAAAAAAAGATATATTGAAAAGTAACAATTAAGTTTACTTAAGGGGCTTAAGTTCATCTACTCAGAGCAATACCCAAACTATAAAGAGATATCTGAAGCAGTCTCCTGTTTTTCTGCATATCTACTTATGGTTCCAGCTCTGCCTTGTCATTGCTGAAACGCATTCCTGCCTGAAGAATCAAGCACTGAGTGACCATGGAAGACTGACACTCCTCACTCCTTTCTCCTCTTATCTCCTCTGTCTTCTCTCTCCGTTTCCACCTCCAGTACAAGAAGTTGCTCCTTGTTGTCTGGTGCCCTCTGCTGCTCCATCACAAGTACAGGACATGGCATATTTTTGCCCTTCACTCTGCAGCCTCTGTCAGGACCCAGAGTCAACTGGGACAGAGAATCTCACCGTGACTAGCTCACATCATCTGCAAGCCTTCCCACATTCCATCAACTGCCTCCCCAGTGCAAATCCTGATCCCGTCTTCTTACCTCCCACTTATTTCTCAGATATGTTCAGGGCTGCCAGTTTTCCTGTCTGCAGATACCTACACGTGATGTACCTTTACATCTGGTAAAAGTCTTTCAGTGAGGACTGTGTATGTGGTGTTACAGGAAGAGCTCTGCTATATATCCTCATAGAACTCTCATGCAGTATCAGAAATAAGAATGATGCCAAGAAAATCCTTCTCCTTTTCCAGCTTTTCTGAAGATCCCCAGTTCTCACATGCGATCAGGGATGAACAGGTGCAGCACAGCCAAAAAGGAAGTAGCCATTTCAGTTGCAATGATTGAACTCATTCTTTCCTTAATAATGTAGCCCACCCTACCATGTTCAGCATCAGAAAGAGAGCTGGAAAAAGCCTCCAGAAATGACTTACATAAACTCCTTACTGAGGTAAGGTAAACACTATGACAACATAAAAGGCATTTCACCAGACTGCTCACCTGTTTTAGGTCTTACCACAAAACACCTTCCCTGCATTTTTTTAATATATTTTCTCCCAGCTCAAACCTGATCTGACTTACACTGAGATTAAATCACTGACTAACATCTCTTTATGTGCAACATATTTCATGTAGATACTAATAGGCTAGTTGAATTTTCCCTTCCTTCCTCACACATGCGCAGCAGTCTCATATGTTCTGGGAAATCAAGGTATGTAGACAGCTTAACTATTTTTCAAACACTTTTTAACATGCTTTGTTCCAAAGGCTGGCAAGCATTATAAGCATGCTACAAGATAAAGATGAAGTAACTGTTGCTTACAAACCCAAGTAAGGGAACAGGTTTATTTTTTGTGTCATAAATTTATTCTTTGTGTACTGAACTTGGTTGCAACGACCCTAAGCTTTAACAGCTAGCTATAGGAAGAACTATAAACAAATCCAGACAGGATTCTTGTAAGTATATAGAATTAAGCCTTTAAGTTTGAAAGTAGCTTTCTCCTTATGTTCTATGGAGGTCTACTTTGTAATAAGGGCGGGAAAAAAACCCAAATCATTCAGAACTAATTTGGAACTTTAACTGAATCACTGAACGTCATTTCTTCAATGGCACCTGCCCCAAATTCAATGTGGCAATTCTTCATTAGCAACCAACACAGAGTTTCTAAATTGCCTGAACATTTATTAACTCAGCTAATGTTAGATTGAGTAGTTCAGAAAAACTAGAGACAAATAGCAAATTCTTCAAAGTCTTTCAGAGTGAGTCTATGTAAAGCTCATATTTGCAAGGAACCATCGTTTTTCCTTGAAAACCACTGTACAAAAGAGACCTGTAGAATGCATTTTTTTACTACAAGATTAACACGTTAACGTGCAATACCCTTTTATCAAATAGTATCTGTCGCAGTCTTGGATGGAGAGGACAGAGTGGCTTTTAGTTTGAACTCAAACTATTTATTCAGTCACACTAATATGAGCTGACGTTACACGACTGTAACAAATGTCACTGGACTGAAGCGTGGCACTGAAATGCTGCCTGAAGGATATTATGGAAGAAAAAGTAGGACAGGCAGGAAGAATTTAAAGAGCCTCCAGAGCTTTGGTTATTTTTTATATTACTGCCATTTGTGTCCAAACTGTTTCTGAACATATCCAGCAACAGCTTCCTATGTTTATAAAACTCTATATCCATCTAAAGATAAATAAATCCAGATTAGAATCAAGTTCACTGATGTTCTTTAAAAAGCAAGGTGATAGCACTTCTAAGCATGTAAGAAGCACAATAATCAATGCTAAGTCCTCTATAATCGTCACACTTTCCCTATCAAAAGATTACTAAAAAGTAAATTTCCCCACCTTTCCGTCACAAAATACGGGACTGTAGTTTGCAATTTCAAGTTATAAAATAAATAGCTAAATTCTCCTTTTGGTATGCTGAGATCAACTTTTTAGAGAAGTCACTAATTTCTGAACATAAAATAGACTATAAAACCACTCAGAAATCAAGCTAGCACATGAATTTTGCCCACATATTAAAAAAAAAATAATTCAGTGATTACGTAGGGACTTCCCAAATCCCTTCAAAAAAAAAAAAAAGAAAAACCCATTAAAAAACCAGTCCTAGAGCTCTGAAGAGCTATGTTAAAAAATGCCAATGTATCATTTTTTATGTTTTTCATTATAGTATCACAAAGTGACTTTGCTTCAATCAGCATTTGTTGGTTTTAATGACAGCCCAAACTGGCAAGCCAGCAGAATGCTCCTCCTCAGCTACACTGAACTTCATTTCATGAGTCCAAATTCAGTTTCAAATTAGGTGTTTTCCCATAACTAAAGAATAATCAAGCAGTTACTTTGTCAGAAATGTTGATTTGTACCATCATTTCCACACAACAAAGCAGAAGTATTTATTTACCCGATTTGCGGGGGACTATCTCAGCATGTCTAGAATATCACACCAGAGAAGTTGCATTGAGATTTTTCTATATGTAACTGGAAGATTATCTAGTTCTAGAACTGCTTCACAGCTCAGTTAAGATTCTCGGTTACTCTAGATCACTAATGTTTTTCTAAGGCATTAGAAATGGTATTCACATAGTCCACCTCCACCTGGTTGGTTGGTTTACATAGCACACATTACTTTTATATATATATTACTGTTCCAATTTACAATTTAAGCACCTGTGCTATTCATCCTTTTGATTACACATACCAAAACAGTTGAAAACCAAAAAGTCTCTGCAGAATGGAGAAAAATTCAGAGATAAGCTCACAGCTTCAGGAAAAATGTATCTTAGGAAGCAGCAGCAGCATAACCCTGAAACGGTATTTTAAGGCTACCTTAGCAGCAAAACACAATTTGCTAGTTCACAGAATAAAATAGCATCTTAATAGAACCAATTCAATTGCTACTGGTTAAAGTCATCCATGTGACCTTGATCTTCCATATATCAGTGCAACTGCAAGACAGAAAATACAGTATCTCAGTTGCCCCATAATACTAGCTGTAAGTGCTGCGGGCACATCCCCTTGTCAAAAGGCACCCAAAATGCACTCATACAATTCCTGGTAGTCACCACGTCACAGTTAAGGACCTATTTGTGTATTTCCTGTTATGTTAAACAGTTTTCCTGTTATTAAGTAGCAAAGATGTCTCCCCAGGGACATGCCTAGAACATTGCACACCATTGTTTCAGGAATAGCCTGAGCACAACCCAAGAGCACATGTGAAAACATCTTGCCAAGCTGAAAATAAAACAGAGAACAGGGCAGCACCCAGTACTTTTATCAGCCACAAGATATAATATGTCCCCACCCTTTGAAAGGCGCACAGTCCTTCCGCTGCCTGGGGACCATACCTGGAAGTTACGGGTCTTCTCTTACCAATGGCTCCTATCCAAACTGTGAAACTGAAGATGGCTTTGGCAAAGGCTGCCTGACAGATAGCAGTGCTCTCCTCAATTGTGAAGACAAAGCACTTCTTGGGGAGGAGGTTTATAACATACATCATATCATTCTCTGCATTTAACATTCCCCCCAAGTTTCAGTCTGTTTACCCTAACAACTACAAAAGACAGATGACTAACGTTCTTGCTTAATTTGATGGTGGACAGGAAAGGAGGGAAAAAAAAATGTCTTCAGAAATTTTGAGTTGGTACCTCAGGTAACTCAAGTGTTCACTAGAGTATACCTGTAACTTACCACAAGGACCAAAAGGCATTATGTGAGGTTAACCCCATGAAAGTCGTCTAACTACAAAACAGCTCTACTTGCGTCACTAACAAATTTGGCAAGAAAAATATTCACTGTACATTACACATGTATCTTATCTTCCTTGACCCCAAGTCCTAGCTGAAAAGTCCCTCATGAGACACTGGAATATAGGTTTAATAGAGTTATGCTATTCATTTCGTATTAAGACCTTTTTCTTAGAAAAGTGGTAAAATGTCTTTGTTTGTTAAGCAAGTTGTACAGTAATATTTCTGCATATAAGTGAGTCTTGATTTTATATGGGTTATGCAACAAGTACCCCATGTTGATGGGTAAGAAACTTAAAGTTTTCCAACCTTTTTTTATTTGGAGTAGAATGACTTAAAACTGGCTTTATAAATTCACTCATTCTTCTGATGGAAGCATTTCCAGTATTTCTATTTTACTACTTCAAATATTTGTAAGTACTTAGTACAAAGTCTACTCTTGTAATAAGTATAAAAAATTAACATTTTTAATACTGTAAGTGCTTTTGTTATTAACAACATTACTGCAGAGATAAAAATGAAGGCTAGTGAAATACGAGTCTAAAAAAAATTTTAAGTGAACCAATTCTTGAGTATTATTTGTAATACTTTCCTAACTTTTGCACTGAAAGACTGCTATCTCTCTTTAAGAAAAGGATGAGCTTTCATGAAAAGAATTTCATCAGAGATATTCCCAGCTGTCCTATTTCCTGCTTAACTAGAAGTATTTCCATAACATCACATACAAATCGTTTACACAAGTATCTTGAGGAAGAACCTTCACTTGTTAAAAGCAACATACTACCATGACAAGAAGCAGTAAAAATGAATTTAACCAGGAGTTAAACACAGCACTCAGGGTTATTGGAGCCCTTGCTATAACCACTACACATTGGTAAAGATTATACCAATGGAAAGTTCAGAAATAGCAACTGGAAAGAAGCATCTCAGCCAAATATAACTCGGGTTATTTAAGGTGGGTTATTTCTACATTTGAGTATGTGGATAACTAAATTGAATAGTTTGGGATTTTTTTTAAAGAAGTTTCCTTCTTTTTCAGAAGATCAAATGCTATTTTCTTCTCCCTGTAGGACAGGGAACAGCAATAATACTCCATGACCAGAGCTCTGTTGATGGACATGGTTAGAATTTTGTTCTAGGGGAAGACAAGCCAGGAGAGATGGAGTCTGCTTGCAAATATTTTTCCAAGTAAGCTATGTTTTGGCACAATATTTGGTGCAACAGTAAAGAGCTGTCTGAAACATCAGTACTTTTCCTGAAGGTATCAAATCTATCAACTTTGGATCTAGATTCTTCCAAAGCATTATGTTACTCAGGGATTAGAATGTTTTAAAATACTAAAAACAGTGGAGTCACTGCTTCATTATGTGACATTAAAAGACCAACTATGAACAGAAACTGAGATCTCTTGCCATTAACTGTAACGTGAGTGCTTAAGTGTGGCTCCAATCCCTTCGGTACTGCCTGCACAGTAATTAATATATCTTTAATTAACTGAAGATGCAACAAACATTCCTTGCCCTCCATCTCCCTCCACATCAGTTTTCTGTGCCAACAAAAAAAAAACCAAAACAGAGTAACATAAAACAGAGCCAGCTGGCTGAGAACACCAAAAACATTGCATTCTAGCACTGAAATTTCATGGTATTGCTTTCCTCAAAAAAGCTATTGCTTCATGCCTTATAAAGTTCAAACTGAGAGGACTATATAGCTAGTAATGTTGTATTTGTCTGAATGCTGCAAATAATTTCTACTATGGTAACGGATTAATTTGCACACACTGCAAAGCTCACAAAAAGTCCAGTTTTACCACACTGGAGAAACTCTGAAGTCATTTAAAAGCTGTTCAGCTTTTTAAGTGTCATTGTAGCTGTCTGTCGCTTTCAAATCCCAACCTACTTCCCAACAACAGAAGTTGCAGCCAGATCCTTCTCACCTATTAGACATACCAGGTAGTATCAAATGCACACTTTAAATATGCAATGATACTGGCAGAGATAATTTTCCAGGTCTTTTATATTTACTCTCCAATTAACTACTCTCTGTGAAGCTGAGCTTAAAGCAGCAATTCTGCTTATTTCATGTTGACAAATACTTGAGGCATCTTTCACATACAATTAATCTGTTTAAAGTGAAGGAATAACAAAATCCAACATTACTCACTACAGTATAGCAAATGCATCTGCTTTTCACAGCACTCCAGCTGTTCTTCCTCCAAAGATTTTTTTTTTTCTGAGGAAAGCTCTTTATTTACATTCATTTTCATGCTTTATCAAATATATGCACAGTGTAAGTGTTAACCACATCTAAGATATTGTTTTTACTTCAGTATGGTTTTTGTTGGTTTCTGGGGTTTTTTGGTTGTGTTGTAGTTCTTCAGTGGTTGGTTTTTTTGGTTTTGTTGGTTGGTGGTTGGTTTTTTTTCAGAAGCTCCTTTCTGCTAGCCAGGCTTTCTTTGAAAAGAACTTGCGTTACCTTCCTTTTATCACAAATGCATCAGTCCAGTGATATTTGTATGAAGTACAAACTAAACTTTTAAACTACAAAACAGCCCTACCACCTGAAAAGAAACACGTCCATTTATCTAATCATCTGTATGCTTACTGAAGATATGACCTATTAAGAATGAAATCAAGTATATCAGACAGGTCCTTTAGTACCCAGCTTTTCATAGATCAAATCAGGAATTAAAAGTCTCATTGAGTTTAACAGGAACATGATTAATACCAAAATTCCCCAAGACAAATGGTTTCCAGCTATTCAAATTTTGGTCATAATAGATAAGCTGGTGTTTCTTCTGAATTTTTCCTTGATACGTGACACAGATGTTTAACATACTCATCCTGTACTCAGTCTCTCTGGTAGACTTCTAAATTTAAAACACTCAGCAGGGCTGAGTGTGTTGGGTATCTTTCTATATCAAACTGTAGTGTCAGATATTAAATCAGTACTTCAGTTATTTGGGGCAGGGGGGGAAGCATATGAACAGCTAAGCAACTTGTGACACCTGAGTCTTTCAGAATTCTCTTTTAAAAGCACTGCTTTATGATGTGCAGAAGTAATTTCTTAGTTCCCAGTGTGATCTAAAGTAGGATTTAGGGAAGAAATCACATTGCAAGAGAATGTCACCTGCTCAAGTCTGATGTTTGCTTGTTGCTAGCAAGGCAAAAAGGAAATTTTTAAAATTTATATTGCTATAATGACATCAGCTACTGTTTGTCCTCTGAGACACCTCTTATTCCCCAGGCAATGAGAGTAACTAGGTTTAGTAAGCAACAGAATACACCAGAGGTAAGAGTACAGTTTGCTTAAAGGAAAAAGAGAAAGAGAGTAAAAAGGGCTGGATGAAAACATTGAGACAAACCAGTTTACCACTAAAAGCAACAGGATTGTTCAGTAAAAAATTAACTAAAAGACACAAGGGCTTTGACCCTCCATTTGTGAAACTAGTTCCTTGTCTAGAATTTTATCTTTATGCGAAAGAAAACATAAGTAATTACCATTTTGAATCATTCATAAAAGAATTTCTTTCTCTAGCAGTTGATAGAGAACCATACAGAGATGATGATTTAGTCTGTCACACAATCGATGCATGAAGTACATAAGAGCATTTTAGTCACTCTTTGGTAAAAATCCTTAATGGTTCGATAAAGGAAGCAAATGATACATCAAAGACATTGGTTTACAGAACTCATATCTATCATGTTTACACATCTGAAGTGTTGAATTTTTTGTTGATGTTATTTGCTATAAATACATTTTATAAGGCACAGAATGAGTAAATAAAGTATTTCCTGAAGCATTTCAGTGTTTTTTGCTTTATCAAAGAGGATGCATTATGTACAGCTAACAATACAGGGTAATATACTTCCAGTAGCTAAGAAAAATGACACTTCTATGTCTGCTGCAGTTAAAGGAAGAAGAAACTTCTGGATATGACCTTGAAGCAGTATAGAGCACACGGTGATGGAGGTTAGACACAAGGCAACAAACTGAATGACCTTAAGGGACATATTTTTACAGCAAATTTCCTCGGGATTTATCCTATTCCATAAAAAGAAAATACTGATTTTATTTGGCTGCAAGATATTTTAACTACTCCTGTCACTGGACAAGATGTAAGCAGTATAAATGCACTCCAGCTCAAGGATCCATTTCACTATAAATGCAATGACTAACCTAAACTAACTTAATACCAGTTTGAGTACCTGGATGTCCAGCCATACTACGAAGAAATTGCAGCAGGCTGCTGCAAAATACCCCCAAATCAGAATGAAAACCCAAGAGAAAGATCCATTGTCTTCCTCCTAAAAGTGCTTGCATCCTAACTTCACCAAATTGCTGCACTGCAAACTGTCAGCCAGGACATGGTAACACAAGAATCCAACTTGATCTGTGCTTTAGACTACTTTAAAATTCTTGATTTCAACAATTGCCTCAAATATCTCACAGATGCTTCACAGTTACAGAAGGCAGTTGGTTTATGCTATTACGAAAGGGAACAAAGGATTAAATCTATGATAATACTTACGGAAAGTGCAATCTACACCAAAACTAGAACCGAATGTTTCTCATGTAACTCACACATTCACACTCCTGTGTAGACCCCAAAATTCCTTTTTTTCGATTACTCTCTCCCTTATTTGTTGATACAGCCCCTAGTATAGTCTCTCATTGCTTATGTGACCTTGGCAAGAAGCCGCGTGTTATTTTAATCCAATTAAACCACAACAGTAAAAGATATTCATACTGGAAAAACCAAATATGGCTCCTCCTGGCATTTAACAAAAAAAGAATGTTTTAGGCTTGCGATATACATTGTCATTGCCTGATCTACCATTGCTGAGTTTTATGAACCTGAAATAATCACTAACAAGCTTCAATGCATTCCAGTGTTTCGAAAAATCACGGTATATCTACACATACTTGCACCCTCCACTACAGAACATGACCTGGTTTTCAGATGCCCTACTTTTTTGGTATATACAGCTCCAGCTACCCACTGGTCGTCAGCTTTCTGCTAACACATCGACTTCCTACAAGACGCAGGGACAGCATAGCAGAAGACGACGACTACCAGGTAAAAACCTCTCTAAGCTTTCCATGCTATGCCTGTACATACTGCACAGAGAAAATATACAGAAGGTCCACTCAGCACTTCTTACTTAATGAAGTACTGCTTAACTGTAACATAGGGATAGCTATCTATTTTATGTGCTGTATTGAACAGCCATCCTGCAGGCAGGTTTTGCTTTCATATCCACTTAAACAAAATAAAACTCCAAGTGAATTCTTAAAATTGTAAAATTCCCTTGATACATGCACTGATACCTATATTTCAAAATTATACAAGTTTTAGTAGCAACTAGTGAGCATTTGGGAGATTAAACATTAAGTCCCTCTCATCCCTTTTGGGATTTTTTGCCCTGAAATATATGCTACGTGGAAATTTCATACTGTTAGCAATATCAAGAATGTAGGTATATGCACAAAGATTCCCTTACGTAAGACTTTTTAGCATCAAGATATTTTAATCCTAGCTTAAACCCATGCAAGTAAACTGCAAACAGAAGCCAAAATTACATTTGGACAGTCAGCCCGTATTATGTTCATAACTGAATTTATCATCCAAGTGGAACTTGGAAACCAGATTTACTTTGCCAAGGATAAGTAATGACAAGGCAAATGGTTTGAGCTGCTCTGTGAAATGTTAGGACAAGAAGGAAAGCTGACTGGTAGAACTGAACTCCAAAAAATAACAGCAAAGAAGACAACGTTGAACAGACAGAGGAAACGTCTGAGAGGAAGAGCTTCTGCAAAACTAGTTTATGTAGCTTCTTGCTACTCCCTAAGTAAAAACCAAGAAAATTGCAAGCAGTACAGTGAAGGAAGAGACTTATGTAATACACAAGCTACAGTCAGTTTTACCTAAGATACATGACATCTAGAAAAAAAAACAACAATCAACTGCTACCTTCCACCAAAAAGACACATGTATGTCCTGAAACAAAGCTAATGTTGTTCCCATCCTAGATGCCTTATTTTCTTTACCTGCAACTGAAGATGAAAATCAGGTCAGATGCAGCTGAAAATTTTGTAGAGCTGTTTTTTGTTCAGTTGTCTTGAATATTTCTAAAACATCATACTTTTTAGCTTTGTATCAACACAAGTGAGCATAAGTTTGCTTGTAAATAAGAAGTAACATGATATGCATACTAACAGATTTCTACATGTAAGCATTCAAGTATTTCTCACAGACAGAAAGCCACATCGTGACATACTGTACTCATTCCACTTCCTCCCTGTTTCCTCCCCTGCACCCCATCAAGATAATAGAAAATACAGCACTCCCAAACAGATAATCATTAAAATGATTAGATAAATAATTAATAGCACAGATTTCCTGATACTATTTTTGGACTTGTGTGCAGAAAGAGCAAATTCCAATTTGCATTTCATAAACTGAATAACCATCTTCCAAACAAGCAGCTCACTCCAGGTGCACACAGACAAAGATTTAGAATATTAAACTACTTTGCTCAAAAGTCAGAGTCTGTATGAAATTTAAAAACTTGCACGCCCTGTGTAGTTTCTGCTTGTTAAAAGTGGGCTGTTGTTCAAGTTAACAAGATATTTCCTCAATACATGCTCTAATTGTCATATTAAAAAACCCACAAACCTGTATGAAATATAAAAGTGCTTTTCTTGTAGCCAGAAGGTAGACGAATGTTTCGGAGCAACCCCTTTGCTGTCAGCCGTACACGCATGTTGGATAAGGAAAATTTCGGGGACCATAACATGTCTTCAGTGCAATTGGAAGATAAACAAGCAAGAAATTGACTCCATGTACTGTCACATACTATGTTTTTAAATCACTGCTGGCAGAAGTGAGCAATTCTTGTAAAAGAAAACAGGCTTGAAAAAATATAATCAGGTCTCCGTTCTTTTGCTCTTATTCCTTATGCACAGGCAAGCAAAATAATCAGTAAAAACAGATATCCACAGCGTAAATGCTGCTGGCAGCTTCTCCTCACCAGATGTTGTGGAAACAAAGCTTGTCCTCGGAATAAAACCGACTTAGTGATTTGGAAAAACGAACAGCCTCTGAATTGCATCACAGTGTTGATGCTTAATCTGCTACAGGACTCTGTGGGCTGGGAGCTAGAAAACGAGAAAAGGGAGGAGGACGATGAGGAGGGAGGAGGAAGAAGTGGGTGGTCTCCCCAGCTGAATACATCATCCAGCAATGTCACAGATCATGTAATTGTTCTTTGCAGAGAATTAGGGAGATTATTTGAATATTCCTGGAGGCATATTTCAACTTCCTTTTTTTTTTTAAAGACAGTTTCTTTCAATTAACATTAATTTATCAAAACAGATTTATCCACTAACATTTTCTACCAGAGTTTCTTTTGGCATTAAATATAATGTCAAAATTTAAAGTCTTAATAAATCCACAAATACATCTATTCTCTAAAAGCACTTCAATAGTTGAGATTTGCTTAAAGGAAATACTGTTTACTTTGGCAGCTCAATGCTGCAGATGCTTCCATGTATCAGAAGATGAGCAAGGAAGCAGGCATCAACTTCATATTAAAACAGATCTCTGCTAGCCATTTTTTTTTTTAAGACACCCAAATATTGCAGCAAGCAAGCAGTGTAGTAGGAGTTTCTTCAAAACAGGTCATCTCCAACTTAATTAGCCCTCTCAAAAATATTTCTTCTTTTTAATGAACTCAGAAGTTTTGCATATGCCTTTGTTCCTCTCAGCTGCCACTAGCAAAAATAAAATGGATGAGTTAGAAACTAGAAAATAGAGAGGTAACTTTTACAAAGATTAGCAAATGTTCCATTTTCCATCTATGACTATAAATACATGCACTGACCACTTTCCTGCATAAAAAGAAACATACTTTGTCTACAGTCAGTAGTTGCCTTGCTAGGCAGCCACAGGAGCAGGAACCACCCAAGTATCTCACAGCCAATGCAGGTGACAAGCCTTCAAGGTAGCTCACGCCTTCTTTTGGGTTGTTTGAAGAGCTGCCTTCCACAGTCTTCGTATCATTTTAGAGACAATCAAATTATGTACTTTTCTATTAATTCCATCACTGCACTAAATCACAGCTAATGTTCTCTAGCATCTATCCTCACTGACAGATTTTCCAGTTCCAGAAACCATTAACTCAACTTGCTCTGAAGCAGGTGTAAACCAAAGTAACCACTGGCATTTCTCATCCCAGTGGTGCCTTACTTGTCCTCTCCTTACCACAAACCTGTTTTACTTTAGTAGCATGTTTTACTTGCTTGAGACGTGCAGTATGTAAAATTCCTGAGTGCTTGTTAACTGCATCAGCTAGAATAAAAATATTATTTTGTCAATTCATCCTGGTCTCAAGGTCTCTCTAACATTACAGGCCAGTGTAGTGACAGTAACGCAGCTCATTGTAAGCAGAAAAAGAGAGCTGCAGCCCAGCATCAAGACCGTAAGACCCATCAAGTCACCCTCCACAGTGTACTGTGCCAAACTTCACCATCTACTGTGTGAGACTACTGCTCAATGTTTTCTGATCACATACCAAAATATTTACTTCCCAGCACGGTGTACCACCAACTCTGAAGTACTATTAATACATCTTCAGTCCACACAAAGCCATTTGAAGTCAGTACAAAGACAGCAAGTCAGCTTTTTTGTTTGGTTCCCAGGGCAGCCTCTGCAGACAGTAAGGCATGCATGTTATTACTGCTACAAAAATCCTCATCTACTCCTTGAAGTCGAAGAGTTTTGACACTAATCATGTGTGTTCATCTATCTTTCCAATAGTCTGCAAATTCAGACCTTTTCCTAATCCCAACAGCACTATCAGAGAATGCCTCTTTTGTGCTATACGACTGTTAAACTTGCAAACTACGCTCAGCAGTAAACCAGAAGGCTTGTTACAGCGTATTAGAGCAGCCCTGCCTATTCAGCATAGTTCATCAGCTCATCACTTCAAACATTATATCAGTATTTTCAAATGAAGGCATCTTGAGATTTTTAGCTAGGCCTTAGCCAGTCTTCAAACACCATTCAACACCCAGCCATACCAGGTTTTACCCTCCTGACAGGGCATCCACAGGAAGTCTCTTGTTTTCCTCCTGCCTGCCACAGCTCCCCAAGGGAAGAACTGTTCTGTGAAGTAGAAGCTCTCACCATTTCAATTTGATGCTTTCACGAAGGTGGAAAGAATCTACCCAAACATACTCAAAACAACCAACCACCAAAAATCCACAAACCAACAAAACCTCCACACGCAAACTTGTCACATCTCCCCATCCTTTCAGCAATGCCTAGGAGCAACTTAAAGAATCTGTCATTAGACTGTAAAGCCAGAGAAGTTGGAGTACCCCATTGAAACTGTAACTTCCTCCCTAGGAATAGCAGCTAGAATAAAGAATTAGAGGACAAGCATGATGTAATGAACTAGTATGGAGACTGAGGAAGGAATGAATCACCAGGCAAAACATGAACAGATAAAAACTCTACAGAGATGCCAAAATCCTTGTAGCAAAGACAAAAATTCCTCTTCGATGTACACAGATAATCATTTTACTGCCTCTTCTTTCCCTTCCTTTGATGGGATGAGGAAATAGAAATAGGCCATGAAGAAACAGATGCATCATAGGATTTTTTTTTAATAAAAAAACCCCAACTTCTGATTTGAGGAAAATGCCCTTCTAGCCTTTAGGGCTGGAATCCTGTTAAACTCCACATATGTAAAACAAGGCTGTTTTATGCAAAAGCAGATTTGACAGCACTAATAAAAAACAACGGACACATGTCAGTCTCATTTAGCACCAACACTTCCAGAGCTGTGACAGCAGCCAGCAAGAGGATTGCCCATCCCTATGCGAATAGCTCATAGGAGAGATTTAGCTCAGAGCAGTTCCTCCCATATAGCCTTTCCAGAGCTTTGTGTTATATACCACAGTACACTCCATCGTGGCAGATGTGCATGTGTGTCAGGAAAACAGCACCTCCAGGTCTGTGTCTGCACTCCTGTGACAGACATCTAGGGCCTGGTACTGGCAAAGTATGAAGCTGGCATGGGGTCCTAACACAGCATGCCAGAACATGCACTGTTCACATCTCATGCACAACACGAGGATCACAGAGAGAGCATTTTCTATCTTGACACTGAATAAAGTTGATGGAAAATCACACCAGAAAACAGTAGAATAAAATAGAAAGTGATATACAGGACTGATATAAGTGATAAAAGGACTGAGAGATTTTTAGCAACTTATTGCTTTTGCTCCCTCTGAGACCAAAACTGACAATCAACATAGAGCAAACAATTCAGTCTGGGTGGCTAAACACCTGATGACACCATCAGATTGATGGTGGGGCCAGACCTATTTTAATCCCAACAGATTTAGCATATGTGCCACTCCCTGGGAATGTTAGCAACGTTACAAGAAGCAAAGGGCACTGGCATCTATAGGCTCTTCAATTCAGCCTCATGAGACCAAATCTGCAGTATCTGTCAATGTTTCTGCTGTCTCTGTCTCTCTTTTCCATTTAAAAAATAACTATGTTCCAATGGCTTTAAGTGTCTTGTTGCAAAGAAGTCTAAGTCAGAGTCTAGATCTTTAGGCCTGAGATGTCCACACAGAGGACACCTGGCTCCATGTCATAAGACAGCATGGGCAGTGTGGGGCAGATGGACTTTACTGGCATGCTTCACTTCAGGAAGAACTGGCAAGTGATTTCTTATGCCAAGACAGATACAAGAAGCAGAAGCCTACTGAGAGCCAAAGGGTCATCTGTGTCCTCATTTTTATTTCTGGAAAATGACCACCCCCTCTCTCTGTCCTGTGACCACCTTGCTCTAGCTAGTGCTCCAGTTTGAAAAACTAACCTTCCTGCAGGCAACAGTACCCACTGCCATGTTGAATGCAGCTTGCAGCTTTGGGACTTAATTACCAGTCCTCATGTGAAGTAAGAAGCAAACCACTTCCTGCCTCAGAGTTGCATCTAAAATCATAAATAATTTAGGTTTCTTCTAGTACACAGGAGCTTTTAATCATTATAAATTCATCAGCCTGTCAAACAGAAGGTGAAGCTGCAGTGGACTCCCAGGCTAAGAGCTACAGCAATCAGGTTAATCTGCATCTCTCTCATGCAACAGTTGTGGCATTTATGTTGTCTGCACTCTTCCAGAATTGCTAATGGTCACAAAACACTGTAAGAATCATTTAATATTTAACTTCTGACTTAAGGGAGCAGCAAGTAATTTCCCATGTACAGGATGTCCCTTCCAAGATGGCATTTTTGTCAGACTGCATCAGCCAAAACCTTACAGTACTTTGAAAAAAAGCCCTAATACTTTACAGCAGTGAAGAACGTCACTAACATTAGCATAACATGCCTTGAAATACAAAGCTTCAATAATATAGTCAGATGTGTCAAAAAATCCAGCTTCCTCTGTGATAGACAGGCTGTTCAGAAACAGGTCAGATGTATACATAAGTCCTTGCAAGCTCAGGCCTCAAGAAAGAAGAAAAACAGGTTTTACTTAGGTCCAAAGTTTACAGATCTTTTATTTATTTATTCATACAATACTGATTTGTATGCTCTGTGCAACTTTCTTAATCTATAGCCTCACAACCACAGTACCTACAAGTCTACTGAAAAGCACCATTGTAAATAAGGGCAATTTAGGCAAGTGTATGTCCAAAGACAGGCTAGTGGTTTATCAGATCCCCAAGCAAATTACAGGTAACTCACAACAGATCTTGCATACCTCTGAGGGCTGTGTAAGTTCTTCATAGCCCTAGGTGTGCAGACAAAAAGACAGATGTACATTCAGTTTACAAACTATCTTTGACACAATCTATGAGTTCCATGTCTCTGCAACAGTTTCACGGTCTCTCAAGTACTAAGTCAACTCACCTCCCTAGCAGGGGTCAATGACAACAACACGGCCAGCTACTGCATCTGCTGAAAAAAATCCTAAGAAATATGGGGAAAGAGAACTAAAAGAAATCTAGAAGTCAGATGACTTTAAAAACTTGAAAAGTAAATAACTAAGAGAATATTAAGAGTCATCTTTGGGATATCTCATGTATCTCACCTCAAAAGTTAAGGAAACCTCCAGTACAATGGCATCTAATTAATCACTGTTCACTGCAGACACAAGAGAAACAGATCTGAAACCTAAGCAACTCCAGGGAGTCAAATAAAAAAGAAGAAACAGGACTGAAAAATATTTTATGAGATCCATAGTTAAGTTTAACTGGGGAGGGAAGGAACAACAACAGGATGAAGTACTCAGATGATATTTTTGAGAAGGAAATGTAATTAAGCATTATTGTCAGTTGGGAATAACTAAATGAAAACAGTTTGCTACTGGTATGTGACCCTGACAGTCAAAGCTCTAAAGTCTCATAACAAAATAAGAACTTATTTGCCTATTAATTACTGAAAAGAACAGTGAGAATTTAGATATTTTAAAAAAATAATTCAGACAGAATACTAATATAACCACCATCTATGGCTAATTTTAACAATGCAGTCTATAACTTACACAGGACACACTTCCACTCTAGAAACACTATGAACTCCAGCTCCCAACACTGGGAAATTTTCTTTAAGCACACTGTGAATTAAGCTGATATAATTTGTGGATATCCATTTCAGCTGGCCCCTCTACTCACACAGAGGGCAGGCCTATTCAGTATTTAGGCACGAGTGAGGAAACAGCAGGTCTCTGCTCTTCCCTCTAGCTTGCTACTGAGAAACATCAAAATAAATACCATTAAAGAGAACTACAAACAGTCCTCCCAACACCAGAATAAACACCACAGCAGCTCACAGAAGTGAAGTACAAACACTGCACTCTTCTGTGTCATCAAGCGTTTGGAGTGGCTTCACAAAGGTGGAGAGCAAGGTTCTCTCAGAAGTTTAGAATTAATAATAAAAAGCAATCTCTGAAATACCTAATTTGCAAATCAGAAAATAGGTCCCTCCTTAAAAGCATTAGCAGAACAAACAGCCCTTGTAGTGTGAAAATTATTTGGGTTATGCTACAAAAGGCCTTAACGAACGACATGCTGTTGGGACAGGAAAACTGATAGGACCCACATCAAGTCCTCATTGCTGGGGTTGTAAAAACAACTCCAACATTTTTCAGCCTACTGATGTGAGGAATTGCCAGCAGAAGACCACCATTTGAACAGAACCGATCCATGTGTTATTCCATAGCAAGCCCTGAGGTGTCAAACTTGTTTTTGTGAAGGTATCTATTGAAAGCAAAGGGAGTACTCGTGATTTTCATTAAGGAACAAAAGACAATCTTCTCAAAGATTGTGTTTTTGTTATTTTTTCAGAAAACCGAGTTTGGGAATAACACCAGGAAGGTGCACGTAAATACCTTGGTATACTTACTTGGCAGTGGAGAAGACTGATCTGGAATACAGTAAGGCTCCGCTGTCACGAGTCTCATTTTTTTATATTACATTCTCTACTCTGACAAACATGCTACCTCAGGAAAACAGTACTGATTTAACAACCAAAACAAAACCAAACGACCAAACCAAACACTCAAATCACATTACTTCAGAATTTAGAGTGGCATTCTCTGAACATCAGCACCAGCCACTCCACTGTGAAAACTTC
This sequence comes from Colius striatus, assembly GCF_028858725.1. NCBI lineage: Eukaryota > Metazoa > Chordata > Aves > Coliiformes > Coliidae > Colius > Colius striatus. Next base: position 67,385,872 of record NC_084761.1, on the reverse strand, counting down.
TGGAGCAGTCTCACCCAAGGAATTAAATACCAAGATCCAGCTGTTGTACTATACTTTATGTGATAACACTGGAAAAGTCTGGCAAAGAACATAACAGCTATTGGGTTTCAAAGGTTATTTCAGGTTTACAGATATTCTCTTTAACTCTTCAAAGGACAAATCATTGTATCTCCATTAAAAATGCATTAAGTAAGAAACTCCAAGTTACATAGATTCAGATCAATTCTGCACTTATTTATGCAGAAATGGCAAAATGAAAACCTGCTTTGACAGCTTGTTCAAATGCAATAGTTACACCACTTTGGCAGCTTTGCTGTCTGTTTATAAGAACATTTCTTATTAGCCTGAAGGTGTTCTAAGGCTAGATCACGTGAGATAGATAATTAAGTCATTCAAACAGTTCCCTTAGTTCACATTGAAGAAAAAAAAACATGTAAAAAAAGACCAGAGCTCTCTTTTTATCACAGTTGGAAAGGAACAAAATAGTTTTTGTTGCGTTTCAAGGGATAAAAGACTAATTAATCCTATTCAACTCCTAGAACTTCCAAGTGTAAGTATTTTTTACATAGTATTTAACTACATTAAACTCATAATGAATCTATTCTTATTCCTGCTTCATCCCATAGAGTTCACAAAACACAAAAGTTTTCAGGCAAAATTTTCAGCAGAAACACTAATGAACCCAATTTACTTAAAAAAGCTAACAGCTTTAACATGAGATTGAGCATTCAGTCTCAATACATCTATATTGAAATTCACAGTTAGAACTACTCAGAGATGTTACTTCTGTGATGTGGAAGACCTGGACCAAAATCCTCACTGTTAAAACACTGCTTTTCTACATTGGGAGTGCTTCAAGCACTGGCCAAATTGTAAGCTGTTACAAAGCAAAATCTTTCTCCTGGTTTTAACTTCAGTGCAGAAGATGTCTGTTTTATTCCTGTGCGGAACAGTAAAAAGCTTTAAAGTATTAAAGATATTTACCCATCAAACCATTTCCTGTATGATTAAGGAAATTTATTTTCCACAAGCCACAGAATACAGTATTATAAGACATTGAAAGAAAATCAGAAGAAGTTTTAGCTCATTTCAAAAATTCCACAGACTACCACATAATGCCACTTCTTAAAAACAGATACAGAAAATTACTGTTTATCTGGTTTGAAATTCTGTTTGTTTGAACACTGTCACATACAGCTTTGCAACATATATTCTTTATCAGAACCGTTGGGGGTTTGTAGTGGGTGGTTTTGTGTTGGTTTTTTTTTTTTTTTTTTAAAGTAGTTAAAGACTTCTTGGATCTGCAAAGTTGGGTACTCAAGAAAATAATAAAATCTCTATTCTCTAGCAACAATTCAAATAATGTTTACATCATACAGCACAGGAAAAGTGTATTAAAAGTGAACACTAGGATCAAGCCACTGAAGAATGCTCAAAGTGCTGAGACAAAAGTAGTCTACTCCCATCTTCTGCATGTTGCTACCATCAGGTTCATGATCTATGCTATAACTGTCACCAAAAGCACTACTCTTCCTGACCAGTTTTCAACTGAGGTGAGCTGCCTAGTCCTATCTGCTCTGTAAATAACATGAGCACTTGTGTTACAACACAATAGTCTATTTAAGTTGGAAGCAATTTACAATGACCATATAGTCCACACAAATGAATACAGCAGGATAACTACCTCTTTTGACCAACTGGTTATGCTGTTACCCCAGGATGCAGTTAGCCCACCTGCTTGCCAAGGCACATATTGGCACATATGCGTCAAGACCTTTTCTTCTACTACTTGCAAAGAACTTTTGCAAATAAACATCCTTCAACTCTCCTCAAATAAGCACAAATCCAAGACAACCTTCTAATCAGGTATAAAACAAGAAACAGAGCACGAATAAAACCATTTGACCAGATATCCCTCACCAGTAAGGTAATTTGCCATATACTGAAGACTACTGATGGTCAACTACACGAAAGAATGCACGGAAGATAAGTATTTGATATTCATCGTAATGTTCATCAGCTCTCAGAAATACAATTCTTCCCATTTTTAAAGCAAATTTACACATCTCTACATAGCATGATGTATCATATTGAAACATTAAAGTTTTTGTTGTTAAAAAAGCATAAGTACAATGTGATGTACATTAATTACTTGTTTTCCAGACACTGAAAGTTCAAGTATTTTGAGGGTAACTTATTTTATCAAAGAATCTACAATGTGAGAAGACAGACATGGTTTTCCAGGTTCCTCTGATTTTCAACAGTGATGACAGGGCACAGAAGAAAGAGGTGTTAACTGAACCTTAAAGTATACCTCCGCCAACTTCTGTTTGAACCAGAGCATTGAGTTAGTAAGAGCACCTATCCCAGAGCAAGAGTTAAAGTGAAGAGCTAGCACCCACCTTTAACAACCTGTTCTAAGAGAAAGCTTCATGAACTGCTAAATTTACACCTTATTTTTTTCTATTTCAGCTTATTCAGCACTACTACTCACTTTTGCAATAAGACCTGTCTGAAGTAATTCCACAACCCAGTATTATATTTTCTCACCAACTACTCAACTGAAACAAGCAGTCTTTGTTAAATGCCTCTTTATTAGGGTAAGACAGACAACAGAATATCTTCCTTCATGATGGAATGTGTGCTGTTTTTTGATGAAGCATCTTCATGGCTTCTACAGCCTTTAGTAACTGATTCCACTATGTGTACTCCATCACAGAATGAAAAGAGATGACATAAAAACACTGTTCATACTTAACAATACTCTACAGGTTTATCCAGCAGCTGCCCTAGCTTTCTTGACAGTAGTGTTGTACCACAAGTGTAAGTTGTTATCCATAATTCACCATATGTTCGCCCCTTTGAGGGTCACTAAACAAAAGGATAGATCTTTCCAATAAACATTTAGATGCTTTATTTCTAAAATAACAACTTTACCTTTGGAACTGACAAAAAGTATATTTTCTTGGCTTATGTAGTTCTAGGAATTTCTGTATTGGAATTCATCCTTAACCTTCAATCGGTAACAGAGACATGAAAATGTGTATGTCCATTGTCCATACACATTGCACTAATTCACTGCACAAGTATTAGAAATAAGTCACTTTATGCATTTCTAGAGGCAGTTTGCATCTAGTTCAAAATTCCATCTCACAAGAGGCAACATTTTTAGTTATCTTTAGATTAGGATATTGGACTGTACCTTCTCTACTTGAAGTTGTCAATTTAAGAAGTATAATAAAACATTCTTCCCGAGAAGTTAATTTTGCCTTTGCTTTAAATCTCAGTGCTGAAACAATACACTACAGTACTTGTAGAATACTTGATCCACTCGAATATCATTCATGGAAAAAGACCAGAATTTACAAAAGAGGAGCCTTGTGAATGTTTTAACACTAACATAGAATGACTAGCTGCAAATACATTAAGTCTCTCCAATTTTACAGGCATACTAGCAGTATGTTATGCTTTGTTTTGTCAAGCAGATTCTGGCTTTGCATCATTGCTGTAAATGAATGGAAAATGGATAAAGAGCACAGTCAAAGAAGAGAGACCATATCCTAGAAACGCCTTCTATTTTTTCCATCCTAATGTGAAATGCAATATTAACAACCGAGCTAGACATTTAATTAAAAACTTAATATTGGAATCATTTAGCAGTCCCATCACAATAAGTTAGCCCTGAATCTTGAGACAGAGCACGTGAGCAAGAAATAGAAGTGGGGCTGGACCTTCTCACTGAATGAGTCTTAAAACTGTAGAGTTAACTATGGCACTGCAATAAAAGAACAAAAGATTTTAAACTAGCGAGAATCACTAGAACAAAGCTTCACTATATCCAGGCCCTCTTTTTAAAAAAAAAGAGAAGATAGTGGGCCCCATTCTACATGGTACCAGCTGGCATTATTTCAGTTCATTTCAAAAGAGATCATTTGTCTCTTCTTAAAATGTGAGACATTGTATTGCAGAACATCCAAGCAGCCACACAATATTTTTATTCTGTAAGAACTATCTGCAACTGCGAAGATGGGGAAAAAAAAAAAAATCTCTAAAAAAAGCAGAATACTCCACCAGAAAGCTTTGCATTCATAAATGGAAAAGTATACTAATGATCTGTACAAGTTAGGCTTGACATTAAGAGCGTCTGCTAAAGAAGCACTAAATATTACAGCCATTTTGGACTTTATAGTTGTGATTATATGGTATTGAATTTAATACTTCAAAGCTATGTAGCTATGTTCTTTACTAGACTGGAAAAAATTGTAACAAGAAAAATTATTTTAAACTAGTAAAAGTACTAATTACTTTTCTACATGGAAAACAGGATGCGTCACGCTAAACTTAGGGGAAAATAAAGTTGTACTTTAAGATCATCCTAAGCAAGTGGAAAAGGAATTTCATTTTCCATTACTAGTCCAGAAACAGACTTTCTTGCTTATTGTGAGTTTCCTCAGTTGAACTAAATCAAGACATTACATTGCTAGCTGTATCATCCTCTACAGTTATATAATGGACTACATAAAAGCTCAAGAAACTTTGTGTTCAGCTATACCTAAATTAACCTCAGCTCAGTAAAGCATCACAAAAAGCAACAAACAGAACACTTCTGCAAAGTCTTATGCCTGCTGTATGACAGAAGCTCTGACTCTTAACAGAAGATAGTGAGCAAAGTACTCAGTCACAATTAATATGTAGACAACTGACACCCAAGAGAATAAAAGGCAAAAGCACAGACTCACATTATGACTACAAGAAATTTAAAAATATACTGTCACAGTACCAGAGTTACAGGTCACTCCAGTAATTCCAGACTCAAATTCATAACATCTGCTTGGCTACAGCAATTCTTTTTCTGAAAGACATCTGCTGCTCACTCAGGGGACTTAGAGCTCTCCAGTGATCTTCAGTATCTTTCAAAAAAAAGGGCTTTTCAATAAGTAACTAATTACAAGCAGCTTTTAATTCAGGAAACACACACTGATGCTCAAGAAACTAATTTATACTGCCAAGTCTCTTGACAAGACCTGGAAGTCGCTGCAAGTATTATCTGAAGACTTTTCTGTCTCCTGGCAGATAAAAACCAGCACCATGTGTCCTGACTGGCATAAACACTGAAAACAAACCCAATATGAAGTCCTTAAAACTCTGCCAGACTTTGGAATGCCATCTGCCACTTAATCAGCTGTGATTCCTCTCTGCCATACAAGGAGGCACACACATCAGCAACTCTGAGATAATTTCAACTTCATATTGAAGTGTAGTCTGCAGTAATACAGAGACAGCTCACACCAAAAGGGTATCTGCCATGAATCTTCCAGAAAAAAGCCTGTTATTCTGTGTGATTTTTCACAATATATGAGCTTTAATCATTACTTACCTCACTGTGGCTAAACACCATAAACTACATCCAAGTTTCATTGCCATACTTTTTTGGTTACAGTTAAAACCTCCTTATGCTTCACTATAAGCAGAGATTGACAGCACAGATTGCATATTTTAAGAGCTGGGTTGCCAGAAGACAGTAAGCAGAAAAAAAACTGAGACTTTTTCTCCATATCCCTTGAAATCTGAATCAGTGATGTTTTACATTATCCATTTCAAAATTATGCATTATTCAACTGTTCTTCCAAGAAAAGAAACAATACAATAATGTAAGGTATGAACTTAACTGTTACATCACAGAAAATGTAAAAATCTGCCCACAAAACTCACCAGAACCCAAAGAAAATAGCCTTTGGTGTCCATTTCTTCCAGGAGTACCTACAATGTTCAGAAGAAAAAAAAAAGGAGAATTAGACTTCAAGCCAGTAACAGGCAGTGGGGTTCCATTTTTTTTAGATTCTTTCCACATAAGCTCAAATATCACCATTTCAGTTTCTTTCTTGCAATGGTTGATGTTCAACTGCAAGATTTACCATTTTAAGGTTAAACTATTAGGAAAATGCAATAAGCCAAACACTTTTCCCCACTACAGTTATTATAGTTTAATCCAAGTAGCATCGTTTTGAGAGGCCTACAGACAATAAAAACCTCTTGCCTATTTAAAGACTAAACAAGCATCCAATACAGAAATAGAAAGTGGAATAAATATTATCCCCAACAGCTAAATCTGACCAGCTTGCTCTCACAAGAGTCTTGCTTAAATTAAACATAAACTTGGGAAATATAGGATGGGTTGTGTCTTGCAAATATACCGTCTTATAAATAACGGTGTATCACCTGCTTAACAGACATAAATCAAGTAAGTATTCTGGGCTTTCCCAGGATGCAATTTTCAAGCAGATAGTGGACAAAGAATGTCTTGATTTTCACTCCCCCAGATAAAACAAATACATAAAGAACACTTTGTAGAGTCAGTCTCCAAGGAAAAATAGCAGACCAACTATTTTAATTACTCTGCGTAGAGCACAGCTTCTCTTTCTCAAGACAGTGATTCAAGAATACAAGTGAAAAAAATACTTTACCCAACAGTTGATTACCTCTAGCCTCACTGACTTTTCTTGCTGAGTGCAGTGGCCCAGATGATTTTGGTGTGCACTGGTTGAGTGAAGCAGATCTGGCCTTGGCTCCTAGAAATAAAGCTTAGATTAGGTTTAAAAGTAGAAGTATGTCAGCAATTAAAAACATGCGTAATGTTTACAGGTAAGTACAAGATGTCAAATCTACCCGTACAAACACAAAAAAATCCACCTTCTAGAAAATTTAAGCTATATTTCAACTTTGCTTTGCCAGAACTCACACTGAAAAACATAAATTGTTTTCATAAAAGCTTCCCAGCAGAAGAAAACACAAGTCAAGAATTCACTTTAGCACTAAGCTCAAATTCCTTAAGTCTCAAAATAACAGCAAATACAACACAGCTAGAGAAACACTGGCTGAAAGGGACTTCCGGAGGCCACATATCCAGCCCTCTACTCAGAGCAGGGCCACGACCACCATGAAATGAGTTGACCATGCTTTTGTCCAGCCAAGCTTTGCAAACCTCCAGGAAGGGTGGGTCTATAGCACTGCTGGGTGATGCTGCATCTTCCACTTGACAATTTGCAATAATTTCCCATCGCTGTGTTATCTGTACTACTAAGAGTTTGGCACCATCACCTTTATATCTGCTCCTGCAGATACTGAAGGTATGTTTCCAGTGCCCAGGTCACCGAAAATATCGAGCAATGCATTGTTCTCTCACACGTTGGACTCCAACAGAGAGCATCAGCTTGTCAGACAGACATAATTTGTGTTTGTTTCAACGTGATTTACACTTTGGGACAAACTTCATTTTCACTGCTTAGCACTTTAAAGCATTTCATTATAGCATGACATTTAGCAGGCTTCTCTTCCATTTATTCTCATTTATGTCAGATACCAGCTTAAACTTAAGCCTAAAGCAGGAGTGTAGTATTTAGTTAGGTTTATCCAATTACAATAACCAGTTATCTACAAAGATGGTCAGAAGCAAGCTGATTATAACTAGGATTTAGGAGGGAGAGACAATAAGCTTATTTATCTGTTCCCATTATGTCTTAAATTTCGGCCAGAGAATGGTCAACTGCTGTTTGTGGCTTAAGTGGAAAAGCACTGCTGGTCGACCAAAGGGTCCTGGCTGAAATACAAGCAGACACCACAACAATTTTTAACACAAAGCTGTAACGAATACTTGAATTAATGTTTCCTTTAGAACCAGATGATCAAGCACAATTGTTTCATCTACATTAGAAATCAAATCAACACTGTCTGAAGTGGAACCAGACAACAAAGAATATCAAGAAAAAGCTACATGAAGAACTAAGCTGTTTCTGGGACTCTTCCCTTGGAAAGATGGTACAGTGTCATTATGAAGAAAGATACTTTATCTAATAACATCTTAAGAAAAAACATGCCCATGACTCAAGGTCCTTTTGTCTTGAAAGGGGTGAATGTAACACAAAGTCTGCATGAGGATGAGGACAATCATACACTCCAGATGAATTCAGGGTCCTGAAGATCACTGGCAACCACCAAATCTGCACCTGAACTTTGTGGCAGCAAAGAGCTTTTATTAAAATAAATTAAGCCCCACATAACAACATCTGCCACACAGCAGACTGCATGTAGTCCCTGTGCTGTGCAAAAAAAAAACCCTGAAATTCTGTAGTCAGTGAGGGGAGAGCTTACTAACATTTACAAATAGGGTGAGTGTCAGGAGGTTGGGACATCTCTTTTTTCTATAGTAGGTAGCAACAGGACAAGGGGTAATGGGATGAAGCTGGAGTACAAAAAGTTCCACTTATATTTAAGAAAAAAACTATTTTACTGTGAGAGTGACGGAGCAGTGGCACAGGCTGCCCAGAGGGGTTGTGGAGTCTCCTTCCTTGGAGGTCTTCAAGACCCGCCTGGACATTTTTCCCTATGTGACCTGATCTAGATGAACCTGCTTCTGCAGGGGGATTGGACTAGATGATCTCTAACGGTCCCTTCCAACCCCTAACATTCTATGACTCTATTATTTCAGCCTTCCTATGAAATCTTACAAAACTTGAACCACCACTAATGTAGTTTGACTTGCTCACACTGTTCTCCAAAACCTCTAACACATACTACTTCAGGAGGCAGTCAGTTGCAAAAGGTAAGGTATTGCAGCAGTAATAGCTGTAGTTTCACTCTGTCTACAAACATACACATATACCTTTTGGAGTTGACTTCAATGAGTGCAATCTAGGTCTTGGTACTGCCTTCAAAGGGACAGATCCCAAAGCTCCGTTCGGACAGGCTGTTTTTGAAGGCCATTCTCCACTCTTGATGATAACTGTGGTACTTGCAGCTGCAACATAGAACAACAAAGAATTTGCTCTAGGTAGCATTTGGTTTGGGAAATACTAAATCCTAAAACAAGCCTGCTTTACCCCAGGCTAAAGTTAGAAGAAATATAAATTGGAATAAAAATATTGTGACCACCTCTGATATCTTCAGTACAATCAAATTGATAGTTGTAACACCTCAGTTTGTGACCAGGGAAGTGACTGTTCCCCATACGTGGTACTGGTGAGGCCACACCTTGAATATTGGGTTCAGTTTTGGGCCCTTCACTTACAAGAGGGACATGGAGGTGCTGGAATACTGGAATGTTTCCAGAGATGGGTAAAGCAGCTGGTGAAGGCTCTGGAGAACAAGTCTGATGAGGAGCAGCTGAGGGAGCCAAGGTTGTTGAGTTTGGAGAAAAGGAGGCTGAGAGGAGACATAGTCATTCTCTACAACTACCTGAAAGGAGGCTGGAACCAGGGGGGAGTCAGTCTCACAAATAACAAACAACAGGAAATTGGCTCAAGTTACACTAGGTTTAGACTGGAGATTAGGAAGAACTTTTTCACTGAGAGGCTTGTCAGACACTGGAATGGGCTGCCCAGGGAGATGTTAGAGTCACCATCCCTGGAGACAGTTTCAAGACACATAGATGAGGTGCTGAGAGACACAGTTTGGTGGTGGGCTTGGCAGTGTTAACTTAGTGGTTCAACTTGATAAGCCTGAAGGTCTTTTCTAACCAAAATGGTTCTATGACTGTTACAAACACTTCTCGGAACTAAACATACAGCTTTGAACTATGCATAAGAGGGGAATGTAGATATATAGAAGTATATTCTTCCAGATACATAAAAACAAGTCTGGTATTTCTGTACAAAGCAAATGCAGAATATGTTCTAGTTTAAGCCAAGAAAAAGTATTATCAGTACACAAAGGCATTCTGGCCACAAAATTGACTGCTTAAGAAAAATCAAACAAAAAACCAACACAAAATTAAAAAAACCTCAGATAACTTCCTCAAGCAACACTTTCCCCTGCTCTCTTTAATTTGAACTGTTTCAGTGATATGGTGACTGCAACACCAGCAGACTTTGTACCCCTTCTGCACCCCATCCTCCTTGTGGGATACTATAAAATCTGTCACCTCAACTGCATTCACTGCTACCAAACAAGTTTTAAGAAAGGCTCCTGTAGACTCTGTTTGTAACAGCGACTTCCTTAGCAACAGCAGACCTCAGAAGACTGTCCACTTACCCTGGTTCCAAGAGCTTAAGTCATACAGCAAATAAACACACTCAGCAAAAAAGGGTATATAGACCCAAACTGACAACCTGAAACTTAGGAAAAAGCATGGTTTTATTCTGCCACTTAAAACTACAAAAATACTTCTAAAGCAAGTATAGATTGAGTATAAAAAAACAGGTATAGTGTCACATTAAAGAGTAAGAAATTGACATTGCATTTACCAGAGACAAGCAAAAACTGTCACACTGGAATACTTTGTCACACTGCTGCTTTTTTCTCTCATCTTTCAAGTAAAATAGAAATCAAACGCATGTCATAATATCAGGTTTGCCTCAGATGTGTGTTTTAATAAGTCTAATTTTTTAAAATGTAATGTGAACTCCATATCTAACACTGGTCATCAAAAGATGGAACAAAGTCTCAAGATTATTTTAGCATCTTTAAAAGCGCTAGCATAGACCAGTTTAACTGCTTCAGAAATATTCTTTTTGGCCACTAATCAATACATTTTCCAACCACAGAAAGGAGGGACAGAAGTGTTTTCCTGTCCAACATATGTAACTGAAGTCTTCTTGTTTCAAATAAAGTTTGAGCCTCTCTAAACACACAAATCTAAATATTTGAAAAAAAAAACCCTATACATGAGAAACAATTTGCTAATACATCAACAACACAGTTATTCTAGGGGAATCTGACCGTGATTGACACCGGATGACTCAAACTGATTTATCTTAGTAAAGCATAGGGCCTGAAGTAGTCCTTCACTTTTTCTGTGTATCACTGAACTAAGATGTTTTGCTCAGAGTTCAATGCAAGCAGCTAACAAGTACAAGCTACATAATGCTGTGAGATACTTTCTTCCACATTAGAAACATCTCACAGAAGTAACATTTCAGGTAATTGAGCATACTTCTGGTGCAGGACTAGTTAGGGCACCTGTTTTGTACTGTTTGAATCTCTGGACTCATCTAAAGAGGTTGTGTGCAAATAACAACAAAAAAAGTGTAAATTTGCAAAGTTTGCTCGCTGTATGATTCTAAGACATTTGTTCATAGAATTAGGAGTAGCTACTGCAGTCTTGATGAAAGATGGATGGCTATCAAGTGATCTCACCTCAGCTAAGATCCAAAAGGTTTAAAAAGTCAACTCAGTAAAAGAATTTTAGGAAAGAATTCACTGTACTGAAAATGCAGCTCCAGGTCAATCACTAGGATCAGCTTTTTAACTTCCAAAGCACTGTTTCTGTTACATGCAATTACTATAATACAATTCCATTTTGAATTCTTGCTCTTAACCTCTGAGTTTAAACATTTCAGTAAGCTCAAATGATAATTCTTTCAGCTAAACAATGAAATTGAAAAGATTATTGTTAAAAACACAGTTTTTCAATGCTCAAACTGACAGCCTGCATGCAAAATATGCTTTTACAAACAACAGCATTTCAGACTTCACTATTTCTGAACTTTTTGAGTAGTCATTCTTTTTAGGCATATAAATGATAAAGCTCAAGTGCTCATTAGACAAAAAAACCCAAACAACCCAATCCTAATGCTGCCACAGGAAATTACCAATCCAAGGACATCCCATAACAAAGCGCTGAGTTGACACAGCAGGAGAAACGCTTTCTTTTGTATTTTTTTTAACTACTACCACAAGACTAACTCCTTAAGAAGCCAAGAATTTTGTGAATACTGTTGACAATAGTGTAATAAACTTCATGACATTCACAACATAAGCCTCCAGTTTCGATCTTTGTGTGTCCCACCAATCTAACAGAAACATTTTAAGCTTACAAATACAGATTTCCCTGCCCTGCCACTCCCCTCCCCCCCACCCAAGCTCTGCTGTGCACTGGACTAAATAAAAGAATTAAAAAAGCCCCAAGAACAGCATTGTACTTAATTTTGGAGTACAATGTAAACTCAACTAGTTCTTTCCAATTTGGTTTAAAGTCATAAAAACTTCACTTTACTAACGTACCAATTATATGTAACGTAAACTCATACTCACAAAACCTGACCAGACATAAATCATCCATCACATGTAAGAAATTAACTAAAGAAAAATAACCTCACCGAAAATCTGCAATTCAAAATATTGAATACATTTTCCAACCTCCACAAAACAAAACACATGTTGAAAATAGAAATAAAAATAAATACAACCTACTTCTTTTCCCAGTAATCGTGGCTAACAAAGGAATAATACAAAAGCTGTATGATCCCACTACCAGCAATGTCAGCAAGGTAATATCACAGTGGCTTCCTGAGTCAGTCGGTGGTGTTAATGTGGAATTGATGAAAATAATAGGAGAAAAATTCGTTTCTGTGCAACTGCGTAATCCTCCTGGTATAGTCATTTAAAAAAGATCAAAGCAAGCTTAAAGCCAAAGAGACTGCAGCCATGTTCAACCTCTCATATTGCTCTTCGTGAATCGGAGTGGAAAAAATTGTGAGCTTAAAGGCAGAGGACAAACAGATTAAACCAGCTAGCAAATCAGGCTAAATAAGGAGTCATCTGTTTGCATACTTAATCTGAATACACTTCTTTGTTATGAAGTGATGACCCTTTCCTTTGTTACAGGAGGAAGTAAAATAAAGAGAGCACAAAGCTGCTTAGGAATTCCAGATACGGTCCTAAACCTGAACAGCAAAAGTCAGCATGGCTGTCACAGTAACTGAACCGACCTGATTACAAAGGAACATGCACTGCATATTGTATTACACTTACTCTTATTCCTTTGAGGAATATGTTAAGTCTTTTTTTTTTTAATGAAGGCACTACAGAGAACAAAAAAGAACAGTAGAAAATTCAGTTATTTATGTATGCATGCATATGCGCATACATAAGCTACAGACCTATGTGAAATCACAGTTCTCTTTCAGTCCATTGAAGACATTTAAAATGACATCTGGCACAAAGAGAAGGTCTTTGCCCAGTCTCCAAGATGTAACAGATGATGAGATAGTAACACCCTATTTGAATATACTCATTTGAATACATATAGCTAGGAATACTAATGTGTCTTACAGTCAGTTGTATACTATTTCCTTCATTTTTTTTCCTCTGGAACACCTACAATTGCTGGTACAATCCTTCAAATCAAAGCGAGTTCTGTTGGGGGTTTTTTCCCCCCCCAGTTTTAACCAAGATGGATTTGGTTCAGGTACTATGCTACTGCTTACAGTCTACCATACAAAGTTTTATCTTCTAAAAGCAGTTTCACTTATCTGTTTTTTATTCCATCCACACATTTTGTCTTAAAACTTTGAAAGCAGGTATCATTTAATTGGAACATTTTATATCAAAAAACCTCTAATGTGCTCTAATATGACAGAAATCTAGTCACACCACTCAGACTTAATTCTTCTTGTACTATAGGTGAACATAAGGTAACTTTTGATCAAGAAGATCCACTGGTTTTGTAATCTTTCAGTAAAGAAGAGGAACTGTATCCAGCCAAACCCCAAGGCTCAAAGCTCCTTCAGGTGGCACATCTCAAAAAGGAAAATTATTAAGAGGCGAAAAGGTTAACATCTAGAAGTACATAATACAATGAAAATTAATAAAGACCTTAGTCAGACAGGACTCCCTTCAAGGGGGTGTTTTGTCAACAAGAAGTTGACGCTGGCTATCAGTTAAAACCTGTAACCCTGACAGATACTTACAGAGACTTAGATCACTACGAGTACTGCTGACTGAAGAGATGCTAGGTGTTCTCTCAAGCACTGATCTTTTGACAGGCACTTTGGATTTGGAGCTAGCCCAGGAGGCTGAAGAATTTTTCATGGAGGCATGCTTGTCTCTTGGTGAAGATACTACACCTGTCAATTGGGTAGAGAAGAGAGCGGTAGAAAAAAAAAAGGAACAAAGGAGTTGGAAAAAAAGTTTAAACAATTACTTCTTCTCTGTATGTGCCTACAAGTAGAAAGATTTACACATTAAAAAGGCTTAATCTACCTTGTATCAACATGATAAAAACCCACTGTAAATGCAGAAAACCAGTTGCATAAATTTAAAGAATCCTGTTTTACCTGCATATTGACCCCCCTGGAACGAGTCAAGAGTTTTACAGTCTGGCCTTCAAGGCAAACATTTGCACACAGAAGAAGTCTTTCTTGCCTTCTCCCCCCTCTGTCTATTAGGGTTAGGCATACTGGCAGTTCCATTAAAATCCAACTTTCATCTCCAAGAAAGACTGTTTTGTTGGCTTCCACCCCCCAAAACAGCAATTTCCCCTCCCACTGCCTATTTGATAGGGCACTCTAAAAGATAACATCCTTTCAAGGATAAAAACAGCACAAAAGCATTAAATTGTTTTGTACTCACATAATATACTGAAAATTGAATAGTTTTGTAGAGCTAGTTTAACAACACTTCCCAGAACCAAGTCTTCAACAGCCAACTGGTACAGATACATTTTTGCATTAATTTCTGTTTTCATTTGAGCTTGTTGAACACAAATGCCCAATAGACACAATAACAAAATAGGAGGAATATCTATATAGGATAGATATGTCATCTTCAGACAAGAGCTCATATTCTAGTACTAATAACACAACAACTACACATTCTGCAAGAGAATTTGAGTTCAGTTAAATTAAGCTCTTGCTTTAGTTCTGAGAAGTAGGCACACAGATTACAACTACAGTGGCCCAAAGGAAGTTATGTACACACTGAGTTAACTGCTGTTAGTGCTCTGACATCAAATTGTTATATAGTCCTCTGAGAGGTTTTTATTTCTGTATGAAACAAAAAATAGAGATATGGAAGACAGGCTTAGATAATTTTTAAATAAATACTTTGTTGTTTAACATAGCCAAAGATATCTTACAAAATATCTTAACTTTGGATGTCATTACCATTTTCAAGTCTGATGGATATAGTTTATCTCACTTGAAAAGAGATTACTATGGTATTTCAGATTTTACTTAGAACAGTCAAGTCTCCATTTATAAAGGGAATAAGCTTCCCTTTGTTCTTGTCACTATAAAACACATTCTCATTTTAGGCTATTTAAGAACATGCTGAATATGACAAAATTAGCTAGTAATTCCACTTCATTCCCTATCAGTTTTGCTGCATTCTCCACTCTTAAAATATCAACGACCAAGAAAACCATCAATTTGCACTAAGATACAAGGCATTAAGGGACTATATTGACATTTGGGCAAGAAACTCTTATGCCCAATGTCTGCTTTTCAACAGTAGGTGGTGTGACAGGATTAGGTAATTGGTGCCTAACATCCTGCAGCAAGTAGGCAAAAACAAGAACAGGACTAGTGGAGGGAAGAAAGTCCAAGCTATTTCCCTCTGTTCATATCAACTCAGTAACAGAAGAGAAGGACTACATATGGTAAACATGCATTATATAATACTAGTCACTGACCACTAACACACAACCTTCAATGAGTCATTAAACATGCTTTATGTCAGACCTTTCTTTGGAAGTGCACTTTCACTACTTGTTTGGCATTACTATGAAGAACTGTGATTTTTTTTTTTTTATTCAGCTCTACTGGAGCTTGGTATTAAGCCTCTGTGACAAAATTACCAGTTACATTTTAGAATTTTATCCAAGTTACTGTAATGGACACTTGAATATATTCAACTAGCTAAAGAACACGTGACCTCTATCTTTCTATGAAAACACCACAAACCACGAGCTCACAGTTACTGGAAAAAAACCTGAGTCACAGCACTTGAGACAATATATCTGAAATACCTGTGTGTTTGACTAAGAAAATTGTGACATCTGAACTCCACACAACAAATACAACAGTTTCATAACATCTTCCAGGCTGTTTTCTAAAATGTTGTTTCATTAGTAGATCAATATACCAGAAATGCGATTAACTCTAACCTGTCAAATTTATTTTCTAAATAGTCTCTCAGCAAGATGAGCTGCAAATACCTCTCCCTCTCCTCCCAAAGGAGGGCCGCTGTACAAACATGGCATGTTACATCTATGTGCTTTAGTAAGTGAATGTATTACACTTCAAATAAAAGGCAGCTAGAGAAACAAATTCAGCTTATCAGCTGCATTTTATTGTTTAAAGATGAGGGTAGCATGCCTGATTGCCATTGTGCTTGACTCCTTCATCCAGTTCAAATGGTAAAAGAAAGAAATGCTGTTTTCTTCACAGCAATTTTCACTCAAGAAGGGTCGAGGAAGGCATATGAAAACACTGGGTCTCTTGTACAATATGTTCCCTATAAATGATCTGCAGCCAGCTCTGCTTCTCTGCAGGCGCTGGAATGTGACAGTGCTCTAAACCAACTGTGAACTTAAACCCATTCAGCAATCACAGCAAACTCTAGGATGCCCAGGTACATGTGCACATCAAACAGATAACCCTTGCTCTTTTCTTAGCTCTACCGCTCAGTGCTTTCCTAAAAGACTTAAAATCATAGAATGGTATGAGTTGGAAGGGACCGTTAGAGTCCAACCCCCCTGCAGAAGCAGGTCAACCTAGATCAGGTCGCATAGGAACATGTCCAGGTGGGTCTTGAAGACCTCCAAGGAAGGAGACTCCACAACCCCTCTGGGCAGTCTGTTCCACTGCTCCATCACCCTCACAGTGAAATAGTTTTTTCTTATATTTAAGTGGAACTTTTTGTGTTCCAGCTTCATCCCATTACCCCTTAACCTGTTGTTAGCTACTATAGAATATTTTTTCTCAAAAGCCCAGCTTGAAGGATAATTTCAGTCATGACAAGATCATTAAGTAACTGCTCCAGGTGGTACTTCAACAACAATTTTTAAAAGGAATTTTTAAGTACCGTTTCATAAAAAAGTCACAGAATTAAATGCAAAGGTTTTAAAGACAGAAGCAGGAAGACGTGGTACATAAACAAAAGTACTGAAAACAAGCACAAAGGCAGGATATTTTGTGAACCATTATTATAAAGACAACAAGCAATAACATCAAAGTAACAGGCTTTCATCAGTTATTTAATCTAGTCACCAAAGCAGAATACTAGAAATATCACATTCCTCTACAGTGAAGTAATGAGTTGGCAATTCTTTAGAAAGAAAGTCTCTGTGCAACAACCATTTTACTGGAAATGTTAAAATAGCTCTTGCACTGGAATGGAAACAAGCAAAGAACAAAGTTCAGAAGCTCTGAACGCAGATTTCATATCCTTACTCAAATAATCGTCCTCTCGTATGAATCCCCCATAGGTGGTTATTGTCAAGAATAAATTACAGCTTCCCTTAAATAGCATCAGAGCCTAAAAAATTCAATTTGAGAAAACAAACATATGCTGTAGATTGTAGAGCTGAAAAGGTACTTGTCACATCAGAGATTCAATGTTCACCATTGCAAACCATAGCAACACATTTCACATCTAGAACTGAGCACAGAGTAACAGGCACTTGAAGAGCTATATGACACCTGGAAATAAATAGTTGGAAGTCTTTCCCAAACAGAAACTGTGGCCAGACTAAGTGCAAAAGGCATCTTTGGAAGGATGCTTTTTGTCGTTGCTATCTTTGTTTAGTGCTAAAGCTAATAGTAATAGTTTGTCTGACCTTTCATTGCCATATCTTTGGAATATGTTGATTTCTTAAATTTTGTTTTATGCTTTTCTGATTTTTTTCCTGCAAGTTTAAAAAAAGAGGGATCTATTTTAGAATTGCTAAACTCCTTAGTTGAAAAAATCCTATTATTTTAAGCATGATGAAAAAGCTCAGTTTAAGTCTACAGTACAAGGTCTTTATAAAGGAAGGGGAGTAACCTTCATGAAAACATGCAATTTTTTAGCATCTATTGAAAGGACCAAGGAAATAATGGAAAGACAAACTGGACTTTGGTCTAGTCTGTTTCCAACAGACTGATCTTAACATAGTTGTAAGAGTGTTTATGGTTGCTGTTTTGACCACTGTGTATTACAGAAGTAGCAGTACTAACAGATTTTTGACGGCTGCAAGCTCCTCAGGTTGCCCAATTAGCCATTCATCAGTATTAGTTATACTACATTATACTTTACAAAGAACAGTGTTTCCTCAAGGAATACAGTGGTTACAACATGTTTCATAATTCTACAGAAAATCTTCCAGTTTCCTCTCCTTTTAAAAGTCTCAAATTACTATCAAAATTACCAAAGTAAAGGCAAGATACAGTTACTTTGCCAGAAATGCTTTAATTGATAAACATAAGCAAGGACAAACACAGGGAATGTCAAGTTACTGCTGGGTCTTGAAATAGTTACATGAGAAAGACTTATTTAGGGAATAACAGCTGATCAGAGAACAGTTCACATATTAAGGCAAGACTCAACTCCCCATCTGATGCAGATTTCCAGAGTGTTGTTCCCATTCACCTACAGTCCTTAGGCAAAGGCTCCTCTTTAACAAAAAGTATCAGGGAACTAGCATCAAGCTTGTGTCAGGTATTGAGGTGTTCCTTCTCTTGCAGCTCAATATTCTCAGACTAAACTTGGAAAACTGATAGCCAGTTTGAGAGAACCTTGTATTAGCAGTTAACAACCACTAAACCAACCCTCTTCATTCTGTCAAACACTCCCACCTGTCAGAAAAGAGATCAGGGAGAGAGGTAGGGAGAGAACATCATTCATGTGAACGTACTGTTAAATGTCACTTTTTCCTTTCCTTCTTGGCCCAGTTTTAAAGTGTGGCCAACTTCCTTCCAGTTAAACCCTTCCATGATTAGAGGAGCCTCCTCCCTTCCCCATCTTCCCTCAGGCTTAACTCTTTGCAGGTGATCTCTCCCTGACCTCAAGTCCACGCTGAAGACTGCTCTCCCACCTCCAGGACTGTCTGCCATCATGTTACCCACTGATTTTACCCAATTTTATGTTTTGTTTTGTTTGGTTTTTTTTTTTTTGTGTAGACTTTTTTAGCAGCCATGTGAGAGACCATGTCCACAAGTCACAGTCATCTCCTACAACCCCAGGTAGAGCCAGTCTCCAGACAGCAGTTAGTTTTACACCTGCTTCCCAGGGCAGATGCACAGTTGTGGGAAAGCTTGACCACTCCAGCTTTGCCAGGAGACTGTTGTAAGCTGCTTGTATCCTGACTTAAAGAAATCCCAAACAATAGCTTTAATACAGCCACTGAAAACTTCTGTCAATTTAGGAGTAGTGGGCACAAGGAGTCAACATAACATACTACAAGAAAAGCTGAGGCAAAAATAAAACCACTAACCACATCCAATTATGCTTTTCATTATTGTGCAGTTCTTTATATCACACACTTCATATTATGCAATGTGAAATTTTTGATAGCTTGTAGCTTTTATATACACATTATCTATAAACATTTTGAGTTTTCTGCTGCAGGATTTCATGCATTCATTGAATGAAGGAACCTCACTGCAGCAGAACATAAATACCATTTTCTTCAGAAAGACAAAGATTTCCCTCCTTTATTACCTTTAACCTGAGAGAATTATAACTCACCAATACAGGTGAAGAATTACTTGAAGACACACCAGCATGTCCTTGCAAGAAAATGACTAGGTACCGAGAAATTCCCCTGCAGGAACGTGGTGCACATCCCAATCCTAAAGGACTCTTACAGAGGCATCCATATTTCTGAAAGCATTGATATGTCAACTGTTTCTATCAGCCTCTGCATATATGATCACACATCTTGCCACATGTGCAACAGATTAAAATCACAATGCAGCTACTCACCGATCACCTGTAAAAAAGTCTGAGATCATACGTGAAAAATTTAATTTCTTAAGTATGGTCACTGACAGAATCAGAAACAAAGCTGAGAGGATGACATACTGTCATGGTTTGACATGATAGCCTTTTCTGGTAAGGGGGAAGGGGCTGTAAAGATGGCTCCTGTAAGAAGTTGCTCGCAACACTCCCCAGCTCTGAGCCAGACCCACTTCTGGGGCTGAGCCAATTAGATGCCTCCATGATCACTTTTTTGAGAAGAAGCCGGAAGAGGAGGTTTCTTTCCTCCATCTTCTTTCTTTCTTCTGCCCCTTTTTCTTTCTTCTGGCTGGTGGTGGTGCACGGAGTAGGAACGGTGACAGAAACAACCATGCGGATTCCAAGGTCAGTGATGAAAGAGAGCAGGAGGTGTGCTGGAGCAGAGACTCCCCTGCATTCTATGGAGAGGACTGGTGAAGCTGAGATTTGTTTCCATTTCTTTAAAGACCCTGCATCAGCGGTAGAGACTCATTTTGATAATGAGCCCACATCAGGGGCAGAGACTCATTTTGCTAAAGCTGACCCTGGATCAGGGGCAGCGATTCACTTCATTAAAGGCCCCGAGCCAGGGACAGTGATTTTGGCTGGAGGAGGCCTTGTCCCGAAGGAGGGGCCCTTTATCACTGTGGCCGGAGCAGGCCGTGTCCTGAGGAAGGGACCCAATATCCACAACTGTAACTGTGGGGAGGAACCCACGACAAAGCAGCTCATTAAACTTATGCCCAGAAGAGGCCTTGTCCCAAGAGAGGGACCCTGCAACTGCAGAAACTGCAACCGCAGTGAAGAATCCACGCCAGAGATATTCACCAAGGACTGTGTCCCGTGTGAGGGACCCTGTATCGGCAGAAGCCGCAGCTGCTGGGAACAACCCACACCAGAGAAGTTTGTTAAGGACTGTGTTCTGGGGGAGGAACCCCGTGTTGGAGCAGGGGAAGAATGCCAGGAGTCGTCCACATCTGAGAAGACAAAAGTGGCAGAGCCTATCTGTGAGAGACTGACCACATCCCCCACTCCCTGCCCCCCTGAGCCGTTGAGGGGGGAGGAGGTAGAGATATCGGGAGCAGTGAGCTGGGCCCGGGAAGAAAGGAGGGATGGGGGAGGGAGATCTTAAAGTGCTGGTTGTAATTTTCTCATCATCCTACTCCCTTTTTTTTTTCTGCTTTTATTCCGTTCCGTTTCTTGTAGAATAAACTTTCCTACTTTCCTCTCTAAGTCGAGTACTAGAGTCTGTTTTGCCCAGAACCATAATTGGCAGCAAGCCCTCCCTGCCCTTGTCTCAATCCACAACAACCTTGCTTATCTTTTTACTCCCATTTTGCTGGGGCCTCCGCCATCCTAACGAGGGTGGGGGTGAATGGGGGCATCAAGCGAGAGACTGTCGTGGTGCTGCTGTGCTAGCTGGGCCAAACCACAACACATATTCCCTTCTGGAAAAGTCAACAGAATACTGGAAATACCAAAGACTTGGAATAAAGATCATTTAATCATAGAATCACTGCAGTTGGAAAAGACTTCCGAGATTACTGAGTCCAAACACTAACCTCACACTGTCAAGTCCATCACTAAACTAAACCATATCCTTCAGTACTTCATCTGCACATCTTTTCATATCTCTACTGACTCCACCACCTCCCTGGCAGCCTATTCCAATGCTTAACAACTCTCTCGTAAAAAAAGTTCTGTCTAATATCCAGTCTAAACCTCCCCTGGCACAACTTGAGGCCATTTTCTTGTTTAAGTTCATCTTCAGTTGGTTCCCCCTCCCCCTTCTCCCCCATCTTCTGAAAACTCAGAGGACTCCACCCAAGAATACCACATCAGACACAAATCAACATGCTTCAAAACCATTCACTGTAACAGATCCAATATCACCTCCCTTTCCATTCTACGTATTTCACATAGTCAAATGGACTTATAAAACTAAACAGGTAATAGTTTATTCCAAATGGGTGGTTTTATGCTGAAACCTATGTGCAAGGCTTGCAAAACAAACTATCTATCCCATGAAAAGCTTTATGTCATACCATAGACTGCACACCTTATGCTTAATGGATACCCACATATTGGTTTCTTCCTTCCTACACCTCTGAAGAGGAATATGAGGGTTTTAAGTTGACTTTTAGGAGAGGTTTTCATTTCTGTAACAAAGCCCTACATATGTATTAAAGAAAGGGAAAAACAGACCAAGTAATCAGGACTCATAAGGGCAAATAATGATTTTTGTATGAGAAACCTGCTTTTAGGATTTATAAAAGAAGGTAACTGCTCTGCAATTAAAAAAAAGACTAAATTTTAAGACTTCTTTGTAGACCCTGGTGCATTTCATATTGTTCACAAGAAAGGACCTCTCAAAACGCTTTCCTTTGCAAGTAATTCTCCACTCCAGAGTTCCAAGGAAAGTCCTGGCTGCTTCAGGACAAAGAACCTGGAAGTTATATTTGCCTTTTGAAACATATTGTTTCTTTCTGGCACCACCTCAATCCAACTTCAGAGTCACACAGCAGAGGGCATCAGTAATACAAGCTGAAAAGTGATTTGCAGTAACTATGTTTGGTTTAGCTGGATGAGTTCCTGTGTGACCTACTCTACCTGGTCCTGCTCTGGCACGGGGGCTGGACTAGATGATCTTTCAAGGTCCCTTACAACCCTTAAGATTCTGTGATTCAGCATCAGCATCAGAGACTAAAGTATTGTGGTAATACTGTAACTAAATTGATTTGGATCACCTTTACTAATATTGTGAAAGGCTGTAACAAAACATCCTTAATTAACCAGGTTATATATGATGTTTCCAGCTGCATGCAAACTCATCAAGACCATCTGGTATCAACTTTCCATCTGAAAAGAGTTTCTTTATGCAGTGAATACACTCTTAATCTGTCCTGGCCGATTCTGTTTTAGCTTTGGAAGCTTCCCAGAATTATACATTTAATTGTAAGATCAAGCCAAAATTAAACCAAAGGAGTTTAGTAATTATGAACTGACAAGCAAATCAGTTCTTCGAAGTATCACTAAACCTGCTGTGGACTAATGCAACTGAAACGTATTTCCTATGCCATATGGGGAATTATTTTTCCCATGCTTCAGCTGGTTGCAGAACACTGGAAAAGTCTTTCAGTATGACTAATTTCTCATACTGAAAAGATCTCGCTTGTCCAAAATCTTCAAGGAAACACAGAATTCAGACTGTTGAGTTTCTATCTACCCAAGCTTTCATTACTCTAGTTAAATGCTATGAGAATACTAACAAGAGAGTGAGCACCACTTGACTATACTCATGGGAAAGACAAGTAAAGCACAGGGCCGTAACATTGGATTTCAAGTGACTTAAATCAGAGACAAAATAGTGCCTAAAATGTCAGAAATAACCATCAGACACTGAAAGACATTTTACATTTCTAGATCAAAAGTGAATCATTTACAGTCTTCCTTTATGCTGTTCCAACACAAATGAAACAATTTCCTGTGGCTGCACTGCTTCTGTCCAACTGCATGGGTGGTAACACGGAAGTGCTCGGGCAGGCTGACAGTAGAACAATTTGGAGTGGTGTTCCACCAAAGCTCCTTAGTTTTTCTAAGTCCCCTTCTACCCCTCCCTTCAAGTGAGAGAAAGATATGACTCTTCCCAAACCATGCTACCTCAACTATTATCAAGCTATCACTCTTCCACGGTGGTTATGTACATCCAATTAAAAGGCTGTATGTGTTTGCTTGGATTAAAATAATAGTTGCTTTCCTTTTGGGACTGGTTCAAAGGAACATATTTGAAGGAATATGTGATTGCTGGTCATTCTCTCTTAAGGAGAAATGGAGATAAAGAGTTACAAAAATCATTTTGAGGTGTCTAGCTCAAATTGTAACCTGATTACTGATTTGCTGCAAAAACAGGGCTTGGACCCTCAGAAACACTTCAGCACAATAAATCAAGTTGGGCTCACATAATTCAGCAAGAAGCTTCAAGTTCCAGCCAAGATACACCAATACTTGTGAACAGCAGTCAGAAACCATTTTGAAATAGAAAAAAATATTTCTAGTGGTCTGCAAAAAACCTCACAAAAATGATACTTGAGATGGGAGTTTTCCCTCGCTCTAGCTGTCATCTCCTGTTCTGTTCAGGAGAGGATTAGGAGATTTTCCTTAGAAGACAGGCTTCCTATTGGGTTAGTATAGTACCACTGAAAACTTAAGGTTTAGAAGTGAAAAAAAAAAAATCCCAAATCTCAACTCCTGACAAGTTGAAAGGATCTTGTAATTGGTGTTATATACAGTGCATTTTTTCTTTTATTTCTTGTTGCAGGGGAGTTTCCTGCTTCCCACTTGAAATTACTATGTATGATACAATTCACTGCTCACAAGCTCCTGATTATTCTGGAAATAATACCTACAGTAACACATTTTGGACAGATGGACTGCTCTCCCTCAAGATGAGAGATGGCACAGAGCTATATCATTTCTCTTGTTCCAAGTATTTAATACACTCCCTACACTGACTTGTCATCTGACTCAGTGATCCAAAGAC
This sequence comes from Colius striatus, assembly GCF_028858725.1. NCBI lineage: Eukaryota > Metazoa > Chordata > Aves > Coliiformes > Coliidae > Colius > Colius striatus. The sequence continues at coordinate 67,361,640 of NC_084761.1, read as the reverse complement.
AGCCAACAACTGGTTAAGAATTTGCTGCATTTACATTAGCACCTCAGGAAGCAATGTGATTGTTAGGATTTGAACAGTTTTAAGGCTCGTCTTGACAAATGCTTGAAAAACCTGGTCTGAATTCAGTGCTGACCCAGTTACAGGCAGGAGGGGCTGGACTAGGTGACCTTCAGAAGTCCTTTCCATCCTGGATTTAGCTAGTCTGTCTGTCGTCTGGAGAAATCCTGTACAGATACCAAGTTATTTATCTGTGCTGCTGGAATTACATCAAGGCACAAGTTTAATACCAAAGTGTACAAATCATTGAACTAGAAGAAACAGTTATTCCCCACAGGAAGACTTTAGCTAAACAGTTAACTGGCTTTGGTTTACAAGCCGACATTTGGTCACAATAAGAGCATCTGCAGTTTACTTCAAAAACTTTAAAAACAGATGGGTTAAGAAGCAGTAGATAGGGTTTTAACTGAAATGTGTGGTTGCATAACACAGTGGGGCTTCAGTAGCAATACCAAGCAACTCCTACATTTCCCCAGCCTGCTTCCCCCATCCTATACTCCCATCCTCTGATTTTCATCACTCCTGTGTTTACCAGGAAACAAGAAAACACATTTAAAGATTCCCTTGGCGAGGGATAGGGAAGTTAATCTGATATAGTTTAATTCTGCTTTGTAACAGCATGATGTTGCATAAACAAAACGAAGGGTAAGACCTGGCCATTGGAAAGGGGACTGGGGAAGACGCATAGAGAAAAAAAGCAAATTTTCTCAGTCTGCCATTTCATAGCACAATTTTTAAGGCTTAAGAAGCCTTTACTCAATATGAAAAATTTGGAAGATATTCTGCCAACTAACATAACAACAACATTAAAGGAGTTAAAGAGTGATAGGTTTAGCTAAAGGAACTTGGGGAATAAAGGTTTTCATTTGCAACAGCAAATAACTTCCCCAAGTTCATCTGATTTTTCTTTTTTTTTTAAAATGAAAGGAAGAAGTTAACTCTATGACCCAGTCGTGCTCACATTTATTTCTAGGATGGTGTCACAAATCTATTCTGGCTTAACAACCTAAGTAACAAATATAGATCTTTATACACACCTCATAGGAAAGCTCTACATTGCTAAATAGAGAGGTAATTAGTCTTTCAAGAAACCAGTGGCTTACAGGTAGGTACCTAGATCACTGAGCAAGTCCCCTCACCTTAGTGAGGCTCACGTCAGAGAATAACCTATATCCACTTTCTTTGAGGACCTCAGCCAACAAAGGACTAACAGATACAGATTTTATCATGCTTCACTAAATATGAGCCAGCAATGTGCCCTCATGGCCAAGAAGGCCAATGGCATCCTGGGATGCATCAAGAAGAGTGTGGCCAGCAGGTCAAGGGAGGTTCTGCTCCCCCTCTACTCTGCCCTGGTGACGCCTCATCTGGAGTCCTGTGTCCAGTTCTGAGCTCCTCAGCTCAAGAGGGACAGGAAAGTGCTGGACAGAGTCCAGCACAGGGCCACCAAGATGATCAGAGGACTGGAACAACTATCATATGAGGAAAGGCTGTGGGAACTGGGGCTGTTTAGTCTGGAGAAGAGAAGACTGAGGGAAGATCTTATTAACATTTATAAATATCTAAAGGGTGGGTGTCAGGAGGTTGGGGCATCCCTTTTTTCTATAGTAGCTAACAACAGGACAAAGTATGAAGCTGGAACACAAAAAGTTCCACTTAAACATAAGAAAAAATTATTTCATTATGAGGGTGAGGGAGCCCTGGCACAGGCTGCCCAGAGGGGTTGTGGAGTCTCCTTCCTTGGAGGTCTTCAAGACCCGCCTGGACATGTTCATACGTGACCTGATCTAGGTGAACCTGCTTCTGCAGGGGGGTTGGACTAGATGATCTCTAAAGGTCCCTTCCAACCCCTACTATTGTATGATTCTAAGAGGAGTATTTTGAACTGTTTTATAATCTTAGATTGTGTGGGTTAAAAAAAAAAAAAAAATAAGAGGTTCTACTGGGTATAGTTGGGTATGCACACTATCCAATTTAGAGTGTCTTATTAATGTAGTCACTTATAGCCAGGATACCTTTGCAGTTAGCTATATTTCTGTACTTGGTTTGAAAATGCACATAAACTACAAGAGCATTTCTCAATCTGCCCAATACAGTTACAGAATGTAGTTTCCAGTCATCAATTTTAAAGAGCAGCCTACAGACTAGACGTGATATTTTCCCCTGCCCTTGATATTAATCAGTCTGAGTTGAATGAGAAGCTCAACCAGTCTTTCCTTCAATTACTTTCTCCTCTTCCTATTAAGTATAGACCGATAGTAAAGTTTCACTGAAGAAAATATGTTATGCTCTGAAATAAGAGCTCATTCCCTTTGAGAAAGCTTATCTTGTGAAAGTTGCTTTTCATAAAAACTTTGAACCCGAGCTCTGTATTATCTCCTCTTCAGTTTTACATATTTTGAAGAATTTTACGTGTTATTCTGCAAAGTACTGTTATACAACCAAACTACAAACAGGTCCCTTCCAATCCTTAAGATACTGTGTGATTCTGTGTGCGTAATTCTAATAGCACCACATCTTCCTAAACACGTTTCTTACAAGATGAGATTTTACAATGATCAGGTGTAACCTGCCTCCCTGCCACCAACCTCTCCTCCACCCCTGCCTCCCCTAATACTAGCAACTTGCTATTTAAATAGAATCAAAGTTAGCACTAAAAATACAGCTCAGAGCCATCCTAATATTTCTATCAGAAAGTACATTAAATATATTCTAACATTAAGAAACTGCTTAAGTAGCAGTATACCAGTGAAAAATTCTCTTACCAGAGCTTGATGTCAGAACAGCTCCTTTGTGAGGTGTTTTAATTGTGCTGATAGGTTTATTTTCAGATCCTCTCTTCAAGGGCATCACAGATAGCCCTGTTTTAACCTTGGGAGCTGATACATTTCTCAGTGTGACTGGGCCTTTCTTTGGTGTATTTTTCCCTTGTGTTGTCTCGTCTTTCACAGAAGGCGTCTGGATTTAAAAAAAAAAAAAACCACACACACAACAACAAAACAACACATACAACAAAACCCCTCCCTCACACACCACTGCTGTTTAGAAGGTGAAAGATCTCCCTTTCCTGCATCTGTAATGAAATATCTACCAAACAAGTAAGGGATACGCTTGGCTGTTTGCTGTCACGTTGTCCATGTCTGCAGTGCAGAACCTCCAGAATTATCTCCTGAACAGCCTTTAGCAACACAAACCCATTAGTTTGAAAAACTAGTCAGTGGTAATGGCAAACACAGTAAAAAGTTAGAGGTTTTACATCAAAAAAGTTTTACATGAAAAGTTTTACATCAAAATTTCTTCCTCTCTAAACTCTAATTAAGTCATTCAATTACATAACTGCACCTAGTATCAACATAAATTATTTATCAAGTAATTATACAAGTTAATGCACTTAGAACTTAGTTGTCCTGTACTACAGCCCTCAAAATAGGTTTCCTAGTCTAGGTCTTACATCAGAACACAGAAACAGGTTAAAATCTTTCACATTCAAGTACCATAGAGAAAACAAATTCAGGAGCAGACCCAAGGCAGGTTTAAAATAACTGATTTATGTGTAACACTCAACTATCCTATAGAATTCTTGCTCCAGTTCACATCAGTATTAATTCATGACCATTCATGCTGCAAAGTTAAGGCTCTAAAGGTAAAAAAAACCTCCTCATATGCTATTCTGTGATTCAAGCCTATACATAGCGATTTGGTCACTTCAATGCACTTTACAGTTTTGACTCTATTAATCTTCCTTTTCAGAAGATAAGACTGCACTTTTCAGAAAACCAGTTTAGTCCAGCTGACTGGTCTACTGCACATTTTAAAAACCTTGCTCTATACATTTTCTATGTACTAGCAGAAAAATTAATATCACATGCTTCCATCTTGGCAAACTAGTGTATTGAAAACATTCCCTCCAACTCTTGTCACCAAAAGGTAGCAGTGAAACAGAATTCAAGCTCTGAAAGACTTCAGAATTAAATAATACCATCCTTGCTTTCATGCTCATTTAGGTTAATTACTTATTATAAAAAGAAATAATATTATTTGATAATGTCTTCTGTAATGTTTCAAAAACAGATAGCTGCTTCTATTTTACCTCAAGTAGCTTACTCTCTATACTGAGCTTTATTGCAGTTTTTCTGGCAAATCAGTAAAGCCTGACAAAAATTCAGACAATGTCAGATTTACCAGTAACAGCTGCTGCCTCTATTCCACCAATTTAACATAAGCTGTTGAATTCCTGTTGAACAACAGGAGGAACTTCACATAGCATCAAGACCCCAACTCTAAGTCCCTATTATGACTTCCAAGATGCTGGTCAGCTGAACCCCAAAGCTCTTCCCTTCTTTCCCACAGTTCCTTTTTTTTAAGCCTTCTTTCAGAGTATTTCAAAGCAGCATGTTTCTCCTGACAAGCAGCTGACTCATCTGAAAATATTTCCCAACCAACCAGCACATGCATACCTCCCGGCCAGGAAGTTTGTACCTTCCAGCTGGCTGACTTCCCAAAACCAGGTACATGCCCTCCGCACGAGAAATATTTCCTGGCAATTCTTAACTATTTTAATGAGCCCCAGTTCTACTCCAAATAAACAAATTCCTAAATTATTCAAAGAAGACAGCTAAATTAAGATGTTAAAAATAAAATGCTTGACCAATGTGTTTGTCTTAGGGTTTTGTGTGGCTTAATATTATTGTTAAAATATGTACATGTCTGTAAATTTTAAGTGTCATTTTGTTCTAAAGCATGTTTTGAAAGGAAAATACTGAAAAATAGCAATTTATCTCTAATGACTATTTAATGTCACAGCACCACTAGAATTATCTTGATATGTGCATACTAAAAGCTGTATTTAGAATAACCTCACCAAGTTACGCTGTGCAATTTTACCAGTTGGACTAAATTAAGACTTGTTTGCTTTTATTAGAAATCTTAGCAACTGCACTGTCTTAAACAGACTTTACCAGAAGTATTTTTATACCACGGAATAAGATGAAGAACAAAGACACTTAAACAAAAAAAGGGGGGGGAAACATCCTTGGGGCCAAGTGCAACCAGTCTGTAAAACTATTTCTTTCCTCCTTTGATTAGGGAAAAACTTCACTTCAGAAATCACCACTATGGTTGCATTTGTAGACACAAAACCCATTTCACAGTTTCCATTCTGCACTGTGAAATGCAGAATTCCCTTTTTCTAGATGTACAAAACATACAATTAAGTAAGGAAAAAAAGGCTTACCAAAGGAACAGATTGCAGGTCAAACATTTCATTTGCCACATCTTGTAACAAGGCTGCTTCCAGAAGAATTCCCATGTTGCTGTTCTGCTCTTCTTCACCCCCAGTCGGGTAGATGTTTTGAGCACTAGGCTGCATTAAAGGGTTTGAACTTTCCATCTTATCATTCAGCATCTCTTTTGAGTTCTCCACACACATTGGAAGTGCAGCAGAAACTGAAGAGCATGCCGAGTGGGCAGAGCTTGCTTTGCCAACGTCTTCCGGATTCTGCTTTAACACAGGTGTCTTTGAAGCCTTGTGGGAAGTGTTCCTGGGACGTGTTGCAGCATGCACGACTTGGCTAGTGAAGAGGCGTTTGTTAAGATGTAGCTTATGGGGCTTATTCACAGGCAATTCCACTTTAGTATCTTTAGTTAGATCAGTTTTCTTCTTCAGCACTTTTATCGAGGTGGACAACTGCCTTGGGGAAGCAACCAGTGAAGATGGGGAGACAGCTGACAGGGGGGACTGGGGAGACTGTTTTAATGCTGCAGATTCTCTTGACTGTAGCACAGGTCTCGACATTACCTTTGGCTTAACATTTTTGAAATTTGGTTTGGGAAAACTAACGATCTCTGATTTCTTGGCTTTAGTTATTGCTGACACAACAGGAGACGTGCTCACTGGTCTTCCTGCAGTTTGACCTGAACTAGCTTTAAGCAAAGGTCTTCTGTTATGCCCTCCTAGAAAGGTCTCATTTGGTCTTCGTTTAGGAGATTTGTCTCCAAGTTCTATTGAAGACAAAATAGAAAAAGTTTTATTTTTTGATTGTTCATTAGGAGTTGAAGTACATAGAGTAGAATTGCTTTCATCAGCCATAGGGCTGAAAACCACAAACGTTGCTTCACATTTTAGATCAGGCTTAACAGTCCTCTTGACTTTTAGTACACTACAAGACGTGAAAGAAGTGTGGTGCATATCCTGAAGAGCAGCATTTCCAGAGATACTTTGTTCTTTGGTTGAGGGTTCACTGGGTTTCTCCAATACTTGTTCTTCATCCATTATATCTACTGGGAGAAGGTGCACATTATTTACAGGCCCATCAGTACATGTTTCAGCACTGAAATTCTCAGTTTTGTCACAGTCAGGGGTATCCTGCAAGTGTTTCACTTGGTCATCTTTATTAACATTAATGCATGGTGATAATGCATCTCTCCTATCAGGACCTATACATCCAGCAGCTAGTTCTACAGTCTGTGCTTTTGTTTCCTCTGATTCATTATCAGTCTTGTTATAGTTTTTTAGACAGTGTTCACCACCTGCAGAGGCAGGACGATATACTTTAAGTTCTGGATAGGCATCTGGGCTTTCTGAAGCCACTCCCATAGAGAAAAAATTAGGTGTTATTTCTGAGATGGTTCTATCAAATTTCTCTCTCCTACATACTTCAGAAGATGTTATCTCCCTCAGATGCACATCATCGCTTTGATCATTTCCCAGAGTTTCACCTGTAACATGAGTAACATCCAGTGTGCTCAGGTGGCAGCACACCCTGTCACTTATCAGGGACTGCATGTTCTGATCTGAAGCAGGAAGAGGTAATACACACACAGAGTCAGTCTGATCGTAAGGCACCAATTGTTTGATACTCTGATTTTCCATTTTTGCCATAGCAATGTCACTTTTCAGTAAGTTCGTTGGTTCTGTCACGTCACAGTTCAAAGGAGGCACACAAGCCTGTTTGGTCACAGAAGACCTATGTGCAGCACCTCCATCTCCCAACGGAGCTCTTGTACAGTTGCATTTGCCAGGTGTATTCTGCAGATGAAGTGCTTCAATACACTGCTGCTTTAAAATAGTATTTCTGAAGTCACTTTTATTTGCAAGAATAGTATCATCTTCATGTTCAGGCACTATATTTTGGTCAGTTGAATTACTGTGTATCTTGGTCAAACAATTCTTTGAGGGAGGTGCAGTTCTGTCACAAGTACAGTTATTTCCATTTTCATCCCTAATAAGTAAGGAAGACTTCAAGCCATTCTTTGCTTTGTCATCTGACTTTTCAACATTCATTTTGAAAGCTGAATTTTAAACTTTTTTCATTTTATACTTATTTAAAACTCCAGAGAATGCAGATTCTTCTTAATTTTGCAGGAAAAAAGTGCTCCCTGGAACATGTCAACTGTCCTGAAAGATACTTAAAAAGTAGTTCTTAGCTTTCATGTTTCCCAAGAGGATTCCAAGTTCTGAAATTAAAAAAAAAAAATTAAATTATTAGCTGATTTTAAGACAGTCAGCATTCTTCAGCTATTTGTCTTTGAATTAAGCGCAGCCACATTGACCTACTTCCTTAAGCCAATTAGGCTTTTATAGTGATGTCATCTGTGCACTCTTACCTTCACAAGTCATTTCTGCTTCCCTGACTGCCAAGCAGCTTTTGAACCCTTTGGTCACTTAAAATCAAGTGTAACTTTAGGGTTGCATTCTCAGATACTTGGCTTCTACACAAGAAAAAGAATCCAAAAGATTTGGCTGCTTGACAGGAAAAAGGTATCTAAAGGACTAGATGACAGAACAAATCATCATTATTCCCTTCTTCCAATAGCAGGTACTAAATAAAAAGGCATTGCTCCTCAGATAGCAAGCAGTCAATCAACAGAACTTACTGCATGGTACTCACAAGGCAGAAGGCTTATACAGGCTGAAACACAAACAGTAAAGAGCCATGTGAGAAAAATCTGTCCAAAACTGAATACTAAATTGTCTCAAGAACCTCCCAGTCACAAGCTGCAAGCAGCTAGAACTCTAGAGAAGAACCAACACATGCTCATCCTGTTTTTATACTCTTTACTCAGCACTTAATCCCTGGTTACTGCTGGAGACAGGACACAGCATTAGATGGATCATGAGTCTGACTGTGTCAGATCACCTGCATGTTTTTATGTACAAGTTTGCAAGACAGAAATTGAGATCTAAATTGGAACAGTGATGAAATGCTGCTGTATAAGCTAAGGCCTAGAGCAGACACCAGTTATGTTGATGTTATGGAGTAAAATAAAAAAATCCAGTGAAGAAAAACTTCAGTGTTCACACCTTGTTTTACATAGCAAAGAGCAGTAAAAATCCCAGTCAGCAGTCTTTCGCACTGAAAGCCTCCTTCCTAGCTTTCAAGAAAGCAATTCCCAACACAGGCAGCTCAAGATCTTAAAAGAGGTATCTTAAGACATCTGAGCTGAAATAAAGAGAGATGGAGAGGTTCATACTCAGCTCTGGCATCACAGCAGTACACTACACCAGTAGTGTAGTCAATAGGTAGATGCACATGGGAAACCTTTAGAGTCACTGGAGAGCAATTCCCTACATAGCAACAGTGTCCATCTTCTATAAGAGGTAAGAGAACATTAGTCGAGTGGGGAAGCAATTCCAGTGTCCTGTCTAGTAAATCAGAGCCACATATGCTAACCCAAAACCATAAAAAAAAGAAGGGGGAAAGGGAGGGCAACACACCTAAAGGACAAGTTCCTAACAACAACTAAGACCACACCCCAGGCACCAAAACCACAAGGACGTTAAAGAATGAGAAGGCCCAAACTGTGAAAAGCAGCTGGATTACCTTCATAGCACAAATCCATATGAAAAGCTCTTAGCACCAGAAATGAGATCACATACAGGAAAAACTTCAGATTTAAGATATAGTTGCAGGGGAGAGATGGTGGGAGATCTGACAGGAAGAATGGTCACTTTCAGAGCATTAAAATCTAAACAGGTGAGACAGAATTCGGTGGCTCAAACATGGGAATTAGGCTGAAGACCCATTTATTGGCAAAGGCCATCTTCCCAACTGAAGAACAGTATTGTATGAGGTTCAAAACCAAGTGCTGTGTCCTGTGCTTGTGTTACAACAACCCCATACAACCCTACAGGCTTGGGACAGAGTGACTGGAAAGCTGACTGGTGAAAAAGGATCTGGGGCTTTTAATGGACAGCTGGCTCAATATAAGCCATTGGTGTTCCCAGGTGTCCAAGAAGGCCAATGGCATCCTGGCTTGTATCAGAAATAGTGTGAACAGCAGGACCGAGGAAGTGATTGTCCCCCTGTATTCGGCGCTGGTAAGGTCACATCTTGGATACTGTGTTCAGTTTTGGGTGCCTCACTACAAGGACATCGAGGTGCTGAAGCCTGTTCAGAGATAGGCAACAAAGCTGATGAAGGTTACGGAGAACACATCTTACGAGGAACATCCTGAGGAAGCTAAGGATGTTTAGCTCTCTACAACTACCTGAAAGGGGGTTGGGGGCGGGGTGGGTGGGGTGGTGTCAATCTTTCCAGTACTGAATGACAGGACAAGAAGAAATAGGCTCAAATTGCACCAGAGGAAGCTTAGGTTGGACATTAGGAAGAACTTTTTCACCTGGATGGGCTGCCCAGGGAGGTGGTGGAGTCTCCACCCTGAGAGATATTTCAAAGACGCATAGATGAGGTGCTGAAGCATATGGTTTATAAGGTTTAGTGATGGGTTTGGCAGTGTTAGGGTCTTTTTCCAACTGTAACAATTCTATGGTTTTCTTCAGCCAGAAACATCACTTAAATAACTACATTGAAAATAAATCCTTTTTCATATCAGTGACAAGTATAAAGCTTTGCAGACAGGCTGTAGGACCTGTAAACAGTTTTGAGAACAAAAGCAGCACTTAGACCATTCTAGAACTACAGGAACTTGCGTGCTCACTATGGATCAATCACTAAGTAGTTTCTGGCCCATAACCTTGTCTTTACATGAGTCTTCAAACATATGTCGCAGACTGAGGGTAAAGAGACAATGGAACAAGGATTCAACAAGCTATTGAGATCAGACAGAACCCTTCCTCTGCTCCCACCTCCTCTGCCAAGATGAAATGGCTTGACTAGCTCCAAGCCACGTGGTTCCTTACAGCTGGTCTAGATCCTTTGCCCACCCACTATTACTCAATCCCTACAGAAGAATGAACAATTTTCATCTTCCATTTGGAGTTCTTCCAACAAAAACAAAAAAGTCTTCCCCAAAGGCAGGGCAAGAACCTGACCTAAATAATTTTCCATTGATTTAAGTCAATCACCGAATGAACTGCTGAAAAATATTTGCAAACTTTGCTTTCACTGTTGTTTTGACATATTAAAACTAGTTTCAACTTGTCTGGAGACTAGCCCATAACACAGCTTGCACACCTAGTCATGCAACAAAACATTAAGATTACATTTTGTTTCAGCATTCACTCAGATCCAACCAGCAGTTCTACCTCTTTCAAGAGCTCACTACAGAAAACAGAGAACTTCAATATGCCAAGACTTAGCATGATTGAGATTTCAACAGCTTAAAGAATGACACATTACTTTACAGCATGCATAGCTAATAATGCCAGAATTTGCAACAACACAGGCAGTTACGTAAACCTTGATCCCAACTGACACACTAGAAGCTCCAAGAAAAATAAGTCATTTTGAGACTCGGTAATGAGGAAGTACATTACAGTTACATTTACAAATGTGTACACATATATATGTCTGTTCACTCAGTGCTATAGACATACCAGAGAACATACAGTAATAACCCACTGATTGAACTATTTTTAAAGCAAATTTTCACTTTAGTAATCAATACTTCCATGAGAAACTAGACAGCTACAAATACAGCTTCATATCCACATTTAGAGTCCTAAAATTGTCCTGCATAAAAAGTAAGGTCATACCAAGAATTAAGTATAATGTATAAAAATCTGTAATCTAGATGGACATTAGTCCTATATTAGTCCTATAACTCTGCAAGTGTTAATATGTTCATAAGGCTTAGATTTACGACCTGCCATAGGAAGTCAAATGAAAGATTAACCTCAGCCAGCATCTCCTCCATAGGAATAGCCATCAGCACATGCACAGACACAACAGTCACCCTTCCTGAGAACATTCCTTCCCAAGAATACACTGTTCCTGGCAACCAGTGACTAGAGGAATTCTCTAAACTAAATACTGCTAATAAACTTGCTTTGAGTTTGCCTTATAACAACAAGCATTATGTATGCCTGGCCTCTACAATACCCTACAGTACAGTGCAGAAGAGTTCAGCTGTTTTGTGCCTTTAAGTAAAGCTCAAATTGCCAAATTTAGGTTGTATATGTCAAATGCTTATACATGGCCAAAAAAGTCCTAGTTAAAGCTCTAAGCTTTCCCCTTTCTCAACAGATAACAATTGCTTGGGGTAGCAGAAGCATCACTTCGATAAACTGGGAAAGGTACTTGACATGCAAATAGTTACAAAAGGATAAAAGATCCTTTGATAAAGCATCACTTTGATAAACTAGGAAAGATACTTGACATGCAAATAGTTCCAAAAGGATAAAAGAACAGCTGGCAGCAGCTCCAGATCCATAAGAAATACACTACAACATGCAGAACTGGGCCCATAGTTAACATCTTGTCACTTCTACTAACCTACTACTGTCACAACACTGGCAGTAATAATCTACACTTTTCCTGGTACTCCATCTGGAACGTGGTTCTTTCACCCACACCCTCACACGGCATTTGCTCAAACCCTTCAGCTATGTTTGTGCAGCCTGGATCAAGCAGGGGTGAGGCAAGGAATAAATTTGAAAGGAGAGAGTGTGCCCAGACATGCAGGAAGGCAGTTCAGAAGAGCTCTCAACAACTGAACATGCTTTGATACCATACAAAATGCACCATCAGCATCTGTATTTCAGCAGAAAACCATCATTACGTGGTCAGAATTACCACAGTCACTGAAATAATAAACTATTTAAGGCATTTGATATGTCAATTAACTACAATACAACCAGACTACCTTATTGTGTTCTGGAACATAATCACACAAGTCGGACTTTTTCCACTATGTACACCTGAAGATACAGACAACATCATCCAGAATAGAGTCTGCAGCAGCCAGGTATCCTCCTCAACATGCTCTGTCCAGTGTTGCTCACTGAGGTCCCATCAGAAAGCATTGGAAACATACATGATTTCAGGTAACCTTGCATTTCCACAGAAACAAAACTTCAGAGGTTCCTGTGCAGACTCAGTAAATGTCACATCCTGATGCCAACTAGCCTAACACCAAGCTAATCCAAACTATTAGAAGACAGGATGAATTAAGCTCCTAAAACAACATCATCCAAACATCTATAACAATACAACATACACTTAGAAGTTAATTACATTAAGTGCTCATATGCTAATAGCATTGCTTCCTTAAGAACACACAGTATCATCAGTGCTGGCACTGCAAAGGTACTGTAATTATTACAAAGACACAATCCCACAGGGTGGCTGAGTGACATCTGTATGCTCTACTCAAAGACATTTTTCAAATCAAAATCCATGTGAGACACTTGTTATGTGTAAGCAAAAAATGATGTGCAAGTTATACTTGCAAGCAACTGTGCAGGTATGTTTGCATGGAGTTGTAGCACTTTCACAGGGATGAACCATCAGATTCTGCCTTTTACTTGGCTAGTTGATAGCCTCCTTCAAGACTGAAGCATCAGCATAACATACAAGAGATAGCAACCAAGAAGCATGAGTTGTAAGCAGTTAAATCTTGGCACTGAAGCATGGAAGAGTGAAAAGGCAATTGAGCATACAGCTGCAGAAATTACACAACTTAAGTAATGTGAGAGGTGCTGACTTCCTGCAATATGTTCAAACCATGACACGGTAGTCCAAATATATGACTGCTCATGTTAACTTGTACATCTACCCTACTAGCTTGCTCCTACTAGTAACTAAATTGTTATCTAAGAGAGACGGCAATGCTACTGGTTTTCCCAAACTCATGGCCTCCAGTGATGCATCAGAGCATTGTCTCAAAGGAAAGTGTCCATTACCTTCAGACCCCTTTTTTCCCTTGGCCAAAGCTATTGCTTTCCCAAGATGAAGAGTCCTTATCTATTTAACGGTTCACAAACTCTGGATATCCTTCTTGGCCTGTCTTTAAGGATGTTAGGCTGTTGTCTCCACCTTTAAGTTCAGACTATCATTTGTAAGCACATAAGACATGCAGACATTCCAACTGACTTGTACAGTGTCTTGATAACATATTTTTTTTTCTTCCATTAATGACCATCAATCTGATTTTTACTGTAAGGTAATGTTGTGGTTTTGGCTGGAATAGAGTTAATTTTCCTCCTAGTAGCTGCTACAGGGCTTTGTTTTGAGGCTGATAATACAAGAATGTTTGGTTATTGCTAAGCAGTGCTTGCACATGGCCAAGGCCTTTTCTTCTTCTCTCTCTGCCCTGCCAGAAAGTGGGGGAGGGCGGGAGGAGGAGGGCACAAGAAGTTGGGATGGCCAGGATGGCTGACCCAAACTTGCCACAGGCGTAGAGCCCAGTATATAAACCACTCCGTATATAAACTGGGGGGAGTTGCAGGGAGGGGCCATTCGCTGCTTGGGGATCAGTTAGCAGGTGATGAGCAACTGCACTGTGCAACATTTACCTTTTCTTACATTTTGTTTATCTCTATTATAATAATATTTTTTATTATTACTATATTTTAATTACATTGTTCTTATGTCAACTGGAATTTTTTCTGATTCTCTTCCCCATCGTATAAGAGATGGGAGTGAGTAAGTCGTTGTGTAGTGCTTAGCTGCAGCTGGGCTTAAGCCATGCTAGGTAAGTTCCAGTAGAACCCTATATTCAGAAGTAGAAGACAAGGTCAGGTGACTTTTAAGAAAAGTAAAGTCCATCTTTTACTTAGAAAACCAAGGTACTTAAAAACAGTGTTGAGAAATGACTTGTGATATTTTGAGGATTCAAAGGTGCAACCCCCAAGACCATGAAGTTCTGCAAATACACATGCCTTTCTCCCACTCTGCTTTACAGCAGCTGACAAGGTAACACTGACCGAAGCAACAGAGAAAAGCATACACAAGCCAGTGGCAAATGCTAGCTATTAAGACAGCACAAGTAAGCACGTGTACTTCATTACCTGAGATTAGGTGCATGATCAAAGAAAACCAAAGCTACCTATTTGAACATGCAGATGAGAATATGAGCATGCATCTCGCTTGGATATTCCAGCACGTTCTTACAACTTCATCACATTCTCATTCATAGCTTCATTAACAGAGTTAAAACTGGCACAGACTACACATAGGTTTTTCAGCGTATGGTGCAATACACAGATGCACACATGGTAAGTTCTATACTTAATTATCATTCATTTATCCATCACCATCATAAACAAAGGCTGTGCCTGGTTTTCTGTGAGAATACTATTCAGTCTGCCACTCTTTCGGAACTTGTAAGAATGACATTATATTACTTCACAGTTAAATTAGTCATCAACATTTCAAGAAGATTATTTGGGGTTTTTTTTTTGCTAACTAAATTGTTAGCACCAGCATATGCTCTTCTACAAGGAAGGAAATGCTTTCGGATCAATATGAAATTAAGGAGCTAGACCTTGAAAGAAAACAATAGCACATTTATCGTGGCTCTTTCTTGAAGGGTCAAGGTTCGAGTCCTTTTTCAAAAACTTGACTGACTAGCTAAGCACAAACAGGACTGTAAGAGCCTTTATGTTCAACAATCCTAATCAGAGTTCAAGACTACATATGGGTTACAAACATTGCTCACCTTCTCCGTTTCCCAGAATTCAGTTTTACTGATTTTCTCCATTGCTAACATTTGAACATTTATACAGTTTGCTACCTTGAAGTTACAAAGCAGCATGCCAGGATTATTCACAGGAACTTTCCCTCTAAGTACTACCAGGGTAAGAAGAAGGAAGTAATTGATTACAAAGAACTAAAATGCTTTGTGAATTCCTGTTGGGTCTGCTCAGCTACTTGCATAGCGTGAATAAACTTTAAAGCTGAGCAAATAAGGTTTGTGCTCTTCAAGAATGCCCTCAAATTGCAAGATATCTAGCAGTTTTCCTCAAGTCTCATCATACATTCCTTACCGTCATTTTTTGATTCTTTAAGGAAATTTCAGCCATATGCATCCTTGCTGCCCATCTTTCTTGGAACAAGTTTCAAATACTCAAACAAGTTGGGCTGACCTGTTCTGACCTAACCAGTCCTCTCAAACACCTTTCTATTCTCCATTGCATGTTCTTCTTCTTTTACAGAACTGGCAATCCTCTTGCCTCATATTCCCCACTTGCTTCCCATCTAGCTCAAGTCAAATCTATTGCAGAAGTGCACGTACAGGGAAGCATTACACCTTGGATTCTCAGTTGTGTGTGCGTCTCTCATAAATTTAGTTTTGAAATATCCCCTCTGACAGTTAGGTCTACAGATGTTTAATTAAGCAAAGACTTCTCTCTTGTAAATTCACTCCCGACTGACCAATACAAGGCTTTCACAAAACAAGTACAAAACCAGCAGAAATACTCAGCAGAAGCAGTAGCAAGTGGCAAAGATGGTGGCCAAAATGCCAGTCACAACCCTGCAGGGGTTGGGGGGGAAGGTAGTTCTTGTTTCCTAACATTGAGCCACAATAGCTACTCATTTGGCAAGTTAGAGCAGAGATGACTTCAACGACTGCTACTGAAATAACTCCTGCATTAATTTTTTCCCTTTACAATCAAGTTTTAATGTGAAAAATATACCACACTGTGCCAGGCAGCATAAACTAAGACCACTTGAAATTACGAGCTGACTTAAAACTTTTCATGTTGCAGAAATATTTTACAAAGCATCTGTGTTCCCAGCTCTAGAGTGAGTGCTATACATCACGTAGCTGGCATTGCCAGTATTCTAGCTAGTAGAACCACTGTGTCAACAGAATTGTATACTTTAGGCCACAGGAAGACTCATCTGCTCCCATGCGTTACAAATTCTTTCAGATCTTCAGCTCAACAGCAACTGGCTATACTTAACTCCAATGTGTAATATAAACTAGTTTACAGAGTATTTGGAGTACTCTCAACCTGTAGTGAAGCAAGATACAGGAAATACAGTAGTATTACCTAACTCCAGTAGATTATTCTATGTTAACAAGACTATAACCTTATTATTTCAGCTGAAAAAGCAGAGCAACATGGTCTCAAATTACTGAAAAAGCAACATCCTTTTGCAGGACAAATTAAGAAAGATACTTAGATTTTTCACATTAACCAGGTCAGAAGTTTAATCAGCTCACAGTTTTTGCAGACTCAAAGATGTGTGCTGGGCATAAGTGGTCATTCATCCAAGAAAGCCAGTCAAAAACTGTTTCCTCTCACTCTTCAAGAAATCCTGAGATAGGGCTGCACTTTTGCACAGTAGCAGCATCACAGCAGAACTTAATTATGAAGATTCTGTACTTGCCAGTTAAAGAACAGCTGTTACTTGACTTCTTAAAAAAATATTCAAAGATACTGAACAGATACATAGTGAAGAAAATGTAATAAAACTGCAATAAACTAGTTATAAGGAGAAAATATTTTGATAGACAAATAGGAAACAGCTCCAACCCAATGATTACAAGTCCTAAAGTTGTATTGATTGTTGAGGGTTTTCAGTAAGGTGATTAGCAGCTTCAACACTATTAGTTTTACCAATATTTTATCTTCTGTTGTACAATTGGCATCTGGACCAACCAAGCAATTCATAACCATCATTCCAAATGTTGTAGTCTCAGGAGAAAAAAACATCACATTGTTTTTATATTAAAAAATAAAGTTATGTTCCCTACAAAGGAAATTTTCTCACAGTGAGATCTGTCTAGCTACAAGAGTTTATTTTTATGTCTTACTCTTTTTACATTTTTTTGTTTGTTTGCCTCCTGGTCCCAGAAGAGATAAGCTTCTGAATTCAAGGGGGACCAGCTCTGCATAGCTGAACACAGCACTGCACCTCCTCAACAGACAAATAACAACAAAGACACCATGTCAGTTTTGCAGAACTGTTTAGAGAAAATAGCTTGATTTATGTAATGCTATTAGATATCACCCTGGAGTGATTGGTCTCTGGAAAGCACAAGCTCCAGATGCTGCTTGACACAGTTGCAAACATATTGCCTGCAGCCCCACAAGGGCTGAAATTCCACCAGGACCTGATGGCTGAAGGACTGAAAAAAAGGGGGAAACTGAACACACGTTGCTTGAAAGGCTTCCAGGGCAAGGTTATTGGTCTCACCTAGGTGATCTGGAAGGGATCGAGATATGCAAACACCAGCTCCCTATGGATCTCCCTCAGATCTGGGGAAATGTCTTAATTTGTGCCCTGAGCAACAGCAATCCTGCAGAAGAGGGTTCTGCATCTACAGAAAAACAGCCAAACTCAGAGTTCCCATACAGAAATTCTTCTCTCAAGTCCTCCAAGATGCCACAAAGATGCTGTAGTTCAGTAAAGAATTAGGAATTTCTTCCTTAAGATTCAAGTGGTAGAAATCCATTTTTTCAGTATATTTTTCCTTGAAGTATCGAATCAAAATGCTGCTTATTATAGCTTACAGTCTGTTTTACAGTACAGCCAAACCCCTACACCAAAGCTTTAATCAGAGCACTGCAAAGTGATTTAATATCAAATGCGAGCCTCTCAAATGATTCTCCTCATTCAACTATTTAGCTGATTTGATATCTTCCCACAAGAGTAAAGCATATTTACATCACCAGATCTTTTCACATACCCTGGAACTACAGTTATATGAGAACATTAGCTTTGATTTCAACTCAGGACTGACTAAAATCAATGCCACAGGCAGTGACAGAAGCGTTACACAGCCAGTGCCACATCCTTACTCAATGTTCCCAACTGAGTTTCTACTTCTGCTACAGTCACCCCTTGTGAGGACAGATGCATACCAGAGCACACCACAAACACTGTCAAAGTACTGTCTCTGTGCTACAGAGTGAAAAAGCAGCACTCTGGGTTTATCACAGAATCTTAAAGGTTGGAAGAGACTTTGAAAGATCATCTAGTTCAACACCCCTGCCAGAGCAGAACACTTAGAATAGATCACACAGCAACTTGTCCAGGTGGGTTTTGAATGTCTCCAGAGGAAGACACTCAACAACCCATCCAGGCAGCCTGTTCCAGTGCTCCATCACCCTCACAGGGAAGAAATTCTTCCTTGTACTTCTTTGGAATCTCTTGTGTTCCAGCTCATACCCATTGCCCCTTGTCCTATCATTGGTCATCATTAAGAAGAGCCTGACTCCATCCTCCTGATACCTGCCTCTTATGTATTTGTAAACATTAATGATATCACCTCTCAGAAGAGGAGACTGAGAGCCCGAGCTTCCTCAGTCTTTCATCATAAGGGAGATGCTCATGCTCCACTCCATTTTTGTGGTCCTGTGCTGAACTCTCTCCAGCAGCTCCCTGTCCTTCTTGAATTGAGGAGCCCAGAATTGGACACAATATTCCAGATGCAGACACACAAAGGCAGAGTAGAGGGGGAGGAGAATCTCTCCTACTGCCCGTAGCCCTTCTAATATACCCCAGGATGCCATTGGCCTTCTTGACCACAAGGGCACATTGCTGGCTCATGCTCATCCTGCTGTCCACCAGGATACCCAGGTCCCTTTCCCCTACACTACTCTCTGAGAGTTCATTCCCCACCCTGTACTGGTACATGGGGTTAATCTTTCCCACATGTAAGACTCTACACTTGCCCTTCTTGAATTTCATTAGATTCCTCCCCATCTAACTCTCCAGCCTAGAGCACAACCCTTGAAAAACTTACACCCTAACAGAAACTCATACCATGATTTAACAGGCAGAAACTGCCTTTCTCTTTGGCTGGTTTATGAGAGACAGCTCTATCTTCCTTGAAAAGAAGATCACACATTAACTTTTACCATATAGCTCCCTCAGTCAGCTGATTCACTCATATACATGGATTAGTTCTTCAGGGTCGCTAGGACTTAGTGCCACGTATAAACTACCCAGTCTGCAATACCGCTCACCTCACATTTAACCCTACAGGCTTTGACTTAACTGGTTTTATAAGCCTGATGAAGTGAAAACCTGAACTGCTTAGAAGCAGTGACAGCAGCACTATGATTTCAAGGACATTGCTCTGATCTCGCACACTTAAAGTGGTCATTCTACAATCAGACACCCAGTTTGTCAGCAGCAACCTATAAAATAGTATTTCTTGGGCTAAAGCATATTAATACATGCAAATCTGCAGCAGAAAATAATTGCAAGAACACATAGATAAAGAGGTTTCACATTGTTAATGTCTAAAAAAATGTTAGTGTAAAAAATTAGTGGCTAACCTCATACAGTTGACATTTGGGACACTGCCAACTGGACAACTCTGCCTCTGATATTTCAGCTTCAAGAAGCAAGAAAACAACTTTCACGTTGGGACAGGCATTTGGGCTGTACACCACTTAAGTAAGGGGTTTGTGAGAATGAGGAAGAAATACTGTTGAAAAAAAACTACCCACAAAATCAACACAAAACAAAAAATAAGTTGCTTAGGTACCTAATAAAATTTGACTTGCGCAATTGAATACCATCCCCTGAAGGGTGGCCAATTTTTTTAAGTTTGCATGACAGAATTATTTCATCTTGCAAACAAGTTAGTGGGCCTCATAGAAAGGACTTTACACTAATTTTGAAAGGGGAAAGAGATAAAATCAGGCCTATGAAAGTTGAGCCTAAAGGTGGCAAGCCAGTGTCAGGAGTTGATCCTACAGAATCGGCTTCCTTCTTGAAATGCACTCCAACGCATGTAGCCTGGGGAATAAACAGGAGGAATTGGAAGTCTTTATATGGGCAAGGGGCTATGATCTAGTGGCAGTTACAGAGACATGGTGGGACAGCTTACATGACTGGAATGTGGTCATGGACAGCTCTGTCTTTTTTAGGAAAGGCAGGCCAACAAGACAAGGTGGTGGAGTTGCTCCTTATGTGAAAAAGTAGCTGGAATGTACTGAATTCTGTCCAGGTGAGAATGACGGGTGACTTGAGAGTTTGTTAGGTTACAATTAAGGGGCAGGTTGACATGCGTGACACTGCTGTGGGTGTCTATTACAGGACACCTGACCAGGATGGGAAGGTCGATGAGGCCTTCTACAGGCAGCTGGGAGCAGCCACAAAAATCACAGGCCCTGGTTCTCATGGAGGATTTCAACTACCCAGGTATCTGCTGGAAGGCCTACACACCTAGCCACTTAAAATCCAGGAGATTCCTTCAGTGCATTGATGATAACTTCTTGATGCAAATAGTGGATGTGCCAACTAAGAAAGAAACAATACTGGATCTTGTCCTCACGAACAAGCAGGGTCTGGCTGAAGCGGTAAAGGTTGAGGGCAGCCTTGGCTGCAGCTGCACAAGATGGTGGAGTTCAGGACCTTGTGCAGTAGGAATAGAATACCAATCAGGATCACAACCCTGGACTTCAGCAGGACCAAATTTGGCCTTTTGAAGCAACTGCTAGGGGACACCTTGTGGGACAGGGTATTAGAGGATAAAGAGGCCCAAAATAGTTGGTCTATATTCAATGATCACTTTTTCCAAGCTCAGGATCAGAGCATCCCAGCGGGTAGGAAATCAAGAAAAAGGACCAGGAGATGCGCATGGTTAAATAGGGAACTGTTGGGCAAACTCAAGTGGAAAAAGAGAGTCTATAGAACATGGAAGGAAGGGATGGCCACTCGGGATGAATATAAGACTGTTGTCATATGATATATGGAGGTAACTAGGAAAGCTAAAGCCTGAAGTTCTGCCTTGAAAGGGAGGTCAAGGACAACAAGAAGGGCTTCTTGAAATACACTCCAGACAAAACTAACCCTAGAGGCAATGTAGGCCAACTGTTGAATGAGGCAGGTGCCCTGGTGACAGTGGATGCAGAGAAAGCAGAGTTACTAAATGCCTTCTTTGTCCATACTGCTGGAGACTGTCCTCAGGAGCCCCAGACTCCAAAGGAAGGCAAGTTAAAGGAGAAGTTTTGTTCGGTTGATGATGGAGCACTGGAACAGGATGCCCAGGGAGGTTGCAGAGTCTCCTTCCTTGGAGGTCTTCAAGACCCACCTGGACGTGTTCCTATGTGACCTGATCTAGGTGGACCTGCTTCTGCAGGGGAGTTGGACTAGATGATCTCTAAAGGTCCCTTCCAACCCCTACCATTCGATGATTCCATTAAGACTGGGTTAAGGATCAGTTCAACAATCTGGAAGTACATAAATCCATGGGCCCCAATGGGATGCACTGGCAGGTGCTGAGGGAGCTGGTGGAAGTCATTGCTAGACCACTCTCCATCATCTTTAGTAAATCATGGAGAGAAGAGCCAGGCTCTTCTGAATGATATCGATAATAGGACAAGGGACATCAGATAGAAGCTAGAACATAAGAGGCTTCAAAGAAACAAGGAAAAACTTCTTCACTGTGAGGGTGATGGAGCACTGGAACAGGCTGCCCACATGGGTTGTGGAGTCTCCTTCTCTGGAGGCTTTCAAAGCCCACCTGGGGAAGTTCCTGTGTGACCTACTCTAGGTGGTCTTGCTCTGGCATGGTGGTTGGACTAGATATCTTTCAAAGTCCCTCCCAACCCTTAAGATTCTGCGATCTACCAGCATCATGTTCACCAAAGCATGTAACAGTGCTGCAGTTTAAGATTTCCACGTAGAAATCTAATAATTCACACTGTTCAAACACAGACTGTCATGTCTTGCTCAATCTGCACAGTTTGTTGATACAAGTTCTCCAGTAAATAAAATTCCAGAATGTTAGAGCAGCCTGAATTGAGAAGGGTTGTCTAGGCTGGTGGAGGGAAAAAAAAACCAACCCAATGAAACAAAAGAAACATAAGCCACAGACACACACACAGAGCGCTGAGTAATCTAGCTTCTCCTGCTAAAAAAATACATAGCCCTAACTGCTGAATGCTGAGGAAAAAGTTGAGCTGAGCTAAACATCTAGGAAGAAGCCAGAATACATCTCAACCCTTTGAATCTCTCATTTCCATTTCTCTAATTTTATAGAGTATATAAGAGTGCTCTATCCTGCCTTAATCAGGTGTTGGAGGATGTTCCTGGAAGAGGAGACTGTTTCTACCTTGGTGTTGTCCTCTGAGCCAAATTAAACATACCACAGGTGTTTTCACAAGTCATTTTGTTTGCATACTGCTCGCAAACATCAACAGCAAGCAATTAATGCTGCTACTTTCTACAGAGGAAATTGCCTCCCAAGAAGCAGGAGTGAAAGACACTGGCACCTGGAAACCATTTGCCTCAGTCCTCTGGAAAGTCCATCTATAGCTAAACCTTCAGGGTTACAAAGCAATATTTGGTAGGTAGACTTCATTTTTTAAAAAATATGCTCTAAAAAAATATAGATATAAAGCAATCCATAACATAGATTTAGGAATAAATTGAGTATTTCTGGAATAAAGTATTCCAGAAGTTAGACAGAGGGACAGTCCACAGTTCCTGGGACAACTGTCATATAGGAGGCCAAGGTTCAAACTGTCTCCAAGAATCAAGTGCTCCAGCCAGTTCTGCTCTTCTGATCTTCCACATGATAAACCAACTGGTAACTGGGGTACTTCATTTCTGACCACTGACAAGGACCTCTAAAAACAAGCCTTTTCTTAATGTAGAAAGGAAAAATTGTATATTCTCACATGATCACATGACAGGTAAACAGTTTTACTGAGATAGCCTAAAAGTTAATTTGTGTGTCAGTCAGTTAAGACTTCCACATCGATAACAGTTATACTGAGTCCTTTGGCCATTTTCCTTACAAATCACTATATTACAGAGAACAGCAGACATGAAAGATAGCAGAAATAACCATTTTCATAATATTAATCTGTACTAAAGTTTCCTGAATTGTTTCACACAACCTTCTACTCTCCCCACCCAAGAGAGAAGCAAGACCAAGTGCCTGCTTAAGCTTCCAGTCTGTAAAGGTTTTAAGTTTCACTACTTTACCAGCCATCTCTGTCCTCTGTTTTAGCAGCTGTACCAAATCGGGTTTGTGTTTCTCCCCACTGTAGCCCGGAATTCCAAGTCTGAATACTAGTATTGCAAGTACGGGCTTTTTTATTATCCCCATCCATGTTTCAAATTAAAAGTTTGCAAGTAACAAACTTAAGTGCTTCAGACAAACTACACTCATTACTAAAAGTTTTTACATATACAAACCAGTATTTCCATGTATAAGACAAGTTATTTCACATATCAGGTGGTAATACAAAGCAAACTCAAGCCAAGCACATGCTGTAGCAGAGAACTAACATTTGAGAATGTTTTATATCTCCAGTATATTTGAGAGATCCTCACAGACTCGACTGAAACAGCCTTACACCTTGAGAACGAAGTGGTATTTACATACCAAGAAGCCAGAGATCATGCTTCAGTTTAAGCAGAGTAATCTTTAACACAGGAACTACTGCAGCCATCAGCATCCTCTGTTTAATCTTAGCACACCTGTTTAGTAGCCAGTTTTTACACCTCTATCAAATTAAGCCGTGGCTCAGTTATTTTGCACAGAATGGACTCACACAAGACACAGCACTATCTCACTGGGCTTATTTCAACAAGCCTGCTCATCATTAACTTTTACATGCAGAAATGAAATGGAATAAACCTCAGTATGCAGGTTTATTGGTATGTCAAGCACCTGCATATCTGCTCATAAGACCAAATAATGGGAAAACAAATGTTGAAAGCTATTTCACAAAACAATTGCAAGTCTTAACATATTCACTGACTTACTGCAGTAACACACTGGAGCTTAGTGTTGGGGTAACTTGATGAATCAGATACACTTTATATCAAAGAATAAGATACAGACAGGTAACTCATTCTACAAAATGAAAGTACTAGTTTTAAATAGCACTAAACATATGTACTAAGATCCCTGTTAGGTTAAACACTGAATCACATATGTAAATCAGCAGTTAGATCAGTGAATAATTTAGGTCCCAAACCAACCACAACAGAATTGCTTCTCTTCGAATCAAACCACGTAATAATTAAGTCAAAGTCAGGCTGTGCTAACTGAAATCAGAGCACCAGCAGCCATGAGGATCAACACCTCACTGCACAAGAGTTCACATGGGCATAGACTCACTCCATGGCATGGACAGATTCATCTTGCACCTACCCAAAAGATCAATACATTGAAAGTGTTCAGTACAGAAAAGGAAACCAAATACCACTTAGAAAAACATTCCTGTAGTCTCATATCAGACCTCTCTCAAACTGAGGCTGCCAAGTTTCATTTATTTCACATTACGTGAGCTACAAGAGTGACAGCCCAGTCATGCCATCCCACCTCTCTGCTGAAAAAGCACCGAGCCAGTCGAGGTCCAGAAAAGCTGACAGTTCCTCCATCACTAGAGGAACTACCTCAGCAGCTTCTAACAGCTAAAGAGATGCAACTGCCAACAGAGCTGCATGCTCACTTAAACAGTAACAACAACTACAAGGACAGTATCATCTTCAGGATTAGAGAGGACACCCCAAAACCACTCTCTAGACTGCAAGCTGCTACACATTTTCCTCACCAGAAAAAAACTCAGCAAGTTCACCCACATCTTTAGAATGCTATGGATGCCTAAAAAAGGTTTTAGCCAACATAACAAGAAAAATTAAGAACCCTCCTGAAGGAGTGCCTGAGTAAGAGTTCTCACACAGAGCAGACCAGCAGAGCTGACTCTTACAACACTGATTAGAGGAAAAAAAAGAGATTAGAGAGCACTTTCTGTTTAATACCTACCATACTCAGAAAGAAACAATATGTCAGTTCTGTCATACTTATTTAGAAATAATATATACAGAGAAATACCAGTAACTAGCTCCTTCTCCAGACAGAAGGTGCTTACAGACCTTCAGATACTGGTTAAGTGCTTGAGTAGCAACAACAACTTGTACATAGAACAAAACTCAGCCCCTGTACTGATGCAAATACAAATCCTCTGTTTTTACCAATAAAGCCTCCCTGGTAAAGCAGACAGTCTGAAAATCAGCTGAAAATCAGAAAGCTTCAACAGGAAGACACAGGTGGGCACACTTTGCTTTTCAACCACTTGAATGCCCTGTCACAGACAGCCTCACCTAAGGTAGTGTGACCAGGAACAGTACAGGATGCACAAGAAATGTACAATTGCTCTTTTTTTTTAAACTTTATAGATAAAAGCCTGGGCAGCAACCGGTATTGTGTGAACACTTCAGATCTCACATTCCTTCAGTTCATAGCAGGGGAAACAAAATTAGTGATCCCCATCACTGTATCCATGGCCTACACTTCCTCACTCCATCTACTCAGTAAAGTATCAGTTTCAGAAAGTAATGAAAAGCACCGCTTTTCCATTTAAAAAATGTATCTGTCCTCACACACAGACAGGTGTGTAGGTCAGAGCCCACAGCAGTTTCACTGCTCACTTTGTTGAACACTTAAGCAGATTCAGCTTAACACACTTTTAACACAGACCTTCTGCTGGAGATGTTAGCCCACTGTGCTACAGGCTAACCCTGTCTGGCTGTGCAGGACACCTGACACTGGCCACAGCTTCCACTCTGTTGAAGTGTATTAAGCCATCACTCCTCTCATGCATGTGCTTCCTTTTCACCTTTCACTGGCAATAAAGACATTTTATTATGAAAAACCTTAAAATTTTTGGAGAAGTGTTGTTACCTGTCCTACTGTATGACAACAGAAAGCTACAAGTGAAGATGTGAGGGATACAAATGCAGGCATAAAACTAATTCCTCCCCATCTATTCAGTCATTTCAGTGATAGAATGGGGGATGTTGAAAACAGGTATTATCCTTAAAAGGTTGTTAGATAATCTAAGAAATAGTATCATAAGTTTTAGATATTACCATTGCACTACAGTTCTTAAAAGCTACTTCTGGGATTTCTTTAGAAGAGAGTAGCAATCATTTTTAACAGAGATTATATGCAGGTCTGACTGCCACATCCAGCCTTTCTTCCTGTCTATGTGTTTCAGAAAGGTAAAAAGAAAAATCACAGCAGAGATAAAAGCTAAGGTGAAGCCATAGCTACCTGTGTGCTTGACCCAAATCCCTTGAATCGTCAAGGGAGAATGACATTTAGAGGAAAGCAGCCTATCAGCTGAACTGCAGCTTTTTCAAATAGTCACTACTTTGCCTGTCCCTGATATTAAACTCTATCCTTGAGCCCTGGATATTTGTTTGTAGGTTAGTCTTGCCTGTAAGTTCAGCTCTATTAAGATTCAATTGTAATAAATACTCTGTAATACAAATTTTATAACTGCTGGTTTAAATATATTTTGCAATTTATATGAATTTCCTATTTTTTCTCATTCTAAGTATAGGTCTTCTCCTCTTCCATAAGGGAAAGGACATTAGATGTCCATTACCACATTTAGAAGTTTGATTGATCTTTCCTTCTATTTAGAAATGACATACTAGTAGTTTTAGTACCTTAGCTTAGCTAAAGACAGCAACAGACAAAAACAAGCAATGCCTCAGAATGCAAAGATCACCTTAAGTATTGAGAATACAAAAAAAACCACTAAGTAGAGGCTTTTTACCATCCCTGACTCCATTTTAAGAACTGCAACTTGATTATCCTTCAACTTCAGTAGAAAATGGCATATTAGATTACTTTTTCCAACACATCAACCAGCCTTCCAGGAAATGATGTGTCAGCAACATATGGAAACTACTTGCAGACGGTTTTTTGTCAGTTTTCTCCCAGCCTGGCATGTTTTTAACATTAATTGTATAAGCTACTAATGCTTCTGTTATAGTTGTTAAAACACTAGGGAATATTAAGCCAATTACATTAAACCAAGGCACCTGGGAAAGAGACACACCAGAAATTATGCAGCACAGTCAACAGGCCTTTTAAAAAAAGACAAACTGAGGCTGAGTTAGATTAGTCATAAAAAGCTCTCCTCAGTGGCATACATCACAGCATAAGCAATCAGTAAGGTTAAAGGGAAAATAAAAAAAAAACAACACAAAAGCACAGAAGCCATACTATGTAGGGCCTTTTCATGAGATTTCAGCTTCCAAAGATCAGTTCAGCCATGCAACAATAAAAGGCTCAGTCTGAAGTATTTTCCTTAGACTCTCTGCCAGCACTGCATCAAAAGCTCCCTGCGTGCTAGCAACACATCCTAAGAGTAGGTTTGACAAGGACTTCACAAATTTTACATTAATACTTGCAAAGAGGTGTCTTCTGTAACACTTCAGACCATAATTACAGTGATAGACGTGAGCTCTGTTCCAAAAAAACTAAGCAACCAGTTTGCCACACCAGGTCTCGATTGAGGAGGATGGACTTGTCTGACTCCTCCTTCTGCTGCCGAGGGACTCCTAAGACTTAAAAAAAAAAAAAAACAACCAACCAACCAACAAACCATCTGCTATTTTCATTAAGCTGTTGGGTACCACAACTCAAAAACAGAGCCAGGCTACAAACTTACTCCACAGCAGTTACTGTGCCCAGGAGTTTTTGTACAGTGCCATTCGTCCTGTCTGCACTGAGCTCCAAAAGGAGTGGATGTTCAGAGCACGAGTGTGCAGGCAAAACATTGACAATGTGCTTCAAGTCACAGAGAAACACACAGATACATAGAGGTTTCCTCCCACACTGCCATCTTTCCCCCACACATCACAAATTATGAAATTACAACAGCTACCCTAGAAGACAATTTTATATTAAAAAGTTTGCTGAGCAGCTCAGACTATCTTAGCCTTCCTTCCTTAGCCTGAGGAATCACAGAATGGTAGGGGTTGGAAGGGACTTCTAGAGATCACCTAGTCCAAACCCCCAGAAAGAACAGTTGTTTGGAAAAGTCATATTGTAGCACATCAAACAATTATTCATTTTTGCCCTACAGAACTAACAGTTTTCCCTCACCATGTCCTTTAAGTGACATAAACCGCAGCCTCTCACTCCTATCTGCTACAGGCAAGAAAAGATTAATATGGTCCTTCCAAAAAGCTGAACTGTAGCTTTTCCCTTACTCAGTTAAATTAACCACATCATAGATTTACCTTAGAAGCCTGTAATCTGCTGTTACACCTGTTTACTGCAGCCTCTCAATTAATTCAACATTGCACAAAAAGTAAAAGAGAAAATAAAAATAAAGCTACGATACACTAGCTATGTAAAACAATGTTAAGGTTACCTTCACCCTCCAAAAGTATTTATCTCCTCAGGATACAAATGAATTGCAATAAATATAAACAAATACATTTTAACAAAGACAATTTAAATGTGAAATTATGACAACTACATTAAACTCCACTGTAGCATATTCATAATTCAAATTAAGACATTTGAGTGGCATGTGCTCGCTGACAATGTTTTAGACTCAGACAAACCACTGGCTTTGGGTATACACAGTTGGAGAGTTAAATGTTCTAGAGTAATTTCTCTTTCTCAATAAGAAAGAACTTCCTTTCCATTAATTTAATTTATACAGTTCAATGATTGGGTTTTTAAGCTATAAGAAACTGAAACCAACTTGATGTCTTTTAAAGGGCCACAAAACTACAGATTATTTCTTTTTTAGAGAAATCCAACCTCTAATACTTCAGAAAAAATAAGTCAGGATAATATGTGTAATGTGCATTCTCTTGGTGTTACATATTACAATAAATAATGTTAACTATGATTGTAAATGAGAATTGATAATGCACCATCCTTAAAAGAAAGCACAGAATATCAATTAACTCTTTTACAGAGAAGTACATGAAAACT
This sequence comes from Colius striatus, assembly GCF_028858725.1. Lineage (NCBI taxonomy): Eukaryota > Metazoa > Chordata > Aves > Coliiformes > Coliidae > Colius > Colius striatus. The sequence continues at coordinate 67,332,723 of NC_084761.1, read as the reverse complement.
CTTGCACTACCAAAACATCTTAGTTATAGATGCTAACAAATAAAATGCTTGCTCTCAGATCAGGAAACAACTCTAAGCTATCTCCACCAACAAGCTTTTTAGTATTGAAGTGCTTCAGGACGTCAAGTTAACCAATCTGTCAAATCTACTATTTCTGTTTTTGAAAGAGACTTGCAAAAATTATATGGATGGCAGTGGGCTTCCAACTCCATCCAATACACAAGATACTACAGATCCACTGGAATCTTCACCAGTGGAAGAAGAGCCAAGACTTTGTCACTACACAGTTTGTCATCAAGGTCCCATCTCAGTTCAAATACTGGCTCCCAGCTCATTGTGTTCACCAACAGAAAAATACATTCTACTAGAAACTTCACAGAAAACAGACAGCTGAGCACCTGCAGTATATAAATATCTGTCTCCAGGTTATAATAATCATAAAGAAAACTCACATAGAAATCCCAAGGAACTAAAACAACAACTATATATACACTGACTAGAGGTATACTCTTTGGAAAAGCCCCCCCTCAGCACCACTGGCATTTTCCATTCAGTACTTCACCAGGTGTTAAGTTCTGCTGCTGCTCAGCTGAAGAACAGGACAGAGTGGGATATATTGCCACAGCCATCTAACAATCTTGTGCTAGCACCACCCCCAAAACAAAAAAATCACCAGCTAAAGCTTGCATGTCCAGGTCATCCCTCCCTTGCTGTGCCAAGCCTGCCATCACCCCACCTTTACGTGACCATCCTGGGTCACTACTCGAAGCTGTTATGGCTTGGACCTGATCCTAAGGATTTCTGAAAAGCTGCTTTAGCATCAGTCAACATTGAGCTGTGGGCTGACGTTTCTATGTTTTTACTTCCCACTTAGCTCATGACAACTTCCCTCATGGAAAACAGCTTTCACTCTAAATACAACCCAAACATGCTCTTGCACCCTCCTCCTCTCCCCTTCAGAGTAACATGGATCCGTATCTATCTTCTCTTTGACCCATCCGTTCACATTTCATCAACTGATTAAAGCTCGCATGCTTTCTTGGACAGGTTTCTCAATTTTTTTGCCAATCACTTTAACTGCTAGAGTCTTTTGCCTTTATACAGCACTAAGGAGTCCTGCAAGAGCAAGCCAACTACGCAGGGTAGCACCAGGCAGGGATCACCATAAACATCTGAGAGCTGAACTGACAGTCCAAACACCTTGTTCTCCTTCATCCAACTAAACACAAGGGCTGGAAATCGGACTTTTTCATCAGAAGTTGAGATTCAAAAGCTTAATCTTAAAAAGAATGTGTAGTAAAGCTCCTCCTAAAACTTTTCTAGCAGTAGTATTTACTGTCTCATTTCTTAGGTGAAACACAGATTATCGTTTTATTATCTGTCTGTAAAACACTCAGAAATGAACTCTGATTTCTTCAGTTCGATCTCGCCTTCTCCTCAGAACCACTAGCAGATTATATGAAGAGACTGGTCAAGCAAAAGCATGTCTGTCTTCCCTTCCTGGGATGGAAAGAGAAACAAGTATTTAAGTAGAAATTTATTTCATTAATAATGAAATCCACAAATACCCTAAATTATCATTAAATTTTGTCTCCAATTGTTAGCACAGATGACAGAAATTGATAAGCAGTTCATGCTAGTTTTAGAGTTGCAGCACTTGCACTGCCCACAGAAGAATGCTTTTTGGCATTGTGCATATTTCATAACCATTTACTTAGGCACCACCTCTTTGGGCCACATAAATCACATAATATGTGATGTATTAATCCTGTGCTGGCCATTTTCAGTATCATTCCCTTCTTTATGATATGCAAACGTGGACTCAATCAATTAACTGAAACACTGGCCCAGAGTATTTAACTTCCGTGATGAAATACAAATACCATACAACTTAATCACAGTTAAGCAAAATAATTGTCCAGGAAGTTGTTGCGACCTCAAATATTTATTTCATAGGTTTGAAGCTATAGGATTTACAATGCTTTTCATTAAGAGTTCTTAAGTCATTCTTTACGCATGTTGAAAAATTTACATACTTGTTTGACTTAAACATGAGATCTGTATAACAAAACAAGATGAGAAAGACAAATTGTGTCCTTCTGCCCAGTCAGGCTTATCTCAGCATGTTTACTACGCTGCTTTGTTCCCTGAACTACAGAAAGCACACAGTCACCAATACAGTATGGCTAAGACATGGCCACTAACAGAAAATACTTGAGGTACTTGGCAGAAAACCTGGGTCTGCATCACCTGGCACAAGAGAGGAGAAGCACTCTCCCAAAGGGATGCTTTTAGCAGAGTTCTTGGTAAACTTAAGGTCAGACTAAGACTTTATTAGAGATGCAGTCTCAGGGTCAAAGCTCCTACTTCTTCCAGACACAGGCAATACAGTCCTTTGCATTAAGGTAAAGAGAATTAGACACCTTAAGAATGCCAGTGCAATTGCTTTTGGCTTTCTTTTTTCCATTGCAAATCGTAAATATTGAGACTCACAAATGTAGTTTGAGCTTTACAATCAAATCTTTGCCTAACTTTTGCTTTCCAACCCAAAGAGAATTAAAAATAAAGTTAGTTGAATTTAACAAGTTATCCAGTTTTCAATGAGTTTCAGAACCCTTCATGCAGATCAGTGTCTTTTAGTATTATTTTTACCAGAATCTACACCAAGCTTGTTCACACTGGACTTCGACCCACAAATTAGTGCTCCTATTTAACCTAAAAAGTTCTGCAAAAAGTTCTGATACCACCTGTAAAAATTCCCTTCCCCTCAGCTAAATAGGAAAATCAAACTGATAGTTATCCTTTAAGATACCCTTGTTCAAAATTAGCCTTAAATTACAATCTTTGAAGTTACCAGATCACTGCATTATTGAGCAATTTTTTTTTTCTTTGCTACCCAGGGAATTATTTGAGTCTCAGGGTTAAGCACATGTTGTTCTACTTAAATGGCAATGAGCCAAATCCGTTTAAATATTTAAACATTAACCTCAAAGTCACTGGTTTGTAAAAAGGCAGCCGTTAGTCCAGAGAGATTAAATTTGTTCTCTAGACAGTATCATTAAGTACAAAGGCCATTCTGCCACTTTGTGAAAGTGATTTCTGGAAGAGGTGCAGAGCATGGAAGAGTTCCCAAGCATGGAAAAATTACTGCAGTATTCATCATTGCTCCAATGTCAGACTTCCTTTCCCTGCAAGGATGGATAGACGCACGATATGTGACATTCTTCCCTTCTGGCACTACAGATTCATCTTCTGTGATTAAAAAACCCACTGTTTTGCATTAGCAAAGTAGAAAGCTTTTGACAATTTCATAGGCAAGTTTTCCTTCAGTTATTCCATGTGAAAACCCAGCTGTCAAAACACTAATAACCAATATTCTACAGTGACAGGTTTAAGTCAAAATAAACCTAACTTTAAATATTTTTCTGTGACAAAGGAAAAAAAATTCGGCAGAGGCTTAAATGAAAACAAACAAAACCACCAAACCCCACAACACTGAGCTCTTACCTACATTTACAAAACACATGCTAAACAACAAAAAGCTAGATGAACAACAGGGCTGTTGTGTTTACTCCTCTTAATATGTTGTATGATTACCCAGTTATTCAATGTTATTTCGAGGCAGGAAAAAGGTTGAACTTGCCAATTAAGATTTCTCTAAAATTGTGCTTCTCTCAAACAAAACCAGAAAATAAATCACACACACCGAAAGGCTACTAACATTTAAGAGACTGAAGGATCTGCACAGTTAATAATTGTTTGCTCATAACTAAGTAAGAAATGGGATGAACACAAATATTGTATTTTTAAATTATTTAAGGAGGGGAGAGGGAGAAGATCTGCCAAAGAGGTGCAGGGAAGGAGCCAGCACACTACTTTTGCTGTTGTTTCTCTCACAAGCCATCTTCTGCTAACTGCATACCACGATTAGTCCTGGAGACTGAGAAACTGACTTCTCTACAGCATCTGGCTATATTTACATTTGACAAGAGTAAAACTAGTTTTACATGAAGCTGTCAGCTGGCAAAACAACACAATCATCAAGAACTCATTGCACTCGATTTTCTTCTTTTTCCCCACAATTTTTTTTAAGAACAAAGTTCCAGGCTGCCCCTCTAGAGAAAGCTGACATTCACCGTGGGTTTATAAATAAGCAGTTTGTAACAGTAGCTTTACTCTGACACCAATCAGATATAAGTAAGTTCTAAATATAACTTATGTGGATACTATGGAATGACCTCTACAGAGTCAGACTTCTTTTATCAATGATATGCATCCCATTACAAATTAAAAAACATCAAAACTGATACCAAAAGTCTCCCACTCAGCTCTTAGAAGGTCTTCAACAAGAAAGCTGAACGACTGCTAATATCTGAAAGCCTATGATGAAATGACCTTGTGAAAGACCAAGCTTTCCCATTTGCTTTGCACTTACAGTAGCCCATCATGGGGAACCTCCCCCCCACCACACAGGCTTGCTATATTTAGATGACAACTTACCTACAGGGTACCACACACAAGAGTAAAGGTTGGAGCTCTGCCCACATGCTAAGCGTCCTGCTACAAGGCCTGCTCTTACCACTGCAGTTCAATACCTTCACTCTTCTCAGTTTTGGGTAGGTTATAGTCACTCCTTTCAAGGTTGCACAGCATTTATTTGTCTAAAAAGTCCATTTTTACAAGTGTGTGTTTCTGGCTATACACCACTGTAGAGTAAGGCTTACACACCATCACAACCACAACTGTGGGTCATAAACAGTTCAGCTTAAAGGAGACATTGCTATAAAGATGGCTGGGTACTAAGGGAAACAATCACAACGCTGATCATCACCAGGCTAGGACAGGCAACAAAAGCCATACACAAAAAAAACCAAAACAGAGACTCCCAAATGAAATGGAAGACATCACCGCCTGCTGCTTGAGGTACCTGGCCAACAGGCTACAAGTCAAGCAAGGATGCTACTAGTCAAACACAACAAAAACAAAAGCACACTCAATAGTTTTGCTAATGGCTAAAGCTGCAATACTCCTTTGAGCAGAGGCAGCTTTTAGCTTCAGAAGGCCTAATAATATATCCTCTTCATCTAGAAAACTGAAGACAACTGCTTTTCAATTATCACCTTGCAATTAAGTTATTAAATTAACCATCAGCTCAAGTTGGCTGAAATTTGGATCCAGATTTGTTAACATCTGAAGTGTTGAGATGCAGCACTATTAGAGCACAGGAACACAAATAAATACTAGTTACACCTGATACAAACACTATGAACCCTATGAGAAATTATTGATGCAAACGACTTTGCTTTACAGTATTTGACTTTGGAGCCTATTTGCTAGGTAAAAAGACACTTTATTACATGAGATCCATGACACACAAACCCAAATAAGTTCTAGGCAAGGCAAGAAAGGTAATTATGACTCCTAGCCACATACAGAAACTACTCATATCTTGATCTGTGTGTCTGTGTAATAAGATGGCAGTAAGCTTTTAACACAAGCAGTACACATAATTAAGTGGATGACCAAGAGCCTTTATAATCTCCTGAGAAAACTGTCAAGCTCATAAGGTTCATACTACCTGGTATTAGAATGTTAAGGAGCTACAAAGGATGAAGAAACCTTAGATCAAGCAGTGCTCTGCACAAGTCCAAGTCAATATCAGCAGCTGTTCATTAGATGAGTTGGTGCAGAGCAAGAACACTTATTCTGCAACTGCAGATTCCAACATGCTAAAATAAGTGAGCTTCCTAACTCCTTGGCAAGCCTCTGTCATCCTTCTAGGCAGACACCAAAAGAGCAACCGCCTGAAGGTATCCAGCTGCCCAGGGCCACCAACTCATACTGATTGCAGAACCAGCAATTATCTTTCTGGCACCAAGGCTCCAGCTAATTATATTACTATAGTAGAGACAACACCCAAACAGCTCCATTTCGTAATACTCAGCTGTAACAACTTCTGAACTGGTCCCATGAACTGTTAAGGAGCACAAAACAAAGCAGATGAAACACAGATGCACTACAGCGGACATTTGTAGCTTCAAGACACTTTTATACTGAGACATAAGTAAGAACACAACCACATCAAAATATCTGTGAGGAATTCTTTTCATTTAGGGAAAGCTTATAAAGAAGGAATGCCAGCAATCTACCTGTAGATAACAAACTTGACCAAAAAAAATACAACTACAACTGAACATCAACTAAAATTACCCTCAGCACAACCAGAAAAGAGTATGATAAGTATTTATGTGAGGAAAGAATATTTCTAAGACAATGCTGGCAACAAATTCATTAGGTTGAGCCACATCTTATATGCTAAAACATGCTGTTCTATGAGCTGTAATCAGCAGCTTCTCTTCCCGTACATTGACACTGTTGATGGCAGTTGCTGGTATTAGGCACTTGAAGAGTATAAAATTTCACAGACAATTAAAAAAACCAACATGTTCCACACTACTTGAAAGAGAAAATAAAGTGCTCCAAATCTGACTCATATCACTAAATGAGGAGTAAAGAAAATATTTGAAGTATCATTCTCTTTAGTGGAAGTCTGCAGTACAGTTTAGCTCCTGCTAACTTACACCTTAAGTACAACTGGGATGAAATGGACACCATATAGGCTGCCCAGTTAAAAATATCTGGTAGAGAACATATCTGAAACAAGGGGTTGTCCAGGCAGTACTAGCAGCAAGAAACAACAATTTTCTATAGACATCTCCCAGATATCTACAATGCAATAAAACTATCAAGTCAGCACTAAGGGTGTCTTGCAGAGGCGAAACTGCCAGACAAGCCATGCAATTAAGAAGCGTTGCAAGAATGGAATATTGCAATCAATAGGGTTACCAAGATTAGATAACAGTCAAGCACAGAGTAATGGTTTTAAAATCCCTTACTGCTGATGGGAGCAAAGCAATAAGCTGTGCACAAACCAGATGAGAGTGCTGCAACAGATGGGAGTCTGCTTGTGGTGCCAAGAACCACTAGGCCAGTACATCCAGAAGTGGCCTGCATCAAACACCCATAGACAGACAGCACCAAGGGTGAAGTTTACACTGTCATGCAACACTGTTGAGATGACTCAGTAGATACATCATCAATGTGGAACCCTTCTCATGCTTAGGCAGTCAGGGTCAACAAAGAACCCACTCAGTCATCAAGAGCTTCAGCTATGAATCAGAAATAAATCACTATTCCTTTTCCCATCTTTCTTCTCCCCAAAGCAATAACCCAGGGGGCATGGGGGAACAGGGAAGAAAAGAAAAAAAAAAAAAAAAGGACAGAAGAAGAGCCACTAAGTAACACAGTAATAGTAATGGTTTGAATGCAACCACACATGCAAAACCAAAGCTGATAAGCCTCTCAGATGGAATCATGAAGTCCTTCACATTCAAAGGTGGACAAAGCACCACCTAGTTCAAACCAACTTACCTACCAAAAAAATACCCAAACAGAACAGTAACACCCATAGCAAACTGTACTGAGCCTTTCACCAAGAACTGTATATTGGCATTAAAGAAAACAGGAGGCTCTCAAGTACATCAAATGCAATTGTCTGATCTCTGCAAAACATTTCCTAACGAGACAGATTAAAACCCAATCATATGAGGAGGTAACTTCAGTGCTAATTTCTTAGACTAGCTGACCAAGCACAGTATTTCAGCCTCATGCTGTGCGCAACGTGTACTCCAAACAACCAAGACAGAAGATCACTAACAAAAGTTTTGGTTTACATTCCACAAAGTGAAAACCCTCATAATTGCTACAAGAATTAGTAGTTCAAACCACTTGTCCTTTCAGCCTAGTGGGTTTTGGTTTTATTTGAGCTTTAGTGTGTTTAATTGTCATCTCCTCCACCAACACAAGCCAGTTAAAGAGATCTGGGCCAACAAATCGAGATGGAACACTTTATTTTTTTAATCACATTTAATTACTGGGAAAAACATAAACTGATATAAGTGACAGAAGAGACCTCAATAGAAGCTGTGTTACCTTAAAACCATGACATTTGGAGTTGCTAATCCCAGAGAACACTATTCAAGTATGAAGAGAACCAGTGCAAATCAGCATAAAGTTTAACAAGTATCTAAATAAAGCCTATTAATGAAGATGTCAGGAAAGCTCACGCTTTGTGACAGGTGAAACTCTTCTTTTGATGAAGTTTTATCTTCAAGTGACACCACGTTACATGATGTGATAGTCTAAACAGCACTGCCTGTGGCAGAAAGGAGTGTTAAATGTCTTTCAATCCAGATTTCAAATTATTCTTCAATTTTTCTCAAAAGAACATCACAGAAACTTGAGAACATGATAGCACTCTGACACTGTTAAAGATAGTTTTACATTGATTCACCATTCCCTAGTTACTTCCAAACGTTCACAGAAAATGAGTTTGCAATAACTTTTCAGCTGAGCAAGTTAAAGGACAAGATAGACATGAGAAAACTACCAGTACAGAATACTGCAGTTACAGACAAGTGACACAGAACTCAAGACATCAAAATTAACAAAATAAGCATTAAAAAAGTGCAACGACAAACCCAAAGTGAAAAGTATGTCCACTGTTGACAATTTCCAATCAATCCTTTATACTTCTCTGAACTGGAAGCCCAATTTACAAGTTAAAGTCAGCTATATACGTAGCTTTTGCTCTATACATCGTAACTTCTACTGACCACCACCTTGCATGGGTTAACAGAACTTCTGAATCTTTAGGTAAATCTTGCACAGACAGACTTCCAAATCCACATGTAAATATGACACCTCTGCAGGATGACTATTTATTAGGCTATTTGTACTTACATCCAAAAAGCAGTCTTCCAGTTTCTCACCCATAAACCACTAAAAAAAGTCAAATGTAATGCTAGTGTCTCTCAGAAAACTTGTACATAACTTTCACCAAGTTAAAAGCAATTCTAAGGACATTTAACACGTTGCAGATTCAACTGTATGAAAGGATAAGCAGGTCAAAAGAGAAGCAACTAATTTCAAAGGAAGCATATGAGAATTTCTCACAGCAGGTGACAACATTCAAAGAACCGCACATACCTATAGGCAGAACTGCAATCTATTGTAGCTCCGAGGTGCAAGAAAAGAGATAGCGCCCTGCATAGCAAGAGGATGAATCATCTGATCAGTGTAATTTTACAAGCAACAGCCACCACCAACTTACTTCAGACCAATTTCCTTGAAGGTCTCTTCGCATTTTATCTGAAAGAGTGTAGTATCAAACCCCAAAACTGGGTACAACTGCCAACTGACTTCTGTATCATCCCTTGCCTATAATCCTGTAAATGGCTCATCAGTCAAAGTTATTCTTTCTCTGAAAATAACTTTGTAGACTATCCAAAATGGGTTACAGAATCTCCATCCAGAGAGATTTTCAAGACTCAGTTCCTGCCATGGGTGAACTGCTGACTATATCAGCAGTAGACCTAATTTGATCTGGAGGTTAGAAAAAGTGACTCCCAAAGGTACTTCACAGACAATTGATAACTGTGTATACTGCAGCATTTTCAAAGAAAACTGCAGACTCAAAGACTTGATTTAAACATAAGAAAAACTATTTCACCGTGAGAGTGACGGAGTGGTGGAACAGGCTATGAATATCAGTGATGTGACTTTAAAAGGGAAGCTAAGAAGTGATTTCAGAATACTTTCATAGAATCATAGAAAGGTAGGGGTTGGAAGGGACCTTTAGAGATTATCTAGTCCAACCCCCCTGCAGAAGCAGGTCCACCTAGATCAGGAAGCATAGGAACATGTCCAGGCACGTCTTGAAGACCTCCAAGGAAGGAGACTCCACAACCCCTCTGGGCAGCCTGTGCCACTGCTCCCTCACCCTCACAGTGAAATAGTTTTTTCTTATGTTTAAGTGGAACTTTTGGTGTTTCAGCTTCATCCCATTACCCCTTGTCCTGTTGCTAGCTACTATAGAAAAGAGGGATGTCCAAACCTCCTGACACTCATCCTTTAGATATTTGTAAATGTTAATAAGATCACCCCTCAGTCTCCTCTTCTCCAGACTAAACAGCCCCAGGTCCTACAGTCTTTCCTCGTATGAAAGATGTTCTATATACCCTTGATCATCTTGGTGGCCCTGTGCTGGACTCTGTCCAGCACTTCCCTGTCCCTCTTGAGCTGAGGAGCCCAGACCTGGACACAGGACTCCAGATGAGGCCTCACCAGGGCAGAGTTAGAGGGGAGCAGAACCTCCCTCGACCTGCTGGCCACACTCTTCTTGATGCATCCCAGGATGCCATTGGCCTTCTTGGCCACGAGGGCACATTGCTGGCTCATGGTTAGTTTATTATCAACCAGCACTCCTACCTCTCTCTCTGCAGAACTACTCTCCAGCAGGTTAATCCCCAGCCTGTACCAGTGCATGGGGTTGTTCCTTCCCAGATGCAGGACTCTGCACTTGTCCTTGTTGAACCTCATGAGGTTCCTCTCTGCCCAGCTCTCAAGCCAGTCGAGATCCCGCTGAATGGCAGCACAGCCTTCTGGGGAATCAGCCAGTCCTCCCAGTTTGGTGTCATCAGTGATATTCTCAGTGATGTCCAAAGACAGGACAAGGGGCAATGAGTATAAGCTGGAACATAAGAGGTTCCAAAGAAACACAAAGAATTTCTTCACTGTGAAGGTGATGGGGCACTAGATCAGGCTGCCCAGATGGGTTGTTGAGTCTCCTTCTCCCGGGACATTCAAAATCCATCTGAACAAGTTTCTGTATGACCTACTCTAGGAGGTCCTGCTCTGGCAGGGGGGTTGGACTAGATGATCTCTCGAAGTCCCTTCTAACCTTTAAGATTCTGTGATTCAAATATCTCTAGCAACCACAGTAAATGAAATATTTCACTACTCCTAAAACGTTTGAATTGGATATTGAGAGCAAGCATCCCAAACTTTGTCCAAGAACTGATGACTGTGGTAGAGTAGGCATGAACAGGATGTGTCCTATGTATATGCCAGTGTCCACAGCATCTTCCATTTATACCTCCAGTTTAAAAGTGGTCTTTCACCATAGTCTTAAAATACAACTCTTACCTTTAGCTTTCTCAAGTAAGAGTACATCACATTTATCTCACTAAGAGTATGTAGGTAAAACACCAAGCAAAATAAAAACGGTACACTGTGTTTACTGTGAGGAAGAGCACACAAACTGTAACTGATGTACAAGTTGGCAGCCTTTCTTGTTTCACAGCAGTTGATTTATCAGCCTACACTCTTTACCACACCTCTATCAGACTGCCGTTTTGCATACACATCCTTTCTTTTCAAACCTTCCTGGAACAATGGTGCAGCTAAATATCTTCAGATTATTTTAGGCCCATCTCAAGAGGTTTGCTGTACAGCTGATGACCACCATCACTGAACAGAAAGACAGCTACCACACATATATTCAGCAGGTCCTGCAGGTTGGACCACTTCATCAAAACTCAATGTGGGTTACAAAATCTTGACTCCTGCTGCTTTCAGTGCACTAGTTTCATTTCCCTGCAGGATTCTCATGTAAATGTGAATACACATATGCAATATTAAATGAAAAAAATGAGCTACTGTCCATTTTTATTGGATATTTAAGAATGCAAAAATACTTGTGAAATCTGTTTAAGATTGCTGAGAGTATGTTGGAAAAATCACATTTAGATTTCATCAAACTGGAAGAGCAAAAAGAAATTTTATGATCAAGTCAAACAAAATGACAATCATAGGGGAACCACCTAAAGAGGACTGACAAGGGAGGCTGGAGAGTTGATAGAAACCATGTGATGCACAGACTGGATCATAATCATCCACTCACAGCAGCTTTGGCTCTTCCTGGTGCAAAAACTAAACATAATATTAAGTGAAGGAGTTCAAGCCACAGAACTTAAATGGAAAAGTGTAATTTTTCATAACGGATTCATGCAGCTCATCCAAGGAAAGGAAAAGGTAATGAAATAAAACTGGAGTTAATATACATGCTAGGAATAGGGGGGAAAAAGGAAAAAAATCATACTGTTCAGAGAAAAATTAAGTCTTGACATTACTTTTTGTACTGGAAAAAGCCCACTACTGTTGAAAACTAAGGCTCATAATCAAAATGTTTTGTCACTTACAGGATACAGAAAATTATGAAACAGCATTACTTTTTTCTTCAAGTAATAAAGTTTACCTCGACCTAGCCAATGCAGTCTATGGAATAACCTCTGTGCAACAGATGAAGCAGGAAAGCAGAAAGCAACTGACAGTGTAACTACTGAGTCTAAAAACACATTCACACATCAGGGAAAGGAAAAAACTCCACCAAGTGCTCCCTGAAAAAGAATGAGGCTATTATCTTTCTCACTAATGTTTGCTTTAAAAAATGTACAACAGCCAGTTACGCTTCACAAACACTGAGGAAGTACTGACTTTTGTTTCCACTTCTACAAGAAACCAAGGAAAGCAGAATAAAGAGCTTGCCTAGCTTTAACTCCAAACTACTACACAGACTGAGCATCCCACAAACTCGCCAAGTTATCCTCTAAACTCATAGGATAAAACCAATTTTTAAAGGGCTTGATTTCCCTAATTAAATTCAATAAAGACAACAAAGCGACCTAAGGACATCAGGGCAGGCAATCACTTCAGCAGCTTCTGCTGGATCGTACCACATGTGGCACTTTCACTCATATAGGTCCCTCTCAACATCAAACAACCATAATATAGCAGTGACACACTTCAGCATGGATATGTAACATACTATATTGATATACATAATGCATAATTTATAAAATATGCACACATACACAAAACATAGGTATACTTTGATTTTTATATACATATATAAAGTCAGTCCCACATTTCCAGCTGGCTAATCTGTACTCCATAATCTCTGCTGCAACTCTTAAGTAATTATTTTGTTAGATGGTTGAGTTCATTAGCTACCTGACATGTTACATCTCAGCACAATGCTAAATCCTACAGGTTCAAAAAAAACCCAACCTCTCCTTATAGTTTAGGTTTTTTGGAACAGTCCATCTCTGTGCAAGAATCTTGGCTCTTCCTAGCACAAAAAAAAGAAATCTACTTCTTCCATTCCTGGTTGCAGACAGAAGTTTAAAACCACAATATGCAAAAGCTAGAAACAGGAGACCCAAATGCATTTAGAGTGTCATTATGCTGTTAAATCTTGACTTTGTCAAGATTTTTTTATTTGCACTTTACACTGCATTTTCACACACATAATCTTACAGTTGAAATCAATACTCAAGAAGTGATTTAAGTAAAATACATGAGAACCAGGCAGTTATGGATCCAGCAACAACACTTGTTATTTACTGGTTCCAGAAAGCTCAAAAAAAGATCCCGTAACACCAGTTTTGAGGTGCCAGCTAGTAAAACTTCAACATTTGTTCAAATATGTTCTAGAATCTCTACACAGAGACTCATGTTCACCCTGGACGGAAAATGGTGTTAGGTAACGTTTTAGCATCAGAGTTATGAGATTACTATCGTCACTATTTTAACCACAGTTCTGAAGTAGACTGCTCTCAGCCAGAGATCAGAACTCTGCAATAGTTTAAAAGTGACTGTATGAATTTTAATTACAGCCTTGTTACCACATGTACAATTATGTCGTATAAAAGCAGAGCTCAAAAAGCAACCTACTGCTCACCCACGATAATTAGCACTAGGAGAGGTAAACTGGCTCCAGTGGCTGGTATGGAGTCACGTGAGCCAGCCGCTACAGCACATCTCTCTAGTTCCACAGGAGCATGGTGCATGTCATGAGGAATAAATAATTTTTAATAGCTCTCTTATTTAGTAATCCAGGCAGCAAACTACATCACATAGGTCACCATCCATTCTAAATATCTCAGTGATATAAATCAGGCAGGTTGAAGCTTTTCTGCTCCCAAAAAAATAAGGTTCATTATATTAAAAGCTTATCTTTTCTCATTTTAGAGGTAGAAGCATTACTGTGTGTTGAGTTCATTTGGAAAAAGGAGAAGGAAGAAAATTATTAACCATGACTATCTATTCCATCCTGCAGGTATCACCTGATTTGTTAGTATTATAATGTCAAATATTGTTAACGACTTATAGACCTTTACCAACCTTACAATGTGTGAGCAATTACGACTTATTTTGCCTGCCTAGGTGAAAGTCATGAACCTGCCACAAGGGGAGACTTCATCTTTCAAATAACCTCCTTGGCATCGGGTTTCACCAGCTGTACTATCCACCACAGCACTGCCATAAAACAAGAAAAAACCCTACCGAGGCACAGCTTTAGTCCTGGTAGCAGACCATCACAGCCATGTCTGAAGTAAGAACCTATGTATGCCTAACATGAACCTGATGCTTCTCTAGTTTGGGTGATTCCTTCAATCATGAAGCCGCGGGGAGGGCAAGCAGGGCCTGCTTTGTTTTGAGAGACTGTTTGCTGGGGCTTTTTTAACTGTCTGCACTCTTGCTTTGGCCTTGGAACAATGATATCAGGTTTAAACTCAGCGTCCTTTACAAACGCTGTTTCTCCTCTCCTTGCCAACCTTGCACAGTATAAATAGCAGCAGGCGGAGGAGTGAGCATTGAAGATATTCTTTCAAACTCTCATGAGTATTAGCGCCCTTATAGAGGGCCAGAACAGCTTGGGCGCACGGCAGCAAACTACCACATTTTAAACATTTCAAACACGATGTCAGCATTCAATGAGCAAAGAAAAACCTAAACCAGCAACGCACTGTTTCCATACCTTTAAATATTAAATAATAAAAACAACCTCAAACACACAACTAAGGCACCCCTGAAGTTTCGACTCCTCGGCCCAAAGAAGCAGCCCCCCAGAGTGGACCTGGCTGCAGCGGCACCTGCACCCCTCAGCGCGGCTGGGGCCCGGGGCCACACCGCGCCGGGGCACGCGGGAGCGCGGCAGGCCGTTAATCGCCACAACGAAACGAGAAAAGCAAGCAGGAGCAGCACCGAGCGGCGGCCGGCCCCGGCTGGCAGTGACCCACTTCCCCGGCCACGCATCTCAGCACCCGGGCAGACCCGGCTCCGCGCCCCTCCCGCGCCGTTACCCGCCGCCCCCGTGCACGGTCCCAGGGAGCTCGAGTTGGGGTACCGGGGCGGAGAGGGAGAAACTCTAAGAAGTGAGTACTTACGCCGGCGCTTCCACGCCGCCTCTCACTTGTACTGTGTTGCACAGGAGAGAAAACTGCGTGCAACCTCCGTGCCGCGCAGCGGACGCCCTCGCCGCCGGACCCGCAGCCCCCGCCGCGGCCCCAGCCGCGCCGCCCCGCGCGTACCCAACCCGCCCGCTCCCCGCGAGCGCCGGGGCGGCCACAGCTCCGGGCTGCGTCTCACCAGCGGCTCCGCGCCGCCTCCTGTGCCGCGTCGACCCGGGCTGTGCCGTCCCGAGCGACGCCCCGCAACCGCGCTCCGACCGCACCTGCCCCACGGCGGGCCCCGCACTCCGCTCTCCTCACCTGGCGCCGGGCCGCGGGACCGAGCCGCCCCTGGGCGGTGCTTTTGTCGGCGGGGGCTGCCGCCTGCTCGGGGCGGGGGGGAGCAGGCCGGGCAGCAGCGTGCGGTGAGGGAGGCGCAGGTAGCCGAGCGGGGCAACTGGGTCAGCGACTAAAAATACCGTGCGGGAGTGGAGGATCGCGCCGCGGCGCCCGGGGAGGCTGTGGCCCGTGTGGGGGTAGCCTGCGGTGCCGATGCCTTCCCCGGCGGAGCGGAACCCGGCCTGCGCGGTCTCTCGCCGCGGCTGGGCAGGGGCAGGTGGTCACGGGCAGCCGGTGACCTCGCTCCAGCCAAGCACGGAGCGCTAGTTCAAAATCACAGCCGCCGCCGCCAAATCCTTTACTCGCTTTAATGTTTAAACCACGTGTGGCTTCATAGACAGTGCGCGTGGTGAGAAGTCTGGAGATCTCCCGTTGCTGGAGGGCCGGGCCCCGGGGTAAATCATCAGCCCAGGGGAGCGGCAGGTCAGGACGAGCCGCATTCCCCTGGCTGGGCCCTGGCCCGGCCATGCTCCCACACGCCCGGGGCCTCTGTGAGAGATGGCTGGCTGGCCCTGTCATGCCCGCTGCTGCCATTCTAAATGAGTGAGCCTGGAAAACGCGTGCCTTTCCTTCAGAGCAAGCTGAGAGCTGTCACGGATCTGAGGTAGCATCGTGGCACGCAGTGACATTGAGGCAATGCCCGGGTAACAACAATGACAACAAAGCCCAGGAGATTCTGACTTAATTTTCCTGACAGACCAATCTCTGCAATGCCAGATTTGCACTCTGCATGTATGGAAAATAGTTTACAAATGTGAACCACATACAAAGCATTTAGTAGTGACTGGCCCCAGCTTTAGCTCTGCCTTTTAGCACCCTGTCTGCAGTATTACTTGCTGCCACTTTGTGCTCAACGTACTGAAATTCAGTGGTAGTAAAGCCAATGCTTCCTTTCAGGATCTGCCTCCTGTGGGTTTCGGTGGGGAAGGCACATCTTGTGGCAGACTCTATGAATAGCTACTGGGGACTTGGCACTAAAGCAGTGCCTTCAGTTGGTGGTGCTGCTCATAACAGGAGGTTACTCATCTTTACCAAGGCTCAAAAAGAAACTTTTGTTTATATGATGTCTTCAGGAGGAGAAGCTTGCAAAATGTCACGGAGGTTGAAGATGCATATTTGGCCTATCTGGTGCACAAGGGCACAGGTGCCTCACTGTGCCAGTGTAGGAGTCTGTATGCAGGACAGATTTGGTGACTCCATAGGAAATGCTTTCTTAACATCAAGCTAATTCCTTGACCTTCTCCTCCACCCTCTGCTACTATATACAGTTCCTGGCTATTTATATATGTGATTAATATGACTCAGAATTAAACATGCCAGGAAGACACTGAATCTTTCAACCTAATAATTAAAAACACAATATAGTGTGATTGCTTTGTTTCATCACCACATGAAAGAGAATTATTTATATTTTTGTGGTTAGCTTAGTAGTAATAAACAAAATATTTTATTCCATGACAAGCAATCTTGCCCATCTTTATGGGCTTCATCCAAAGTGTGCAGGAGCCAACAGTGCTATGCCTGGGCTTTCAGTTAGCACATGGCCATAAATCTAGTGAGCTGGATTAGAGCAAGAGCGCTTTCAGGCTACAAGACTGAGCATTGTACAAGGCTTGGACACCCTGAGAGGGACTAATGCCGATTTTTGGTGAGGTTTTATGCAGTGCTCCAGACCTGGGGAGGCAAACCCTTCAGCAGCACAGCTGAAGCATCCTGGCATGAATCTACTGCTGTGACTGAACATGTGGAGCGAGGGACACTGTGAGATTTTTGTGGTGTCATTAGATTACTGCTCATGTGAAACTGAGTGATAGACAGTTGACACAGCCAGCCTTTTAGCAAAGTTCACAGGCATTGCTCCAACTGTATATATCAAGACTAATCTCAATTACAACTTAAAAATGCCTCTGTCTGTCCCTGTTGGGATGGTCTGAAAAGTACCGACTGATGGCTACAGCTGAAAGTTTGTCACGTTTATCTTCATCCCATCAAAGATCACAATTCATTCCATGTTCACTGCAACCATTCCACTCTGAAGGCACTTATATTTTTCATGGTTTTGTTGTTTGTCCAGTCCTTTCATACAGCAGTAATAAAGGGGGAAAAAAAATTTAAAAACCAGAGACTTGAATAATGAGGAAATTAAGGAACAGTTGCACTGTCATTTCTTTAAAATCTTCCCACCTGGGAAGATGGTATTCAGGTTGATCGTGGTAGTTGAAATGACTACATGGTGGGAAACTTTGTCAAATCTCATCAAGGAGGATTTCAAAGTGGAAAAGGGCTCTCAATGCAAGGAAGGAGAAGGAACTAGAGAGGCCACAGAGGTCTGTGTAATTTACATTTTTGTATCATTTGCTCTTTCAAGTTCTTTTCCTGGGATTCTAATCAAAAGCTGTCAGAAAACAGTTGTGATCAAAACCTTGTGACAGCCCTTTCTTCTCTTGCTAAGTAGCCATGAAATTACTTTTGCTTGTCTACCTTTTTTAATCTCTTCACCTCTTCTGGTCCATGCATTTTGAGTATCATAAACGTAGATGAAGATAGCAGGATCACATCACTTAATGTTGAAAAAAAGGGAAAGAAAAAAAGAAGAAAGGCAAAAAGCCCCCTTACATGAGAGAAAGAAATAGAAGTCAAAGGATGACAAGGGGGAAGGTAATCAAGACCATAAAGGAATAAAGCATGGGAAAGAACTGGACAGACAGGAGCAAGGAGTGACTATCACAATAGGTGGCATAAGAGAAGAAATGGAGTAACACATTTTATATTTTTTGCTTCTTGTCACTACGAGTTTGTCAGGAGTAGGCTCCACAAATGCCTCTTCTGAAGGGGCTGAAATCTATCTTGAGATGGCTGTAGGTCTGTCTTTAATAATAGATATGATTGCAGCAAGTAAATAATTTGAAATAATACAAGGTAATTTGAGTATCAATAGCAGTAAAAATGCAGCAGCACAGGATGGCCAAGTTTGCGTCCTGTTGGTCTCCAGGGTAATAGATGCTTTTGAATAGAGTATCAGGGAATTCACTCAGTTTCTGCTCCTGACTGCTAATGGTTGCTTCCGTACTTTAATATTTTATGATAATCAGCTAGAAAAGCAGTCTTGTAACAGGGATGGAAATTCAAATTTCCCAGCCCCAGCAGCCTTAATTGTTGCATTGCAAAGTGATGCCTTGCTTCCCTGGCCTTGCAATCAACATGGATTAGTTTGTGCAGAATAACAGCCTTTCAGCAGGTGAAATGAAAGGCATTCCTCCCAGCTAGCCTCTGGCCTGGTGACAAAGGGAATTTCCTGGGAAATGCCAGATAGGGATGCAGTGTTGTCCTCAGGTCTCTCCAGGTCTAAGCTCTACCTGTTTAGCTGTTGTGAGAACCTCTCTCCTTCCTCCTGTCACTTTTGAAAGCTGCCAAAGTCTAAATGTGGACCCTGCTCCAACATAACTCAATTAGATGCAAAGAGGGTTGTGGCTGTGGTGTCAGTAATTAGTAACTCAGGTGCTTCTCACATTTGCTGTTACAGATTTTTATGCAAGATACTGGTGTCTGGTGTGGTGGGCACTTGAGGTGGGGGCTCTTGGCTAGGAAGCTGGTGCTGGAACTTGGGGGTTGTAGCTTTTACCACTGCAACAGCTTGGTCTGTGGTAGACTGACACTCTGTGATAGCCTTGTCTTGGCTGTATTTGGGAAAACACCATGTTGTGGGTTTGTTCATGTTATACAGCAGTGTCTTCATGGTTAATTCTGTGCATAGTGAGGCTGATTTCTGTCAGATAAAATTACAGCAGGCGGAGGTTCATGTACTCTTGTGATTATTTTTTAATTTTTCCGAGGTGGGGAGAGGGCCAGTGGAGACATGCAATGAATGCTGATACATGCATTTAATATCTTTGGCAAGTAGTAAGTACTGTTGCCCTTTGTTTGCTTATGCAGACTGCATTTAAAGTACTGCATAATCTAACACAAACCTTTCAGGAGGCCAGTGCCAATTTTGGTTGGAGAAAAATATAGCACCACAACTGAAAGTCTTTATTATCTTCTAAGGCTCAATTACTAATGAATATTCTTTCATTTTTGTTACCACACATTTCACATTCATATGACTTCTGCCCAAGGTCTATTTGACTAAAATTGTCTAATTCCTGCCTTGACAACATCGTGATGATATATGCTAGAGAAAAATCATTAGTAGTCCTGCTGAAAATGTTGAAAGTGGCTTTGGATGGTAATTTGGACTCGATCTTGTAATTTTACTTACAATGGCTACAAGTAAAATTTATCTAATAATCACTGGTATTTCTCCACAGTTCAGAAGAAAATCAGACAGACTGTATCACCACAAAAAAATATTAGTCAACATATCACAGATGTCTACACTAAATTAACTGCATTTTGGGGATTTTAATACGCTTATCACTAAAACAAGTTTCAGTCCTCTACTTACAAGGAGCACTGGTGGAGAACTGGAAAATGCTCTTAGCACTTTAACCATTAGACTAACTGTAGTTCACTCGATTCCCTAATGTAATAAAACTCTTTCTTTCATGGGCGATTATCTGATAAACCCTTATATTGTATGCATTATCAATTATTTATTCCTTCCATTATTTTTAAATGCACATTAAAGAATTGGCTTATGGTTTCTATCAGAGTTCATAAGAACAACTGTTCAAAAACATTTGGAAGCCTTTTCTTGTGGCAAGTAAAGCAATAAGGGAAACTGTAAGATTCATCTTCTGTGCAGTTCAGGTACTAGTTTAACCATTTTATCCCTATTAATATTTTGAGAATTCTAGATAGGAGAGTTTTTTCCCTTCCCAATATTAGTGATTGAGAATTTGTGTATTATTCTTCTATACTATTGTAATTTCTATTTTTTTGCAGTTAAGAGGGAAAAAAAAAAAGAACTAATTTTGCCCACTTCTTTAGTATCATTTCAGTGAGCTTACATAGCCATACGCAGAATGGCAACTTTAATGTCCTGCACCTACAGTTGTTACCCCTTGGTGTTTCCCACATTATGCTGCTTCCTAAGCAAACATACTTTCACATAAGCAGATTTATGCAAAAATACCAAATATGGCTAGTTGTCTGCTCTGTGAAGGAAAAATAAGGAGATTGTAGAGTGAACGTGAGGGCCTAGAAAAGTTGTCTTTAAACCAGTATTTTCAATCCACGTGAGTACAATTGAGAATTGAATTGCCTTTCTCAAGGCAATAGGGGAAGGATATTACAGCATGGGAGATGGGTAAACTTTAAAATAGTATACTGGCTGCTAGGAAAGGTTAAATCAGACATCATGTGAAGATGATTGAGGGATTCCTATGTTGCCACAGTGTGAAGATTTTCAGTCAAACCTGCCCACTTCTGAAGAGAATAGTGGTGGTCTGCCTGGATATCAGTAAATGACTGAACAGAAAGAAAATATAGAGTCTTGGTTTTCAGTCGTGCTGAACTGAAGCTGATGTTTAAATAACCACCAGGGCACTGATTTAATGAATGACTTTGTCAGAGGAAAGACAGAGACCTGTCACAAAAAAGTACCTAGAGATACCATCTGCATCTCTTTGCAGGTGAGGCCATTTGATGTGAGAAAGAGGCAATGGTTGTCAACAAATTTCTGCACACCCTATAGCAAATCTGAGAAACTGGAGGAGTTCTCCAAACAAGATGCTGGCAGAAGAGTCACAGAAGCTGGAGAAGTGAGGGAGATAATGTAGCTATTAGAGACAGTGAACACAGAATGGAGACTTTCAGTCCTGAGTGCAAGATGAAAAGCAGCCAGCACCACACTGGGGTTTTTTTTTCTCTATTACTGACCATTTCTTTGCTGCTTTATTTTTTTCTTTAAAGGATAACACCTTTTCTTCTAAAAGTCCCCCTTAAGATCTTTCTGTTCAAGGAAGCACTGTGTGAAAGAAATGAAGGTGAAGATAAAATTCCAAAGAGACACTTGCACAGACCTATCTGAAAGTGTTGCTTGCGAGGAAAAGGGTGCCTCTGAGCCTTCAGCTCTATAAACAGTGGTTAACAGAGGAAGAATTATTGGCACTGAGATTTAAGGGAAATTAATAGAAGGAAAAGGTTACACAGCCAGTTTCTTTTCCACTTTTCAGTGGTTTCATCACTAGCTCACTATAATGTTTTGGAAATAAAATCTTGCAGAAGTAAAACCAATTCCATTCTTACCTGTAGCAGTTCAGCTGTTCAAGTGGTGCTGAATGCTTCTGTGATTGCTTCTTGCTTCCATGACTTTTCTGTGAGTAGGGAGCAAATAAATTGGATTGCTATTGCAGCACCTCCCTGATGCAAGGCTTGGGTGTGAGATTAAGCTAGCAGGATTTATCATTATTTGCACAGTGGTAAATGTGGATATGGGGATGAATAGGGTCTTAGCCAGCAGCAAATGCATGGTGATGTGACCTGTTCAGACAGGAGAGAAGGCTAAGTTAAATTGCACACGGTTTGCCTATAGCAAGTACAAAGTAATATATGCTGACAACTTCTGCAGATCGGCTGATGTATAGTAAGTTAATAGCTGCCAACTTCACGGTGCTTCAGATATTACAAGGCAATGTAATGTAGTATACCGCATGGTTCTTAGGTGGTAAGACTCTATCAGTAATGGGGTTTTTCTGGTCTTTCAATAGGCCCCTCTGGGTTTGAGATCTCTGTGTATGTGAATGAGTGTTGCATTAGACACATAGCACCTTAGTATTGCAAGTGATGTCAATGTTTGTACTGGCAGGAGTAATCCTGTTTAGAAGTAGGCATGGTGTATGTAATGGGACAGAAACAACAGGCAAATGGGACTAATTGTTATAGAGGTAGTAGGTACTAAATAGAAATTTGCATCAAAAAATAGAGGAGAAAAGCTTCAAACTGATTCTATGTGGCAACAAGATGTCCCCATCTGAGCCTTACTGAGATAGGATGGAACAAGACAATGCTGTGATGAAGCTGTGCTGCACCAGCCTATGGCAGGATTTAGCAATGACTGCTCAGAAGAGAACTGCTAAAGGCAAAAAGTCAGATAACTGGAGAATGAAATCTTTTCCTTTTCTGTCTCCATCCTCTTTAATAGGGAGAGATGAATTCCAACATTAATAAAGGGACAACATGGGCTTTTGATTTGGTGATTGAAACTGAATGCTCTTCTGTATGTGTGAGAGGTTACTGAATGGACAATAAGAGACTGGGAGAAAACAAGAAAACACAGAACAGGCCCCTTTTCTGTGTGTGATTTTTAAAGAAATGTTATGCATTGCACGGGAGCAAGAAAATGAATATAAATTTAGAATACTTTCCCTACTGGGTGGTAAGAAGCCAAAGGGTAGAAGATGCAAATTCACATTTCACATATGAAATTCAAAGTGAAAATAATACAGTGGGGGGAAAAAAATATCAAATTTTCTTATTTGCACTTCATGTGTTTTCAGTCCATGTTTTCCACTGCAGCACTGATTACTTAAAGGTCTTACATGAACTCATGTCTGAACAGCTCTTTCTTCTCCTTAGAACAGGTCTGATGTATTATTTTTGCTCCTCCAGTACTTGTTCTAAGTGACCAAAGAAACTTTGCTGGAGAAAAGAACCTCACAAGTTAACTGCAGCAGCCTGGAAGATTGTTGTTCTTGGCATAGTTTTAATGGCTTTATATAAGGCCTTATATAAGGAAATTTAGTCCTATCTACTGGAGTTTACAAATTGGAGAAGATTACTGTAGAATCAAGTGCATCTAAAATAAGAACATTATTTTCTTGGAAAATTGAAAGTAAATGAGAATGGTCACAGATGTATTATGTGTCTACAGCACTCTTCAGCTGGGATGCAGCTGGATTTATCTATAAAATTATGTGGTATTGATATTTCATACTGTAAAGACATTGCAAACATATGTAGTCATTAATAAACCAGATAAATTTTTAATTAATATTTTAGATGTGTTATTTTTGGCCATTGTGCAGTCTTAAGAATTAATTTGAATTTTAATGAATTGTAACAAAAAAGAAAAAGCCAAACATAAAGCTACAAAGTCATTAATAGTAACATTAGGCAATCTGTTTCATTCTTTGTTTTCACTTCAGATCCTTTTTCTGACAGGCAACTAGTCCTGGATAGTAGGAGGAAAAGTTAAATTGGAGTAGGAAAAAACATGCTAGTTTCTTCATTGCTAGCTACTTGTTTTCTCTTCACTGAACTTAAGGCTAGCATGTAGATAAGCCACCAAGATGCAATGTTGGAATATTTTGAAGGCAGAAGTCAGTTTATTTGCACAAGGGATTATGAAAACATGTATGTTTTCCATTGTGAAAAGCTTCTGAGTCAGAGCTGGAATGTGCAGTGGAAGCGTACTCATCCCTGCTGTCCCACGCGGCGCCCTCCTTAACCACAATCTCTTGCTCAGCCTCCTATTAGTGGGCATTTGTCAGTTTTTATAATTTTCCATAGCCTGGAATGCAAACTGTAGTAACAAATATCATTTTCCAAGCCCTTATGTATTGCTAGAATTCTCCAAGGAATCCTTGCATGCCTTTTTTCCCTGACTTCATGCATATCACAGGAAACTGAAATACCATGCTGTGCACATTGGCTTGTACTTATGGATTTAATTTGCCTTTACGATGAGCAGCTTGCAGGGTGTTTAAAATGGATGTTACAGGCAGTGCTGTTACTAAGAGTTTCCGATCCTGTCTCTGTATGTGAATATTGATATAATCAATGGTGGTGCCAACTACAGCTGATTACGGCCTGCTCTTCAGCACTGCTGTCTCTGTGGAAGCTGAAGCTGCAGACTTCCTTAATTAATCATGCCAGTCTAGAAACTGAAGACATTAAGGGCTAAGTATGGTGTAGCCTTCTGCTATAGTCAGCCCTTCTTTCTTTTAAATACACAGCTTGGATGTAAGCTAGCAAAGGTAATCTTTCAGGGAGAACTCTGAGCATTTGAAATATACCCTGAAATACTTCCGCAGTACATCTCTCCCAGAGACTGAATTCAGCACTGTGGAAAAATGCTTCTGAAACTGAGCTATTCTGTTAACTTAAACCAGTATGCAGACAATGCACAAAACCCTTAACCTATCTTCCTATGTTGCACATAGTTTAGGAATTGCTGTTAGTAAGGTTTTATCCAAGTGAAAAGCCTGAAGATTCCCAATTATAGACAGGAATCAGACAGAACTAGTAGCCTAGGCTAGAAAGAAATAGTAGTGCTTGAATTACATGTTTCTTGGGGAGACTTCAAAGTGCTCTGTTAAATGGTTAAACCATGTTTCTCTCATACATGAGGAAGGTATCAAAGAGTTCAGTGACTTGCTACGTGATACAGAGAAAATCAGAGGTGATGGGAAAAATGTTCCTTCTCACTCTTGCATCTATGAATCCTAGGTTTTATTTCCTGAACTGAAAATGCATACCTTTGGGTTTTATTCTTCTTCGTATTAAGAAAGTGAAATGTCTGAGTCAGAAGGGTTCCAGATTTTTCCTACTTGCAAAATCTGCATCCCAGAGAAGGGATTTTAGTTTTGGTCACTTGTTCTCTTCCCACTGTGACTGGGCTCCTTGACGGGAAAACAGGCAGTAAAATAAGCAGTACTGCAGCACTTTTTTCTTTTAGAGAATAATACAGGCTTTGCTTAAAATATGTATTTTTATCGTACCATCAACGAAACACATTTGTAGCTGAAGGCTTATGTCACAACATTTCCAAGAAGCAGTCTGCTGAAACTCTCTTTTTAATGAATAAGCATAAATACACCCCAATGAATGCTTTCTCTGGTATCACAACAGAATTGATTGCATTTAAATTAGCGGGTCAGCAAGAAAGGACAGTGGAACATTTTATTAGCAGCTGACTTCTCTCAAGTCTCATTTTACATTTTTGGTTCCAGCACTATTCAACTGAAAGGAGATACTGTAGGTTAAAAAGAAAAAATAAAAAAAGGTGAATAATAGAGACAAGGCAGCTGCCTGGCATCAGCTTCCACTGTGTTCTTCAAAAATATGTGTCCTCACTGATATGAAGAACTGTAATCGAGGCATGTTTCCTTGTGAAACAGGTAGTCTTTTGTATTCTCTGGTAAAGAGCTTTTCATGAGCAAAATCTATGATATGGAGTTCAGGGTTTTTTTAATCCATCTTAGATTGAAGAGGCTGCCTATCAAGTAAGAAACAAAGGTAGATATCCATATAAATGATATTTCACCTGCTGAAATCATTATGGTAGTGCTGTTCTCTAGCGAAGTCCATGTTTTCCCTACAGTCACTTTGTGACGTACCAGAAGACCCCAAAAGTGGATTCTGTAATACCATTATTATTTCTGTCAGGAACTCTTCCTGTGTTGGACAGCCTGGTGCTCATTCCTCATCTTCAGTGTTCTAGTGTTTGAAAAGCTCCAGGATGTCTTCATTTCTCTTGAATTTTGGTGTTGAGGGTTAATTAGTGTACAAATGACATTGTGAGGCCCATATATAGAATTTATAGCCTGTTACCACATGCATCAACAAGGAAGCCTGAGATGTCATGGTCAATCTCTTTCTTACTGTCTAGCTCTAGCTCTCCACAGCTCTAGCTGGACGTAAGTGCAGATGATTTTGTTTTTCTACTAACATGGAAGAAGGTTTTTGATTATTAGCATATGATTAATTGCAGAACACGTATAGACTTAGAGGACTACACTCCCTAAGGAATGCTGTATAGATTATGGTTTATATCTTTTTAATGAGAACGTAGTACAATAAAAGAAAGTGTTGTTAAAGTTTTGTTTTCTTTGGGATACAGTGTAAATGATCTGATTGAGGAGCAGATGACAGGCCTAATTCATCCCCAGTGTAACTTCACTGGACTGAGTTGATTTGCATGATACAAATTCTCTTCATTCTTTCAGCGATGTGAAAAAAAAAGAAGCAGTTGAGAATTAAATAGCCAGGAAGGTGTCAACTTACTATCTTATACATTAAATTTTTAGGCCAGGTTTAGAGGCTCAAGTGCTTTTAGTTTAACATTGAAAAGTTAAAGAGAAATATAAAGTAGAATTTAAAGTTATTGACATGAATTGCAAATATTAATGGCTTTTATTTTTCAAGTTGTGTAAACATAATAGGGAGCCTTTCCTTTCCTTCAGTACTCTAGAACTTCTTGCCTAGGAATTTTAGGTTAAGAGTGACTTATATTCTTCCAGATGGGTGTGTTTTTTTAGGTTTTTCTGTACTGAGTCAGAGGGGAAGTGAAAGCAACTCAGAAGCTGTTAAGCCCCTTGTTAGGAAGGGTCAATAAGGGGAACAGATGAGAAACGTGCTGAGATCTTTAATTAAGCATACTGCATTACAGAAGTAGAGAGGATCCAGTGACAGAACTGGAACGATTTGAATTAGCATTACTTCGAATACCTCCATGAGATATTTAAAATTCAAATTTTAAAATTCAAAGTTACTAGAAAATAAGAAAGAGGAGATGCATTAGAATCATTAAAATCTCCTTTGTCACATGATACAATGTTTGTACATCTTGCAAGTTTTAATAATTCAAACATAGATAAGAGCCTACAGAGTGAGACTTACAAGACTTTCTAGCTGTTACATGCAACATAAATTTTACATTTACTGAGTACCACATGAATAACTCACTGATTTTGGGGAGGGGACTCTTCCTAGATGGGTGTAGGACATCTTGGCAGGAGATGGATTTCCTGCTCACCCTGCAGTGAAATCACTCTGGCACAACCACTTCATCCCGTTGGTGTGACAAGTATTCACAAAATCTCAGTTTCCCGATCACGAGAGACATCCAAATGCTTTATACTTGTGTTACGATATAAAGATGGGCCTCACTCCAGTTCCCTTGAATTTCAGGCTAGCTGAGATGTGAAAAATGGGAAGAGATCCCATCAGGGAAAAGCAGTACAGGAATCATAGCAGGAATACAGTAGTGCAGGTATGTTAGTTTGGTAGTGTTCAGAATTTGCACAGTTTTCCTTCTGTTTGCCAGTCAGCGGAAGATATAAACTACTGTTGCAATGCAAAGCTTTTTAAATTAAAGAGACCACAATTTAACTGCCTAAATATGCCATACCTCAAAATAATTAGATGCTGTAAATTTCCAGTGTTTAGGGAACCTTAGGAATTCATGTATGATTTCAATAGTGAGTTAAGGACTAAATTCATTTAAACATTTTTTTTACTTGTTTTCTGTCATTTAATAATTAACTTAATCAGGAGAAATGTTTGTACTACTTTACAAATATAGTATAGCCTAAGGAAATACATGTAGAGAGCACCATCTAGTGCAGTATGTCAATAACATAAAAGCCTTTTTGATCTTATGTCACTTTGTGTTTAGCTAACTTAATGTGAATGATGTTGCAGAAAGTGCCAGCCCAGTGGCTCATGTGACAATATAATTTTGCAGTTACATGAGAGACTACAGATTGAAAATTACTTGGGCACTTCTGCAAGGAAAACAAAACTGGATGCACTGAAATTCAGCTAATCATTTGTGAGAATCATATACTTTTAAGAGTAATCTGCTTATCTTCCTGCTCACAGTGTTAAGTGATATATTCATTACAATAATTCAATCTGTTTATAAACCAGGTTGGACACTGATTCTCACAGTAGATTTAGAGACCCAGCTGCCATTTCAGGTGCCTTAGGTACACCATTTCACTCCTCAGAGCCTTTGCTCAGCTTGTTCAGAAGCTCAGAGCTACCTAGGTTCCTTTAGCCAGGCATTCACAGGTATGCAAACCATGACTAATGGGCAGGATCAAAGACCTGATTGTCATTAAGAAGAGAAGAAGAAGAAAGGAGAGAAGCTTAGATTCCATAGGAGACAACTAAAAGAAACTTACAAGTTGCTGAGGAAAGGCAGGAAAAAGTGAGCTACTGGGGTTTGTTTGTTGGTTTTTTTTTTTGCAAAGGCTGTAGTTTGGTTTTTCTGAAAGCAAACATACATATAAATTTGCCCCCAAGGCTGTTTGTTATAGATGTCAAAATCATCTTTCTCAGGCAATCTATTTAGCATTAGGGTAGGATTAAGAGGAAATGTCTTAGTTAACTGAAGCTGTAGTGACGACAAGCTGGATTTTGGCCTGCACTAAACAAAGGTTAAGATGGCCATTAGATACTTAGAATCAATTATTTTTTAATTAACACTATGTAGTCAACAAAAAACTGAATTAAACACTATTACCTTGAAGTTTTACATTCCTTTTGAACAAACACTTAAACTAATAGAAAATGATAACTTTTCTCCCTCAGCATATTTTGCATATGGATTTTGACTGAATGCTTGAAACCTTGCCAATTTCCCAGTCCTTAGACCTACCCTGAGAAAACAGCAAACATATGCTCATATTCATTTCAGAGTACTTCTTGGTTTTGAAAAGCTCAGGTTTTTGCTTTCTAAGTTGAATCTTGCTATAGACAATTTGAAAAAGACAAGACTTAAACAGTGGAAATTTTTGAAATGTGATACAGAATACTTCCCTAGCATTTTTTTCTACTCTTTCTACCTCTTTCACAACTGCCAAAGAGAACCTACGACTGAAGAAAATAAAAAAGAGGGTGTAAAAAGCTGTACTTTTATTGTTTTTGAGCTAACGAGGAGAAAACTAAAGGAAAATTATAGAAATGTTCACAGACATGGCCAGCTCTGGTTCTGTTCCTCTTTCTGAATATACCATATAACACAGATAAGAAGTAACTTTGACAGAAAAAAATGTTATACTTAAAAACGGGGTTTGAGAATAAGGGTTTGGAGTAACAGTTTTGGGAATGGTGGGGATAGATAGGCTCTAGATAGTCAGAGCTGAAGAAGAAAGTTCCCACCGGGAAGTAGTAGGCCAGATTGCATTACCTCAACTCTGTCAATGCATACTAGAAATTACAGAGAAAACAAATGTTGTAGCATATAAGAAGGCTCTTTAACTGCTTGTTTAATTCATCCAGGCTTGTGGTATCCATTCTTTTAATCTCCAAAATGTTTAGCAAATGAAAGAAACCAGGAAAAGACAACTGAAAATAAAAAGGTGTTTCCTTAAACGAATATTACAAAACCAGGCATTTTTGATTACATGTTGCTGATAGCTATCATTATATTCTTTATTCAATCATGATTGACAAAACATTTCCCTTGTTATTTCCTTGATTATTCTTCTTCTGTTGGATTATATGAGTTGTATCAAATGGTATGCATTAATTTTAAGCTATTTGGGAGTTATTATGTTGTTCTGCCTAATGCCTGAACAAATAAACTGGCCTTTGTTCTGCATATTGTAAGAATAAATAAAGACCACCTTAGAACATGTTCGTACCTGTTGAGGAAATAAATTTATACAAACAGGCCAGGCCAAGCGAAGAATTCTTTTCCAAGCTGTGTTCTTTTCCAGTAACTATTTAAAAGGGTCTTTTGAAAATAAAAGGTGTGTTTATTTGAGAACAATTATATGACCATTTTGAATTATAACACTTCCACATGTTTTTCATGTGGCCAAAAAAATTTATTAGACATAGAAAGGCCATAGAAAGATGGTGGGAATTAAACACTGTAGAAAGATGTTTTTCAAACAGCTAGGATATCAGAGCACTTGTTCTGAAGAATATTCAATCCAACAAAACATACAAATGCATTTTAAGATGTACAAAGAAAGATTTGATCCTCCTTTGTTTGATAATTTCCAGTAAAGGAGTCAAATTTTACATCTGAATATGACAAAAGCACCCTAACTCTGCTGAAAGATTTCATTCGCATTCTCATTAAGAGGATAGATTTATGCTGCAGCAAACAAAAAAAATACTCTAGATTTATGAGAAAAATCTGTACACCTTGAGTCCTTTTTGTGTGCCAGAGATCCAGCTTTGCTGTACTTAAATGCTGTGTCTTTTACTTAAATTATGTAGAATATGATCTGTCTTGATACTTTCCAAATACATTAGGTGATCTTTCTGTTTTCCTATGAAAAACTAAGAGTGTTCTTACAATTTCTACCTGATGTCATCCATGGTTTTGCAAATAATTAAATCTTTCTCCTCTTAGAGTAGCAGAAGAATTAGAAAATCATGATGGGAAGTAGTGTACCTATTTTTAAACTGCTCCAAAACTTCCACCATGTAATTAAGACCCATACTTACAGACCTGCTCCTAGAATTACAGAAGAACTCACTTTAAATTCTGTAATAAAATTCAGTAAAAATACATATCACATGTTCTGGTTTAAAATTTTCCTTATATTTTTGAATGTTGAATGCTGAATATGTATATTTACACACATGCACATCCATCGGCTGGTATGCCTTCCTGTCAGATACAGAACTGAATTTGGTTTAAATGATTAAACCAGGTTCCAAATAAGCAGCTGTAGAGCTACTCACTGCTCCTCTCATGCAGACTAGAAGTCTCTAGCAGAGTATCTGTTGACACATCAAGAAAAAGATTGGATAATCTAGAATAGCTACTACCACAAAAAGGACAGAGGTCAAAACCTCTATACTGCACATTTTTACCAGCACCATTTTTACATAATGTTCTTTTTAATTGCCTGAACTCCGTTTTTTAATCTACTTAATTCTTTTTCTTGTTTTCCTGTAATCTGATTTATTTTACTGAGCGAGATTATTTCATACGAACCTCTCCTTCTTTTCCTCCCATTGGTCTACTCATTCTCTCTCGCTTATTCCATGCAATTCTTTCAAGGATTCTTGCCACACTTTTGGTTTTGGACAATGGGAATGGAAGGGAAAATGGCCATGCAAGGTGTTATCGTTCATCTGACCTGTATTCATATCAATGTAGTTACAATTGACTGTTAGATTACCAAAAGTTAGTTTTAATTATGTTAAGCTTGACTGAAATTGGTTATTAGGTTCAAAAACTATTTGGACAGAAGGAGAGAGATTGGTGGTCAAACCACATAAGCAAAATTATTTTAGGGAAGCAGGAAAATAAAAGTACTCAGGTTTGGCTTAGATCTATGTGCTTTTTATAATCTTCATTTGCATTGTCTCAGCAGAAATGAGTTCTGATTCATCAGACAGCTTTCTAGAGAACATTCCTATCTTCTCCATGGTGGCAAGGACCGATCAGCAATTCTTGTTACTGCTGGCTATTAGAATCTATTGTGCTAGGCACAAAAGCCAGGGGTGGGCAGAGTCTCTCTCACAATTCTTC
This sequence comes from Colius striatus, assembly GCF_028858725.1. NCBI lineage: Eukaryota > Metazoa > Chordata > Aves > Coliiformes > Coliidae > Colius > Colius striatus. Next base: position 67,301,022 of record NC_084761.1, on the reverse strand, counting down.
TTGTACAAGAAAAATGTGGATCTGCATCTTGAGAAGAAGGAAACCACAGGGAGACAAGTCAGGGACATAGGAAAAGATGAACAGGCTCAGAAGCAGAACCACTTTGAAGTGACTGAACAGGGCATTTGAATTTGGAGAGCGGTGGAGACTAACAGGTACATAAAGAAAGACTTACAGAGTCAAGCACTAAGAACTTTTAAAATCCCAGATTTTAGCTGTACATGAAATATGGTTTCCTCTACACGTGCATTATAATAATTTATGTTCAAAGCAGAGCTCACATGGAAATTACTTGCACGTTTTGTTATTTAGCTTTTTAGTATACTCCAAATATCAATACAGTGAAGTCCCGGCTTTGTTACCAAACATTACCAAAACAGGAAAGGCGTAATGGTTACCAAGAACAGCATAATTACTGACCATCTAAAAATGTTGGATAGAAATAATGTGACTGGCCATAGAAATGCTTCAGCAACAAGAGACAATCCGCTTCTGTATTCTGGATTCAATTGATTCTAGCCTTCATCCCTTCTTTTCCTTCAGCTGCCTGGCCCATTCCTTATACTTTTAATGTAGGCTATATACACAACACAAGCAAAAAATAAAGCAGAAGAGTTTAAAGGCAACTCACTTCTAAAGACTTGAACCATTCCAAAGAATGGATGTTCCATCCATTGACCAACACCACTGTACACTTGTATTTAAGTACCTTTTTTGACCATTTGGTTTAATTTGGATTGATTTGCTAAAAGAACAAGTATATAAATCGTTTTACTAAAATATTTAAACGGTATTAGGTTCAAAGTCTGCTGGTCTGACCTTCATGACAACGGATTTCAGAGAATACCACCACCCATGCCAAGTGTACCACACAATGCCGTTGTCCGTCTTGGCGGCGTAGGGGCCTCTGTAGTACAAACCATTCAAGTTGGCAGAGTGACACCTGGTGGGAAAGAAAAGGAGAACACAATGAAGGCCTGCTGTCGAGAAGTGGCTAGTATCTGCCGTTTCTGCATGAACTGTGTTGATAGCAGTGCATCTGACAGCTGCAAAACTTTGCACTTGTGGACTTCTGTGTGCCCACACGATAACAGATTAATTAGGGCACAAGTGCTCTTAGCTTCTTTGAAATAAAAGTTCTTTTTTGTCCTTTCCACAAGTTTTATGACATTTCTAGCTCTCTGGGTTTTGCCTGCTCATCAGTTTCAGAGAAGAATTTTTCCAGAGTTGTTCAGGTCATGTGTGGCAGCAGGGCATAGACCAAGCAAAACTCTGGCCAAGAAATACTGTTCTGCTATTTCTTGTTCCAGAGTAGCCCCTCTTATATCTTGCTCTTACCCCTCATGGTGTTTCATATGATAAAACCTGAATACCACCATCAGTTTGCCTATTAGCTGTGAACTTCTGTTTACAATAGAGGAGATCTTGATAGCTAATTCAATGTATGTACACCAATTCACTGGATCATTGGAGCTGACATTTTATTTGACAATCTAGAGGTTTTAAAATTATTGTTCTTTAACACACTTAAGCAGAAATGATGTTACAGTTTATTAAATACGGTGGTTAAAACAAACAAACAAACAAAAAACCCCTACCAAAACCCAAAAGGCTTGAATAGGTGCCAGCACAACCTCTATACTCATTTGGTTTCTACAAGAAACAAGTTTAGATACTTATGTGACGAAATGAAGAGCAAAACAGTTGTTTCTCCTGCAGCATACTGCAATGAATCAGCTTGGTTTATCTGCCAATTCAGTATTTTGTTGTCACTGCTGTTGCTGTCTTGTCAAACACCAGGATGGATTTCAAAACCAGACATCAGAAAATACGCAAACAGAAAACAGTCCAAATGAACCTTATGGGTATTATTACCAGCAAATCTTAGAATTTTTTGCTTTGCTTACAATTGATTAACAACAGTTTTTGAGAACCAAAATAAAAACTGTGATAAAATCCTCATAGGAAAATTGTCTCATACATACATGCTTATTTATTGCTTCCAATTTTTAAGTTCAATTTTGGTAACGTGTTAGTTGAAAGCTTAAAAACTGCAGATATTAACAGTGACTTTGTTTCTGAGAATGACAGACTTGTATCAGACATAACCTTTCTAGCCATACGAACTTTGCATTGAGCAGGCACTCTGTCTACATTGAATCAGAACACCAATTTCATTAGAGACTCAATTGCTAAGAGGTATCTAGATCAACTGAACACTGCTCTTACTTTCTTTGATGGAAGCAGACAAAGCATGATTTTGTCAACAACAACATAAGCCAGATACAACTTTTAATTAACACTGGGAGGCACCAATAGCAAAAATACATAGAATTCTGTAACCAACTGGATGCTGTCTGAAATAACTGGACATAAAAGGAACAACTGAAATATGATTATTGCTATGATTTTCTGAAACAACATTCATTTTTCACAAGTTAATAAACACCTAAAAGTTAGTGTATGTTTTCCTTTTCTTTCCAAAAGGTTAATTTTTAAAGTAAGAACTGCACTGCAACAGTTTCAAAAGTACAGTAAATTCTCAATTATCCATGCATACTTTATCTGAATTATATATTAACTGTATGACAGATGAGAGATGGAGTTAGTTGCCTGAAGAGCTGTTTAAATTCTGCCTGGACTTACTGACTCCAGTAGAGCACCACATGGATGAAGCCATGCTATCTCCAGGATGACTGGTGAGGCAGGAAGCCTGAGTAACTGAGAGCTGCGGCCCCAGCTCCATGCCTGGCAGACAGACTGTGATCATCCACACGTCGTGTAACTACAACTGCAAGTGCTGGGGAAAAAATAAGCTCATGTCCAACTAGACTTGTTAGCTCTTCTTTTAACAGATATGAACCTACTGGTCTTTGCAATGCCCTGGATGCAGGAGAGCTTATGACCTGGGTGTAAGCACCACAGTGAATACAGTTCTGCGGATTTGTATCCAAGCTGAAAATCTCTTCTAGAGCTTTGCTTACAAAAAAATGCAGAGGGGCCATTTTTCTCCAGAAATCCAGGATAATAAGTGTTGAGATGGAGCAAGATCAGTGGCTTTAAACTACATCTGCTAGCTACTTCCATGTGGCCTCACTTGTGTCACATCACTTGGTATTCATATTATCTGGATAATTCTGTATTTCATTAGTCCAGATAGGACAGAGCTGTCTATAAGAAATTCCTTCACAGTTGGAAGCTTGTATACAGACCAGCCAAGAGCACTAATTCCTTCTATGTTTGCTAATCTGTGCATGACAAATATGTGTTCTGAGTGATTTCCTTTCTCTGCCAGTACTGCTTTTTAGGTAGGATTTAAGGATACTGAAATTTTCCACTATTTTGCAGTATTCAGTTTTCTGTTCGGTTTAGCATAAAAAAGTCAGTAACAAGGCAGTGGAATAACACCATTAGTAACTCTTTTTCATTATCCAGATAGACACTTTAAGAGTGTGAGCTACACAGCCATAATAGGAACTAGCCTGGTAGGAGTCAGCTATCTTTAGTAGTTATGTAGCAGCAACTACAAGGTATTAATAACTGTCAAGTTCTGCTGTACAGCTATTTTTGCAAAAGGGTCACTCTTTTGTCCAGAACAATCCAATATTTAAAAAAAAAGTTTCTAAAAGACAAAAAATGTATGCAGTTGACTGAAAGTGATTGGTGATTCACTCATGAACTCCATGGCATAGTATCAGAGTTTTATGCTACATGAGCTCTAGATGTTCCTCTAAATCCACAAAAGTTCTGATTTCATAGGAAAAGGATGTCCAACACAGCTGCCTTTCTCTTTTATATCTTAGCTTTCAGGAGAACTGCAAAAACACTTTGTCTACATGTGGGTTTTTTCCTTATGTCTCAAACGTTCTACTGACACAGAAATGTATTAAAATAAATAATTCATTGTGAAACATGTAGTTAATAATTACATTTTATCAGCTATGGTGGTCACAGACTACTTATGGAAACAGAATTTGGAAAATAAGGAGTTAAAAAACAGAAACAAAGGATGATACAACAGAGAGAAACAATGGAGTTTATCCAGCCTGGCAGCTCTGCCAAGTGAAGTGAGATCACAGTGAGAGAGTAGAATGCTTCCCTGAGTTGTATGTTAAATCTCTTTATTACCCAGCTAGATTGCATGATATATTTGGCTAATTAAGGGAAAGAACATAGCTGCTTATACAGACAGTGCTAAGGCTACCAGGTATTTTTAATTGGTGTTTTGCATGCAAGTAGGATTTTAAAATTCTTCTACTGAACCCTATTTAAAAAAAATCTTCCTCTCACTCCAGCCATACTTACTGACAGAAACTGAGTGGACACATTCCCATCTTGATAGAGACTGAGTAACAAGAGTGAGATGCTTTGAAGTGGGGTGAAAACAATGAGACTTAGTAACCCTGCAGTAGCTTAACCTGTCAGATATTCTAGTGCAATGCATGAGAAATGCAAGAAAGAAGTACAACAGAGAAATATCTGCAAAGTCTACATCACCTACCTGTGTAAAAAGTGATTACCTTAAAGGGGCAGAACTATCTTCTCCATACAACCAAAGCTTATGGCAAATACCATTATCACAGACCAGCTTGAGCTGTGTGGTAGGTGCCTTCTAAGGTGAGTCTCAGACTTATCAGCACTGAGACCATTGGTAAAGGTCAAGGACAGATTGCATATATAATAAACAATGCTAATCCTATCTTCTACTGTATCTTATTATTGTTTGAATAGGCATAAAGCAGAATCATTGACAATACTGATATAAAATCAAAATACCTGTTAAACCACCAGCCGGCCTTTTCCTCTTCAGCACAGTTTCCTTCATAGTTGTCATTATCCCTGTCTCTAGTACTGAATTTCATTCCTCGATGATCAGCCCACCATTTTACTTCAGGATGAAATCCACCAGTAAGGGAATCCCCAGCCGTACCAGAGTATTCCCCACAACTCATCTCATAAGAATGCTGGTGAAAAATGTGAAGAAATTAAAAACCTAGAATATTCCAATATGTCTTTAACCTTTTAGCACAGAGGAAACTAATCTGTTCCATTAGCTACTATTTTTATGCTCAGAAATGTCATGCCACATAGAGACTATGTACTACATAATGAAGGGGTGTAAAGATGCTTACCGGGGTAAAATTTATCATTAACTTTATATATAAATGATATAATAAAAACAATATTAGAGTTAGTTTGCAATATATATTAACAAATCAGAACATCATGTACTATTACTGTTGGTAATATAAATAAAAACAAAAAACTGCTTTTATTCATGGCTGCTAAGCTAAATGATTCATACCTCTTACAGAAAGTGTAAAACGGCTGTTTTCAAAAACTCCAAGCATTTGTAAGAAAGAAAATAGGACAATAAGGTTCTACACAAACCTCTATGAAAATTAGGGAACCTGTATATTTATTCTCTGTCTACAGAATCCACATTTTCATTAAAACCTCTAGTCATCATTTCATATTTTATTACCTCTTCACTTGCAACTGTGAATCTTGCATATTGTGCAAAACGCCGTTCTCCTTCAAAATCAGTCAGATCAATTCTTAAAGTATAGTTCCCTTAAGAAACAATGCCACAGATTAGTTTGGTTAAACTAGCTTATCTCACTACTTTTCAGAACAGAGTATTACAGTAGAAGATTAAAATGCTAACTACGTTTTTTTTATAATGAATCATCTCTATCTATTCTATGGCTTTTTATCTTCTTTCTTTATGCATATTAGAGCATATCTTGCAATTCTTTGTCTTTATTCACCTGATGCATCTTAGAAAATTTTAGAGTTATTCCAATAGAGATTTTCAAGTGTGGACAAAAAATATGTTAAAATAAGATAGGCTTTATAGGCTTTATATTTAAGTAAGGTGTTTGAAGTGGTAATGAAAGGGTAGTGAGAATCAATCAATAAATGTATATGTAGGGAAATTAGGTTTTTATACTCTGAAGTTAAAGGAACTGACTTAGACCACATCCTGGTGGCATTGATTTCCATATGAATTAGCCGGCTAAGGCAATGGTAAGTTTTGTATATGCAGCATTCTACAGCAAAGCAGAAGTCATCTTAGATTGAGTGATCATTGGAAAAATGGAAATAGCTTTCTCAGACTAGCCCAATTGACAAACAGGCCTAGATTTACTTTCATGTAATAGTCTATGTAGCCATGTAAAGCCGTGATGAAATTAATTGATGCACCATACTATCCAACTCTGGACTGTTAAGAGAAATGAGTAGAGCCAATTCTTTTAAGGTATACTCCTGTCTACTGTTCCCTGTTTTTCAGGGGCTCCCTGAATGCCATTGGCCCAGTGACAGTTTTGAACCTTTTGTTAGAAAACATTTATTGAAATGTGTTTTGTTCTGAAACTTGAAGAAGTCCACATAGACTACCAATACAACTCTGGATTTATGCTAACAAAAAGGGTAACAAAAACTGGCACAGAAAGAGAAAAGACACAGAAACAATAGAAGACTATTGTTACAAGTCTTACCTTGATTAGTCAAATAATGAAGATTTTTATTTCCAAGCCAATATTCACCATTTGTCAAAACAAAATTTCCAAAGCCTTCTTCATAGTCAGTCCAGACTCTGAAAAGAGTATCCATTACTAATTTATCAAAAAAGCAAGTTTGCTTGGATATTTTATTATACAACCAAAGATCACAGTATAATTCAAACTGGAAGAATCCTCAGGAAGTAATCTAGTCCAATGTCCTGCTTAAGGCAGAGTCAGCCATGAGATCAGACCAGGTTGCTCAAGGCTTGTCCAGTCAGGTCTTGAAAACCTCCAAGGATGGAGACTGTACATCTCTTGGGCAACCTGATGACTGTTCTCATGGTGAAAAAACTTTTCCTCATCTTCAGTCTGAACCTCTCTTGTTTTAATTTATGTGCTTGGTCTCTCATCCTCCCACCAGAGACAATTGTGAAGAGTCCATTTACTCAATGAGCTCTCTCCTGGTAGGTACAGACAAGGTACTCCAAGATGAACAAGTCTTGGCTTGTCCTCACATGGCAAGTGCTCCAGCCCTTGATCATCTTGGTAGTCCTCTGCTTAACACTTAGTAGGTCCATTACACATTGGAATATTCATAAACAAACATTCTGGACTGTGGTCAATCTTCAAATAATTACTTCTGTTCCTCACATGTGAAAGGTTGAATCCCAGTCCAATGAGCAGTCCTAAGAGTTACATTCAAAGAGGCTTAAGATTAACAAATTTCAAGACCAGAAGAAAACCATTAGCTCAGTCCAATCTCTAGTATAGCAAAATTTACCTAAAGTTAAAACATTTTTCCAGGTTAAATCCAAGGGATCCAAGTGAATGCATAGGTATATCACAAGCATTGTTTATTTATTTCCTGTGCTTTGATTAAGCTGTGAAACTCCTGCAGCTGGATGTATAATTTTGTAAATGAGGTATTAGCTAGTAATTTCCAGCTTCAACTTACTAATTCTAACATTTTTTTTTAATTTATACTGGTGCATAGTTTCAAGATGTGTATGTTGAAAGCATTGAATATTTTCCACATCTACTGTAACTTTGAAACACTTTCTCGGTGGTTTTGGTTTCACATCTTTTAATGGGGACAAAAATCTAATCTATTTCCTTGACGAGAAGCAGCCATACTTAAACCAGTGAGTGAAAGTATTAGGCTGTGGACAGGCAGACATACGAGAAAGCAGCTTCTGTGACTTAAATAGCTGGTAGTCTAGAGAGAAGAATGGGTTATGTGTGGTTATGTAATCGCAAAATGCTACCTATTGCTTCTGTAGCTTGTCTGACCATTTTTCATAAAAAAAGAATAGGAAGTTTTCTTGTCTAGATGGTAGTTTTTCATCCTCCTGAGGACTGTCCTCTATTTCCTAGGGGTATTGTAAAGTTAGTTACAGTAATTATAAACACAAGTAAGACACAAGTCCACAGGACATAGATACATAAAAAGCAAATTAGGCAAAGCAGAGGTTCTAAAAACCTTCTTGTTGCTTCTAGTATCTGTATATATTTGTCATTTTTTAATATTCAAGTCATACAACACAAAAAATTTCATTTCTGGACATTTCCCCCAAAATACCTGAGTCCTGGCAAAGGCAAGGAGGTTAGGTGTCAACAAGTCAAGTTCTTACCCATCTTATCTTTCTTGGAGGCATTTTACCATGAGCTACAAATTACTCTGTGGTGGGCTTCTCTTATACTTGCTTGCTGGTGGTACTTCAGTTCAAGCAGATTTATTATGTTTTTACTTTTTAAGATTTTCATTATTTGCAAAATTCAGGTAGTCCTTTACTTATCATTACTTGTCATTCTTGCTCCAACAACTGTTAATGCATTTGACATTAAAGATCGTATCCCAGAAGACAGACAGAGCCACAAACGGCATCTCATCCGGAGGGTGTCCCACAGAGTAATCCTCCCTTTTATCTGGGATAACAACTTATTCATATTAATTCTGCAGTTAAGATTTAATTTAGCTCCATCTGGTTTAATAGAGCTCCATCTCCACCTTGTTTCCAATTTTGATGTCTAAGTCTAGTACCTACCTATCAAAATTCTGGCTGCCATCAGAACGTCTCTGAAAAACAGTCCAACCACCCCCTTCAGACATGTCACAGAAGGCAAGGAATTCAATAGGACTCTGGATAGGTTTCATCTTATAAAATCCACTTTGCTTATGGCCATCATTGTAGATTTCTGCACAATCTGTTCACAAAACATTCAGGTTTTTTAGTCCTATACTTACTGGAAAAATCGAAAATCAAGTCAGTAACAGAAATCAAGTCATGTCATGTAAGAGTCACATATGAATCAGGCTAATTCCAAGAAAATACCTCTGCAAATACATTTCTATGACTTCTGGGCATTTTCTTGTACTGGTGTTATTTTAAAACTTCACTGAGCTGCAATTAGACATTTCTTTAAAAGAACTTTTTCCCACCATAAAATATTATCATTTTTGTTTTCATTTGGCTAGCAAAATAGTTCTTCCAGTTTGAGTGGTGTCACTTTTAATTGCAATTTCAATTATCATCCACATTAGAATCCCGTTACAATCATATAATTTCTCTATATATAAAACACACAGTAACATTTAAAACCAAACATGTATTTCTATGCCCAGAAAGTTCACCAGAGAACTGTCAAAAACAAGAGTATAGAATCACCAGTGTCAGAAAAGGGAAACCATTGCTGGACCCGATATCCTTTTTCCCTTGTATCAAACAGGTGCAAAAATATACAGAAGACTACCTCCAGAATGTGCAATGTCCATGTAGAATTATACAACTTTAGATTGATACCATTTACAGTCTGATCTACGTTGGGATTAATGACTAACCAGCATTTATAGCAATGATAAAATTCAGAGCTCATGAAAATGTAACAGCAGTGTAATTATATAATCTTATCTTTTTTCCTCTAGGTGTTAAGAAATGAAAGGAGTTCTTTGTTTATATGTAATCTACCATTAAGCAGTCATACAGGAAAGACATATGATTTTCAACATTTCTGTTTTTCCTGGCAAAGCAGGGCTGATTAACTGTAAGATTTTCCCTGAAACATTTATGGCCATGTTGGCTGAACTTCCAGGCCAGTGTGGAACTTTCTGAAGTATTATACTTCTTCTCAGTAAAAGCTTCAGTGAAGATTAGATGTAGGAAATAAAAAGTTCACACTGAAAACAAATAGCTATGCCAGGACTTGATTAAGCTCTAATAGAAAACATGATTTAAATAACATGTAAGTTGTCTTTCTAGAGAATGTTTGATTGGCATATAGAAAATAGCTTTTCTTGTCTATTATTTTCTTAGGAGGTTAGCAAAACACAAGCGTATTTTAATTTTTAGCAGGTGTATATAGTGCAGAATTTCTCCCTCACTATCTAACCCTATATTATCCAGCTCTGTTCACATTAAAATGCTACAACTTTTTCAATGAAATGATGCATTATCAACAGGGAAATGTTTTTTCCAAGCTAGAAGGTAAGAGAAAATTAATGGAAAAAAAACCCCATCAGAAACCAGAACAACGTAGGTCTAAGAAAATTAACTGAGACATATGCTAAGAAAGGACAAATACCTTTCAGCTAAATGTGGTTTTAATAATCTTTTCCAGCAACAACTGAATCAGCCAAAGTAATAAAAAGTATTCCAGGATGCTGAATACATAAATATGGAGCTAAAATTTAAACTCTGAGTTACAAGTCAGACTTACAACTCCTTTTAATTTCATTTTAACACTGCTTTATTATATTTGATGCCTTGTTATGCAGCACACTACCAGTATATTCCAACAAGGGTATTAAAAATTCTAGATGTTTAGGCTTTCTAACACTGGACAACTAGAAACAAACACCATCCAAAAATCAGAGCCACAAATCGTATTTTTAATCCAACTATTGGTTTGGATGGTGTCTTATTAAGTTTGGGCCTCACTCCAGCTACTATGGGCTAATATACTTGGCCTTCTTCCACTGCAGAGGGACTGTATCACCACCAGAATGCTGCTGAAATTACAAATCCAACTTAAAACCAGTATTTTAGAAGCTGTGATACTGTCAGAAACAAATAGAATATTATTTAAGAGAGATGCAGATATCACTATGCCAGACAGGATTGTATGTGCAAATATGGGTGTCTCAGGATTTTAGAGATTGGAACAGAGTCAGTATGTGCTTATAAGCCACATTTTCCCTGCAATAGCAGGCGTAGGTAAAAGCTGAACAATGTTTTATACAAACAATTTTCTATGAGCTTTTAAAACAATAAGTCAATGGGCCCAATTGTGCTAAAGCTTCTGAGTATCATTACAATGAATGGTAATGAAAAGAATAGCTTCATTTCTAACCTGAATACTGTCTTTTTCCTCCCAAGTCAATGACACTGTTTTCATCTCCTCTGTCACTGAACTGAATCTCTTTCTTCTCTAAAAGCTGTATAATTTTTAACTGCTGCTGTTTCACACGATGTTCCAGAAGCCTCACCTGCCCCTGAAGTTGTATCTGCTCCTGAAAACAGTTCTGTAGATCCTAGAGAGGAAACAAATATTATTGTAAAATCAGCACTTTTTAGTCATATTTAACATGACACCAAAAACCCAACCAACTAACCCATAAATAAAATTTAACTTGAACAAACATGTTGGTGCCATTTTCTACTGACACTATGTTCACTTCCATCTTAACTGCTACATCTATTTAAAATTATTTAGTATCTTACATAGTCTCCAAACATAAAGAGATCTTCTCTTTAGTGGCTATAACTACCAGTTCTCACTGCAAAGATATAGAAGAGATTTAAGGGAAAAGCACAACAATACAGATCCTATCATAAAGATTGCATATTCTCTAGTACCTGCCATGTCTAGAGATATACCATCCAGTGAGGCCTCCTACTAACATTGTGAAGGTTCTAAAGTTAAAAAGTTTTCAAGAAATACAGTCCACAGTGACACCTTTTCAGCTTCATTGTGCAATTTTCAAATGTTTTTAGATTAAACACTTCTTATGATACGAATCTTCACATTATCAACATAAATACTACAAAGTTTGGAGCTGACTTTTTGGCATGCTAACATAAATAGTCCCTGAGAAGCTGCAAATATGTATGAAAAATAAAAATGAAAAACTTCAAGTCAGTATTGTGCTATGACTTGCACATGACATTTTGCAGATTAGGTGGGAAATGTGGCAATTCTGATACGGTGATACCTAGCACTCATCGCACCCTGGTGTGAATACTGATACATGAAAAGAGATCTGGAATAACTGTTCCAAATCCTGACATGCTGAATGTACACAGAGCAATAGTCACATCGTGTCTGCAATTTTATATGAGCAAACAGAGTTTAGTAGCTATGGTGCTTGCATGAGAGCGAACTAGTATGGTAAAGGCATAACCTTTTGGAAATCTGATATGCAAGATCAAATATGCAGTAGTTCTAAATTGGTGCAACCTTATTCACAGGGCAACATTATTCTTATGAGCTAAGGATGTAGATCTATAACATTTGCTATCCCTATGGAAGAGCTGATACCTTAGAACATTGCCCTATCACACGGAACTGCAGAAGGACCTGAAGTAGCAGTTACTGATGTGCACCTCCAGTGGCATCCGCATACTTTCATTTGTATCACACTCAGGGCTTCATCTATTTTCCATGAACGCTCACATCAAAAATGTTTCTTTTCACTTTCTTGCTGCAGTGATTACTTTTCTTCTGTCTGAAAAGCTGATAACACTCTGTGAGTCTTTATGCAGCACAAACATGGTTCTGGTTAGACTGACTTCCTTACAGTACCACTCTTCAAGAACAGACTTTGTGAACTAAACTACCACTATTAATAAGAATCTGTATTTTATGACTCTACTACATGCAGATTTTTTTTTCATAGTTAATGTGTGATAAAAGTTAAAAAGCAGAGAAACTTCTGCTACTGTCAAGGAACATCCATATAAACTGTGTTATGACTGTGATCTGATAGTTGTAATAGAAACAAGTGTTGCAGATGTCCATAGCTCTTTGCTTTTTCATTAGAGAAGATGCAATTCGCTTTCAGCTGATAGACGAATGAGAGACATTTCAAGAGAGTATTTGAAGAAAAAAAGGTTATCTTTCCATGAGTTCAGTAAAACAGTTCCTAGCTATCATGTTCCATTTGCCTGCAGTATTTAGTCACACTGAAAAATTTGATGATCAGGCATGCTGAGTTTGCAGAACTATCCCAAATATAGGCTTCTGCTTTAAGTATTTCTGTAGTGTATCAGATTTAATTAATTCATACTTAACTGCAATGTAGTATACATGGTGGAAAAAAATGGCACTTTGCCAGTGACCTGTTTGAGAGAAAAAGGTTTAACTCTGTCTCTGGTTTTGGGCTGCCCGTATCAGGTTGCTTGGACAGCAGATATATCTGCAGGCTCCAACTGCCTGCTTGCTTCCAGATCCTGAAAAGCCATTAAGATGTTGGACCACAAGGAGGAGTTGTAAAGTGACAGCCATGTTTGGCAAACTAACATTTTTGGAAGAGTAAACAAAACAGCCGATGACCTAGTATGACCGAGATAGGAAAAGTTCAAGATCCTGTGTGGAACAGGCAGGCCACAAAGCAGGACCATGACCCTGGATTTCAGGCGAGCTGACTTTGGCCTCTTCAAAGATCTACTTGGACGGGTCTCATGCGATATGATTCTAGAAGACAGAAGTGCCAATGAGAGCTGGTCAATCTTCAAGCACCACTTCCTCCAAGCCCAGGATCAGTGTGTCCCAAAGCGCAAGAAAGGAGGAAAAGGAGGTAGGAGGCCTCCATGGATGAGCAAGGATCTGCTGGGACAACTCAGGCAGAAAGCAGCCATCTATGAGAGGTGGAAACAGGGGCTGGCTTCTTGGGAAGAGTATAGGAACATTGCCAGGGCATGCAGGGGTGCAACTAGGAAGGCTAGAGTCCTTCTAGAATTAAATTTAGCCAGGGATGTTAAGGACAGCAATAAGGCATTTTTCAAGTACATCAGCAGCAGAAGGATGGTGAGTGGTAATGTGGGCCCACTGCTAAACACAGAGGGTGTTCTGGTGACAGAGGATGCAGAGAAGGCTGAAGTACTGAATGCCTTCGTTGCTTCAGTCTTTACAGCCAAGGCCGGCCCTCGGGAAGCCCAGTCCAGCAAGGATAACAGGATGGCCAGGACAGCAGAGCACTTGCCCTGGGTGCAAGAGGAAGAGGTTAAAGACTTGTTGGCCAAGCTTAAGGCTCATAAGTCAATGGGTCCTGATGGGATGAATCCTAGAGTGCTGAGACAGCTGGCTGATGTGATCGCTAAGCCTCTCTCCATCATTTTTGAACAGTCATGGAGGACAGGTGAGGTGCCTGAGGACTGGAGAAAGGCCAATGTCATGCCAGTCTTCAGAAAGGGCAGGGAAGACGACCCAGGAAACTACAGGCTGGTCAGCCTCACCTCCATCCCTGGAAAAGTGATGGAACAACTCATCCTGAATGTTATCACTGAATATATGAAAGAAAGGATGGTTATCAGGGGGAGTCAACATGGAAAGGGGAAATCCTGTTCGACCAACCTGATAGCCTTCTATGAGTGCATAACCGGCTGGCTAGATGAGGGAAGAGCAGCGGATCTCATCTACCTTGACTTCAGCAAGGCTTTTGACACTGTCTCCCATAACATTCTCATCAGAAAGCTCAGGCAGTGTGGCTTGGATGAGTGGACAGTGAGGTGGATCAAGAGCTGGCTGAATGACAGAGCCCAGAGGGTGGTGAACATTGGCACAGAATCAAGTTGGAGGCCTGTGGCCAGTGGAGTTCCAGAGGGATCAGTTCTGAGGCCGGTCTTGTTCAACATCTTCATCAATGACCTGGATGAGGGGACAGAGTGTACCCTCAGCAAGTTGGCTGATGACACCAAACTGTGAGGACTGGCTGATTCCCCAGAAGGCTGTGCTGCCATTCAGCGGGATCTCGACCAGCTTGAGAGTTGGGCAGAGAGGAACCTCATGAGGTTCAACAAAGACAAGTGCAGAGTCCTGCATCTGAGAAGGAACAACCCCATGCACCAATACAGGCTGGGGGTCGAACTGCTGAAGAGCAGCTCTGCAGAGAGAGACCTGGGAGTCCTGATTGATAATAAACTAACCATGAGCCAGCAATGTGCCCTCATGGCCAAGAAAGCCAATGGCATCCTGGGATGCATTAAGAAGAGTGTGGCCAGTAGGCCGAGGGAGGTTCTTCTTCCCTTCTACTCTGCCCTGGTGATGCCTCATCTGGAGTCCTGTGTCCAGTTCTGGGCTCCTCAGCTCAAGAGGGACAGAGAACTTCTGGAGAGAGTCCAGCACAGCGCCACCAAGATGATCAGGGGAATGGAACATCTTTCACACGAGGAAAGGCTGCGGGAACTGGGGCTGTTTAGTCTGGAGACTAAAAGAGGAGACTGAGGGGGGATCTTATTAACATTTACAAATATCTAAAGGGTGGATGTCAGGAGGCTGGGACATCCTTTTTTTTTATTGTATCTAGCAACCGGACAACGGTTAATGGGATGACGCTGAAACACTAAAAGTTCCACTTAAATATAAGAAAAAACTATTTCACTGTGGAGGTGATGGAGCAGTGGAACAGGCTGCCCAGAGGGGTTGTGGAGTCTTCTTCCTTGGAGTTCTTCAAGATCCACCTTGACGTGTTCCTATGCAACCTGATCTAGGTGAACCTGCTTCTGCAGGGGGGTTGGACTAGATGATCTCTAAAGGTCTCTTCCAACTCTACCATTCTATGGTCATTTCACCTATTCATACTGCTAAAAACCACTCTCCTACTATGACTAAATTATAAAGCATAAATACAGAACTTTTATCATACCTTAGAAAAACTTGATACCTAAATTCAGTATGACACAACATACATGACCATATAGTATCTTTTCCTATGAATCAAATTAAACACAAGTCTGCAATAGGCTACATCTCTAAATATTATCTTACCTTTGCATTTGAAGTTTTTTGGTTGTTTTTTCTTTAACTTAATATATCTATGATACACATAGCAATTTCCTGATAAACAGGATTTAAGCTCACAGTGCTGGTAAATAGCAAGTAACAATGACGAAATCACCAGCCATACTGAATAACTACATCATAAGAAATAACTGAGCAGAAATAAGTTTTGGAAGTAACAAAACATATGAAAAGTACTGGTACTTGATACCTTCTCTCCCTGCCTCCAGTATTGTCAATGACATCTCCTTCTGTTAACTCCAGACAAATCCCATTACACTTGTTGCTGCACAGCAAAAATACCATTCTCATATTTGGAATTGATAGCTATTTTTCCCATAGGACAACCACAAGTTAGCTGTGTAATTTCAATGTGGCTTTTAGAACTGCAGGTACCAGACTGTTCTTGTCATGTACTGCTACACTTCTTTACAGGATAACTCTTAAAATTATTCAAGTTAAACCAGTGTGCAGCTAGAGTAATATGGAAGCAAAACGTAGCCTAGAGTTCTAAGAGTCAGCAGCCATAACCTATTGCAATTCCTTTTGTTAGATACGGACTAAAGTTCAACTGTTCTAAAGTTGAAATACTGAAAAACATGGATTTGATTCTGCCTGTCTTCAATGGACAGTAGTGTCCACTGATTGAAACCAGACTGATCAGAACCTTTTCTGTCTGTTTCACTGAAGCAACTGTTTGTTCTACACATTGAGAAGCAACAAATGCTGGCAGTCCTGGTGCTGGACATGCAGTCCTGTATTTAACCAGCTGCTGCAATTAATGTGCATCCACAATCTTTATTTCATTATTGTGTGAATTATTTAGCAGCTAGTGACCTTCCATTAAAATTGATGCCATAAAGTGGACTCAGAATACTTTATGAAAACTATAATTATCTATATATAGAATATATAAAAAGTTAAATACATCTTTATATAACAATATATTTATTTCCTGTATTTTTAGAATTCAAACGGGCTCCAAAAAATTTCTGCTGATTAGTGTTTTCATGAGAGTAAAAGGTGAAAATCTGAGAGATGAATTTCTGAATGTTCCCAGTTTTCATTCACAGAGCCAGACAAAGCCCATATTCCAAATTTTTTTTAAAAATCCAAACCAACAAACCAAACATGTTTCATTGTAGTGTTTTTTCTTAGCAGGTTTCTGTGAAATTTAGTAATATTTTACCAGAAGTGATTAGAGTCAGGTGCTTAATATTCTTCCTTATAGAGCTACTTAACTGAACAAAAAGCTGCTTAACTGAACAGAAGATAATGTAAGCCACAAAAAACTATGTTCCCCTAGTTGTAAATTCGGCAACCACTTCTACCTAGGCAATTATGAATCGACAGTTCAATCTTCCAGGTCCCTGCTAGTTAGGACCTGAATATGAAACTAGGAAGGACAGCCAAGACAGACAGTGCAGGACTGCTGAGGCTGGAAGTATTTTAAGCAGTAGAGTAAGTGTGTGTGTGTCTGTGTTAGGTTTTTTGTTGGTAGAGACAGAATGAGAAGCAGAAGGCTTTTGGAACTAGAAGTGGAAGAGCTTTGATCATTGTTTCTGAGTAGGAATTGTAGCATACTAACATGGGAACAAGTAGAGAATATGAAGCTGTGGATCATATTTTAGAAAAAATTGTATGGCAAGTGGACAAAGTAGAAAAGGACAGAAACATTCTTCCTCCTGAGTGTCAATGATCAGAAATACTGCTGCTGCACCCATTGCTTTAAGAGTTCCTGGGTTTTGCCTTTCTGTAAGTATGCTGCTCAAAGCTAAAGACATTATTCTGAACTATCATTACCTCTAAATGGTAGTACCTTGTGTGCCTTCTGTACAATGTGCCTGTTAATGCATCATATGACAGCTTTTATTGGCAAAGATGTTCTCTTGCCTCCTATTTCATGTTAGATCCAAAACCAAACTATTACTTTCTTCATAGCCAGTCATTTATTTTCCATTGTGTGTTTATGCATTTGTTCCCTCTTTCCTTATTAGAAACTACTCTTCACTAAGCATCATTTGAAGTTATTTCCCCAGTTTTGTTCTGAATGCTAATCTTTTCCTCAAAGGTTCTGCCATCCCATGGAGCTGAAATACATTGTAAACACTATGGAAGAGAAGGTATGAAATATTTAGAAGAAACTCTATAGGCAAATTTAATTACTAAAACTTACAGAGCAGTCAATGGCATCCATCAAGCTAGCTGCAAGGACAAAATCAAACATTATCAAAATCTTCATTCTTTGGAAGCTGTGAAGTAGAGGCACAAATGAAATACTAGTTAACTTAAACATTAAAACTATCTTAAATGTTATTTAATATATTTAACCTATAATTATTTTCTTAATATTGCAAATATGTATATTTAGGTTTCATTACAAATGTCTAAAAACTTCTGATCAAGTATAGCTCCAAAACCCAGTGAAACCAAGATTTACATTTTTAGGCCACTTTGTAACAGAGCCCTCCATGTATTTTAAGACAGCTATTCAGGATTCACATCCACACATTTTATTGTGAAAGAAGACAAAAACAAAATAGCATTTTGAAATGCTCTGAAAAGCAGGATTATTATCTTTGTTGGTCCTTGAAAGTTGGGAGAAAGGTCTCTGTTATATTCAAGAAATTAAAATCCAAATTGGGCTCGGTGTCCTTGAACCAAAGAAGATTTGTGCAACTTCTGTATGTCAGGAAAGGATGGAGATAATTTTACTGATACAGATTAATTTGGGGGCGAAAATATGTAATAGTTATCAACTTTTATTCTAATGGTGACACAGATGCCATTTTTCAACAGATGGCTATGCATATTTTTTCTATATGACCCATAGCATTTTAAATCTCTTTATTTAATACAAGAATTACTTGGTATGCCAAAACAATCCCCCTTGTATCTTACTGCCTCGCAAATATAACCTGATGTAACTTCATAATTTTCTGTAAGGTAGACGTTTGCTTTTCAGCTCACAGATGAGAAACCAAGGCCTCCAACTATTAAAATACTTCCATAGATAATACATGAACTAATTTTAAATTGGTTAAACGCTATCAATGGAGGAATGGTTTTGTTTGGGTTTTTTTAATTTAATATATTTTCATTTAGCATATGATAATGCCTGCTTAAATCAAAATGTGTGTCCACTCTGATTTTTCTACTTATTAAATTAAATCAGCTAACTACATGCTAAAACATTTGTGGTTAGACAAAGCATGAGACCTATAATACAGATTAATGATTCAATGTCAGCATGTGCTCACTGAAACATCAACTTTATGGAAGTTTCCATAAATGTTTCTACAGGAACTAATACAAAATACCAGTGGAACTTTGGCTGATTATGCTTTTTACTGTACAAAGATAAGAAAGGTGCTTATTTGAAGTATGTATTTAAGTTCTTGTAAAATTGGAAAAGTCCATTTTTATTTTAACCAATCTCTGGAGACCTCATGCAAGAGTACAAATTACAGCCCAGCCAAATTTCATGTTTTCAACATCTACCTATAAAATGCTTAGGATGTTTTTTTTAATTATGGTTACAATAGTTAAGTAAGCAAAATTTTTTTCCAAATGTTTAGTTCTGAGTTTTACTATTTTGAAAGCATAGAGTTGTGAGGCCCAAGTATCTCTATAAAGCTTATTATATCGCTTATTGCACTGGACTGATGCAAACACAACATATTGAGGATACTCTTTAGTCATTGACTCTTGTTACAGACAGCCCTGATGGGGGTTTTTAAAATCATTTTGGATGTGTGCAACAACTAGCATTAAGCTACAAAGCACATACTAAGCTAATGTCTATCTCTAAGGAATCCTTTAAAAATTACCTAGAAAATGTTCCTTGAGTACACAGTGTAAAATATTATTTCTATGCCATAAAATTTTCAAATTTGAAGTTGTAAGTTGTCCTTCATGCTAGCCAAATAAATATGATATAATTTGATTTATAAATTTTGCCGTAATTCAATGCAACAAATTCTGCTACTTTTTGATGTGATGAAACTTATGAATTTCAGACATAAAAAGGACGGAGGAAATCTGCAAGATTTGCCTGGCAGTGAATTCTGCTATTAATTTAGATTTCAAAGGTTTCTGCCGTGGTAAAACATGTACTTCCACCTTATGACAGTAGTAATTATGGCTGTTGCAGCCACTGCTGTTTTTGAAAGCAGCTGTTGCCATCTGTTGCTGTCTGTGTGAGGAACATCCAAAGATTACATTAGTTTTCTGGACAAGCCAAAAATGATCTCTGATTGCTGTCCCAACTTCATGCATATCTTAAATATCTTTTCTAAGAGAGAAAGGACTGTATTTTTTTCACTGGAAGATTCATATTTAACTGTTCTGCTTGATTCTTTGTTATTTTCATTATAAAAGCACATGCTGCTCTCCCTCACATTAGTCTTAATATTCAAACTGTTCTGTCATGATTTCACTGTCAATGCCTGAATCTTAAAGGGGTTGCACAGCTTTGCAGCTATAGTATTCATTTAAAAAACGACTATAAAAAACTTGCATGCTAATCAGCGAAACTTACCTAGGGGGAAAAAAAAGTAAAAAAGTAGAAAATTATCAGGCCGAATCAAGGCAGATCACATCCCTTACAGCATGTGTGAGCTACTACGAGCAAGCTGCACAAAAGTTATAAAGAGTTGAGGAGTGCAGAGTGTGTGCAGTTGGTTTGGTTCGTCATCTTCAGACAAAGTCACCTTTCTATTTAGAGGACACGTTTCTGAAGCATGTTCCTGTGTGGAGAGCTTCATAAGGGCTGCACTTGAAGACAACTTTGTGTATATCAGCTTTAGCACTGAACTAAGATATGCCCAAAATACATACTGAAACATAGGCAGAGTCTCATAAAAGAAATTCTAAATGTGATGATTTAGCTACATTGATTGAGATATTTTAATCCTGCAGTTCAATTTTAAGAAAGGAATGTGGACATTAAACCAAAGATGGATTATTGATTCTGAAGCCACTCACAATATGAGTGCACTATGATCATAAAAGAATTAAGAGGCATATAAAGAGGGAGAAACCAAGAGCCCTATTTGGCAGACCTGTCAGTCAGAAATGGGGAAGACATTGAAACAGAGAAGACACAGTAAAAAAAAACCCCACAGAGTAGACCTGAAGTAGCAACAAGGGTCAGGGGAACCAAAATCTTTGTGCTATTGTCCCCCCCCAAAAAAGAAGAAAGGTCAAAAAGGCTAGGAAGAGCCATGGAAACTCAAGGTCTGAAAGGAAATGTCTGACCTAATAGTGTTTGCTTGGGTCACTGCCCAGAAGGGAGACCCAGACAAGGCAGAAGACAGTGAGCAGTGCTGATTCTGGAAGAAGCAGTACTTTGCACCTTTGAGCCAATATCTCAGTAGGTATAGTCTCCAATAGTTTATCTGTTCAAACAGTTGCAGTGATGTAAGCTTCACTGAGTAGTCAACCCTAAACAGATAAGAAAAGTAGTAAATAAGGTTGAACCACATATATGTTCAAAGCGCTTTGCATACACTGAATCAACAGGTTCAGTCTTGGAATTAATGTGAGAGTTTACTTAGCTTTCCACATTGCTAAAAAAAGTTTCAGAAAAGGTATATTAGCAACAGTTCTATCAAAGTGTACGTCCACGTTCCTTGGTAATGTATAAAGCCAAAGTTCTGTTGAAGGAAGCTTAAAATCTTGCTCTGAGAAGACTCCTTTGAAAGTTGATTTCTCCACTCTTGTAAATACTGACACTGGTTGTTACATAGCTATTTAACATGCATTATCCAGAAACATACATAGACAATAAAATAACTAAAAATGTAGGGAGGGAATACAACCACTGATAACCATTCGCTACCAAAAAACTGCAAAACTCCTCAAATCTTAATCCATGTCAGAGACTAAAACAATTGCATTACTTAGAAATATATTTTTGTGTTGTTGATGCTAGTGAATCCAAAGAACTAATACATACATAGAGACTTCCAAAATATTTGTTATGACACCTGTGTTGTGTCCAAATTTGTGCAGGAGAGATCTCTCCAAGAAAATCCTAATTTCAGAGAGTGGACATTATCACACATCGTGATAGAATGAGAAAACCGTAGTGTAATATTTTCGAGTTGAAAACACAAACAATTAACAGATGAAAAAAAAAATCACTTTCTGTTTTAATAAAATTTAAGGGCAACTCTTTTTGAAACCTTGACATTTTATCCATATGTGATTGCTCACTCATTATTCAAAGATTACACCTAGAAGGCCCACTTGCAGAGCTGTGCAGAATATTTTCTCCAAAGCTATAGATTAAATAGAATAAAAACAAAAAATCTGTAAAGCAACATTTCCCCTAAATTTGGTGGTTTTCCAAGTCTTTCTATAACAAGTTACTGAATACCGTTTTTGACACAAGAGAAACTCTGTGATATGAAAATTTTTAACTCTTAGCCTGTTTTCTTGTTCTTAAATTCTGGAGACAGCAAACTACATGAAATTCGGGTGTCTATTTCTGTTTTTACAGAGTCAGTAAGAACTGTATTGCTAGTAATAATAACACAAAGAGAATTTGCCAAAAGGACATACAATGATTTGAAAGATTTTGTTTGTTTGCTTTTTTAAAATTAAAACTGATTTTAACGATTAAAAGTCATGCACAAATTTTGCTTTGTTTCAATTAGCTAGTCTTGCAAAAATTTTCCCATTTTCTTCACCTGAAAAATGGACAATAATTCATAATTTTATGTATTTTTAGCTTTACAAAGCAGTCCTGTTCATACAGTCATACATTATTATAAAATGTAGAAAGTACAGATTTGAATGAGTTTTATTAACTAACTAGTTATTGTAGCAAAGTAGCTAGATCCTGCTGAAACTTTCACCATCAATAACAATATTGCATCAGTTATATGGCCGTCAGAAACATATTAGTTTTAAACCATAACTATAGCTATTACCCTGAATTCTTCCTTCTTCCCTCATAGGTACGTAAAATGTTTACCTTTACCCTCTGGATAGAACTTGGAGTTGTTAAATCTTCTTAAACTGATGCAAAGAATTCCAGAGCCCTTCCCAGGCTGTGATTGTTTTTGCTATTAAATTCTGAAGAGTTGAGGCTTACATCTGCTATGAGTCACTGGGCAGGAATGTTACTAAGAAGCTGCAGTTATCAAGACTAAATTGCAACATAAGAAAGGAGAAGGAGAGAATACTGTGCCTAATACAACACTTCTGAAAAAAAAAATAGACCAAAAATAACAAAGGATCATCCATTCCCTTTCACTGCTCTGATCCAGGAAATTGTTCTCAGCATCATATTCAGGTATATACTCCAATGCTTTCCTGAATCAGAGCCTAAAACTCTTAGGTTTCAGAGGTATATAAAGTGCATAACTGGTTCAACTGACCTAGAAATAAAATATAATAACTCAAACTATGAGTTACATGTTAGATTTGATAAAAAGAAATCTGTTAAATAACCCCAACAAAGGTAGTATAGACAAAGCCAAAGGGAACAAGGAAAAAAAATGACAAAGAAACTTTCTTTATTTAAAACAGTATTTTTAAGCTAAATTGGAAAGCAGTCAGAAGCACATGATATCAGTGACTTGATTAGATAAAATCACTTTATATATATAAGCTTTTTAGAACCAGATGAAGACATGAAAGAATGTTTTAAAACGCGATTTGAGTGTTTGCCCTCCTTCTATGTCATCTTTTCCCAAAAAGTTCAATAAACAAGTATGCTTAAAGGGATGTTTCTGGAAAAGGTGAACTATGAAGGAAAGATCAAACAAAAGCAGTAAAGTGAGATTTACATGCTACAATATTCACACAATCAATGTCCTTTTGAAGACTAATACTTGTTGCATGCGTTCTGGTGTATTATTTAGAATCTGTTTACATGGCAGTATTTCTCTTTACCAATTATGTTAAATCAACTAATTAACTTTGTTTTCTGAGTTTCAAGTATTTAATAATTGCAATAAACTTCTCATGAGTAGTTGTGCTAAGAATCACACAAAAATTCAAAATCATTTAGCAGGTCATTTTTACTGGGAATTACCATGTGTAATGACTTTTGCACGGAGATACCTCTTTGTAGCTTGACTCAAATTATTGTTACTTGGTTGGTGGACTCTGAATTTAGAAAGCAGAAAAAAGCATGGCATTTTAAACTCAGATTTATTAGCCATTTAAACAATTTATTAAGGGTTACAAGTAGATTCTCCATCACTTGATGACTTTAAACAAAGAGTAGATGGATAAAACAGATGGCTGTTTAGTTAAAATGATAATTATATACAGTGTTGTCAGAGATTTGTGTTAGTCAAGAAGTTTATAGGCTACCCATCATCAGAATTATACTGCAAGAATAAACCTACTGAATGGAAGACTCTTGGAATATATAAATTGAAGTCATGTAAGCACAAAAGGAAAAGAGAAAGGTCATTCTTAGACCTGTTGGATATATACAATACTGAAAACTAGCAAATGTCATAGACCTTAACACAGCCAGTAAAGACCTGGCTGTTCACACAAATCTTACTCAGATTTGCTGTTCTTCGGAGAGTTTGCACAGGAGTAAAGAAAAATATGGCAAAGATCATTAATTACTCTTTTATCTTTTATTGTTTTTTACAAAAGTATAAAAGATAAAATGCTGTTCCTCACTCCAGCACTAAATCACAATGTTTATTACTTCCTATAAGCAAGGTAAAAACAGTCAGTTGAATTATATCCACTTTATGTCTTTTGTGAATGTTTAAAAGAAATAGCTAGCACAAGAAATCTGTGGTGCTTGTTCCCATTATATTAGCACTCTCAGCTGAGTAACTCCCCAGGTATTTACCTGACAGAAGTTTAACGGCTTTGGGCAGTCCTAGACACGGATACGGGCCGGGTGATGACTGGTTTGAGATCAGATTGCAGAGAAGAACTTGATGGATGAAAAACTAAATACAAGCCAGCAATGTGTGCTCACAGCCCAGAAAACCAATTGTATCCTGGGCTGCAGCAAAAGAAATGGGGCCAGCAGGTTGAGGGAGGTGATTCTCCCTCTCTACTCTGCTCTACTGGGACTCCTCCTGGAGTATGCCCAGCTCTGGGGCCTCCAACATAAAGAGGACATGGACCTGTCAGAGCGAGTCCAGAGGAGGGCCAGGAAGATGAGGAGGAGGCTGAAGCGACTCCTCTATGAGCACAGGCTGAGAGAGTTGGAGTTTAGCCTACAGAAGCTTCCAGAGAGATTTTAGAGCAGCCTTCCAGTACTTAGAAGGGGCCTACATCTCTCCTAGATTGGTCCTTTCGGCAGTGGTGGGATGAAGTAACAGTTTCAAACTGAAAGAAGGTAGATTTAGATTCAAGGAAGAAAATATTTACTGTTGAGGTTGGTGAGGCATTGGAACAGCTTGCCCAGAGAGGTTGTGTGTGGCCCATCCCTGGAAGGGTTCAAGGCCAGGCTGGATGGGGCTTTGAGCAATCTGATCTAACAGAAGATGTCCCTGCCCAGGGCAGAGGGGTTGGAATGAGATGACCTTTAAGGTCCCTTCCAACCCAAACTATTTCACAATTCTATGATTCTAAAATCAGCAAAAACAACATAGTGTGTCCATAATATCATCCTTTTATCATTCAGACTAAAAAAAAGTTGCAAGCACAGAAGAAGCTTTCATAGTACAAGGAACCACCATTTCTGATAAGCTGCAATGCATGTGTTAAGCATCATTTACAAAACATAAAGCTTTATTTGTTCTCACATGTATGATTTTTATCCAGTGAAGTTTTAAATCACCTTCAGCTGTCACACAGAAATACAGAAAGGTCAAAGATTGTACAACCACAACATGGTAATACTGTGTCTATCAAAATGTACTTTCATTCCATCTGTTACAAATTAATTTGTTTATGCTCTTCTCTGAAATGTTTTAGTTTGTGTAATGCTAAGGATAAAATAGAAAATATGTAATGAAGTCCATGCTAAGATTGGCTGAAATCATATATTTGCAAATGTGCATTCAGTGTTGTCTATCCAACAAGATGATAATTAAATGGTCTTTCACATATGCTAAACAGTAACAATAATAAATTGAAAATACTTTTAAATGGAATATGCTGCTTGGTTTTGTAACTTAAGACACTAGACTTTTTTCTGTGGGGGGAAAAAAAACCCATCAAGCAAAAAAAGACCTCCAAACCTCAATCTGACTAACTCCATCAAAATTATGATGTCTAAGTAAATTTAACTTTGGAGTGGCTTATTTTTTAACATATAAAGTAGTAGCAATGTGTTACTTCCATAATATTTTGTTACTGAAACAGAACTGAGATGAAATCAAAGATATGATAAGCCATACTCAGCTTTATGACTGATA
This sequence comes from Colius striatus, assembly GCF_028858725.1. Taxonomy (NCBI): domain Eukaryota; kingdom Metazoa; phylum Chordata; class Aves; order Coliiformes; family Coliidae; genus Colius; species Colius striatus. Next base: position 67,275,164 of record NC_084761.1, on the reverse strand, counting down.
ATCTCCACACGTCTGTGTTTTTAAGGTATCCTCCTTTCCAAAAGTAAGCATTTTTTTTTTATAGACAAATTTAAGATTTGCATGGTATGTTTACAAGAAAACCTAATTAAGTAGTTATTGTAACTGACAATGTACCAGTTACAATACTACTATTATATCTTCCTGTTCTAAGTGTATTCCACAAATATAAGCACTGAATAATTTTTACACACATTATGCTGTGGGTGTTTGCATAGCTGACTGGCATGTTAAATGGCTTCCAATGTTCCAAGGCAGACTACAGACAAAGTGACTACAACTTTATCTGCTTGAGTGGAGTTAATTCAGATTGTTCAACGGTTCACTTCACCTATACTTACATAAGAGGTGGCCCACATATTCAAGAGAATAAAATGACCAAAAACCTGCACTGGATTTAGTCAACCGTTTGGACTGCTGTAAAAACATATAACCACTAAGTTTTCTAAAGATAAATATAGTTATTATCTGTTAATATTTTATGTTTATTCAGAAACATATTTTTAAAGTGCCAGAGTATGTCATACTTACTGTTGGAAATTAAAATAACTTGATTACAAAATATTAGTAATAATTTTGTGAAATCGGGATGGATTGAGACTTGCTAAAACTGAGCAACTACAAGAGTGCTGAGGCCACAAACTTTAGAGTGGTGCTAAATGACAAGATAAACTAGAAGAAGAGGGAGTAAGTCATCGTGTCTAAAGTTAACAAAAGACTGGTGGCAGTGTTCAAAGGCAGATAAGGTAAGAGGTTTATAAATCTGCATAAAACTGTGACTTCCAAGATAAGAACAGAAAGAGGCTGGAGACAGACAAAGGAACAAGATGACTCCAGACTATTGGACCAAGTCATCATAAGAGGGGGGGGGAACATAGATTGTAAGGGTATAATTTCCCAGGGTTTTCTTGGTTCAGGACTGCTCTCATGAGGGGAGGTCCAGGTTGAGTTGTAATACACCAACTCTGTGCTAGAACCTAGAGTCCAAACACTTATAGCTGAAGGCTAAGACTGGATTCAGAAGCACCCAAGCTCCTCTCAAAAGGAGTTTAGAAAGCAAGGGAGTTCGGTTTGAACCTCATGACACAGTTGGAGAAGCTCTACTGTAAACTCTTAGAATATTTATTTCTGCGTTATTATATTCTCAAGGTTCCTTCTTACTAAAGCAATTTGTCATTTCAAGACTCCTTTGCAATAAGCTGTACCAGTTTAATAGGAGTCCTATTTAGTCAAATGACAACAATTCTCTTTTGTGGATTGTCTCTTTGATATACAAGAATTTTGCACCGAAGTATTAAAACAGCTATAAACCAAGATCAAATTGAAGTGAGAGGCTCTTGGCCGTATGAGTCCCAAATGTTCATGAGATGATGGACCTTGATCCTATTCTTATTATTCATGGGGAAGAATATAAAGAAGTCTGTTGTACCAAACACAACTGAAATTAATAAAAGGAAACAGCATCATTGTTCACTATTCCAGTTCTCCACTTACTCAGTACTACCTTTTACTAAGGATTACTGATTTTTCTGTCTCTCTCCATGCCATCGTTGCCTTCCTCTTGTATTTCAGTTTTCTGCTTCTTTTATTTCACTGACATGTATAGTTTAATGAGGTAATATCCAGTGTCACTGCAGTAGTCTTCAGGCAAGCTGCCTTACTGTTCACGATCTACCAAAGGCTTCAGTCTTTGAAGCAGACAGTGGCCATTAACACTTCACTTGCCTATTCCTTTAAGCCATATTGTGCACTTGCTTATGTGTGACAGCTACAGCTCTCATTCAATTTATTAGTAATATTTTACTTTTTCAATGTTGGATGAGTTAGAGTACTACAAGCCAATACTTTGCTTACTTTTAGACAAAGAAGCCACTTCAGAAGATTTTAAAGCTCTTGATTCTTTTAACATGCTGTCTTCAAAATGCCTGTCACAATCCTACCAAAAGCAGTGTCAGAAATAAATAACAGCAAAAGCACAGAAGTCCATCTATAAACATATGAAGACTTCATCTCATATATAAATACACTGCACAGAGGAATCAGGGCATGTGACTGCAACCTGAAGTGTATGAATAATTGACCTCTAAATCTTACATAATTCCATGATGAATTTGAAATGTTGAGGCAATAAATGCAATTCCCTGATGAAGCCATGAGATAAGCAGAAAATAACAAGAAAAAAATCCAGTTTCTACATAGTTAACCTAACTTTTGTGTAGCATTCTAAGAGGTGCGTAATTTAGTAATTTCAGTCATTTAATAATCTGTCATTTCAGATATACAATATAGAAATCAGCCACACACTTTTATTATCATGGATGATAAGATCAGAAATTTCTACATATTTAAGCATTATTTGATCACACTCCAAATATGGCAACCCCCTTCCTCCTACTTCTTATTAGAAATACAAAATCAGCAGTCCCTCCCATTATTTTCAATAGACAGTAGTAAAGACAGTATTGCTAGCATAGATGAAACACATCACAGAAGTCAAAAGATCTAACAAACATTTACATCTGTACATATCTCCTTTGCAGAATATAGAAAAAATTATGGATTTGGTGAAGCCACAGAGTCAATTTTTTAAAAAGTTGTAAGCTCCATTGCTGCTGTTTGTCTTCTATTCATCAACCTCAAGATCATAACAAATATGCATTAAACTATGTTGTGAGGGAACGTATATGGCAGACAACTGACTTGCTCAACATCTTAGTGTGAGAGAGAAGAGAGCACAGTCCATACTCTTCTACCCTACTCACAAGAACAGTTTACATATCCTGCTTCTCTTGACTACTTCCTTTACCCATGAAGTTTCCTGTTGGCCCCAGTTTTCCTTTTGTTCTCTCCAAAGATGTCCATCTCCTATATTCTCCTTTGCAAAAAGTATTTAATGTCTTTGAAAAGGTGCACCAACTAATCTTTCTTTCTTGTTATTTATCAATTTAGTATTGTTGTCCACCTGTAACAACTCTAATCAATAGTATAACTGCAACCACTTATCATTAGATTTCTACTACTCTTCTATCATAAGAAAAAAAAAGGAACAGGCCATCATACTTTACTCAGTACTCTATATTTGCAAAACCTGTATCAGAAAAGCAAATATCTGTTTCAAAAACATTACTGCTAAAGGATGAAATGCAGTATATAATAAAGTTAATCAATTCTGTAGCTACAGTGGAACTCATTATAATAAATTTTAACAAAAAGGCAACACATACTAGATTATGAATGCAACTATTAGGAAATTTTAATTTTTCAGTTCACTATCAAATTGCACATGGCTACAAAATGACCTAGACTTTGGCAGAGTTTTTTTTCCATTTAAAGAAATATGCATACATATGAAAAGCAAGAGTAGGTGCCTTTGGAGGATTCGCTGCAGCTTTCATAAGGTATTTTAATGCTGATATGTCTTCAACATAACTGAAGCCATACAGTGTATAGAAAGGACTTAGTTATGAATATGCAGAAATGGCTGCTACCAGATACATGTTTCCAATCACTAAGGAAAAAAATAGAAAGTATCTACAACCTTTTCCTCTTAGAATGAATTCTCAAATAACTGTACAGTATCTTTCATTTTGTATTCTCAAAACCAAGGAAAATTTAAAATTATTTATTTAATTGCAAAATGGAAAGAAAAAAAACAAACCACCTCCTGGGGCTAGGCAGAGAGGTATGAGAACTCTCATCTGCAAATATTTCTTTATACCGTGTGACGAGGTTGCTTACTTCTTTCATATTATTGTTATTTAATTCAGAGAGAGAAATTTATTTGGCATTTCTAAGCTATGTAACCATTTTACCTTTCTCTGCTCACTTTTTAATTTTTTTTTTCGTTTGTTTCAATGTAGCATATATTTAGGTTGTGACTCCAAAAATTTACTATTGTGGAAGTGGCTAGCCAATGTCATGTTATACAACAACCATCCAAGATATTATGAATTAAAGGTCATTCCTACTCACTTTTCTGAGGAATGGAACAGATATGCCTGTTTAAGTCAAATCTGTCAATTTCAATCCCTCAAATTTCAGGAAAAAGCATTCTGTTTCTTCTTGCATTGCTTTTGTTAGCCAAGGAATAAACTGAAGACGTCACTGGACTGCAAGTAGGAAAAAAAAAAAGAAATAGATAAGACTAGATAACTAACAGTACAGTGTATCAAATATAATATAAACTGAACAACAAAAGAGGGATATGCAGATTAAGCATCATGTTTGTAGGTTAGTTGTGAAACTGAATCTTAATTTAAGTCAAACAGTACTTTTGACCTTGTTAACTTCGATGCTATAGACTTCTTTTAAAATTATTTTCAGAATAGGCTTCAGAGGGTACAATGAGAAAAATGTGGTCCTAAGGCTTCTATGCAGGGCATAGAATGGTGTTTAGGTTGTGTAAAATAAGCATATCTAATAAAACAAACCTGGTTATGCCTCATAGCTCCATCCCACCCCTTTTTAGCATTAGGTTTGATATCAGTCACCAATATTTTACTAGAATGTAATATCTTGAGTGCCTATAGTAGCAAATATTAGAAACTGATGAGATAATAGCAGTATCAAGAGGATTACTTTCCCCATCTTTATGGATGGGGAGATTTACAATTGGGAATCTGTTAATTCTTCAGCTGAGACTGAAGCACTTTTCCGGGGTCTGATCAGGTTAGCTAATGCCTATCTCCTAATTACTCTTCTTTCCTTTATTGCTTCTGATGGCTATTGTGCTTGAGTAGATCTCCAAAAATTGCTTTCTTCTTCACCGGTAGGGAATTGGCTAGTCCTTGACTAGCCTAATCCTTGTCTTTGGGGTTTTAAATGCCTAAGCCTTTGCCCTACACCTGCTTAATTCATTTTCATATCCCATAGGGATAAGTGGACAATTTATCTTCATGTATAAATCAACTCCAAACTCTTTGTAAATGCCTAAAAGATCTTTTCAATATCATGTTACAGAAAGAAAGAAAAACTACCGTTAGTGTAGTAGCCTGATAGTCACTGTATAGTCATACTGTGGTTCACTAATCATTTTTGGCCAGTTTCATTTTTGCAGCAAAAATCTCTTTGTCACAAGATCAGTAAAAAAGTGGACAATTACTCTTTTAATCGAATGCCGTATTAATTACTGCCTTTGTTTCAGGGCCTTTAAAAATTTCTCTCCCCAACTACTCCTCATATCTCCTCTGTCTCAGTAAGACTTTAATCCCTCACTACTTCTCATCTCTAGTCCTTACATGCCTGCATTTCGTTTCAATATTTTGTTATTATCTGGAATAATAAAATAAAATTAACGAGATACAGACAACATATGCATAAGGAAAAAATTATTACATGTGTATGACATAGCTTTCAATCCTAATTAAACTGGGCTATCTCAAAGATTATCCATTCAGTTTCTGTGAGGGGGCACTCATTAGCATGTCTGCTGATGGAGCACTTATAACAGAGATCTTTGTAGGAGGAATTAGTTACTGTCAATCTAGAGGCTCATTAGTGTTGAAACAGGACTTCCTCCAAAAGATTACTTTTTTTTTTTTTTTAATTAACAAACATTCTTTAAGGCATATTAGTTTTGGATCACAGCCATTCCCAAATCCTGAGATGTTATTTTATAACAGTAGTGGAGAGCCACCTACTGGAAACAATGCTTATTGCAGTGCAATCCAGAATTCTTGAATGCCTACCTTTTTTTTTCACTGGCAAATGGCTCTGAGGAGCTGGTACTGTGTTATGGCTTTGGAGCACTTTTTTCTCTAAAAAGGGGAAGGGGAAAGGGAAAGGAAAGGAGAAAGTTTGCATCCAATTCCAGAAGCGGCACAGAAAATAATATTAAAATCATCCTGCAAATGTCAATCAGGAATTAAGAGTAATGATGCTGTAAGCTCCTATGAGAGGCATACTACCTATATATCATCCTGTAGTAAGAAAAATATGTATTTATGACATATAGGAGGCTGCAGTAGAAGCATTGTTACTAAATCATACTGACATTGATTTATTTGTTTTTTCTTAACAGTGTGTTATGTTTTTATGTAAGATTTCTTTTTCCTGCAGGAAATCATAGGAATGAAGAAGCTGTATTTTAGAATAAACCACAGACACAAAAACAATGACAGTCATTGCATTAAGGCAGTATTTTCTATTCTGCTCCCACCTGCCAGGCAGTGGGAGGTATGCCACTGCAACAATATAAAGCATCTTGCCAACAGCAACATTGCCAATCTGTGCTGAATATCCAGACATGGTACCAAAAGGCAGGATGAAAGGACAATAGTTAAAAGTATATTAAAGAAAAGCTGATAAAAGAAATTCTTTAACAGCTTCCAAATTGCAATAATTGAAATATATTGATTACAAAGAGAATTTCTACTTTAGATTTGCAGATTCTTTTAAAGCTATTTCAATTATGGATATACAGTCATGTAGCCCATGGGAGAACTGAGCATAGAATGCTGACAACAGGTAGTCTTATGCTCATCTCGTTCATGCACTACGTAGTGTTCAGCACTATTCCTCTGATACAGGGGCATCTGCTAAAGAAAATTATGACATTTTAATTGAAATATTTTTAGTTCACAGGTTTTCCAATAATTTAGTTAATTCTCTAAATTACAGATAGATTATTGTGTCATTGAACAAGATTCATGTGTAATTTATTTTTTGGTGGAGCAAAACATATTGGTACAAGTACTGATATGAGAGAGATGTGAGGCAATCTACATTTCCATGTAGCACCAGAACAATGTTTGTCACCCAGGAGAAATTGTGAGGCCTATGTCAATATTTAATGTTTCTGCTGTAGAAACTCAAGTGCAATCAAAGTGCTGAAAATGTTAACTCATTTTCCTATTCTGACAACAAAGGACAATTTCTTCAATTAAAAAAATATAAATTATATCAGCTTTACTGAAAGAGAAAATGAAAATCCCTGGAATATTGTGCAAGTCCAACCCCCTGTGGACTAACAAGAACTTCTGCTAGATATCAAGTGTATTCACCTGGAACAACTGGGTGACTTGAAGCATAACAGTAAAGCACAGCACGACTGTGCTCTACAACTGTGAGGGTTTTTTTTAAAACACCTAATGAGAGAAAAAAAAGAAGAAATCAGATCAAGTCACACAGGAATGCATCCAGGTGGCTTTTGAGAACCTCCAGAGGAGCCTCCACAGCCGCCCTGGGTAGCCTGTGCCAGGGCTCCCCCACCCTCGTTTTTTTTTTTCCAAAGAAAGAACACAGATCTCAGAACATCAAGCCGTAAAGCAAAGCACAAACAATGGCACTGCACAAAAAGAAAGAAAAATAAGGTAAAACAGGCTACAACGATTTCCACTTTTGACTGCTGCACTCTCAGTAGTAGCTTCTTACAGGAGACCAACCGCTGACAGGAACAGGCTCTGCGAGTTGATACTGCTCCAAATGACAACAGGATCATACCCTCGCCCACGCTCAGGGTTTTGAAGCCATTTTACCAGTTTTCCAGTGAGGTGAAGTCATTTATGGAGCTCACCGTCGTTCTGCTATTTCGCTTCACGAGGAAAAGGCGCGCGGAGCTTCGCACCCCGCTGCAGGCCAGCGGCGGCCACGCGCTAAGGCCGTCAGGGCTGGGCGGTGTCTGGGCTGGAAAACTACCGTTCCCAGGAGGCACTGCTGCCGCGGCCGGAAAGGCGCGGATCCGCTTCTCGCGCGGTGCACACTGGGATTTGGAGTTTCGGTCGCGCCCCGCCAGCCGCCGCGGCGCGGCGCTCGATTCTCGGTCAGGGGGAGCCTGCAAACGCGGGAAGGGCTGTCCTCGCCGTCCTGCCGTCACATGGCCCTCGGCGGGCAGCGCTTACGCAGCGCGGAAGGGCATCGCTGGGCGGAGGTTTCTAGGTAACGGTATGTATCCGTCCGCTGGGGTCCGCCTCCCGCACCCCCCGCGGAGTGGCGGCCAAGATGGCGGCGGTGGTGGCTGTTGAGGCCAGGCTGTGAGTCCCCTCGCTGGCGTTGTTTCTCAACGGTGGGCGAAGGGAGGCCGCTGCTCGTCTCCGCTGCCGGATGGTGAAACGCTCGGCCGGCCAGCCCATACCCCGCGAGTAGTGAACGGCAGTGGAGAAACCAGGCCTGGGTGACCTCCCCTTCGCCGCGGGGTGAGCCGCCTTGTCCTCCCCCTCTCTTGGCGGGCTGCCCCCCTTCTCTCGCTGGCAGCGGGCGCGAGGAGAGGTGGGGGCCGCCGCTGGTGAGACAGGTCCGCCTGTCCGGCCTTTGCGCTCCCGTGGGCCCGCGTGGGTGGGCACCCAGACGGCGGGGAGAGGGGAATTAGGGAAGAAGGGGTCCAGGGCGGCGGCGGAGCTGGGGTTGGCGAGCCCAGGGAAGCCGTTGCGGTGCCAGCAGGTTGGGCGGGTTGCTGCCTTCCACCGCGGGAAAGGGTGCGTTACTCGCTCTCCAAGGAGACGCCGGCGGGGCCGTGGCAACGGCCGCGCTTTTGCCTGAGGCGCTTTGAGAGAAGCCTGTTTACTCCCCTCTCCTCCCAGTTGCCCCGGTTTTGGCGCCGTGAGGGAGCGGCCTTTCCGCGCGCCTCCTGACGGCCGCCGGCCCGCGAAGCGCTTCGTCCGCCTCACGCTGCAGCTTGCCCGGTAGAGCCGCCAGAGGATCGCTCCAGCCGCCGGCCCCCTTGGTGGCGGCCAGACTCGCAGGGCCCGGCCTCCCGCCGCCCGCCCCGTTCTGGAAGTGGACCGGGTCGGGACGGCAGCCTAAGGGGAACCGGGAAAGGCTGAGGGCAAGCTGGCAGTGGTGAGCTTGGCTTCTTTGGTCCGGGCACAGGGATTCGCAGTTCCACTAGCTCATCGCTCGCGTAAGGACCATCCGGTGCCCCAGGAGAGGAATTGCTCCGTTGTCCGCATCGGGTTGATGATACTGTGTGATTAGCAGTGCTTCGTAGGAATTTAACGAGTTAATGCGAAATGGATGCTAGTGAGGGGCGTGTGCCTTAGAAAGCTAAACTTAAATGTTTGATCCTATTTTCAACGTTCGTGGCTTTATGAGGGCTTTTTACAACTTTGTTTTTATTTTCGTTTTTAATTTTCAAAAGTTTCTATGTACAGGATTATGTTTTTATGTGCCCTTCAGAGCTCTTGCAGTTCGCGGGAATGCTACAGGAGAAAATGTGAAAACCATCTCTACTGCTGAAAAAAAAGGCTTCTTAAAATATGTATCTTTGGCTTGTTAGTTTGTTTTGGAGTAATGTTTCTGAGAATTTGTGTATTATTATTACATGTAGGAAGTGTATTTTGGCTAGAGTCTTATGTGTTTCAACTATAACTTCACATGTAATCTCAGTTTATTTTTTCTGTAGGGAATATACTAATATACTTGAAAGTTTAGGTTTTTTTCTCACCAAGTAAATGATGTAAAGCAATATGTAAATGCTCAAATAGAGGTATTTTACAGATTCTATAATGTGCAAGAGGCTGAGATTGGTAATGGGTTTCTGGAAGCAGAACTAGTGTAATGGAGAGATACCAAAGCCTTTACAGGAGGATTTATTTTAGAAATAGATGGCAAAATGAATGAATTAATTAGATATGTGTGGGGAGGTGAACAAGACAGCTTCATATATGGGAGAGTTTCAACTCTTCAGACCTGGCTGAACCTTGTGGTTTTTAACTGAGTTGAATATTAGCACAGCTCTGTTAAATTATATTCAAATAAACTTAAGTTAGTTCGAAATATCAGATACTGTAATGTGGATGTTTAGAAACTTGCTGTCTGGGAAGGGCACAGTTCTGTTAAAGCACTTGAAAATCTGCTTGCTGGAAGTAATCAGAATATTGGGGTTTTTTTTAATTGTATTTGTTTGGGTGCATTGGTGTATGCAACACTGTGTCACATATTCCATCTATGGCAGTGGATTTATTTCGGAGGTAGAAACACCTACAGTTGAAGAGAGTTTTTGTGGAAGTTTAAAATGAAATACAAATAATTATTACCATTTATGTAAAGATGAGTGCTTCTACTTATCTTTACAGTGGAAGGTAGGAAAACCTACTTTTGCTATGGTTTTAGTGGAATTATGTAACGTGATGATGAGGAAACAGCTTACTGAATTGGGCTGTAAACCCAGATGGCCTCTAATCTTGTCAAGATGAACTTATTATGCTTAGTGGCCTAGGTCGATATAGAGTTCCAGTTGAAATGTTTGGTTTTGCACATCAGCAAAGCTGAACTGGTTACCTGTAACTGAAGAAAGAGTTCTTACAAAATATAGCTGCTTTCTAAAATAAGTTGAACTGGCAACTATGCATTTTGTTTGAATACTTTTTCAAGTTTATCTTGAGTTGGCAGGAGAGTTTTCCTGTGAACTTTGCATAGGATGCTTGTGCTTCAACATGAAAACAAAGAAAATGTGAAAGGGCGTTGTGGTCTTGTCTAAATAAATCTGATGGTTTGTCTGGCTGAAAGTTGCTCAGAAGGTGTGGTTTTACACTTGATCTGTTGGGGTTTCACTCCACCTGATGACAAGGCTTTTATTTGCCTTCCTTCAGCCCACAGATAGTCCTTATATAGTCCTTAGGTTAGTCAGATCAGGGAGCTTATCCAGCTGAGAACTCATCTGTTTATTTCAGTAGAGGTTTTGTTTGTTGGCTGGCTAGTCTATCAATTGTACCATCTGATTGCATGGTGTAGTGGACATTTCTGTTTGGACAAAGAAGGGAATGCGAATGAATATGCAAGGACAGTAGGGCATAGCTCCACCAGTTCTCAAAGCAGCAGACACTTGATTACACCTGGGTTATGATTCTGATGCAGAAGCTGAATTACTTGGTGTTAGTGTGAGTTGAGTTGATCCGTGTTCAAGTGGAGATGCGGTTGTGATGAGCGTGCTGGTAGATCCCATTTCCTTAATGGTACGGTAAGAAGCTATGTTTGCATTAAAATACTGTTTTGTGCAAGTGCACTTACTGAGAGGGCTGCATGGTGTGGGCTTTTTTTCTAATTGAATACTGTCTCTGAGCAAGACAGGTGTACTAGTACAGCTTTTAAACTTAGTTCAGGGTTAATTTTTTTCTGAAACTGATTATACATAAATCCACAGTCTTGGATAGTTTTTAATCTTGAGTTTTAGTTGGCTTCACCTGCACTGTGTTGAAATCTTGATGTGAAAATTAATATTAGATAGGTGTCAATAAAATGTTTAGGAATAAATGGTCCTTTTTTATTTTCCCAATTTAAAAATAAAGCTAGGATCATGTCCTAAAATAGCAGTTAAAACTGCTTGGAAAAAGTAATTCTCTGTGAGACTGTTTTTCTTCTACATCTATAACAGAACTTCATAGCTGTTGTGAAGAAAGTTTCTAGCTTTGTGCAGTGGAACTGTGCAAGCAACACTTCAGCAGCCTGGGTTTTGTTGTAGGCTAAGCATGTATGCAGCTGTGTTCTTCCTTTTTAAACATGCTAATTTTACTGCTATGTGAGAATATTAGTTTTTCACCTTTCAGCTTTTAGTTTGACATTAGTAATAAAGTTTTTAAAATGAAAACGAGAACTTTCAATAGGTAGCTTTGTACTGCACACAGTGACAATATTAGAGAGTAGCAAAGCTGTAGGAAGTTTTGGTTTTGCTAGAAACTATAATCTGAAGTGGCATGACATTCACTGGCTAAATAGTCTATATTAAAGGTAGGAAAAAAATCTGTTATTAATGTCTATTTTCTGTGTACTGTATCAAGTATGCCCCTGAGTACTCTGTTGTCAGCATATTAATATTGAAATAAGTATGATATCTTGACATACTAGGTCTCCATAGTAATTTATTTAGTCAAGTGGACATCACCCTGGACTTGAAAGTGCAGGCTTTATGAATCACAAAGTGGTGTTTCCAAGCTGTGAATAGAGTTTTTTTAAAGTGAAAGAAATTTGGTACTTAAGGAAAAAAGAAATTGTTTATTTTTAAAGAGAAGAGATTTAAAAAAAGAAGAGGTAAAAAACCACCCCAAACCCACAACTACTTCTGATTTTATTTTTTTATGCCAGTATCTATGTTCTTATCACTGTTAGATTTTCAGTAATAGGTTTAGTTTCCTAAAGCAACCTTGTGTTTACATCTTGTGATAAATATGTCATTGTCATCTCTGATTGTGAATCTTCAAAATATTCTACATAAACTGATTTTAATACAGCACATTTCTTTCAAACTATTTCTTTTAGATTCTTTTTTATTGATTGCTTGTCATGGCAACAGGAGGTGGTTCCTTTGAGGAAGACATGAATGATCAGGACTTGCCTGGCTGGAGCAACGAGAGCCTTGATGACCGGCTGAATAATATGGTATAATTAATCTTATCTCTCAGTTGCCATTTTATACTGCATGTTAAAAGTACCAGGTAGATACTACTAGTAGCAGGTCACAGTGCAAAACCCTAATCCTTGTCACTACAGCTTTTCAGGTAAATATTTGCAAAACCAACTAAAGTAATTGAGGTAGGTGCAACAAGCAGTTAGTGTAATTCACAGGTCATGAAGTGTCTAGATGTATTGATGGGAAATGTTTTGGGTAAATAATGTAGCTAGACACAAAAGTCCTGTAGGTGTCATGAAAGTGAAAACTAATTTTAGAAATAGAGTGAAATGGCTGAAGAATCTTCACCAAAGAAGAAAAATCCAATTTTTGCTTAATTTGAAATTCTTTTTATGCATTGTAGGATGAAATGTGTTTAAAATTTCCTGGCAAGCTATTTTTAATTTATGCAGTAGAGAAAATTGTATTTTGTAATGTGACATTTACTCTAGAAAACTTAGTGCATGCTTTGATTTTGCTTTTTATTTTTACTTCTAAAATGGAAGTAAATTCTCTTTCACTGAATTAAAACATTTACTTTTTATCTACGTGGATAACAAATATGACTTTTTTCCTTCCCTCTCCTTCCCCTTAGGACTGGGAAAGTCAACAGAAGAAAGCGAACAGGTCTTCAGAAAAAAACAAGAAAAAATTTGGTGGGGAAGCTGAAACAAGGCTTACTAATGATATATCTCCAGAATCCTCATCTGGAATGGGACGACGGAAGACCAGAACTCATAGTTTTCCTCATGCACGATACATAACCCAGATGTCTGTTCCAGAGCAGGCTGAACTAGAAAGGCTTAAACAAAGAATTAACTTCAGTGATCTGGATCAGGTTTGTATGTTTGCTATCTTTCACCATAAACGTGACTACAATTCTCTTTTTTTCCCCTTTCTTATATGTTGACAGATTTTACATATGTAAAGAAATTTTTCTATGACAGATTTTTCTATGTAAAAAAATTTTACATAGGCAATTACAGTGAAAAAAAAAAAAAAAGCTTATAGACACCATGGGAGTCAAATCAAAATTCTGGTTTTGAACAGAAGAAAATTATGGAAAGTTCAGGACCATGACTTTCCTACGCTTGAGGGTATGATAGCTGTCTTAACTTTATTCCTAAATTTGTGCTAACGGTTTCAGAACAGAGGCTTGTTAATCTTTGCCAGAGTTTCTCGTGAAGATAGTATCTTAACTTGTTTGGATTGTGAAGATTCTTTCAAATGCAATTCATTGCTTTGGTTTAGATCATAAAGTCTAAACAAGTTCCTCAAGAAATGAATGTTACAGCAGCAGATTGCTACTTAGAGGGTTCTAAAGAAAAACTGAAGCTATGAGAACATATTCTGCAAGTGAATATGTTGCTCTTTTATTATTGTTATTCTGAAAATATACCTGCAGAAGTAGGATGTCTTTCACTGTAGTAAAGGTGGCAACCACTGCAAGGATGAGGAACTAAGCTCTGAGGAACAGCAGAACACTTTTGCTTCTTGGCTCTTCTGGGAGAGTCAGCTTACTTTCTGAAAACTATATGGCAAAAAATACCAGCACTGTCTTTAGACAGCTTTTAGCTAGTGAGTGATTAATAAGGTGACTGTTAAGAACAGTCAAACAGTACTGCAGAGCTGGTAATACGAGCAGTGAAACTAAGCAGTGTTGGGAATATACAGGAGGAAAACCGATAAAACATTTTTTTTTGTTGTTTGTATGTAGAGAAGCATTGGAAGTGATTCTCAAGGCCGGGCCACAGCTGCTAATAACAAACGTCAACTTAATGAAAACAAAAAACCATTCAACTTCCTGTCACTGCAGATAAACACTAACAAAAGCAAAGATCCTGCCTCAGGGTCCCAAAAAAAGGAAAGTGGAATACCAGTGCAATGTAAAGAGTTGTTTGGAGCTGCTCTAAGCAAGGATTTCTTGCAAAATTGTCAAGTCTCTGCTCAAGAAGATGGAAGGGGAGAACCAACAATGGATAGTAGCCAGGTATTTACGTAGCCTGTAAAGTCTACAGAATATTGACTCTTAGAAAGTTTTTAATTACCTTACTACTTTTCAGTGCATCTTTTTTAGTTTCCAAAACGTCTAACTTTATGAGAAATACTTACTTTCCCACTGTTCTAAACCTAACTTAATAATGTATTGTTCTTTTGAAGTCTGTTTATTGGCAACAGAAGCAGTAATAATTTTCATCTTAGAGGTTGACTCTCTTACACAGTTCCATACAATTTAATATTGTTAATGAGCTCAGTTCTGCTCTACCCTATGTCCACAAGACATAGACTATGTCTAACAACTTCATGCATGCATAAATCAAGTCTTATGAAATTGACTGTTGACTTTTAAACATCAGCGGAAGTGTGCTTCTAGTACGGTGGAAAGTATTAGTGTGTCACTCCTTTAATTGCTGCTATACTGTTGCTCTCTCCATGTCTTGCGCATTAAATCCATTAAGGCTGTAGCTGAATGCATTCAGTAACTTCAGTGTCTTTACAGATTGTGAGCAGACTAGTTCAAATTCGCGACTATATTGCTAAGGCCAGCTCCATGCGGGATGATCTTGTAGAGAAAAATGAGAGATCGGCCAATGTTGAGCGTTTATCACACCTTATAGATCACCTTAAAGAGCAGGAGAAATCCTATCTGAAATTTTTGCAAAAGATGCTTGTAAGTTTGAGATGTAATATGTTTGTTTCTGCACTGTAAGCTTTTTTTAGGACTTGACCATTGATGTTTTGATGGTGCTACTAGGGGTTTTGGTTTTTATACATAGTACCTACATTCCATAATTCATTTTCACCACCCCCTTGTATAGCTTTTGATTGGTACTAATGAAATATTTCAGGCTAGAGAAAAAGAGGATGATGATGTTCGGACTATAGATTCAGCTGTGGGATCTGGTTCTGTAGGTGAGAGCACATCGCTAAACATTGATGTGCAGTCTGAGGCTTCAGATACCACGGTAAGCTGCCTTTTGGTAATTAAGGTGGTAGAAATGAAGACTTTGATTTGGTTTTGTGGTTGTTATAATAGAGTCATCACCTGCAGTTGGATTAAAAAAAAATACAAAGTAAATCCCCAGACACTGTTAAGGAGGTATTCATGCATGTGTGGATATTTTGTTCGTATGCGGGGGGAAAGTCATGATTCTGTCACAATAATGATATATCTTGATGAGCTTTAAAAAAACCTTTAGTCTTCAAAGTAGAATGAAGGATTAAATGTTTACTTTGTAGGAAAGCGTAGTTTTCTTTAAATTTTTTAATCTGTAACTTTCTGTTAGTGGAGAAAACTTGATGGTATTGGGTGTGGAGGGTTAGAAATCAGTCCTTAGTAGGTGATTTCCCAGCTATCTTTCAAGAGATAAAATAGAAGTATTGACCTAACATATAAGTCTTCTTTTCTGGAGAAATGCTCACGTTTTAGAAAATATGTTTTGAATTTAGTTCTGAGATACACAAACAGTCTTCCATTCTGGTAAACAATTCTTCTAGCATTGTAATAACTTATGTTTGCATCTTCAAATACTGTTATACTGAGGAAAAGTACAAAAGAGCTGGTACTCTTGGCCAGTTAGTATGTTGAAGGTTCTGCAGATGGGAATTTATTTACTTAGAAGTAGAACAGTAGTTAAACCATTAAAAATGTTCGTAATCATTTTTAGCTTAGTAAGAACTATTTCCATTCCTGTAAAGAAATAAAATGATAGACAGCAAATATGTAATTTTAACTTAGAAAAAAATGCAGAAAGAACCTCAATTTTAAAGAAATAATGCATCTAAACTTGCCTTTTTCTTCATCTTTGTAAAATGAATTTTAGTTCATTTTGCATCTAATTTCTCTTTACACGCAGCTTGAATATATTACATGTAGAATAAGTGCCTTTAGTCTCATAAGATAGCTTTTTGGAGTTGTATTGTTACGAACATCGTAAGAAAGACTAAAAATGTCTCTGTTCTTTAGTAGATTTTGACAATAGTTTTTGTTATTTGACAAGATACAAGTTGGGTAAGTTTATAACTTGAACATGCATAATAATTTGGAGCACAAGTTCAAAATGTAACATACTAAACTATTTAATAAAGGAGATATCTTTTAGTTTGAGAATTCGGCCCCGCATTGAGGACAAACTAGGGAATTCAGCTTCACAAGAACAGGTTACAGACATTGATGTTACAGCAAACCTGAAAGGGAAAAGTGACAGAGCTGCTGTGAATGACAGGGAAATCTGGCCTTGTAGGATTAATAGCCAAGAACATGGATTGCCTTCAAAGGTACACTTAAATATTATTTTAGCCTCAAATAGGGTTTATACATGCTAATTTTTTTTCTTGTTAACTGCTTCAAATATATTTGTTACTTACAGTGAATGTTGCCATTTGACCTGCTTGTCCAACTTGTTTTTTTAATGGAATTAATTTTTTTTGCTTAGAGATTTTTTTTTCTTTAGAAATTTTTGAAAATGTTCTCTTCTGAGGTTCCAGAATTGACAGAGGAAGTACTACATGTAACTCTGTACAGCAGGTGTTAGGTAGCTGATCTGTTTCTGGGAAAAGATATTGTAAATGTGACTCTCAGATGCTTGTCGTGTTTACACCAACTCTGCCAGTACAAATTTAAGCTAATACCACTTAGAGAAAACAGATTGGAGAATACTAGCTGTAGCTAATTCCACAAATGTTTTTGTATAGTTCATTGTATAAATATTTGATTGGAAGGGGAAACAGTATTCGACTTAGAGTATAAGACTTCTTTTCTTACCTGCTTTTCTATGGCTTTGTCTCTTAATTTAAAAAAAAAAAAATGAAGTCGATGCCCAACAAGGCTTAAATGTTTTGTCAAGTGTGTTGGCCCAAATGTAGAGCTAAGATTGAAAATCTGATATTTTAGATAAGGATTGGCTTATTTAATAGATGAGCAGGACTGAGACATCCTCTTTTTCACTTTCTTCCCCTCATTCCTTGCTGTGTTGATTTCATTGTGTATAAGATGAAAGTTTAACATGAGTGATCACTGTCCGTTGCAGGACATGTTTTAGTGACACTTTGAAAAGTTGAGCATTCTCTGCTACCCAGAAGTATTTGTTAAGATGCATGCTTCTATCCTGACATCTGGTACAGATTTTTTTCTACCGAGAGAATTTTGGATTTCAGCTACTCAGCACTATGTGGAGAGAAGTGCTTTTCAGTTAGTGATGCTGTTTTTAAATACTTGTCAACTCATAACAAAAAGAAGGAATTTTTTTTCATAGCTTAATCTACATAGTGTGATAATCCAACTTTAAACAGGATCTTAACTGGGGATGTCTCATTAAAATACAGAACTTCCTGACAATCCTTGAATGAAAGTTTTGAAGCACATCTCAAGCTTTCAATTAGGATAGAATGAGGAAAATAACTTGGTTTTAATATATTTTCTCTGCTCGGCATGCTTTCATTCCTTCATATCTATTTCCCTGTGTTTGAAAATATGGTAGAGGGGTTATTCTGTGCATGTTTTTGTTTTGAAATTGGTTTGCTTAAATCTGGTCTAGTCTAGTATCTGTGACATACATACGACATACAGAACTAAACACATTATAGATTAGAGAACCATAATGTCCCCAAAACATTCTGCTGAATATTTAGGGATCTTAGACCAGTAAATCAATCTAGATCTTATATTCCGTGCACCTCCATGATATTATGCCCTATTTTGCTTAGCTTCACCGGTCTTAATGCTATATTTTATGATGCAAAAGGCAGAGGGATTCTTGGGTTAGTCTTTAGCACACATGAGGGCAGCTGACTGGATTTCTAAAAAAGCTCCACCCCTAGTAATGTTAAGCACATCTTGATGGTCCAGGCTTCTCCCTGTTGGATGTCTAAATTTTTTAGATGAAAAAGGACTACTGGAAAGGTGAAGTTGTTTCATTTTCATCTTTTTTACACTAGCAAGGCTGTTTGATTCTACTAGGGGCCTGCTTGTGTTGATGCTTCTGTCACTGGTGTTCAGCGAGTAAGTAGCGATGATTATGGTAATGTTCTTCTATACCTTGCAGGCCAGAGATCCTCAACAAGAGGCTAAAGAGGAATTGGAGAACTTGAAGAAGCAGCATGATTTATTGAAAAGAATGCTTCAACAGCAGGAGCAATTGAAGGCTCTTCAAGGAAGACAGGCGGCACTTCTTGCTTTGCAGCATAAAGCAGAGCAAGCAATTGCTGTCATGGATGATTCTGGTATGTGGAATCATGTGTTTAGTAGCATGTTAGCATGCTAATTGGATGATAAAAGCTGGAATTGTGGAATGCACATGAAAAAGTTGTGATTTTTTTAAAAATGCAGTTTCAAAAAAATTCCTGCAAGGCTTCCGATTCTGAAAAGATTTGATGTGTCAGTTAAAATCCACACAGCTGATTTCTGTGATTTATTTGTAAAATCCTGGAAATCTGGCTTTTCCTCCTAAGAATTGGTCTGCCATGTCAGGTTAGTAGTCTGTCTGTCATATCTGCACCATTGTACCAGGCCTTTGAGGGAAAGAATCAGAGTAGAGGATACAGAGTCTTCTCTCCTGTACTGCATCCTTATGGCTATAGGTAGTTAGTAATTTGAGATTTTGTTAGTTTTTTCTGCTTGAGTTTGGGGGTTTTTTTTTGATGGCTAGTTGCTTGAGTGTTTAACAGCCTTTTGTAGACTGATGGTTTATCAAAGAAAGGAGGAAACTGCTAAAGCAGTTAACTCTGAAATTATCTCTGATATGCTGTGGATTTCTATGGAAACTCTGTGTGAAATTCCAGTTCAGTTAACTCCAAAGTTTTGTGGCATGTGATTTGGGGTCATGACTCTAATAGTAGAGCACCACTATTACGTTACAACCTTCAGATTAAAAGCATTCTTCTAATTTGTCCTCATATATTCCCAACTTTTCAAAAATTACCTTTCAGACAGACTTCCTTTTTATATTTGTTTAAAGGTTATCACCAGAGTTTTCTCAAGAGTTCAGCTTTAAAAAGGAGACAGTCGTGCACTGTTGGCATGTGAATTACCTTTTGTCTGTTGGAAGCTCATCCTGCCCCCTTCCCCCCAAGTCCTATTTCATTTTCTTTGGAAATGGAGTACAGTTAATGTGTGTGGTCATAGGGAGTGTTTTTGCACTGAGGAAATTCAGATTCAGTCTGTGTTACTGTTCCATGACTTCCCCATAAGAGTTGCTAGCCATGTACCCTTTAATAAGGTCTAATGGTGTTTTTTATTACAGTTAAGTTTTGTATTTAAAATGGCTAATTTGTAGAAGTATAGGCATGGGATTCTAAACTTTGCAACAAGTGTTTTTCTTTAAGGTTCTTTTCTTTGAGCTCTTCCTGCTTTTTTTCCTGACCTTGATTAGATAGACTATAGGAAAGAAGGTGGATCTAATTAAGAAAACTAGATTTTAGTGTAGGAAGACAGCTTTTAGAAAGCTACAATGGGAGCAAGAGAAGCAAGTGCTTTCAAAGGCCATTTCCTTCTTTCTTAGAATGAAAACTGTTACTGAAGACCATTTATCTGCTCTGCAGCAGCACACCTGTAATGGCATCTGCTTTCTCTTCTTTCCTTAAATGTACAGAAGTCCATTTGAAAAATAAAATTACTTATGATAAATTAGAACTTAGTTTTTACAGATTCTTTGCTGTTTTTATTTCATATTTTCACTTATGTCACTCTGAAAAACTGTTTCTTACTGCTGTTTGTGTTGACTATTATAGATGTGGCATGTGCCAGAACTGTAGGGTTAGAAATGTAAAAATTCAACGTAAGACAAAAGAAATATTTTTAAATTTGAAAATAGTACAGCTTTATTGTGTAGGTAACAAAGTCATATATATAGGGAAAATAAATAATAATTGTGCTTCACTTTTCTTATGAAGTCTTACTTCGTGTTTGGGGGAAAAAAACAGGAGTTATTTGTATCTATCAGCTGCCAGTTCTGTATCTTTGTACTGTTTGAGCTTTCAGGGAGGGAGAAAAAAGCTTCCTTTTTAATGTATTCTCCTCATAAAGCTTTTTGAAAGACAAACCCCCAAGACTGTTTGCATTTGTAAAAGTTACAACTTACAGCAAGATGAAATCTTGATGTCTTGTTGATTTATTGTTTTAAGGAAGTAAAATTAAATGCACTGTTTAGTTTGACTATAGGAGTAATAACAACTTCATTTCTAACAAGCAAAATATTTCCATCAACCCTAGACAACTTGGTTGTTTTCCTTTTGTTCTGACATTTTTAGCAAAACACAAAACATACTTCAAGTCCTTTTGTATAGTCCTTCACAAAGGAGCTGTGAGTTGGCTTGTTAACATTTATGTGATGAAAGTAATCTTTTAATGGTAAACTTGCTAGAGAGGATATGTGAAAAATCATTGCCATGTTTTGAGGGGTGCAGTATATTGGTGTTATTAAATCAAACGTTTTGCCAAATAGCCCTTATTTCATTGCTATGGAAAAGCATGTCCCTTTTTTTTTCCTCCTTCTGCATGCCCAGTTGTAACAGAGACTACAGGTAGTGTTTCAGGAGTAAGCCTTACATCAGAACTGAATGAAGAATTGAATGACTTAATTCAGCGCTTTCACAACCAACTTCATGATTCTCAGGTCAGTCTTTGGATTGCACTGTGTAAGTTCTGTTGTGGTCTGTTTTTCGTATTCATTTCAACAGGGCAGTGAAATGTTTGTCTTGGTTATTTGTGTGCATTTGCCCCCAATTTTGAAAGCTCAAGCTCACTGATCTGTGCTTCCCGTCTCACAGTTTACATGAAAATTCAGACAAGTAGTTAATGTATTGCAGTATCTCAATATGTAATTGAGATATCATAAGAGTGTTTGCAATGTCAGTTTCCCTTTATAAAAAGTGCTTTTGATCTGATGCTGAGCCTGACTAGCCTATAAAAGGGCTTTTTTGTTTCTGATTATTTGTCTTTTTCTTAGTACTCTTTAGTAACATGAAATTCCTCTTTTTAGACACAATCTGTTCCAGACAATAGAAGACAAGCAGAAAGTCTTTCGCTTACCAGAGAGATTTCACAAAGCAGAAACTCTTCAGTGTCTGAACACCTGGCAGATGAGAAGACACAGCTTTTTAACAAGATGCGAATGTTGCAGGGGAAAAAGCAAAAAATGGATAAACTGTTAGGAGAACTTCATACACTTCGTGACCAACATCTAAATAACTCCTCCTGTAAGTAAATATAGGCAAAATTGTGTCTTTTCAGGAATACAACTCTTTCAATGTTCATGTGTTCATTTTTAACAAGGAGCAATGACTGCTATTTTTGCTAGTAGCACTTGAGTTTAGAATGTCATCAGAGTAGACTAATATGAGGATGTGGGATGTGATTATCTGGTGACACATCTGCCTTGTGGAGTGTACCATATGAACTTCAACTTTCTGGGTTTTTGTCACACTACATCTGTTTTTATGTACTTAGTAGCTCTATGCTGTTACAAAGTTGGCTTGTCCACTGTCAGAAGACTTCTTCATGCACCCGTCTCAGGAATTTCAATCACAGGCTATACCAGAACAACTTAACTGTCTGAGTTTTGGCCTACTCTGCTCCTTGGTGCCTTTTTGTTCTCCTTACAGTCTCAGTGCAGGGCTGCTTGCTGTTCTCATTTGTCTGTAGAAATACGTTCATCACTGGTGAAATTTGTCCTATAGCTGGAAACTTCTGAGGGTGATCACAGTGTGTTCTAGTTAACATGAAACGAGGCACTTGAAGCATGCTACTGGAGGGTGATTTAATAGTTATGTTACTATAGGACTGGAGAAAGACCAATGTCATGCCAGCCTTCAGAAAGGGCAGGGAAGACGACCCAGGAAACTACAGGCTGGTCAGCCTCACCTCCATCCTTGGAAAGGTGATCACTGAATATATGAGAGAAAGGATGGTTATCAGGGGGAGTCAACATGGAAAGGGGAAATCCTGTTCGACCAACCTGATAGCCTTCTATGAGTGCATAACCGGCTGGCTAGATGAGGGAAGAGCAGCGGATCTCATCTACCTTGACTTCAGCAAGGCTTTTGACACTGTCTCCCATAACATTCTCATCAGAAAGCTCAAGCAGTGTGGCTTGGATGAGTGGACAGTGAGGTGGATCAAGAGCTGGCTGAATGACAGAACCCAGAGGGTGGTGAACATTGGCACAGAATCAAGTTGGAGGCCTGTGGCCAGTGGAGTTCCAGAGGGATCAGTTCTGAGGCCAGTCTTGTTCAACATCTTCATCAATGACCTGGATGAGGGGACAGAGTGTACCCTCAGCAAGTTGGCTGATGATACCAACCTGGGAGGACTGGCTGATTCCCCAGAAGGCTGTGCTGCCCTTCAGTGGGATCTTGACCGGCTTGAGAGCTGGGCAGAGAGGAACCTCATGAGGTTCAACAAGGACAAGTGCAGAGTCCTGCATCTGGGCAGGAATAACCCCATGCACCAGTACAGGCTGGGGGTCGAACTGCTGAAGAGCAGCTCTGCAGAGAGAGACCTGGGAGTGCTGATTGATAATAAACTAAATATGAGCCAGCAATGTGCCCTTGTGGCCAAGAAGGCCAATGGCATCCTGGGATGCATCAAGAAGAGTGTGGCCAGCAGGTCAAGGGAGGTTCTTCTCCCCCTCTACTCTGCCCTGGTGATGCCACATCTGGAGTCCTGCGTCCAGTTCTGGGCTCCTCAGCTCAGGAGGGACAGAGAACTGCTGGAGAGAGTCCAGTGCAGGGCCACCAAGATGATCAGGGGTATATAGAACATCTTTCATATGAGGAAAGACTGCGGGAACTGGGGCTGTTTAGTCTGGAGAAGAGGAGATTGAGGGGTGATCTTACTAACATTTATAAATATCTAAAGGGTGAGTGTCAGGAGGTTTGGACATCCCTTTTTCCTATAGTAGCTAGTAACAGGACAAGGGGTAATGGGATGAAGCTGGAACACAAAAAGTTCCACGTAAATATAAGAAAAAACTATTTCACTGTGAGAGTGACAGGGCAGTGGCACAGGCTGCCCAGAGGGGTTGTGGAGTCTCCTTCCTTGGAGGTCTTCAAGACCCGCCTGGACATGTTCCTATGCGACCTGGTCTAGGTGACCCTGCTTCTGCGGGGGGGTTGGACTAGATGATCTCTAAAGGTCCCTTCCAACCCCTACCATTCTATGATACTACTATACCTTCATCTTTCTACATGTACTTAATGCATATAATATGAACATATTTGGATATGATTTCATGCAGCTGGAAAAAGCAAGCATCAAATCTATATTCTATAGCACATGGAGAGACAAGCTTAGTAGAGGAAAAAACTTTTTTTTTTTTTTTCTATAATGTTGAAATGTTTCTTTTCAAAAAAAGGAATTTTCCTGTAGATAAACCCTTAAGTGAACTCTCTGAGAAGACTCACAGCATGAAACCTTCCACTTCTGAAGTGGCATTGTATGCCACAAGACTTGAGACAAAAGCTTTTGTTCTAAGAAGTTATTAGGTGCCGTTTTGTTTGTCGGTTACATTTTCTGTCATTAAATTTTAATATAAATCAGTTTACTTTGTTCCTTTTTGCAAGTTCTTCTTACAAGCTCTATTTTTTTTTGTAGTTTTTCCTGCTTCAGGTTCTCCTCAAAGGAGTGTTGATCAACGGAGTACAACTTCAGTTGCTTCTGGTCCTGTAGACATAGTAACTGTTGTTAATGGTGAATCAAATAGCCTGGCATCTGCTCCTTATCTTCCCGATTCCCTGGTTTCACAGAATGACAGTGAAGAGGATGAAAGTCTAAATCCAACAGAAAAGCTTCAGTAAAAGTTCTTCAATTTTTTTTCCATGATGTGCTTTAGTGATTTTGAGTGTGTCCTGGTTTAACCCCAGCAGCAACTAAGCTCCCCTCAGTTGCTCACTCTCCTTGTTCTTGTCCCTACTCAGTGGGATGGGGATGAGAAATGAGGGGGGGGAGAAAGTAAATCTTATGGATTGAGAACAATTTAATAACTAGAATGAAAATTAAAAAAGCAACAATAACAATAAAGATTACAGAGAAATAAAAACAAGGAGAAAAACCCCAACAAAACAAACCAAAGTGATGCAGTTAAATTGCTCACAGCCCACTGATGCCTGAGCAGCAATCCTCCTGTCACTGCCAACTCCCCCCAGTTTACATACTAGGTATGATGGTCTATGGTGTGGAGTAGCCTTGTAGCTAGTTCAGGTAAGCTGACCTGGCCATGCTCCCTCCTGGCTTCTTGTGGCCCCTCCAGCTCGCCCCAGCCCCCTCGCTGGCAGGGCAGGGAGAGAAGCAGAAAAGGCCATGACCACGTGCAAGCGCTGCTCAGCAATAACCAGACATCCCTGTGTTACCAACATTCTTTTCAAAGTAAACCCAAACCAGAGCACTGTAGCAGCTACTAGGAAAAAATTAAACTCTGTCCTAGCTGAAATCAGGACAGTGTGTTACTGGTTAAAAAGGTTTCTTAACGCAGAACATTTCATATTTTAATCCTACTTTAATTTACTAATATAAACCATTTAGTAAACAGTCCGAGACAGATGAGTTCAAATCGTCATGCAGAAGGTTTTTAGAACTTGGAAAATGGCAGTAAACTTTGAAGAACTATAGCTGATGTATATACTTGTATATACTTTTTCAGCTCTGCATAGATTTGGTTAAAATGAAAAAACACATAACGTTCTTTTTCTCCACAGGAAGCTAAATGAAGTTCGTAAGAGGCTGAATGAGTTACGTGAGTTAGTTCACTACTATGAACAGACATCTGATATGATGACAGATGCTGTGAATGAAAACACTAAGGAAGAGGAAGAAACAGAAGAATCAGAAAGTGATTCTGAACATGAGGATCCACAACCTGTTACGAATATTAGGTTTTCATATTTTTTGTCACCCTAAATCCTTGTAGCTAACTTGTTGCATAGTTCCTGAAGTACATTATTTCATAAAACCAGAAGTAATTCTGTGGTTAAAAACTTAGCAAAGTTAATGTAATTTGAACCAGCTTTCTGAAACAGATGACTAATAATGATCTTGTAGTGAATAACTTACTTATATAGCAAATGTAAATTAGATTGGACATTTAGAAAAGCAGTATAAGAGACTTGAAAATCTGTAATTCCTTTGGATTTAAGTACTGAATTATGTGTATGGAATTCTGCTAGAAGGTTAACAGGCCTAGACTAGAAAATTGTAATAAAAACAAACTACTTTAGAGAGGCATTTAGAGCTGTAATCTAACAGGGCAACTGTGAGCAACTGTGTGCATCGAGGATCTTTACTGTGCAGAAATGACTACTAATTTAGCTGTGAATCATACAAAGCTTTTATAGTACAGACATACAGCTTGAAAGGTTCTTGTATTGCTCTAGATGCAGCAGGGTATTATTCTTAGTTGCTTCTGGTTGGTTTAAAAAAAAAATCTTCTGGAGAGATGGCTATTTAGAAATTCGAAATGTCTGGAATGGTTGATTTTGTTTGTTTATGTGGGGAGTTTTTGTTTGTTAGTTTTAAAGGATCAGGATACATTGCCATAAAAGCCAGATAATAAAATATCTGAAGTAAAATTCCATCACTGTCGGTTCTTAAAAAGTTAATTATGTATTTTACCCTAGAAACCCTCAAGGAATCAGTAGTTGGAGTGAAATAAATAGCAACTCAAATGTACAGTGTGGAACTAATAACAGAGATGGAAGACATCTTAATACAGACTGTGAAATAAATAACAGATCTGCTGCTAATATAAGGACTCTAAAAATGTCGTCTACTCTCGGTATGTTCTAAAGTCTTCTAATAATTTTAGGTCTTAGTGCAAATAGTTCTGGTAGACACACAGAATTTGAGAGAAACTTGTTTGAGCAAAAGATTTGTGAGTAGTCATTAAGCTGATATTTTTCTCATGTCCAGTAACTACAGTGGACTTTAGAAGTTCAGTCATGTGTCATTGGTACTGTTTTGTTTCCTCTTCTCCTCCAGACTGTCATAATAGAGAGAATGACAAAGATGTTGAGCTACCCCGAGGTGAAGATGAAGAAGTGGAAGAAGATAGAGTTAGTGAAGATTCCATGTCTAGTCACAGAAGCAGCCTGGGTGATGCTGCCGGAGATGCTGAGTTTGAGCAGAAGATCAATAGGCTTATAGCTGCAAAGCAGAAACTTAGACAGTTACAGAATCTTGCTGCTATGGTGCAGGTATTTTATAAATACAAGTTGTGCACAAAAGTGCTATTTGCTATTTCATGTAATGTAAGACTTCTAATGGGAAAAAACCACTACTTAGTGTAACGTTTAAAGTACTGATTTCTAGTGTGGGAGGGAAAGATATTATTATGTTTTTCTGAAGTCAAAGGTAATAGTTCGTAAGTTCAGATATGGAATTTTCTTGAGGGATGCTAACTGAACAGAATAGTGACATTAGTACTAACACTGGATTATGAGATATGAACCAGGAAGTCTAATGTTTTTTAAAATAATATTAATCAGTATTTCTGTGTTTATAATAAATACTAGTTTTGGTTTTTGAATTGTGGGGTTTGCAACATCGTTCAGTCAGTGAGGGGAAAGTTACTTGTTTTCAGTTGAAGTCCTTGGATGTTGCAACATGTTTTGAGTTGGAGTGGTTTGATTTGGGGACAGTGTTTTTTGGTTTTCCATAGAATCTGGAGGACCAACTATGAATTGGAAGTCTGTTAAAATTAGAATATGTTGTTCTAATTTAGTGATGTTTACTTTAAAACACATTTTAATATATCTAATGTCCCTTCAGAGTGCTCACGTTTGAGCACCATCTAATATATTGTCTGCACACTGAATACACATAGCTGTATCAGAAATGTAAAAGCTTTGTGGGAGAAATCCAAATCAATCTCAGTTAGAACATATGTTTTACAATAGCAACAGTGGAAACACTATGTTATTTCAAGATTATACTACTGTCAAAATTTCTCAGCATCTGGATCAGTCTTACTTTTTGCCATGACTGTAGAGATGTTAACTGTGCAGTGGTATAAATCAAAATTAAATGATATATCAGCTTCCTTAATCAATAACCTAATTCATGGCCTATCTTCAGTCTTCAGACTGTATATGTATGTACAGTAGTGGTACTGTAGGTCTGCATAGCCATGTCATACTTGGTCACTAGTGATCATTTCTCACGTTCAGCAGGTTTTGTATTAAGAGCAGTCTTGGTGGAAAACCATAGAAGCAGTGGCTGAAGCTTTAATATTTTCAGTTTGAGAACTGAAAATACACAAAATGTGAAAACAGGAGAAATGGAATAGGAAACCATATAGAAGACTGTTTCTAAAATATTTTAGATTTAACTTTCAAGAGTAGTTTTGCTTTCATTTTAAGCTGTTAAATATTACTAGTAACTTTACTACTACAGTAATTAAGCAGTCTTTTTCTTTTCAATCCCTTTCTCTTCCTCTTTTCATCTCCCTTTGTTTCATGACATGTCTACATTTCTAATAGTATTTTATGCCTATGACCAAGTGGATAAAGTGGTTTTTGCTTCCAGAATGAGATAAATTATCTTGTGTTTATAGTGGAAGTTTCAGTAGTGTGACCTTTGTAACTTTAGGTTCTTTCATCAGCTTAATTTGTCTTAGTCATGATGCCATGAAGGTAATGGCTTCCAAGTTTATGGTCTGAACTAAAGATAAAACTATTCAGACTGATTAGTTTTGAAACATTAGTTTGACAAACTAATCTTGTTACATTTTGTGTATCAATTTGAAAATAGTCTTAACTGCCTTTCTGACATTCCTTCAGGATGATGATCTAGAGCCTCAAACAACAATTACAAATGCATCTCATATTGGTGACTTGTTTTTGGGTGAAATGGAAGAGACAAAGCAACAACCAAACAATGTTCGAGCTAGTACCAACAAGATACAAAAAGATGTAGGACTTAATGAAAAAGCAAGGTATGCTTTCGTCAAAAGATAGTAGAATCATGCATTAGGCAACTGCTTGCCAAGTAATCTGCTAATAACTTATTTACACAGAGAGAAGTTTTATGAAGCTAAACTTCAGCAGCAGCGGGAGCTTAAGCAGTTACAAGAAGAAAGAAGAAAACTGATTGAAATACAAGAAAAAATTCAGGTGTTACAGAAAGCTTGTCCTGACCTTCAGGTAAGTAGAATGTATTTCTTTGCTTAAGCTGCTGACCAATGTGACAAAATATCTTTAGCACTATTTTTTCCACTACAAAAATTAGAAGAAACTTAAAATTGGCAATACTTGTATATTGTAAGTGTTTATCGACTTCTGAGCTTTGAGAAGAGTTTATTCCTCTGTAGATTCTTTCTCAGTAATTGCTGTATCAAGCTCTCATTTTTATATAGTACGATCTCAAAAGCCTTGATGGTAAAGTCTTCAAAGACAGAGAACCTTCTGTCTTATTTTTAGCCTGAAATTTGTCTGTCTATACTTGCTGGTCACTGCATCTTCACTCCTTGTAGTAGTCATATACAGGGTCTGGTATTTTGAAACAACATCGTGTGTTGAAAGTGCAATCAACACATATTGAAACTTCACTGCACTGTGCTGTACTGGTTCTTATACTCGTTGTAGTTGATTTTTTTTTTTAATGAAGTGAGCAGTAAATTATCAATACTGTACATCTGCAGCATTATATAATACTTTGTTACTTAAAAGTAAGTTTTGTTCATTACTGGTTCAGTTCTGAAACAAGCAGCATTTAGCTTTGATTCGAAAGTCACTTTTCTCTGAGTACTAAATCACCTGTCTTCTAAATCCTGAGTTTTGCTGGGTTTTAGCAGCAGGTAGGTTTTAGAAAGCTGTTCTACTCTCTTTTTCCTTCTCTTTCAGTTGTCAGCTGGGCTGGGTAACTGCCCACCAAATAGACAGGCTTCACCAGCAACTTCAACTCCGGCAATGAATGAGTGTAACACAGCTGGCAAGCCTTTACTCGAATTTGATGAATCTGTACTTGTAGGCAATGAGGTATTTCATACTTGATATTCTGTGACTTAAAAAGCTAAAAAATTCTAGGCAATTTGGACGTATTTTTAAGTACTTGACATGGGGAGCTGAATGGAACATACGTTGTCAAAATGGCTATAACTTCTTTTTTCATTTCTAGAAGTAAATATTGACTTGAACTAGCAAGTTATCTGTCCTCAAATATAGAAATTGTTGCCAAATATTAACGTGGAAGTTGAATTAATTTTGAACTTATACTGTGTTGATAGTGTATAGCACAGGCAAGCCATCTGTGAAGAAAATTATGGCAGTATTTGAAATGTAGCTTATCTTCTATGCATTTTCTTCCCCTTTCCCCCTAAAATTCATATCTTAAGTAATGATATGGATATTATTTAGTCTTCTGAAAATCACATTAGCATTTGTAGGGGTGGAAAGATATGAGATTAAAGGTGTTTCCTGGCTAGACAAGACTTCAGAAACAAATATCTGAAAAATAACTTTATCAGTAGACTTAACTCTGAGTTATGTCAGCAGTCTTGTATGTCTTCCTTTAACAGTGTAGGTGAGGCTGATTGGGTAATGCCTGTACTGTTCTTAGGAAAAGCCAGTTTCCCCTTCTCCAAGAAGAGAATTTCACCTTCTAAATAAGCATTGTAGGACAGATTGTCTGTTTTCACTACATGGCCTGAATTATCTCATTTTAAAAAAAACTGTCTCTGAAACGAGTGTGCTGATGCAATTGCAAACACTCTACAAACACGCTGAGCTTTTAATTTTCTAATTATGTATGGGTTTTCGTTGCAAAACTGGCTCCAGCACCACCAACTAGTTCAGTGGCTTTCAGACCTGAGTATGTTGTCACTTGCCTGACTCTAAAGTCTGTGTTTTCCAGTTTAATTAACTTGCACATTTGTTTCGTTATATTGTTATGCTTACATGTTTACATGTTCGTAAAAGTATCTTGCCATTTATTATTTCACTTTATGTAACCTAAGGTAGACTTTTCTACCTTAAATTATGTTTTTCTACCTCTGCCTTTCTGTTTAGGCCATCTTTGTAAATCATGGCTTCCTTAAGTCTTTTTTAAACACGCTGCAACTTGAAGCTTCTGCAGGTTGCAGAAAATCTGTTTTGTATCCTCTGCTTTGTTATCAAAGAAGTGCTTGGCAGAATTTTCAGATTTCTCAAGGGAATAGTAATCTGTCATGCTGAAGAGCTAACTAATAATACATGAATTGTGTGACAAAAACAGTGCTGAGCGAAATGTTCTCTGTTTCTCAAAAAGTTCAGTAATGTATTGTTTAATTGCCTTCTTAGGTTTTGCACTATTCGGGATAAATAGTAAATACAGGTTATATTTTTCAGTTTCCTGGAGTATGGCCTCAGTTACAGCTTAATACCAATGCATGAAGCAAAAAATTATCAGTGTAGTAGCAAATACAGAAATTTTAACGTGTTTTATTTTAGGGTAGTAGGGTTTTTTAATATTTTTATGTCTTCCATTTCACTGCAAACAGTTATGGTCTGAGATGAGAAGACATGAGATTTTAAGAGAAGAATTGCGACAGAGAAGAAAGCAACTTGAAGCTTTAATGGCTGAACATCAGAGGAGGAGAGAGCTTGCAGAAACAATATCTACTGTTGCAGCATCTATTAAAAGTGAAGGATCAGAAACTCGACGTACTCCACAGCAGAGTAGGACAGAAAAGTAAGAACACAAATCAGTC
This sequence comes from Colius striatus, assembly GCF_028858725.1. Classification (NCBI taxonomy): domain Eukaryota; kingdom Metazoa; phylum Chordata; class Aves; order Coliiformes; family Coliidae; genus Colius; species Colius striatus. Next base: position 67,244,153 of record NC_084761.1, on the reverse strand, counting down.
TGTTACTGGACACATTTTTTTGTTTAGTGAAATTCCAGTCTTGGGCATTTTCCTGTTTTCATCTGAGCACTGAATGGGTTGATAGAGCAATAAATTAACTTGCTGACTTCCATAATGACTATTAGACAACAACTTGCCAATTTAATGGGTCATCCTAGTGTATTTAATCTCTTCCTGCTCTATAAATGGTGAAAAATCACCTGAGGAGAATGTGTGGATGACGTCAAATGCTCAGAGTAATTTTTCTTCATCTCTACACCATTTATATCAATAATGAAGTAATAGTTTCCCAAAAGAGTAGGTAAATGTATTTAACTATCCTGATAGCAGAAGAATGCTAGGTCTGTTTTGTGTTGGTGAGATAATCTCCAAATTAATTATTTGAAGCTAGATTATCTTTGCCAACAGAGTGATTTTAATAATTTGTCAAAAGCTAAAAAAAAAAAGTATTCCTCCCTTCCCAAACACCTCTTTTTCTTTTTCCTTTCCCTTTTTTTTTTCTCCCATGTTCACTAGGACAATGGCTACCTGGGGAGGTTCCACCCAGTGTGCACTAGAGGAAGAGAATGGAGATGAAGACGGTTATCTCTCTGATGGAGATGGTCAGGCAGAAGAAGAGGAAGAAGATGCATCGAGTTTGAATGACAGTTTATCTGTTTATCCCAATAACAACGTGCCAGAAAATGCGTATTTTGTTAAAGAAAACAAGGATAGGTTAGTGGCATTACTAACTCTGACAAGCATCAGATCAGTATATTTGAAAGGGGTGGAAGATGCATTACATTAACTACAAGCCTTCCATATACAGCAAAGTGGCATTTCTTTCTGCTTGTTAGGGAGCTGTGCATAGTGGCACTTCCTTATCTGAGTCTCTGTAGCTGCCATGTGTATAACTAATTCATGATTATTCTGTTTTCAGTCATACTAAATGTCAACCATTTTGCTCCACAGTTGTGTTACAGCAGTTCCTTACGTGCCCTTGTTTTCTTAAACAGCTTACCTATATGAAATTTTTGCCATGATATTGGACAGTCTCTTCAAAAAAAGTAATTCAGAGAGTTAATCTAACTCTGAAATTTTTGCTTTCACATTATTGGCTTTTGCAACTTTGAAAGCTGTTTCTTATTAGATACTTTAGTTACCATGAATATTTTAAACTCTTGTTTACCTGTTAAGTTTCCTTAATAAGCTTTATGTGACAAAATGAAAAGGCTCTATTACAGGTAATGTCTAGCTCTTCAGCTGATTCCCTCTGGTTTTGATACCAAAATAATTTCAGTAGATAGTGGCCTTCTAGTCAGGAGCAGGGCCTCTTAATTTATAGCCTAACATGTTGGTGAGTTCTGTGTTTATCTGAGTACATATTATATATCAGTAATGGGCGATACTAAAAATAAGTTCCAGAAACATGCTTAGTAATGATTTTTTGACAGTAGCTGTCAGTTGGGTGGCTACTGTTTTCCATTTGTTTAGGAGAATGTCAGATTGACAAAAATTGCATGGGTGATTAGCTGGTATGCTGAAATGGTCTGTGCCAAGTGAGTTGTAGATGTACAATTGAAACATAATTTCAATAATGGAAGTATCATTAGTAGTTGTTCAAAATCTCATCTCTTGTCCTCATTGTTCCTTTTCTTTTCCAACCTAGGTGGAAAAATGGCCGTCCTCTCTCAGCAGATGGGAATTACCGCCCATTGTCTAAGGCCAGGCAACAGCAAAACATAAGTATGCAACGCCAGGAAAACCTTCGGTGGATGTCTGAACTTTCATATGTGGAAGAAAAGGAGCAATGGCAAGAGCAGATCAATCAGTTGAAGAAACAGCATGAGTTTAGTGTCAGCATCTGTCAGACTTTGATGCAGGATCAGCAGGTAGATATTTTGCTATTTTTATTTACCTTTTTTCCTTTTTTTCCCCTCTAAATCTTTCCAGCAAGAACTTCTGGTTTTGGTAATTCAGTCATTGTCATGTATTTTCTTTCCACAGACCCTCTCTTGTCTTCTACAGACTTTACTTGCAGGCCCTTACAGTATGATGCCCAATAATGTTGCATCTTCACAAGTACATCTTATTATGCATCAATTAAACCAGTGTTACACTCAGCTGACTTGGCAGCAGAATAACATACAAAGGTGTGTTGACTGTATTAGTGTTTGACTGTGGAATTTGAAATACTTCAGTAACGAAGAACATGGTTTTGGGAACAGATAATGGTTAAATATCACCCTATTGAAATTCTGAGTTGATTACAAACTTTTGCAATTGTATACAGCATTTTTCATTATTTTTTTTCATCACTGCTTTAATGCCATTGGGATTGTTCTTTTGAGTAACCTTTTAGTGACAAGAACCAGAAGTTGGCATCTCTTCCAAAAATCTCTTGCGATAGATTTCTTTGCCTTGTTGATTTGTAATTACTTTCCTGGAATATGCTTTTATGTCTGTAGTCTTTGCTAGACTACCTGGCAAGATTCTGTATTATAATGGTTGTGAAAAGCTTTTTGTCCATCCTTGGTGGTGTCAGTCAGAGCGTATGTTCACTTGGGCTTCATTTAGATATGCTGGAATTATTTTCTATATTTACATTTTCTTTTCATCTTTTTTTTAATATCTAGTAAATTTTTTCTTGTTCTTCAAGGATATGTAACTTCGATGAATGTGACCACTAGTACAGAACAGGACGTTATAAAACTGTTCCTGAGTGTCACTTGAGATTAGATACAAGTTGGCTTTTTCTTGAGATCGGTTTTCTACTGGCTAAATCAAGCAGTTTTTTACATAGAATATATAGGGCAGGTGAAATAATGCCAATTTCAAATTAGTTGAGTATAAATTTACAGCTTTGCCCTAGAACTTGGGGGAAAAAAAAAATCTTTTTTTTCCTTGTTGTCAAGGTTGAAACAAATGTTAAATGATCTTATGCGCCAGCAAGAAGAGCAGTGTCAAGAAAAGCCATCAAGAAAGGAGAGAGGCCATAGTGCACCACCACCTCCATCTCCTGTTTTCTGTCCATTCAGCTTTACTCCACAGCCTGTGAACCTGTTTAACGTACCAGGATTTACTAACTTTTCTTCCTTTGCTCCAGGTGAGTATTACTACGGGTGTGTAGTACAGATTTCAACAATTTCCCTCATGTAATTGAAGTCTTAATGTGAACTTGCTTGGAATACTGTGACTTTTCCTTTATATTTAAATGATCTTAAACAGTGCTTGAATGAGTCCATATTGTCCTAGCAGAATTTTGTTAATATTTATGTCTGAACAGTTGTATATTTTACCTTCAAATACAAGACTTTTTCAATGTAACATTGCCTATCTTCAAAAACACTCACTCCGTAAAACTTAACATTTTAAATGTTCTTCATCCAGTTGTGAAAAGCAGTGTTTGAAACTTCTAGATACCTTCAGCAATCATTTAATAGTGATCTAAGTGAACCATCTAATATTAAGGTAATGTTTTATTGCTAAGCCACTCTCCATCATTTTCGAACGATCGTGGAGAACAGGCGAGGTGCCTGAGGACTGGAGAAAGACCAAGGTCACTCCAGTTTTTAAAAAAGGCAAAAAGGAGGACCCAGGAAACTACAGGCTGGTCAGCCTCATGTCTATCCCTGGAAGGGTGATGGAACAACTCATCCTGGATGCCATGAAGGAACAGATGGTTATCAGAGGGACTCAGCATGGATTCACCAGGATTCATTAATTCTGTCTGACCAACCTGAGAGCCTTCTGCAAGGGTATAAGTGGCTGGCTAGGTGAGGGGAGAGAGTAGATGTCACTACCTTGACTTCAGTGAGGCTTTTGACACTGTCTCCCATAACATCCTCATCAAAAAGCTCAAGCAGTGTGGCTTGAATGAGTAGATGGTGAGGTGGATCGAGAGCTGGCTGAATAACAGGACCCAGAAAGTAGTGATCAGTGAGCTGAGTCAAGTTGGAGGCCTGTGGCCAGTGAGGTACCACAGGGCTCAGTTCTGGGGCCATCAATTTCCTGGATGAGGGGACAGAGTGTACCTTCAGCAAGTTCACTACTGATACCACACTGGGAGGATTGGCTGATTCCCCAGAAGGCTGTGCTGCCATTCAGCAGGATCTCAGCTGGCTTGAGAGTTGGGCAGAGAGGAACCTCATGAGTTTCAACCAGGGCAAATGCAGAGTCCTGCATCTGGGAAGGAACAACCCCATGCACCAGTACAGGCTGAGGATTGACCTGCTGGAGAGCAGCTCTGCAGAGAGAGACCTGGGAGTCCTAATTGATAATAAACTAACCATGAGCCAGCATGGAGGAGACAGAGGGGAGACTTCATTAACAAGTATTTAAAAGGTGTATGTCAAGAGGATGCAGCAACACTTTTTTTCCTTTTTTCTGTTGTACCTAGTGATAGAACTAGACGTAATGGACAAAAGCTGGAACACAAAAAGTTCCACTTAAGGAAAAACTTCTTTCCTATTCAGGTGAGGGAGCCCTGGCACAGGCTGCCAAGGAAGGGTGTGGAGTCTCCTCTGGAGGTTTTCAAATCCCACCTGAATGCGTTCTTGTGTGACCTGATGTAGATGGACCTGCTTTAGCAGGGGATTTGGACTAGATGATCTCTAAAGGTCCCTTCCAACCCTTACCATCTGTGATTTTATGATTTGGTAATTATTTCTTTTTTTCTTAGGACTTCTAGCACTCTTTTTGTTCCCATCAGAGATGTAGATTAAGTGTTGACTTGGATAAATTGTTTCTAATCTCATTATGATATCTGCTTTCACTGTTGAATGTGAAATGGAAAAAGAGTAGACATTTCACTGAATCATTAAAAGTTTTTAAAGCTATCTTAATGTATTTCAGCTTTTTCAGGAAACAGACATAGGGATAGATAGTAGCTTTCAGATTCTGAAGTCTGTTTTCTGTTCAAGAATATATTTTCAAGTGTATAGAGCCTCCACAGAACAACAGTTATGTTTGGTTTGCCACTACTACAAAGCTTATAAAGTTGAAATAAGTATTATCAATTTATGACTTCTTTGGCCCTATAAATATTTGGAATTTTCTTGTTGATTTATTTGATGGTAGTTGAAGTATTGATAAAGTCTTCATGCAGACAGAAATTTACTGGTTTTGGAGCTGATGTAATTTTTACCTTCACTTGTTGGAGCTCTTTATTGGGTTTTCCTGAAGTACCTTTATCTCTCCTGTGGGATTATAGCAGTATGCATAGTATACAGTAATGTTTGAAACCTGCATTTAAGAGAAATTCTGAGTATTGCAGTGCTTTCAAGCTGAAGCAAGTTGTTGCTTACCTTCCCACTGTCGTTTTGCTTCTTTGTTGCAGATTCTGACTCTCTGGTTTACTTTGTAGGTATTAACTACAATCCAGTGTTCCCTTCTGGTTTTGGAGATTTTGCATACAATGTGTCTCAACATGGTAGTGAGCTGCAGCAGCAACAACATCCTCTAGATCATAATGCTTCTGGGAAAACTGAGTATATGGCGTTCCCCAAACCATTCGAAAGCAGTTCCTGTAATGGAGCAGAAAAAAAAAGGTATTTAGTATCACATTGTAACTCTCCTTTAGTAATTTTTCCTGTCTCCCTCCCCTTTTCTGAGGCTTGTAGGAACTAACCATTCTTTCAGCAAATTTATTGTGGTAGAGTTCAATGTTGACTCAGTTTATTTTTTTTTTTTACTCCTTTTCAGTAAATTGATGTACTTTTCTGTATATTTACTAATGTATCACTTTGAAGTATTTCCAAAGTGAAATGGAGTGTGGGAGTGGCTTTGTAATACTTCTTTGTAAGTGAAGGAGGATCTCATTTTCATGATTTTTGAAACTGAGCTGTTTCAGTAACTAGATGGTATAATTTCAACAAGTGGAGGTTTTCTAAATGCTGCAATAGATTGCAATGAATGTTGTTTTAAGAAATGTTTTGTCATAGAACTATTTTAGCACAGCAATAGTCTCATAAGTATATTCAGATTGAAAACAGTGATACATCTTCTGTTTTCCAGTTGAAGAGTTGGATTTTTTTCAGTTGTTGAATATGTAACTATGCCAATTAACTTGTGTTATGGATAAAATGTTGCCTGATAATACATGCTGTTTCTATCTGAGAGACTAGTTTATGGTATATTGTGGCGTTTCTTCCTTTCTGACAGGAGGAGTCATAGACAACCTGAAGAGGATATAGAAAAAAAATCAACTTGGCTTAATGATAACCTGAAAGGGAAGAAAGATGATGAATCTCAGCTGAATGCAGGTTTTGCAGTTGCAGGACAAAACATCACTCCTGGTCCTAAAAATCAATCTGATACAAGCAGGAGAGAGTTTGATGAAGAGTCTTTGGAGAGTTTTAGTAGTATGCCTGACCCAGTAGACCCAACTACTGTGACGAAGACATTTAAATCGAGAAAAGCATCAGCACAAGCAAGCTTGGCATCAAAAGATAAAACACCCAAATCAAAGAATAAGAGGAAGAGTTCTTCTCAGCTAAAAGGCAGAATTAAAAATACTGGTAGGTTGAAAGCGATCTTAGGTACCGCAAACTCAACTTGTGTTATTTCTGTTGCAGTCACTGAGGATTTTGTGCTACTGCATGGCTTTAGTGTAGAGAAAAATTTTTAGCTAGGCAACAACATATGGGTATTTGTCATCTCAGACATTACCCTGAACAGATATTTAAAATTAATAAAACACTTTGTAAGCTTTTAAGAATGTCTTTATTTTTGTTCCCTTCCATTAGGTTATGAAAGTGCAAGTGCTTCTAGTGTGTGTGAACCCTGCAAGAGCAATAAAAGCAGACACTCAGAAGAGGTTGTTCATGCAAAGGTGTTCAGCAAAAGGAACCGAGAACAATTGGAAAAAATAATTAAGTACAGTAGATCTACAGAAATGTCTTCAGGTATTATTTTCTGAATGTCAGTAATTAATTCATGAACTTCTCTTAGGAAAGGACCTTCACATTTAGTTGCTAGTGTATTATGTAAAACCAGTGTGTTGTGACAAGACAGTACTCCGTTTAGCATGTGGACTTTGCTTTTTAATGTCTAAGGATGCTATAAACATAAAAGTGTGCAAGAAGTTGAATATCAGTTGCCTTTGGGTATTTTCTGTAGTTTAAGTACTGGATTAAAACAATTTAGAAACAAACCTGTTACTGTAAAATAAACAAAAACATAACCAACCAGAAACCTCAGTCATTTGTTGGTGTTTGAATGGAAAGAAACTGCACAAGAGATGAAACTTTGTTTAACATCTAAACTGCGTCTTGTACTGCATACATTTTTTCTTTCTAGTCATGCTTAGAGGAGCTCTACCCAGTATCATTCAAATGCAGTCTTGTAACATCACATAAACCTTTACATTTTTGCCATCTGCACTGCTTTTCTTATGTCACGCTCTTCTGTGTCTTTTTTGAGTTCTGCCAGTATCTTTGTTTTGTTTGAAAGATGCAGAATTTTTAGTCATTTTAGCATGACCTACAGCTTTGTCAATGTAGCTGTGTCCACACTAAAGAGCTGTTCATTGTCATACATAATAAAGTTTTACCAGTCAAGCTCTCACAATAAGCAGCGTTGAGATTTGAATGACTAAGCAGTCTTCCTCCTGCTGTTTTGTATAGACCCTGTCTTTAATTCTGGTGCACATTTTGTGTTTATCACTGTCTATCCCCACTTTCCTACAGCACATGCTAGGAGAATTCTGCAGCAGTCTAACAGAAATGCATGCATTGAAGCGCCAGGTAATGCATTCACTGCTTAGCTTCAACAATGTCCTGTTACTTTTTTTTTTCTCTTGGCTTTGATCCTGTAACTCAGACTGTTTAGCAGATGTTAAAAATCAGTACTGTGGCAGCACCTTCCCTATAAATAAGACAAGAGGAGTTACTTGTAATTTGCATGAAATGCAATGATACAAACTACTTGGAGTTGTAATTGTGGAAAACATGTTCATCGTGTTCTTGGTTAGTCACAATTGCAAATAGAAATACATAGGTAGATTCTGCAACAAAAACTTAATTCCAGTAGGTGTTTTTAGTGCATTTAAGAGCTACTATACAATTTCATTAATAGGGGAGGCACACAATTTCTAGTGGCTTATTAAAGGTTGAAAAAGCTTATCTGTATGCTTAAAAATACCGATAAACTAATTGCCGATTAAATTGCACAGTAACATTTGCTGTATTGCTAATAACTACATTAACTTGAATACTAACATATACATCTGTTAAACTCAGCTGAGTTTTCTAAATGTGACTTTTTTCCATTTGACACTGGTCAAAATACATATGTAATAAAATTTAACTATTGTGATGGAAGTATAATCCTCAATTTTCAAAAGAATGGGGAACATATTAGGGAACACTTTGTGTACGTATGTAATAGGGCTTAAGGGTAAAAGGTTTTACGTGAATCTCAGAATTGGTATCAGAGATGTGTGAGAGTGTAAGATTTATGCTTGTGTGGGAAGGAGTGGCTTTCTTGAATGCAGTCTAGAGCTTAATGTTGTTGCTTGTATTATATAAACTTGAGACCCTTAGCTCATTTGAAATATCTTAAGGATCCATTTTCAGTGTTGAATACCTATTCTGAAAGCAACATGGTGGTGTGTGCTTCTTAACAAAGAACTCTTTTAAATGAAATTGTTCAGAATTGTAAAGAAAATTATTCCTTTGCTTTATATTTTATTTTATACATCAAGGATTAAATTCTTATTTCAGAGTGTTTAAATCTTTGTTGCTCTTTAGGAAACGAGTAAGCTTTAAGAAAGGTGCTATATAATGACAGAGACAATTTGTGTACATGTAACTTGCATACCTAATAGGCAGTTGTCTTTCAGCTGGGTACATGTCAAGGACTTAACAGGTTCCTTTTTTTCTACAGAAACAGGTAGTGATCTCTCTATGTTTGAAGCTTTAAGAGACACAATTTATTCTGAAGTGGCAACTCTTATTTCTCAAAATGAATCTCGTCCACATTTTCTTATTGAACTTTTCCATGAGCTTCAATTGCTAAATACAGATTACCTGAGGCAAAGGGCTCTCTATGCTTTACAGGTATGCACAAACTTTTTGATCTTGTGTATGAATTAAAGAAATCTTAGATCCTTTTTTGCAAGATAGATTTGTTATCTTTTCCAGGATATAGTGACCAGACATTTATCTGAGAAAAACGAAAAAGAGAAATGCACAAAATCACTGAATTCTGCAGCCTGGATAGCATCAAATTCTGAACTCACTCCCAGTGAAAGCCTCGCTTCTACAGATGATGTAAGTTCAGAAGGTAGTTTACTGTGAACTTAGCCTTCCCGTTCAGTTTACATGCATGCTTGTCTAGTGAATTATACTAGCGTTTCAATTTTCTAAAATTAATATAAGCTTATACAAACTATTCTAAGCAGAGAAACACACGAGAGCTTTAATGCAAAAGCAATTAAATATGGAAGAATTCTTGATGCTGGGAATGAGTGATGTGTCGGGAAGGAATGGAACATCGTTAAGGGCACAAATTGTAAACTGATACTCAAAAAGAGCCAAGATCCTCTTGTGAGTGAGGTCAGGCCAACTAGTGGTCACAAGATTCTAAAAAAATTGGTTTTTGCGTTTAAGGAATCGCTGGTGCCTCTCTACAGGTTCTTATATGTTTTAGGGTTGAAGTATTTGAAACCAACATGGTAGAATCACTTGATGTATTTATACACATGAGTAAAGTTGTTCTGCAGTCAGGCAGCCTGGTGACAAGTCTTGATACCACAGCACCTCGCTGTAAAGAATTGCTGTTTTGTTGACAAATCCATGAGAGGGTGGTGTGTTCTTGCCTCGTATTCAGTTGTTTGATGTTTTTTAGGAAACTTATGTCAAGAACTTTTCTACAGAAGCGTGTCGAGATTGTGAACAAAATGATGCAGACAATGGGAGTACCATATCTACATCTTCAAACTTTGAACCCTTTGCTACTGATGACCTTGGTAAGAATGATGTGATTTACAGTGTTGTGTTCCTCTCTCCTAAAACGTTTCTGGTTGTCTGTGCTTAAATAGTGTATTAATATTTGATTTTTAGTGTGTAATTACATGTTTTGTAAAACAGCACACAGAGAAATTAGCCACTTCTGAAACACTGAGTGGATCAAAGTGTGTAATGAAATATTGTAACTCAACTACGGTTCTATAGATTTCAAAACTTGTGGCTTTAAATTTATTTTTATCATTGTTTACTTGTCTATCAATTGAAAATTTTTATTTAGATTAAAAGGTGTTTTTATTCTAAATATAGGCAACACAGTGATTCACTTAGATCAAGCTTTGGCTAGGATGAGGGAATATGAGCGTATGAAAAATGAAGCTGAAAGTACCCTTGACTCTGAGGGATGCTCTAGTAATTTTCAGGGTGCTTCTGCTGCTAAATTAGAAGGTATGCAAATATATACATACTTTGCTTAGTTTTAGAAAATAATTATTCTAATTTTCAAGAGTCACTTAATTGGCTGAATTGCTTTCCTCTTTTATAATGAAAACTTAGCAAAGTTTCTAAGGATCTTTACATACTTAAGTAAATATCATTTACTTTTACAAGGAAAATATGTTTTTGAAGTTGTTATTTATGTAATAGTAATGTGGAATGGCTTAAGTGTTACTTTTAATTTTTTTCAAACAAGGTCCAAGTACCAGTGAATGTCTTCCTGTGCCACAGTCAAGTGAGGTTTCTGCTGTTCCATGTCCTCGTATAGATACTCAGCAGCTTGACCGACAGATTAAAGCAATTATGAAAGAGGTCATTCCTTTTCTTAAGGTAAGGACTCTTTTCAATAATGTGTGAATTAGAAGAATAGGAAGAGGACCTGCATGATTCCATAGAGGAACCTCATTTAAAAGTAATGACTTGCATCTTAGAAACAACTGCTAATAAATGTGTTTAAAGTTGCAGACCTTTATAAGGGTTAAGTAAGAATTAAGTAATCCAACAGAAAGATTCTATGAAAGTTTTAATAGGATAAGGTAATGCTGAAGTTTCTAGATTGCATAGGGCTGGTGGATTTAACATCAGGAAGAGCAGGGATTTCTTTGGAGCTAGCCAAATCAAGTAGAAATGCTTTTGAGTTTGGTAAAAGGCAGCAAATATTTCAGAACAAGTATTAGAGAGAAGTGAGAGAATTTTAATCAAAACTGTTAGCATACATTATGACTTGAGATATCTTTCAAGAATAGCTCTGAGCTGTCAATTTCTAGCTTTGTTTTTCCTATTTACATCTTTAAAGTTGTGGAGAGCTCATCAGCTTCTGTGTATACAGAGGAGAAACTTCTTCAAAGGAGGAGAAATAGTTACTGTTTGGTTTTTTTGCAAGGTTAAAGGGCAAAGAAGGTTGAGTTTTAAGATGCTTAAGTCATGTCCCTGTTCTCTCTTATAGTATACACAGTATATAAGCTTGGATTGGTTTGATATTGCATTTAAAATCTGCATATGTTGATATGCCATAGTCTCAGTGCCTGAATCATAGAATGGTAGGGGTTGGAAGGGACCGTTAGAGATTATGTAGTCCAACCGCCCTGCAGAGTCAGGTCCACCTAGATCAGGTCAAATAGGAACATGTCCAGGTGGCTCTTGACTTCCAAGGAAGATTTCACAACCTCCCTGGGCTGCCTGTGCCAGGGCTCGTCACCCTCACTTCTGTTTTAAGGAAGCTCACAACAGTAGATAACATACAGTTTAATACACAACCAGAAAGTATGAAGATTCTTTTCTGCAAACATTAAATGATTGTATGTACTTGGAAAAAAGAGACAAAACTTTGTGTGTCATTGCCAGTCATTCGTGAAGTATGGTATCTGCTTATAACTGTGTTTGTATTAGAAGATGGGATAGGATCTGTTCATGGAGTGCTGTTCTTCAGTGGACAGGAGAATATTTTTGTAAATGAATTTCAGTGTTCAAGTTGATGGCTGTTTGGTTGGGTTTTTTTTAAAGTAATGACTAAGGTCATTCTGTGATACTTGTTTAGGAACACATGGATGAAGTATGCTCTTCTCAATTACTGACATCAGTAAGACGTATGGTCTTGACTCTTACACAACAAAATGATGAAAGTAAAGAATTTGTGAAGTTCTTCCATAAACAGCTTGGCAGTATACTACAGGTAAGTAGTTTTTCAGTGTTGTTTTGGAACACTATGTCAACTTGGATAATGAGCAACAGATAAACCAGCTCCCATGAAGTTATATTTTACAATTTCAGTCTCATGACTGCTATTCTCCTTCAGCTTTGATACAGCAATGAGGTACTACCTTGTTCCCTAAAATTAAAGCTTTACTGTGCATGGGACTGCTTTTCTGCTTCTTTTCCATCCCTGACAGTGAGAGCTGTATCTCCAGCCTGTGGTTGGTTTCAAAGAGAGCTCTGGTGATGCTCTTCGTGGACATTTCATGTAAATTCCTGAAAATCAATAGGTTGCTGCTCTTTTTTTTTTTTTCCCCTAATGTCCTACAAGCATAGAGTTTAAATCAATGACTTGGTAAGTTTTGTGTTGTGTGACTAGAGTGTACTTAAAATATGCTTAAGATATTAAACCATGTTTTTTAAAAGTACCAGCTATTATATACCTATCTAATTTTGAGTTAATGGAAGTATGACAAGTACTTAGTCTTTGAAGTTGCCTATTCCAAAAACTGAATACTTATTTCTATTCACAGGATTCACTGGCAAAATTTGCTGGTAGAAAATTAAAAGACTGTGGGGAGGATCTTCTTGTGGAGATCTCTGAAGTGTTATTTAATGAATTAGCCTTTTTTAAACTCATGCAAGACTTGGACAACAACAGTATTTCTGTAAAGCAGAGATGTAAAAGAAAAATAGAAACCACTGAAGTGATGCAGTCTTATGCCAAAGAGGTTGGTTTTATTACATGTTCCATTACATGTAGCTTTTTGAGTTTCCTAAATACTTGTATTTCCTGAATAGCTTTGATTCCCTTAGTTCATATGTTGTGTATGTGTTGGGTTTTTTTATAAATGAACACTGTGTGGTCACAGTGTTGCTTGTTTAGAAGCCTAAACAATTTCTCCTCAGTGAGTGAGTCCTGTATTACAGATGAATGTCTGTTACAGATATCTAATTCTGTAAACTTTGTTGGTAATTCAGAGGAAATGTGTTTTAGTGGTTATTTGTGCACATAGGAAAGAATAATCAAGTTTTGAAACTGTTAACATCTGGGGCCACGGGGTAGTTGTGGGTTAACCTCTGTAGGCGGCTAAGCACCACACAGCTGTTTGTCCCTCCCCACCCCCTCCCCCAGTGGGATGAGGGATAGAATAGGAAGAGTAAAAGTCAGAAAACTTGTGGATTGAGATAAAGGAAGTTTAATAGGTAAAACAAAACCTGTGTGTGCAAGCAAAGCAGAATAAGGAAATAATTTGCTGCTTCATATCTGCAGGCAGGTGTTCAGCCATTTCCAAGAAAGCAGGGCTACATCATGTGTAACAATTCCTTGGGAAAGAAAACACTATAACTCAGCTTTTCTCCCTTTCTTATTCCTGGCCCAGCTTTTTTAGCTGAGCATGATGGCATATGTGAAATATACTTTGTTCAGTTGAGCCCAACTGTCCCAGCTGTGTCCCCTCCCAACTTCTTGTGCCCCCAGTCCATTCCCAGCTGCAGTGGGGTGAGAATCAGAAAAAGCCTTGACTCTGTGCAAGCACTGATTAGCAATAACCAAAACATCCCTGCATTAACAGTTTCCGTTACAAATCCAAAACAGAGCCCCCTACTAACTACTGCAAAGAAATTTAACTCTATCTCATCTAAATATTTTGACATATTGGGGTCCCAGTTCATCATCTCTCCAGTTAAGCCTACAGCTTTCATTGCATTAGCGTAATTAGGCACCATCTTTATCTAGCTTAAGCCTTCAAGTGGTTGGCTTGTTGGAATATGTAAAAAGTATCACTTTCTAGACTTGGAGTGTAAAATATACACAAACTTTTCGGAAATATTTGAGACCATAGTACATACTTTGTTCTAACAAAGCAAGTTTCGGTTGCTTTTTGCACTGTTTACATTATCAAAGACATCCCATCACCCTTTTTTATTTTGGCATTGCAGTTTTTAGGAATGTAGCTTTTTTTTTTTTTTTTAGCTCTGTGAACCATTTACAAAACAAACACTAAACCAGGTCATGTTTATATCCTTACATGGGTCAAATATCTACCTCAGTGTTTCTTCTTGTACATTATATTTATGACTTCAGTGTCCTTTCACCTTTCTTTTGCAAACACAAATACCAAAGAAAACTCTTAACTCATCCTTATTTTAAAGTGTCCATTTTTAAAATCTGTCTTAAACTATAAAGTTCTATAAGTAGTTTTAAGGATGTCATCAGATATGTCAAGATAGTTCAACTCAAATACACCAGTAATACAGCTAGTATGAGAGAGGTTTCAGAGTGCCTTGTAAAAAGGCAAAGGAAATGCTGGATCCAGAAGGACTTGTACGTGGCTTCAGATAAAATAGGAAGTTGCTTGTTGGGCCTTTGTTACATACAGAATTGGTTTATCCTCTGCTATGAGAGTGCATGAAGCCAGCTTAGAAAGAAGACAGACTTGGGATTAAGGTCAATCTTTGCCCCATAGTTGTGGCAGCAGTTCAGATTCAACAGAGCCAGAAACAAGACAGAACTGTTAGGTCCTGGTTACTTTGTCCAGACCCACACAATTATCTCTATGTGGTCTTCTCTTGTCTTTCTTAATTTGGTAGCTGGCTTGAGTCCCATAAGCCAGCTGTTTTTAGAGTCTGCTCTGAAAAATACTTTCTGTCTTGACCAGAGATAGTATATCTAATTCTGTGTGTTAAATATGGTTCAACCATAGTCTGGAAAAGTGACCAAAGTAAACATAATTGTTTAAATAAAAAGGGCTAGCACAGTTTTTTGGAGTGCTTTTGCAGCTCTAAAATTTTGAAGACATGTATAGAAGTCCCTGTGGCATACTGTCATGTTGAGGTAGCAGCTCTTGGGAAGTTTGGCGTTTCAGCCAGGTTTTCTGCAAGCCCTAGCTTTGGTTCAGTATTTCAAAGTTATTTTGGTTTAGAATTGAAGACAGTTTGTGTTTCTTCTAGGCAAAAAAAGGTCTCCAGCTGGATGTTTGTTCATCTGCTGAAGATGTCGATGAGGACAAAGTATGTTTATGCTTCTCAACTGTTTTTATTTCTCAGATGATTTCACAGATCACTTAGTCTTACTGTTTTGTCATAGAAATCCAGTATCTGGAAGCAGCAAATTTCACAGTGTTTATTAAACATTGTGGCATTTATCTCCTTTCTGCACTTTGTGATTTACTTGGAAAAATTTTTTTCATTTCCCTTTTTTAATTTGAGTTGATGGTCTGGAAAATAACTACCAAAAAGTCTGCCTTCATCAATAAGCCTTTTTTGTTATACGCATTCAGTAAACATGACTTGGATATCAGTTCCTTGGTTGCTCTTATTTTTGTTCCTGTTTCTCCTGCAGCGTAAAGACTTATTTGATGCATTTCTATAAAACATTACCTTGTGACCTTTCAACAAGTGCATTCAAATCAACAAAGACAGTATTGAAAATGCTTTTCTATATGTTGTTGTTGACCTTTATGTAGAATGAGCTGACAATTTGAAAGTTTAAAAAGTGCAAAGTTTTGTGTAATGCCACACAGTTGAAGTGGCATAATTTGTGATACTTGCTGAGCAGCTTCAGAGTGAGGATCTTGCTTTTCCATTTAGTGACCATTCTCAGTATTTTAAAGTAAAAAAACCTGTTCTGGAAGTATTCATTGTAGGTTTTGGTTTGGGGCTGCTGCCTGTATTCTCAGCTCAGAGCAATGAGAATGTAGTCTTTTGTTGAAGAATTAAATAACAAGGACGGCTTAACTATTTTTAGCAATTAACGTTTTCTTTTTTTATGATATGGAATAAGGTGTTTTACTTTTCATCTTGAGGAGGAAGAAGATGTTCTGAGTTGAGACATGGGGTATTTAACATCCTCAAAGTCTCTTGAGTGTTGTGTTAATGCCCAAAACTTCTCTTTTCTCTCTGTTTTGAAAACCTCTAAAATAATTGTGTTTGGGGAGAGGGGCTGTGTATGAAGTTCTGTAGTTTCTGCTGTAATGTTTAGCTTTTTCAAACCAAGGGAAAGATACAGGTAATGTATGAAGTAGAATGTTTTCCTAAATGGATGTAGCTGTATGTGGAGACATGTAGGGGCATAGAGTCAGTGCTTGCTTCTGGGGCTTAACAGCTTCTCTGTCACTGCTTTAGAAGGAAAAGTGGAAACTGTGACTTGTTGTAGTTGCTGCAGTGTAGAAGAATCCTTTCAGGATTTGGAGCCAAACTCGGGGCTTTACTTGGAATTCATATAGCCTGAGCAGAATTTTGTCACTCAAGGTTATTTAGCCATTTGTTCATCAGAGAGACTGCTGAGTAGCTACTGCTGAAGAAAAGGGAATTTGCAGTTCAGAATATTCCTAACTTTTACTAGAGATCATTCAGAAGTGGAGACGTTGCTAGAAGGCAGTAATGCAGGTGTATCTTTTCCTTTTGATAATGACAAATCTTAATTTAAAGGCATTTTAAGCTAGCATGCTCATCACTGTGAACCTTTTCAGACAATAAAATTCTCATAACTATCAAGGACATCGTAACTGCCTGAACAGTGCACGATCTCTTATAGATGGTTCTGCTGCTTGTTTACAGGGGGAGCTCAGTTTGCAGTATTCAGGGCCTTAAGGACTACTTAAACATTCATGTTTGGTCTGCAGAATTTCGGGGGAGGGGTGAGGAACAAAGGTTACTCCTTGATGCAGAAACCAAAACTTGATCTTTAGGTAAACAAACATGCAATTGCACAGTATCCTTGTTTTCCCTAGGACAAGGATGAGACTGAAACAGGTAAACAAATACAGAACTCAGAAATGTACGATGGTAATGGAGTTCCTGAAAGTATTAGGTCTGATGGGTCAGATCAAGAGGAAGATGAGGAAAGTGAAAGCGGTCCAGTGGCAATAAGTAAGTGGATTTTCTTATTTATGTCATTATTCAGTGCTTTCACTGTAATTTTGACCAGCTAATTTTACAACAGAATTTGCATGAAGTACTGCTGTGTACTTCTTCTCTCACAGATTTTCTAGTTGGGTGTTTCCCAGGGAGAGTTTGCCAGTACTTATATTTACTAGTATTGTGTCAAGGGTTAAACAATCCAGTTAGAGGACCTTTTTCTCTTTATAATCGGTAGATCTGTAAACAACTAATCTAATGATTCTAACATGTTTTGAAATTCAAGTTTAGCTGAGACAGGATATATGAAGTGTGTCAGCCTTTAACCTGCATGATGTGAAAGCTGCTGAAATTTTACAGTTTTTCATTTAAATGGTGAATTTTTTCATATGGTTCTACTTAAGCTTGAATATTTTTTAGTAATCTAATAATATAAGTTATATAAGTTATGTGGAGTATATGGATCTTTGAAAGGGAAGCTATTGGAATATATTAATTTGAAAGAATGTTTCAGAGTGTTAAAACTCATCATTGCAATGAATTCCCAGAAGGGATGGATTTTGCAGTCCTATTTTTTCACTCAGTCATGCTCTGTCAATATGTAAATCCAATATGAAGGTGGTTTTACATGGATTGTAAATGTAAATTAACAGGTTTGTCAAAAGCAGAAACCCAAGCTCTGACCAACTATGGCAGCGGAGAAGATGAGAATGAAGATGAAGAAATAGAATTTGAGGAAGGACCTGTTGATGTGCAAACATCACTACAGGCCAGCAGTGAAACAACAGCTGAAAATGAACAGGTATCGCCAAAGTTAGACATGCAGAACAAACCTAAGCCAGTGCACAGCTTCAGTACATATTTGTACCTACCTTGGAGTTTCTTGTTTCATTGTTTTCATACTCATGAAAGTAGAAGAATGGTAGAAGAATTTACATAAAAGCAATAGCTGCTACATACAAAATGTTGCATTCTCCACCTGAGTGTTACTGGTATAGGCAATGCCAAAATGGATGGATGGATGCAGACAAAACTAATGTTTCAGTGTGCTATCAGAGAGAAAATGATGTTCAAAATAGAAAATATAAACTTAAGAAATCATGCTTTAAACCATTAAATGGTTCTTCCTCTGTTTTCTGATAAAGTTCTGATTAGCCTTTTCTTTGCAGAAGTCATTGACGACTTGTGTTCTAGCAGGTCTTTGATCTTTTTCCTAAAATAATTTAAGTTTTTTGTAAAACAACAGTGAAATTGTACTGGCTGCTGTTGTCATTTCACTATTAGTTTCCTTAAGCACTTGGACGTGCGTGACCTGGTTCTGCAGGCTTGTTGTTTCTGAAGGTTTGTTGGTTTTGAAGCTTTGGTTTACTCAACAGCCATTAACACTAGGCAAGGATATAACTGGAACATTTTACTTAAAAGGTACACTGTTTTAGCCTTTACAGTGGAACTGAAGTGATTAGCTGGAGCTACTACACAGTGAGAAGAAAATTATGTGTTCAGATAAACCATACATCAGTATTAATAGTTTATTAAAGTGATGTTGACTAGCTGATGAGCTGAGAGTAGAACTTGTCTTTATTTCAAACTAGAGAAAAGACAAAACCATGGAGCAAGTGTACAGTGTGTCCCTAGTTAGCCAGAAAGAGTAAATTAGCCAATAAGCTGTGAAGCTGATTAGTGGAGTTTTTTCTAACTCATTTTCACCTTCCCCGATAGACTTCAAACCAAGAATTGGGCAAGACAAAAGGCAGTGAAATTTTGTCGTCAGAACAAGAATCTGTTAAAGGTAAGCCCTGTGTGAGTAACATTTCTATATGAATTTGTATTCTGTGAGAATTGTCTTGGACAATGGCTGTTATGCAAATTTGACCTTTCTTTTAATTGTGTGTAAGAGTATGTGGGGTCAGTTTGTTAGGGAACCGTACCAGTTGACTAGATCTATCTGTGTTGACCCAGACGCAACAAACCTTTTAAAGGGGAAACTTAACAACAATCTTACCTAGGCAGATGTGGTTTTGATGTTTGACAATAGCATGAATTTCAGTTGATGGTTGCAGCTGTTGGCACACAACTACAGCAGAGTTACTTTCTGTTACAATATTTTGAGGTTTAGATTTGTCTAGTACTTGCTTTTTCTGATACTACCATTTCCCAGCAATTGAAATCACTTTGTATTTTAAAGATTTGTTTCTGTGAGTAATGCAGTGTTAAAACTCGTTAAGAACTGAGAAATCATTTTCTGTTAAAAGAAAGGAACGCTACCAAATTGTATGAATGTTACTTCTAATGGAACTGTTGTTACCACCTTCTCGTCTCGTATTTTTCTGTTACAAATACTGGGTTTTTTCTTGGTTTTTGTAGACTAAAAATAGTGTTTGAGTAGATCCTGTGTTGGTGCAAGAATGTGGCAAAATGTCAAGTAATGTATTGTTCTGTATTACATCTGATAACTAGAAGGAATATCTTACAGTAGGTCATGCAGTTAAGGATGTTTGTGGGGGTTTTAGTGTGTTTTTCTTCTTTAAAAAAGCAGTATCAAGTCACAAATTGTCAGGCACTGTCTTGTCATTATTGTTGATACCGAAGGGCATGAGACTACAAATAGCTGATGTTTTATTTCAGTCAGCTTTGTATTGATTTGAGACGCTGCAATTTACTTCCATTGCTCATTTGTAGTTTTGGATCATAATTCCTAAAAAAAGTAATAGTAATAATCTGGGATTTTTGTATGCTCAGAATCTTACTATCTCTAGCTAGTTAAAATGTAGTTTTGTGGTTTTAGGTGAACAAGCTGTGGCTACAGTTTTGCCTCATTACCTCAATGTTGTGGAGAATACACCACCTTTACCAGTCAGTGCCCCAGAATCTTTTATAACAGCCAATGTGAAAACAGAAGAATCAAGCTCATCTTCACCAGTAAATGAAACTGAAACACTAGATACCACATGTGTGGAAAACAAATCTGCTGCAAGTTCTGAAAGCTCCATGGCTGGCAGCCCTGATACTGAATCACCTGTGCTTGTGAATGAATATGTGCGTATATTTCAGTTAAGATACATCCAAGAGAAATGAGAAGATCTTTACTATTTCAGTGTTAATTCTAATTTCCGGTCTTGTTCAATTTTCATCTGCAATTTTGATATGGGCATTGGTTTTTTTTGGTGTACTTTATTGTAATAGCCTGAACTCCCATTTTGGACTGAAGATAAAGTAGCACAGTTCTCTTAAATGTTCCTTTTTATTAACAGGAAGGAGGTTCTGGAAACGTAAGCCAGAAATCTGATGAAGATGATTTTGTGAAAGTTGAAGACTTACCCCTTAAACTTGCGGTCTATTCAGAGGTATTTTGCCATTGTTCATGGGATTGTGGTTTAGAAGTGCACACCCTAAATGTCTTAGTTCTTGCTGTCTAGATAACTGTCCAGAATTTTGAGTTTTGCTTTATCTGTTACAAAGGCAGATTTAATGAAGAAAATGGCAATGGAGGCCCAAGCCAACACTTTGTGTGATGAATTACTGGCTGGAGGTGGAGCTCAAGATCAAGAACTAGTAGGAGATGCCCAGACTTTGAAAGAACCCGGTAAAGATTATTTTCTAAATCCTCTGGACCTAGTGGGAAAACACTCTGGAATGGCCTAGAATTTAAATATCTTCTTATCGCTGATGGAAGTAAGCACTTATCATGGTGCCAAAAGAATATCTGCTTTTTTTTCTGTCATACATTTGAAAATGATGCCTCGATACAAAGGAATTATGCCTTCCATGTGCCTTCTGTGTACTTCCCTTAGGTTCTGTGGCTAATGCTCATACAAAATTATCATATTTTAAATACACGTTGTAACATAATGGTTTTGAAATTTACTAAAATGGATTAGTATTTTTGTTTCTTGTTACACGCGCTTGGATTTAATCATATTGTAAATTCTAATTACTGTCATATTGAGTGTTATTAAATCAGATGATTTGCTGACAGACTGCTCTAGTTTTTGTAATGGAAAGGTTCAAGAGCATTTTCAGAGTAGTAAATATCCCTTCAGGGAAAATGAAATTATTTTTCATTTGAACCATACCCTGAGGCATTGTATATGGCAGTAAGAAAAATTTGGGGCTTTGAAACAGTATTTATACACTTAAAAAACTTAATGGTAGTGCAGATCAGAGAAACTTTTTTCTTTCACTTAATGTTCATATCGTGACACCAGTTATGGTATTAAGCTTTTGTTCAGTTGTTAGGTTTGTAGTTTTCAAGGAGATAGTCTAGTAATAGCATATATAAATGCATGAACTGGGTATTTTAATGGTGGTAGTTTTCTGCTGGTGCAGCTAGTTCCAATTCCTCAAACAGTATAAGCTGATGAAAATGCTGCTTGGCTTGTTTTGTTTTGTTTTTTATTGCAGTGACAGGATAGGATTGTCCAGAATAGAATGTGAAGGAAAGTTCATCTTTTCTTCCATTTCATTCACTACTCCTTATCATTCTATTCATCATAGCTATGCTGGCAGAAGTGTCTTGTTCCAGTTGGGTCAATACTGATGCTTGTACCTAGTAGGGAATTGGTCTGGCTGAGAATGCCATGCCACACAAAATTGGTAGCTAGCAACTAAGCCATTCGTAATCTGTGCACGGGGGATGGCTGTAGCTGTTCAGATAAGTCATGGCTCAAGATGCTTGTGAAAAAACTGAGGATTAAATGTATTAATCAAAGTGCTTTAAGGGATACTTCCAAGGAGCTGCTGAAGTGTGGTCAAGCACCGTGTTTGTTGCCTTGTAGCTGTTTGACAATAACGAGTATACTCTTTATTTTCCAGAAACTTTTGGAGCCCAGAGTGCATGAGAATACCCTGAAGATACTTGCGTTTCTAAACTCCATTTATACAAATGCATATGGAAGATCATCACTAATTTCTCAGAATTCTGGAACTGTATAAAAAATGTAACATTTTTGACACACTGGCTCTTAGGGATAGGTATGCTAACTTCTGCCTGTGGCAGTTTCAACAGCTGGAGCTGAATCTTCTATTCAGTTTTGCTGCACTGTTCTTTTTCTGGCTTAACCTTTTTTATTTTTATTGTGACTTGTTTAGTAATTTCAAAATTGTTCAGAATGGTAGTTTTAAATAAAGTTTGGACTTGTCTGTAAATTTGTCTTTCAAAAAATTTTCCTGTTACAAAATGGTATGCAGACTGCGGTGTTGGAAGTTAACTGACTTGACCTGTTGACATGCTTGTAGGCATTTCTTACTGTTCTTCAGAGAAACATTGCTTATTTTCCTCAGACAAGAAACTCCTGTTCCACTAAGTTTCTCCTTTTCTACAAAGCTGAGGTGTAGACACAGTACCTACCTCCATGTTCCCTTATAGACTAGACAATAGCTGGTTATAAAAAAAACAGTTCCTGTTCATGGCCTGTGGAATTCATTTTTATCAACACCTTTTTCTGAGTTGAAGTAAGTACCCTGGCTTTGGTGTTAACTGCAGTAACCATCTGTAGTTTTGTTTCACATTTTGATTGTGCAAATATTATGAACTTATCTGCCTACTTCAGTATCCTTCACAGGGTAACATGTCAGATTGCTGCAACTCAAAGCCTAGGATCTGTTTCTAAACTGTTTGACTTCGAGGAGTTTTCATATAGGAACAAGGAAATTTAGGAAACTTAATGTTTAAAAAAAAACCAGTTACTGTAAAATCTGTACCTAATGAAGTCTTGTGGCAAAGGTGGCATTAGGATTGTATAAAAGTAGAGTGTAAAACTTGAACAAAAGTTTTCTCTTTTCAGATCTGAATAGTAATAAGAGCAACTCATAAAATGAGCCTATCTGCTGGATTAGAGAGATCTTATTTACCTTACACACAAGGCTTTTCTCCAAGTGTTTAAAAAGTGAGGGTCATCTTTAATTCAGGATTATCTTGCTTTTGAGGTTAGTGTAACAATATAGCTGTATGCTGTGGAACATGGTCTAGTGACACTGTGACTCTTCTGTGATTTCTTTCCTGATTTTGAGAGAATTTTGAAATGGCAAACTACAATCACATGCCTCCTCTCCAACAACAAAACTTTTATCAATTGGTTGGAAGAAAACTTTGTCACTGTGCAGGCTTTAAACTCTGTGATCCTGTTTACAGAAAAAAACATTCAATTTTCAGGACAGAGGAAATGCTTTGGGAGAGTGGCAAACCTGCAAAAGTGAAACAGAACTGACAACTGTCACAAAAATCATTCACTAGATGTAATACAAGAATGTTTTCATAAAGTAGAACAAGCTTTGGCCATAGCTGAGAAATCAGTCACCCCATGAGCCCTGGAGGAGTATTGCTTTGGTCATACTTTCACCCTACCCATTCTTCACAGCACCATTAAGGGGGGCAGGGAATGCTGCAGGTCACCTTCTCCCTGCTCCCTGCAGGGCCACTCAGAGCTTGTTGCCCAAGACTATGGCCAGGTGGCTTTTTTGTATCTCCAAGGTGGGAGACTACAAGCTCTCTGTGCCAGTACTCAGTTATCGTTACTGTAAAAAAAGTGTTTCCTAATCTCCCATGTTTCAGTTTGTGCCCTTCTACTCCCAGTTTGAGCACGGGATAATGAAAATGCTAACTACATTAAGCTTTCCCGTTTTGCTGCTAGTCCTACTCCTACATAGTTCAAGTAGAATGTGTTTTTCCAGTAGAAGAGAAGATAGCATGTAAAAAGATTGCAGGATAGGAAGTGAATGAGCTTGCCCCATTGCTTGATTCCTTCCTGGTCTGGATGAAAAGGAATGTCATATGTTACCATTCAGTATCTGACGGCACAGTTCACTTGAGAGAGAATTCTGTGGAGCAGTAAGTACAAAGAATTGAGATCATTTTTAAGAGGCCAGGGCTGGTTCTCCTCTACAGCTGACACAGTTTAGTAACAGCTCTCCCCTTAGAGGGAGTTTGTTGTGTAACACCTGTCTGTTACTGTGGTATAGTGAATGACCTAACAATGAAACACAAAGGTATGAAGTGAAGCCAACTCATGGTGGACTTGGACTCTTTCACTAGTAGAAGTATCTGCTGCTGGTGGGAGGAAGGCAGAATAATTACTTGATTTCTTACCATAGGTTGCAACATTGACTTTGAAACTTTAGTCAGATCCCATTGTATCCCAAAGTGATTAATGTTCCCAAACGGATTGTGACATTCACAAAGTCTAAGCATTTAGACAACAGAAAACTCAGTAACTTCGGGTTGCATTTTCTGCAATGCGAGTATTTTGAACTGTAGTTACCTGCTACACGATTACTATCTCGCATAACAGCCAGGAGTTCAAACAAAATTAACCCTCTAGTGATAAACTTTGAAGAACAGCCATTAGACTGTTTTATTTCAAAAGAAGCCTTCACCCATTCTGTGCAAGTTTGCAGATTTATGGAGTAATATTTATTCAAAGACAGACTCAAATATTTCTTGCCCTACTTTTATATAAATTTCCCTCTCCTCTTTTGTCATGAGTGACACGAGATCTGGGTTTTCACTAACTTCACCATATGAGTGAGGCTGACCAGCCACCATTAAAATAGGACCTCGTGTTTCCTCTTCCTCCTCTTGTTCAAAGTTGCTGTCTGCTACCTTCATTCCTGCTCTTGAGTGCTTGGCATCATCTTCAGACTCACTGGTATCACTGCCTGATTCAGGCAGTTTGGTTTTGACAACAGGAGCCTGGTCTGTGCTAGATGATGACTTGGATTCATGGATCAGAAGAGCCTTGATGATTTCATTATCAGTGATGGCTTCTTGAACACTTCTTTTATTTTCCTCAGCAGCATTTACTCCTAACAACACACGCTAAGTATTAGAGGTATCAGTAGTTTACAGTTACCGCAGGTGTCCTACAGAAGTGATTTGGTTTTTTTCTACTCTGGATCTTTTTTACCCACATTTTAGAATTCTCATGAAAGTGCTGATATTTCCAAGAGCTTCTCACTTTAAAAATTACCATTAACTGCAGAGTTAGAGCCAAGAATTTCCGAACCTGGCACCTGACGTCTGGCTTTAGGAGTACTACCTAAATTGGTCTAAAGACTAGTTTTTAGAAACCAAGATACAATAGCCACTAAGTACAGCACTAAAGCATTACTCAGTGTTCTAAACCATGCTTACTACATTTTCAACAGGAAAGCTGTATTTGAGGCAGTAATGCTGCTTCATTTAAGTATTTACTAATGCATAAAACTTACCAACTCTGGTGGCAGCTGTTGTCGCTTCTTCCACGGTGCTCTGTGACATCCAGACAGGTTGCTCTTTAGTTGCTTTTTCTCTTGTTTTCTTCTTGGGTTCAGAGTCTTGGACTTCAATAACTAAGTTCTGGGTGTATGTATTGCCAAAAAAGGAGCTTCTGTTGGCCCATTTCTCAGGCCTGCTGCAGGATGCCATCACACTTGAACCCACCTTCTGATAAAAGCTGAATGAAACATCACCCATTTTGGACAGGTTAAATTCAGGCAAGAAACTCACCAGTTCTCATTCCAAAAAAAAGAAACCCAAGCCCCAAAAGCATGTTTGGTCAGCAGATTAGCTTTAACAAGTGCTCTACATTAATTTGCACTTGCCATTACCTCCTCTCAGAGGCGAGTGGTTCAGAACCATTAGATTTTTATGTGGTTGCTTCAGTAATGCATCTCTGGTTGCAGCAGACTGACAGAGAAACATCACTTGCTCACAGAATGGGCTGTGAACGTTAGCTGAAGGAGAAGTCTGGAAAATTAATTACTTAGAAGGTAGTAAAGCTATAAATGCATAACAATTTAGAATGCCTTGGATTTTACAGGCTTCTTCATTAAGCAGTGGATGGTACTGCACAAAGAATGGAGAAGGAAGTGGGCCGCAAGTTCAATATTTCAAAGGTTTTTACAACGGGAAAGTTTTTAGGGGATTTGTATTGATCAGAGGTTGTAGGGTTATGTTTATACCTTTCTGATAATTCTGGTATTTCTGTTGGCTGAGGCTCCAGCAAGTCATAGGGCAGAATGATATCTTCAATCTCACGCAGCAGCACAAAGAGAGGCTCAATCTGCTCATTGAATTTTGCTAGCAGGGTTCGAGCGTCGCGCTTGGGAAGTGCTGAGGCATCTTCCTCTACTTCAGTGTTGCAGTAAGTGCAGCGGAAGGTCTCTGCAACATGATCCAAATTGGCGATTCTTGTGTTTATAGGACACAAAAGATCAGCAGTACCTCGTGAAGAAATCCACAGCTGGCACAACTACCAAATATTCTGACTTTATCCATCTGTTCACATTTTAACTAGTGGAACTTATGTTATAAACTTTCGGTTTTGAAGAAGGTCTGATTGTCACAGAAAGTGAGACAAATGTCTTGATTGGGGCAGGAAAGTGAAGTTGGCTAGACATGGGGTACCATCAGATAATAAGGTTTATTTTATTTGTCTCTGATCTTTTCTTACTTCATAGTGTAAGATGACATTTGCAAGCAAGCTTGTAGTTGTTCAGAGTTCTAAAGTTCAAAAAGACTCAGAGTCAAAGCTTATGCTGAAAGCCTATATTTATGTTTTAAGCAAAAGCATTAATAAAATTAAAACAATCTATATGGCCAGCCTCGATGTTTGCATTTCAGTAACTTGACAAAGTCTCTCCATTTAGAACAGAGGGCTGATTTTCCTAACTGACAGTTTCACCTTTGACATTTCAAGTTTGTTAGTCATCTAACATTCCTCCTCCCTGCCTCTGGCATCCTTTCCAGATGCCATGACACTGATGTTAATGTGGTAGATGCACTTAACATGTTGCAGTAAGATGCCATTTTAACCCATTTGGAAGGAATACCCTCTCTTTAGTTATTTTGATTTTGGAGAAACTCTGCAGCTGCCTCTGCTGCGGCTGTGTGTTGCCACCCTGGCCAGAGCCTGAGCCTCTCCATTTCCAGCACAGGAGTGACACTGCCTCCTCCCTACCCCAGGCTGCAATATGCTTATTACAGGAAGTGGCTGCGAACAGTTTTAGCCATGTTGACTAACTTTTCTAGCAGAAGAGTTGAACACAGAGATAGAGTAACTAATGTGGAACAGAACAAAGTGAGTTCTGTATTCTCACTCCATAGGAGGAAGCAGAATCCCACAAGCCTTGGATGAGTCATCTCAGAGAAGGCTAAGCATCTTTTCATAGCAAAGCTGAGGCCTGAAATCTGATTCCCAACCACAACTTGGATATTCAAGGTGATTCTTCCTCTTGCTTGGCCAGTTCTAGAGAGACAGCTTTTTCTCTTACCCTTACCTCTCAGCTTCTCTTGTCCCAGGCTCGTGTCCATCAGCAAACAGAACTCCATTCTAAAAACATGCTTTTTTGCAAAGTTAGCACAAAAGTAGCTCCTGTGCAATCAGTTACTCTTTAAGAGAAGAGCAAATAAGCAACATATGCCACATACCTGAAAATACATCAAAGAGCTGATTGACTTCCAGATCCATGTAAGTGCTGGAGCAAGATGGACATTTAAAAGAAGACCTCGTAGTTGAATCCCGCTCGTCTGCTTCTATTTTCCGGCGTACGTGATCCAGTTTGTACTTCACCACATCCACCAGCACTTTGTAATTGATGTAATAGTAGTTGTGCCTTGTGCTCTTCCCATTAGGTCCTGTTTCAACTCGCACACGTGTCTTCACAAACTTGTCTGCCTTGAGTGTGTTGAGGATGGCACGCAGCTGCTTGCGTTCATACTTGAGCAGCTCTAACAAGTCATCCTCTTTCACACAGGGGTAGCGGATCAGCACGTCCAGGGCCAGGGAGTACTCTACCCCATAGAAACCACGCACTATATATTTGGCCAGGCGCTTCAGGGAGGCCGGGACCTCCGTGATGGTGTTTGGCACTTCCATGAGGAGCTGAACCACCATTAGAAGTCGTGCTGTACAACAAACAAAAGGGAGGTGAGCTGTAGCCAACCTTTTTTAGTGCTTGCAGGCAGGTATAGAGCAGGTTGTTTGCTGTGCTGCACTGCTGTAGGAGTCCTCACCAAACAGATGAATGTAAAATCCTTAACCTGCACGTGGGGGAGGTATCAATAGATATCAAGGATTATCTGATCTTCAGGTATGACAATTACACCCGCAAAAACACCTGTCCTCTTGTGTAAAACCCCACAGAAGGTACCTAGGACAACAGGTTATATAAAGTTCACAATAATCCTCTTTACAGAAGACAGCACTGTGAACTTGCATGTCTAGGTCTGCCTTAAGTATCTGTGTCATCCCCAGGCAGCCAGGTAAGATCTGAAGTGAACACTATATGCCTTCAAAACTAAAGCTCGGGACACAAACTGGGCAAGAAATCTTTAGCTTAGTTCAAAAAAAACCCATAATATAGAGATTGTGTCTCCCTGCACAGCAAACTCACAAGAGGTGTTTGAACACTCTGATTTTTCTGCTGGCTCCTGTGGTCAAAAGCAAGGCCCAGGATGCTCTATCTTGTCTGTGACTGCACTCAGTCAGCACAGGGTGTTTGGGGCTGTGCCCGCTTGTTCCACCACCCTAAATCACCACAGTACATTTGTAGCAGAACATTTTCCTCCCTAATCTTCTGCCATGTATAAGAATGGGCAACTCCTAATCCTAATTTTAATCAGTCCAACTGTCCTAAGTGTTTCTTATCTGTAAGTACTGGTGGGAAGAGAAAGAATTGAAGTGTATTTCCATAAAGCCACATCCCCGTTCCCTTCTCTGAGGCATGTCGAAATCCTGGGGTGGTATCTGATAGCACAGCCTCTCGCCAGGTCTCTTGGCAGAGAACCACACAGCATGCAGCCAAGTGGTGCTGGCATAGCCAGTGGGGCAGAAGGTGGGTGGGTAGTGGGATGGTGTGGCACGGCACGACACTGGCACCCACTGCTGAGGAGCACCTTGCTCAAACCCAGGTAATTGCGTATTCCTACAAACAGTTTCAGGGTGACCTTTGTTAGAAATCCTAGTTAAATGAACAAAACCTACTTGCAGTAGCCTGGTAGTTGAGTGTCATAGTTTAGGCCCATCCAGGAAGAAAGGACTGTGATCAGCCACTCATTCACTCTCCACCCCCAGTGGGAAGGGGAAGAGAAATGTATTGAGGGCCTTTGTAACTCCCTAAGTTAGGGACAGGGAAGGCTCACTCACTGCTTACGGTCCCAGGCAAAACAGACAGGGCTACTCAACTTGGGGAAGGAACCAAAAAATAATAATTTAATCCACCAACCAAAAATGAAGAGCACAACCAGCCCTCTCAGACAACCTTCTGCCCTCCCCTCTTCCCAGGCCCAGAGCCCTAATCCCAGTGCCTTTGCCTCCTCCCTCTCCAGCAGCTCAGGGGGCAGGGAATGGGGGTTTCAGTCAGTCCTTTCCCGATAGCTCCTGCTGCTTGTCTCACCTCAGGGCAGGAAGACTTCTCCTTGCTCCACCATGGGGTCCCTTACACACCCAGCAGCGCTGCACAGGGTGTTCATCCTGAGGGCTTCATTTCCTCTCCCCTCATGTGTATGTCTCTGGGGCCTGCAGGCTCTTCAGCACAGCCTGCACCATGGCCACCTCCTCACACAGTCTCCTACCCTCAACCCGAAGCTGCCGGTGACTCTCAGTCCTGCCATTGCCCTCCATGGGTTGCAGGGGCACAGCCTGCGTTCTCTCCCTGGGCTGCAGGAAGGACTCCAGTCTATCACTCCTCCTCTGACTATAGAGTCCACATTATCACCTCCATCTTGTACCAGTCCTTCACCTCCTCTTCCGCTGCAGATTTCCCTTCTTAAATAATGACAGCAGAGGCATCATATTGGCCTGGCTGGGCTGGAACCACCTCAGAGCCAGAGGAAGTTTCAAGAACTGCTGATTGCCCTCCCTGTTACCAAGCAAAAGTGGCTCCACACAAACCCATAACATTGAGCCATAATTAAACTTGCATCTCACAAGGGGAGCACTACCTTTTGGATAACTGCAACTAAATGTAAACCTGGTGGTCTGAGGCTGGAAACCCTGAAAACAATAGCACCACACTGACCTAAATTTCCCAAAGAAAGAGTGGGGGAACACTGGAATAGGCTGCCCAGGGAGGAGGTCAATCTTCACACTTCAACCAGCAAAGAGCCTGAGCAGCCTGACCTTGCTTTGAAATTACTTGAGCCATGAGCAAGGGTTGGACCAGTCAGCTTCCAGAGGTCCTGTCTAACCCTCTGTTCCAAGAGTTAAATTTAACTATACTAAGAAGAGAAGCTTTGAGAATATCAATCAGTTCCTTGACTGTCTTCCTCAGGTTGTAAGAAGAGCATTTCTGTGCTCTGAGGAACAAGCAATTTGAAAATTATTATTATTAGTTTTTCACTTCTCCTTTTCTCTCACTCTCAAAAGAGACTCAACAACAGTGTACCTGACTGTCATCTGTGAGGAGGGCAGCATAGCTCATCACATGTCTAGTCAACATTCCCATTCGGGGGCAGGAAAGTGCAGGAGCTTGAGCTTGTTTGTGTTCAAACAAGTCTCCCAGAAGCTAAATCCAGATCTTGCTGACAGTCAGGCCTTAGCAAGGGTATGACATACCATCTGTGTGCGTGCATATGGATGTATCTGTAGTGGGAAGGGTCATACTCTAGTCAAGATTCAGGAACTTCAGCTGCTGAAAAGAGAAGTTTAATAGAATCTTTGACTGTTGTCTCATCTCCACCTCTTTCCTTGATGGATGAGCTACTTCAAGTTGCCAGTGCATTTTCTGCCAGATAAAACCATACACAGACCTATTGTAGACAAGCTAGTGAGCACAGTGGCTGTCCTGCAGCCACTCACGCCCCAGCTGCACTCAGCAGGCAATTTTCCTTCCCCAGCTGCAAGCAAGGGCTCATTGCTCTTAGAGCTGAGTAGGCTTTCCTTTGAAGACAGGAAAAGGGGTATGCAGTGGATGATCTATTTCTGTAGAATAGCCAAGAAGCTTCAGATAGCAGAGAAGCTACCAGTGCACAGGACAGCTTCGATGTTTTGCTCTTGACCCAGGGCTGTGGGCTGGGTTCCCACATCTACTGTCCCGTGTTTCAACCCCAGAGGCACTTGAGCATAAGCCACAAGACTTCTGGAGCACAGACAAAAATCAGACTCCTTCCACAGAAAAATGTGCCAACTTATGCTGAAGACTTTTCTTTCTTCCTGGCCTTACAAATTTGGCATTAGCTTCCATGTGGTGCTTATACTCAGCAGGAAGGAAGGACAGTGTCCTTAGCCAGCCCGAGATCAGCAGCATGGTTTTCAGTCTCCCCAGAGCCCTGAGCCTTGTCCTTCTTCACTGTGGGCAAACAGCCCACAGAATGGAGGCACCGTAGCCTCCAGTAGAAGCCCAAAGGAAAGCAGCCACCATGCAGTTCCGTAACCCAGTCCAGCCCCAGCACCTGTCTCAAGTGTGGCAGCAGTCATGTGCATTAGTCTGGACTCATCTCTCAGAAACAGCCAAGGTGCCCTCTGCGTGCATTTACTTCACAGGAGCAACAGTTGGACTGTGGCACTATGTAAAAAAAAGAACAAAGCCACTTCTGCATCTAGTCTGTGACTAATGAGGGCAGAACCCTGACACTTGGTAGGCTTGTGTCAGGAGCAGGTCTCATGACTGTTTCTTCTTACCCCAAGTCAAATACAGAACGAAACAATTTCAAAGAGAGCATGATAAGCGAGTAACATCATTCAGGAAGAAGTAGGACCTGAACTGTAACCTTGAGGTTTGCTGACTTATCAAGTCTCTGGGTGACTCCTTATCCCAGAATGGCAGTGCACACTTGCATCTCTAAAGCAAGCAGTACTCTGAAGTACTGGGAAGTCTGGACTGCACTGAAGTGCTTCCAAGCACCTTGATGTTAAAAGCTTCTCAGATCCAGAGACTTATAACCATGTAAACTACTCAGGGGAATTAAAAACCCACTGAACCCAGAACAAAGGCAAAAAAAACATGGCAAAAAGCCAACCACACCCACAAAACTACCACCTCTTTCCCCCCCCCCCCCAAAAAATGTAAAGACATAGTGTAAATACAATAAATATATCCTGGGAGACAAGTGAGAAGCTTTTAAGAACAAATCCATAGAGCCCATTGTCTATTTGCAGGGTAAATTAAGCATGCAAGCCTTCAATTCACTGTAAGAGAAAATGGCTTGCTTTCACAAAAATGGCTGAATTAGCCCTGTATAAAGAATGTTCATGGAAAATACAGTGCCCCTCAAAAGTGTTCCTTTAAACTACAAAAAGGCCCAAACTGTAGGTGTTTTGTAGGAAAAGATACATAAAACCAAAATGGGGGAAGCTTTCTCTAGAGTCCTTTGTTGTATCTGAAGGATTGCTCCAGTTCGTTGTGAAAAACCTCTCCATCTTGTAATCACCAAGACTGAAGTCTTGCAGTTCAAGAAAACACTGAAAGCTGTCCTGTAATTTTCCATTTAAGGGCAGCAGTTTTCCTGTAAAAGGAGCTTAGGATCACCCTTACTGAGGCAAGCAAGAGGAAGAAGAGCAGCTCCCTGCCCAGAGAGAAGAGCTTGAACAGGAATCTGCTCTGCAGCTGAGCTACAGTTTGCATTAAGGAGACAGGCATATTGCTACTCATACATCTTTTACTTTTTTTTTTCCCCCAGCTGATAGCATGTATGGACAAGACATAAGTTACAGTATAGCTTCTAATTTTAGCTCCTTTTAAAGTACTTGTTTTTATGAGGGCAGGAGCCACCTTCTTATGAAATTGATTATTTTTAAGATTATTCAGTAACTTAGATGTCTAAGAGGCCCTTCTGCTTATAATGGAGAAGCCCTTATAATCTTAATCAAGGAGAGAGAAATGAACAGCTCTGTTTTCCCTATAAGCAGGAACTGCATTTAGGATCCTCTTTTTGCTTTAGGAAACCTTCTCAGGGTTGCTTATGGTGCCGGTAGGCAACTATCAAAAGCGGAATTTCAAGTTAACGTGCATGATGTGTAGCAAGTTCTGCAAGGTTTCTCTGAAGTCAGTTGCTTAATTAACATCTCACTGGAGCTGCCTGAGAAGACAAGCTACCCACCTCACACTTGGAAAGGCACTAAACCAGAAATATTTATTAAAGCAGTCTTTTTTTCAGACTTCATATATTGTTTTCAAACAAGTTAAAAACCTCATCATTACCTGTCTTGTAGAGGCAGGAAGCTTCAGGCCGATGATACTGTGGAGGAATCGCTCTTTTCCCAAGAGCTCAAAGGGCCTGCAAAACAAGCTGAAGTATTTCCCAGCCTTTTTCCTAGACCTATCCGTGATAAGCCCTGATTACTACCCAGCTGGAGCAAGAGAGTCCCTAAATCATGTTTCCTTAGCAACTAAATGAATTCAGCCTTATATACATTGCATCATGATAAAACTTGTTACTTAATGAAATCCACCTACAACAGGCAAGGTCTGAGAATGTAAGTGACTGTAATCTTTGATTAATGTTTTCAATGGCATGGTTTTAGAAGACTAAAAGTAACTCAATAACTTTTGTTGTTGCTGTTGCAAACCAAGTATTTTCTACAGCTAATTTACATAGGCTACCTTTAAGAAAGTTTCACAGCCAAACAAACCTGGACATTTGAGTATCTTGCAAAGAAAAAATGCTGCAATTTCTGTGTTTACTAGTTTTTGCATCTTTAGTTATTGATTCTTTTAGGTTGTTTATGTCTTCAAAAGGAAAAAAAAAGCAGTTTTTCACTGTATCTCTCTAGAGGAAGATCAAGTTATGGATGCTATTATTTCCTCATGAGTTAGGACAGCTGTCTTCAAAACTGATGTTGAAATAAGGCTGCCAGACACTGCACAGTCCAGGGTTAAACCCCTGCATTCTGTTAGGACCGCAGGCATTGCACCCCATCTCAGACCTGGGTGTCTCTCATACGGTTCTTTGCACACGTACAGTGGAGGCTGGTGTTTTCTAGTGATGTGACTTGGGTCGTCTGGGTACGTGTTGCAGCACGTATTGTGCTTTTGTTGCTGCTGGAACTCTTGACTCTCCAGCTTCCCTGGCACATGTCCCCAGAGAGCCCCAGCGGCGTGGGCGCCTGCCGGCGTGGGACAGGCTGTGGGGTTCCCATCTGCAAGCGCCGCTACAGGACTTACTGCCCCTGAGAAATAGTCAGGGCCAGAAAAGGAGTCTCCTGGTTTAGCAGCTGTACCAAGAATTTAGGTTTGAAAATACTTGAAAGGTTTGAGACAAATTTAAAAACCATGGGAACAGGTGACTATAACAAAAATCCCTGAGATGTGTTTTGCTCTTTCTTGCTATACATATTAGCAGGGATCTGTTTCACACCTTCTGCTGAGGAAAAAAAAAAGGCCCGCTACTGCTCTTTTTTGTTCCATGAAATAAGCAGCTATTTGGTGGATGCCTACATCTGAGTAGTGTAAGTGGCTTAAACTTTCAACTGCAAATTTAAAATGTTCACAAAGGTAAAACTGAGCAGATATACCTCATTCTGTACAGTGGTTCTTGAGTAGGATCCTTTGTTGTGTTAGATTAGAAAATGCACAGGAGCAAGGCTACTTGCTGGCACTTGTTGGCTTTAGTCTGTGGGAAACACAATGAACACTACCCGTGGGTTTCTTTACTGAGTGTTTTCCACAGGGTAAGTGTCGTGTAACCTCAATGCTGTTATTCATGTGACAGCCCTCAGCCTGCGTGTGGGGGTGTGGAACCAGACCACAATAAAACACAAAACAGTTTTCTAAATTAGGGAGAGGGATGGTCTGGCTGGTAACACTGCTTTCAGACATGGGAAAGTGCAACCTCCTATTCAGGCTGTGGCTGACAGTGCCAGGGCTGCTCGGCAAGGAGAGAGAACATCCATTGAGCAAAGGTGCTCCTCAGCCAGGTGTTCCTATGTTTCACAGCTGGAAGGCAATTCTGCATGAGTTTATGCTGTGCTGCCTTCTTCCTGCACGCTCAGAAAAGGAGTGAAAAACACAAGGCAAAACCCCAGAAAAATGAAGTGTGGTTTGAACAGGTATTTCTGAGTGCGAGGGCTGTGGGAAGCAGGATTGGTGCCAGTGGGATGTTGTGTAACAGAGACATTATCGAAAGTGGGAGCTTGAGGTGGGGACAGGCACAGTCACCTGGCTGCTTTTCAAACCTATGTAGGGTGCCTGGGATGTTTGTCTTGAATGGTACAGGCAGGACCTGCACTCACAGGCTGCTTGATGAAAAGGAAGCAGATAATCAACTCAGCAGTCTCAGGTGGGAAAAATAAACACAGAGTCTGGTCAGAGGTTGAAGAAGAAAATTAGTGGGTTGCTGTGTTGGGGGACAAAGGTATAATCAAGATCCTTGCAGGGCACTACAGTATGTTTTACCTATTAGCAGAGGAGAGGTTGGTGTAGATCTCCTGGTTGTGATGTGCACCTTAGGTAAATGGCAGCTGTTACAAGTTGCTTTATTGTCCTCTCCAGGCTGAATAGCTGCTGTTCTGCCTTTCCCCAGACAGGCACAGGGGAGCCACATTCTGCTGTATCTTATATTCTACACACCAACTAACACTCATCCCTCAGTTCAAAAAAAGATGTCTCTACTATCTAGCTCGTGCACTCAAGCAGTACAAGTAAGAAAACATCAGCATTATAGACAATGCCTGTGTGTAACCTGCTGCCCTTGTACACACAGGGCTCTTAATCACACAATCACTCTTCTCCTGTTTTTCCCCATGCTGGCCCTATCACAAAAACTCTGCCTCAGCCAACACGTGGGCTGTTAACGTTCAGCACTCAGTGTGCAGTCCTGGGCCCTGCTTTTTTTGTGAACCATCCAAAGCTTGCACTGAGACGATTCATTTTCTTAGCATGATTCTTGTGGTGCTTTCCCTGTGTTACTTATTTCCATGGTCCTTGAAGGCTTGCAGGCATCAAACTGAATCAACCTTGTTTGAGAGCTCCGGATCTCTTTTTGAATTAGTCTATGTTGGAATCTTCCCAATAGCTAGAAGGATGAAGGATTTTGTGCCCGTGTTATGTACAGAGCTCTGAGGTAGGGAATTTGAAACCAAGATTGCTAGATAATTTTGAGGGCCTGAACTGAGATGTAAAAGATCAGGATACATTTTACAGTGCTTTGCCTGATTTCACCACAGCTCCCTCTGTCTTGATTGCAGTTGTGATCGGTACTTCCAAAATACAGTCACTGGCGTCACGGGCTGGGTACTGGCCGAACACCACAACCTACTGGTTTGCCTGGGCAGTGTCCAGCAGATACGAGGTGAGGATTCAGTTGTCCTAGTAGGTACTTAGACCTGCCCAGTCTGAGACAGCATCCTTTCTCCTGTGAGGTATCATGTTATTTACTGTCTTGAAAGCTGGAACAAAGCAGAAGCCTTTCTCCTTTATTTTGCCATCCTTATTGATCACAAGTATGCAGCCTGTCCTGTGCAGTGAGAGAAACAAGCGATCTCTGTAAAAGGTGTTTTGGGATCATACAAAGAGACCATATCCCATCCAAAATGGAAGG
This sequence comes from Colius striatus, assembly GCF_028858725.1. Taxonomy (NCBI): domain Eukaryota; kingdom Metazoa; phylum Chordata; class Aves; order Coliiformes; family Coliidae; genus Colius; species Colius striatus. The sequence continues at coordinate 67,207,706 of NC_084761.1, read as the reverse complement.
GGAATGAGGGGCTGCTATGCACGTTGGCTCTGGATGCTTCACGACTTAGTATACTTGAAATGTAACTTGATTTGTTTTTAAAGCTAAATATTAGTTCCTTGGGATAATATGTATTTTTAGTTTCAATAGTCTTTTCTTAGAGGATCGGTTTAGATCTACTGTCTCTCAGCATAACTGGAAAAACTACGGTAACAGCAGTTACTAACCAAATAGGCTGCTGAGGGTAGGGAGGCACGTTATGGTTGGGGTTTCAGATGACAGCAACGGAATGATTAACTCGGGGAGTAATGCGGTCAGTAGAGGAGTATACTGTGGCTGCTGGATCTTCACAGCCTGCCAATCTTGCCTGTCTTCCTGTTCTGTTTTACTTCTTTCCTCTGACATCTCCTGACACTGGCTCCTGCTCCTCTCTGTTGGTTTCTCGGGGTTTTTTTCCCCTCTCCATCCAATCGCTTCTTTTTCCCACCTGGTTCTTGCAGAAGGTGTACCTTCTGCAGCTGGATGCAGCTACTTTAGGAGAGCTGTTTCCAGCTCTCAGAGGATGGTGCATTTACACCTCTTGCAGGAATGCAGATGTAGCATTTTGGGAATTAATTTGATGCAAAGTATATGTCACCACTCAAAGGCTGAAATACTGGTGTAATTCAAACAGCGGGTGGAGCCTGAGAAAAGGCTTTATCTAATCCAAACCCCTCCAGGTACTTGAAGTCGAGTTCCATTTCAAAAACAAGATGGCACTTCAGTACTTTGCTACAACTCAGTGCTGGTGATCTACATTTTTTTTAGTACAAACAAAAAAGGAGGGGCTTTTTTGTTTACCTTTCTTAATGAGAGGAAACATTTTTAACTGAACAATAAGAAAAAGTCTAGAGATGATTTTTTTCCTACACTGGGTATCTGACTCATAAAGAACCCTCAGAACGATGAAAAGTAATAATGGAAAAGCTTAAGCAAGCCTGGAGTTACCTTAAACACAGAACAGTCCACAGAGGCAGCTTCACTACTGGCACTCTTCTATTCCTCATGCATAACCCTTGAGCTAGGAGAACAAACTTTGCAAAACAAATTAGACATCTGCAATTAATATAATTCAGAGCTGATTCACTCTAGATCCGAGAAGGTCCTGAGTATGGTGCTTCTCAGTATGTAAACAGACTAAATCCTTTATAATTATTATCCTCTCTTCAAAGTAACAGAGTGTAGGAGCAGACTTAGCTACAAAAGACCTTTAAAATCTTTGACATAGCAAGTGATGATGCTATGAAAAACTGGTAGGCAGACTTAGAGGAACAGATACATGGTCTGCTTTCCTCTTGATCCCAGAGTTTGGCCAATGAGTATGGGGTGTTTCCAGACTCTTTTGACAGGCAAAGTCAGCTTCTTATAAAATGTGTTAATATCTAGAGTTTTCTTCCCAAAGCAAACTGTGGTTTCTGACACTGCTTTAATTGAGCATTACCTTTTTCAGGCTCACCTTGTTCTTCTGCTACAAAGGAGGAGAGGTTTTGCTGCTTGAAGAGCTTGGGTGTGCCTTTGTCACCAGCACTTCTGGTCTTCCAAAAGCAGAAGAGTCCACCAGATGATCTGTGGCATAAGCAGGTCACTTGCCTGCTGTTACCACTAAGGTGGAATCCAAGGTTTTGAGCTTTTGTTTGCTTTTCTTTCTTCCTTCCACCTTTAGCCCAAAGAACTGGCTGTGAGAAGGTGGGAAAGCATTTATGCTGGGAGGAAAGAGTATTTTGTTGTTAGCTGTGCTGTCTGCCTAAAGCTCTGAGCTGTTCCCTGCCAGTCCACTCCTCATCATGCCTGCTTGCTCCAGCTCAAGTCTTCTCTTTACTCTTGCTGCTTTCCTTGCAGCTACTTTCCAGGAAATGGAGACATACCCACTTGCCCTTCATCAGCTGTTTGCTTAGGTGTTCTGTTGTCTGGTGTGTCTGGCTTTGGTTTTTTTTGAATGTTTTTTTTTTTTTTTTAATGAGGCTAAATTAAACCCCAAAGTTGCAAGTACACACTTCTTCAGTGGAATGGTCTGAGCTGCCGTTACAACGCCAAGGGCAGCAGGAGCAGGGGGGAGACCGTAAACTGATGTTAGAAACAGATGCCTCTCTCTGCAGCAAAAGCAAATTAGATTTTGAGTCAGGCTTGAGGAAGCCCTTCAGATCAAGTGCTTTCAGAGTCGACAGATGAAAGTTAAATCAATAAGCAATCAATCACAATCATCACTTCTTTCTGTATTAAGGCAGACAGTAAGGTGTAGTCGTTGGGGTTTTTGTTTTTAAATACTTTGTTTTTGCCAAGAGCGGGCACAGGCATCCAGGCTCTGGACAGACATGGGCAGATTTAGCTGCGCTTTTGCAACTGTAAAGCAATTTCCAGTGTGGAAATGTGGATTATCTTGCACAAGGGCCATACCAAAAGCTCATTGCTTAATGACTGTAAATACTCTGCACTGCCTTGCTCCCACATATGCTAAAGTGGGACAGGACTAATTAAGTAAGCAAACTTACTTATTCTTAAATGACAAAGTAATTTGATTACAGCTGTTACACAACTAATTCCAAACAAATCCCAACAACCCCCTACCAGATTAAGGTGCAAACTCGGAAGTACCGATGTCACAGTCTGCACCGTGAAGGGCACATCCGACTTGGTTTAACCGCTCTGTCTGAATCAAAAGCCCCAGAAGCTGCGTTTCCCAACACACGTGCATTCTTCCCATTAGGGAAAATCATGCTGCTCTGTTTATTTTGGTTTACACAGGTTTAATATTCTTGACTGAGATTGAAAGTGGACTCTGGTATTACTCTCAAGCTAACTTCTGCTTGCATACTTCAGTTAAAGAAAATAACCAGATGTACAACTAGACTAGCCCTTTTTAAAACATCCCTTTCAGTAGAGGAGTGCTGATTTCTGTGTGCCGCCAACCTGTCAGGGCTTTACACCCCACTGAATTGCTTCTTGCTGTGCTACTGCAGGCATTGTTCCAAGGCCTACAAGATTAAAGTTTCATGTTCTTCAATCAAAAGCCACGCTTCTTTACCAACTGTGTAAGTTATTTGAGAAATAGTATTCCTTTTGCCCCGGCTTGTTCCAGTGCTGATGGAGGGGAAGCCTCTAATAAGAACAGTGTGCCGTAAGCTAGTAACCTAGTTACTGAAACAAGAGATGATTGAAGGTTATCTTTTAATTATAGAGTACCAAGCTGGAAGAGACCTCAAAGATCATCTGGTCCAACCTTCCTTGGCAAAAGCACTGTCTAGACAAGATGGCCCAGCACCCTGTCCAGACGAATGTTAAGTGTCCAATGTGGGGAATCCACCACTTCCCTGGGGAGATTGTTCCAGCTGAGTGGAAAGTGAGCCCTCCCTGTCCTGAGAGGGTTCCAAAGGCCTTCAGTACTTTTCCCTGTCCCACCACAGGTGGGGGAGGGTGGGTGCAGAGGGAGTGGCTGTATGGTCCTCGTGCCTGTAGTCTCTGCTCTGACCTCAACTTCTGCACTGCACTGATACGTTATGTCCTGGCTATCCAGAATCCAGCTGGGGCTGGATGTCATGACTCTCAGGTGTCAATTAGAGTGCCTGGGGCCATCCCATCTCTGCAGGCACCAGAGAAAGCAAATGCTTCCCTTACACCGGTGGCAACCTGAAATACTTGGCTCCATGGGAACACACACTGCAGCCCTTCCCTTGGGGCAGTTAAGCCTCGATGATGAGTGAGGCAGCAGTATTCAAGCCCTAAGCTACTCTCCAGTGCCTTCCCCTTGAACCTTATAAAACACAGGAGCTGTGTCCCAGCCATGCAGCCAGTGATACTGACAGAACCACTACTGCCTTCTGCAGCAGCTGCTTCCCACCACAGCTCTCCCTTTCCACAGGACCTTCACTTTCTTAATTCGAATTCCAGCCAATGGTGTAGTGCCACCTGGCTTCCCTCCCCCTGCTTTCCAAACGCCAACCAGCCAGGCCAAATCCTCACACACAGCTCAACCATTACTAGGGGTTGCCTACTAGGGGTTGGCTACCTCTCATTGCAGTAATAGCTTTAACTGTCAGTTTAAGAAGAAAATCTATTTTTCAGACACTTTTAAAATCAGTTTATTTGGAAATGAACCCCCCCTCTGCCATGTTGTATGTAACACACACACGGTGAATTCCACAGGGGTATGAAATCAGTGCACATGTACTTTGGTCAGAGAAAGTAGTTATTAAGAATATTTATTATATTACTCTTTATTTTTTTGAGACAGAAAAATCTGTATTAAATTTGTTAACAGGCCAGGAAAGAGCTTTAGCAAGAGATCTGTAAGCCAGTGAAAAATGGCTCTGATTTGTTGGTATTTCCTCGAGACCCTGTTTATTGCTATTTCCCCAAGACTTTGTCGATATTCCCCAAGACTAGAGATGATGCTTGGCAGGTTACTTTATAACATATTAGAGCATATTGGACCGGAACACTAGCAACTCATCTGAAGTGCTCAGCAAAGACTAACAGAACGCTACTGTCCCAGATGGCCTTCTTGTACCCAGTTCTTTTTCAAGCTTGGTAGGTGCCATTTTAACTCGTGTGCTTTAGAAGTATTTTAAGGTAAAAAACCCCAACCAAACAACAAAAAAGTAACAAACCCAGAAACCAACAACCAAATCAAGAACACTGTCAAGACTGACGCGATCTCGAGCTAACTGCTGAACTCATTGGTCAGAAACGGCTGAAATCAAACCACGCATTCATTAGTACACATTTCTCATCAGCAGAACTGCTGAGCAGAAAGCAAAAAAGTCCAGTGTGAGATAAGGTCCTCCGTGGTTAGAAGCTCATTGACATTTCTATATAGCCATTAGATTTCTGAAGAAAGGAGTTAGTCTGAGGAATCGTTTTTTCCACAAGTATTTTTTTCTTGGAGGACCTGCAGTTTGGACAAGCAGCTTCCAACACAGGAAAGGTGCAGGACTACCAAGGGCTACAGGGATCTGGGCACTCCCGCAGGTAAGTCTCTGTGTGACCTTTGTCCACCTCCATCAGCGTTGTGCACACAGTCAGCTAACAGGCAGGTGGGAGGAGGAAGAAAGAAAAACAACAACAAATCATTACAATGATCAGTGAAGAATTGTCTCTCACACTAGCTGAACAGTTTGACTAAAACAAGCATTTATCTTCTTTAGTCAACAACATGCAAGCATGAATAGCCTGTGTCCTCAGCCAAGAATGCTGCCTTCACCTAGTACAGTAACTGAACTTTAATCATTCAAAAACTCTTCTTGCCCCTTTAGTCTTTATTTTTTCTGGACACCAAAACCTCAAGTTCAGACTAAAACATTTTCTGTTGCAAGAAGCGTGTGTCTGTAGTAGGCCTAAACCATGGAGTGCACTAACTTGTTTCATGCTCCTTATAAAAGTGTTTATCTCAGGTCAGAAGATGTCTGTAGTGCAAATGCTGCCAGAGCCAGTGACCAGAAAATGGCTCAGGCTATTTGGAGTTCTGAAGCTGAAGGGCCTTTGGAAAACAGCCATGCCAGCAATTACACTTTGCTTTTACAAAGTAACGTGGAATTTGTTTAGTTTTTGCATGCATGTTTTCACCTAAAGACCCCCTAAATGTACCACTGTGACCTCCTCCTTAGGCAAACAGTAGTTAGTGCTCTGCCCCCCACTCCCTCACTCTCAATCTTTTGCAAAACCAGAAGCCTTACCTTGTTGAGGACAGGCTTTGTGGAGAGAACATCGTAAATTGCTGGCGAGGAGATGTTCTGAAAGAAAGTAATACACTGATGTTAAGGGACATTAACCTGTTAGTGTAAGCGGCTGAGAACTTTTTTTTTTTACTGCTCAATTAGATAGTAACATAAAGCTTTAAGAGTACACAACACCCACACTACTTGAGATGGGAAGACGCTTTACCTCTTGCATTGTCTGGTTCAGGCATTTCATTGCAGGTGTTCTGCGATTATCCAAGACCAGCGGAGGCTTCCAGCGATCGTAGTTTGTTTCCAACACATACCATGTGCCTTTCTTGATATCAAGTCTAAGAGAGAGGAACACGTTTGTGTTTTGCTTGTCTGAGTATAACAGTAGAATCATAGAATTGCAGGGGCTGGAAGGGACCTTTAGAGATCATCTAGTCCAACCTCCCTGAACAAGCAAGTCCACCTAGATCAGGTCACACAGGAATGCATCCAGGCAGGTCTTGAAGACTTCTAAGGAAGGAGACTCCACAACCCCTCTGGGCAGCCTGTGCCAGGGCTCCCTCACCCTCACAGTGAAATAGTTTTTTCTTATGTTTAAGTGGAACTTTTTGTGTTCCAGCTTCATCCCATTACCCCTTGTCCTGTTGCTAGATACAACAGAAAAAAGGGATGTCCCAACCTCCTGACACCCACCATTTATATACTTGTAAATAAGATCTCCCCCGAGTCTCCTCTTCTCCAGACTAAACAGCCCCAGTTCCCACAGCCTTTCCTCATAAGGAAGTTGCTCCAGTCCCCTGATCATCTTGATGGCCCTGCGCTGGACTCTCTCCAGAAGTTCTCTGTCCCTCTTGAGCTGAGGAGCCCAGAACTGGACACAGGACTCCAGATGAGGCCTCACCAGGGCAGAGGAGAGGGGGAGCAGAACCTCCCTCGAGGTTCTTGTGTAACTACATATATGGTATAATTTTTACTACTTTTTTTAGGCCAGCTGGAGTATTTTTCAATGATGCTGATGAAGCAAGTACTTGCACAAGGGAAGTCACAAGAAACACAAGACAGTTATTGGTGGAACCTGTGCTCTTCTGGAAGGCTGAGTCAGGTGTCAGGTCAAGCATACTCACTCCCAAATATCCAGAGCAGCTGTCCTGGAACGAGTGATCACACATCCTTCTCCAGAATTTTTTCCACCCAGTATAAAGTAAGCTGGAGCCAGCAGTCTTGTATTTGTCAGTCTCTCTTTTGCATCCTGGTAACTGTAGATAGCAAAGTAGTGTTGGACTATTAAACGCTACAAATGGTTCAAGTACCAAAGAATAACTTTTACAGGCCCAGGAAAACTTTAGGTAGTTACACTTTTCTTTCCCTTTCATGCACGTAGGAGGAGATTGTATCAGAATGAAGGAACACATTTAAACAAAGCTCCTCCACTCACTTTGTACTTAAGGTAGTAGAGAGGTGCTCTCTGCACTTTTTCTACATTTAAAACAGGAATAAAATGGTGACATGCTGTGTCACATTCCCTCTAATTCATTTGCTGCATGAGAGCTTTGTTTCTGTTTACTTCTTATAATATGTTAATATATATACATATAGATACTAACATACAAGTTAATAATGTTGGATGTGTTTTGATGCAGAATGCTGTTACACATTTAGATACCAACAGGTTCATTAGGGAAAAAAAAATAATCTGAGAAAACAATTTGAGGAGTTTTAAGAGATGATGTATGCTGCCTCCTCCCACTCCAGAGTACCAGCAAACCCAGAACTAAGAACGGTATCTGTATCGATAGGTACTAAGCATACATCTGCAGTATTCATGCCAACCGAAAGCAAAGCAGATTAAAGCAGCAGAATATTCAGAGGGGCAGAGGAATACCTTGTTGCATTCTCTAATACTGTTCTTGTAAGAAAGCCCATCCACATCCCATCTCTTCTACCAAGAAACCACTCGAAGATTCCTGCAAAATACCACTTGTTACTGTGACTTGTTTTTGGAACCTTCACTCATGCCATTCCAACTTTCACAGCCTTAAAATGAATTGTGTTGTGTCTTAGTCATCTGGAATCTTTTCAGCATTTGTATGCCTGTTTATTAGTAGGTATTAACCTTGGTATGCCCAAGGTCTGAAAAACTTCTACAGAAATAACAAAAGAAACGAGCAAGACTCACCAATATAACCGCCATCAAGACTAAAACGCTCGTTCATTGTCAGCGTGAACAAGTCCTGAAAAGCATTAAACGAGTCAACTTTCACCCACTGCCACCCATTCGTACCAATAATAAACAAGACATGGCATTGCAACCTACATGCTGATTGAGCTGCTGCTTCGTTAGGCTCCTCCCCTGGAATAATGGGCTGCAAAATCAAGCCCACGCAGAGAAGAACCTAATTTATCACTGCTCGAGTCAGTAGAAGTGATAATTCATAGTCTGCTGACCTGGTATACCAATACAGTAAGCCTTGCTTTTAAGCTAAGCAAGTCCAGCCTGTGGCCATTTTTCCCTTGGCCCTTGTTGCATCATTGAATGATCAGTTTTCCTTCCTCTGCTCTATGTAACCTTCTCCTCAGACCCCCGAATACTACTCCAGTTTGAAGGTAGATGTTTAAGCCTCAGTGCTAAGTACATGCTGGTACATTACTGCCATTCACATGGGCATGCAGCTGCAGGGGATTCAATCTGGGCTACCTGTAACAGGCAATTCCAACTCAAATCCCAGTCTTCTCCAGATAGTGTTTCTTTCCGAGGAAAGTGGAATTCAGGTAGACTGCGTCATTTTCCGAATGGACTCTTCCCAATGTATTTGACCAGAACGCAAAACCAAAAGGATATAATGCAGGGATTTATGCCAGAAATGCTCTACTATGGAAAGGACTGCCTATAATAGAGGATAAAGGTAGAGCATGTAGAAAAGGAGGAGTTGTGTCAAACTGGAGGCCCTGGTATAGGTCTGTATTGCTGGTTTTTACATGTAGATAAACCCCAGATGCTGGGTGCCTCTTAACAAAAAATCCAGGAAAATCTTGCAGCATAGGCCTCTTTTTCCAAGAAGGACTGGAAAAAGAATTAAAATACATTTTTTTTGTACATCGTTTCACTTCTGGGATCACAGCAGCATCTACTTGCTAGCAAGAAACTCTGACCCAATGAGCACTTTATATCCACTCCATGTTCAGAATTCCACATTGTTGTTTAAGAGTTGTCCAAACATAAACATTTTATTTAGGCATGAAGGATTATTAACAAACTGGCAATCCCCATTCCCCACACTTACCGGTTTGACTCCAGACACCATGCCTATGTATCCTGCAAAATTGGTGGACCTGAATACTGTCTTGTTGTTTCTCTGGAAGTCCAGGCTTACCACTATAGGCTTCAATTCCCGAGTTATAGTCCAGGAATTATTTTTGACATCCCACCTGCAGACAACGGTACAGCATTTGAAACTTCCCTTTCTCAGTAGCTTTTAAAACTTCCTCTCACGGCATGCAGATTTCCTCTGTGTGATGCCCGTTCTCTCACCTTACTCCTGTCAGCCAGCACCACTGCTCGGTACTTACCTGAGCAGCAGCAGCACAAGGTCACAAGGAATTCTAAACACACAGGCAGAGAAAGGACCAGGGCTTGTTGGAACCAAAAGTATATCCCCTGCTTAACATGACACAGCACTGCCACTGCAGCTGTTTGTTTTGAGCAAAGGGAGGCTGCTATGGGCAGGGCCAAGACACCAAAACTGCTGCATCCTGAAAGCAGGTGTAGCTTGTTCTGCAGCAGAGATAGTTCCCTCCAATTGTTACTTTTCCAAGGGAGAAAATAAACCATGTACTGGAATTGCTCTAGAGGAAGGGAAGTCCCAACTCTAGTTTGTGAGATAAGCTAGAAGAATTTGTAGGAGAAAGGGTGCTAAAGAACACTTACCAGACCATTAAATTCTCTGGAAACAATCCAAGTTCTGCCTTAATTTTCAGGGAGCATGTTGCCAGTATTTCTGACAAGTGGGTGAAGTTTAACACAAACCGAAGCAAGGGACAGGTGCAGCCAGTTGACATTTGAGTCTTTGATATGCAGTTGTGAGTTCTAATGAAGATGGACATTCTAATTCCATCTGGGCATTGAGAGTTATCTGAGTGAGTGATGTTACAAAACATGCTGGCATAATGAAAGCAAAAACACTGAACTACCTGATCATGAGGTATGAGAGGAGAACTAAAAGAGAATCCAGTGCTGGGCAACAAACTAGAGTTTATATCCAAATGAATGACAATGTTACATCAGAGGAATACAAATCACTGGCTTCTGCATAGAAATGATGAATGAGGGGAAGTGCCAGTAGAGCACAGACAGTAACTACGGGGATAATTCGGGGAAAAAAAAACAACCTTGAAAACAAACCCTCATCCAACCCCCATTTCAGTGTATGCTCTAAATTCGATGCTTCCATCCCATCATGTAAAAAACCAGAATGCACTGTGCCCCAGAGGTCAGGTTACATGGACTGTTCTTTGGTTTGAGACCCTTTCAGCTGGAGCTGAGGAAACACTAAGCAAAAACACTGGACTGTTTTACAAAGTCATTCCAGTTTCACATGAGATTAGCAGAACAGTCCTATTGTTTGTTTTAGCCTTCCTTCACAACATGCAGTGCAGAATTACTTGTCACAGTCTTAACAACATTCATCACTTACACTCAAAGAATGTATGTAGAAATTTCACATTCAGGCGCCTTTTTCTTTGAGTTTAAAGAAAAAAGCAAAAATAGAAGGCCCGAGTTTAGGTACTTACCCAAGAAAGAGTCCAAAATCCAAGTTTCTGGCATGATACAGCTTCCCTACATAGCAACAAATACATGAATAAACACAAATTTCTAAAGAGACATAAACTTCAGCTTAGAAAACCAGGAAATAAGCAAGCAGCAAAATTATCTGGGAAAGTAAGCAGAGAGAATATCTTTGTCTAGTTGCCCTTTTGGTAAGCAAAGAAATATGGTGGGTTTTTTTTGACCAGAGAAGTGTTTTGTCATAACTGAAATGATGTAATCTTCTAAACTGCTGCCCGTCTCAGCCTCAGATGCTTTTCACATTATCTTACTGCAACACTAATATGTTGAGCTTCCTCTAAAAGTGAGATATTTGTAAGCCCCGTGAGAATCCCTCAGAAATTTCCTAAGCTGGAACAGGTGCAGACAAGGGCTGCAGAACTGAGTAACTTTTCTAACAACAGACCATCCATTTTCTCTAGCACTATATGTATGTGATAGCCAGAAAGTAGGTTGCACTAGAATCCCTCATGGCACTGAGAAAGCAGCAGCTGTCTGGATGGTGTTTCTTTCCCCTCAAAAAGCAAATGCCGCCTATTAAAAAAAAAGGCCAAAATCCAACAAAAAGCCAACCCCCAAAAGACTCAAATGCAGAACCAAGCCGTCTTTGAAAGTATTTTTCCCACTTTTTTAGTCTCTTCCACTAGATCTTCTTGCCTGCAGTTGAGGACTATGTTTGTATAACTGTGGTGGATGCTCTCCTACATAAAACTGTTAACACTATCCAGGATTGCATTACCTGTTTTATCTTCTGCAACTATGGATGTACATACAGTAAAAATTTCATAGAAGATGTTAAAAATAACAATTTCCCCTAGAACAAAAAGAAAAGAAAAGTTCAGTGGTTTGAAACTTTTGCCATGAACAGAAAAAAAAATGGTCAGAAAAAAGCACACTGCAAAGTTCATCATTTTATAGTATTTGTCGTCTTGCAAAATCAAGAGCTTCCTGAAAGGGAAACCTGTAACAATCAAATTTTAGAGCACAGGAGCCGAGACTCGCTGTAGTTACCAAAACTCAGGAGCAAGAAGACACAGCTCTACAGGAAAGTCCCAGCCTGATGAAAGGCTTACATGACCTATTGTCATCCTCCTCTAAAATACTGTGTTCATTTAGCGTGAGATGACATTCATTGTTTTAGCTACTTGATAATTTATTTGTTGAAGTCACCGACAACTACTACTACGCTGCACATTGGTGCGCATGTTAATTTCAAATGAGTCTGGACCCCTGGTTTTCCACTACGTTAATAAAGTGTTGGAGATGATTACCCAAAGGAATCCCAGAGGAATTTGCAATCCCTTGGAGTTCTTCATTGAAAGGATAAGGAAGCGTGGCAGTCAGATGAGCCTGAAAGGAAAAGTTTTGTGTGTTGTTTGTGTAAATAAGTGCTATTTTGCTACTTTAAAACCAATCTCTCCCCAACAGGCACACCCTTCTCACAACTATTAAACTGAGTATTTAATTCCTCTGCAGCATGTAGAACTTGAGGATGTTTGTAGAGTGCTTGGAAGATGAATACATACTTAGGGAAAGTAAAACCTATTACTTATCAAAATATTGACAGGTAAGCAGTGGAGATAAGCACAGTATCTGAATTATCATTAGCAGCAAGAGACAAAGTGATACAGGACTTCTAATGTGTTAAGAACTCAACTGGAATAGAGTCTGACATCAGTGTTTAGAAGAATCTCTAAGTTTCACACAGTGGTATGACTACCTGTACATGCTACCTTTATGTCAACCCCACTCAGGCACGTAGGGACACAAATGAAGTCTGGCCAACATGACCTAAGGCCAGTGTAAATAAACATGGAGGGCAGATTTGACATGATGCTGTCTCTAGCACTACACTGTTTTCCCCTCTCCTGATTCTATTCCAAAGCCTATTTTAATTGCCTGCAAATTATTTTTTAAGATGAGGCCTGGTCAAAGTTGCCCCTGTCATCAGACATTTATTACCATTTTAAATACCTGACTTTATTCTTATTTTAGGTGACTGGAACATCTTTCATACAAGGAAAGGCTGCGGGAACTGGGGCTGTTTAGTCTAGAAAAGAAGAGACTGAGGGGAGATCTCATTAACATTTACAAATATCTAAATGGTGAGTGTCAGGAGGTTGGGACATCCCTTTTTCCTATTGTATCTAGCAACAGGACAAGGGGTAAAGGGATGAGGCTGGAACACAAAAGTTCCATTTAAACTTAAGAAAAAACTATTTCACTGTGAGGGTGACGGAGCAGTGGCACAGGCTGCCCAGAGGGGTTGTGGAGTCTCCTTCCTTGGAGGCCTTCAAGACCCACCTGGACACGTTCCTATGTGACCTGATCTAGGTGACCCTGCTTCTGCAGTGGAGTTGGACTAGATGATCTCTAAAGGTCCCTTCAAACACCCATCATTCTATGATTCTATTCTACTGATTAAAAGGAGTTGAGCATGGCTTCTCTTTGCCATGATTTTTCAGTGATTTTGCCACAATGCCATATAGGTCTATCATGACTAATCCAAACTTGGAAAGACTTTTGAAAAAAATGAGATGAGGAAGACACATTTGCATCTGAGGTTTCACAGTAATTCAGAGTAGGTGACAAGGCAAAACGTCACCAAACAGGCAAAATTTCAGAGTAACTCTTGAAAAGAACATCTTTTGTTCTGTAAGAATTATCAGTTGTAACATTCTTAATCTCCAGATTTAGTGGCAGTTTAATTCTGGTAGTCAGAGCATACAGTAATAAAATAATTAAGCTGAAAATACTTACTACTTTCTTATCCACTATGTCGACAACTTTGCCGCTGGGGAAGAAGGTATTTACTATACTTTTTATATTCTGGATCACAGTCTTCAACTAAAAGAACAAGAGCTTTTATTAAGCAGAAGATCTTGAGCAGAAGAATTGCTATAACATTACCAGAACTCCTTCACACGCTTCTCAAGAAGTCATTTTGTTGAAAAAAACCCATATTTAAAGGAAGTGTTAAATGTGTTGTTCTTAGTTGGAAAAACACCCTTAACTCCCCATTAAAGATGCACTCTTCAAGCTTTAGTCAAATAACTTTCCAGGTTAGCTCCGACACGTCCCTGTACCAGAGACAATGACTTACAGGAAAAAGCCATCCTCATCTGCTGCAACTTTCATCACATTTTACTGCTCTGCACTCTTCTCTCTTTAAAAACGTTAATTAAATTTCTTTCCTTCAGCACTGATGTTCTTGAAGCCAAAAGGACTTAATATATTTCTTACTAAAGTACATGCTTTCCATTTGTGACATGCTAATGGCCACAAATAGAGTTCCACTCCATGTGACCTAACTCCAAAGGACATGAGAGACAAAACCTTTCAGAATTTAAGGTGCAATCTGAAGCTTCCAGAACCCACTGGCTTAAATGAGACTTTTAAAACAAATATTATGGTATAAGTAGAATTTGTCTGGCTTTCAGAGTTGAAAGGTCAAAGGCAGCAGGGAAACAGCAAAAATCCCTGGCCTGTTTCCAGGAGTTAAGCATTACTGAATTGAATTACTAAAGAGCTGCTCTAAGTAGTCTGAAATAGGCTTGAGTGTTTTAAAGATCGTTCCTGCTGTATAACCAGCAACCAGCATCCCTGGAAAGCGCAGGAAGTTCTTCATTTCCCCGTTGCCATTTCATCATCCCACACAGTGTTCTGAGAGAAGCAGGGATGTGCAGAGGAGAAGGGCTGCTGCCTCAGTTTTGCTTCAGTTTACTGAGGCTGTCCCTTTGGTCTACTCCTCCCCCTCCATTCTGCACTATTTCATGACTGAAGAGCTTTGATAAAGCTTTGTGACACATCAGGTTTTTTTCCCTTTACATCTCAAACATCAGTGCCCTTTACTTGATGCTGCTGGCTCAAGTGTTGAACAGAAAAAAGCTTTACCCAAGCGATTCTTTTGCTCTGGAGTCCTATTGAAGAAGTCGACTAGAAATACTATTCCTTTCTGAGAATTTTTGCACAGGTTTTCCGTGCCAAACCTTTTTTTCAAAATAAAAGGCCACGTGCTAGTTTTGTACCTGCTAAGCTTCAAAGCAAGCTCTGCATTTCATACCTCTGTCTTTTTGTCACGCATCAAGTTATCCCATCTTTTGCTGGGAGGTAGATCAAGATTTATGACATAAGTGGGTACATTCCCTTTGAACCTGAAAAATAAGCATCATAGTTCAAATTTAAAGGAGACTTTGACAACATATTTGTGAAAACAGGTGCTTTCTACCAGTAACTAGCATTTTCTAGGTCTGCAACAGGAACAAGTTGCAAAGAAAACCTGTTCAGGCTTGCAAATCACTGCTTTTCTGTAATTTGTTAGACAAGTTGAATCAGATTACTTACGTTGGTCCTGAAGGAGGGTATGTTTTACTCCTGCACTCTTCTCCATACTGTAAAGACAGCAAAACATTATCATTTAGCTTCTTTGTTAAAAGGCTTCACTACTCTAGAAGATTTAGTCTTGAATTAAACCTTTAGGACTAGTCAGCTAATTCAATACATGGCAATCTGACAATAAAGGAAGTCTTGGGACTCTGGAAAGGGTGCAGAGGAGAACACAAGCAGTAGGGGACAACAAGAACCTCCTCGTACTGTCTGACAGACCTTTGGACAACCTGCCTAATGCAGCCTGAGGCAAGCACAAGTTGATGGTAAAAACACAAACCCATTTTTACTCAGCATGATTCAATGAAAAGCACTTGAAATGCATGTTCTTTAGACGAGTTCAGAAATCTTAAATCTCTGCATGGACCATTTTGTTCTGTTCACTGAATTAATAATAACATTTTATAGCATCACTCATATGGACGCTGTAGTGTCGAGCTTCACAGCTGGCGCAGAGGAAGCACAAGAACCTTCTATTATCAGAGGTGCATTTCAGGAATATAACTAAAAACTAGTTCCCTTTGTTCCTGTGAGCATGGCTAGTTACAAATGAAAGCCTGAGAACTATATTTAGGCTTACTCGAAGTGAACGCAAGGGTGTTTTCCCCATCAATTATATGAAGTATGCATATACATAGAGAAACATATGCATCTACATGCCACAATTGTAAGTGGATGTTTTAGCCAGCGAAAGACAAGCAAACGCCTACCAGTCACACTTGTGCTTCGAGCAGGCTGAGAGCAGGCCGGACTGGGGCCCGGAGCTATCTGAGCACATCAGTGAGCACCTAAGGGCACGGCATGTGCCGCTAGGAAAAGGGAAAGGTACACATCCTATTCCAGAAGATCACACGAAGGCTCCTGAAGCACAAGTGTTTGAGAGACAGAAGGGAAATCAAAGTATGTAGGGATCCTTCTACCACTTCTCTCCTCAATTTCCAATATTTATTTGCCTGTACTAATTAGATTACTTTAGCTGTATGTCCTTACAACGCATTCTGCCTCCAGTGAAAACTGAGATGAGTTCCCTAGCAGCCATATACTTGGGAAGAAGCAAACTAATGTCGTTTTCTCTTTGGGATAATCACATTATCTGTTTTTAACACGTTAATCTAGAAAACACAATGGCTAACACAAATGCCACCGCATTTAAACACTGTAATGACCTGTAACAACTGGAAGTAGGAATTTTCAAGGGAGATTGGATTCTGTGTGTTATCACAGATTTTCTTTTTGTTTTGTTTCCAGTAGCTGGGAAAAAGCACGAGATGAAATCTGGTTTCCGAAAACCACGGGAGACAAAGGTATAGGACCAGTAGCTACACGTTCCCTAGATTTCACTGCGGGTCAGCTATACCCTTTGCACAGCTGGAACACAAAGGTCAAGCACAAGAGACCATTTAATCTTCAATATGAGGAAGTTTCAAAACAAAGAAAGTAGGGGGAGGACATCAGGCGACTAATTAGGCAACAAAAGTCAGAGGTTTCACAAAAAGCCAAGCAAATACTTAACAGCATTAATGCAATTGTCTTGTGAAATCTTCTGTCCTGCAATGTTAAAATCAATCACGTTACATAGACACCCTACTGCAATGGATGCACAGATTCGGACCTTTAGGAAATACCTGCTGTCAAAATATACTTCTTGACAGATAAAATCTGTAACAAAAGAAATCTCCGGAATGATTCACTGATCTGTTAGTATAGCCCATGTGTGCGGACATGAAACCGTGGTGACCATACAAACTGATTTCAGAGGATTTTCACTGATGTTCCAGGTGCTAAACATTATGTCACTACCAATGCTGCCTCCTGACATTTTAATCTTGTATTTGAAGCTATTTTTATCTTCCCAGCCCATTGCAGCTTAAGCCACAAAAGAGGTGGGGAAAGAGACAGTTAAAAGAAGTTCAGGAAGATACAGGGAAACTGTTCCCTCCTTACAGGTCAGTGATTTTAGACTTCTCACCTGTCTATGCATAAAGCATTTTAAAGAAACCAATAATCCCGAGCCCATACATCTTCCAAGTCTGCTAGCATTGATGGTAATATCTGAATAAAGCCAAGATTATGAAGAGTTTCTTCAGGTAAACTATTATATGAAGTTAAAAATATGTCAGGACAAGCAGAAAACTAGAAACAGTTGGGTTTTTTGTTTTTACACAAAGTTCTAATGATTACAAATTGTTACCTTTTGCAATCAGCTAAAGACTAACTGCAAACTTCTCTGACAACATATAAAGAAAAAAAAAGACACTCAAAGAATTTTCTTACAGCAACAGCAAGAACACCTGGCACTCTCTGTCACCAGGCTTAAATAAGCAGCTATGAAGTTACTGCTGTGGTCAGCGAGATCCTCCTCTGTGCAGAGGCTTGATACTGGAAGAGGAACAATAAATGCTGTCAGAGAGAAGCAGGAGCAGCCTTCCAGCATGAGAGAATTGCCTTGAGTTCCCAATGTGACAAGCCAGAGGTGCTCTACTAGAAAGAACCATCTGAAGCTGGGTCCCAGCAGGAGGTCATCATTATACACTTGCTTTTCGCACACACTGAACCCCCTAGGAGGAACACATCTGTTCTGAAACGGTTATTAAATGCTCTCCTTTATTTTAATTAACTCGCTTATTACTAGTAGGTTACATATTTTGATTATTTGATATACTGCTGACTTTTGAATTTGCATGTATGTCAATGATACACAAATGGATGCAGGGCAGCACAGGATTAAAACACTAAAAGAGAACACAGTGGAGAAGAAAGATAACATGGTATGGGGAAAGATGGAAATCAATAGAAAAAAACTGAAGTAGCATGAAAGATTTGTATTGTGACAGACTGTATGAAAAAAAAAGTACAGCAGAACAAGAACCAAACAGCAGGCAAACTGTCAAGATGATTTACGACCTGGAAAAAAATACACAAATGGTAACAGTTACTACTCACTGCAGTAAGGAAAATCAATGCATGGAATAATGATTGCTGAGTAAACATTTTAAAACCTTGTCTGATTTCATTAATATTAAACAGGCTGAATGCAGCTTGTCCAGTCTAAGGAATGCCAGCACTTTTTTTATTACCCTCAAAAATGCTTTTGAGGTGTACCATCTCTGGCATCCTCTTTGAGCTATGAAATAAAATTCCATAGTTTAGGCATTCAATCTCTTTCAGACAAAGTGATCTGTTACATTCAGTATCTTTTGGTCTATGAACTCTGTGATCCAAAACATTTTTCTCTCTGCTTATAGATGCCAATGTAACGCTCTGTTGTGCTGCAGCAGTCCCAATACTCCTTACCTTTCCCAACACAGAAGTTAACAGCACTCTTGCCACACTGAAGAAATGGGGACCAAGCCAATATAAATTGGTCCAAACTGCAAGCTGGACCTGAAATATGGGGTTCAGTATGGTTGAGGGGTGCTAGCTAAAACCTAAAGGAACTGGCAGTCTGCACCACAGAGATATAATCCATGCACATAGCTTCCACGTCCATTGTTATGAAAAGAACCCAATCAGCTGTACGTAAGAAGACAACAATCTGTGTTCACTCTTCAGCAAATCTTGCATCCCAGCATCTCAACTGAACATGTAATATCCAAGCCTGGTATCTGCCTGCATGGCAGAACAACCTGGACAACCTGTTGATACCATGCAAAGATGTCTCAAGGGCAATCAAATGCAAAATCAAACTCTAGTGATAGACTCTGCTGACAGCTGGCACCTTCTCCCCAACTCCACACCTCAGGAAGCTTTTGGCTCAATTCTGAAGGTGTTTTAAGCTGGAGCTGGCTTATAGTATTGGGAAGCTGCTCTTGGATAGGGAGGTGCACAGAAGAGGGTCTAATTCTGTGTAGTCAGGATGTCGAGCGAACATGGGTCATCCAGATGTCCCTTGCTCTTCAAAGCCTTCCCTGCAGTTCTCCCCTCTCCAAAAGCCATACTCATTTTCTTGAAATCAATATAATTTGCTAAGAAAAGCCTTGGAGCAAACACAAAAGAATGCAGGAAGCAGTACGTTCCCAAAATATTGAAAAATATATTGCAGAAGAATAGTTTTAAATCCATAGATATTTAAAAACCTGTCCTCTTCAGAGAGGATAAGGAGATTAAAAAACTGAAGAGATGAAAGAGTGCTTTGCTGTGTCAGGAATAAAAAATGCATTAGGAAGCAAGAACAGCTGTTTACTAGCCCAGGAGATGGAGGCCAACCTGTTCCAAGTAGCTCCCCACGATTCCCCCCAAAGTTACATATTTCACTTAGTCAGCTGAAAAAAAACCCCAGCAAAACCACAGTTAAAAAATGACGGATAAAAGACACCTCGAATCTACACTTCTCCCGTTGGGTGAAGCTACAGCCAAAACATTATGCGGATTCAAAGGCGTACATACTTTTAGCAAACCCTTCTTAACTTTCCTTTCGAAAGTCATTGCTCTGGTGAAACATTACAATATTTATGTTGTAGGCGTAGCTGAAACTGAACGCAGAAACGAGCAAGTGCTTGTAAATCACCCCCGATAAACGCCAAGACTTGTGACCGTGGCCACGGTCGCGTCGGTTGCCCAGGAAAGTAATTTAAAAGTGACGAAGCCCGTGAAGAGCTGTGAGGCGCTACCTTCGATTCACACGCGTGAATTTAAAGGCACCCACGGCCCCTTCGGTGGGGAAGAACGGCAGCAACCTGCTCCCCTCACATGCTGCGGAGCCCCGCCAGCCCCTCAGGCGGGGCGGGCCACATCCCAACCTCGCCACTTTCCCCCTCAGAGAGAGCCGCGGGGGGAGGCGGGGCGGCGAGGGGTCGCCAATGCTCACCGGGTCCGGCGCCCACACGAGCTGCGTCACGACGAGCAGCGCGGCGGGCGACAGCAGCGCCCGGCCCCAGCTCCAGCCGACCATCCTCCTTCCCGGCTCCGCTCGACTCGGCGCTTCCCGGTCTGGCGGCCCACATGACGCCGCCCCGCCCCGCTTGTCAGAGCAGGGAGGAGGCGGCGGAAGGGGCCGAGGCGGTGGCTGTGCCCAGCGCTCCCGCCAGCGCCCCGGCTCTTTCCGCCGTCGCGCAGGCCCTGTAGAGGAATTTGGTTTTCGGTCACAGGACCTCACCTACGGGTCTTCTGATTATCTCTAGGGATGGTGACTCCACCACCTCCTTGGGCAGCCCATGCCACTGACAACCCTCTTGGTGAAAAGTTTTTCCTCATGTCCACACTAGACCTCCCCTGGCACGACTTGAGCCTATTTTCTCTCGTGTTATCATTTATTACTGGAGAAAAGACCGACCCCCACCTTGCTACAATCCCATTTCAGGTAGATGTTGAGAGTGATCGTGTCTCCTCCCAGCCTCCACGAGGCTAAACAACCCCAGTTCCTTCAGTTGCTCCTCATAAGACTTAATCCTCAGACCCTTCATCAGCTTTGTTGTCCATCTCTGGATACGCTCTAGCATCTCAATGTCCCTCTTGTGCTAGTATCAAGCGAAAACCAGCAGCAGAATAAAGTGCATACTCCAAAGAGCTTACACTAAAAAGGTGCAATTTCATTGTAGGCAAATGAACATGAGGACATATATGGTTAGCAAGGGTTGGAAGCACAAAGAATTAATATTAAAAACTGAAGGGGGCTCTGTTTTAGCTTATGTCTCTTGCTTTATGCAGAACCTGAGACATGTCATGTGTTTTTAGGCACACTGAAAAGAAGCAATATAGGCTTTAATATCATGACTTAATTACACAGCCAATTAACTCTCTTGCAAAACAAAGTGGAGGCGGCAAGAAAAAAAGAACAGGAAAGGATAAAAGAAATGCATTGTAAGATGTGTGAAAGCCTTGGGCAAAGGGAGGGTGTGCAGCACCATGTAGGAAGGAAATCAGCTCAGAACATAAGCTTGGAATTGCACAGAGCAAGGCAGAAAAGCATTAAGCACTGGTGGATGAAGATACAGAACCAATCAGGGGATTTAGTAAATGAGGAAAATGGCAGCTATCAAGAGAAAAGATTTTCATGGGAGTGACTTTCACAAATAGGAAATTGGGCAGTTTCTACAAGGGGCAGACCTTTTTATTTTTTGTTTGTTTGAAAACAAATACTTGTAACACAATAGTTCTGTAGTTACGTGTAGGTATCTGAGTATTTTACAGTCTACAGTAAGAAATAGGTAGATTAAGTTGGGCCTGTTATTTTCTAAACATCTGAAGGACTTTTTGATCAGCTTTTATTTCTAGAGCAAACAGCTTTTAGGTGTTTTACTATCTTTATCTAGATACTTTACTATCTTTAGGACATTTTTAACAGTAAAAAAAATGATTACTTTGGAAAATTAAAAATTCTTTTTGAATGCTTTGAAGACAAAATTATCCCATCATGTTACACATCCACAACGTACTTTTTTGAAGCCTCTCCATACTTCTGGTTTAGTTCTTAGACCAGTAAAGAAACTCTCAGTTTAAGGAACAGTTAACATCCTCCAGTACCTGTGGTTCTATCAGAACGTCTTGTTTCAGGGTCCACACTGATACTTCAGGTCTGACATTTTGTTGTCTAGGTTTCTTCTGTCAGTTTTCAAAAATCTAAGTTGAGTTAAAAGAAAAATGCTCCTTAAAGATGTACTTCTGCTTTCTCATACTCATCTATCCAGTACTGTATTGCCACTTTCCAGATTTGTCTCTTCCTCCAGAAGCAGAGGCTGCACAAATTACTTCCCTTTTTCTGTTTCAGTGAAATGAAAGCTCTTAGTGCTAATACTGCCAGGACATACCGTCATCAAGAAGACTCCACGAATACCTCCAACAGGAAAATATCCTAATGGACTCCTTACAGCAACAGTTTAATGTACATAGTGATAGTCACCATTTTGTCACATCCTTAATTTCCTTTTCTCAGGACTAAAATTCCCATGAATTCCCCATACTTCTGCTTCTGTGTTACATCAAGAGAGTTTTTAGCAAGAATCTAATGTATGACTAGTCACAACACAGAGGGCAACCCCACTGCTACTACAATATCCTTATTCCCCACAGGGCTGCTTATGCTTTGACAAATCCAGTACCTCCTCTTCTACCTGGGACAGTCTCATTCCATTTGCGCTGACATTTCTTTTTTCTTCTCTTACTCCTAGCTCTATAACAAACATGCCTCTCAGTTCCATTTTTCCTTTACCATCACTTACAGCTACTTACAATGCTTACACCCTGCAGTCTCCTCCTTACATTGATAAATATGAAACACAGAAGTCCTTTCCATGGGTAATTCTCAGGCTCTCTATACTCTTTCAGCACTCTTTCCACCAGCGTAGAAGATTTCTGCTTCCAGCTGTGTCTGTGTAAGTAATAATTTTTGAGTTCTACCAGAAAAGACTTTAAATAATATATTACAAAAAGGAAAACCAGATGCTGTAGTATCAGTCTGCTTCAACCATCAGCTTTCACTTCAGTGATCCGTGAATCCATGGCACCTGCAATGAACTGCCCAATAAGTAATTACTCTGGCCTGCGGCCTGCTCCTTCTGGTGCTGCCTCTTTTCCAGTATTATGGGAGATGTTTTGGCAGTAGGCCACTTCCAGATCCATGATGTTGCAATGGTTTTATATCAGGTTATGTTTCTAGGGAGGGACATTTAGCTTGGTACCTAAAACCAGAAGTACTTAATGAGCCCTAATCCCCAGTCTGAGACCAAACAGATGAGCCCTGTTGAAAAATGAATGCATTTTTTTCCTGTCATGGCACAATCCACAGCTGTGCTGCATTTTCAATCAAGAATTCTTCGGACTCTGGGCAGCAACATTTGCCAACAGTCAGCTATTTATTTCTAGCTTTTGGCCTTTTACCTGCAAATTCAGCGCTTACACTTCTGTCAGACCTCCTCGCCCCGTGCAATGCATCTTTTCCAACAATATAGGAACTCAAAATACAGCCTTTACTCTGTATTGAAAAGGCAGCATTGCCCTTTTCTTTACAAAAAATGAGTCACAGAGCATATGCACACACCCTGCAACTCAAAAGCCTCTAAGCCACGTACACAAATCAAGTTTCATCTGCTTGACCATTTCTGCTCCTGGTGAAGTGTTAGTGGCTACCTGGCTGTCTGAGACATCCTGTCAATCAATTTGGGAGCAAAAACGTTATACATACAGTCCCCTGAAAAGGCCAACTACTCTCCCTCAAGACCTTAACTAAAAGCCAGAGAGCTTTCTCTCTGGACTGTCTAGTCTGTCTCCCAGGGCTTAAGCTATATGGCACCACCTTGCCTTTGATAATTCGTATAGCTTTATTTTTTGTTCAAGCACTGCCCTTAATATAAGCCAAATATTCCTAAGTAATACACTTAATAAGATTTTATAACTGGGTTATATGTGAGGCAATTTTATGGTAATTCTGGAGATATTAGAAAAATTGCAATCAAATATTAGTTCTGCCAATTACAGTTTCTTTTTGCAAATGTGGTCTCACTACAAACATGCTGTTATTCCCAGCAACTGCCTATTTTGAAAGAGTATGTAGGTAATTGAAAATTACCTTTATTTCAGCTTCCTTCTTGCTATGTGGTGAGCTTAATGAGTAAACTCAAACTTTTGTACTAAAACTAGAAATAAAATCTGTGAAGACTTTAAAATGTAGGTATTGAACTTTATGCTGGTAAAAAAGGACAAGCATTTGACCAGTTTCCATGGCCATCTGATACTACTACTTTTTTTTTTTTAACAATATGTCCTGAAGTGTAATAATGGCAAAAGTGACAGATATGGGGCAAAATACAACACTAATTTGAGATCATTTAATACTATCCCTGCCCCTAGCTATGGAAGGATCTTTTGTACCTCTAAAAGTGGAGGGGAAAAAGGAAAAAAAAAAAATCTCATTTGATAATTTTAGTCACTTTTTTCCATTCAGCATAGACCTTACTTTAATTTCTCTGTATTCTGGTATAACTTCTATCAGCATTAAAATATGGATTTCTAAGAAGCAGCTGGAACAACAGGAAGGTCTCCATTTTGACAAAGAAGAAAGTTACAAGTGTATCTATCCCAATATAGATACACAAACCCCATCCAGAGGGAGCATTTTGATTTCTCATTTAGTATCTAAATGCTACAGTGGGGAAAAAAAGGCACTCACTAAACAGCAGGTTTAACAGGTATACACTGAATAAGTTCTACTGCCTTAGAGGGAAAACAGCCATTGGAAAAGTCTCTCAGTACTCTGCTGGAGAGAGCTGGACATGGAAACTTCAAAATGCCACAGAAACATATCGATTTTTGTTTGCTTTCCTAGAAAGAAACAGGTTTTTAAAGAATCCCTGTGTTATATCATGAAGGAGCCCAGCCTCTGTTTTGCTTCCTTTGGTTCTATGAAATCTGTATAGGCTACATCCTTATTTCTACAAATTCTTTGAAAAAGAAATGCTTTCACTGCAAACCTCAGCAAGCTTTCCCTAATCAGCTGTAATCACTTTTCATACTGAAAAGTCACTAGAGGGCTTAAGCAATGATGATGTACTTAAATTCTTTGTGTTTCATCCTCAAGATCAACTGCCCATGAAATCAGACTGATTTAAACTGTCGCTACTGACTAGAACGTATTGGTCCATTCTTGGGCTCCTTCAGACACATAATTATCTTGCATAAGCTTACTGTGTTGTATTACATGTGCAGTTCAAATGGACAGCTAGGAGAAGCTGCATGGGAACAATCCAAATTATTACCATAAAAATCTACAATATTGTTACCAAGTCATCTTTATGATGTAGATTAGAGAAGCTGCAGAGAGATAGCAACTGAGGTAGTTCCCATGGAGATGTTACTGAAAAGCTTCTTGGTTCTCAGAGACAAGTCGCTGCTGTTTTATTGAAAAAATGGAAGTCCACAACATAAACCTTCAAGTTTGCAATATCAGATTTTCTCTTGTAAAATAAGCAGCTTGCAAACACAAAGAGCCATCCTCTTGTTTTACAAAGCACCTGCATTTTCACTTGTAATAGGGTTCTTCTGACTTGTAAACACTTCTTCCAGCATATGGCTTATGCCATTTATCAACAATGTGAGTCTGTTTTGAACATGGTTTCATAGCCTGAACACTCTGTCTCAGTCCTCACCTGATGTACAATGTACATGTACAATGGCTCCACACTTGTTCTACTCAGGACCTGGTATGATGTATTCCAAGACATGTATTTTCAATTATTTCTTCTTGTTCAATATGGTTACATATTTATTAATGGTTCAATGTTTTAACCATATTTACTTCTGAAATTCATCATCGTTCCCTTCTACTCTGTCTTCTGCACTTTTTCCAACTTCAGGTTCCTTTCATCAGCCTCCAAGGATTTGGTGGGTCAGTTTCTTTTCCATTAAAGAATTATCTCATTTCAATAGCATGTTATTTTACAGCAAATTTAACAGTTTTCATTACTGAAAGGTGACATTAGTTTGATGCTTAATTATAGCTCTCAGGTGATCCTTTAAAAAATAACAAAAAATAATCAGTAAACAGCCTTCAGTAAAAATTATAAAACACTTTACTTTTATTTTCAGTTTGACTATGACCAAAGATGCAGAAAGAAGTGGACCAGCTGGTTGTCACTTGCAGTATCTATCCGCTTTCACTTTTGCTCTCCTATATGGAAAGAGTAATGAAACAAGATTCAGATTAAGACCAAGTGGCATTACATCTGGGTGTTACATCTGACTGAAAGTGTTAAAGAAGCACTGAAGACAATTTTTCTTAAACTTCAAAGCACATACAAAAGCCTAACACCACTTGGGATTTGTTAATTATCTTTGTTTAGTTAGGGAGCTAGAACTGTAATGCCTAAAGTTAACTTCATCTTTCCCTTCACATCATCATGACTTGTGTTTTGTCCACTCTGAGGAATGGAATTCAGGGTCAGTATGATTTGAAACTGACACTCAACCTGTGATGGCTCAGGAGTGTTCTCACATCATTTGCAATTATCAAATAGTCTTCTGCATTCCACCCACTGAATTAATTCAAGCATTTATACTTTATATAGTATCAGTAAGTACACTATAAAATGGTTTAGAAATTCAAGACAGTTTCTATAACCTCAGCTCAGGACAAAAAAAAAAAAAAAAAGATGTTGCCACTAGATAACACAAAGGCTACTCTTAATATATGCTGTTTCTCATTAAAATGCATCTTTCCCCTCAACAAAAAGTTCTGGTATTGAAAAAAAATGTTTAAAAATTAGCTTAATTTTTGTGATTAAATGAGATTCAACTTCTCTGTACTAAACAAAATTAATAACTTAGTTAAATATAAATATATATTAAAAAAATCATTTCTGGATAAATCCAAACCTGCAAACTTTAGCTAAACTAATGAAAATTCAGAACAACAAAAATACCCAGCCCTAGAACTCAGGCAGAACACTGACCAGAGAGGAAATTCTCAACATGCCCTACCCCTGGAATCTAGCTTTCTTTTGTACCCCAGGTCTATTGTAATTCTATCTCCTAGTCAGTACATTATTTCTTATACATTGGAGTACCTGTCGAGCAGCATTTCATGAAAAGTGCCTTCTTTCCTGGCTTTTCGGAGGGCTTTTGTATCTTCTTTGCTTATTTTAAGCTTTTTGTCTTGAAAACTTTGGAATTTCTTTCTGTAAGGGGGTGGAAAAAAATGAGCCCTACATGATTAGTATGACGTGGCTACAAGTTCTGAAGACTCCCTTCTTTAACTACTAGTATGACAAGTCAAGGAGCAAAAGTGTCCTGGGTGCAAGTGGCAAGGTGCTGGTAGTGGGCGAGCTACAGGGGTGGCAGCTGTGAGAAAAGGCCTGGGGATGCCTTGTGCAGGACACAGCTGGCTCCACAACGGACCCACCACAGGGCATGGCCCAGTTCATCAGCAAAGCTGGTGGCACCTCTGTGAAAACATATTTAAGAAAGGGCAAAATGCCACACAGGCAGAGGAGAAGAGATATTCCCTTCCAGAGCATGATGATGCCAGAGTAGGGGAAAAGTGGGAGAGGAAAGGAGTGGCAGAGAGAAACTGCTACGTATTGGCCCATATATCCACCCTGCTTGGGCAAACAGATAGAGGAGTTTGGAGCAAAGTTGAGCTTGGGAGTTTTGCCTGTGTGGTAACTGGTATGTAATCTCCCTGTCATTATGCTAACCCATAAGCAGCTTTCTCATCCTGTTTTTCACTCTTGTCCTGCTGAGGGGAAAGCAAGGGAAAGACTACATGGGAGCTTCACCCTTTCACCAAAGGCACACCCAAAGAGAAGGGAAAAGTGTACTTGAGCCTGTTAACAGCTCTAGACTACGTACACATAATTGATTTCACACTGTTTCACATTTCCCTTGTCTTCTTGTGGAACATCATCTTTCTTCTTAGCTTCTCTTTCAGCACAAGAACGAATCTAGTCATTGAGAGAAAAAAAAAAAATCCAGGCAAAACTTGTATTTTTAAAACCAGAAGTTACCGATTAAAGATGACGACGTATCCTTGATAATAGAGTAAGAGTCACAGTGACTTTTTAAGTTCAGAGCTGTCAGACTGGTTAATTTGCACCTAGAGACAGCTGCAATAGAAGAGCTGCCTGAAATATGTGAAAAATTAAGTGAAATTTTTGATATTACTGTAAGACCATTACAGTTCTTAGTTTTAGATGAAGTAAAATGCCCTTTTCAGAGACTGACTAATATTACTGCTCTGACTAGTAGAAACCCATCTCAGTCTGGAGAAACACGTATATGTTCCATGTTCAGATTAAGTCACGATAGTATTTGTACATTCTTTTACTTTAAAGATCTCCCTTTCTGCATCATTCTGGTAAACCCTTCACTGTCCCAGCTTCAGTCGCAATTCATTTCTCTCATACCAAGCTGCTCAGAACTATCTGGATATCACCTAGACTGTCCTGCCCCTCAATATCTTGCCTTTCTGTAGTGGTAAAATCTCTTCCCGTCTCTACTGGAAGTATTTCAGTTTTTGCAGCCCTGGAGCTCATTTACCTTTCTTGTAGCCAAATCACTTGACAGCTCATAGAAAAAAATTGTGACTATGTTAACAGTACATTCTAGCACACAGACACCCTCCTTGTTTGAATATCCATGCCAAAACTTTAGTAGCTGTAGAAGTTCCAGATTACCTTTATCATTTCTTCTTCTCCTGCAGTTTTGCTTTTGGCTTCTATGTCTCCTTCTTCATTACATCTAACAAAACGGCTATTTGCTGCTAGTAATGCCATTTTCTTCTGCAGATATAATATCACACACTGTTAGTATAAGAATCCTTGATTCATAGCATTTATTCTCTACATCAGGAAAACCCTGTGAATGCATTGTATTCTTTTATATATGACACTTCAAAAGCTAGCCAGCTGACTTGCTGGCTCCCTCATTCTTAGAATGCTTATAGCTGGCAAAATGCAGTAACTTGAAGTATTTTAAGAACTTATAGTGAATGCATTGCAGTTGGGAAAACAGAAGACCAAAAGTTATAATATGGAAGAGATTGCAAAAGGCTTTTACTGCCTAGACAAAGAACATCAATACAAATCAAATACAGTCACACACTAGCAACATCATATGAACTACTCCAAACAGCTTACATCTTGGAAGACAGGTTCCCATTGCTCTCTTGATCCTATGGCATCAGAACGACCAACAACAAGTCCATCTGAATTTATACCAAGGTATTTGCCATAACCAGACTTCAGAGCAATCCTCAAAGATAAAGTGCAAGAAAATAATAAAGAATGTTTTTAATTCAAGCGATTCACACACGACAAACACAATATTGGTAGACCATATATTTCAAGAGAATATTAAAACAAGTTTGCACCAGAAACAAAGACAACAAGTATCGAAACCTGTAACATTGTTACAGTAATTACCTTGTATCAGACAACTTTACTGCTGTAAACTGTTCAGGAGGACTAGGGCCTTCATCATCTGTGGAATGAGTTTTCCGTTAGTTCAGTATGTAGTACTAAACACTGAGTATTTTAACCTGTTAATACTGCGGTTTCTAACAGGCTGAAGGATTTAACAGTGGCAACTGGAAAATACTACAGAAAGCTGCACTACTTTATTTCTTTTAAAAATAATTTTTGAATGTTCACTCTTAAAAAACCTAAAAATAACGGGGCTGCTAATTTATGATAACAGCTTTAGAGTGTTCAGAATAAGACACAAAATAAAATAAAAAAAAATCCTTGCCTGAGAAATTTATAGTTGGAAATGGTTTGTAATTCTTCAGATGGCTTTGAAAACCTTATTCGCCTTGTAACGCTAATTTTTCCATACAAAAATGTATTACGGTTCAGCTATGGTAACACAACTCAGTATCCTAAAAGCTGTTTGCCTCTCCATCCCTCAAAACCAAGAAGATATAATGTCACCATCATTGCTCTTGATCTCACCCTAGAGGTGAAACAGTCTGTCAAGGTTCTGGAATAGTCCTTGTCTGAATGATGGCTTACGAATTTAAAGTAAGGACAAACTAATTATCCCACCAGGTGAATAGCCCACTTGTGCAACAACAAAACAAGTACATTAAGATGAGGATGCTGCAATAAGCCTTGAAACTCATCTGCTTTGAGTTTTGCTTTTCAACTGACACCGTAAAGATTTCATAGGATTAAATAAAAGCTATACTTCTTTTTATCCAGTAAATGGTACGGCCTTTAACAGGTGATCATCTGCAATGCAGCTCAATTTATTGTACACATAAACCAGCAGCAAACCCAGTAAGTGAAAATGATTGGCAGTCATTAGGTTTATGTCATCTGCACACTACGTCTAGGACTATTGCATTATTTGTAATAAACTACTTTTAGCTGTAAACTGCTTGCCTGTAAGTGATGCTATTTTTATGCCTTTCATTACTAAAACTGCATATTATGATTTCCTGAAACAAACCTTTATGTGGTGCTCCAAGCGTAAACAAGCCATTGTCAAGGGCGTGGATGTAAGCTCCTTTATCCATTTCTATAGCTATAGTGCCTGTAATTTCACCGAAATTACTGACAGCCCACCAATTTCCTAAAACACAAAAACACAACAGTTAATTGCAATTACAGTAGTTCAAGAGATGATATTTCTTTGTCTTCTCAGAGATTCGAAATTTTAAACATTACAATTGCTAATGCTGTCTCAAGATCTTTGTGCACTACCTTATAGCATAAGGCCAATGTAACAGTGCTGCCCAATCAGAAAGTCCTGCCATTTGACCCACCCTGCCATCCCCAGTTACAGATTCCAACAGATCATCCCTTCTTTGTGTTAGTCCACAGAGTAAGCTCACCCATTCAGCTCATACAGCTAAAATACACCTGGCAGGGAAGGGTTTTGTTTTGTTAGTTTGAATTTTTACCCCCATCACCTCTAAGCCTCCTGCAGTTTTCAGGTCATATCCAATTATGAAATTCTCCTACACAATGGACACAAATTATCTCATCTTACTGTTAAATTTCTTCACCTGAGCTGTAGTCCTTAGAATTCAGTGTTCAAACCAGTATGTGTTTGAAAATGAGTCCCACAGAAGTCTATCAAAGTTAAAAGTAGCCCTACTCATGTGCACGAATTAGAATTATGATGTTAATATTTTTTTAAACAGTAAAATTTTCTCCCAGTATACCATCTTACAAATATTTTCTAGTTGATTAGGATAACAACTATTTTTAATTAATCTGAATACAATGTCTTTTTTTGCATGTGGTAAATTTGGCAAGTCAATCTGCCTTGAGCAGAAAAAAATATCCCCCTATCTTTATACAAGATATGGAACTAACTGTGTTGTCCTTTGCAGTCATGGCGCAGAGATTCACGTATGAATTTTCAAAGTCTCTCCTACTTTTCTGAAATCTGTCTAAACTAAAGAATAAAAAGCATCTGCAACATTCTTCTACTGTAAGACACAATAGCGCTTTTTCTCTTTTAAATTGTTTTAACACAGGAACAAGGATGCCTTCCCCTTGCACTGATTTGGCTTCTACCTATATACACATAATAGAAAATGACATTTGTCTGGTAATAGGCACTGAGCTACCATATACATCTGCACCTCTCATGACTTTGTTGTTATTTTTTAGCTGGTTTTTTTTCTGTGAACTGTGATTGATCAAGGACTGAAGGGTAACAGCCTGTGAAGTTACCAGTCACAACCACACATACTGTGATCCTTCTGTTTTATGAAAAAGGCAAAAATGAAGTATTTAGCCAATGGTTCAGGTTTGTGTCTTCCATTTCAAATAACAGTAGCAAATTTATATGAACACGGCACAGTAGTCAAACAATTATGTCAAGTTAAAACCAAATAAACCAACTAACCAAGACTCTTTTCCTTTGAAGGAATCAAAGGTTTAACTGAAGAACCTAGTCAGAAAGTAATTGATGGCAGAGTAAAAACAGAAAGCACAGATGATCCAACCCCTAATTTTTAAAGTTATAATAACAAAAGACTTATTTACATAGAAACACACTCATTAAACAACAGCATTACAGTGTTAAACAAATCTCTCTTCCTGAAGCAAACACCACCAGAGAGGAAAAAAAAAAAGAGATACAAGCTGATAATTAGCTTGACATTTTATAAAAACATACTTTAGCTAAAAAAACCAAAAACTAAAACCAAGTGGAAAATCCATCCCATTGCTGTCAGAAGTACTATTTGAAGTCTAGGAAGATCCCAACATACAAATAATAAATATATTGTGAGAAATAACTATAAATTTCTACAGATACTGCACTTGGCTTACACAGTTCTGCGACTATCTCTTCTGCTTCTGTTACCCCTCCTCCCTGCCATCCCCCCGGCCAGTTTCCACACTGTCAAATAATTCCTGCAAAGCAGCTCACCAACAATATCAAGTTGCTCTGCTGCATCTTCTTCTCTTTTCCTTTTCTTCTCCTTGTGCTTTTTCTTGCTGGGAAGCGAAATACAAAAAAAATCAGCCCATGTTTCTGACCCGGCCTGCCCCCAGCGAGCTCTCTCAGATGGCCTCGCTACCAAGCGCTGCGGGAGCAGGTCACTGACAGCAGCCGAGGTAAGGGGCTGACAGTCCGAACCCCCCTGCCCTGGCCAGGGTGCCTGGGGAGGACGGGACGGAATGGGCCGGGCTGGCCTCTGCCCAGTCCCGCTTCCGACGCGAACCCAACACAGCCCGGCCCGAGTTCCCGGCCCCGGGCACCGCACTACGGCAGCACACAACCTCCTCCTCACCTTTTCTCTTTAGCCCCTTTGAGGACGAGCTTGGTGGATTTAACGCAGGAATACTCCGCCATCTTCCGCTACGGTAGCCGCCAACCGCCACAATGGCCCCGCCCCGCCCCGGCCAGCGGACGGGAGCCCCGGAGCGACAACATTCCTCCGCAGGCGCTCCGCTGTTTGCGGCGCAGGCACTGTGGGCAGGAGCAAGTCACTGACAGCCTGCTGCGGGTCCTCAGCGGAGTTTGAGGGGAAAAATTAAAAGAGAAAAGTTTAAAATTAAGACCATGTCTTCCTGCACTTTTCCATTCCAAGTCTGGCTTGGCTCCACCCCAGCGCCTTTCGGGGCCGCAGACCCTAAGGAATGAACCTACATCTCCCTCTCTGGGCTGTCGTAGCAACTTGTTGATGAATGTATTGCAGAGCATATGTAATAGACATACGGCAGAGCCCTCGTGCCTGTGCCCACGCTTGGGTGAGAGACCTGGAAGTGTTTAGCCTAGAAAAGAGAAGACTGAAGAAGAACCTCATCAACACTTAAGTACCTAAAGAGCGAATGTGTAGAGGATGGGGAGACACTTTTTTTCTGTAGTGTCTTGGAACAGAGTAATGGACATAAGCTGGAACATGGAAAGTTTCACTTAAACAAGGAAAAACTTGTTTACTGTAAAGGTGGCAGAGCACAGCCAGGGAGATTGTGGAGTTTCTTGTGGAGGTATTCAAAACCCATCTGTGTGACGTGACAGAGGTGAACCTGCTTTAGCAGGGGAGTTGGACTAGCTGATTTCTGTAAGTCTCTCCCAGCTCCTACCTTTCTGTGATTCTGTGAGTGACCATGTGGCAGCGGTGATGGCATGGGCAGAATTATGCAAGGCCTGGTCACCAGGCTGTGCTGAGGGCAGGAACTAAAGCTTCCAGAAGAACCGGTGAAGACAAGTTGAGGAAGTAAAGCTTGTAAGTCAACCAAGTGTGCCAAACTAGGGGCAAAATGACAGTTTTCCCCATCCAGTTAGCCAGCTGGTGTTCCACAGAGTAAAAGTTATCCCAGGGTTGCCCCATGGAATATAACCACTTTTTTTTTCTCATGTGGTTAACTTACTACCTTCTCATCAGGTACTACTACTCCTTTGGGGAATAGCCTTACTAGCACATGTGTGATTAGACTCCCAGTTAGAGCAGTAATTTGTGCTTAGTGTTACAACCTGTTGTTTCTACTTCACATTAACAAAGGGATTTTGTACCCAAAAGGTTGCCTGATGATTGTATTACCTGGTCAAGTGAAAGATCCCATCCCTATGAAATATTGTCTTACGTGTACGTGCACAGAGATGCTTGCATTGGATTGCTTTTTTTCTGATTTTATTACTTAGCTATGTTTGCAAGCTCTCAGCACCTCAAAGGTATCTTCTACAAGTAAGAAATGAGAAGTCTTATTGACTCTCGTGCTTATTAATGGTTATGTTAAGGCCATTAAAATCACTGAAACCATGGTCATGTGATAAAACTCCGCATGTATAATGTCTCAGTGAATGACTCTGGAATTTGTGGATGACTGCACAGATACTTTGATTGGATCCAGGACCCTGACACTTCTCCCCCAAATGCTGTCAATTTCTGTTTACATGCCTTATGTGACTAACCCCATATTTTTATTCATGAAGCTGAAGTGTTTACACCTGCTGTATAAAACAAAAGCAGCAGTCATGGACTTCTGGCAGTTTTGGCAGGTCCTCCATTTTAGGGTTTTGAGGAAGGAGGCATGGACTTGACATCAAAAGCAATACTTAAATCAAAATGTTGGTGCATGCAAATTCAGAGTACTTTTTTTTTTTGATGTCGCTGGCGTGCTGCTTTCCTGCCAGTGTCTTCATGTGTTGCAGTTTTGGCAGTGAAAGACAGTCATCTGCTTGATCAGTGTTTAGGAAGAGGTTAACTTGAAGCAGCCTTTTGCTACAGTAGATAGTATGTGATTGTATTGCTTTATTGACTTACGAGTCCCAGGAACTTGCATTTTGCAATTAATTCTTTCAGTAAAAGCTGAAAAAAATAGGCAGTACAAAAAGCTGCAGGCAATGATGGGCAGCTTGCTGACCACTTCTGATCTCTGCGTGGAGCTGCAATCAGGCACGTATTGCATTAGCAAAGTCTTGCATCCAGTCAAGTTGTGAGGGTCTCACACAACTTACTGTGAAGGACCAGAGAAGATCCATATGTCTGATTACATGATCAAGATACCTAGTCAGTCTACTAGCAATCCATCCAGTGATTTCAATCTCACTCTTGAGTACATTCTGTTTTCACATATCTAGGGATTATTGTTAGACTTCTTCTAGGACCTTTTCATACTGTTTTAGAATTTTCCAACTGACAGTAGAATGGTTGATCTTTGATTTGCTTCCTTGTTTTTCAATGGTAAATAAAAGGGCTTGTTCTCTATGAAAACCTTTTAGTCAATATATTGGTATTTCATTCTGCATTCTCGTGTCTCCACCTCTTTGGAAATGAATTCAAACTAAAATTAACATCAAGAAATTTTAGCAAATATAATAGTATTTTATCATTACTTTTTTGTCTGGTTCTAAATATATGCCTATATGTATTCCAGAAATTTTATTAAAGGGAATATGAAAATGAGAGAACAGTTGCAAAGGAATTAGACAAAAGCAGAGAGGAAATGAGTGAAGGAAAAATAACATCTGCATGCTGATCACTTAGCTTCCCCGTTGCATGCTAAGTTGACCTCCAGTGGTTTTTTTGGTTATTTTGGGGTTTAATTTTAGTTTCTTTTTAGGCTTTGATTCCATGTGGAGCAAACCTATGGGTGTTCTTTCTTTCTTTTTTTTTTTTTTTTAACTCTAGTTTTAGAACTTTGTGATCTTATCTTTTGGCTGCTTAACTGTGCAACCTGAGTATTTGTGGACTATTTGTATACTCTTGTCAAAGTGGGCCAGTGTATATTGATACATCAGCACTTCAAAGTATACAAGCATTTGCCTGAGAGTGACAATGGGAAAGGAAAAGCTAATATTTTAGTATGCTATGAAACAAAGATGCCTTGGCCACTTTTGGTTAAGAATATAGAGCATTTTCTAAGAGAAGTAATAACTTTAAAGTTATTAAGAATCATCCAAGTTAAATTATTGCTTTTTCCTGTTGACTTTTTGTTAACAACAAAAAGCAAGTAAAACAAAAGCAAGTAAAAAAAAATTGTATTTTAAAATACATGTTTATATCATGTGATGGAAGTGCACAGGCTTTATATTTTGCTGTTTGTCCACCAGATGCTGCTATAGCCACAAAAATAAATGCAAATTAAGAAATTTGGAAAAAAAAAAGAGTAGTCTTATTTTCATTACATTATTGTTACATTTTCATTACATATCATGAAAGAACTGAAAGAATCTTGAATCTTCAATTTTAACTTGAATTACACACACACTTACATTTTTGCATTGGAAATAGTCTCAGTGAGTTCAGTGAAGCAGCTGGTTCTGTGTAAATTTGAGCATCTTATAAGCTTTCTTAGGATGGGGCTATATCAACTGATACTTTATTTGCTTTTTTTTCTTTTCCCTGTTATGAAGAGAAAGAGAGAAAGCTTGGAGGACAGAGATCATAAATTTCTAATTTTAAGAGAAATGTAGACTTTTTTTCAGGCTTCCTTAATGTAAGAGATATATTCATGTTAATGAATATAATTTTATTTAAAATGCACATAGCTTGGGTTTCTTCTTTAATTTAGTGACTCCATCAACAAACAGCCATCACTACAGTATATACAGAAGACAGTAAAATCTTTTCCTGCAGGGCAGAGCGATGACATCAATCAGAACACTGTATCTCAAATGGTACTACTTTAGAAAAGCTATTGAAACTCTAATTTGCTAGTTAGTATTTTTGAAATTAAAACATTTCCAAAATGTGCTGGCTATGATTGTTTTAAAAAAATAGAACAGTTCATTTTCTTTATGGCAGTGGAAATAAATCGAGCCTTTGTGTTTGTAAATGTAGAAAACAAATCACTTTTTTAATGACTGGATTTTCCTGCCAGCTTGGAATTTGCCGCATGTGCATTTTATTTTGAATGCCTAAAGAGTGAAATCATTTGCTGTCTCTCATGCAGATGGGGCAGATTGGCTGAGGTGTCATTTGCAAAATGTGCACTTTCATTATTCAAGTTTGAAGGAGATCATTACAAACAATGTTCCCTATAGGCACTCGGATTGATGAAAGAGGAGAGCTGAGGCTGTGCATCTGTGAATGCAGCCTAGTGTCATAAGAGCCTGGACCAAACATCTTCTGTCTTGCTTACTTATGTTAGGAAATGTAGACATACCACCCCAAACCAGAGAAACTTGAATTATCCCTCTTGATAGCAGAGTTGACTGACAGTTTATATGTTGTTTTGTTTTGTTTTTTCTTTCATTTATAAGCATGAGGCCCTTGTGAAATATCTAAGCTGCTGATTGATGTAACAGCCAAGATTGATATGGTTTTGTTTACTCATTTACAGAAGGAGTGAAATCTGATGTGAGTTGGAACCAGAGCAACTATATTTATTTTTTTCCCCAGTGTGACAAAGTACATACACTAGAATGTTGTGGTGGTTTCTCATAACGTTCAGTGGCAGTTGTGTGCGAGGGTTGAAGTGTCCCCAGGACATGGTGGTGCATACCACAGTGATGTGACAGATGTAAATAAAAAGCTAATTTGATTCTTGGCATTTTGATCCTGCATGCTGAAAATACTTTTATCTGATGAGTTTGAAATGTGACCTGAAATTACCCTCTTCAAAACCTAAAATGTTGGTGTTCAGTTTTTAGTACAGATAAGCAAGTACCTGTGTAAATAGTATTTCTTCTATAGAGCTTATGGTACGGAAGTTAAGAGTATTTGGAAAATCTGAAGGCTTTCCCAGATTGTCAGGGGCAGGATGGAACCCCAACTTAAGACTCCCCAGTCCTAGATGTTCAGATACCCTGTGTTGGTTGTGACTTCTCGGCTTCTTCTACCTTGCCTGATCATTCTTTCACCTTCCTCCACTGTCGTTCTGTAAAGTTATAGTGAGTGATTGTAAGTGGCCAGACCTCCTCAATATCTGTTTCTCCAAGTACTGAGACCCCACTCTACAGTTTGGCAATGGAGGACAGAGCACATGCCAAAGTCCCTTTTTATTGGACACTGAGGGAATGCAAAAGAAATGAAAAGGCAACTTTGAATGTACAGTGGTCTCACTAAGAGGCCAGCTCTGTAGGGTGCCTACCTGGACTCGGGCCTTCTGATTTCTAGTTATCATATGTACCAAATGCTTTGTCATGATTACTGCTTCAAATTGTGTTATTATTTTCCACTAATTGCTCCCGATGTACTAGGGGTTTTGTTGTGTGTGTGTGTATGAACCTATTAGTCTGTATGTATTTATCAATATTTTTTTAACTGGCTAGTTTTATTCCAATTTAACAGACAGGTAGGGGCCACAATGAGAGCTGAACTCTGCTGCATTCTGAAACTGTTGTTAGGTAAGCAGGGAAAAGACCTGAGGAAAGGGTTGCAATATGGGAGAGAACCCCCATGCAGAAGGGACTTTGTGAGGAAAAACTCCTCATAAGTCAGAGGATACTAATGAGTGAAAAATCAAACTGCAATACTTCCAATGCTTAAGAAACAATGTATTGCTATATACCTTAATTTCTTTTTTATTTTTTTTAATGGGCTGGAAATTTGATTCTCTAAGTTGAGTGTATTTGATGTTATTTGACATTTCCTGACAAAGAGCTAGCATGTTCAATGCAAATGTACTTGAAAACCTCTTCCTTTATTCACTGGTACTGTATGGCAAAGATGGACTCAACTATAAATTAAACAGGACAGGATTTTTGTGGCAAGTTACTTGCTTGTTGCCATGTGTTCATGCAGACTTTTCTCTCGCTGGGACACATTTTTTTTCTTGTCTCCAGTGAGCCTCGTTTCCCTTGTTAAATGTGGTTGAGTTTGTTTATCTCATTAGGAAAGCCACAGGATCCATGGGGAAAAATTTGCTGGTTTATGTATACATAGCACTGTTGTGGTTGTTCTTTGTTAACCTATAATCAAGTGTAATTTAAATACAGATTCTAACTAGTGCTTCTTTAAAATTGAGTGTTTCAAAAAAAGTTTCTTCCTTTTTGTGTTCTGTGACTTAGTAAGAAGTAAACAGGTGGTTTTGCATGGTCTAGGAAGGGTGTGCTCACTTTCACAGTATTCCTTCTGAGAAGTGGCTTACTGAGGGTGAGCACCCCCACGCCCCTTGTCAATGTATGTGGCTTCCCTTTGGGCTATATATTTTTCTTACTCCATGTCCTGAGAGACTAAGTGACTCCTCCTGAGAGACTAAGTGGCTGCCCTGTATAATTTCAATGGAATATGGATTGGCAGGACTTAAAAGGAGAATGAATCTGTGGCAGGGTGCTTGTTTTAAGTGCTGCTGTCCCCCTGGCCATAAAACTCTACACTTTTTCTTTGTAAATTGTTTCCTCTTCCACAGGATTGCTATATAATTTCTTTTTGCCTTTTCCTCTCGGCTCCCCACCGCCAGGACTGGAGCATTTACCTGCTATGATTGTTTTCATTGCCCATTTGAATTTGAAGAGCTGTTCTAAGTAATTTTCCTCTCTTATCCTTCATAGCTCCTGATGCTGTGTAATTTGTCCTGAATGCAGATGCTCTTCCACAAAATGCCATTTTTTCCTAATACAGTGGTGGTGAGTGTCTTGTAAAAAAATGCTTTTATGTAGACTTAGCAACTGTGGAATTGGAAGTGAGACCTGTATACTATTGCATATAGAGTAGGTATAGTCTAGGTAGAAACAGAAAAAGCTGTTTTGCTCTGGGGGGAATTCTGAGCTCTTCATTATCCCTGTGCACTCACTTCCTTGTAAATGTGACTGTGGTTCCACTTGTGGGATATTTTCCCCTTCCTGGGACAAATGTAAAAGAGAAATAAATACGTGTAACTCCTGCTCATTTGTGAGGGCTTGACTCACTGTCCTACTTGTTTTTTCATCCAGAGAGCCTCCAAACAATGACAATATTTGTTAGAATCTGAGGCAGTTAAAGAGATGAGAGGCAAATACAGAACCTCCTGATCTTTCCTGATACTGACGATCATCAGTATCTCATTGTACTTTTGTTTTTAATTTTGTCCATCACATATCTAGTA
The DNA here is from genome assembly GCF_028858725.1 of Colius striatus. Taxonomy (NCBI): domain Eukaryota; kingdom Metazoa; phylum Chordata; class Aves; order Coliiformes; family Coliidae; genus Colius; species Colius striatus. The sequence goes on along the minus strand of NC_084761.1, from coordinate 67,168,455 downwards.
AGTCTGGTTTGCCTAGCTTTTTTTTTTTATACTGTCGAAATGCAGCACAAGCATAACCAAACAGGTTCTGAGTTTACAATCATCCCCTTCTTGACAGTAGGAAATAAAGTCTAACCCGTAGCAGTTTATGGAAACTGTTTTATAAAATGGCATCCAGAGATGGCAGCATTCACCATTCTAATGCAGCTTGATTTTTTTTTTAAAGCTTCAATAACTTGAATGAATGAGTGATGTCAGATTTTAGCTTCCACTGAAAAAATACAATGCAATCCAGAATTCCTGTCCCTTGAGGTTATGGAGACATAAAACCTGATTGTAAGGGTTTAAAAATTTGAAAGGCAGAACAAAAGAAGACTACTTCTATTGTTTTTGAAAGTATGGCTTTTAAAGCCATTGTTGTGAGTTTTTTAGCTTGACTAATGATTGTTGAATGCTTTGAGTTGGCAACATCTGTTGGCTTGAGTCCTGTCACAGCAGGTAAATGAGTGGGAGCTGAAACTGCTGATCTTCCTGTATTCTGATCCTGAGAGAAAAGGAGAGGGAACATTTCACTATGCATCACCTACTTTCAAGCTGTTTTCCCCACAGCATACCCTATGTGTCAGTGCTTTTTCTACAGTCTAGGTGCAGCATGAACTCTTTTTTCCCAGTTATGTTTTAGTTTGCTGAATGGGTGACTCGGCTCTTTCTCCTGAAAATCTTGATTGTAATTTGCCAAATATAAAAATGGCCTTTTCGCTGTCACAGCTTCAGAAAACTGTTGTGACGACACATGATGTAGTTTAGATCTTAAAAGGTAAAATCTGTGAGGCTGGCTAAGGTGTCTCAGTGCATCCCAACTGGAGTCCTAGGGAATAATCCAAGCAGAATTTCTGGCATGTGCAATAGATGGGGCGTAATTGATAGAATTAACTTCTTAGTAGAGCACTGAACCATGTCTGTTCTTTGGCCTCCTTTTGGCTACACCTAGGGAATTGTGTGTAAGGGTCTGCTCTAACTGCTCTAGAGTACCAGACCTGAAATTCTTCCAGACCTGCTTATTCAAGTGTGTTGTTCTGCAATGAGTAGGAATCATTCTCAGATCTGGTTACACTGGGCTTCAGGAAAATAATTCAACATAATCTGTGATTGGTAAGGTCCATTGTTGTTGTCTTTGTTGCAGATGACCAAGATCTAAGTCAGGTTTCATCACTGCCTGAGGTGTCCAGGATTGCCATATCTAGGAGGTACAAAGTGTCTAGCTGTGCTAGATCCATGAAGGGGACATGCAATTTTCTCCAGTATCTGGTGGAAAACTGCAAGTAGTCTAGTAAAAGGAAGCATTCTGCCCTGGGCCTCAGCAGTAGCAATGGGTTTGTGTAGAGCCATTCCTGGTAATGGGGAAGGGGCTGTAAAGATGGCTCTTGTAAGAAGTTGCTCGAAACTTTCCCCAGCTCTGAGCCAGACCTGCTTCTGGGGCTGAGCCTATTGGGCACCTCCGTGATTACTTTTTAAGAAGAAGCCGGAAGAGGAGAGTTCTTCCTTCTTTTCTGGATGGTGGTGGAAGGAGTTGGAGGAGAGAGAAGCGACCATGAAGACCCCAAGGTCAGTGGGGGAAGAGGGAAGGAGGTGTGCCGGAGCAAAGACTGCACTGCATCCTGTGGTGAGATGGCAGGTTATCTCCCTGCAACCCATGGAGAGGAACGAAGAAGCTAAGATTTGTTGGCAGCCTGTGGAAGACCCCATGCCAGGGGTTGTGACTGTATCTGGAAGAGACCGTTAATTTGTGGGAGGGCAGCGTTGCAGCAGAAAGTGCCCAGAATGCTGCTGGCCATGGAGGAGTTGCACCCTGGAGGAGTTTGTGAGAAGAGACTGTAGTCCTTGGGAAGGACTAACACCAGAGAGGTTTGTTAAGGACTGTGTCCTGTGGGAGAGACCCTATGCTGGACCAGGGGAAGAATATGAGGAGTTGTCCTCCTCTGAGAAGAAAGGGCAGAGACCATCTGTGAGAGACTGACCACATCCCCCATTCCCTGCCCCCCTGAGCTGCTGAGAGGGGAGGAAGTAGAGATACCAAGAGCAGTGAGATGAGCCTGGGAAGAAAGAAGGGATGGGGAATGGAGATTTTAAAGTGCTGGTTGTATTTTTCTCAGCATTCTGCTCTGTTTTTGCTTTCTGTCTGTTCTGTTTCTAGTAGGTAGTAGAATAAACTTTCCTTACTTTCCTCTCTAAGTCAAGTACTGGAGTTGGTTTTGCCAGGAATCGTAATTGGCAATAAGCCCTCCCTGCCCTTGTCTCAATCCACAACATCCTTGCTTATCTTTTTTTACTCCCATCTCACTGAGGCCTCTGCCATCCTAAGGAAGTTGTGGGTGTGTGAAGCAGTTAGCAAGAGGCTGTGTGGTGCTTCATTGCTGACTGGGCCTGAACCATGATAAATGGGCAATCTAAGGATCTATGGTCAGATATGGGCTATGTGCACTATAGCTATGCACCTCATTTTCTCCTGGAGACAGAGATTGCCTCTGTTCTGAGCAAGGCAAGTGCAGTGGCCCCCTCACCCAGGGAGGAGATGTGAGAGGATGTAAAGTACAGCTTTCTGAAGTTAGAGTAAAAAAAGGAAAAAGCAGTTTTGTTTGTTTGTTGGTTGGTTTTGTGGTTTGTTGTTTTTTTTTTTTTTTTCCTAAATGGCCTAAAGCTCAAGGTCCAGGCTCATGTTGTTTAAGTAGAGCAGTTTTTTTAGTGTAAAAATATTTTTGGTAGTCTTATGATTAGGCAAGGTAGGCAAGAAGTGAGCCATGCAAACCAGGCCACTGTTAATAGTCCTTCAGCACTCCTTTGCTTCACTGGAGCGTAAAAAGAAGAGGGAATGTTTATGTGTAGTTCAGGCTTCTTCTCAGGGGCTGGTGGAGTGTGCGTGGCCCTTCTTGGTAGCAGTGTGTAATAGTCAAGGTTCACGACCACATAATATTTTCCAATATTGTTTGAAACACTATTCACAGTAGTTTACTGCGGCAGTCTGGAAAGCTTCAGCATCAGTTCAGACTTACTGTACTCCTATGTCATGCCTGGGTTATGACCTGAGACAGATTACTCAAAAAAGACAACAAACATAAACAGTGACCTAACTGTTAAAAGCAATGAGAAACAGAAGCACCCTGGGAATCAACATGGGTCCAAGGCAATATAATTATTAAAAATCAAGGCTTTGTAGCAGTGGAAGACCCAGTATACTCATGCATGCAAACAGAGCATTCATCCACCAAGTGACGACAAGTCTAAAAAGGAAAAAAGGAAAGAGAGCTGTCAAGCTCCCTGATACTGTGTGAAACCCCCTTCCTTGCTTTACCTAGCGACCATCTCACCTGTCTGACCTGAAGGGGCCAGGTCTCTTCTAGCAGGTTGACTGCTTGAGTGTTTACCAGCTTTTGCACATTACTCTTTTCTTCTTGGAAGCTGTTGAACTTCAGGGTAAACTAAGTTTAAGCCTTGATACCAGTGATACCTTTACAGAGAGGCATGTCAGTGTGGGAGTGTGATTCAGAGGAAAGTCATCTGGAGGTGGAATCTTAAAGGTTTCTTAAAGGTGATTTCTTAAACGTTTCTTAAAGTTTACGTCAGAGTCCCTTACTAGTGCAAAGAGGAAGAGCAGATGAAGGTATCTATTTTTTTTTCAATTGCCTCCTTTCACATTGGAGATAGAGTGCTCGTTTTATCTGGATGCATGTCTTATGCCTCCATGAAGCATCTCCCTGCAGCGAGGCTAGAGAATAATCCTGGCTGGATTGGTGACATGGTTTTGGCTACTGCTGGAGTTGTATTCTGCTATTGGCATGAGAAATGCAATGTAGCCATCCTCTTGGGTGACATCTGGAGGGCCAGATCCTTGAGATTTCTTATTTCTTCCTCCTCCCAAAGGGTAGTAAGATTTCCTGCACGGGCTACATGTGTTATGGTGTCTTCATTAATTCCTGAAGCCTACTTATGTCACAAAAGTTTTGGCTTTTATCTCCTCCCATCTCCCATAAAAGATCTACAGACATCTATCTATTTTGTTATTTAACATTAATTTGGCATGGCTTTTAAATGTTGCAGTCCTTGCAAACTGAATCAGACAGTTTCCTCAATTACGTGCCAGTTTTTTTGACATGTCTGTCTGGCTCAGAGACAGATCCCTAGTGCTAGGATCATGCAGTGCCTCAGGCTCTTGTCTCATAACTGTTAAATGGTATTGTGAGTTTCTTTTTGAGGGATTGTGTACTTTGCATGTACCTTAGGATGTGATGGACAGGTACGGATAGAAACAGTATCTATCTTGTGGGAAAGATGTTGACAGACTTTAAATGTTGAAGTATATGAGCAGGTGGAGAATGGAGTAATGAGAATACCAACAAAGGTGTGTTTGAGGCTGTTCAGACTCCAATGAAATATTGGTAATTTAACTAGAACATTACATGGACTGGATTCAGCCTTTTAGTCATACCAGTAAAAATGATGTGGATCTTGAGGCAAAACCTTTCAGCCTGAAAGAGAAAGAAAGAAAAGGACAGTATGTGATTGAATTAGCATTGCTCGTATTTATGAGTTGTAGCTAGTAGCAAAGAAGTCCTCAAGTAGATTTGTATTTTCTCTAAATAAAAAGTTGTAGAGGCAAAGAAGTGTTTCCTGAAATGTTTTGAAAGTTCATGCAGAAGACTCATTCGCCCACGTGTGGTTAACTTTCTAGCTCTGTAATTTTGTGCATCACATCATGATTAAACAGGGTAATGCAGACCTATGAATCAGCCCTGTTTATCTTTTCCTGTATTTCATTGACTGCACAGAAGGGGTATGTATTCTGGAAAGTTCAGATCGAAAACCTATTCTGTAGCCCTCTGGTAAGCACTCAGGATTTTACCACAAGTGGTGCATGAGGCTGATAGTGGGCTGATTGGTTTGTAATTCCTAGCATCTTCCATTACCTCCCTTAGAAGACCAATAAGAGCATCATTCTGTTTTTCCAATGTTGTGCAAGGCAAAACAATGAATGTTGAATCAATACAATAATCCTTACAAACTGCTGTAAGGCAAAAAAAAAAAAAAGACAATTTAAATCTATACATTATTTATTTTTATTACAACATTTTAGCAGCACTCTCTTTTTGTGTTTTACTTGAAATACCATTTGGATCCCCTTTATGTGAAATGCTTTATTTCAAGTTTTTTTTCAGATGGTTAAATTAATAGGTCAGTTTTAGTAGTGAGCCAGTTGGAGCCAATCAGTTGAGAACAACTGTACAGAGGTTCTCTAAGCTAGGCTGGATTTGAAGGGTTTAATTTTAATCATAGTCTGAACACTACAGCTGCTTCATGTTTGTTTAGCAATAGAGTTGATGAACAGCTAATTTGAAAGGAAAGCTCAGGCACAGGTGTGAAATTCCTCATGAGTATAAGAGAACTGGCCCTGAATTTAGGAGGAATGTGCTGAACATATTGCTCTGCAGTAAGCCAAACAGATTTTTAAAATATATTTCTAAAATAGCACAATTGACATAAATCCCTTGACCCAAACATTCTTCACCTTTTTATAATACCAATTAAGTGATCATCCAGTATGTCAGAGACCAGGATTTGATATTCTGCTCTGTCTGGTTTTGAATCTGTATCTCCTGGTTCCAGGATGTGAGGCCTAGTGACAACAGTGCTCCAAGTACGGCTTTACTTTTTTCCATATAATGTTGTTACAGTTTGCCTAGAGAAACTATTATCAATTTCATTTGAGGAGGACCAGTTACTACTGTCCATTGTATATACATATAGGGGATGCAGAGGTGTGAATCCTCACCAGGGCTAGTTGTCTTCATGGACCTTGTGAGAGGAAGAATGTAACTTCTGAAGAAAGGCAGAATTGAAATAATGTTTTCTGGCATTTCCTACTCACCAATTATGAGCTCAGTGGACAATATGTTTAGTCCGAGGATATACTACTCCTACATTAGTAAAGGTTCTGATTTGTGACCCCTATCATACTTGCTGTGATTACCATAGTACTCCTTCAGAAGTTACTGTGAGTCATAGCTCACAAAAGAGAATATTGACTTAAATAATTGACTTAAATATTGACTTATTAATTATTGACTTAAATTGTGTCTCATTAATGTTATGTGAGCATGGAGACTACTGGGTTGTGGAAGCCAAGGAGATACCTACCATATAATGCGTTCCTGTTCAAGACTCGCCTGGACATGTTCCTATGTTACTTGATCTATGTTGACCTGCTTCTGCAGGGGGATTGGACTAGGTGATCTCTAAAGGTCCCTTCCAACCCTACCATTCTATGATTCTATGATCTAGATGAACCTGCTTTGGCAGAGAGTTGGACTAGATGATCTCTAGAGGTCTCTTCCAACCCCTATCATTCTATGATTCTATGATTTGCTCTGCTCCCTGTGCTACAAAGTTGGTACGCTCTGGTCAATGTTGCTGTAGCAGATGAAGGGGCTACCACTCACAGATACTGCTGTCAGCGTTGACAGCTTCTGCAGTTAGGCCTTGGATGCTTTCCATGGAGCAGGATTCCCTAGGAAAGCAGGGTACTGTATGAGACAGGTGGTGTGATGCAATTGCTATTGCAATGTGGGAATTCTTTGTGCAGCCAGTCCCACAGCTCCAGTTTACAGCAGGCTAATGTGAAGGAAAGAGCTGGATAAGATTCAAGAAAATGTCAGGAGAAGTTTAAAATAGTCCTAGCAGACTTTGACCAGGGTATATGTATAAAACCCAGAGCTACTTCACTAGTTCTGAAGCCTAGGGACAAACTCATGTAGGTAAAGTATTCTCCAAATTAACACTGAAAGCAGGAAAATATCTTCAAACTTTATTTTCTTGGTAAGATCATGAGCAGAAATACTGTGCATTGCTATTCTAGTAAGAATCTCCACGTGCTCCAGTGTTGGAGGTTCTAAACAATCACCAGTCTGTGTGGATCATAAATCAATTCTCTGGCTTATCTGAATTAGTTAAAAATTTCATTTCTTAAAACAGTTTTTTATTAATGAGAAATGTTACTGATGTTTGTTAGGTAATCAGAGGTTGGTATCCGTCTTATTACAGGTGCTATGCAAGATGAAGATATACAGAGGTACACAGATATTTTGAGACTGAAAGTCAGTAGTAAGGTGAGGGAGAGATGCAAAAAATCTTGATTTTAGTCTTCTGTTGAAATAATCAGATTTACTGTATTTCCCAGTGCCAAGTCATACAAGTTTGGAGTTCATTAGGCATTAACTGTATTTGAGATGAATGTGAATGAGAAGAGAAACATACTTAGCAATTACAGGAACTTGAGTTGCTGCTGCTGCTAGTTGATCAATTAAAAATATACGTGCCTGCTCTGTATGAGCAGCTTCTGCAGTTTGAAACATCATGTTTAGATATTTTTCTAGATGTGGGTTAACAAGGTGAATTGTGGATTCCACAGTGCCTTCATATTGTCCGACACTGATAGAAGAGAGAAAAAAAGAATTGTTTTTTTCAACTCTCTTGGTATTTGTATTTGTTCTGGTTATTGTGCTGGCACAGCATTGATTAAATTTCACTGAATTTTCTTCATTTTACAAAACTGGAGAAACTGATTTTGCTGACAATTTAGTTGCACAATGCCTGCCTTTCTTAGAGAAAACCACTGTGTTGTGAAAGGCATTGGATGCAGTAGTGAGAATAACATCCTGTGCCTGGGAGACATTGTGAGCCACCGGAATCAATCCAAGAACCTTATCAAATACAAGTAAACAATAAAATGAAACCCATTTATCTGAACCGGCAGTACAAATGTACCATATGAGGAGTGCTAACTTAACCCCCTCAAAGCCAGCACAGCAACAGGAGAAAGTTTTGGGTTTTTTTGCCTCCCAGTTTCTCATGTATTCTGTATGATGCTAGGCACGCAGGGGGGGGAAGGAGTGTGTGTGTGTGTGTGTGTGTGTGTGTGTGTGTGTGTATCTGTGCACAAGCACACATGTAGGTGAATGTACAACGCATCTTCTCTTTCAAATAGAAGGAAACTTTGATTTTAATTTAGGTTTACACAACTAATACACTAACACAAAAAAGGTATTTTTCACATGATTTCTGACTACTAGTATAAAAATGAAAACCCATCTTTCATGTGACCTTAAGTAGCCCTGTCTGTATGACTTGCTGTACAGTAGGACTAGATGAAGCATGTGTATTTTTAAAAGCATATCTGAAAAGCAGCTAAGACTTCAAATGTGATGCTAGATTGCGAAGCAATCATCTGTCTGATCAGTTCTGCACTCTCCAGTAGATAGATACGCATTAGGACTGGATATCAAATCTACATTGTCTGTGTTGATCCTGATTATGTCTGTATCAGACACTGCTGTGGCTACAATTTCTAGCAGGTTGACTGCCTGAGTATTTACCTGCTTTTGCATATTACTCCGCAATCCTCTGTTGCCCAACTTGAGAATAATTTAAGTTAGTTAGGATACGACTTGCAGTGACTGTACTCTTACAAAGTCCCAGACATATGCATAAGTTTCTAGATGCTTTTCACAATGCTTTTGATAGAGTAGCTGTTTGACTAGAGACTTTTTTTTTTCCTTAGCTCTGACTAATACTAGTAAACAACAATAAGAAAAATGAGTTTTATAGTATCTTTTATTAATACCTGCATTGCAGAGTGTTTTTTCTGAAACACTGTGTCAGTTATGGTCAATAGTATTCAATAAAGAGAAAATAAAAAGTGAACAAGTGCAAAGAGTTACTATTAGAATAATGAGCAAAATGGAAAACATATAAGAAGAAACTGAAAGGGCTTAGCTTATTTAGCTTAGTAAAATGAGGCTGAGAAGGGGGGGATATTATAGTTTTCTATGTCAAGTGGTAAGCAGAGAAGAACAATAATAAAAGGTAAAGTTATTTAGAGTAGGTAGTGGTAAGGTGGACAGTAATAAATGTAAGTGGAAATTAGAACAACTAGCTGCTTTTAGGATGGATTTTGGCAACTTTCTAAAAGACATCTCTGGTGGGACACCATGGTATCAAAGGAGTGAACCTAAGTTTTCCCCTATTTATGTTTACATATTCCGATGAGAATTTTGCCACAGAAATATCTCATTATGTTTTCCAAATCAGCACCAGAAGACAGCTGTCTGGCATAGGTATTGGCTGTCTTGCCACAGGTATTCTGGGGCCAATCTTGTTCAACAAGTGAATGTACCGTCAGAAAGCTCACTGATGACACCAAACTGGGAGGACTGGCTGATTCCCCAAAAGGCTGTGCCGCCATTCAGTGGGATCTCAACCGGCTTGAGAGTTGGGCAAAGAACCTCGTAAGATTCAACAAGGACAAATGCAGAGTTCTGTATCTTGGGAGGAACACCCCATGCACCCGTACAGGTTGAGGATTGACCTGCTGGAGAGCAGCTCTGCAGAGAGAGACCTGGGAGTCCTGATTGATAATAAACTAACCGTGATCCAGCAATGTGCCCTCATGGCCAAGAAGGCCAATGGCATCCTGGGATGCATCAAGAAGAGTGTGGCCAGCAGGTTGAGGGAGGTTCTCCTCTCCCTTTCCTCTGCTGTCATGAGGCCTCATCTGGAGTCCCATGTCCAGTTCTGGGCTCCTCAGCTCAAGAGGGACAGAGAACTTTTGGAGAGAGTCCAGCACAGGGCCACCAATATGATCAGGGAACTGGAACATCTTCCTTGTGAGGAAAGGTTGTGGGAACTGGGGCTATTTAGTCTAGAAAAGAGGACACTGAGGGGGGGATCTTATTAGTATTTACAAGTATATAAATGGTGGGTGTCAGGAGGTTGGGACATCCCTTTTTTCTGTTGTATCTAGCAACAGGACAAGGGGTAATGGGATGAAGCTGGAACACAAGAAGTTCCATTTGAACATAAGAAAAAACTCTGGGTGAGGGTGAGGGAGCTCTGGCACAGGCTGCCCAGGGAAGTTGTGGAGTCTCTTTCTCTGGAGATCTTCAAAATGCACCTGGAAGTGTTCCTATGTGTCCTGATCTAGATGGACCTGCTTTGGCAGGGGGCTTGGACTAGATGATCTCGAAATGTCCCTTTCAACCCTACCATTCTATGATTCTATGCTGCGCATTACAAGTTTTTTCTATCCTTTTCACAGTTTAATCAGAAATATCATTTTGATCCAATAACATCTACTTGTATGCTTTTGAATATAACATTTGACTTCTTCAGAAAATAAAATAGGTCTAGCAGAAGTTTGATTGTCTCAATTCTAATAGTTATTATTTAAAATGACATATCTTACTGTGTAATAAATTTTGAATCGACAATGGGAAGATGAGACTTTATGATTTTGTTTCTTGGTTATAACCAAGTCATAAACACTTGGAATGGGGATTTGGTACAAATAAAACACCTTCTAAAGTTTTTGATGCAGATGAGAAAAATGGTATACATCCATCGATCATCTGTATCCAATTATAGAAATTACTTAAAGATTTGGGTGAAATTTCAGATGCTAACTATTCTATCCTATGAAAGTAAGCAGTAAATGTAACAAACATGTTCAATAATGATGCAGCTGTGCATAGTGTATGTATAATTATAGGTAATGTTACTTGGGAAGAAACGTTTGTCAAATGATGCATATCAGGTGAATGCTGAACGTGTTTCAAATAGAAGTATCTAATGAATAGAAGACTATGGTATGTCTAAGGATTGTGCAGTAAGTGCCATTTTTGGGGTAAATCTCTATTGACAGGAAAAGATCCATGATGGTAGTGTGTCCCAAGAAAACCAGTCTGTAAAAGTATTTAAGGACATGTGGCAGGTTGACCTTGGGTGACTGCCGGATTCTCATCCAGCTGCTCTTTCGCTTCATTTTCGATCAGAATGGGAATAAAATAAGATGAAAAAGCTTGTGGATCGAGATAAAGCCAGGGAGATAACTTACCCATTACTATAATTGACTTTGAATGAGTTAATTTTATTTACCGACAATTAAAAACAAGAGAGGAATGGTAAGAAAGAAAGACAAAACTAGAACCACTTTCTTCCCATCCACCTCTCCTTGCCAGTCTCAACTTCACTTCTTCATTCTTGACTCTTCTACCTTCTCACCACCCTGAGTAATGCAGAGAGATGGGCAATTGCAGGGTTGCACTTATCTCAATAGTTTATCTCTGCCACTCCTTCCTCCCCACACTTTCGCCTCCCATGGGTAACATTCCTTCAGGAAGAGATTGCTCCAGCCTGTCTCTCATGGGCTGCAGTTCCTGCCAGGAACCTGCTCCAGTGTGGACTCTCTGTGGGCTGCAGCTTTGTTCAGGGCACATTCACTTGCTGCATGTTGGGATCTTCCAAGGGACACCCGCTTCACTGTGATGCTCTTCACGGGCTGCAGTGAATTCCTGCTTCACTGAAGCACCTTGTCTCCTTCCTTCTCTGCGGACCTTGGTGTCTATGGGATTTTTTTCTCACTCATCTGTCTCACAGCCACTGTGCAATGTTTCTTATCCTTTCTGAAGTGTATTATCACAGAGGTCTTCTCAGCTTGGCTGATGTCCTCAGCTATGTCCTGTGGTGAGTCTGGTTTGGAGTGGGTTCTGTCCACAAGGGCAGCCTCTATTTTTTCCTCACAGAGGCCGACGCCTCAGGCCTCTAACACCTGAAATAAAACCATAACAACTTGAAATAATAGCCTGAAAACCAAACCAAACCAAAGCAAACCAGACATCAGAAATATGTAAGTGACCTTTCTAGAACTCCCTGAGTTTTATTGATGTGAATATGTGAAAAGCAAGAATTAAAATGATTATGCTGCTAATATGGTTCTCTGTCTTAAACTTTGCTACCTGTTCCTTGTTTCTGTACTGGCAATGAAGCTACAATACCTTCATTAGAAAATGTTGATAGAAAAGAATATGATAGAAAAGAATCTGTCAGAAATTGAAGTGGTTCCATTAACTTCAAAGAAAATGTGACACATTAGTGTAGCTCTAGAAAAAGGTGTTAAAAAGACAATACGCTGGATTACTGAACATTATTAGAGAAGAAAAAAAATGAAATACTTTCCCTGGTCTTTATTTCTACAAACAAGTTTTGTCATTAATCAGTCTCCATTCTTTTCTTTCCCGGCAAAAGTTGTAAATGGTCTTTGTTTGTACACAGGAGTAATTGTGAAGAGCTATTTTATGTAACAGAAATTTCAGAAATTGCTTCACAATTTGTAGTCTCTTCAAGTCTAGGTTTTTCTCTATGGTGCTATTAGAGTGTGTGGCACATAAACATACAGCAATAATAAAATGAAAGGCTCGAGTTCTCTTCATCTGAAAGCTATTACTTTGCAAATAAAGTTCCATTCTCCTCCTGGTACCTTGTTTTGTAGATAAGGAACAACTGAGATTACTGCATACATACACACAAACATAGTATGTAATATGTATTTTCCTAATCATATTGCAAAGTTGATTTTTTTCTTTTTGGAAATATGTGGTTTGAAGACAGTTGCTATTAGAAGGCACTTTAATACAGGCAAACAGTGAAGGTTTCACACTGTCATTTGGATAAGCTCTGTTTGGTAAGTCAGTTATCGTGAATCCCAAAAGTTTGAAACACATGGCTTTGGTCTCTTATCTACGTCAAGTAAACTGTAGTTTAAAAATGGCTTTGCATGCAGCAGTACCAAGTATACAAATTCAGACTTAAAGGGAATAGTTAATATTCTGAGGAGGATTACCCCCAAAAGCTCTTGAAGCTTTCTGCTATCTTATGACACATCTGTTTTTTCAGTCGTGGGAATAAACGGAAATGTTTGGGTAACAGTTTACTTTTTAGAATGATTTGTGAACCTGAACTATAGAGTTCAAATACAATTTTTATCTTTCATGCTTTTCTTGTGCTTAGGTATCAAACCAACAAAAAACACTAGTTACCTCTCTCTCTGACCTTTGGGTGAAATAACTGAAGATGTAGATAGATATATTAAGAGACTTTGAACAGATGTTTTAAAGCATTATTTTGCAGACTTTTTTCCCCTAACAAGTCACTTTTTCTCAACGGTTGAGACGGAGGTATTTCCTTTGCTCTTTTGTCAAGGTAGGTGGAAGTGATTAGAGCAAATTCTGGCATCAATTCTTAGTATTATACTTTTATCTTCAGTCCCTAATAGGTTGGTCATGTCAGCACACACTCTAGGTCAGCCCTTGATCTCTTTAGGCAGCCGTAGGCCACCCACGTGCTCAGAGAGATGAGATAGAAAGGTTTTTTTGAGACTGATACAATGTTTCTAACGCTTACCATATCTGGAGGAGTTTTTACAATCCAAGCTTTAATTTTAAGTGAGACTTCTAGTCCTAGGAAGGAAAATTAATATTAGCTTTATTTGCTAAAAAAAAGTTGTGTTTTCTGGAAGCTGATCCCAAGTTAATTTCATGTGTTGAGACTACTGCCAACCATATCAGAGGACAACAGTCATCTCTGATAGCTAGGGCATCTTTTCAAATGTCTTTTAAATTTGACATGTCTTCTATCTCTATTTGTATAGTACTCCAGGGGATTCCTGGAAAGGAAAATGATTTAATATATATCCTCTTTTTCTTGGACTTTTTTTTTTTTTTGCCTTGAAATATCTTACTTACCAGTCTGCTTATTTTGGAATCATATTCTGAGACATCTCTCTTCTTGTGTTGTATGGGCAACCTAGCAACCACCCAATGAACTGATTTATTTATGTAGCTCCCTGTTAAATCAAGGAAAGTTAGATACTCCTTTTGTTAAAATTTTTGTGTGTGAGATGCAGTGCCAAATACTGCTGTGCTGAAGTTCCTTTCTGATACCATTTTTAAAATGAAGCCAGTTTAATAGGGGTTTTAAAATTAAGCCTGTTTCTCATCATCTCGACATGTTGTTGCTAAATTTTTGTGTTGAAAATGAGGTTGCAAATTTTGAGGCCACTCTGAGACACAGCTTAGAGATTTGCTGAAAGTGAAGATTTTGTTATAGATGAAAAGGGTTTTTTTTGAAGAAATTATAAACCTTCAGGTGAAATAGCTGCAAAGTATGAGTGTGGAGTGCATTTTAACTGTGACAAAAATGAGAAAGTGTTTTCAACAAATGATTACAAAAGATGCATTAAATACTAATTACTGCATATATTTATTTAATACTTTAAAAAACATTTTCAAAAAATTCTTGCATGGAATTAGAACTACATGAAAATAATAGTTTTAGAACTTTGATTTCAATATGAGAAACAGATAATCTGGGAACAGATGAGGCATTGACTTGTATTGATGGTTGCAGCATGCACATCACTGTTGCAGCTCAAACAAATGGAGTTCACATGTCGCCATTTGGGTTAGCACAGACGTGGGTCTATATGAATATTAAATCACTACAGAACCTGATATTTGTTTACTCCTTTTTGGTGCAAAGTTTGCAATTTTGCATAAAAGCTGTGGAAATATTTCTTGTGATATGTATCATAGAAATAAGTTAAAATCTGGTAAGACTCAAAAGAACATGTCACAATTTGGAACAGCTTTTTTATCATTTTACATCTGAGTTATACATAGGCATGTGTGCACATGACATGCACAAATTTATACCACACCAGGAAAATGAACGTGATACTTATGATGCTAATGCCATCAGATGTTACAAGTGCTCTCAGAAGTATAACTCATGACATGCATGCATGTTGCTTTTTTGGAAAATGTTTCTGCAGTTGTCATTACCAGGCTGATGTACCTGATGACGATTAAAAAAGAGGCAAAATACTGTTTACCTTTATATGTGCTTATAATTTGTTCTGTGTTCTCTTACCTTTTTCACCTTCATGATCTCCAAATGTAGATGCAATTGAATTTGTGAAGAGAAATGCATGCGAATTTTCTCATTATTTAATAAGCTAAATCTGGAAGTAAGTGATGTCTGCACTGGAGATTCAAAGTAAACAAACATTATAGCTTTTTGGAGCATATACTGCTAGGAATAAGCCAGAATTAAAGTGATTCTGTAGAAAGGGCAGAAATAGTAATGTGGCCAAGAAAAAAGAATCATAATATGTTCAATTGCTTCTGAAGTTAAGTGTGTGTACTATAAAAAGAATATTTGTGATTTCTTGGGCAATTCTCAACTAATCTATATTATCTTACAATTGACTTAGCAGCAGAGATATGTTGCAGCTACTTAGCAGTAAGCTACTTGGTTTTGCCACTCCAAGGAAAGGGCTCAGCACTGTTCTACCTCATCTGCTGAGGCGAGAGAAAAGGACCTTGAGTGGAAAACTGGGTATAAGACTTGGGTCTTGAAATTTAGAATTTGAATAATTGTATTCAAAAAAATCAAACTTTTGGAAGTGGTTTCAATCAAAGCACTGTATTTCATTTAGCCTGAAACAATTGTTTGTGGTTTCCAATTGAATAAATTTTTGCATTTAAAAAAGTTCCCTTCATATTCAGGAGCGATGATAAAGCTGCCATCCTCAAAACCCTGAGAGAACAGGAAAGCCATTTGACACTGTGTCTCTAGTAACTAAATAGTTGTTTTCACTTGATAGAATAAAAAATGTACTTCTTCTAGTATAACTTGCAGAGACTTCAAACTTTTGGAAAAGTTACATCTCATCTTGTGTTAGGAGACACTTGTGGAACTTAACAGAAAAGTGATGGGAGTTTGTCTCTCTATTACAGTGGGAAGAGGGAAAGCTTCAAGAAAACTTGTAATTTCAGAAGTTCCTTCATTTTTGGAGGTAGGAATATAAATTAATGAGAGTATGCACATGATAACTGAGAGTAGTTAGTGAGGAATAGAATGCTACACACCCTATAGTGAAACATGTCGACACAGAAGCAGTTAAAAGTAGGGATTATTGCTATGAATAGGTTAACTAGGAGATTGAAGTTGGAAAGAAAGGTAGCTAGAAATTATACAATTTGGAAAACAAAACTACTGAAGCTAAGAAGTATAAAAACAAGGTATGGTTTGTGAAGATCTGTTGCTTTGGTCCCATGCAAGATGAGCTGGAAATACAGATGTGCCTTAAAGCTATACATACTATCACATGATGATTCCTGAGCAGGAGTTCTGGACTAGACAAGGTGCATTATTTGGATTTATTGAAATTTTTTTTATTCAGTGGGCATTAAATCTTGAGCATAAATCAAGAAAAAAATTCATTATGTTGGAATATTGCTGAAAGCAATTCAAGACAGGAATAGAAAATGTTAGAAAAGCATGGAAAGGGAGCTTGTGCTAAAGATTTGTCTTTGAAATTGCATTTACAGTAAAAATCCTGCAGCTCAGTATTCTGCAGCTGACTGTTCTTTACTGCTTTACTTTTCTATTAACCTATGGGTAACTTCTGTCAGAAAATTAAATGGGGAAGAATGAGTGTTTAGAAATAAATCAATTTTATAGATCGAATGTTTGCACTCATCAGAAGTTAAATAAATAGACCATCCATTTCCAAGTCAGTCTTTTGAGGATTTGCATTTAGGTAAACATTAGTTACAGGTTATTGTTATTAATAGTTGAAAGCCAACACTATATGAAGTGCTTTAGCAACAAGGACAAAAAAAGGTTTCTAAATGCTTACTCTGCAGTTAGACAGTATAAAGACAGAGGATGAATGAGTTACACTAAGAAGCATTGTAAATGAAATTGAGCGGATATTGCTTTAGAATTTTATGATTTACTTTAGATTCTAATGTCTTTTTTAGTGTTGGTGGCTTTCATTTTTCTTCTGGTTCAATCTTAACTTTCTTCTGTTCTAGAGCATTATAAGGTGCAGAAAAAAGGGCAGGTGTTTATGTGAGCTTGTGAAAGATAAAGGAAGAGGTTTTATTTGTTTGGGTTTTTGTTCATAACTCATCCAGTTGCAGCCCACTTTGTCAAATATACATAAATTTGCTACACTTCAGCATTCCTGGACCAATTTCAGCAAATCTGTTGCAGGAGGTGATTTAAACAAATGGAGACAAGCAAGCCACAGTAAACATGATATAGATTCAGCCTCTCTTCTGAGTTCTTGATTTACAGCCAGTACCAGCAGTACTTAGGTGATAAACTGAGGAAGGTTCAGTCTTTAATAAAAATGATCCAGAACTCTGGATGGAAGGATATTTCCTTTAAAGACTAAATATTTCAGTTCAGAGCTAATTCTTGCAGCAAATCTGTGAAATTGTCTCTTCTTGGTTTCTGTTTGATAAAGATTTTGTTTTTAGCAATGAATCCTTCTTCTAGTGCTGTAGCTATCCTTGGGAATACAGTTAGAGCTGCTAAAATAAACAAATGTGGAATTTCTAAATCTTTGGTTACTTAAACACTGGCACTTTATTTTCTGCCAGGGATTTGGATAGTCCCATAGCATATGTAACAGAGCATCCCTGTCAGAGTTAAACGTTGCCAATATTTGCTTGTGCTGGCAATCCCATCTGTGTGCTTTCAAAATGGAGCACACTGTGGGCCAAATCCTGCTTGCTTTGTTTGATGATCAGCTCTGGGCTAACAGACAGGAATTGATAAAAAGCTTTTCAGTGTTAAATGCATGAGCTGGTGCATCTTGATCACCAAGATACCATTCTGCTACTGAGGCCTATTTCAAGTAATCTTTTGGTATGAATGAGGCACAAAAGGTCCTGGAAAATATACTCTTGCTGCTCACTCAGTAACAAATATTCTAAACAGGATTTTGTCCATTGTTTACTTTTGTAGAACAATTTGAGTTAATTGATGTTAAAATCTCCCAGGAGTACATAATCAAGCCATTTGAAGTACATAATCAAGCCATTTGAAGAAGCAGCATAGACTTTTGTCACTCCAAGGAAAGGGCTCAGCACTGTACTGCATCATCCTGCTGGATTTGAGTGGAAAATTGGGTATAAGACTTTAGTTGGAAAGGACCTATAACGATCATATAATGCAACTGCCTGACCAGTTCAGAGCTGACCAAAACCTTAAGCATGTTGTTAAGGACGTTGTCTAAATGTGTCTCAAACACTGACAGGCTCCAGTCATCAACCACCTCTTCCAGTGTACATAAAGTTACACTTAATACAGTCATAGATATTTTTCCAATAAAACACAGTAAAAAATATACTGTTCTAGGAATATACGTACTTGTAGCATAGCATGTGTCAATCTTGACATGTATAGAAACTAATTGTAAACATATGACTCTGTTGAGGTGTTTTCTGTACTTTTGAGGCACTATTTCATTTTCAAGTATGGGTAGCCTCTTGCTTTCTCAGCTGTGCATGTTCTATTTTAGCAGGGTGGTGATATGTGTGAAATAGCCTGTGCATGGCAGAGAAGCTTGTTTTCTTAATTTGTACAACTCCTTTAAGAGTTCATTCCTGCTTATGCTAGCTATATGACATTCTTTTACATTTCCCCTGAATTAGGAGTGTGTTGAAAATTAATGAATTCTTGCAAATTTTAGGAATGCTATATACAAAATCCTCAAAATGTATTATTCTTGAAGAGTTCCTTTTTTTTCCATGTCCATGAATATTTAGACTTTCTTTTTTCTGTCAAATCTACCATCACTATTGATATTAGACTTTGTGACTCTACATCAATACCCAAGACTTGAAAACTGAAAGCACTGTGAATGAAGATTGCCTGTTTATCTACAGAGCCAATGTGAGGGAAAGATCCTTACTGGGAGTCCTGGTTGATAATAAACTAACCATGAGCCAGCGATGTGCCCTTGTGGCCAAGAGGCCAATGGCGTCCTGGGATGCATCAAGAAGAGTGTGGCCGGCAGGTCGAGGGAGGTTCTCCTCTCCCTCTCCTCTGCTGTGGTAAGGCCTCATCTGGAGTACTGTGTTGAGTTCTGGGCTACTCAGCTCAAGAGGGACAGAGAAATTCTGGAGAGAGTTCAGCACAGGGCCACCAATATGATCAGGAGGCTGGAGCATCTTTCTTATGAGGAAAGGCTGTGGGAATTGGGGCTCTTTAGTCTGGAGGAGACTGAGGGGGGGATCTTATTAGTATTTACAAGTATCTAAATGGTGGGTGTCAGGAGGCTGGGACATCCCTTTTTTCTGTTGAATCTAGCAACAGGACAAGGGGTAATGGAAAGAAGCTAGAACAGAAAAAGTTCCATTTAAACTTAAGGAAAAACTATTTTACTGTGAGGGTGAGGGAGCTCTGGCACAGGCTGCCCAGGGAAGTTGTGGAGTCTCTTTCTCTGGAGATCTCCAAAATGCGCCTGGAAACATTCCTGTGTGACCTGATCTATGTGGATCTACTTTATCAGGGGATTGGACTGGATGATCTCTAAAGGTCCCTTTTAACCCCTACTATTCAATGATTCTATGAAATGTCACAGTGGCTTTGTAACTTTAACCATGACTTAAAGCTTCATCCAAATGTTGAGAAAGCTGTTAATTTCCAAAGGAGCCTCCTATTTACCTGTGATGTAGAGAAACTGACTTATGTAATTGTTTTTGAGATACTTTTTTTTTCCTGTAAAGCAGTAATAGATAATAAATAAATAATAAATTCATTTTAGTTTGCTCTGTAGCTAGCACAAACCAGAAGGATAGTAAGAAGCTGCACAGTGACCAACATATGTTATATATAAGCAAATCTGATGATAAAAGTGCAGTGATGTAGTAAATAAAAATATAACACGGGATCTATTTTCAATAGAGGGTAATGAGATATTGCAGAAGAAAGAAAATCCAAGAAATTCTATTTCCCTGTAGTATTCTTAGTTTTCAAAGAAGTTTTTATGTTTGGTTTCTTAGCTCCTCCTTGACTGATTTGTATTATGTCCCGTGTTTTATTATTCTTTTCACCTGTTTCCCACTACATGCAGCAGCAGCACGTAGGAAAAAAAAAATCAGATGTGAATTATGAGATAGCTCAGCTTTTTATTGTTCTGTTCCCCATTCTGAGTCTTCAGTCCATCTAAACAGGGACAGAGGCAGAATTTTTGTTACATTGAACCAAAAAATATTTTTTCTTTTCTTTTTTTTTTTGCTTTGTAGTCAGTTTTCATGTGGTGAATATGCCAACAATTGCACAGCTTCACAAGTCCCTCTGATCTTTAAAAGTGGCAGGGTAATGCCACTAGAAATCAAAGCAATCCGTCTTTAAACTGCAGAGTTTAGTTTTATATGTCAGGGACACTTAAACACTTCTCTCTATTGCTTTTTTTTCCCTCAGAACAATACAAACATCTAGATTTCTCATCTATGATACTTTAAACACGTCCAAAGCTGTTATCTGACAGCCCTTGTTGACAAAACAAGGGTTGTTTTCCTTTAGCAAAAGATAATTTCAGAGGGGAAAGGGTTTTATTTACTCCCTTCCCTCTCCCTTCTTCCCTCTTCTTCTCCCCACATTTCAGTTTTGCAGCATTTTTCCTTACCCTCTGCTTTTCTCTTCTGTTTGTCTCACACCACAGGTATGTCTGAGAGTAGAAGTAGAATGGAATATTTTCATTTCTGTTGAAGATTAAGACATTGATTTGGATGAGAGCTAATAGAAATGGGGTTAGTTAAATTTTTGGTAAAAATTTCAGTAGCTAATATGCTGAGATTATCCTGCATCCTATGCCTGGACAGATGGATTATAGCTTTCTCTAAAATTATGCTAATTTGTTGGACATCGAGGACAAATTTATTTATGAAATTGTAGTGGTTTTGCCTGGGCCAGGTTTTTTGGTAGTGGGGGAGCTACAGGAGTGGCTGCTTTAAACAAAGAGTTGCCAGAAGCTTCCCCTGTATCTGATAGGACTAATGCCAGTCATTTCTAAGATAGACCCTGTAGCTGACCCTGGCCAATTAGTGACTGAGGTAACGCCTCTGTGAATAACGTATTTGAGAAGGGGAAGAAGTTGCTGTGCGATTGCTAAACAGCAGCAGCAGTAGAAGGGAGTGAAAATGTGAAAGCAACATCTCTGCAAACACCAAGGTCAGTGGAAGAGGAGGAGGTTCCCAGGCACTGGAAAAGAGATTCCCCTGTGACTTGTGGTGAGGATCATGTTGAGGCAGCTGTCCCCCTGCAGCCCATGGAGGCCACCGGGGAGCAGAGACCCACTCGCAGCCGGTGAAGGACCCCACGCTGGAGCAGGTGGATGCCCAAAGTATGCCGTGACTCTGTGAAGCTCACCTGGAACAAGTTCCGGGCAGGACCTGGGAATCTGTGGGAAGAGAGGAGCCAGTGCCAGGTCATTTTAGCTCACAGGAATTGTGATCCTGTAGGAGACCCACATTGGAGTAATCAGTACCTGAAGGACTGTTCTCCCAGCAGATGACCCATGTTGGGGCAGCATCTGAGGAGCTGCCCCTGTTGGAAGGACCCATGCTGGAACAGTTCATGAAGAACTGTAGCCCATGAGAAGGACCCATATTGGAGAAGTTTGTGAGGGACTGTCTCCCTTGGGGAGAGACCCCACAGTATAGCAGTGGGAAGTGTGAGGAGGCCTCCCCTTGAGAAGAAGCAGCAGCAAAGTCCATCTGTAATGAACTGACTGCGACCCCCATCCCCTGCACTGCTGGGGGGAAAGAAAGGAGTGTCCTGGGAAGAGGGAGGGGTGAAGGGAGGTGTTTTAAAATTTGGTTTTCTTTCTCATTTTCCCCTTCTCTGTTGTGATTCTTCATTAGTAAATCAAGCCATTTCTACCCAAGTTGAGTCTGTTTTGCCCGTGATGCTAATTGCTGAGTGATCTCCCTGTCCTTATCTTCCCTCATGAACCTCTTGTTATACTTCTGTCTGCCCTGTCCAGTGTAGGAGGGGGAGTGATAGATCAACTTGGTGGGCACCTGGCACCCAGCCAGGGCTAAACCATCACAGAAATCGTCTGTATGGCTAAAATACAAATGCCAAAATAGATTTTAAGACTGAAATATAGATAGTGAAGAAAGTTGCATATTTATGTTAATTTCTGTTCTCTGTATTGATATGTGTCCTTATATGTGCAAGATTCTTGTCATTGTACTTTTGACAATTGTGATTAATCTTATTTTCCTAGCAAGTATTTTAAGGTAGTTAAAATATAAGCAACTATAAGCACCTTCTTGCTCTCTTCCCTAACAAGCACCAAAGCAACATAAACCAGAAAATAGTAGCTGCTTTTGACATTAGATTTGTATTGTAGGCAGCTCATCTAGTACTACTGGAAAACAAGAAGGATGTTCAGGAGCTCAGTATCTAATTTCACTTTGAATGCTCCCATATCAACACTACAGCAGTGTAGATCCATAAGCGGAGGCAGAGATGGCAAACTGATGTTTGGTGAAGAAAATAACAGCTCAACTAGATGGGAGCATGAGTAGCATAATGTCACTGTGAAGTAGCATAGTGTCACTGCACCATCTTTTCACCTTTGCACTGGATCAGTCTGAGTTTGGTTCCAGGTAGCATGTTGCTCAGCATGGTTGGGTATCTTGGCTGAATACTAGATGGTGAGGATATCAAAGGTCTGGCTGCCTACTTCCACTGTATCAGTGGCTTTCTTTTGTAGCTTGCCCAGCATCTGTGGTCTGCACGATACCTGATTGCAGTTGCTCTTGCTTCTTCCTCGTCCTCCCATGAGTAAGTATTGATGCCTGGTCTTGCGTTGTGTGGGAGACAGAAAAAAGCTTTTCTCAAACAGAGGTAACTTGGCTCCCCTAGCATTTCTTCACTGTCTTACAGTCTAACTGCAGTTGCAATAAGAAGTTACGTGTTATCTTGGAGCTGAAAATCCCTAAAGCTCTTGGAGCTCAAAATCTTTAAAGCTCTTGTGATCAATACAGTCCGTAAGAGAAAACAATTTGAAATGAGAGAATACGTATCTGCCTTCTCAGTTATGATGAAATAACTTTACAATGTTAATGGCAGTGGCAAATATTTACATACAGAATACAGAAGATAATAATAAGATATACATAGGAAGTTGCAGAGAAAACATTAGTTTCTCTGGGTTAAGTGTTACGATATCTGTACTCTAAACTGATATTTGAGATGGATTTGAAGTGCTTCTAATACAGATGACAATGTTCTTTTCCATGGGAGAGATTACTTCATTGTGCTTCTTTTTCCTGTTCTTCTGTGGTGATGGGCATGTACAAATCTGTACTTTTGGCTTTTTGGCCTCTACATAATGAAAAACAGGTTTTACAAATATATAGAACGTGATATAACAAATAGATAGATTTATTAGGTAGCTTTCTGCAACAATGTCTTTTAAATTTCCAAACAAAGGAAATGGTAGAATGATGTAGAAACACTCAGTTCCCTTCACCTACAATGAGCTTTGTCCTCCACAGAATGATAGGAGGAGCTTTGAAGTCCTGGGAAAGATTATCATGCCAACAGCAGAAAGAGAATGTTATTAATCTCCTGCAGAGATGTAATTATTTAGGTACTAATGAACTGCTTTTGTATTATAAAGCAAGTAACATACAAAAAGTCTGTCCTTTTGTAGGAGCTATTTTTAAGGTTTTCAACCATTACAGTCAGCTAAGACCTATGTATGTATTGAAAAATATACCTCTCTCTACAGAAACTACCTGTTAATAAATGCATACTATATAGTCTTGTTCCCTATATTTTGTGAAAATTACAAACATTAGAGGCATAAAGTGGAGAATGTAGTGCCAATAGTGGAAATAACATGAAAGAACTTGCTTTTTGAACAAGAGGCAATTGGAGATTCCACATACATTCATTTTGAACTTGGCCTGACAAGCCATGTTGTAAATGTGGAGTGATGTCTTAGTGAAAGAATACTTGCTAATTCACTGACCCATATCCTGTTCATCATAAATGATACTTAAATGATTGTCTAGATGACGATTGTTCATGAGCTTCTGGAAACTTGGCATTATCAACAAAAGAATCAGAATCATAGAATCATAGAATGGTAGCAGTTGGAAGGGACCTTTAGAGATCATCTAGTCCAAGCCCAATGCAGAAGCAGGTCAACCTAGATCAGGTCGCATAGGAACGTATCCAGGCGGGTCTTGAAGACATCCAAGGAAGGAGACTCCACACCCACCCTGGGCAGCCTGTTCCACTGCTCTGTCACCCTCACAGTAAAACAGTTTTTTCTTATATTCAAATGGAAGTTTTTGTGTTCCAGCTTCATCCCATTACCCCTTGTCCTGTTGCTAGATACAACAGAAAAAGGGATGTCCCAACTTCCTGACACCCACCATTTATATACTTGTAAATATTAATAAGATCCCCCCTCAGTGTCCTCTGTTCTAGACTAAACAGCCCCAGTTCCTGCAGCCTTTCCTTGTATGAAAGATGTTCCAGTCCCCTGATCATCTTGGTGGCCCTGCGCTGAACTCTCTCCAGAAGTTCTCTGTCCCTCTTGAGCTGGGGAGCCCAGAAATGGACACAGAACTTCAGAGGAGGCCTCACCAGGGCAGAGTAGAAGGGACGAAGAACCTCCCTTGACCTGCTGGCCACACTCTTCTTGATGCATCCCAGGATGCCATTGGCCTTCTTGGCCACGAGGGCACATTGCTGACTCATATTTAGTTTATTATCAATCAGCACTCCCAGGTCTCTCTGCAGAGCTGCTTTCTAGCAAGCCAGTCCCCAGCCTGTATTGGTGTGTGGGGTTGTTCTTTCCCAGGTGCAGGACTCTGCACTTGTCCTTGTTGAACCTCATGAGGTTCCTCTTTGTCCACTTCTCAAGCCGGTCGAGATCCTGCTGAATGGCAGCACAGCCTTCTGGGGAATCAACCAGTCCTCCCAGTTTGGTGTCATCAGTGAACTTGCTGAGGGTACACTCTGTCACCTCATTCAGGTTGTTGATGAAGATGTTGAACAAGACTGGCCCCAGAACCGATCCCTGTGGAACTCCGCTGGCCACAGGCCTCCAACTCGACTCTGTGCCATTGATCCCCACCCTCTGGGCTCTGTCATTCAGCCAGCTCTTGATCCACCTCACTGTCCACTCGTCCAAGCCACACTGCTTGAGCTTTCTGATGAGGATGTTGTGGGAGACAGTGTCAAAAGCAGAGTAAGTACTGCTAATTGTTGACACAGTTGAAGTTGTAATATAGAATTAATATTTAAAAAATACTATAGACTTGTATTTGCCTCTTGCCAAAGGAGTTAGCCAGGGAAAGTACTCTTTATGTCTGATACCAAGAACATAAAAGCAGAAAGGTGAGACTGATGCTGTCTGAATCTTCCAATAGTTTATATGAGATTGCAAGGTTTATTTTGTAAGCAAAATGCTAAGACAAGTAAAATACAATAACGTTTAAATACAATAAGTACTAAAAATGTGTGGAAATGCATATCAAATGCTATTAATTTACATAATACCATAAAAATAAATACAGGGAGTTATAGATACAAATCAGGGACGTAATTCAAGGGTCTTAGTATAAGCTTAGGACAAAGGATATTCCAGTAATTAATGTATATTCTGAAGATGTGTCCTGGGGAGAAAGCAGTGATTTTTCTATCCTAAAACTCTCCACAATACAGACCTTACTGAACAGATGTTTGAAAATTAATTCAGAACTTTATACAATGTCTTGAAATATTTTTTTATGGGACTCATGACAATGGGTACCTCTTTGATGATCTTTTTGCCCTTTCTGCTTTTGTCTGTTTCATGTCCCATCTCTTCCTCACTCCCCTGTCCCTATCTGTTCTTCCCCCCTCCACCTCCCCCTATGGTATCCCTCATACCTTTTTCTCTTCACTTGTTTGCAATTCCACTATCTTTCATCTCATAGACTTTCATTTTCCAGAGGACAGTCTACTTCTATCCATTCCTCTGCCTTTTACCATTCTTAATAGTAATAATGATGCAGAGGATTCTGGCAGATGTAAGGCAGAACTTATAGTGTATAAGGTACTGAGTTCACACCTTGCTCCCTTTACTGCTGTGCAGAAATTGTGCCATATGTACAATATTTCTGTAATATGTCTAGAGAGAATACAATGGCAGATGAC
This sequence comes from Colius striatus, assembly GCF_028858725.1. Lineage (NCBI taxonomy): Eukaryota > Metazoa > Chordata > Aves > Coliiformes > Coliidae > Colius > Colius striatus. The sequence continues at coordinate 67,142,562 of NC_084761.1, read as the reverse complement.
TGGGATGTACTCTTAACTACTATTCAGTCTTCTACTATGTATGTGTTTAGAAACATTGGGTATTAGAAACCATGAGAGAAATCTTTGCTCTCCTCAATACTGAGATACAATGACTATTAGAGAATTAATTAAACCTGGCTAAGGCTGCATTAATTACCACTGACTGTTCTAAAAAAGAATAACTAAAATCTTTATGTTCACGTTGCTAGGAATTGGACTCTGATCCATTCTTAACAATGCTATTATTATTATTATGGTCTATTGTGTTACTGCATTATCTCAAACACCAGGAAGGATGTGGTAAGTAAAGAAAGAAACTAATTTAGGAAGTGTGAATTTGGATGCCTTAAAGAGAGTTGTTAATGCTCCATAAAGCTTGTAGTAATGCAGTGTATTTGTACAGAACTTTGGAGTGCATAAGATCTGGCAGATCTTTTCCTGCTTTTGAGGAACAAGTTCAGATAATGTAGCAGTAGTATATATTAGAATATAATGTAAAAAAAAAAGTAATTAAATTTTAAAAGATGATGTACTATTAAAGACAACAAATATCTGTTGCATTCACTTACTAGACATGAATGATCTTCATCGCTGATACTAGAAGAATGGTGTGTTTGTGGTGATTGTTTCTGTCTCTCTTGTGGCACTTTGCAGTGGGTCTGTAAAAGTGCTTCTCTCTCCAAAAAGAGTGCTTAAGGCTGTAAACTAACCTGTGAGAGAAGCTGAAAAACATACTTTTTCCATGATTTCCATGTTGTGAATGCTTCTAACCTCAACTTTCAGGGACACTTCTCAGTTTACAGCTGGATCTGTGCAGCTGTATAAATGAGTCTAACGTGATTTAATTGAGCTATTTATGCTAACAGGGCTTTCCACCAGCATCATATATACCTCTATACCGTATGTTATTGTCACAGGTGTACTAAAATTGACAGGAACTTGATGGAGTCACATCAATCAAATCTGACATTAATATTCGCTATTTTTAGAAGTACATAAGTGTGTGATTTTGGAAACTAGCATGTTCATTCCTGCGTTAACCTAACCAGTACTGCCATAGGAATACTGTCATGATTTAATGCCAGTATATATGACCCTGTGCTAAGCCAGAGGGACATACATACATCCAGCGCCCACTGGTAGTTGCAGTGCTCTGTAATTCAACTCTGTAATTCAGTAATGTTTAAAAAACAACTAAATAGTTACCACATGGTGCAAAATTAGCAATAGGGGACTCCAATTTTTGTGCTGTATTAAATCTGCACATGGAAAAAGTTAAATATCATCCTCAATGCTATCCATGTGTTTAGTCACATTGAATGAAATGCTTATAAAGCATGACATTATTTAATTTTTATAAGGTTTCCCACATCCAGTAAAATTTATTGCAGTTGCTTTAGAAACCTTTGTGCAGGTGCCTTTTGAGCTGAGCTCACTCAAGTCAGAACATCACACACACTATGTGCAGTTAGTCACTGGATACATAGTCTGGTATTTAAGTAATCCCATAGTAAATTGATTTTTAGTAATCCAATAGTTTTGTGGGATTGTGAGTATATAATTCACATGCAGAAACATTGAAATATAATCTTCAAAAAAGTGTGACATGAGAATTTGCCATGGTGAATAGTCTTTTGACATTGTGCAATAGGGTCTGTGGTTCTCTGTAGGAGTGGTCCCATTTCCTTATTTCTTTTCTCATCTCATAGTCCAGGGAAATAACTTCAGGAATGCCAACATCTGCACAGGAAGGGTACTAGACATTTGGTGACCTGGGTTCAGCCCTATTCTGATAAGTGCTGGTACTGATATCTCAGGAATATTCATATCAGCAGTCAAGAGGGAATTGCTTTTTCTATTGTTTTTTTCTCTCTTGGTTTTGAGAAAGTAGTTGAACTTCCCTTTTCTCTCAAATAAAACTATTTGTTAAATTGCAGTAGCATAGTAATCTTCTGAATATCCAGGGCTGGGATAGTATATTAATCTGGATCTTGAAATCTGTTTATTGTTCCTTGAGATTCCAGATTTTTCCTGTCACCAATGTGATTTATCATCACATAAAATACGACTGTCTCTCATGTAGATATTCCTGGTATATAGGTGATATTTGTGACGTTCTTTCTGATTTTCAGGGATTAAGAGTGGGATGTCTATATGAGTTTTTGTTGTCTGTTTTGTTCACAAGCAACTTGGGATTTGTTCTCGAACACTAAGTGAGGGATGCTGCTGGGCCCTCAAACTCAGTTCCACTGGCATTCATATCAGTGACATATATCTCGCTCTGAACAAAAATAACTAACGGTACCTGGTAAAGGAAATTCTAAAGGTTGTTTGCCTCTCTACAACTGAATCGATGTCAGGACACCATGCAAAACTGTCCATAAGGAAGAAAATGAGGTTATTCTCTAGCCCTTGGCTGACCAAACTTCCCAACCTCATGACTAGTGCATACTCAGTGCTCCAAGCTAGAATTTTAGTGAGGAAGAGGGGAAAAAGGCACTTTCAGCTATCAGTATAAAGATAAGTAAGAGTCAGAATTGACTATGTAAAAAAATCTTTTGTCACTCTTAGTCAACATATTGTGGCCCTAATATCCCAAGGATGGTTAATGTGTGAATGTCTAGCTTGTTCAAGTCCCAAGTCCCATGGCAACTGTCCACATTTTGTTAGAATGCTCTGCTTTGTTTATGATAGTGAAGACAAACACCATGTTGGAAAGATAGTGTGAGGCTATTTACATAGGTTAATACATGACAGACTAGGTGTGAATTTGCAGCACATCTTTTTATATCATGGCAAGCATCTACATGCCTTTCTTATATTCCTGGAGTAAATGTAAGTAAGTTGCTCATCACTGGAGCACAGGCAACTTATTTTACATTTGCTATAGACAGCAAATACTTTCCACTGAGGCAATTATTGCTGTTGAGATCCCAATTCATGCCCGAGCTGACATTTCAGTGGTTTATTCCTTTATCCATTCCCTGAACCTCCACCCGTCCACTAGTTTTATCTTTACCCACAGAAACTGAACTTGATCAATCTCTCTATTGAAACCAGCATGCTTTGGAGGAGGATTTTACCCTTTTGTCTGTATTAGTTTGAGCCCTGCTGCTCTGAAACTGAAGTCAGATGATCACTTTCCATCAAGCTTTAGTAGCTATGTATCTTTGTAGATATTCATCTGCTTGTTGTAGCCAACTTCCCCCCCCCCCCCCCCAGTGTTTTCTCTACTGTTTACTTGTAATTATTTTTCTTTTACTGCATATCCAATTCTTGGAAATACTACTTATAAAAAATAATTGAAGTTGGATAAAAGTCATTGAAACCAATGAGGACAGATTTTAACGTTAGTCTGTGTATTGAGTAAAAAAATCGGAAGTCTCAGAGGTACAGTTCAGTGTACTGTATTATGATCAATCCCCCTGGCAACTCCTCTAGTGATAATATCTTCTTCCCAGGAACTGCTTTTGGCTGGGAGTGTTTAACCATATATCACCTTCAGGCAGGTGGCAGGTGATCAAAGCCTTGAAAAGCTGCTAAATGTAACTACCTAAGTGTCAATGGTTTGGATTTTTTTTTCCCCAACCACAGCACATTTTTTATTCTGAGTTTCTTTTATGTATAAATAGACCCAGAGCAGGATTTGTCAGAAAGCTACACCGTGCAGTGACTGCACTTTTGAAGCTGGTTCTAAGATTTTTGTACTGCTTCTTGAAAGTCAAACAACCAGAGATGACTTCACAAGCTAGGCTATGACAGCTGTTCTTCACAAGTAGTGTTTCTGCAGTGTGCTGACCTTTTCACTCATTGTAGGCACACATAAACGAGGAAGTTATTTGCAGGGGAGTCTGAAAAGACAAATGGAGATTTAGTGGCAATATTTTTTAGACACTAGGGCACTTTTTCATTACTCACTTTTTACTTATTGTGAAGGAAGTCCCAGCTTAGCATTTACCATCTGAAAAAAAAAAAGACGTTAGACGTAAAAACTATATCAAAAAGAGCGTAGTAAGATATGCAAACTATCCTGCCCACCCACGACCCTTTCCTGAACGTAACAGAAATTACAGCCTGTCTCTTTTTCTAGATCAAGAGGTCCTCCATGTCTGGACAGAACAGGAAATGGTGAGCCTAGGAAATTCATACGCATGACACAGGTAGAGAGAGAGATTACAACATCTGTTAACTGCAGTTCCTGTTGTTACAGCAATATGGTTTCTTTTACTGTATGTCCCTGCATCTCAGGGGCCAAAGCATTAAAGAAAATTAAAGCCCTATAAAGTACACAGTATTTGTCTTACAAGATGTTTTTAGAGAGTAAGGACTTGCAAAAATGGTAGCATTTGAATTCCCCTACATATCTTATGCAGAAAACACAGAGGCAGAGATTATCCAATTTCTAGGCGAACATTCTGTTGGACTGTTTACTGCCATACCCACATTATTCATACTGCTAACAGTTTGTATTTAAGCCTGAAGTGTGTGAATTCTTTCGAAGAGTCAGCCTTGTCATACTGTCTCTTTTTGATAGGAGTTCCACTAATGCACCCTTTGAAACAAATCAGATTGAAAAACAAATTATATGACAGACTGAACACTTTAATGCCTTTCCATGACTTTGTGATGGGAGATTTCCTGTGAGAGCCCCAGGAACAGCATGGTTTGTAGTTGGATGCTCCTTTCACCCTGGAGTCCTGGCTCAGAAAAATTCTCCCATTCCTAGCAAATGGTGGAAGAGGAGTGCTTGTGGTCTATGGAGAGTGCATTGACTGCTGAGGAGGAGGCAGAAACAGGTCTCCTGATCTTTTCCACGCTGCAGTGCTTATTAATGTCTCTGAATATCTATTTCCTTTTGTCCTTTGCCCTCACACCCCATGTGGATGCTTGACTGAATAATGATTATGGTCTTGGTGCAAGAATTTGGTTGAAAAGCTCCATGGCAAGTGTTGTGGAGGAAAATGAACAGGATGGAGATTTATTAACTCCATGTAAAACTTTTACTTCACAGAAGTGAAGTTTTACCTAAGTTAAACTTGACCCTCCCACGCCCAAAACTGTTTGTAATTGGAGGGAGGGGAAAGAAAAAAAGGACATGATTTCAAGTGTTCTGTGATCATAATGCTCTATTTTTTTAAGCCATATCTGCCAGACGGTTATGCTTTGCAAGTGTGGTTCTTCACATGTAATGTACCCAGATAAATTAATATCTGAGTTAATCCTGAAAGATTTTCTTTTTTTCTCTAAGTTGCCAGTAACAGTGTAAAAGCAACACAAGCTGTACCAAGCAGTGTCGATACTGCCTAATACATTTGTTCTAAAGTGAAGTAGTTGTCTTTACGGTTCATCTTTTCTCAGCACCTGTAGGAATAATTTTCAGTGAGATACCTGCTCTGTATAAGTAATGCAAAATTGTTACCATTTCATTGCACTTGGGCCCACTGAAATCTCCACTGAGGTCCAGAGGGATTTTCCTCCTTTTAATGGCTACTTGGAGCTATAAAGCTTTATGCCTTTAATACTGCACGACTGGCTTCTTTGAAGAGAATCTGGTAATATAAAAAATTAAAGTGATCATTTAGACAAGATACAATTAAGTGAAGAGAACTAATGAAACACTGCAGAAATATCATCACATATGAAATTCCAAATCCCCCCCCAATGGGCACTTGCTCAATGAATGACTTACCCAAATGAATGACTTACCCAAAAGCACTGGCCCCATCTTTTGAGAACATGTATTAATTTATTTTGTACTGCTTTGGATAAAGGTACATCCATGATACCTTTGCATATTTCATTAACATACATTTCAAACTCAGAGTTGTTCACTGATGAATCAAAAGTGCAGTCATTTTAGTACAGACATGATTTGTTCATTAACTGAAAATCTGCTCTACTATTACAAGCTATTGTAAAATCTTTATTTCTGAGCATGTAGCTGAGCTCCTTTTGTTCATGTCATTCTTCAGGACAAAATTATTGTCATACACTGTTAGTAGCTGAGTAATCCTCAGCTTCTGGAAAAGGACCACTTGAAAATACTCATCTCACCCATGTTCTTATGGAATTTAGTCTTTATGGATACACTATGGCTCTGTATCTGAAGAAAAGTAACATTTAGATGATTCTGGGCTTTGCTTCACTTACATAAACTGTACCATGTCACAGTCAAGATCTGTTTAATTACAGTAGAATAACTGTGGCCTAACCTTGGAATGAAGCTGGGAAATAAATTTTTCATTGTCATTGTGATGGCTAGGTTTTGTAGAGGGTTTTGCTTAGAGTTTTATTCTGGTTTATACACAAAGCTAAAAAAAAACCACCCAACCCTCAAAAGAGGAGCAAATGCAACAAAGCAAATCTCAGTTCATAGGACCTCCTTTATAGCGTGCAATTATTGTCTTCATCCATTCATCTTTGGTAAAGCTGCTGCCACGCTTATACTTCTTTCATTCTACCAGTATAATTTTCTAACAGGCAAAGTCCTGTTGTTTTAAAAAAAACCACCCAAAACACTTTTGAGAGCCATTTTGATTGCATATTGTGCCTACCTTGACAAGAATGTACAAAAGCATGGCAAAGAGTAGGACAAGCTGCAAATGTGAACTACCTCTTGGCATTTACTTGTGAAGGGAAATGGAAGGGATAACAATATGAAGATGACCTAATTCTTGTCACTCATTCATATCTGTGAGTACGACTATTCCAAGAGATGGTGACAGAATACATAATGGCGGAGACCTCCTAGGACCTTTTGTTCCTTGAGTGGTGAATCACATGAGAAAGTAAAGGTCATAAGAGAAACTAGACGTCAACTATTTCATGTATAAGCCTTCTGTATATTTTAAAGTGTTCATCTTACAGACACCACAGAAGTCTGTATGAGACAATAATGTTACAGAAGTTACATAAATTTTTCAGCATAGAAATGAAGCCACCTCTCAGTGGTTTGTAGTATAGTGACAGCAAAATTGGGGAAATAAAGTATATTTTAGTAAATGAAGAACATTCTGTGGAGATGAATGTAGATTTAAGATTGAGTGCTTGTTGATGGTCATTTTTATGCTCTCTTGGTTCAACTGAAACTACTCTATATTCCTTATTCAAACGGAACTGATCTTGTTCTGACATAAGATTTTACTAACCAAAGGACATAGAATTCAGAAACAGTTGTTTAAAAACCTGATCATTAGAATTTAGCTGAGGAGTATTGAAAGCTGTTAAGTATTTGCATTTAAAACTTGATTTTTATTTTTAAGTAAGACCTCTTTCTCGGAGCAACATATTTAAGAAGATCAGTGAGAAATTTGTGTTCTTGACTTGGTGTCAGTTGCAAAACCACAGCTAGAAACTAAAAGCGTGTGTAATTTTCTGCATATATGCAAACACACCCTTATAGATGAAGCATTGTGTAGGTGATACTTAGCACTACTTAATGACATCACACAAGTACAGGAATCTCTGATATTAAGTCCTTCTGAAACATCAGCATTTACAAATCCTTCCAGAGGGCACAACTTTTTCTCCTAAATATTAGGTGATGCAAAACTTTGAATTGCTTTCCCACCAGCTCATGTTTGCTCTTCAAAATAGAGTGATTAAGTGCAGTTGTCAATATTTTAATCTTCTGAAAGACTGAGAAGTCCTCTTCAACACCATTTTGATGTGAATTGTTAGTGACACAGTTGACGCAGTTTTCTTGTTTATTTATTAGCACTTTGACTGTCGTGATCAATCTGCGTGCCTTGTCTAATGTCAAATGTCCGTTTTCAAATTCTTTCTCATATGCTTGTAGAAACATTGTTGGATATATTGTGGAGACCTTCATAATATTTTGGTGAGTATGGAGCTATGTAAAACTGTAAAGTGGTCAGTATTCCTATTGGAAACCCAGGAATCTTTAGAAAAAATGCTGCATTTGATTTAAGCAGAGTATGTTAATGCTCTTCTACTTAATCTTTGTTACATATGATGTAATCATGAATATATGTAAATTTGACCCAACAGTGAAAGTTTCCCTTTTTAATGCCTTGTTTTTTAAGGAAAAAACATAAGAGCACACATATACCAAAGACTATTAGATTTTTTTTTCCCTCCCTTCCTGATGGTCTTTTAGGAGTAAGGTGCATAGCTGAAAACTATATATGACATTAGTTTTGCAGATACCAATATAAATTTCCATGCCATAAATAATAATGAAAAACAGAGTAATGTGAATAAAATCTCCCGTGTGTTTTGGAAATCTCACTGTAGCCTTTTAAGGATGCTTGATATTTCTGTCTGTTTACATTGGACTTCTTTTGCTATATGGCACACAGATACACATGTATTTCAGTGGATTATCTTTCTACTGGACTTCTAGGCATAAAATGTGTATAACTCAGAGCAGCTCTATCCCCTTCAATGAAGGAAGCCAAAGTGCAATGTAGGAAACTCTGTATTGCATCTTCAGGCTAGTAAAGTGTCAAGAAATAGTTTTACTTTCATTCTGAATGAAAGGTATTGGAAGGGCTAGATGGTGACATTGTGTATGAAGAGTGATATGATGTCTCTAAAATTATGCAGGAAATTGATTTAAAAGTCAGACAATACAATGCTGGATTTTGCTTGTGCTACAGGAATGTGGCTCTTTTCCTGCTGAGCACAAGCCCCCTGGTCCCTTCATAGAAGTAAAAGTAATGTAGTGCAAAAGTTAATTGAGTATTCATTTCCTAGTTCATTATTACTGACATCAGTTGGCATCGAGAAATCCTTTAGGAAACTCAGGGAAAGATCTCTCTTCCAAAGAAGCTTAGCAATCAGCTCAAATAAGATATGAAGTTGACTTAGATAACATTAATAATAGTTTTGCTGTTTTTTAGGTCTAGAGATGCCTGAATACCTAAATTTAATGTAGTCAGTAAGACAAAGGTGGACCTCAAGATACGAATGAGTTGGGAGTATTGTGTATCTTAACATCTATCCACACATGCGGGAAACCAGGAAGGTATAAGAGTAAAAACAGAGCCTCAATCATTTTAGCACTGATTTAGCTGAGGAGCAGAGATGTTTTTCTTACCATGTTTTCCCCTGAGTGGCAGCAGGAAGCACTAGTGTTCTCTGGGGAGAAAGCAGATGGGTTTTGCAAGAGGCTAGTCAAGAGGAGTGCTTGCCAGAAATGTCACTTACAGCAGCAGAAGGAAGCAAAAGAAGGAGATTTGACACCAGTAAAAGAGCAGACATTTCTGTCTTAGGATGGTGGGGTGTTGCAGAATGTCCTGTGTGACATCTAAGAGTCAGGTTGAATGATTGGATTAGCCAGATCAATTAAAATGTGAACAAGTTAGATTATGTTGTTCCCAGCCTTTGCTCTTGGGTCTGAATCCTTTCCTAGATTATATGTGCCATATCCCCTGCTTTTTTTTAAAATATAGGTTTGAAAATTTCAGTCAGGAAACTCAAAAAATATAAATAAGAGATAGGAAAAGCAGTAAGTGTTATTCTGTTTTCTGTCCTTTAGAGTCTCATATGTGTAGACATACATTAAGTGAATGTTTCCCAGTGTGGTGACTTGGAAAACTTCTCTGCTGCAAACAGTCTTTGACAAAAAGAGATTAGTTTTGCTCTTCCCCAAATGCAAACCAAACTGCCAAAAATGTGTGCCTGTCAATGTGCATCTGTATCAGGTTCATTTGTCAGCCAGGAGCTATCTGGACTTATGGACAGAGATTTCTGCTAGTCAAATGAAGAAACTGGAATGCAGACAGTGTGAGATACCAGAGATAGCTCTGGGAGTTGCTGTGTATGAACAGAATAGTTTGTCTTGCTAGTGAAGCAAGTAGAGGAAGGGAATCAGATGGTTAGAGTGACCATTTGATCAAACAAATGCAGTGGCCCTGAGAAGACAGTCCTTGGAAGAGATGATGACTGATTATTTCAAAGCAGTGGACAATCAGTCACATTTGAAGCAAGCACTATTCTTTAAAACATCGGAAAAGAATTCAGTAAGGCATGTCTAGTAAGTAGAGGAAGCAGTTCCCACTGACATTTAGCTTAGTTGGAAAAAGCAGCAGTGGAAAGTGAAGAGGTATGAGGCGTTAAGAGAGATTTGTTAATGTCAAAGTATGGAAAATTTTCTTTTCCGTTCTTTCCAAAAGCTGAATTGAAGAAAAGGAGAAGTGTGAAAAAGAAAGGCAATATGAGAAGAGAGGCCTTGGAATGTCAGCAGATTAGAAGAGGTGGTAATGTCTTCAATGTGTTTTCCCATCTTAAAAATGAGGTGTCTACAAGTGCCAAACTTAACCTTTTGCACAAAACGCTGTGACTTATAAAAATGGTAAAGAATATGTGTTTCAGTGATGATTCCACACTGGTTCGTGATATTAACAAAGAGTGCTGTAGAAATGAAAAATTATAGATATTAGCAGTTTGTGTGACAAACCCGTGCCATTTAAATTGTTCTTCATAAATGTTAAATGTTTTTCATAAGGCAAAGACAAGCACTAATCTCTTTTTCTTTTCAAGACGTGTGGCCAATAGGGCAATGACTGTAGTTGAAAAGCTCACCAGTGATGTAAATTCTACCAAAGTGGGGGAAGTTCTTCCTTCAGTCACATTAAAGACGCTGTATTTTATACTTTGAACTGCACATGAGGTCCAAAAAGAATAAATTACATGGCTTACTGTTGAATAATAGAACATTTGTTGACACCAATGAATGATTTATACTTGGAAAATATCTGTGCATGCAACGTTTTTTTCTGTTACATTTGTGATTTCAGTTGTAAATATTGCCATTGGAGTAAGGCTAAGTTCCCAGAAATGACAGACATATGAGCTGAGAAGGTGACAAGAGCAAACAAAGAGAAAACAACTACTTGTCCTCAAGATTTAGGATCAGCTAAAGAATTCAGACTTTGAACACTGTCATATCAAGTCTGCTAATAAATGCATTGAAGCTAGGTCAGGTATCTCTACACATCACTGTGTAGAAACGGCCCTCGAAACAAGGAAGTTTTAAAATTTAAAGCTTAGAGCTTGTGACACGTTTATGTCTGTGTCAACAAGGATTTATGGGCCATCATGAAGTATGTCTGTCTGCTTCCAAAAACAATTCCTCTTCTTCATTAAATGTGCTAGTATCGGTCATTTAGTGAACCACTAATGTCAATAACCTTTATAGAGTTAGTAAAGATGGATTAATGGCTTTGAATTCTGCATCGGGCAAATACAGTAATAGGAGAGCCACATGTGCCACCACTATTGCAATGTCAAGAACATGACAGTCTGTCATGATTTTTTTTAAATATGTTGCTCATCAAAATAGTAACTGGATATTTCTTACAGCATTGAACCAATACACAGCATTATGTTAGTCTCTTTTCCTGTATTACTTGCTTAAAAAAAAAACCCTAAACTTTGCAGAGATTTTCCTTCTTGGGAAGTTTTCCCTTGTGCTTACTTGGGTTGTTTTATGAAGTGGGATTCCTTATACTCCTCTCTCGGTGCCAAATTTCCTGATTAGTGTAGCTCCAAGTGCCAGGAAGAAAACCTTTCTGGGGCCTCATGTGGTTGGACAGAATCTCAAAAATTGTGTCACTGTGGCTCTATAGTGGCCCTTTGGATTCAGTCCTGCAGCCCTGTGAATTGTAATTATAGTTGAGGATTGGTCTGAATGGAAATTCTGTTCATAGGGGATATCTGCCCTGTCATCCATGTGCCAAGATGGTAGTTTGGTGTGAAGAAAAGGATTTGCCTTTTAGTGTCCTACTTAGACTTGTAAGTAAACAAAATGCTATCTCAGAAGACCTATCAAAGCCTGAATTTTGATACTAACCATTCTAATCTTGATCTTAACCGTTTGGTACTACCATTTTTTTAATGAGTTCTCCCTGACTCGTTCTTCTTTATTTTGGAAAAATATTATAGGAAAAGTACAGAGTTTTGAAAACATATTTATATGAGTTTCACTACTTTGTGTCAAAGCTAATGGCTGTGTAGGTATGTGGTGAAAGGGATTTAAAGTGAATGATTTTTGGTTTGATACTTGATGTGAACTTCACTTTGTTTCTTCTTAAACCAAAACTGATTGTGTGAAACTATACCAATGATAAATTACACAGTATTTGTTAGAAAGGGAGTATAGCCTTTCATATCTTCAGGATTTCATCATTTTGGTTATAAAGCCTTACAACATATGAGGTTCAACAATATTTCATGAGGTATGCTAAAGTCTTGATGATTTTCTGTACATGTTCACATTGCAATTAGTGACGTTGCAGAAGCATCAAGTAATGTGGTGATTAATGATCTGCTGCAGTACTCGGTGCCAAAGATGTTATCGTACTGATCTCTGCATGCTCGAATTATAGAATATAGTGCTTCTTTCTGTGCCTGTAGATTCCTAGCTAAAGTAAATTACAGCCAAATGCAAAATCACTCTCAGTCTGTGTGTTTGCTAAATTAATCACTGGAAAGAAAAAAAACCACAAACAACAAATAAACTACAAAGACATAACAACTGTGGGATCTGGTGAAATTAGGAAATCGGGACAGCTTGATAGAAACAAAAGAGGTGGAAGTTGCTTTGACGCATTTCAGGTCAACTGTTGGAAGACTTTGTAAATAAATTAAACACTCCATTCTAGCCTAATCAGATCAAACAAAGTCCTGTTTGTATCTGTTTGTCTGGCACACTTTTAAAACGGAATTAAAACAGCAAAAGAGAAATGCAGTGACTGTAAGATATGTATCAACACATGGGCACATGGAAGATGGGAAGTTATTTTCTGTAAGTAGCCACATGACAAAACAGCAAATGTAATATGGCATTATTATTTTTTCTTTTTAAGTAATTCACCTTCATCTGCTAATTTCTTTCCCCAGTCACTATATTTGATGTACCAACGTGATGGACATGCTTAAAGAAGAAGTATTAAAAAAATACCGAGTTCGAGGAGCTTGGCTGCCTGTAATTATTTGCACAACCTGTCTTTGATGGAAATATGAAAGCAATTATATTTTAATCCATTTTAGTCAGTGAGAGGGTCATAGGGCTTGGTTCAATAAAGAACCAAAGCATGTGCTTAATTTTAAGCATGTGATTAATCCTGCTTATATGCTTAAAATTCAATGGCTTGCAGGTTAGGGTCTAAAGTAACTAGGCTGCATAGACAGAAATACTAGAAAATGCAAATAAAGCAAGGAAGGAGCTGTGTGTTGTTTGTTTTTATCCAAATACCTTTGGTTTCTCCAAATCCTCCCTTTCTATGACCTCTTAAACCTCCAAATAGTGACAAAACCCTCCACAACTTTCATAAGAAAGCACCATAATAAAAAAAACAAGGTTATTTGTAACATAGGTCAAATCCTTGCTTTATGAGCAAACACACAACTAATCAGAGTTTATTCCAAGAGTGCAATTATATTTATGATTATTAGAAGAGCATCTGTTAGGTGTGCTATTTCCATCTATTAGAAAACAATGTGATAATACATTATATTTTCCATGTACATTTTGTACCTCATACTCAAAAATTTAAATGACCATTTTATACTGGTCAAATCCTCTCCCAGATTACTGACTTCAGAAGTAGCAGGCTCAGACTCTACATGCTGAGAGTAAACAAGGTGACGAGGACAGAGAAAGACAGAGAAGAGTAGTGAAAATCATGATGACAGAGGGGCAGGGAAGAATATGGAAGGTGGAAATGTTGGAAGAGAGATTTAGATAAGTAGAAAGAAAAGTAAATCATAAAAGAAACTAAATCTATGAGCCCAAATTTGGGACAAAAAGCCAGAATAAACATGATAAGAATTAAGGGAAGATGAACAGAATAGATGGGATGTATCATTGCTTAAAATATGAAACTTGACACCAGAATACTGTGATGATGTTTGGACTGTAGATTGGATCTCTGAATATGTGACTGTGTCAGTGAAGTCTGGATGTTTAATTGTAGTCTCCTTGAATTAAATGGAAAAGCCTAATGGGATTTTGCTCTAAATATTATGTATATTGTATATAAGATAAAATCTTTATGTACAAGACATAGTTTGCTGCTATATATGGCTGATCTTGGAATCTTAATATCATATTCTGAAATGCCACAGAAAAGTAAAAGCTCTAATGGTATTCAAGAAAAGGAATAAGAATAATCCTGGCATTAAATAAATCTTGGTTTCTTTTGTGAAATTGGGTGAACTGAAATTAGTTCCATCTCCATCGACCCACTGGATCAGAGAATAAGCAATACTTTGGTAAATATGAGATGACCCACGTTTGGAAGAAGTTATGAACATTAATTATAATTTAAAACATAGAGGGACTTAGGCTGTGAAAAAAAAATAGTATATGGAAGTTTTTGTTTAGAAAAGGAAATTATGCTACATGGTTAAAATTAATAAGAATTGTAAACTCTGAAATAGGTGAAAACTGATACATTTACTAAATGCTTGATTTCAGCTCTCTATTTTCTACAAACACTTCTAAATTATGGAGCAGCTGTTTGATATGAGTGTTACCAAGTTTCTACTGTTCTGAAAAAGCTTAGGAGCTTGTTTCATGGTCGATCTCTCAATTACTTGCAACAGTGACAGCTTCATATACTATATTTCCTAATGAAGCAATCAAAAAGTTTTTTGATTTTCATACACTCAGAGATTCACACTGCTTTATCAGCCTAAATCAAACAGCTTCTTTTAGGTCAAATGCACAGATTAAACAAAATATTTCAGTACAGCTCTCAGGAGCTGCTGCATTGAAGAATACGTCAACAAACCCAAAATTCATACGGCCTGAAGAGGGCAGTAAAGATAAAGCTTTATTTTTCTTACCTTTTCACCGTTTTCATTGTACATTTTATTCTGAAAATACATCACTGGACAACACGTATTTACAGACATTACACATTTCTGGAGCTATGCTGCATAAAATATACTGTCATGTCAATGAAATCCTTTGTTGTGATTTATCTGAGGATCTAACTTCTTCACATGACAGTGCAGAACTGGAAGATATGTCCATCACTTATGAAAGTAACTTGCAGATAATGAATTGTATTAGCCAGCCTTGCTTCAGCTGGAATATCCCATTAGAACAAAATAACATTGAATTCTGCAAGTAGGTTAAACAAATAATTTTGCAGATTGACAAAAAATGAAATCTTGTTTTCATATTTTGTCTCACCCATTTTGGAGAGGCCAAGCTCCCTTCAGAGATGTATCAGGAGGATTTTATAAGAGGAAAAGAGTTTAATACTTCTTCCATTCATGAGTCTTGGGAGCTTCCTGACAGACAGGCTTACATTGAAACCCAGGTCAGTGTTAAGGGACAGTGATTTTTATATGGTAAAAAATTACTTGTGCTTTGGGAGGAAACTGCAGTTGCAGATATCCAACTTACCCAGTATATTAATTTCTTACTAGGCATTGTTATTCCTCAGGAGCCTGTTATTTGCTTTAAGCTCAGAAAATAATATACCTTTTAAAGCTGAAAGACATCTATGTGTTTGCATATTTTGTTTGTAAGGATGCATACATGCACACATGGACACCATTATGAAACTTAGTTTTAAAAACATTACATTCATATACATATAGTGGGCTTATATGTGTGTATATATATCTATATACAGATAGAGTGTACTACCATACCCATTATAAAATGTCTTTGGAGAAATTTAGGCAAAGCTGGGAAAGGAGCTTGCTTTTTTCCCTTTGAAAAAGACAACTGGCTGAAGATCCTGATTTAGTCAATAACTTTTAATCAATAAATTGGCGCTGAAATGGGTGATGTTCTGATAATAAAACAAAGTGTTGGATTCTTAATGCTTGCTAAAAGTATCCCAAACAAGTCTTACAACTCTCCCTAAAAATAAGCTCAACTTTTGCACAGATCCTATCTCAAGAGAGCAGTACAAGTACTCTGCCCATTACAGAGTACTCCTGGGTCAAGGGTGCAGAGATTCTTCAGAGTTATGGTAGAGAAGAGGGAAAATACATGATGAGGGGACAGTACTGAGAGCTGAGAAATAAATATTTTTCCTACTTGGCAGAGAATTCTCATTTCTCCTTTCAAAAATAGCAAGCTTAGTGTTTAACATTGAAATCCTTTAGTTTGGGAGAAATAAACTATTTTCTGCTCGTGCTTCTCTCTTAAATCTTGTAAATAATTGAATTATTTTAGTTAAAAATTTAAAACATTTTCTGAAATTACAAGAAAAGAAAAACAGTTTTGGGGAGAGGTAACGGTTTCATTAATATGCTCTTTTGACCAAAACTTCCTATCCTATAGGGCATTTCCCCATGAAATGTAGCTCATTCATGTTCAAAGACCTCAATAGACTTTTTGTTTTCCTCTAGAGTTTTATTAAGTAAGAAATTTCTCAGTTGTTGAGGCAGGTACTCAGCTGCTACAAACTGGAGTGGCTCCACTGAAATGTAAGCATTTGGATGGCTGAGGAAAGAGACCAGTACAGTTAAGCACGTTTAATTGTTTGGAATTGTTTCATTGTAGTTGAGATTTAGCATTGGAAAAAATCATAAGGGAGAAGCTGAAAATAGTACTTTCTCAGCCACAATTCAGTGAAACATTTAACCACACACTTCAGTTCATCCTTCTTTAATAATGTACTTAAGTAATATATTTAACTTGAGTTACATGCTGAAGTTTGTTGCTTTCCAAGGCTTTTGAACAGACTTTTTGCTTTTACCCATATTAAAATGACAGAGTTGTCCTCTTGCCAATAAATAACGAAATGGTATTTCTATTTTTAAAATGAGGTACAGAGACATAGGAACAACTCACTGTCTTCTGAGGAAGCACTAGAGTAAATTCTTCACAAACCAAAGTTTTCACTAACTGTATTTTTTGGCTGTATGTTTCAGGTGCTAATAAATAGAAACGAGTGCAGATTTGCTTGCAGTGCTTATACACGTGCACCCTAGCAACAAGATAAAGTTGTGTGACAGAATGGTATTTCTTCTAATGATAGAGTGTTAAGATGTGTTTAGGCAAAAAGTTAAAGATAGCACACGTTAACCCACTGGAAATGGACTGGTGCATGGGAATAAGTTGAGAGGCCTATTTTTCCTGAGTAGTTGAACCTCTATGCTGTAATTTGCCTTCTTGAGGTTCTTGGTGCCCAGCAACAGAGGTGATGGCAACACAACTGATATGTAACTGAGTGTACTAACTCTAGGCGAGTTGCCAAATTAACCAAGATCCAATTAATTAAGATAACAGCTTTTTGTCCTGCATGACATGAGCCTGTTGACGATTTCTGTCCTTCAGTTATGCTGTGCATAGCCTGTATCCTTCTGGATGGCATCTGCTATAATTTGAATTATTGCCAGAATGAAAATAAAAGTGGTTACTTCTCTTTTTAGCTGAAGTAATCTGCTGTTGATTATTCTTGACTCTGGCAAACTTTCATTGTAGCACGCTTAGGCTTACTGTATGTCTGGTCACAAAGCACATCCCAATTCTGCCATTTAAGCAGAAAATGCACACATTTGAATCATGGAAAAAAGTATGTGGACAGTCAGTGATATACTAGAAACACTTATAGTTTGTTCTATAATGCCATGCTTTTCATCATTTTGAAGCAATCATTCATTGTTTTCACAGAAAATGATTCTGAAGTGTTGTTAAGTAAGTTTATTCACTTTTCATCTGGAATCTAGACTTTTTTACACATTTTGTTAGTCATACTAACAAAATATATACTGATATTTTATTAAAAACATTTCTAGACAATAAAAAATAAACTTAGACAAGTTTATTTTCAGAAGTTAGGGCAAAGACATCCTAAAAAAATCAGAGCAAATATCTGTCCTTCAATGTACCTTTCAAGAGCTTAATAACAGTAATTTTTTTTTTATTATTCCTAGAAGTATAGCCTATACTGCTACAAACCAAACTAGTCTCTGTTGCAGTCTTCTGTCCCTTTTTGCATTGTTTTTTGGAAGACTAGACTTAGATGGGGTTCAGCTGCTAGGTGTACACCATGTTACAATTTGTGGACTTTAGTGCCGTGCTAAGATGTTTTAAAATAGGACAGTGGGCATTCCTGTGATATGGCAAAGCCCTATCAGACTTCAGAGCAGATTTTTTTCAAATTTAAAAATTATGAATTGTTTTAAGCTCTCCTATTAGGAGTGTGATATGCATTTATAGTACCCTCAGGTTCTGCACAATAAAAATGGTTAAACCTTTAGTCCTTTTAGTAGTTCACAGTTTTATTGCAGAAGTTATTTTGTAGATTTTATGCTTAGAGCAAGGTCAGTGTATTGCACTGTATAAATTATTCTAAGTAATTGCTCAGTTATTTTATAGCTTAGTCACAGGATTTTTTTATTATTAAACATAGTCTTTTCTTTAAGGCCGGGAAGAGAAGGGCACCATAAATCACATGGCAGCTTGCCATTTGGGGTTTCAGCTTTACCTGTGATAAGGATTTAATAACAATCTGGCCCAGACACCAGTTCCCTCTCAATTACCTTTCCACATGGGCATTAGTTCACACTGTTTATTAAAAACTCCCCTTGTAGTTGTTTTAATGGAGTGTTTCAGATTAATGGCCCCTGTGGAGTTTAACTTCATTGCACTTCATTAAAGCTAGATTGTACAAAAGGTTACTTCAATTAAATCCAGAACTCGACCTTAAATCTGTATGGATTTTTTAGAAAATGTGGTAAAATTGCTATGCCAATCCTTTGAGATTAACAGGGCAACATCCTTCTTGGTGACTGAAGTTCAAAATATATCTGTTCCGAATTTGCTTGCAGATTAATATTCAGATTTCAGGAGATTAGAAGATGAAAGCAACTGAATGGTGTATGATCTGTAAACGAATTGGCTAAGCAGTTTTGTTAGAAATAGGACAGCCTAGGGAAACTTGAGCACTTTTTCTTCCCTGTAAAAGCATTTGCTGGATGTTTCACAAAACTTCTGTGAGGAAATAACCATTTATCTGCACTGCAGGAGAAAGTGCTTCTATGAACAAACCCCTCATATTTTCTAAACACAAGCCCTACAAATGACTGCCTAATATACTACCTCTTTTGCCTGAGTAAGCCTTTTGGTACAAAAATCTTCAGTGTTCTCAACTACCATTCCTTGCCAAACGTCATTGGAACATCAAGTATTGAGAGAAACGTCCCGTAGTGTGGATGGAAAGAAAGGCTGGTGCAGAACTTTACTGGCACAGCAGTGGATGCAGAGGCTTTCCTAAGGAAGCTGATAAACTGGCTAGTCTTTCTGAAAAAGACAGTGGTTTTGATGTCCTAGGAAATAGGGTAGAGATATTAAATTTTGTGGGGTTGAGAGACACAGTAATGTAGGTTAGGAAATTTTAAGAAATATTATCATAGATAGTTGTATTGATTTTATCTAGGTAAGATTTAAAAATAACCTCTAAGTGCAGGAGAGAACAAAAATATATGAGTATGTATTTATCTCTTTTGCGAATGTTATAATTTACAATATTGTTACTACGGTGGATTCCAGGTGCTTCAGTCTAGATCTGGCTTCTGTTTTGTTAAGGAGTACACTGTGAAATGATGTGAGATTGGCTTTACATAGTTTATAGGATAGGTGAAGACTATGTAACACATGTAAGTGGCAGGGAAATGTATAAAATGTTTCTAATTAAAACTATTAGGAAAAAGTTGCCTAACTCTTGTAAATAATTGGTCATGTTGGGCAATGGATATGGCCTCCTAGTAAACTGGGATAGACTTGATCCTGAGACCTACTGAGAGATAAATGAATTTTTAGTCTTTAAGGTAATCTCTTGGTTAAAGATGTCTGTTACACATTTATTTTCCAAAAAATGACTTGGCTTAGCCAGCTAGCTAGTGAGTATGGAAGAAAAAAAATCTGTCCTCTAGTGAGATAAATCTGAAAGTCCAGTCTGTTATATTCTTTTGCATAAAATGACATCTACATTCTACGTAATCTAATTTTTCATGATCAGTCTCAGTTTTCTTGAGTATTAGGAGAATTTGGAGTTGCTATTTTTGTCAGTTTTCCTTCTGAAATACTCTTATTCAGTTCTTGACAATAAGTTGAAGAGTAAGTCTCCAGTTTAGCAGTATAATTTATATTCTAAGAAAGTTTGAAGCAATCTCTTGTTGAAGGAAATAAAAGAGATAGAGCGAAAAGCAACAATTGACATTTCTCTCATGATCTAAATAGAAAAATTTAGAGTATTGATATTTTTTACTGTGTATATATAGAAAGAGAGAGCCAAGGCTTATGACATTCCATAGATTCACACATACATCCGCAAATTACTGAGATTAAGTAAAGATCTGAATATTTAGCATTAGATGTTCTGAATTTATTTTTAGATCTGACTCTTCATAGCAGTTATTAAATGTTCTACTTCTACAATTTGCCTGAAGAAATGTATTTATATTTTAAAGTAACATTTTCTGTCATGATCTTTGAAATCTAGAATCTTGTCTTCTTTAGTAAGGGGGAGTGTGTTTCAGCTGCGAGTGATTATTAGGCATGGATCTTATATGTGTCACAATTTCAAGACAGAATATTTCCCAGCCTGCATCTGAAGTTGTAGGCAGAATAGAGCTGATGCAATCACATATTTCACGCTTTCTGTTTTGGGATAAGAATTATTCCAAGTAATCACAACAAATACCTTTTCTCATAGTACTTTTGAGTAAATTTGTGGAACTGAACAGAAGACGTTTTGCTATTAAATCTTTCAAGATATGGAGAGATCTCTTGGTTCTGACCCATAATCTGGGGTCAGATCATCCTGCTTAGTATTATGAATTTTCCCCTGTAGTTTTGAAAGAAAGAGATCTAACAAATAGATGAACCAGTTTACACTCTCCTACCCTGACAAATCCTCTCTAAGCCGTCAAACACTATGTCTCCTTAAAGTAACTGGTTGAATAAATAAATACATATTAGTTTTAATAAGGTAATGTAAAGAGCTCTTTGTAAACCCCTTAGTTCTGAAGCATTCACCTTCTCTAAATAAGCCAGTTGGGCTGAAGAGTCAGCTGGGAAGACAGTATACTAGTATAAAATTATAAATGGTAGAGATATAGGAAAGTCAATGAGGGGGAAAAAATCTGTTTCTCTCAATTTAGGAAGCAGAAGACATTCCATTGAGAGTACCAAAGGGCAGACTTGGTACAAATGAAAATAAGTTGTTTTTTTTTTAAATTTCATATGACTGTAGTTAGGTTTTGCAATGCACTGAAACAGGACATCATGAAGAATAAATATATTTAAAAGGAGATAATACAAGTTTGTGGAAGAAAATTTGAAATAATGGTTGGATGAGACTTTTAACTCATAAAATCTTCAGTGATTGCTGGAAGGTAGAATTGCACAATGGGGAAAGTTTGTTCCGTACTCCTGCTTTTGATGCTCTTCCCCATATCTTTTGCTACTGGCCTCTAACCAAGACAAACTGCTGCAGTACTTACACTTGTGGCTTTCAAGCTGACTTTGAAGTCAGGACTTGGCTATGGTTGTGGGATAGCATTAAGGTAATTTCAAGGATGAAATCCCAAGAGAAGGGAGCAGTAGCGTTTGCGGGTTTTGTTCTGTTTTGTTTTGTGTGGGTTTTTGTTTATTTGTTGTTTTATTTATTTATTTTAAAAATCTTTGGTCTTTGTGCTTATTACCTTTGCTATGGTATTGCTTCTTTCCTTATGCTTTGTTGTGATTACATAAAATGCTGAGGCTGGAGCTGTCATCACATGTAGGTGGTGAAATGACTGGTGTAGCAGCTGTCTTTTCAGTAGGACTACGGTTTTACGTCTGACTTGCTTCTGCCAACTCTGTGGCTTCCTGCTGATCCCCATCTCTGCATGGAAGACATCTGCCTTGAGCGCTGAACACAAGCATGTCAGAGTGCTGGTAAAAACAGGGTCCGCTATGTCCTCTGTTCCTGTTTGTCACACTGCTCTGCAATCTAGAAAACTAGTCTTTTGCTCTCAAACCACTACACACAGAGCTCGTGACAGAATGAGAAATACATGTGATTCACGTACAACTGATGAGAAATTGTTTATCAAATAAGAAATCTCTCCTCACTCCCCGTGCCTGCTTGAATCTGCAAATATGAGGAATACTGTGACAATCCAGCAAAGCTTTTAAGTGTATGTTTACCTCCAAGCACAATTTAGGCAATCGATGCTAACAGTACTGTTTGTGTACTTACATTAGAAAGTGAGTGAATGCTTTGCGGCACTCTGAACTGCAGTACTTTGGCACTGTGCAGGCTGTGAGTGTGTATCCCTGATGAAGACTGATACAATTTTCAAGTATTCCAGAATGCAACACCCTGCTTCTTTCAAAGTGCTAGCCCATTAAGGCACATCGTATTGATACTCGCCTCACGATTCTGACTCCTCGAAGGTTGCTATGTTAAATTCAAGGTCATGGTGTTAATCTTCAAACTCCTTCACAGAATTGGTACATGTTACCTCAGAGAATCTCTCTTTGTGACTACAACCTCTCCTGACAGCTGTGTTCCTCAGGAATTATGAAGCTGTCAACCTCAAGGGTGAAGCTTGAGAGGGCAGAAGACAAGGCCTCCTCAGCAACACAGCCTAAGCTTTGGAAATCATTATCAAAGTAGATAAGAATGACCACAAATCTCTCTGTCCTCTAGGCAAAGTTAAAACTCACTAGAACTTAGCTCCCATGGGCACAGCTAAAGACAATAAAAATAGAGAGGGAATAAAGTTAACCATAAGAAAAAGAAGAGCAAGATGGGAGGAGGAGGAGAAAAACTGCTCTCATGCTGCCTTCTCAAAATAAAAGCCTTAGTGCTGATTTGGAGGCAAATAATATGAGTATTTCAGATATTACAGAGAAGGCATTTATATTTGTTCATTACACATTATACTTTAAACTTTAGCATATAGGCATCAATTTGTGTGCTCCTAAGCTTAATCTCAGTTTCTTTTTAATGTAATATTAACACATAGTTAATATATATTAGTAATGGAGTACATTCCAGAACACTTATATAAGGCCAAGAAAATGGTATGTAGTTATTTTTCATTATTAAATATATATTTTTTGGTAAATTGTGTAACAAGTCATGTTCTTCTCATTTTATAATGCCTAAAGGTCACTGAATCATTAGGATGTGAATGTTTTACGTACTTCTAGGTAAGACAAATATCAAACTTACTAATACCTTGTGATCTGTAGCTGCTATGACAATGCACTGGTCCTTTATCTTTCTCCATGTTTACCTGGGAGTGTTTACATTAGGCATTAATGGATATGCGTGGTTCTTGAAAATATCATTGAAGGTGAGATTTTTTTGTCCCTCTTGTTGGAATATTTCTCATTTAAAAAAATATTTTTGTTTTCAATATTATTAATTACTTAAATAAATACAGTGGGCAGGGTATGTCTCTCCTTGTTGCCATACAGGCACACAGGTTAAGTGGAGCTGATTGTTGATTAGGGTGCCCTAATCCTGCTACTGTTGACAAAGATATATGTTACTCATGAAGCTCAGGTTTTGTTTTTCCCTTCAAAATGGGCTCTCATGTTTTTAGGGTGAAAACACAACTGTAAAATTATATGCTTCTGATTTAAATGTAGTGATGCTACATACTGTACCTTTTGAATTGAGGCTTGGAGTTAAGTTTTATCACACAAGAAAAAGAGAAGAGAAAAACTCGATCCCACAGACATCACTGGCAGAACTTCCCCCTGCTGTTCTGGGGATGGGACTTCATTTACACCTGCATGCTTGCCATTAGTTCAGATGGGTATAATTAACTATTCTTTGTGTTAAAACTCTCCAATGTTGGAAGTTAACAGCATTCCTTTCAGCTTGGAGTTCTCAAAAATGTGTAAGTTCTGTTCCTAATGCCTAGCTATGAAGTTCCATGGGGTTATGGTGTTCTGCAAAAATGTCAACCATAATGTTACAATGTTCTAGTACGGTGGCTCCACGTTTATGTAAAATAGCCAAATGCGTGACTGTGGTTGACTCTACGAGTAGTAAGGAAATGATACTTGCTATCCTTTTGATTCAAATGAAGTGGGTCACTTCAGAAGCATTTGTTGATGACCAAATAACTTGGTTACAATAATTATATCCTCTACAGCTGGAAAGGTTTGTGTTATTCTACATAGTTGTGCATAAAATACTTAACTTTTTACTTTTTCATTCTGTGCCAATGCTCATAAATCTGTACTGCGACTGTATATTGCAGAAAAATAAAAGGAAGGTTTGGATACTAATGCTATGAAAAAGAGAACTATAGGAATGGGAAAAATATCCATAAGCGGTGTTTTTATGAAAAGGGGATCTAGTGGCACTTATCTGCTCTGCATGTAGATTCTTTGCAGTCGGACACCTACTGATTAAAATTCACAGTCTTTGTCTTCCCCGTCAGAAAAATGTTTCTTGAAACCAGATGTTTAACTATCCCAATAAAATTACTTCTAAGATATGCTACTACTAGGTCTTAGCATATACCAAACTTATGTCCTTAAACACTATTTTACTGAGATAAAGACATGTAGACTCTCTTGATGCTTTAGTCCTCCTTTTTGCAGACATCACTGCTGCTTTGGACTTGCAGGTCATGCTTCTGGACAGCAGCAGTGGCAGTGCTATCTCTTGTGGTTCAAAGATATTTTCACCCATTTAGCATCCCCTCAAAGGCTATGATGTAACCTACATAGTTGAATGAAGATATTGCCTCTGACAGCCTTTGGCTTTTAGTTAAAGCTGAATTTGATCCATTATTAAGAAACCACAGAATGGTAGGGCTTAGAAGGGAGCTCTAGAGATCATTTAGTCCAACCCCCTGCTAAAGCACGTTCACCTTGATCAGGATGCACAGGAACACATCCAGGAGGGTTTTGAAACCTCCAGAGAAGGAGACTCCACAGCCTCTCTGGGCAGCCTGTGCTAGGGCTCCGTCACACTTATGGGAAAGGAGATTTTCCTCGTGTTCAAGTGGAATGTCCTTTGTTCCAGCTTGTGCCCATTACCCCTTGTTCTGTCACTGACCACTACAGAAAAAAGATGCCTCATTCTCTCAACACTTGCCCTTTAGGTATTTATAAGTGTTGATAAAGTCCCCCCACAGTTTTCTCCAAGCTAAATAGACCAAAGTCTCTCAGTCTTTCCTCTTAAGAGAGATACTCCATCATCTTGGTAGCCCTCCACTGGACTCTCTCCAGAGCTCTCTATCCCTCTTGAGCTTGGGAACTGAGAACCAGACATAGTACTCCAGATGGGGCCTTCCCAGGGTAGAGGGGAAGAATAACCTCCTTCAACCTACTGGCCACACTCTTCTTAATGCACGCCAGGATACCATTGGCCATTGTCACATTGCTGTCTCATGTTTACTTTGCTGTCAACCAGAACTTCCAAATATAACAGGGATAGCATTATAAATTTAAATACCTCTTTACAGGCACAGAGTAATGCAAATTCCCTGCCTGTTGTGATAAAACATAACAGATTCAATAAACTTCATATATTTTTTTTCCTAAAATAGCTTGACTGTTGGCATTATAGCTTCTGGAGAAACTGCCTGCTATCTTCTTTCATCCGCAGGCAAAACACCTGCTACTTGTATGCAGTTGTTCGTTAAATCACTTAAAAGATTGGCATTTGTTTTAAATGGCAATTAAACTATTGCATGAAGTCACATTTGTTTCTACTGTACTAAAATTTCAATAACGTAGTGTACCTTGATATGTACCACATTTCATAGTTGCAAGCTACAGGTCAAATGGAAAGACACTGTAATAACAGGCAATAAAACACAGAAATAATCTGGCCTGTCAAGGCCTAGACCTGCAAAGCAATGCAGGACTGCTGGGCTTGTGGCTCTTGCAGTTCTGTCAGCACGTTTCTGCCTGTTAGTTGTAGGTATTAAAGGCAAAGCTAGCTGAATATAGAAACATGTTTGTGACCTGTTCTCCATTTGGCAGAAAGAAAAAAAGGTTTCTGAGTAGTTGGTATAATCACTATTTTTAGCTGCTGTCAATGTTGATTAACAGAAAAAAAAAGTACTTATGAATAAATATCTTAGGAAGACTTAAGAAAATCAGTTGAACTGTCCACACATAATGGTCAAACATCTCAAATTCATATTGCTAAAACCACTCACATAGTATTTTGTAGCTAAGCAGAAAAATTGGCCTTTATTATGATCGTGGCTCCATATATACCCTCCCATTTTCTGTACCTTTTAAGAAGAAACACATCTTATCCTAATAAAATGCAAGAGTGCAGCTTTCCTGAAATATATTGCATGTCTCAAAGGCTTGTGGTATGAATTACTTGATGTCAAGGACAGTGAGTGGTACAAAAAGAGTTAAGCATTGAAAGGAGAATATAGATTACTGTGCTGCAGGCATCTGTCACAGCACTAGGTGAAATAAAGTAAGTTCAGGAAACAGACATTGCTTCCAACAGAAAAACAATCAATTTTGGATCTATATATAGCACAGCATATACATGATATCACTAAAAGGCATCTGTCTTCCATTCAATACTTTTATAAAAAATATGCTACAGAAAGGATCCATAACAGGAGATAGTTTGTGAATTGCACTGTTGCAACTGGTGAGGGATCTAAAGTATTTCTAATGCAGTTTGTGTTTAAGATGTACTCATTTTGATCAAAGAGGATATTGGACTGACTCACCGTGTGGATACACATCTGTTAAATGTCAGACATTGGGTAGCAGTACCTAATAACTCCTGAAAGTATCATTTTACATTCCACACAAGTCACAACTTGCATCATATTCAGCTTTCTGTTGCATAAGGATTTGCTCTTAGCAGATTGTATATATTTGTGTGACAGCAGTGGCAAGAATGATTATGATGAGTGTTGCTGTCAAATCATTATTATGCTTACTGCCATAAACAGAAGCATGCAGCTCTAGCACCTGCTTTCCCCTTTCCTGTAAACAGCTGGGATCAATTTAAATATATTCTGACAACAAGACCTAGATTAATAATTACTCTTGTTATAAATGCGGAGTTGTGGCTTGCTTATTTTTTATGATTGTGGTGCAGTAGTACAAAACTCAATGTTGGCTAGCAGGCTTATTGCAAACAGAAAAAGGAGAGGAGATGAAACTTGGTTATTTTTCTGGGTTTTTTTTCTCTTATCTGAAAAACAACATTGAACGAACATTCTAGCAGCTGAAGCTTTCAAGGAGTAGCAAACACCATAGGTTAATTGGCCATTATTTCTCTGTCACAAAGATTAAATCAAGTAAGATTAATTAGATATCTCTTTCCAAATTACTATATGTGAGATGCAGGTCTGGTGGCTTTTTTCACGTGTTTGCAGGTGAATACTCTGGATTTTGTGTAAATGCTTGTGTTTTCAGACTGCACTGCACCTTTATTGTGATATAGGATCTGAAGAGTAGCAATAAAACAGTGATGAAAATTCTATATCCTTGTGGTTTTTGAAGTTGCAGTTCTTTACATTTTAGTGTGTAACATCAAAACAAAGGCTGTTGTAAACTTCATGGCAAAAAGGAAAGAGAAAAAAAGGACCGGCGAAAAAGGACAGTGACAGGTTGTAATTGATCTTTTTTTCTCCTGCTCAGTTTAGCAGAGGCAGTTTCTTGTCATGATTCTGTTTGTGTGGGATCAGTCCATTTTCCTGCTCTGATCAATCTGCTTTTTCTTATATTTTTGCAAGAGAATTTTATCTTCATTCAAAAACTATAATGAATAAATAATGCCCAATGTCCTGTTTTTCAGCATAAATCTATGGTGTGTAGAAAAACTTGGCTGTATCACAAAGTGATGCCTGTGTGCTGTAGTCACTAGTAAATATGCAAGCACTGCAGTGGCAAAGAGCGTGTTCACTATAGGGCAGCCTGTGTATACTGTGGTTAACCAGAACCTTTGATTTCTACAAATTATCCTTTAATGTAATGTTTTGAAGCAATCCTTTAACGTGAATTCTGCTTGTGCTTAGAGACACGTAATTTTCTTTTTCACATCTACTAAATTTGTTATATGAAAGACATTTGTGATAGTATTTTGCGTAGATTTACTTTGATTTTTTTCTTGTTAACAATATAATTGACTAAAAATCATGTTTACTGTTTTTTTCCAGAGGAAAGCACGTGAGTGTACTTTGGCAAGCATTTCTGCAGGAAGTAAAGATTTTCCCTTATCCTTTGGGATTGGAACTCTGGATTTGTTCTTCCATTTGGTGAATGTTTTTCACGCCACCTATGATGACTGATGTCAGACTCTATCGGGGTCACAGTTTTACTGGTTTTTGGGTGCAGGGAACTCATGCAGTCCATATGTTAGTCCAATCAAGAAGCATAGGGTTTTTATAGAGTCAGAGAATTACCTCCTACAGTTCTGTTTTTACTGGCAGAAAGTAATTTTTGAAAAACATTATCTGACCCTCTAGTTTTGATAATTTTTAGGTTTTCTATCAGAACCAGTCTGTTTCCAGTCCCTTCTGTGTATAGTTAATTCCTGGTTTCTAATGACCCACATTTGTCATGGTGAATTTGACAGTAATTCAGAAGTGCTATACGAGGTGTCAGTCGTTACAAGATAAAGGAACTGCTAATAAAATTAGATCAATTACTTTGGTATTTAACTGTAGGTAGCTTTATGTGGAAAATCTTGCTTTGTGTGGGATCTCTTACTACTCAGAGCATAACTGACTGACTGTGTAAGGATTGCAGTGAAGAATAAAATGCAAAGAAATCTTACTAAATGGAAAAAGTGTGTGAAGTGAGATATGATTAAGGAGAGGCAGTTACACTCCTTCAACCAGGGATTAAAGGGAGACGGATACAGAAATTTTGTTAACTAATCTGTATGTATATACTGAGTTATAATTTTTTGAACATTAAAAATTACACATGGGAAAATTTTCTTTTGGAATAGAAGGAACATTTCCACTGCTAGAAATAAGGAAGTTGGGATGATAGAAAAAAACCATGAAAAGCATTCCCTTGCTCACCAACCTTTCCCTATATGAAATTTAGATGCAATACCTGCTGTCACTTTATAGAACCTTATAAATAACAGAAGTTAGGAAGCCACTGAACTATTGGGTGGGAGAAACACAGGCATGAGCAACACAGACAAGATGGATTGAATCTCTGGTTAAAGACGTATTAAGCATCATAGTCATTAATGAAATATTTTCAGCTATAGATCTGCATTGATTTGATAACAAATACCACCTAGAATACTCAAGTCTTCTCTGTCTTCCAAGACATAGCTGTAGCATACTGACTGTGGGTTTTTGACAGTTTGAGACACTAAATCCAAAATGTCTAATTCTCCTCTTGCACTGATGCTACTATATTCTTCTGGGAGATACCATTTCTGATTCAAATCAGCTTAAGGTAAAGGTGAGAGGAAAATGAGACCCAGTTAAATGTATAAGTGAGAGGAGAATGAGACCCAGTGACTCCAGGAAAAGTTCACAGGCAAACATACGGTGACATTCAGTTCAGCCCCAGGATTTCTGCATAGGTCAGTGAATACTGTCATTGCTTAGGTCACTTAAAGCAAGGAAAATTAAAGTGCAAATGGGGTAATATTAATTATCATTTAGTGGGATCTTATTAGAACTGTTAACTGTCCTTGACAGAAAGCGCTGGCACTCTTTTCTCTCACTCTAGGAAAAAAAGAAAGCTGTGAGGGCAGAAGCTTAATTTATTTCCAGCATGTAAAACACATCTTTAAAATATTTTATCAGGAAGTGATTGTCAAGGGGTGAGATGAGGGTGATAGGGAAAAAATATAGTATGAAGTGTATTCCTTTTTATTAAAAAGTTGTAGTCTCAATGTACATTTGTCTTTTTCATGATGTTGTCTATCTTACCAAACTATGTTTTTATGTTAAAATTTCCCAGGAATCTGCATTTCCTTATTAGCCTACCCAGTAACCAAGCCTCTACTGCTTTCCAGCCTGGAAGAAGCTTTCCACCTCTATAGTATGTGCTCTGAATGTGCTCTACTAATCACTAGATCATTAGAACAAAAGAAGGTTTGCAACGTCCTCCCTTCATACAGTAGCTTAGCGTTTAGAGTGCTTATTGATTAGATCCTGTCTTGTCAGACAGGATCAATTCCTTCCTCGGCCTTGAAAACTGTGAAGGCAATTCAGGTACCTCTCATAGTTCTGAAATATTCCTTAGCACTTTAGGTTAATCTTATTCTTAGATAGAAATCATATCTTTTTCTCTTTATGAGTGAACGTATAGTTGAATGCTATTTATTTTGCAGCCTTCTGAGTACTACAGACTTCTAATTTTCCTTTTTCAAGAAGAAATCAAAGAAAGTCAATCTCTTTCAAGCTTTAATCTCAAAGAATATTCTTTTCTAAACCTGTTTGTATTTTTGTTGGTCTCCTTTCGGATTCTCCTTTTGAATTGCTCTATGTCCTTGTTAAAGTCATTATCCAAGACAGCACATTCTTTTCATTTGAGGTCTCAAAGCAGTAAGTGGATTAATTACCCCCATACCACAGATACAATTACAGTTAATACATTTGAAGGGGAATTTCACTATTTTACAGTATATTCTCCATTGTTAACCCCTTACTCAATTTATGGTTGATTTGCTTCTTGTCCATAGTACCTAACTTCAGAAGGCAGATCTTCTAAATTCTTATTTACACATTGGATTTTTTCACCCTAGGTACAGTGTTACCCCTGTCTTAATGAATTTCAGCTTCTGATTTTTAATAATTTCTGCAAAGGTTCAGAATTATTCTGAAAATACAGGGGAATTTAAAGTGTTTCCAATGCTTTTAAGCTTTGTTATCTGCAAATTCTTTGTTTTCTATTTCCCCTGTTTTTTGTGTTCCACGTTGTCTGTCATTCAGAGCATCCATGAAAATATAGACTAGAAATAGACTTTTTTTGGTGGTTGTTATCTGTTTGAAATGTTCTCTCAATTTGTCATGGAACCTCTGAAAGCTCTACTTGGGAGATTTTTCAAGCAGTTGTTCTCCTATGTTACAGGGCATTAATCCAGAACAGATTTTCTTAATGTACTTATGAGATTCATAGAGAATATTTAAAAAAAAAAAAAAACAGTGATGTTAATGTTTATCACATCTATTGCTTCCCTGTTATCCATTAGCTCACAACTCTGTCAAAGAAATAAATTATGCCGATTTGATACAACATTTTCTTGACAAATATGTCATATGTTTTTTATCATCTTATTATTCTTGAGGTGCATATAAATTGCTCAATAATATATTCCAGAAACTTTACAGGAATCAGGCTGTCTCCAATTCCCCAGTCCCTTCTTTCTCTCCTCCTTAAAGATGGTACCATGATTATCCTTCCTCAGTCCCCTGACACTTTCCAGTCCACTGTGAATTTTATAAAAATTCATTAAAGTTTGAGAGACCGTTTCAACTGGTCCTCCAGACTGAATTTAATCAAGCCTTACAAACTAGCATGAATTTAATTTATCTAAATGTTTCTTAACCTATTGTTTCCCTAACTTGTCCAACGCTCCTAATTTTTAAATATGTGGTTACCGTTAACCTTATTTGTAAAGAACAAAGCTATTTGATATGTCAAACTTTTCTTTATTACCTGCTTTTCCTGTAAACAGTCAAGCTGTATTTTCCTCTGGTTTTGTCTTTTATTATATTTACAGGATCTTTTCCTGCTTTTTTGTTATCTGATTGGTATTTCAGCCTTTTAATTTCAACTCCATGTGCTTATGCTTTACATTCATAGTACATTCTGTATCATTCTTTTTTACTTTCAAAGTCCTTAAAGAGGTCTTGAAGTAATCATTAAAGAATTTTTTTTTCCTTATTGTTACATCTTGGAAAATGGGATTTTAATGTTGGATCTTTCAGATATTTCCATTGTTCTCAATATAGTGGATGCAGTCCTTGTGAAGGACCAAACACAATTTTTACTTAAAATTTTGCTGTGGAGAAATATTATTTAATTGCATTTGAAAGCCTAAAAGCCATGAGCTCTGTTATGAAGTGATAGTTTCAAATTGTCTTCCACAGTCTCCCATCAAAACCCTCAAATTAAATTTTGGATAGATATGGGCCATTTTTTCCTCCTGTGTGTTCTATATCCAATTTCTATATAAAAAACTCTTGGGTTGAAGTAATGACTTGTTTTGCTTTGTCAGAACTCAGGAACATTATAAGAATACATTTTTCTCAATCTGTATAAAATGAATCAACTATCTTACTTGGCCTTTACACAGTATCCATGATTCACTGAAATTCCCAGCTGAATCATTCAGTATTGCTGGTTTGGCTTTTTTTGTTGTTTGGGTTGTCTGTAATTGTTTTCAAATCTATTGCAAAGTTCATTCAAGGCTTCTTGGATGGCTACAAACTCATCAGAAGGGTTAGGACACGAAGGAAAAGTAGTGGAGTAGCCCTCTATGTTAGAGAGTGTCTTGACTGTTCAGAGGTCAGTGATAATGATGATAGGGTTGAATGTTTATGGGTAAGAATCAGGTAGAAGGACAATAAGGCTGATGGCATGGTATAGATTGTTATAGACTGTTATAGATTTCTTAAGCTGAGGAGGTAGAAAAAATATTCTATAGGCAGCTGGGAAAAGTCTCACGATTGCTGGGCCTCAGTCTCATGAGGGACTTCTGAGTTACCAGGTTTCTGCTGGAAATGCAACACAGCAGAGAGAAAACAGCCCAGCAGATTCCTTGAGTGTGTGGAAGATAACTTCCTCACGCAACTGGTGAGGGAATCAACAAGAGAAAGTGCCTTGCTTGACTTGCAGTTTGTGAAGAAAAAAGGTCTTGTTGGGGATGTGATGGTTGGAGGCCATCTTGGGCATAGTGTTCATGAAATGGTTGAGTTCCTGATTCTCAGAGAAGCAAGGAAGGAGGTCAGCAGAACTGATATTGTAGCTTTCTGGAGGGAAGACTGTAACCTGTTTAGGAAATTAGTTGACAAAGTCCCTTGGAAGGCAGTCCTAAAGGGCAAAGGATTCCAGGAAGGCTGGACATTCTTCAAGAAGGAAATCTTAAAGGCACAGGATCAAACTATCCCCATGTGCAAGAAGATGAGCTGGCAGAGCAGAAAACCACCGTGGCTGAACAGGAGGCTTGTGTTGGAGATCAGGAGGAAAAATAGAGTTTATGACCTTTGGAAGAAGGGTTGGGCAACTCAAGAGGACTACAAGGAGATTCTGAGGTTATGAAGGGCCAAGGCACCCCTAGAACATAAGCTGGCCACTACTGTAAAGGACAAAAAAAATTTAAAGATATTAGCAACAAAAGGAGGGTTAAGGAGACTCTTCATCCTTTAACGTACACGAAGGTAAGCATAAGAAAGGATAAGACCAGTTGTTCTCTGGGTACCTGTCCCACTGAGGTAGAAGACAGCAACAGGGACTGTATGAAGCTCTCATAGTCCATGGGGATATGGTATGTGACCTGCTGCTCCACTTCTACAAAAATTTGACCCCCATCTACAAGAAGGGCTGAGGAGGATCCTGGGAACTACAGGCCTGTCAGCTTGACCTTGGTGCCAGGAAAGGTTATGGAGCAGATCATCCTGTGTGCTCTCATGAGGCACATAGAGGACAACCAAGGGTTCAGCTCAGTCAACATGGCTTTATGAAGGGCGTGTCCTGTTTGTCTAACCTCATGTCCTTGTATGACAAGGTGACCCACTAAGTAACGAGTGAAAGAGTGTGGATGTGGTCTACCTGGACTTTAGAATCTGGCGGTTAACTGTCAAGTTTGCAGCAGCTTCATTTTTGCCCCCATTTTACATCACTGCTCATCATCATTCCAAGTCTTGCAGCCTTTTAACCACCTTCTCTTTATTTCTACCCTTTCCACTGTTTTCATTGCATTCAACTTTCAAAGAAGAAGAATAAAAAAGAACAGGACCATACTGGGAGCTGTAACTCGTATGTATTGTTGCAGTAAGGCAATGAAACATTAGTATTTCACTACTACTCAGGGAGTTATTTTTCAGCAGAATCCCTTTGAG
The DNA here is from genome assembly GCF_028858725.1 of Colius striatus. Classification (NCBI taxonomy): domain Eukaryota; kingdom Metazoa; phylum Chordata; class Aves; order Coliiformes; family Coliidae; genus Colius; species Colius striatus. The sequence goes on along the minus strand of NC_084761.1, from coordinate 67,108,572 downwards.
TAGAAGCCTTTCCTGGGTGGCAGAGACCAAGCACTGCTGAAGCATTTCACCACCTAATCTGCTCAGACTTTCCACTACATCCAGTGCAGGACATGTCTAGAGAGGAGCAGCAGTTGAGTGTAGGGTTACAGAGAGAAGAGATGGAAGGACAGGTTTAGGTATGACTTAATAAGAATCCTGTAGTTACTAACTTCAGACTGCATACTGTGAGCCCCTTCCTTACTACTTTTTCACAGCCTCTTTTTAAAATTAATTGAACTTGTCTGCAGTCAGGCCTCATAGTGCAAAAACTTCACTCATCTTCAGTTTTACCTGAGGGTGGAGGGAGCAGCTGAGCTCATAGGTTGCCATTTAACATGTATTTGGTTAGTACTTGGTTAACACATTCAATTAAGACATTTGTCATATTGGACTGAATTAATAGCATTAACTCATTGCATCTTTCTAAACATTTGTTCCCATTATGTTGAGAGGGAGATATTGAATGGTTTACAAATATTTTGACCTCTGAGTATTTCAGAGACCTGAGAATGTAAAGAGAACTGGAATTTTATTTTGAAAGAAAGAAGATAATTCTGCCCATTATTTAGTCAAGAGCTATATAAAAGATATATAGGTAGATAAATAAGTATTATGGAGTAGTATGCTGGAAAAAAGGGCATACCTTTCTCCATCAAACCAGAAATTATTGTAGTAGAAAAAACTTAGAATATCTGTCTTTTCCCCTCACTACTTTTTAGTAAATAGAAAAATTGGCCTGAATGGGGGAAAAAATCACCCAAACACCCCACAAGAACAACATTCTCATAAAAACATTTTCCATAAAAACACTTTTAGTCAGAAAGCAGGCATGATCTCTAGTCTTTATATATCTCTAGTTTCATATTTGGAGATCCCAATCTTTTCTGCTTAATGCTTGCTGTCTGTAGCTTTTTTCGGTCCCATTCATCGCTATGTGTATGTACAGTAATGGTCTCCTCTCCTCAGATGCCTGAATTCTTTTTATGGCTCAAATCTTTTTCAGATAATCACTTCTAGAGTCACAAGTCTTTTAAAAATGCAACTTTACAGCATACATTTGCTACTTTTACAAGTGGAAGTGGTTGTCACTAAGCAGGAACATAAGGTTGTTTGACAATTGTCAGTAGGTATCTTTGAAAATCTTTTTTGGCTCTGTAGATAATGTGTGTCTGTTTAAGCAACAATTTCCACCAGTGAAGCCTATCTTGCACTTGCTAATTCACTTCAATGAGAACTGGATGTTCTGAGTAGCATGCAATGGCACATATCAGGCTTATAAGTCTGCTACCACAGATGCTAGAGCAAGTAATAGAAACAGTAAGATGAAATTAAAGCAGGATAAGTCCTACGTTTTTCAAAATTTTCAACATATTTTGGATTAATCTAATGGTGACAAAATTGTTCTTGTAAAGAGCAAACTGCTGTGAAATTAAACTGGATGGTTTTCCTAAATGTGACAATGGTTTGTGATAATGAAACCTGTGAAATGAAGTCAGTGTCAGAACTTCTTAAACATCCTTGTTTTTAACATAAAGAGAGTCCACTCTTGCCTTATGTTTAAAAGCAGAATTTTAGATGGCCAACAGCTGTTCTGAGGGATAGAGAACAGATTTTTCAGTGGGAAAAATGCATATTTAAGACCTTCCTGGGACTAGCACTTTAGAAGTCCTCCTTAGAAAAATGAAAAACACCATCTCCTTTTCATTTTCTCAAAACCTTCTAGAGGTCACTGCAAGGGATAAAACTGCTTCAGAGACTCAGAGCATTCCTGGGCAGTGGCACAACTGGAAACCTGTCTGCATGTCAGTGTTAAATCACCTGGGAATATCCATATTAATAGAGGTTTATTGTGGTCTCACCAGAAAGGTGAATGAGGCACCAGAAATCCAAGTAGACTTGAGAGTTTGAAAAAAACTACATATTTCAGAGAAAAAGGAGAAAGGTTATGTTCCTCACTAATAATATGCCTTCTCTTTTTTATTTTTTTCCTCAAAGTTGTAGTCCCAGGCTTACCACCTACTATCCTTACTCAGCTGTACTTACACTATCTGCTAAGCAAATGCAAAAGAAGACAGTGTCCTACTTTAATGAATGGCAAGATTAAGTTCTAAATTTACATTGCTCTCTTCAGCCGTCTTTCGGAGACCAAATCTCTCTACTTTTGCACTATGGTTGCCCCTCTTTCATATCTTACTTTGACTAGTTTTACACCTGTATTAACATAGAGAGTGGGATGTTTGAATGTCCTTATAATATCCTGTGTTATGATCAATTTGCTAATCTGCCAAATGACTATCTTTTTTCATGCCAGTGGGTGCTTTACTTCAATACTCTTTATGGTTTAAAGTTTGCTCTGTCTTCTTTGTATTGGATGTGCATACTGGCAGCTGCTCAAGCTGAGACAGATGAAAGAAATTTTAATTACCTTGAGGGAGTTAAGATTGCTTTTTCAAACATAATAGACTATCACTTAAATTGGATTATTAGCCTTTCTATTTGATTTTTCAGAAGGTTCAGCTGTGTATTTTAGAGGCCATTCAATTCCATATTACACTGTTATTATCCAGACTTACATTCTACAGTTAGCATTCTGTCTTTAAATTTTGCCAACTGTTTTAGATTTTTAAAAAGAATTATTTTTTATTACTTGATATTGCTGAGCTTGATGTTTTTTAACAGCTTTGATCAAATACAGAAGGAAATGCTTTTCAGCTTTTTATTATTAACAGCTTTTTCTTTTGTTTTCTCCCATATCCATGTTGTGAAATCTAGTATTTTTTTCCAGTAATGGCATTCAGCAAGAGCGTAAACAAACACTAATTTTTTTCTTCCTTCTCTTTTTTTTTTTTTTCTGATTGGTGTATGATAACAGACAAAGATAAAATAATACATATACACACACCAGTTACCTCAACAATAGAAGCAGAGAAACAGAGTTTCTTTAAGCCACCAGAGAGCAAAGGATTTGTGTGATTTGACTGCAGGTAATATTTCTGATGTAGTCTTGGTTTAAAAAAAAAATATCAGACTTGGTGTATATGCTCAGAGTTTGAGGTTTTGTGTCTTTCCTGCTCAAATCAGCGTAACCTTTTCTTGGATCAAACAGTGCTAACCATAGACAGTTACAAACATGTTTGGAATAAATTAGCTCATAAACATTTTATTCTCATCCCTTAATGGGGAATGCTTCACAATGCACTGTCAGATATGATGAGATTTCTCATTTTATGACTCACTTTATCTACAGCCTAGTAATTGCACTTTGAATAGCACAGTGTTTGCGTGGAGTGATGGTGACATTCAGTGCCCAGTTAGACTACAATGTGATTAATCCTCTGAATACATTGCTTAAGGGTCTTATAACTCATATTTTCTTGTTTTACAATGTCAGGTATGAATTCAAGAGAGAATCTGAATATGCAATAAGTTCGTCTACATCAAATATTGAGTTGCTTGAAATATGGAATGTATTTTTCAAAAATCTGACTGCAAAAGAACGATCTGCAAATATTTTTCCACCTAGCAGTGCTGAGTCCTGCAACAGAGGATTTGGGACTTTATACTGGATTTGGAAAAAAAAATGGAAATGAGCTGCATTATGTGATATGCAAAATCTTTATAGGCTTTGTTTGGGGAATGGCTAATTGTAAAAAGCTTTATTTGTAAACACTTGAGAGCTATGTAGTCAATCAAGAGTCACTCACATGATAGTTATGAGTGGATTGCATGTTAAACACTATTATATAGAGATTTTTTAAAAGTTGCATTTTAGCTGGGGAATCCAGTTCTGGTAAGAGAAACAGAGAAAACATTTAAACTCCTCTTACCTCTTGAATTAGCCTGCATAGTTTATTGGAATTAGGAAGGTAAGATGTGCATTATTTAGGCACTTTTTGTGGATTTTGCATGCAATAGTCTTCTAGTGCTTAAGTTTCTCAGCGTTTCAGGTATAGTTTGAAATAACCATACACTTACAAAACATAGCTATGACCGCTATCTGAAATGCAACTATCAGATGAGGTTTTACATATCCTCTTGACTAGGATATTTTTTCAATCTGTGGGAGACCAAAGCTCAGTGGTTCATAGACCCAAAGATACTCAAATTAAAATTCTTACTTGCCAATGCAGAATCTTTGCCTTGAACTTCATAATGAATAGGGAAGGGAAAACACTTATGACAGTGTGCAAAATGTCTACATGGCAAGGAAAAACCACAGGCTAGATTGCTTTGTTTCTTCTTTCTTTGTCAACCACGGAATTTGTCTTAAAGTCATGGTCTGGTCTGTATACTTGGATGCAAACTTCAGTAGCCTGTTAATAGCAAGTGTAAGTTGATTTAAATCAGGAGAGGTAAAATGGTTTAAGTTTGGCTCCTAATCCCTGTTACTGGAATGAATTATTCTTGCTTTTACAAATCAGCAGTCTGCTGATTTCTGTTAGGCAACTGAGGGCAGAATTTATTTTCTGAAGTCTGTTGGAGAGAGATGCATCTGAGTGAGCTATTAACACCAGACTACAAGTAGTAGACTAAGCTTTCTCATGATATGATAGCTGTAAGAAGATGGGTCAACTTCTATGTTGCATGGCCAATAGTTTTGTCTGGTCACAGATGACCCTCTTGCTGCTTAGTTCTGTTCTTGCAGTTGCAAAAAGCTTCTGTCACTCACTGCCACTTCAACTGCCAGTTTACAGTCACCTGAGTTGTCCATTTTGCACTGTTCAGCCCAATCTCACCTATTTAATTTCAACTATAGTCCCTGGCTTCGTCTCCTCAGATGAATGCACTGACCTCTTTCTGCCAACTCCATATCATAGTGCCTAAATGCTAGTCCAAGCAGCTTGCAGTATTGGTTTCATGGGGTGAATGTAATAACCTGCCATAGACGGAGGCTTTTAAGTAGCAGGGGCTTTTCTCGGTTGTCTGTGAACTGATGTTTTACTTTGAATGTTTGGTTAATAATATATTAGTCTACTTTGATAGCATTTGTTAGGACATGTTGCTGATCTGTGGCTGCTATTGTATTTGCCTTACTTTCTCAAATAGGAGAGCTTCTGTGGTGAATGGAAACTTACTGAAATCTGTAGAAAAATATCAACTTGTAATTTATCACATGTCAGTGAGAGAGGTTAATTTTGATGACAATTTGTGGCAAACATAAATAAGATCCAAACAGTATTTGTATATTAGTGTTAACTATTGTGATTCAAAGGTAAGAATTAGCTTATCTGATAATTAATAGAAACAAATTGTAACAGTGAAAACAAGAACAAGATTTATTCAACCCTTCCAGTTTATTTAATCATAGATTCATAGAATCATAGAATGTTAGGGTTGGAAGGGACCTTTAGAGATTGTCTAGTCTTAATTGATCTTTAGTTACTGTAAGTAAAAATTAATGACGTGAAATGGAGTTTAGATATTGTCTTCAGGGAATGATATTTTCTCATGTAATAAAATACACATAAAGTAAACACTTTGTGTTTGCCATTAAGGGAATGAAGTACGTATCACTGTGGCAGGATAAATACCTATAAACAACTGACATTGGAAAGTCTCCCTGCTTTTAAAAGCATAATCTCTGGCCGCAAATCATAGAATCATAGAATGGTAGGGGTTGGAAGGGACCTTTAGGGAATTCCATGGGAATTTATATTTCTAAATTAACTAGTTATTGAAAAAACTTGATGGGGGATTTTTGTATCTTCTTCTTTAACCCACTCCTCAGGGCACACTCAAATGTCTCTATCACCGAATGAAAACTCTAGTATCTCTGTCCAGCCTGGGATTTGTTAATAATCCGTGCATCATTATTGATAACCTGACCTTCAAAGTGTCTTAAGGGACCACTGTGAATGTAATAATATTGTTTTTAAGTTTTACAATTCTGTGTAAGAAACCCTTGCAGCACCATGAAGACCATTTAAAATAACTGTTGACAAATATTGTTAATATTCTGTTTTATGTTAATAGTTGTATTTTTGGTTGGGAAAAAGTTATGATTAAGTCAACATAAGAGATTCAGGCAGTCACAACCAGCCTGGACCATGTTTCATCACACAACAGGAAGCCAAGTACCAAGAGAGGTGGTTAATTGTACATTAATTTCATGTGTGTGTGTTGTGAGATGTAATGACACTTTCAGGAGTGTAATGGAAGAACAAATTAATTTATTAAAAATTTTGTATCAGCTAGGTAAATTCAGCTATTTTATTTACACTTATAATTCAAGCAGAGTTGCTGTCAGAAAAAAGAGGAAAACCAATCTGCTCCGTTCTTTTTGTGCCTTGTAAAAGGCAAGTTAAAATTAAGCCCAAACATATAATTCAACTAAAATAACTTTACTCTTTGTTAAACTCATAAGAAATGTAAGTATTTTAAGCATTAATCGGATTCACAAAATTGAATAAATGAAGCAGTGAATCAGCAATGATATTAGATTGAATCATCAGGTGGGCAATTTTACCCACTCAATATTGTGGCTAACCACACTGTGTGGTAATGATGAGAAATCCTTTTCCAAAGGGAAAGTTAACTTATTTCCCTGTAGTCTATCATACCAGAAAAGTACAGTGTATTTTTCTTTGGTTAATTTATTTAGTTGCTTTTTGAAACCTTTTATATTTAATTTTCTCTGTAATGTCTTGTGCCAGTCAGTTTCATAGTTTAATTATGCATTGTGCAGTGACTTGATTGTTTGTTGTTTGTTTTTCCAGAACCAGGTGATCACTTAACTGCTGAGAAGACTCGTAGCTGCTTGGAATCTTCTGGATGGTAACACACTATCACACTTAATGGCTAAAGTTTCTGTTTACTCTCGAAAAGGTAATATTCCTTAGTTTTGTCTTAATTGGATTTGATATAGCAAAATTCTTATGAGAATAGTTACTCTGCTTCCTTTGTATTGTAAGTGATGTCAACTTAGTTGGCAGTTTGGCTTCCCCCTATATGTATCTGCAAATGCTAATATTTGTCTCTTCAGTCGGTAGTCCTGCTGTGTCTTCTGTTGTTTTGTTAGGTTGTTTGCCGAAGATTATGTAAGACTTTTAGAAATAAGGGGATCTTTCTGTAGCTAAAGCATCTTTCACGTAGTCTGCTTTACTGATTCATGTAAATCTCAGAAAGAGGTCTCGTTTTGCAAAAGTGTTTGGAGTAGCACTAACTCATAAGTTACTTGTATTTATTTTTTCACCCAAAGACTAACAGGCAGGATTGAAAACGTCCTTGATTATTTTTCTTTGGTTAATTTATTTTCATGAATTTATATGTATTTACATATTAGAACTCTCCTGGATAAAATATATTTGGATGAGAGCAACTGTCAAGTTAGGTTCAGCTTTTTCTTTAAGCTGCTAATGTGTCATTTAGTCTTGTCAAGATGAAGATATAAGTTAATAGGTTATTGTCATTGTAAACCAGGAAGTGTTGTGTAAAGTTAAATGAAGCCATTAAATTTAGCGGTTACAGCCCTTTCAAAGCTAGAAGCTTCAGTTTATCCAGATGATGGAGTAAATTTTTCAGTGCACTAGTTTTTTTGCCTCATAGTCAGTGTCTTTCAGGGATTGTCTTTGACTCCATTCCTATAGGAAAGTGTCATAACTAGGATAGACTCAAACTGTGAATGGACATCTAGTGGAAGACAAACTCTCCTGGTTTTGTCTGGAATAAAGTTAATTTTTTTGCTAGTGACTCACAGTGCTGTGTTTTCAATTCAGTGTGAGAATAAGGTTGATAATACATCCATGCTTTAGTTATCTCTAAGTAGTGCTTATCCTAAGTCAAGCACTTTTCAGTTTCTTGTGCTCTGCTAGTTAAGAGGTGCACAAGAAGCTGGGAGGGACCATAGCCAGGACAGCTGACCTGAACTAGCCAATGGACTTCCATGTCATAGAACGTCATGCCCAGTGTGTAAACTGGGGGAAGTTGGCAGGGAGGGACAGATCTCTGCTTGGACATCAGCCAGTGGATAGTGAGCAATTGCATTGTGCATCACTTGGGATTTTTTGTTTGTTTGTTTTCCATGAGTTTTACTTTTCTCTCTCTGTTTTTATATTTCCTTTTCATTAAAATTATTGCAATAATATAATATAACAATTATGATATTATTAAGCTATTCTTATCTCAAACCATAAGTTTTAATCTTTTTTTTTTCTGGTTCTACTACCACTCCGACTCCCACTGGTAGGAGTGAGCAGTTGCATGGTGCTTAGTTGGTGTCCGTGATTAAACCACAACACAAATATAGCAGCTTTTGAATTTTTTTTTCTCCTCAGCTTTTGGTAGTTTCTCTCTAAATACAAGAAGAACCATACTATTCATAGAATCATAGAATCGTTTTGATTGGAAAAGACCTTTCACGTCATTGACTCCAAGCGCTAACCTAATGCTGTCAAATTCTTCCCTGGGCCCACAGGGTGATGATGGCAAACTCAGAAGGTATAGCAAAACAGAATTTTATTTTTACAGAATAATATGATTATTGAAATTGGAAATATATTTCATATACAATTTCAATCTGGATAAAAATACAGGGTTTCTGTTTGAGTAGTTAATCAGATGAACACTTACTACATGATACTATAGTACTGTAGTTACTACTTATCATTAATTGAATTAACTGTTTAAAGCTAGCTTATTTTATAGACAATACTTATTTTGTAGAGAATGATGTTACTCATCCATATCAAAGACAGTGGGTGATTCTCTCAGCTCTGGAAGAGTAACCTTGACGGTAATCCCCACTCAAGGTGGAACGATTTTCAGACAGACTCCAAAGGAGAGAATGCAGGTATCCTTTCGCACCACACAGAAATTGGACTGGGATTTAATAGACTAAAATTATTGACTGTCAGGAACATTCAGTTTCCAGCAATAATGTTATCACAGAGATGTCTGTTTCACCGCCCACTGGCTCAGGAAATTTTCCTCTGAAGTTATCCTTGGGGATAGTCAAGTCAGGCTAGTCTGTAACGGCCTTTGTCACTAGAAAACAGCATGACCTTCATCTTGTATCTTTTCACTAGGGAGAGTGCCCTGCTGCAGAAGCCCAGCACTAAACCATATCTCTAAGCAATTCCTCTAGATGGCTTTTAAATATCTTCAGGGATGGTGATTCCACTACCTCCCTGGGCAGCCTGTACTATTGTCTAACAACCTGCTCATTGAAGAAGTTCTTCCTCATATCCAATCTAAACCTCCTCTGGTACAATATAAAGCTGTTTCCTCTTGTCTTATTGCTTGTTATTAAAATAAGAGACTGACCACCACCTTGCTACAACCCTCTTTCAGATAATTGTAGGGAGTGATAAGGTCTACCTTGAGCCTCCGTTTCTCCAGGCTAAACAACCCCAGCTCCCTCAGCTGCTCCTCAGATGATATGTGCGCTAGACCCTTCACCAGCTTAGTTTCCCTTCCTTGGACATGGTCCAGAACCCCAGTATCTTTCTTGTAGTGAAGAAATTGCATTCTTCATCCAACTACAGACAAGGGTTGTCTTTCACAAATTACCTGTTTCTTCAAGAAATAAGTTAAAAAACTTTAGCTAAAACTACTACAGTGATTTCCTTAAGGTCCTTGCATGTTCTTCAAAGAATTAACATCAGCATATAGAGGTAATTTAACTCATCTGTAAGTTCTGCAGAGCATGTTTCTCTACACCACTGAAAGGAAGTGTGTGGATATATATATTTGAATGGGCTTCCTCCTTAATTTGGGCTCAGCAAAAATGTTCACAGTCTTAGGTTCTTTTTGAAAAGCAATATGGGCCATATGTATGTATTTGATATAGGCTTCGAAGGAAAATATAGGTTGTCAGAGGTAGATTAAACGACTTGGAGTCAATAAAGTCACTTTAAATTGATTTGGTGTAACATCATTTTCTAACAACTCAAGCAAATGTCAAATTAGCAAGCTCTTGGTTTTTATTTGAGATAGATAGTCTGCTTGGAACTGCTCAACTATATATAAGTTATGTATGTGTTGAAATTACTACTCTTGTTTCTTACCTGTCTATAGTCAATCTCCTTCATTCTGGTCCAAGGAACATTGAACTAAATTCTACAAACTGGAAGAGCTCCAGCAGGAGATGTCAGGAGCAACTGTACAGGCTGATGGGAAAACATTCATGCAGTTTAATGACAAAGCAGAGAACTGAGATTTTCATAGAATCATATAATTGTTTTGGTCGGAAAAGACCTTTAAGATCATCAAGTCCAACTGCTGACCTCACACTGCCTAACCTATCACTAAATCATGTCCCTTAGCACCTCACCTATGTATCTTTTAAATATCACTCATAATATATTTTAGCAGAGAGAATAGGGAGAGTATTTCTCTACAGGATTACTCCTGTAGAAAAGTACAGACATTGGTCAAGTATTCTCATTTGTTCATGTGCTACTACAAGAACAGTCAAAATGTCATCACCTAAGCTTAATTGAAACAGGAGCAAATGATATGACTTCCAATACTACCTTAAAAAAAATCTGTTTATAATAATTCTTTAATTCTTACAGAGACTGTCTTTGAGTCATTATTTCTGTGACATTGACTCTAACACCCTTGAAGGCCAGTGCTCTGTAAGTTTGGAACTGTAGAAACACGGTTCTGTGCAGCAGTTCCCTTTTCAGGAAATACTAAGCTTTATCCCAGCTGTTGCATGGACTCTTGATGGTGTATGCAGGGCACTCCTAGTAAATTAGTAGGGCGTTTCTCTGTGCTATCTTGTGATTTGCCTGACAGCACCCTCACTGTCAGTTTCACTGACCCATGTCTTATGCAGTGATTGCATAAAATTGTATGTTAGTTGTCATTGTATGTGTTCCCTTTCCCATTTGATATTCTTTCACCACCTTTTCACTCACAGTGGTGTGTAACTGCTCAAATCAGGTTGTGTTTAAAGCCTGAGCTCCTTTTAAGTATGTCTCTATCGCTGTATGTTGTCATTTTGTGATAGTGTCAGGAATCCATGGAGGGATTGTTTTTTTCTTTGATTTAACAAGAAGAGGATGAAATCTCAAATTAGAATCAACTTCCTTGAAACTTCTATTTCATATTAAATCTTGTTTGTTGTAGCTCTTGTACTGCTATTAATAGCTCAAAATAAAGTTTGATTTTTGTCATTTGTGTTAACAAGACCTTACATGTTCTCTAGGTTTGGCAAGCTTTGATCAATGCTTTCCCTACAAATAAGCTGGAGTCTCCCTCCTGGGCAAACTTCCCTGTTTTCCTTATTTCTACTACAGCATACTTCTTTTGAAAATAAATTTCTATTTGATAAACCAAGCTGCTTAGAGCTTATCAACTTCTTTCTTAAGAAACTGGCATTTTGCCTCTTATATGAAAGTCCTTCTTTAAGATTGGTTCTGCTTTTCTGGAATAAGATAGCAGATTTTCCACAGGAGCTTGTTTTTTAATCCCTTCCCTGTTTTCCAGCAAGTATATTTCAACAGCTTTAATTTGACAATAACCCACTGCTGTCTCAGTTCAGCTTTATTTGCTTAAGTTTTCTATTGTTTTACTTTAGTGTGAAAATGCAAAATCTATCTCCCTTTAATTATAATGATGTAGATAATTCCCAATCTGCCAACTCTTTGCTTTTCACACTATCAAATGAATGCCTCAAAGCAGATTGATTTAAATTTAGCTTTTTCTTGCTATTTAATTGTGACTTTTCAAACAATGATTCTTAAAAAAGTTCATCATCTTCTATAATATTCTTCCTCCTGCCATGTAAGGGTCCTCTTGAGGGTGTTTTTGCCACCGTGTCTCCATGGAGATGGCAAGTGGGAGTGAGTTTATTGCACTCATGTGCTATGAGTCAGCTCAATTTGAGAGCCAGAAATTTATTTTAATATGTCACTAGGCCTAAGATAATAAACCTTGCTGGGTGCAGAATATGTTAGTTTAGGCCTAACATCTTGTTAACATCACTAAGTAGCTTCAGGATTGCATCATCTCAATACTGAGGTGAAGAGAACCTCCCTCCAAGTGGAGTGCAACTGCTTGAACCTCTCTTTGGAAATGCACACTAATTCTTTTAGTCATAGTGCCAGTAGACCACAAACTCTTTCATTACATTTCCCAGAAAAGTCTGAAGCAATTTGTAGGTTATTCTGTTAAGAATCCAAATCTTGGGAATTGAACCAGTTCTGGTTGGCTTAAAGAACAACACTTCTTTAGGTCAGGATAATTTTAAAATTGGAGTTTCATCAAACTTTATACCAAAACTGAAAAATAAGACTTACTGCTTCAGATTCTTCTTCAGAGTATGAGAACTACTGTGAATGTAGTGCACCCGCTCTCACACCTGTCTCCTTTGAACATCCTTTATAGGCTTCTTTGCAGAAGCAAGACCAAGATGAATATAATCTCAAATGTTCTTTTTTTTTAAAAAAAATTGTAAATGTATATTTAGCCAGTCCATAACAATCTCTTCTGCTTGAGTAGAGTATTGGAAAAGTTGCCAATTTTGAATTAAAAACTGTAATTTGTGGTCTCTTTTACTCAAGAATCAAAAGAATGTTTTCCATTTTAGCAGCACAATCACCATTTTACAAGTCATTCAGTGCATTTTTTTTTCTAGACTAGCCTTCAGTAAGGGCCAGAAAGCTGGCGCTTACTGGTTTTAGATGGACTCCTGTATCAGTGTGAATATTCCCATTAATTTTAATTAGAGTCAATCTCAATAGATTACTGAATTGACAAGTAACAAATTGGGAGAATGGGGTGAAACATTTTATCACTTTCTTGTAAGAACATGTTACATATTAACACTTGACTAAGTGGGAAGTTTTCAGTTCAGTAACAATAGAGTTATTCAGTTTGACAGAGTTTAATATCAAATATGACTATCATATCTGAGATATGAACATGAGAGTGCTATTTGGACCAGGCTTTTGATTTCCAATTTAAGAACCTCGAGGAAAATGTTTTGAATATATCAACTAGGTTGTCAAAACATTACTCCAATCTATTTTCTATAGCACCTAGGAGAGACAATGAAAATTGTACAACTTTGATATAGCAGGAGCTTAGCTCCATATCCTGTCAATCCTGCCTAGTAAGTGCTCCAGGCTGGAAGAAATCCACCGGGTGTTATTTAACTGCTAAAAATGTCTACTAACAGTTCTTTACACTGATTATGGTAGAGTTATCAATAAAAATGGGGATACCATTGTCGCGAGCCTGATATATACATATACATATATTTATATGTTTTTTTCTGTCAAAAACAGATGGTGAATCCAAATGTTGAAGGAATCAATGTTTTTATAGCATCCTGAGCTGTAAAATTAGTCTTCTCTGTATACAAAACTTGTAATGGAGTTTATTTACTCAGCAATCACTAGAATTCTTGAGAGGGGACAGAGGCTGTCTGGAAGTGAAAGAGAGTGTTTCAACAGGTACTAGAAATGTTTTAAGTCATATGTGCTGACTCCATGCATATGGCACATATGTTTTAATTTTCTTGCGTGCCCCTGTGTTTTGGCTCAGAGCTGGGGAGAGTTTCGAGCAACTTCTTACAGGAGCCATCTTTACAGCCCCTTCCCTCTTACCAGAAACGGCTGTCATGTGAAATCATGACACCCTGAATGGGCATAATTTAGTTACCTGACAGAAGAAAGGGTATTTTTTAAACTGTGTTAGGGACAGGAGATTGGAAGATTTGGGTATTAATCCTGAGGTCTTTCACAATACCTTTGTAATCTCTTTCAGCTGATTCTTCTTATTTTCCATTTTGCTTTGTATAAATCAGAAATATATTTGCAGTTTATTCCAATGTAAATTTATCCATGCCTATAGATTTCTTTGACATCTTTTGACAGGAAATATTCTATAGCTACAGTGCCTTTTTTTGGATAATTTAATTTATACTCTTTATTTTCAGAAGCGAGATAAAACATTGTTTTTATAACATTTTTCTCTACGGTGCTAGCAAGGGTACCTAAGGAGAAAGGCCTCCATATTTAATTACTGTTTCATGATTTCTCTATTTTTAAAGGGAGCTTAACAGCCGAAATTAATCAGCCTTTACAAGTGTCTTAGAGTAATTCAGATTCTGTGAGTGACATTTCTCTAAGATGAGCCTTTCAGTGTAAGTCTGCAGATTTCACAAAGTGTTTTGTCGTTCTGATGTCAAGGTCATGAAACCTTTGTAACTGACATGTAAAGACTTTCTGTCACATACCAAATTGACATAATAGTTGTCTTTGATGCCTGTAGGCAGTAGTAGTAGTTGGATGTAATTTTACATAGCTGACAATTGTTCCATTGTGAAGTCTGGGAAAAAGGCCTTTTTCAGTGCTTCTTCCTTCTTCTTACCCTTATTGTTATAATCTTGTATTATCATAGTTTGACCTTCTTTTTTACTCCATATAATTATTCTGTCACCTATTAATTTTTCAATCTGTATTAGTACTGAATGGTAGCTTCTGCTTTGTCACTGTGTGTTCATGATTGCATCTTTTTATCTGACCCGTAACCAATCAGGGGAAAGAAAAGAAAAAGAAAAAAGCCTTTTTAGTTCCTGCCAGTGTTAATCCATTCATTAGCTGGCAAAGTTGATGAATGAGTGGTCTCCAGAAGGTGAGCATGCTGCCTTCCCAGTGTGGACAGGGTCACCTGGTTATAACCTGTCTGATTTGAGTGGCAGTTCAACTTGCTGCTGTAGTTCTAGAGTTGGATCAATGCTAAAGGGTACACTGAAGAAAGAGTATAGGTGCAACAATGATCTCATCAAAGGGCTTTCAGGGAGTAAAGAAAAGCACAATTTTACTTTCAACACTTCTCACATTAAACTGATAGCTGAGTCACTTTTTCTTTAAACTGAGAATAAATAGTCTCTGTAAGTGCAATATGATCCTTGTCAGATTTACTCTTAGCCTTAGTTGCCTAAAGACCAGCTCTTAAAAAAAGACTAATCCAGCTGTAATCTTCCAAAGTGTTAGCTTTGTAATGTCTCAATAGGACACATCTCATGTACAATTAATACCCTAAAGCCAAGGCTATGTTTTACAAGATAACAGCACTTGTGACAAGTACATGTGTGACTTGCTATCTAGAATGCTTAGAGGATGATACATTTGTGCCCTAAAATGTAGGTAGGTTTATAATAAAGTGCTATTGCCAGATTCAGCGATCCTTACATGTACACTGATTTGAATGTAATTATTTATACAACGCATGCAGCAGAGGAAAATAAGCACTGCTGTCACAGATCCACAGCATGATTAACAGACTGATCTACTTAGGTAGTATTTTTGGAATCTTCTGTGCTATTCAGATTTCATAACAGCTCTTTCAAGGCTGTTATTTTTCCTTGTCAAAATATTTCTATTAATGTTGTTAGAATGAGCTGCTGAGATAAAATGTTTAGCAGAAAGACTATGGTGGTACCATAGTTGGTCTTAATTATCTGCATTAGGTAATTTCCACTGTGAAGCAAGAAAAACAACAATTGGTGCAGACTCCAGTAAAAACAGATATGTGCCATTTCAGTAATTGTTCCAATTTGTAAAGGTTTATAAGGATACATTAATTTTGTGACACTCACATCTATTTCACGTTTGCAGTTTAAAAACAAATAGAATCCAGTAAAACACCCTATTATAAGCACCTAATGGATTTAAATAAAAAGGCAAAAATAGTCTCCAACATAATTACGTTGAGTGCCATAGTATTATGTGGAAAATGCTCTTTAGAGTTTGAAGCACACAGAAGGAAATATGCCAAAAGCACAATAATGATGCAATAAATTTCTTAAAATGATCTACAGTATTGGTGCTGAGGAGGAAAAAAAAGAAATCCAACCCCTCTGGCACTGAGGCCCAGTAATAATGGCTAGTTCAGTTTTCTTTCAAGCTACTTGCACAAGAATGGGGGATTAAGGTACTGATTTATTGTAGTATTAGTATCACCAGTGCTTTTTTCTCACTTTTTTCTTCATTAGAGATAGGAGAGCGGCAACTTCTTTGTGTGAATCATAATATTTAGGACAATGTGTGTTCTGTATATTCCAGAGAAATGTAAAACACATGAGACTGCATTTTTAAAGAACGTGGCATTTCATATATAAGGGAACATACTGAAGAATTCTCAAATTGCGACAAAGACACAATGAAAAGTAATTTGTGTTCATGTAATTAAGGGTCATTTATAACAGTTACTGACATGAGACTATATTTAGATTGCCTTGGTGAGCTTTATCCTTGCATGCCTTAGCTTCTGATAGAGGAGGTTAGTGCTTGTCTCTGTGATTGGAAAAAAAAAAGCTATGGGAAGCCCCTGAAATTTTGGTGTGTGGAACAATATGGCACATCATTGTGAGAGAACTGGATCCAGCAGCTTCATGAGCTAGCAATAGAATTGTTCTTTTGGGCCAGGCTTCACCAGGTGAGCACACATTCTCCCATTGGATTTCACAGGTACCACATTCCAGGTCTTAGGTAAATTGGGCAGTGATAATTATCAAATCTTTGTCTGTTTCTTAAAACTGATCCTATCTGCCTGTCTCCATGATATCATGCAGATTCACCCCCTTTTGAGTTCCATCATGAGCATGTCTGGCAGGGTGGGAGGTCTCAAAAAACAATGTAGGTTTTTTGATAGAATAATTTGAGGGATAGCAAGCTATTTTCCTTTTATTTATAAAATACAGCCTCAATATAACAAAAGCTTTCTAGAGCATACCTTTTCTGCTCTTTCTCTAACAAGTAATTAATTACAGGTTTAAAAGTAAAGAAAATAGCATTAATACTGAAACTTTAAATCTCTTTTAGCGTGTTAAGATTGTCTCTGTTTTATAGCTCAACAGAAATTGGAAGCATTGTTTAAAACAGTATAAAACACATAAAAGTTATATGAAGCATTAACAATTTAATTTAATTGGTTTCACCTTTGCATTTATAAAGGCAATAGAGTAAAATTGTCACCTGTAATTATGGAAATCTAATTTTGTTTACTAGTTATATCATTTTCAGCTTGTACTACCTGTCAGGAAGGAGAAAAATGGAAGAAGGTAACCAGCATTTTAAAAATCAAATTTTATTGGAATGTTTACTTAAACAACTCTGTGAATCTGTGAATGCCTTCAGGATACATAATGGGCTTTATGAGGCATTCCAGCATTTAGAATTAGTATCGGATTTATAGACCTTAGAAGAAAGACTCCAGTGGTTCATTGTTAAGAATGAAAAATACCAGTGACATATTGCCTACATTTTTTGTGTACTCTTTCCTCCACCATCTCATACCTTGAAAAAAAATCAGTGATAGGCCTTACTAACAAAACTTACTATAAACCAATTAAAGCAGTTTCAGAAATTTAGTGCCCTCGTGTAAAAAAAACATCTAACCTTGATTTCTTGAATTTTCGAACCTTCTAATACAGTGCAATTTGGTCGTCATCTAGATTTGAGCTTTCCATGCAAAAAGCTTAGAATGTCCTCTACCAGAAAAAAAAAAAAAAAGGAAAATCTTGGGAACTTTAACTTTGCCTCCTGTCTCCTGCTTGAATCTGAGTTTAATTCCAATTCAAAGAAGTTTTGATGGTAAATATGAGCAAGTGTTAATACTACACAACAGGCAGTTAAGTGTTGGACAGCATAAATTTTGGTCCCAGAATAAGAAATAGTTGCCAAGACTGAATTAGTCAAGTTATCATGCTTCAGCAGAGCAAGATGAAATTCTTTTGAATTTCCTGTCTGCAGCTGTTTACCTCTCATACAAATAGAGTATTTGGTGCACTTTAACTTTCAAAAGTATCATCATCATTCATTACCCATAATGGAGCCAGTCATCAAGCAATATTACACAAACATACTTCTCAAGAGGTTGTGAAATTCTGAAGGAGATAAAATATTGTGCTATTTAGAACATTCTGCTTTCCTGAAACTTCAGAGCTATTCATTTCCAAAGCAATGAAAACAATGTCTCTGCTTTTCTCCCATCTGTTCCACCCAATAGATTTTTGAATGCTGAATGCCATGAAGCCTGGGTAATTACCTGAAAGTCCTCAGCAATCAATTACTTGTTACTATTTATATATTCTGTGGTGTTTTAGAGAGTCCTGTTTTCTGGTGGGTGTGATGCCCGTTCACTGAGATATTTGGGGATATACTGGTGTGTGCTAGGTGCTGTTTAATAATGAATGATTATGATCCACACACAAATCTTGCATATGTTAACAGTGAGAAGAGAGTTTGATTTGTAGATTTTTATGTCCATTCTTATGCAAATTTTCTGTTTTCACTGATGTTTTTCTCACTTATTGGTAAAAGGCATATCAAGGAAGGAATGAGCATCTCGGGTAAGAAGATTAGATTTTGTTTCGATTCTTATTATTTAGAATATAAATTTTGCAGAGTCAAGAGGTGGAATCTCACTAATATTTACAAATACCTAAGTGGTGAATGTCTGGAGGTTGGGACATCCCTTTTTTTCTATTGTATCTAGCGACAGCACAAGGGCTAATGGGATGAAGCTGGAACACAAAAATTTCCATTTAAATGTAAGGAAAACCCTATTTTACTGTGAGAGTGGTGGAGCACTGGAACAGGCTGCCCAGGGAGGGTGTGGAGTGTCCTTCTATGCAGGTCTTCAAAACCCACCTGGCTGCATTTCAGCATGACCCAATCTACATGGACCTGCTTCTGCAGGGGCTGGACTAGATGATTTCTAAAGGTCTCTTCCAACCCTACCATTCTATGAATCTATGATTCTAAGAACTTTTTCATTTATTTGTGCCATAGGACAGGTCTTAAATGAGGCAAAATTCCATCTTGCCAGTTGTACTAGCACTATGTCTTGTGAAACCCCAGCTGAAGATTCTTGCACTGATACACTGGCAACAAGAAAGCTGACAGCTGGCCATTTTTCAGAAGAATGTAGTCACATTTTCTGATTAGTCACTTCTATGGTTGTCTTTCTATATGTAAACAAAAGGACAGATTTGAACCTCAACTACACCATTGTGAATATGAGAATATCAATGGGCATTGAAGGACTTCTTTTGAATTCTGAAGTGTAAATCAGTGGACATACTGGTTATACAGTCAGCTTGAATTTAAGAGCAACAGTCAGAAAAATTACTTTTTGTGAAATAATTTTGCAAAAGTTTTATAGCATTTCAAACATAAATGGATGCTTTATCAGTTATTTCATGGTTGGATCTGGGATTGAATACCAGATTCAATTTTTAAATTTCAGTGACAATTTCAACATTGATTTAGAGGAAAAAAAATGTTTATCAGAAAGCTATATATCCATTTGTACATTCATTCATGCTTTTAGCTTTGGATTAATGTGTCATATCCAGTTGGCTGACATATGATAACACGGTACAAACTAATTTGAAGAAGTAGCCCTATAAGCCTTCAGTATTTTAGTGTTTATTTCATTTAAAGTGAATGGCAGAAATGCAGCTTTAAGGGGAGCTCAGAATAGGCTGAGTTCATTAAATGAGACACTGACAGTGAAATGAACCACTCTTTACTTCATATGGATTTAATCCATACTTACAGGAGACTTCATATTTTTTTATGTACATTCCAGACAATTGCAACAAAGATGTCTGTTGTATATTCTTTATTCATTCTGCATGCAGGTTTTGCGTATGATATCAAAACCCAGATCATATAATACATGTAATAAATTGCAGTGCAAAACAGTTTTGCAAAACAGAATGCAACCCTCAGAGCTGGTTTTGGGGCACATCATTAATTCGATAGCTCTATCTAAGTGCCTAAGTAAATGCTTGAATTTTTAGAGCTTCTGAGCAGACCTAATTTGCTTTGAAGTCATGGGAAACTGTAAAATGGTCTTGCCACACAGAAGTTGATAAAGCAGAGGATGAAACTAAACTAATTTCCTGAATTAATTCAATTCTTCAGCCACAGGACTATCGTTTTGTTTGTACTATCACACAATTAGAACTAAATGTATTAGATCAAATTGTTTTACTTTAATAAATTAAAAATGAAAGGTGTTTCACGATTCTATTATTTGTGACATTGCTTGATGTGTGTTCTTATACTTTGCTTTAATTTCCTTGCTTGTAAGGCTGGTCTGTGACAGCCTTCCTCACATGAATACCAGTTTTTTTTCTGCAAAAAATCCCACTGATTTGTAAAGAAAGAGTGGACAGTGTGTGCATTAGCAGTTTAAAATATGCAGTGTCATAGAATATAGATGTTAGAAGAGAGAGAGGTAAGAGATTTACAGCTAATTAATGAATCTACTAATTGTGGTATAGGATACTTTCAGTACTTTATGGAGAGTAGCTGTACATGGCATTTTAGTGAAAGGAAGTCCATCTTTTTCTGTGGAAGATATCTCACTTATTGATAATCTTATAGGCAGAAATAGCTTACAGTATGTTGAAAGAAGGAAGTGAGCAAGAAGCAACAAAGTATTTTTTTTTTTTAATGAAGGTTTAGAGGGTGAAAGGTCATTGGTGATAAAGCAAATGCTGTTGTGAAATCCGTCTTCAGGAGTGGAATACTGTTCCAGAGTGTTCCATGAATTGAGACTTTTTTTTTTTTTTTTTAAATTTTTATGGATTCTATCTATGGCATTTAGTAATTTAGGGTTGGGTTAATTTTGTGATCATAATCAGACATTCAATCTCATGCCTACTGTAGAGCAGAAATTTACATTGATACAAATAGTAAAGGTAAATAACCTTTTTCTCCATGTGGATTACAAGACAACTACATCAAAGGAGTTATATTACAAGACAATGTATGAAGTCCATATCTGGAAAGCTAGCAAATGCCAAAGTCAGGTCTGCAGGTGCACATATGTGCATAATCTCTTCCTTAGATAATTTTGCCCACTTACGAGCAGAATGCATGTTGTGTATACACATACAGTGCTAGATGCAGCTCTTCTGAATTTTCAGCCTACATTGAGATTTATGCACTTGAATTCTGCTAAAATCTACAGAACAATCAAGCTGTCTCCACACTAGCAGGGCTGTCAGGCCTGAAAATTCTTTGTTGCTCAGGTAATTAAAATGCTCAAAAGCACATTGTTGGGGAAGAAATAGACCTGTTCCGTGCTCAAGTTCCATTGCCATCTAGGTTCACAGGGAGAGTTACCTAAATTCAGGTAATGGAGTGGTTTTTAAAGATAGAAGTTAAGTCTAGAAAAAGGGTTCTGGGTATCTGCATCACGAGGAAGCTGCGACCTTAATTTGTCACTGAAACATGGTCATTTTAGAAGGTAATTTTGAAATGAAAAAAGCAGATGAAATATTGTGGTACAAAAGGGCTGTGAAATAAGCATTTGGATGATTTTTACATCTTGGATCACAATTTAAACAGTCCCCACAAAAAACTGTCTATCACGCATAGAATCATAAAATGATAGAAGTTGGAAGAGACCTCTAGAAATTGTCTAGTGCAACCCATAGTCCAATCCTATGATCCATCCTATGATGGCTATCCATATGCATATCTATTCTGAAATTGGAGTTTGGAAATTTATGCTGATTACATAGCTATATATGTTTCAGGTGAAGTATTTTTTCTGATTTTACATGATTTCTGTACCAGTTAATGTTATTTAGACCAAACCAGACTGCAAAATAACATCCAGCTAAAAGTTTCAAGAAGATCTATGTTAAAATATATTGCAGACATGTACATCATATATATCAAAGTATATTTCTCTATGATGTCTCAAACTGGACATCCAGAAGTTTGAGTTCTGCTTACTGAAATGTTCTATATTCTTTTTCTTCACTTTCATTTTATTAATAATCCAAAAAGAAGCATTGCTAAAATAAAAGCTTGGGATTTCTCTCTGGTTGCTTCATGTGTACTTGTTCTTACTAGTGAATAATTTTTCTTATCCTATCTGTTGTTTTCATACTCTTCCACATTCATGTCTTGCTGTTATGATTTTCTGTTAATTTTCTGCCTTGCTTCTCATATCCTGGAAAATGATGTTCCACCACTTTTCCCCTTAGCTAACCTAACCTTCCATTTCACATCTCTGATAGATTTTAATTGCTTTTGGTGATATTTGGGTTCATTCTACAAAGCTCCTTACAAGGGATATTAATTGCAATTAAAAAAATCCTGTGTACCAAGTTGACATAATAATCTATAATGCTTGAATGGGTTTATAAAGAATACTGAAAATATGAATGCTGGCATGACCTAAGTGTGAGACAAAAGCTATTCCCTTAGGGAATGGAGATAATTTGCTTTTGTCTCATACATTATGCATCTCCTCTTTTACACCCCATTTCCATGAAAAATATTTTTTGTTATGTATCAAGGAGTCGTTACAGTTGTGAGTTGAGCATTAGGCTCAGTTTGTTGGGATGTTAACATTCTGCTAGGATTTCTGCAGTCTCGGTTCTTTGTTTTCTATTACCTATTCATAATTTCTTTTTGGTCTTCGATGCTTTTCTCCGAGTAGTTTTCTATTTCCACTTTTACTCTTTGAAGAGTGAATGGTGCTGATTCTTTTTTGTTGGGGAAGATGCACTGAAGTGAGAAATTTATAAACAAAAAACCATACTGTAAACGTTTCATTGGTGCAGCTATGCCAGTGACTAATAATTAGCCACATTATGTTAAAAACGCAAGCATTATTTAATTCTCACTGATCTCTCCAAAACTGATGGATTCCTTCACAGGCAGAGGTTGGCCTCTTACAAAGTACTGCATTGTCTCTTCAAACACTCTGGAGGATTTATGAACAGAACTTGTAGTTAAGGGAATAGTTCACTGTACAGTGGATATTCAACCGTATAAGCAAGAAATCATCTCAACCATGACAGTTAAAGAAATCAACTCTTTATAGCAACTGAGTTGATAAGGATGGATTTTTCAGCTACTTTATACTGAGGATAAAAGATATAGATTAGCACTGCACTCATTTGTTAATGTTCTCTTTCTTTTTTTTTTTTTTGTATTGCTTTCCCTTTTTAGGTTGTAAAATAAAAGAAATGAGAGCTTAGTGTTGGAAAGTCATAAATTTCTAATTCTGTATCCCCGTATCTTCTGAATAGACATGTATTACATGGGATAATTAATAGAGGACTATATTGTTCTCTAACAATCTTAAAATGAATTAATAAACTCTGCATAAAAATGATGTTCAGATGAGCCAACTCCTCCTGAGTGTCTATCCAGTTTACTAATTGCTGTGTTACATATTTCATGTACAGGAATATTTTTTTAGATAGTTGTGTTTATGGTGTATTTGTTCTTAGGTTATTTGTAATTCGTTATTTTGCAGTCAAGGTAGCAGTATAACTACTGGATATGACACTTTTGTCCCAGTGTTATTTGACAGTATTAATCTTATCTGCATATCTACAATAATAACTATTTTTTTTAATCAATCAGCAAAAAGAGGCATTCATTTCACATTACCTTCCACAACAGTATTTATAGCATATAGTTTACTGCAAAGGTACTGAGTTTGACCATTATCGAAATCACAGTATGACATTAGGACCTGTGGGTTGTTATTGCAGTCCCATTGGCTAACATGAATGCTTTAAAATACATTGCTTGTATATTAACCCAGAACATGAGAGAAAACACTGGATCACTAGCTTGCTGTGTGAAAATACAGAAGCAGAAACCTGACTGTGAGAAAAGAAGGAAATCAACAGAGAGTGGCCTGTAAGGTTGTCAGACTCTGAATAATGGTAGAACAATTATGAAGCAGGAATATTGTTAGATGATGCATGTGATGTACAGGAACCTTATGCCACTTATGGCATGGAAATATTGCTTTTCTCTCAGATGAGTTACTGTGTGCGTCTAAGCCCTGAATATCGTTCATCTGCACCACACTGTGTTAACTGTGGTGTGCTGTATTTCCTGCCTCAGAAATTCTGATGAATATTTTATAGGTTATTTTGGTAGTTGAAGTTCAGTTTTTACTTTTTCCTTTTTTTGTCTTTGAGGCATCGCCTGTTCTGGCTAACTTTATGATTGGGATTATATGAGAAAAGCTAATGGGGGAATAGCAACCACTTTTCCTCCTGTAAGAATAACTGCAGTACCCACATTATATTAGAGAAATTCTTTTCTTTAAGGGCTAATCCTCATTGGCAGTCCTAGCCTCTAACAAGGTGTTAAATGCTACAGATTCCTGTTAATGTTCAGTGGGAATACTATTTAAGCCTTTAAATTGAATTGGAGAGCTGGATGCAGAAAATCTATGGTGTTTATGATCAGGAAGGCATATCACTGCTTTGTCCTTTTTACTGTTGAAAATGTGAAATTCTTATTGAAGGATGTATTCTGTTCCCAAGTGTGTAATTCCAGGGTTGCATTTTTTTAAAAAAGATTCTTGTTACTGCATAATCAGTCATTTTAACTGTGTGTTTCTGATACATTTGTCTCTGTAGCTGTTGTGTCTATCTGTTCCCCTGTGCTTTTTCACACGGCTCCATATTCTTGAACATCCTCTTTCCTTTTTTGCCTAGCTTGCTTTCATTTGTACTAAAACTCTCTTTTTGCTCTTGGCAATTAAATCCAGACCTTAAAAAAAAAAGGACACAAGCCAAGTGATTTGATGTGATGTACTCACTTGACAGCCAGTCACCTCTAAACAAAAATATTCCCTCTATTGTTTTCTGTTGTCCTTTCTTATTCCCTACCGTGCCTGTTGTGATTATTTCTGGTTATTATGGCTTTCAGATCCCTCATCTCCTGTCTGCATGAAAATAGGAGAGATTTTCAAAGGCACAATTTGTGGATAAACATTCAGTTCTTAGAGAAAAGATTGATTTCTGTTCCTTATGGGTGCATAAATAGCATGAGTATGTGCAATTCTTCCTCATTGGGTCGCTAAACTTCAGGAAGATCCCAAGAGGAGAGAATGACCACCCTATTTCTGTGATCAATCTCCCTCATTAAAGACAGCTTGTTACTATAGTTTGCCTATAAATATATGCTGTTTTATTTATGTAGTTGTGAAGGTTTAACCCCAGATAGCAACTAAGCACCACACAGCTTCTTGCTCACTCCCCCTCAGTGGAGTGAGAGAGAGAACTGGAAGAGTAAAAGTAAGAAAACTTGTGAGTTGATCTGAAAACAATTTAATAGACAGAACAAAAGCCATGTGCACTACTTCCCACCAGCAGACAGGTTTTCAGACACCTTCAGGAAAGCAGGGCTCCATCATGCATTAATAGTTAACACCATCACTTTGAATGTCTACCTTTTCCTTCTTCTTCCTCCAGCTTTTATTGCTGAGCAAGGCATCATATGGTATGGAATATCCCTTGGACAGTTGGTATCAGGTGTCCTGGCTGTGCCCTGTCCCAGCTTCTTGTGCACCCTCAGCTCACTTACTGGTAGGGTGGGATGAGAAATAGAAAAGGCCTTGACTATGTGCAAGAACCACTGAGCAATAATGAAAACATCCCTGTATTTTAAACACTGTTTTCAGCACAAATACAAAACATAGCCAGGTAGAAGGTACTATGAAGAAGATTAAGTCTATCCCAACTGAAATCATCACAGTAGGTCCTACTGACAACACTAATATGTGGGCAGTAATACAATGTCTACCCATATAATTCTGCTTTTATGAGATATTACTACTGTATCTCAGTTTTATCTTTAAGCCATTTGAACTACTACTCATATCTATCTTATCTTTTTTCCATGCCATGCAGTAGTCTTATGATTTCCCTGGTAAAATGCATAATTCCAGTAGATGTAGCTCTGAACATAAACTCTGATTTTCTATTGATGTTCATTAATAGGCTTACCTTAGGTGTTGTGAAGCATTGCCAAATGTAGAAGTTAAAACTGTAGGATTTATTTTGTTTAACTGAGTTTGACTAGCCAAGTAGCACTCAGTGCAGGAAACAGGAACAGAGTTGGAGAGGTGGAAGGTGACTTTCAAGTTACAATTGTGTTTTCTGGATCTTGGATAAGTTATGGCTGGTTTGCTTCCCAGCATTATCTGAAATTTTCCAGTCCAGTTATGGTCATCCTGTGGTCACACGATACTCTCTTGGAAAGCCATGAAACTTGCTTCATTGGTACCTTCTTTTCTCCAGTCCTTTTAAATGCAACTGGAAAGAACTCTTCCAGCACCTTGAAATGATCTTTCCAGTTAGCAGCATCCCTTTCCAGAATGACTGTAGTTGTAAAAAGTCATAAAACAGTAGGCACTACTAGTAAGTAGGTGGAGTGGAGCTACAACTTCAGTAAACATTGTTCTGAGGGACAGCATTACAGTGCTATGACTAGGTGTGCTTGAAGGTGAGCCAATATATATACGTGTAAAGAAATTTCAGAGAGGAATAAACTATGTGATATCTTACAGACAAGGCTAAGAAGAGCTGGAAATTATTTGAAGTGTTTGAAATTTTGTCTCAGACTACATTGACACTAATCAGAAATCATTGATGCTAATGCCTTTATGCTGATTTCTTAAATATTTCATTGTGTTACCGTCACAGTCAAGGTGGGAATGCTATTTTTGACATGATAACACCTGACAGCTCAGTTATTAGCAGCACTTACCATCTAATGAAGTGTTTACAGTCCGGAGGCAAAATTATGGGTTATTAAATTTTTGATGAAAGTCTTTACATATACTTGTGATTGCTGTTTTGGAGCTTTTTGTTGCTGATGTTACATTTGTTGTTATGATAGTTGCGATGGTGCTGTAGTTTGTATTAGTATAAATTCAGCAATGCAAACTTATATGTGCCATTTTTATGTTTATTCACAGGTGATGCATTACGTAAAAAGCGAATCTGTGTGTTTTTATCTATGTCTAATACTTTTAATGAAGCAGAGGAAGAGCAGTTACAGATTATTGTGAACTTCTATCCAATTCTGATGGAATGAAAAATGGAAGAGATTTTTTCTGTTTAAAATTCCTTGTAATATCCTAACCTGAGTTGAAAAATAACTGTTCTGCAAAACTCAAATTCTGTATTGCATGAACGTGCAACCCTGACAATTGAACCAGTTCTACTGATGCATTTTAAATGCAATGAATCTTTGGCTGATTTCTATTTATTTTCCATCTGTACAACTTTGAAGACATCCTTAGTGGGCTGTTGGAATTGTGTGGATTATAGGAGAGAATAAATCATAAATATACATACTGCAGAATCTGCTTTGATAGTTTTCATACCTGATATGATCACTGAGTTTCTAGAGCAGGCCATTGCTGCTCTGTTGATGTCCTTTGTTCACTAAAGGGCATTTAGCTCATAGTGGTGGGCAGTAACTCTGAACTTTGCTGTTGTCTATGTCAACATTATACTGATAACAGATCCCTATATTTACAGAGATTCCTATAGAGACCCCTCCTCACAGAAGCCTCATAGACACTCCCACATCCCCTGCCCCACCACCATTTAATACTATATGTAATATAAGCATGATTTGGACTGAGATGAGTGATAAATGATGAGAAAATTACAAGCAAAGAGTTAAAAGTATTAAAAGTGCCAGTACCCTATGAGGTGCAGGCCTTTGAAATCAGCATGAGAAGTGCCTAAGTGAGGGCACCTTAATGCTGCAAAACTTAAGAGTTTTGTTTTGGCTATAGACTGCAGGACTGAGCAGACAAGCAACTTCAAAACAGTTTCAGCAAGGCCACAGTGCCCCAGGTGAGAGAATTGCCTCGTTAACCTTGAAATTAATATTACATGTAACACCCTTTTGACACACCTAAATATGATGAGATAAAAGGAGTACATTCTAAACGTATATGACTACGTTCCTCCACTCTCTACCCAAAACATTTTGAACATCCCCTTGTATTGCACATGTAATAGATAGGTGGTAGTTCATTTTTCTCTAAAGTATATAAGGAGTACTCTTTCATTTCTTGGAGTGCCTGCATTAGAAAGGGTTATCCTCCATGCACCCAGCACCAAATAAAGTAACACAGCTTTCTAATACTAAGTTGAGTGTTATAGAGTTTCTTCTGAACCAGTTTTTGGTAACAATACCTTTAAGTAATTGATCACTAGCACAACTAAGACAGTCATGAACATGCCCATTATCAAAAAGATACTTTAGCTGTGCACTTTATTAAAGGCCCTGAGCCAGGGACAGTGACTATGGCCAGAGGAGGCCATGTCCCGTGGGGGGACCCAATCACTTCACTACACACCCCAAGCCACAGGCAGTGATTTTCTTCTTTAAAACTATGGCTGGAAGAGGCCATGTCCCGACGGAGGGACCCTTTATCACTATGGCCCGAGCAGGCCGTGTCCCGAGGAAGGGACCAAATATCCACAGCTGTAACTGTGGGAAGGAAGCCACGACAAAGGAACTCATTAAACTTATTCCCAGAAAAGGCCAAGTCCTGAGGGAGGGACCCACTATCTGCAGAAACTGCAACCACGGTGAAGAATCCACACCAGAGAAGTTCATTAAGGACTGTGTCCCGGGGGAGGAACCCTGTGTTGGAGCAGGGGAAGAATGCCAGGAGTCATCCTCATCTGAGAAGACAGAAGCGGCAGAGCCCATCTGTGAGAGACTGACCACATCCCCCACTCCCTGCCGACCTGAGCTGTTGAGGGGGTAGGAGGTAGAGGTACTGAGAGCAGTGAGCTGGGCCTGGGAAGAAAGGAGGGATGGGGAGGGAGATCTTAAAGTGCTGGTTGTAATTTTCTCATCATCCTACTCCCTTTTTGCTTTTATTCGTTCTGTTTCTTGTAGAATAAACTTTCCTACTTTCCTCTCTAAGTCGAGTACTGGAGTCTGTTTTGCCTGGAGCCGTAATTGGCAGTGAGCCCTCCCTGCCCTTGTCTTAATCCACAACAACCTTGCTTATCTTTTTACTCCCATTTCACTGGGGCCTCCACCATCCTAACGAGGGTGGGGGTGAATGGGGGCACAGAGTGAGAGACTGTCGTGGTGCTGCTGTGCTAACTGGGCCAAACCATGACACATTTTCAGTCAACTAATTAGATGTGTTTCTTCCTACTCCTCAGGTAGCCATAAACCAGCTCCTAGTAATTGGTGAAGATGGTGTTGACAGCATAAAATATTTAGAAGAAGAGTGGTGTTCACACAGGTAGCAAAGCTTAAGAAATTGAAATTTTCAATGACGTTATGTCAACTCAATTTAGACAGAGAGCTCCACATTTGTTCAAAGTACTTTTACACATTAGTTGGATACTCTTCAAAGACTTAATTACCATTTTGAAATTGCTTTCACATCCTGGATAGATACTGAAATGCTAATATCTTCAGAACCATATGCTTTATAGATAGAGGCAGTGTTTTCTGGTATTGCAAATATAAAATACAGGGCAGTACTTCATACAGGCATAAAAAAAGTCGGAAGGAAAACCAATTCAGTACGATTTTTTACTGTAATTTCTGGTAATCTCTAGTGTGATAGGATCGTGCTATACTTTGACATCACTAATCGCTCACATCTCTGAGTGTTTAGAGAGGACATGAGAGAGAGACAAAGAAAGATTTTGTTTAGGGATTGTGCTTGCTTTCACAGTTTCAGTCACTGAAGAATGAACTGAGATGAGGAATAATAATAAAAAGCCCCTGTGCATATGTATATGCATATGTATGTGGTTTTTGGTGAGACAAAGAACAGCATCATGAACTGCTGATTGTGAATTCAAAATATTTCAGGATCATTTTACTTGTGTGCTAAGTATCTGCATCAAAGCTAGGCATCTCTCTGCAGGAATAAATTTCTAACACCTGAGATGAAAGATTTGTTTCTCTTAGGCATGACTGGGTGTAGTTGTAGTACATCTGGACAAGAGGAATGTGCAGCCATAGTATTGTCCTAAGAGGGGAAACTGAAGGAAATGATAACCATTTTAGGTCATCTCTCATTTCCTGATAAATGCAGCTACAGGCTCCTCCACAACTAATATGTGGTTTTGCACCTATCAAAAGAAGAAAGGGCACAACAGTAAATAATTACAGGAAATGTAGATTGTATTTGTGTGTTACTTTATGTGCTTCTCCGATTTTGGATCCTAGCACACAGAGCATGCATGTTTCAATGGGCACTTTATCTGAAATGATCTGCAAATGGTGAAGCCTGTAGTTGGTCAGAAAAGTGTATTTGTCAAATTATCTGGAGATCGTTTTCACAGAATACTGATCTCCTTTTTTTAAGATGCCATTAGTATGATTTTCACACAATATTTGGGTTAATCCCATTCTTTGGCTTTTTGAAACAGCCTGATTTTCCTGCTAATGTCTTGATTAAGCTTTAAACTTGGAAAACAGTTGCACTTTCTGAAATAGTTTCTAGAACTCACTGTAGTTATACTGCAACTACTCTGTGATTTTTGAATCCTGCAGCTGTTCATGCATTTTATTGACAGGTTTACTGTAATACTGAATGTGGACTGCATGTGTTTGAGACCTCATTTTGCTATGATAATTAGAGAGTCATTCCTACAAAGTTTTAGGTGGTGGTGGCATTCTCAGAATTTCTTTTTGATAATCATAACTCCTCCTTGGTTAATATACTGATACATGCAGTTTTGATGAGACATCTTGTTGGTGGAAATTCCATTTTTAATGCCTCTTTTGTTTTTTTGTTTTTTTTGTGTTTTTTTTTTTCCCCCAAATGGATGAGACAGTAGGCTTTCTGAAGGAGAAGAGATAGTCCAGCAGGTCTAGGCTGTCCTGTTTAGGGCTTCATCAGAGCCAGTTAATATCTTTCTTGTTTTACTTGCACTGCTTAGTAATTTACTTAGCAGGAAGGCTATCCTGACTTTAATTTAAAGTTCTTAGAAAAAAATCCCAAACAAAGGAAATAAATATGAGAGGAGGGATCTGAGTGTCTAAAATTCCTACACAAAATCCCGAGAGAACGTGGGGCTCTAATCTTGCTTTTGGGGTCACAGTGGCCATATTCTATTACTGTTATTTCACAGTGAGTATTATCTTACTCAGAAATTGTCATTTTTGGAGGTAGGGTAAGCAAAGTCTTGAGATTAGCTGGCAGAAAATGTGTTCAAGTTCCAGGAAATTTGAATGTTTCATTAACTATTTTTAGCTACTTTGAAACCTCTTCCAATTAAAAAATACATATTTATCAAATATCAATGTATCTAGTCCCCTTCAATGACAAATGAGTTATAGAACAGAAAGACATGTAGGAATTGCTGTTGCTACAAACTTTTAAAAAGAATGTATTCTCCCTGGAAATACCTTCTGCTGAATAAAGGCTTTTTAATGAAGCTTCAGTTGCTTTAGCAGTCTCTGCGGTGACATATCATTACACTGTGCCTGCTACTTGGTATACCTATGTGCAAGAGCTAAACCTTATCTGGTTTTCATGGGACCATTCTGTTCATAGCAGTCCAGTAAGCAGAAGGCTGGGAATAGACTAGGGAATACTGGCTTGTGATTCTTGAGTAGACAGGGGGTGGGGGAAAGAGGGGGAAGGGGAAAGAGGAGGGCAGCATGAAACATGCTGCAACAGATGTAGCCCATCACAGGAGATTTTGCTGCAAGGTGACAGAAGCAAATAATGGAAATACAGAGTGGAAAAAGAAACTCTCATGTTGAAGCTCTCTTAACAGGCTCTTTGCAATACACACAGTTTTACCATAAATTATTGCATACTTCCTGAAGCACAAGAAATGACAGAGAATTTTTAGCTGGGTTTTTTTTTTTCTTGTGCCTACAAAGATTTCCTCAGAGAGTGTATGTAGACTTTCTGCTGAGTTCACATCAGAATTTTTTTGCTAATTGTTCCTGATGCTTCTCCATATTGTGGACTTTTTAAGAGAAAAGTAGCAGCAGATTGTCTTCCCTAGAGAGGAACAAAAAAGTCTGTTGATGTGATCTAAAAAGAGAAAGGGGAGAAAATACTACTTAAAATAAATGTTTCCATTCCAGTGCATACAGAATGAGTAGTTAAATGACATCAAAGAACTTAATAATTAAACTAAAAGCCACATTTCTTTTGCAATTTCTTCTCTTGTCTGGATTTCCCAAAAAACTAGATTACTACTATGAAGTTACTTACCAGAGAACCTATTCTTGCCATGATATTGAGAAATGAGCTCTGTTTTGCACTGGTTAGAGCACTGACAGGCTATGACTCTTCTCTAAAACTATGTTCACCTGTTGTATCTGTTACAACATTTTATCATGAGGGTTTTATTTTTTCTTTAGCAGGTTCTCCTCCTTGTCACATCTCTTGTTCTCTATCAGGCATTCCACAATGCATACTTATTCTAAACCTCCTGATTTGGAATTTTAGTACCATTTCTGTAGGCAGCCAAATGCTTTATTGAGTCTACTCATCCAGTACATGCTCCAACTGTGGCATGTGGCACAACTTCAGGGAACAAAATCTGAATGATGTGTGGCACTGTTCAGATAGAGCCCCTAGCTGGAAACAAAGCAAATTGCCTAGACCCAAGGCTGGGAGTGTAGAATACTGCTGTGCTTTCACTTCACTTTCACTGTGTAGTTACTTTGAAGCGATTTTCCTTCTCAGTCTGCTGGTCAAGACTGCTTGTGCAGCTTTCCTCCTGAACTTATTTTGTGGATAAATTAAGATTTTTCCACTACAGTCTTGTGAAACCTTTCATGGCCTCAAACAGTGCACCAAATTAAGCTTAAAAAGGGCCCAGTCTTATACATGTATTTGGGGTCGCTTGGAGAGGAACACTTGCATGAATTTTTCAAGGAATCTCACTGTGGTAGGGTGAGTTGTACTATTTTCCTCTGATGTGCCAATTTGCCAATTATTATGCCCTAAGAACAATTTTTCATCAGCGTATTGTCAACTTTCATTTTTATGCTGATGATACAGTTATGAATGTCTTTGAAATGTGACACCTCTGGGTCTTTTTTAGTCTGGCAGGCATTAAATCAATAATATTTCAAAATCAGATGCCTCTGAACACTGGCAAAATAGAGCTGCTAGTTGACTGGTTTCTTAAATTTGCTGAGAAATATCAGCTTATTTTTCTAACCTTTGATGACCTACAATTCTACTTCAAACAGATATCTAATGGTTACCTGTGATTGAGCATTGTTTCTTGTGGTTTTGTAGGTATAGGGAACTGCCTTTTATCATTGAAGTCTTGCTAGATTGTAGGTATTTCTCTCTGTGATGAGACAAAGGCACTCTTCACACCTGACATGCGTTTCATATATTAGATAATTGGAATTCTTTATTTATAGTCTTCCCAGAACCTTGAATATTCTGGCTGCAAAAGTTTCTCTATTCTCCTTTCTTATTTTCCGTGGTGCTTTTAGCCCTGGCTGGGTGCCAGGTACTCACTAAGTCATTCTATTATTCCCCCTCCTAAACTGGGCAGGGGTGAGAAAAATATAAAAAGAGGTTCATGAGTTGAGATAAGGACAGGGAGATCACTCAGTAATTAGCATCTGGGCCAAAACAGACTCAACTTGGGGAGAAAAGATTTGATTTACTAATGAACAACCAGAACGGGGAGATAAGAAAACCAAATCTTAAGACACCTCCCTCTACCCCTCCTTCTTCTTGGGATTCCCCTTCCTTCCCTGCCACGGTGCAGGGGATGGAGGATGAGGATTGCGGTCAATTCATTACAGACGGACTTTGCCACTGCACCTTCTCAGGCGGAGGCCTCCTCACACTTCCCACTGCTACAGTGTGGGGTTCCTCTGGGAGATAGGGACTGGGAGATAGTCCTTCATGAACTTCTCCAAAATGGGTCCTTCCCATGGGGGCAACTCTTCACACACTGCCCCAGTGTGTGACACAGTGGGGAGAATGGTCCTTCAGGAAGAAACTGCTCCAACATGGGTCCCTCAAAAGATCACAAGTCCTGACAGCAAACCTGCTCTGATGTGGGCTTCACTTTCCATGGACTCCCAGGTCCTGCCAGGAACTTGTTCCAGAGTGAGCTTCCCACAGAGTCACAGCCTCCTTCAGGCATCCACCTGCTCTGACGTGGGCTCCTCCACAGGCTGCAAGTGGATCTCTGCTTCCTGGTGACCTCCATGGACTACAGGGGCACAGCTGCCTCACTATAGTCTTTACTATAGGTCACAGGGGAATCTTTCTTCCAGTGTCTAAGCACCCTCTTCCCCCTCCTTCTCCACTGACCTTGGTATCTCCAGAGATGTTCTCACATTCTCATTTCCTTCTGCTGCTGCCACCATTTTGCAACTACACAGCAACTTTTCCCCCTTCTCAAATACATTATTCGCAGAGGTTTTACCTCAGTCACTAATTGGCCAGGCCTTGGTCAATGGTGGGTCCATCCCAAAATTGACTAGCAATAGCCCTATCAGCTACAGGGGAACCTTCTGGCAGTTCTTTGTTTAAAGAAGCTACTCCTGTAGCCCCTGACACCAAAACCTGGCCCAGACAAAACCACCACATTCCACTCTTTGCCTCTGTGAATCATGTGTTGAAGAATTATCATAAAAATCCACATTCGTCACACGACTTTCACAACATTCACTCACATTAACAGAAAAAAAATTCACCACACCAAAAGAAAAATAACATCATCAAGTGGACAGTTACACACAATCCACCCCTTGTTCCTTCACCACAATGGAAACAACCAATTTTTTTCACAATAATTCCATTTTCTAACACCATTCAGTCCATGTTTCGTCCATTTGCTCTCCCAATTACAATTCTTGTCTGAATCTCCTAATAATCCTCAACTTTGAGTGCCAAAAATGACTGTGGTGGTTTGAACTTGGCTGGGTGCCAGGTACCTACCACACCGCTCTATCACCCCCCTCCTTAGCAAGTCAGCGAGGGGAAAAAATAAGATTGAAGCCCTGTGGGTTGAGATAAAAGCAGTTTAATAAAGAAATAGTAAAGCCACTGTGTAAGAAGCAAAGCAAATAAAGATGTGACTCTACTTCCCATCAGCAGCAATGTCTGGCCACTTCCCAAGAAGCGTGGCTGCAGTACACATAATGGTTGCTTTGGAAGGCAAATGTAAGTGATCGATGCCTCCCCCTTTCTGCTCCTCTCCCTGAGCTTATGTTGCAGAGCTGACATCATACGGTATGTAATATCTCTTTGGTCAGCCTGGGTCAGCTGTCCTATGTCTCATCCCAGGATCTTGCCCACCTCCAGCTACTAGTGAAGGCGGGGGAAGAAATGTTGGAGAGACAACCTCGATACTGTGTGAGCAGTAGCCAAAACACTGGTATGATATAAAACACTTTTCTAGCTACCAACAGAACGCACAGAACTGTAAGGGCTTCTGTGGAAAATTACCACTATCTCAGTCAGACTCAATACATTTTCTTTGAATCATGCAACACATCTCCTTAATTAATAATGATTGCCTAACTAAGCCTGGATTGATTTTAAAATTTTTTACATTTGTAAATATTTTCACTTTTTTTCATCTGCAGAACCTTTTAAAACCTCTTCCACATTCTATTTGCAGTGTCACTTGCTGATGCTAAACACAGGTTTGCTCTTCTTAAAGTAGAAAATTGACTGCCTTATCCCACTATGATATACACACATTTTCTTAAAAGTTTATTTTCTTTGTTTACTAAATAGTTTAATTAGGAAAGGTATTTTCAGAAGACAGACAAGAAGTGAAAGTATACTCTCTACCCGTGAAAATTCAGGGAGCACCTGTTAGGAATATATATCAGTAGGACTGTTACAGCAATCAGAC
Organism: Colius striatus; assembly: GCF_028858725.1. Lineage (NCBI taxonomy): Eukaryota > Metazoa > Chordata > Aves > Coliiformes > Coliidae > Colius > Colius striatus. The sequence goes on along the minus strand of NC_084761.1, from coordinate 67,072,934 downwards.
ATTTCTATCCTGTGATCTCCACTGAGAAGCTCTCAACTGTTTGATTAAAATAAAATGCAACGTTTCTGCCTCCTTTTATACTAGTTCTCATTAATTTTTTCCCTTCCTGTTCCCCCCTAAACCTCAATTTCCTTGTACCCCAGTAACTACGTTTTCTCTTGTATGTCTTCATTCCTACCAACCAATTTCTTTTCTTAGCTTGACTCCCAGTGTTTGTCACCTCTTTTTATTAGAGTTTCTCAGTTTGAGTCTGTAAGACTTATTTTTTTACTCTGGCTAGTCTTCCTCTCTTGGCGTTTGATCCCTAGGGCATAGTTTTTATCTTTGGGCAAGTTTACACAGAACCTTTTCCATAAAGCTTACTGTGAGACAACTTTGAATCAGCAGTGACCAGCATGAGAGGAAACTGAAAGGTAATGGTGCCAAAGTTCAGAGCTTGGTTTTGGCAAATTCTAGAGAATATGAGCTCATAGCCTAAATCTGTGATACAACCTCTCCCTGTCTGGCATCCAGCTAGCAGAAGCTTCCTTCTTCCTTCTGTGACACATGTTTTAGCTAGCTTTAGGGCAGTTTTCAAGTGAGGCCCAACAGTCTTTGATTCCTGCCAACTCATGCAAGGCGGTAAACATAAAATCTGAAATCCTGGTTGTGTTGAAATGAATGACAAGAATTACTGCTGGTTTTGCCAGTAGATTGTATAGGGATTGTTACTTATTCTAACTTTAGGGATTGTAAAACTGGATTCTAGAATAAAAAGGAAACACTTGTGTACATTGCCTTTCAGACCTTTGAAAAGCCAGAGTTTACTGATGTTCTTTTAATTACTGAATGATGTTGTACAGGACTGTGAATCCAAGGTACTTGTAGCCCTGCTGGGAAAGATGCTCAGCCAGCTGAAACTGATTTGTATTGCACTTTGAAAAGGCAGCATCAGAGCCAGCCTGGCTGTTGTTAAATCACTTTCTAAAGCTATTGTAAGTAGCTGGCTGTTCAGCTACTGAAGAATCAGTCTGTAACCAGGGATTCGCTTTTATTTTTGTGAAACTGGTTCAGACAAACCTCTGTGATTTCCCTAGAGAAATCCTTTATGTTCATATTGTTCACTCCAGGTGCATGGCCACAGCAGTACACCTTACTTCTTCACAACAATTTACTATACATGTCAGCATAGCTTGGCTGCTATGACTGAGATAATTTGTTCTTTCCCACGAAAGGAACATTGAGAATCAAGGATGCTGGAAATAATCTCATATTACACTCCAAAAAAGCCCAGAGGGAGAGGTTAATATTATACAGGACTGCCTAATTCTGATTAAAAAAAATCTGTATCAATTATAATTTTCCCTCCACAAAAGCATCTATGAGCTATCTCACAGAAACAGTGGGATTCTCACAGGGAAGAAGGGGAAGAGGTGGATTACTTCTTTTGTTACTAGCTTTTTTTGTGAATTTTGTGATTCTTGCTGTTTCCTGCAATAATAATGATGATAATGATGGTGACAAAGCTCCAATCTCTGAAAAGAAGCAGCTATGCTTCTGTATACAATATGGTGACAGCTTTGAAATAAAACATTTGCATCATGTTCAGATGGTGTATCATGGACAATATCTTTCTTGTCACTTCTCTTGCCTGCTCATTAATGAGGTTTGACACTTAGTCGTTCTGTAAGTGAGGAACTCCTGAAACACAACTGCACTCTACTTGAGTGCAGAAACTTAACATGGTAAGAGTGAATTTTGCCTCTACTGAAGAGAGTGTCTGACTGTTTCTAACTTCAAATTTATTTTAGCATGATGGCAACAATGCTAGTAGAGGTTCATTAGAATCAATATTTTTGGCTTTGAATTACTTTCTTCCTTGACCACCCCCCCCCCCAAGTTTTTGTTGCATCAAAAGTTGAATGGGGGGAGTATACATATATATGTATCTAAAGTAAAGTAAAAATGTCCTTCAAATAATAAGGAGAAAACTTGTGTTAGAGCCTGCAGCTCCCAAGTAGATCCACTAAGAGCTTACTCCAGCACTTTTCTGTTTTTGTGGCAAACCACCCAAAAGCTGACTCTGGGCACAAGTAAGCATGGACACCAGGAATCCCATCCTCCTTGGCCCTGTGGCAATCCATCTCATCTATCTTACGTGGCTTTTGAGGTCTCGAAGAATAAAAAATTTAGTCTTTCTTGTTATCTCTGATGATCTGCAGTGACTTCATCACAAGTTCTGTGGAAAATGACTCAGAATTTCTGATACTGAATCTGAAACATATCAGCTGAATGGTTTGGGCTCAAGAAAGTAGCATTTTCTCATCAGGTTTTAAGCTGATCTGAGTCTTAACATTTAAGCACCACATTTCATTTCATTTTGTTAAAATCATTTAATAGTATCTTCAAGAAACCTGCTGTGTCTCCTTTGAAAGTTTCTGTTCAGTGTGTAAAACTGAGAATAAAACTTTAAATAGTTGTGGGTGCTCTAGTGGTGTTCCTGGAGCTGCAGATTCGGGAAATTGCAAGAGTGAAATGCGTCAGCTGGTATATACATCCCATGATTTGCTGATCATACCCAGCAACATGTAGTTGTTTGGACTTAGTTGTGTTCTCTGATTATTTATATTATGGAAAGTTAACTTCCGTTTATGTACTTTCTTATAAAGTGTATGCTTGCAACCATCCTTTTATGTAGAGATAACAGACTGCTATTCTGACAAAAAAAGATAATGTGGTTAACCCTGCAGTAAGACTTTTCCATTTGATCACCTACACAAAGACCACCTTTTTTCCTACAATCTCTCTCTTCCACCTCCCCCCCTTCCAAATTTTGTTTACTTTGTTTTCTCTCAAAGAGTTGCTGCCAGAGGATAGTGCAAGAATGCCAGCTGTAGTAGAAAATTTGATTATGCAAATGTAGTTCAGAGTTTGTACGTAATAGTGTGTGTTGTAAGAAATGAATGCAGTTTCTTTTTCAGGATGAATAACTGCAAGATAATGTAGATCTGTGGAAGAAACATTCAGATAAAGTCATCACTTGTGGTGTTCTTCTGCCTCCTTCCCTCCAGTTTGCCTGTTTGGTTTTTACTGAATACTTCACAAAACTCCTATGTCCCAAGATTCTGGAGAAGGTAGTAGGAGTGGATAAAATGACAAGTGGCCTAGATTTTTGAATAGGGAACAAGATTCATTGCGTCTTTTTTTTTTTTTTTTTTTTTTTTTTTAATACAGGACGTGGAGGGGATGGAATTGTAACTACAAGTTGCAGGTTCAAAGCAAGCAAAACGTGATACTTCGCATAGTATCTTGTAAAGCTGTAAAAAATTATTGTCCCAGGATTTTGGGGATACTAAGGGTTCAAAAATTGGTTAGATACCTTCATGAAAAGAAAATCTGTGAAGGCTGTTGCCTCTGGCTCGGAAAGTCTGGAAGCCACAAATTGTATGATTCAGAGAAAAATATTCTGGTGAACTATTTTTGTATGCTTCTTCAGTTCTTACGTTCCTGCCTACATCTGCTACTGGCCGCTGTCAGAGACAGGATGCTAGGCTAGATGGACTTGGCATGATGTTCTTACATCCTCTGAGAAAATCAGGTTTTGTCTGTTATATTTCAGTTTTGTGTTTCTTTCGGATCCTTGCTTCCAGATGAGACTCAAACCACAAGCACTAGCTTATCCACCAAGGATTTCTTAATATCATTTCCATCATAGCTGAAACCAGAAGGAAGCATAAATTTAGAGGAAAAGTCTTGCTGAATTCTTTCAGACCAAATTAAAACAACCAGCTTCCTCCCCAGCTCCCTTGCCTTCTGGAAATAACAAACCACTGAAAGAAGACACACACATTCTCATTGGTCCTTAAAGATTTAAACAGTTCCTTAAATTAAGATAAGGGATGTTTCTTAGACAGAATATCTTTAGGTTTGGGTATTCTGGCAGGCTGCAGGCTTTCTTTGGGTATGTGCAGATTGAGCTATCTGTGCCCTTCCTTTCATGAAAAATGTTTTGTGCTAAGTACAGTTCTTCAATGTCCTTGTGAAGTATTATCTTTATACTTTTGTAAAGAATCAGTATTGGTTTAGGTCTTATTATATTGTGCCATTGTTTCTTCTTCAGATTTCATAGGCTTTTACCTCCTCCTTCTCCTTTTAAAAAAGGCATGTCTTGTTTTTGTTATCTGTCTGTATAAGAAAATCAGGAATATTAGGTGCTGTTACGGCAGGAAAGCTATTCATGTGAAAGCTGCTGAATCTTCATAAAACTGGGTTATAGTCTTTCATGACAACATTTTTCTCAGAACTTGTCAAACAGTTGAGTAATATGAGTTGTAATGAAAACAAATGCATGATTTTCAAGCAGCCTGACTTAAACCCCTTTACTTTGATAGCTGCTGAGGTTTCATTTTTTGGTGTTTGAGGTGCACAAACCTATGTATTTGTATGAAGAAGAGATAATTCAAAACTGTATACCTATACATATATTTACAGTATAAAGTGTGTTTGTGTTTGACTTACATTCCTGTGTAAAGACTGTCTGTGTAGCGTGATGACCATTTAAACTGTTGAAAGGAAGCTTTTGATTTCTGGATCATCACAGCTTCATGGTGTAGTCTTGAGGAAATTCTTTGATCTCTTTGTGCCTCAGTTCCCATCTGGATAGTAAGTGGTTTGGTGACAAACTCCTAAATGATCAGCAATGTCATGCATGCTGTGCATCCAAGCACAGAAACAGGTTTGTTTTCACCACTCATTGCAGGTTGCATTTAAAAAAAAATTCTTTTTCCATAAATTCAATAAACTCATTTTTCTACAGCCAGCAGGAGTACCTGATAGCAAAATGAATACCTCATGACAAGTGGGTCTCTTCATAGGGAATCATTGTTCTTGAATGTATTTGTGTTCATTTTTGAAAATACTTTGTAGACTAAATAGTATTTTTTTTTTTTCTGAAGGATTTGTCAAATGAAATGAACTAAATCAGCCCTTCTGTGGGTGTTTCCTGAGTGCTAACAAGAATATCTAGCTTTGGTATAGATCAGGTCCAGCATCTCCTGAATTTTATGGATTTTTTCCGCATTCTTATCTAGTTGAAGAGATAAGCATGATGTACATTGTCCTGGCGTACCCTTGAGAAAAAAACGGCATGACTTTTGTTATCTTGAAATTAATTTTGTCTTTTGAACTTACCAAGGGACTACATAATGTTTCAAATAGACAAATTTTCAGGGGGATTGGTCTAGATGATCCCTAGAAGTCCCTTCTAACCCCTACCATTCTGTGATTCTGTGATTCTGTGATATGCATTTACTTTACTGTAAATATGGAGACTAGCGAATTCTGTCTTTGTTATACTTAAAGCATATCTTCACAAACACTCTAAGTTTGTTTGTAAAATAGGGAGATCTTCTCCTACAGTGTGTGGGAAAGAGGTTACTGCTAGGATGGCAGTGTACTGTCCAAATTGATAGAGTATGTAGCACATGTCCGTATGCTCTCACCGGTCTGTCAGTCAGTAACTCAGATTCTGTGCGATGTTCAGTGGAACTGTACCAGGTGACCAATGGCAGTAGTGCGTAGATGTAGTCACAGCACAGACTGGTAGGGGAGGAGTCCCAAACCATCCCATTTCTCGGTCTTGCTTCCATCACTGTTCCTGCAACTATATAGGCATTTTGCCTCATATCTAAATCATGAAAACAGACCTGCGTGGTTAATTTCTAACCATCATTGTTAATTTGTGTCTCTGGGAAACTTAGGCTGTATCTTTGGTGCTAATATGTAAAAATAATATAAAAAGAACTGTGATAAGGAAACTCAATGATGGATTTGTTTTTGAAAACGTTTGAAAGGCGCTAATTAAAGTAAAATCTTTACATTAATTTAGCACAGAGGGCTGGGTGAAAAGCCAGCAACATCAAAAGCTAAGAAACAGTTGAAAGAGAATGGAAAACACTTGAAGAACTAAGGATTTGACAACTAGCTTTTTATTGTCTGTGAAAATATTTCATTTGGTATTTATGAGAACAGTTTAAAAGGCCCCTTCACCATATGGAGAGTTTATGTGTATAAGGACAAAGGAAGAGGAGAAAAGGAAGGAGCAAAGGTTTCAGAAAAAGTACTCAGTAAAGTACAATATTATGTTCTTCCAGCTGAGATAAGTAGTTGTTAGATTAAGGGAGTGTTACTGAGATCATAAGAACACCTCATTTATGGTGTATGACTGTGAGCACTATTTTATTGTTCCTATACTTTCCAACTGCTTACAGAAACCATTAATAAAGGGTTAAACACTTTAGAGGACTGTATATATACCTCATGACTACCTTGATTGAGGGGAGCTGTGGTTTGCCTGCCTTGAATAGTAAGAGATCTGATTCTTGCTTTCTTGAACTTAAAGCTGATGTTTTGAAAGTGACAATGTCTTGCACTGTAGAGTGTGGCTAGCAGGTCAAAGGGAGGTTCTTCTCCCCCTCTACTCTGACCTGGTGAGGCCTCATCTGGAGTACTGTGTCCAGTTCTGGGCTCCTCAGCTCAAGAAGGACAGAGAACTTCTGGAGAGAGTCCAGCACAGGGCCACCAAGATGATCAGGGGACAGGAACGTCTTTCATACAAGGAAAGGCTGCGGGAACTGGGGCTGTTTAGTCTGGAGGAGACTTGAGGGGAGATCTTATTAACATTTATAAATATCTAAAGGGTGGGTGTCAGGAGGTTGGGACATCCCTTTTTTCTATAGCAGCTAGCAACAGGACAAGGGGTAATGGGATGAAGCTGGAACACAAAAAGTTCCACTTAAAGATAAGAAAAATTCTATTTCACTGTGAGGGTGAGGGAGCAGTGGCACAGGCTGCCCAGAGAGGTTGTGGAGTCTCCTTCCTTGGAGGTCTTCAAGACCCGCCTGGACATGTTCCTATGCGACCTGATCTAGGTGGACCTGCTTCTGCAGTGGGGCTGGACTAGATGATCTCTAAAGGTCCCTTCCAACCCCTACCATTCTATGATTCTATGATTCTATGTTTCTTAATGTATATAAATGTCAGAAAATATTGCCCACTTTCTCGAATTTCTTGTCTGTTTTAATTTTAATTACTTAAGTAGTTAAAATTTCAGATATTAAATACTTTGTTTCTTCTTGTGGATTTTGAGTAGTGAGAGAATTTACAGGAACTGCAATATTCTCAGTAGAATTTTTAAATAGTGAATTAATTGATCAAGGAATCAATGATTGCTGATCAATGAGTTGGTACATTTCCATTTAACTATGGTGATTGCAAGTTTTGTACTACTGTCTTTTTAGTTTTATCTTTTTATTTGAATATGCCAAGATCTTATGCCATACTATTGACTCTCCAAATGTTAGATTGGATTTTATATGCCTGAGATCTTAAAAGATAAGCTGAAGGGAAAAAAAAAAATTCTCAACTTTTTATCTTTCTTATAGGAATAACCATAACCACAGATGCCAAAGGACCAAAATGTGTATGTTAATATATAACCTAAAGGGTGATGGCAATCATTCAGTTCCTCTGCGTATAAAATCCCAATATGATAGGGTTATTTCATTAAATGACATCAACCGACGTTAAGAAGTAGAGACTTAAATAAAACTTAAATAAAAATTAATAACTCACTTCACTTTAGCTACTGAAAGAAGAACCTTTCTTTTGACCTTCTCAATTGAAGTTTTATTTGTAGATGAGAGTAAAACATGTCCCAATCTTCATACACCTGAACTTGCATTGTAACTAATGTTGTACCATTAGCTAGTCTGGAAATAGCCACCAGAAAATTCTTGGGTACTTTTTGCCATGATGACTCTCCCACGAGTGCCAAATTTCACAGCCAATGCTTGTTTGTTCAACAACAGTCTTTTGCTATAAACCACAAAAATGTATCTCAAGACTCTTAATTTGTCGTATGTTCAGAGATATGATGGCTGAATCACATCTTTTGGAAATAGTGTCCAGGCCATAGTGCCTAGTTCTACAGGATCACTCCTGCAAAATGAAACTTATCTGAACAGTTTAGCATGTAGGTTATGACATTTTTTTGTCTTTGATTTATTCTAGCCATACATTAAAGTTGTTCTCAGTCTTTTGCAAAGCTTTTCAGAATTTCTTCTTGACAGAATTTTTGTTTGTTTGTTTATTTTTAGTAGCTTCATCCAGTTGAACTCTCATGTAGAGTCCACCAACATAATTTGACTTAACAGGTTTAATTAATAGTACTAATTTTGAGTTCAGCCTGTTTTGTTTTTTAGTGCTGAACTGGCAAAATTTGGTTTAGTTCTAATTACATTTGTGTTAACAGCTGTATGTGAGCTAACACATATATAGTATGTTCACAAAGTGTTATGGCTTATAGGATGCCAATACTCAGTTTGATATTTTTTTTTTAGTTATTTGAATAATGTGGAATTATTTATGAACAGAAGGACCTCAAAGAAAGAAAGTTGCTTTACCTCTGTGTTTTTTCTATCAGTTAATCAAGCACAAAAATGAATACATCGAGAGCTGTTTGGCTAATGCTGACAATAGATATTCCTACAGAAAGCCATGATTATATCTTTTGAGGAAAGGCTTCCCTAGTCAGGTTGTTTTAGTGTAATCATGACATCCAGTTGCTAGCATTTTCTTAAGGCTACATGTTATTAGAGTCAGCTAGGGTGCCCTGGGATGGGCTGTGAGCTCCAGGTGCACCTATTTTTAAAAAATTAATATCATTTCCTTCAGTAATAAGATTCCTTCGGTAATATTAACCTGAGTTTCAAGCCCTCACTGTAGACACCATATCACAGTTTAAATGTGCAATGTGTCATATATGTATGAAGTATTTGTATGTACTATTGAGTTTTTTTCAGATATGAGGCTATATTGTATTCAGAACAAAGTGAGACTGTTCTTGTACATAGGTGCTCCTGTTTAACTTACTAATCCAGGTTGCCAAAAATGATACAACTCAAATAATTAACCTATAATTTGTGACAGAAAAATTTCTAACAGTGTTTAGAAGAGAGAAATGCTATAGCAGAGAGTTAAGTTTTCCAGTATGTTGGCTCAAAAACAGTTACCAAGTTAACAATGCTTGTTAACAAAGTCTAGAATTTAGGGGAAAAAAGCATTACAGTATCATAGCAACTTATCATTGAAATAATTATTTTCATTACTAAGATAATGGATGTCATAAAATGGCAACATTTTTTCCCAGTCAATATTGTTTAATTATAAAATTATAGTCCTTGCTGATGGTTGTGTTCATTATAATCAAGTGGCAAGGTGACTATGAAATTACTTTGCAAAAAGTAAGCATTTAAGAAATAAAGTTACTTAGTAAAATACCAGGTTAAATGCCAGATCGTGCTTGATAACTCTGTAAAAGTCTGCATGTAGTTATTTGGGGAATCTGTCCCTGAATGCAAAATTTCAGAAGTACAAACAGCTGCTTTACTACTCCAGCTGTAGAAAATGAGACTCTATGATGACCAACTTATGTATAATTTTCTTAGCTATCAGCTCTTGCAAGTTTATAATGTTACTGTTGTGGAATCCAAATCAGGTTTTCTTATAGACCATGTTATTTATTTAACTATGTAGTGGTTTTGTCCGGACCAGATTTTGCTAGTGGGGGGCTACAGGGGTGGCTTCTTTAAACAAAGAGCTGCCAGAAACTTTCCCAGTAGCTGATAGGGCCATTGCCAATCAGTTTTGGGATGGACTCGCCACTGACCAAGGCTTGGCCAATTAGTGACTGAGGTAAAACCTCTGTGAATAATGTATTTGAGAAGGGTAAGAAGTTGCTGCACAGCTGCTAAATTGCTCCAGTAACAGGGACTGAGAATGCGAGAACATCACCTCTGCAGAGACCAAAGTCAGTGGAGAAGGAGAGAGAGGAGGTGCTTAGACACTGGAAGAAAGATTCCATTGTTGACTGTGGTGAAGACCATGATGAGTCAGCTGTCTCCCTTCAGTTCATGACAGTCCACTGGGATGCAGAGACCTACACACAGCCTGTGGAGGACCCCACGCTGGAGCGGGTGGATGCCTGAAGGAGGCTGTGACTCCGTGGGAAGCTCAACCTGCACAAAGTTCCTGGCAGGATCTGGGAGTCCATGGAGAGAGGAGCCCACATCAGACAAGATTTGCTTTCAAGACTTGTGATCTTCTGAGGGACTAACACTACAGCAGTCTGTTCCTGAAGGCTGTTCTTCTGATGGATGACCATGTTGGGGCAGCATGTGAAGAGCTGCCCTTGTGGGAAAGGAGTCATGCTGGAGCAGTTCGTGAAGAACTGTATGTAGCGCATGGGAAGGACACATATTGGGGAAGTTCATGGAGGACTGTCTCCCGTGGGAGACACACACTGTGACAGTGGAAAGTGTGAGGAGGCTTCCCCCTGAGAAGAAGCAGTGGCAAAGTCCATCTGTAACGAACTGACTGTAACCCCCATCCCCCATCCAATGCGCTGCTGGTGGGGTAGGAAGGAGAGTCCTGGGAAGAGGGAGGCATGCAGGGAGGTGTTTCAAGATTCAGTTTTATTTCTCATTTTTCCCTGCTCTGTTTTGATTGTTCATTTAAGAAATCAAACCATTTTCCCCCATCCCCCATCCAATGCGCTGCTGGTGGGGTAGGAAGGAGAGTCCTGGGAAGAGGGAGGCATGCAGGGAGGTGTTTCAAGATTCAGTTTTATTTCTCATTTTTCCCTGCTCTGTTTTGATTGTTCATTTAAGAAATCAAACCATTTTCCCCCAAATTGAGTCTATTTTGCCCGTCCTTATCTCGACTCATGAACCTCTTTCTATACTTGTTTCTCCCCTGTCCAGTGTACAAGGGAAGTGATAGAATGACTTGGTGGGCACCTGACATCTGGCCAGGCTAAACCAGCGTAGTCTTCGCCAGAAACTACAATGAAACCCAGAAAAGGGAGGAACTGACTTGGCATGAACTTGAATTTAGTGAAGGTGTGTCCATCAGTTTTGAGTGGGTGTGACTTAGGGGTTACTGTTCCTTTCTCTAAAATTTCTTGCATATTTGTTTATATATGAGGTACTGATCAAATACTGTCATTTGAAATTGGCAGGGCTTTATAACTGTTTTTCATTCATTGTTTCTCCTGCCTTCCAATTAAAAGAGGTCTGTCTGTTGAATGGGTTTGCAGTAGTAAAAGCAGATTTGTATGAGTGTGTTTGGAGAAGCCCAAGAGTTATAAGCAAAAAAAACCAGAATAATTTTGCAAAATAAAGCTTTGAAGAAGATGAAGAGGGAAGCCATTTATCCTTGCAAGTTAACCTAACAACATAATAGACTTGAAGACCTTACTTATTCTCCTGCAACCATTATTTCCTGTTCAAATAATATTGAATTCTTAACCGTGGAGTTAGGTGCAGCAAAGTCTTTCTTACCTATTAAATCTGGCATCAGTGAAATCCAAAGAAACGTAATTAAGCCAGAATTCTATGGTATATTGGATGTTGTTGTAAAATTGCAATAACAAATTCCCGTACTTCATTTTTTTTTTTTTTTGAGGGATGTAGCAAAACCAAAAGCACCTACAAATTGTTGATTACTTGTTTTTTCTCTTTCATCTTATAAGTTCATTCTGGAAGAAATGATATTTTAACACAGATTTTGTGGTTTAATAAAACATTGCATGAGGTATATAGTTTTTCATTATCAATTGTGTCTACGAGTTCTCATCTTAATTTTCTCATAGCTCAGAGAGGATTCAATTAATATGAACATTACTTTAATGTACTGTGAGTTAATCAAGGAGGTACAACATATGTAGGTGTGGCTCTTTCCTGAAAGATGGTGCAATGAAACTGAAAATGATAACTGGCAAAATGACCATGAAGATAAAACCTCTGTTAAGGTTCGTGTTCTAAAAATATGGAACATAGAATCATAGGATGATAGGGGTTGGAAGGGACCTTTAGAGATCATCTAGTCCAATCCCCCTGCAGAAGCAGGTCCATGTGTTTTTGTAGCTCTAAATTTCATGGAGATGATGACTTTAATTACAGGAATTCTATGCTAATGAAATAGAAATCTTATTTTTTAAGGATAAAAAAATAATTTGTATTTTAGAGACAGTTCAGGTATAAAGCTCTCTTGCAGTTAACTGAAGAGAAATTTATTGACAAATTTGCATGTAAAGATCCATTGGGTATGCAAAACATAGCAAAGTACCTTTGTGAAACAAAAAAAATATTTTCAATTGGCCTACCATACAGGGACTGTTTCATTCTTATTTTTGCATAAAACATGGGATTAACTTGGTGAATGTATAACCTGTTTTCAACTGAGTCATGCTTCACGTTGAATGCATGATTAGTAACCTGAAGATATACTAGTTAGTAATTGTCATCTCAATACATACTTTTACCAAAGCCTTTATTGCACCCTGTAATGGTGCCTGAAAAACAGGTTTTCTGCTAATATAGGTAACTGATTTTGGACAACAAAAATATTTCCCTTGGTTGAGTTGGATGAAGTGTCTTCATTGCTACAATGAGATTTTTTGTGTGATAGTCTCCAAGGATTTGTTTTGCCTTGGTTATTCTTTATTTTTTGCCTTGTGCCCAGATCGTAGAATCATAGAATGGTAGGGCTGGAAGGGACCTTTAGAAATCATCTAGTCCAACCCCTCTGCAGAAGCAAGTCAACCTAGATCAGGTCACATAGGAACATGTCCAGGTGGGTCTTGAAGACCTCCAAGGAAGGAGACTCCACAACTCCTAAAATATTAATTTGGTTATTATTATGCAATGTTTCCTAATAATTCTATGCAATTCTTTATAGGCTTTGAAATGATAGGTGATGCTACTTGTCAGGAGGGATATAGTTACAAATATTGTTGTGTATCTTCATGACTCCAAAAGCTTTATATTTCTGTAAGGATTATTAGGTTCATTTGAAGAATCTTTGCTTGTCACCTAGATTCTGGTTAATGGTAAGACATTACTTCATTAATGAATAACTAAAGGAACAGTGAGCCAGCTGAGCATTTGTGAGGTTCCTAGCATCTGAGCATTATCTGGATGTGTTGGATTGACCTTGGCTGGCTGTCAGACATCCACTCTGCTGCTCTATAACACCTTTTCCTTGATGAGACAGGAGGAGAAAAACTGGGAGATCGCTTGCCAGTTACCAACACAGGCAAAACAGACTTGACTTGGGGAAAGTTAATTTAGTTTTTTGTCAATTGAAAATAGAGGAGGATGATGAGAAACAAAGACTAAACTAAAAAACACATTTGTACACTTTACTTCACTCCTTCTCTCCTGACTCATCTACCTTCTACAACCTCTTCCTCAGCAGCAGAGGAGGATGGGGACTCAGGGATAGAGTCAGTCTGTAGTAGTTTCTCAACTGCTTCTTTCTCCTCATGCATTTCCTCTGTTCAAGCATGAGTCTTCTTTACAGGATGCAGTACTTCAAGGAAAAACAGCACTAACATGGAGTTTCCATGGACTGCAACTTCTTTCAGGGCATATCAATTAACTCTGGCATGAGATCCTTTACAAGCTGCAATGTAGATATCTACTCTTATGTAGTGTTCTTCATAGGCTTCTGGGACAATCTTCTTCCTTGTGGTCTTTGAAGCCTGCAGGGGAATCTCGCTTTGATGCCTGGACCATATCCTTCCCCTCCTTCACTGTCCTTGATGTTTTCAGGGTTATTTACCTCATTTTTTTTTCTCACCCGTCTCTCACAGCTACTGTCCAGTATTTTTTACTCTTTTAAAAATATGTTATCACAGAGGCATCATTGGATTCAGCAATGGACTCCACTTGGGCCAGTGGTGAGTCCATTGTGGAGCTATCTGACACTATCTCTGTTTGAGGTGGGGACGATCCTTGCTCTTTTCTCACAGAGGCCACACCCGCAGCAACCCTGCTGCTAACACCTTGCAACATAAACCCAATACACTGGAAGAACAAAATTACACTAGTAAACCAAATGCACTAGTGAACAAAATTAATGTCTGGTGAGAAGCATGCTAAGAAATAGACCTAAAATGAAGGAAAAGCTGTGATATGTGATTTGTTGGTGACAGAATTTAAAATAGAACTGGAGTAACAGTCAGGGAAGGTTAAAAAGTGGAAAAGAAATAGCTCATAACAGCAACAGGAGCAAATCCAAGAAGACTTTGAAGAGAGAATGAGAACAGAACAAGTCATAATTGAAAGAAGCTGTACAGTTTATGATTCCCTGAAGAAGTCTGTAGCTAGGAAGTTTAGTTGAGGGGACACAGTATTCTGGAAGAAGACTACCTTAAAGCCTAAAAAAAAAAAAAAGGCAGAAAATAACAAAGAAAATAACAGAGAAATGGTTTATTGTTTTGCCCATACAAGTGGATTGATGGATTGCATGTGCAGCCTGAAAATGATATACCTGAGACTTTTTTTTGCAAAATGGGTGTACTTCAAGGATGCTCCTCTGAAAATGTGAAATATGAGAGCTTCTGTCCACTAGCATAAAACTCTGGAAAAAGCTATGCTTTAGTAACAATACAGTGCGAAATTTTATGAATTTCTGAACTTGAACTTGGAAGGACCTATTGAAATACATTAGAAAGAGTTATTGACTTTTTGTTAGCTTGTGACCCAATTAAATTTTAAAAATAAATTTTTATTTTTCTCTTTCTGTCTTACTAGGAATATGAAAAAGGTGCCAAATAAACCTTTGGCATATGGATTGAGGTGTACTATTAAAGACTGACTTGTGCTTCCTTTCACTCATATTTTGGCCTTCAGTCACTCAAATATAACATCTGCCATTTTTGCGGATCAAAAGCGTTCTTCGCCCTGAACTTTCTGTTGATTTTAATTGTTTTATGCTGCATTTTACAGTTTGTGCCTAGAACACAGATGGTAGATATTTGCCATATATATAAAATTGTTATTATGTTGCTCACATCACATGCCAGGCACCACTTATGTAGTACGGAAGGAATGCCTTGATCTGCATACATTTGTTGCATACATTTTCAATATCTCTTAATCTATTTTTTCTCACCCTTTCTTCTTCTCCTCTAGTTTTGTATCATATTTTATATAACTCACCCTGGATATTCACTTTTCCAGCTGTATATTTCCTCTTGTTTAAATATGTGTTGCTTTGGACTGCTTTGACTGGATGCTTTCAATGCCAAAGCTAACTGGTGTAGCTAAATTCTAAATACTGATATGTTTGGAGCAGACATATCCTGATAAATGTTATCTTGCAAGTATGAGTATTTTCAAAACTAAAAATTTGAGCTTTTATATAGCATCATGTTTTTTCCCAGCCAGCAATGAAGCACCACAACAATCTTTTGCTCACTGTGCCCCATCCACCCTCGCCCTCCTTAGGACAGCAGAGGCCCTAGAGAGATGGGAGGAAAAAAATATAAGCAAGGATGTTGTGGATTGAGACAAGGGCAGGGAGGGCTCACTGTCAATTATGGTTCCAGGCAAAACAGACTCCAGTACTGCCTTAGAGAGGAAAGTAGGAAAGTTTATTCTACTACCTACAGGAAATGGAACGGAATAAAAGCAAAAAGAGAGAAGGATGATTGAGAAAATTACAATCAGCACTGTAAGATCTCCCTCCCCCACCCCTCCTTTCTTCCCGGACCCAGCTCACTGCTCCCAATATCTCTACCTCCTTCCCCCTTTCAATGGCACAAGGGGACAGGGAGTGGGGAATGTGGTCAGTCTCTCACAGATGGTCTCTGCCGCTTCTCTATTCTCAGAGGAGGATGACTCCTTGCATTCTTCCCCTGCTCCAACACGGGGTCCCTCCCATGGGACACAGTCCTTAATGAACTTCTCTGGTGTGGGTTGTTTCCCACAGTTACAGCTTCTGTGAATATAGGATCCCTCACACAGGACACGGCCTCCTCTGGACATAGTCACTACCCCAGCACAGGGTCTTTTACAAAGTGAAAACAAATCTATGCTTCACCAGACCACTTTACAGGATGCAGAGGAGTGTCTACTCCAGCATACCTCCTTCTCTCTTCCCTCACTGACCTTGGCATCTGCATGGTCACTTCTCTCTCTCTTCCAACTCCTATACCACCACCAGCCAGAAGAGAAAGAAGGGACAGAACAAGAAGGAGCAGGAAGAACCTCCCTCTTCTGGCTTCTTCTTAAAAAGTGATTGTGGAGGTGCCTAATTGGCTCAGTCCCAGAAACAGGTCTGACTCAGAGCTGGGGAGTTTTGAGCAACTTCTTACAGGAGCCATCTTTACAGCCCTTTCCCCGTTACCAGAAACGGCTCCACACAAACCCATGATGTATAGTTTCAGAAAAAAAGCTATTGTAGTGCATGTACTAACCCAATGGCTTGTAGGCCCGATGTATACATTTAAAAGCCCTAGTAAGAGAGATGTTTGTGTTGAAACATGTATTCAATATGTGTCTCACCTTCCTATGTATGATGCATAATACACTGCTGTCATGTAAAAGTCTCTTCCCACCTTTTGTATTCTAGAGTGCATTGTATTGCTCGAGTGCCTTTCAGCTATGGTTCATAATACACTTTCCACCTTGAGTGCATGTTAACAAACATCCTCTCTCATGGTAGTAATCTTTTAGGATATGCACATCTTTCCAACCAGATGTGGTGAGAGAACAAACTACTGTAAGTGCAGTTGGACAAATACCTCATTGTAGTTCACAGTAGCTAAATGTATTAAGATGAGAAATGAAAACAACAACAAAATGAAGTTCGGCCTATGGATCCATGTTCATAGAGCTCATTTCATTTTGAGATACTGTTTGCAAACAACACTGGCTATAGCTGTCTGTCCAGCAGCGAGCCCTTTCAAATTCCACTTCTCCAAATGTTCTGTATCTTATTGTTGCTGTAACGAGATAATATCACCAGTTATTAAAGCTCTGCTCGCCACCACAATATAAACATTTGAAAAGCTAACAGGCACAGAAAGTATGCACTTTTGCAGTTATTTAATTTATAGGATTTCTTTTTTTCAATGTGCAGCTTTACAGATATTAAAAAATATATTTAATCTGTTCAGTCGTCTCTCAAGTTGCTGTTCGTATTTAATGTTGCTACTTGGTTGAGTTTTAAAGCATTCCTTGTTCATGAAGCAAGACCAAAGCATTATGGAGCTAATATGATTTTATGAGCAATAGAAACTCTTAATATGTGTTCACATTTTGGAAAGATTGTAACTTGGATAGATTCTCATGGCCTAATTTTAAACTGGTTTATGTCACATAGCGTTCCATTGACTTGGCAGAATTCAGTTCACTAAACACAATTATACTTGTGTAACTGAAATAGACTTTCTTCTGCCCTTTTGTCTTCTTTCTGTTCTCAATTACTTGTGCATCCCTTGTACAGCCACACAAATGCAGAATATCACCACAAACAAGTCTATTATGTTTAAGGGTGGCTACTGAATGTTACAAACGTAACTTGTTAGCTACATAAAACACTAAGAAATACTTAATAGTGCTTAATAATATTTAATATTATATGTTGGTACATTGGTTTCCTGGACATCTGTGACTCTGTACCAGTTCCCATGGCAGAGAGATTTTTGCCTCTAAGTTCCACTGCCAGGCACTTTTCCACTAAATTGTTCTTGGGCTCCCATGTCATCTTCTGCAATATTATAAAGGGATTTAATGAGTGGGTGAATTATACCCAGGGTGACTACGATTTGTCTTTACAGTAAGACACACATATACACTTAATTACATATGCATATGATATTAAACATTTTTGCTTTAATGAAAACTTTCCAACAATAAGATGATAATTTATTATTTTTTTTAATTTGAAAAAAAATGAACTAAGAGAAAAAGGAATGTTTTTGAGTTCAGTACAACTGTGTTTGATTAAAGTTTTGATATTCAAATCTCAGCACTTTAGGAAAAAAACTATCTTAGGTAAAAATGAATTTTGATAAGTATATGTCTTAAATATGGTGGGATTTTGTCAAAATAATTCAGCTATAAATATAGCAAATGTCTCAGTTGCTCTCTTATATTTTCTCTTAACTTACTTTTCATTCAATCTACCTGCAGCTGAAGCAGCTGATCTAGGGAGACAATAGTTTTATTGCTAGAAATTGTCTGTTGCAGGTATTCTATTGTTTAGAAAGTGTCTGCACAAAAACGAAACGTGTCTGGAGCCTTCAACCATGACAGCTATTCAAAGTGAAAATTTCTATTTCCAGTATATGCTGAGAGTGATTCCTATATTTTAATTAATGTTTCTACAGGTAATACATTGCTTGAAATCATAAGCAGATTCAGAGTAAATGAACTAACCAGGTTGGTAATAATTTTAGTTTAGTTATGGCCTCAGCAGAACTTGAAATGTGTAAGAAAACCCACTAAGAGAGTAGGTCCTAACTATTTGGCACCTGGTCGTGATTACTGCCATGAATGCTGTGACACTACTCTCTTTGCTACTTTGTCTGGATCTGTCTGCAGATCTGTAACACTTTGGATCTGCCTGTATAAGTTGTGGCAATGTGTCTTTGTTATAGTTAAGTGCTTGAGAATCATAGTTTATCATTAGTATATAGCCATCCTTTATGCTTTTCTCACTGTAGTCTTCCACTCTGCCAAGTTATGTCATGAGTTAATACACAACACTTAAAAACAATTCAGTGTTTTATTTTCACATGAATAGTCTTGATAGACAATCTTGTTCTGAGTTGGAAACCCATCTCTTACTTGAGTAAATATGTATCTTGATGTGCCTTAGATTATCCAAAGAAAACCCTTACACAGTACGTGCTGTTCAGGTAATGTATAAACTTATAACCTTATTGAAGTACTTTGGCAGACCTATTTAGTTAACACTATTACATAGAAGAACAGAATCTGAAAAAGTATGAACTTTCTGTAACACTGGCCAAAATTAATAAATTTCACAGAATCACAGAATGGTAGGGGTTGGAAGGGATCTCTAGTCTAATCCTGCTGCTAAAGCAGTTTCACCTGGATCAAGTCACTCAGGAACACATCCAGGTGGGTTTTGGAAACCTCCAGAGAAAGAGACTCTACACCCTCCCTGGGCAGCCTGTGCCAGGTCTCCCTCATCCTCATAGGAAAGAAGTCTTTCTTTAAGTGTTCCAGCTTATGTTCATTAACCCTTGTCCTGTCACTGGAGACAACAGAAAAAAGTGCTGCACCATCCTCCTGACATACAACTGAGATTCCCCCTTAGTCTGCTCTTATCTAAACAGCCCCAGTTCCCGCAGCCTTTCCTCATAAGATGCTCCAGTCCCGTGATCATCTTGGTGGCCTTTTGCTTAAACTCTCTCTAGAAATTCCCTCTCCCTCTTGAGCTGGGGAGCCCAAAACTGGACACAGTACTCCATATGGCACCTCACCAGGACAGAGGATAAGGGGAGCAGAACCTCTCTCATCCTGCTGGCCACACTCTTCTTGATGCATCCCAAGTTGCCATTGGCCTTCTTGGCCATGAGGGCACATTGCTGGCTCATGTTCAATTTATTGTCAACCATGACTCCCAGGTCTCTCTCTGCAGAGCTGCTCTCCAACAGGTCAACCCCCAGCCTATACTGGTGCATGGGGTTGTTCCTCCTGAGATGCAAGACTCTGCACTTGCCTTTGTTGAACCTCATGAGATTCCTCTCTGCCCAACTCTCAAGCCAGTCAAGATCTTGCCTAATTAGCAGCACAGCCTTCTGGTGAATCAGCTAGTTCTCCCAGTTTGGTGTCACCAGCGAACTTGCTGAGAGTACATTCTGGTCCCTCATCCATTCATTGATGAAGATGTTGAATCTGTAAAGACTGAAGCCAAGGAGGCACTTGGGAGCTCCACCTTCTCTGCATCCTCTGTCTCCAGGATACTCCTTGTTCACCAGTGAGTTCTCATTGTCCATTATCTTCCTTCTGCTACTGATGTACTTGAAGAAGCCCTTCTTGTTTTCCTTTACTTCCTTTGCTAGGTTTAATTCCAAAAGGGCTTTAGCATTCCTAGTCTCATGCCTAAATGCTCTGGCAACATTCTTATACTCTTCCCAAGCAACCAGGCCCATTTTCCACCTTCCACAGACTTCTTTCTTCTCCTTGAGTTGCTCCAGTAGCTCCTTGTTCATCCACGCAGGCTTCTTACCTCCTTTTCTTTATTTTCTACATGTGCAGATACACTGATCTTGGTCTTGGAGTAAACAGTCTTGAAGATTGACCAGCTTCCTTGGGCACTCCTACAATCTAGAATCCTAAACCATGAGACTCATTCGAGTAGGTCTTTGAAGAGGCCAAAGTCCAGGGTTACAATCTTGCTTAGTGTCCTGCTTCTTCCACCAATTTTATCATGTAAGGGGTAGTTAACAAGAAATGGCCAAAACCAAATATAAAGCAGAAAGTGGTGCAAACCAAAAATACTATGCTCGTTACTTAGTGTTTCTCCAGTGATTACTGTTTAGATTCTACAGTGCTGCTATATATTGCAAAAAACAAAACAAGTACTTAATTAATCTGATTTTTAAAAAATCCAACATCTGTCCTACACAGCTTCAATTTTATATATTACATGTCAATGCACAGATCCAATAACTGGAAACTTTAGTTGATATTGGTGATACAACATTGTATGTTTTGTATAGGGAAATGTAATCGATTTATGAAAATATTAATTTTTCATGAGCACTCATCACAAATGAGTGATTGAGGATTTAGATCCCTTAAACACCATCAAAGTATTAGTGAAAGTGATTTTAATATTAATTTTTATAAGGACGGCTTCACAGAGTTCGATGGCAAGGTTCACCCACTACTTACTACAGGGAATAAGGATAGAAAGGAAAATCAAGATAGGGTCAATTTAAAATTATTTGTACAATGACGAGACAGAAAGGATAAGGGAGACCCTTGTGTTGAGTCAAGAGGCTCAGAATGGACCGCCTTGCTTTTTACACTCCTTCTCAGGAGTCTAGGCATAGCTTGATTCAAAGACAGTCTCAGGCTTGGTCAGTGGGATTTTTGTCTAATGGAATTAATATAGAAAGTAAAGACTATACTATCATTTTCTATAATCTGCCAATCATTTACTTAGTGATTTAATAAAATAATAATTTTTCCAGAAAACTTGTAAAGAAGTTTCTAAATTGAATCACACACACACACACAGAGGTATAGAGATTAACCCAATTTTCTCTCTTTTTGGCCAGTTGTAAAGTTAAAGGCCCTTTAAATTCTGAATCCTTAATTCTGAATCTCTGTAAAACCCAATTGTAGTGAATTGCTCACTGTTTTCAATTGACAGCATTTGTCAGCAGACAACAATTAGCCTTTCGTCAGCATTTTACTGGCGGACTGACTTGGAAGTTGTTGAGTTCTCTTTCCCTGAGAGGCAAGCCAGGCAGCTGGAATCAGTGGTACTTTTCCCAGACAGCAGGAGTTCAAATACAATTAGGGAGTGCTTAATCATCCTAACTCACTCTTCATGCAACTAGGACGCTAGAGTACCAGGCGGTCTTGACTCACTGCACTGGTAGCCAAGATGAGAGAGTGCCAGGTTGTCTCAGTTCCTCACATGGGTAATCAAGGCAAGAACACTGTGTCATCTGGCTCCGACATAGCAACAAGCCCCAGGGAAGGGGCTCCTGTGCCACCACACTACCCACACAGTGTACTTTAATTCATAATAGAAAATCCAGTTTCATAGTTTTATATATATATATCAAGTAACTAATTTAATAACAATTTATTTAAGCATGGTTATTAGGAAATAAATTTTGTTTGTTAAAATATGTAAGAAAATCTTGGAAAAAAATGGAGTTAAAATAGTATTTCTAGAGAGAAACACTTAATGTATCAGCATGGCAATGAGAGTTTCATTATCTGTGATAATATATGCATGTAATTTCTTTCAAGCCTTTAGAAATTCTCCATGTATGATTATCAAAGATTCATTGTCATATTCTGCAAGTTGCAACAGTGACTATCATAGAATCATAGAATGATTGTTTCGTTTTTCCAGAGCAGAGTCCTTTGTGGAGATTGTTTTACATCTAAATTGCAATGATTGAGCTATTAACCAAATTTTATTTAAGGAGTTTCCTTTTTCTTTCACTTTGTCACCTCATCTGTCTTTTTGTTTTAGAGCAGTATTATCAATAGTTATTACTATATTATCAATGCCCTCTATAGAATGATACTGCTTTTATAAATAAGTCATTTTCATGGTATGGTGTTTTTCTGTGAATGAGATCAAGCAGATTGAGAAGTTCTTTCTTTCCTTCACCACGCAACAACTCAAGCAGACTGAGAAGTGCAGTTGAGTTCTTTCTTTCCTTGTTCAGGTATGATTCACCACACAACTCAATGATTAAAATAAAACCAAAGAATATATTTGATTCTGTACTCATTATTCATAAGGTAGTCAATGTGTCAAGTCATTTATGTATAGCTCTGCAAATTTGAACGAATTTGAATCTAAGAGACTACAGTGACCATTAATATGTTATTTAGTTGATCAGTTCTGTTGTTATATTGCATTTGATATATAAGCTCTTATTTGCCCTCATTCTCCCATTAGTACCTTCCAGTAGTTTTTTTATTTTTTTCTCTCATTCTCTTCTTTCCATTCTTCTAAACATCCTGTTGCTAAGGCTTTTAATTATGTTTATTTATTTGGTTTTGTTTACAATGCATATTGACATATGAAAGAATTGCAGCTGGCACTTGTATCAGAATTTAAAGCCTCAAAGATCTAACAGAGAACAGTTAAAAAGATAGTTGACCAAGATCTTCACCAGTCCACTTCTTTTAGTACCCTGAAAAATAAGTGAGGGAACACATGAACTTCTGCAGCAAATGTGCAAGAAAGACTGGCAGCTTGAAACATTACCTCTAACCTTTCAGCCGTTAGAGTAAAATTTAATTTTTTTTTCATTGTACATTTTATTTCACGATCCTTTGCAGAAATGTCTGTGTAGGGTCTCTGCAAACTCAGAACAAATTACCTGACAAAGTAAGACATAGCCTCTTATATCTTGGAGAACTCTTTTCTTTCTGGGGTTACATTATGTGATGAAAGATGTTAGGCATATCTTCCTACACCTCAAGATTTGTAAGTAGCTGTCTTTCACCTAGCTGTTCCAAAAAAGAAAAAAATTAAACCAAACCAATATGTACTCAGAAATATCTTTTGTACTGGTGATACAATTCTTAGTTTTGTACATTACTAAGGACAAAAGTTTGCCTGCAGTGCACTCCAAATAACATTAAAATCTATTAACGGTCAAACGATCATGATATGCACTTTAGATCTGGAGTGAACGCCCTAAGACAAGACATTTCTCCTTTAAATAATAGATAATCAGGTATGTCATCCTACTTGATTCTTCATCACAATTTATTTGTTTGATATGATGGGACCTGGTGTTTTGAAGGACATTGTTTTGAAGCATAAACAAATAAAATCTGCCACTGAAAAAATCCTTTTTATTACAATCTGTCATCCACCCACCATCTAAAATATGTGGTTTCTTATTTTTTAAGGATATACAAATAATTTTGATATGATTAAAATGGAGAAAATCAGGGTCATGTACTCATGAAGCCATTAAAATTCTGATTGGAAGGAGCATTTTTTAATGTAGACTCATATTACAGTGGTAAAACAGACTAAAAATGTATGTATATTTCTAAGCCTTCCAGATTTTGAATTTAGAAAGTGTATGAAAAACCATGCATGTCAAATTTCTTTTTCACCTTGCCTAAAGATATAACAAAAGCAAAGGAGTGTTCTCACAAAATGGTTTAATGAAGGAAAGGATTTGAATGCCTATCTGATAACTATTTACAGATGGATATACAAAGGTAATAATTCAAAATGTAAAAGATAATCAATGTGAATAAAAGTTGGGCTTTGTATGCTTTACTACAATGTTATTACTTCCTCTATGTGGTGTGTTTCCAATTTGGAAAACTAAAAACCCAACTGCAAGCAGTGACTGCATTTCTTGAGAAGATCTAATGGTTTTATTTTCCTACTTAATGCCTGTGAAGTTCCACAGACCGTAATTTCTAAATCCGTCAGGAATACCACTGTAGTACTGTTGCCCTCAAAACTATCTGTAATGGATTGCTTACTTTTGATTTGTAGAGTGACATGGCAACCAGGCTTAACTTTCACTCCTCCCCATTCAAACATGTATATATTTTAGACCCCATTAAAAAAATTAAAAGGGGAAGTCATAACTGTTAGATTAGATCATGTTTTTGAATTCTAGACTCTAAGATCCCTGTACCCAGGTTGTTAAAACTAGAAGATTGATACTTAATGATGTTTCTTGCCCTTTGTTCCCGCTGTCTAAGCTATAAAGCAGATTTGACAAGCTCTTTTAAAAGGTGCTTGAAGAAAAGAAGAAGACAAATGAGAGAAAGAAGAGAGAATATAGGTGCTTAAGAGAGGCTTTGGCATCTGAAGAGTTGAGGAATGACTTCTGAATTTGGCATTTCCACAAAAATATCTTACAATACATATATTTGACACACAAAAAGATGTCCTTTGATTAAAAGATCTAAGTTAAATGGAGTCTATAGTTAAGTTTCATGCTTAACTATAAACACAATTGTTTCTATCAAAACAAAGTTTCTTTAGGTGGAATCACTGAAATTAGTAAATACAGAATATAAGACATCATTTTAGGCATGAAAAATCTTTAAGTAAATGAGGAGCTCATCAGAAATAATTGTGTTTAAATTTAAAAACAGAGCAGTACCAAGTGAGATCTGGAGGATTAGATTGTTTTTGTGTTTGATTCAACGTCTATCAGTGTAATATTGTGATGTTTAAACCTTACTTAAAAAAATGGTTTTGGTCCAGAGAAGATCCAGGAAGTGGATTAAAGAATTGTAAACAAAGGTTTTACTGTGTGGAATGAAAAGAAATCACAAATGCAGTATCTTTTCACAAAAGACACAATGTAGTGGAAGACTCTTCATTTTAGCAGTGAAAGTTATAGGAGATCATGTGGCTAGTATTTGACACAAGAAAAATTGAGAATGAACTAAACACAGAGTTTTTATTAGAAATATTAACCATGTGCATTCACGCCAATGAAAATTCCAAAATCAAGGGGTTTTTTTGAGTTTAGCTTTTTCTGGCCTTTTTTTTTTTTTTCCTTTTCCTCCCCCTGAGGTTTCATTTGAGCACAGTTACTGGACTGGAAATGGTTATTAATTTAGGGAAGGCTGTGGTTTTCCTTTATGCAGGTTAAAATTAGTGGTTGATTGAGTTACTTCTTGCTTTACAATGTGGGATTTGGAGTTTCTTCAATCTGCCTCAGGTTTTTATGCTAGCATATCTTGATCAGAAGTATCTCCTGAGAAGAAAGAAAGAAAAAATAAAAGACAAAGAGAAGAGCAGAAAGTGCAGTTGAATAAATTAATCTATTGAAATGACCTTTTGAGTGTGGCCAGGTGGAAGAATAGAATAAATGAAAACTTTTCAAATGGAAAAGCTTATCTGAGCAATCTTTCTCTATGCTGAAAAAGCCTGTTACCTAAAAATGCTTAAATTAATTAATAGAATTTTTTTCCTGCCTTTTGCATGTGAGACAGCACAAGCTCAAGTCTACTGTCAGCAGCGCTTTATTCCAAGAGCTTTGGATTTGCCCAATTGTTTCCAAGGTCTTAAATCTGAAAATCCCACATTCATCTCCATCTTGTTCAGTTTCTTTTTTTTTTCTCTTTTCAGACCAGAAAGAAATTCTAAGATTCTCAGTCAGATTTTGTATTAGTTCTAGACTTCTTAATGTTTTCACGTATCCCATAGCTACTTAATGTAGTATTTACAGGCAGTATTCCAAATCTTCAAAATGTCATCAAGATATGAATTTTCCCTGGATTATCTGTCAGGTATGAAAATATGACTTTGCTATCATTCAGTATGAAAAGGTAATCCAGCTGAAATAATCAAGGTAGTGGACTAACTTTGCAACATAATTGATTTGCATATATGCTTTTTTAAAAATCGAAAGTGGATGTATAGTTGGCTTAGATGAATTTTCATCCCATGGATTACAGACTTGAAAAAAATGAGATAACCTTTCTATACCATTAGTGAATCACTGTAATACATCAGATAATTAGAAGTTGCTTTATTAGTTTTCAAGGGAGTGTAGTAGTAGTCTTCTAAAAGGAGAAAAATTTCCATTCTTTTTATAGCTTTCACTGGGGGATAAAACCTGGGCTACTTGAGTGCCACTTCAGTTTAGCAAAGAACAATAAAACTGAAAACAATTTAGGCATGGAAATGAAAAAAAAATTCCATGTTCCTATCTGTCTGATCATTGGTTTCCCTTCTGGTTGGAGGATAATGAATATATTAACATAAGAACCAGAAGCATGAAAGAAATACTAGTAGTATCCTTGCAGAGACAAAAACTGCTATTTGAGCTCAGTCCTTATTCGAGGACAGAAACTTCACACATGAGAGTAACTTCTCTATAACTCAGCTATTGGAAAAATTACCATCAGAGCTCATTCCTTAGCAGGCATCAGAAATTCTCTCCTTGCTTGAGTGTTCTCCTCCTTGCAGTGTTCTTGTTTCTTTTTCTTTTTCTTTTTCTTTTCTTTTTCTTTTTCTTTTTCTTTTTCTTTTTCTTTTTCTTTTTCTTTTTCTTTTCTTTTTCTTTTTCTTTTTCTTTTTCTTTTCTTTTTCTTTTTCTTTTCTTTTTCTTTTTCTTTTTTCTTTTTCTTTTTCTTTTTCTTTTTCTTTTTCTTTTTCTTTTTCTTGTTCTTTTTCTTTTTCTTTTTCTTTTTCTTTTTCTTTTCTTTTCTTTTTCTTTTTCTTTCTTTCTTTTTCTTTTTCTTTTTCTTTTTTCTTTCTTTTCTTTTTCTTTTCTTTTTCTTTTTCTTTTCTTTTCTTTTTCTTTTCTTTTTCTTTTTCTTTTTCTTTTTCTTTTTCTTTTTCTTTTTCTTTTCTTTTTCTTTTTCTTTTTCTTTTTCTTTTCTTTTTCTTTTTTCTTTTTCTTTCTTTCCCTTTCCCTTTTCCCTTTCCTTTCCCTTTCCCTTTCCCTTTCCCTTTCCCTTTCCCTTTCCCCTTCCCTTTCCCCTTCCCTTTCCCCTTTCCCTTTTCCCTTTCTCTTTCCTTCTCTTTCCTCTTTCTCTTTCTTTTTCTCTTTCTCTTTCTCTTTCTCTTTCTCTTTCTCTTTCTCTTTCTCTTTCTCTTTCTCTTTTTCCTTTTCTTTCCCTTTCCCTTTCCCTTTCCCTTTCCCTTTCCCTTTCCCTTTCCCTTTCCCTTTCCTTTCCCTTTCCCTTTCCCTTTCCCCTTTCCCTTCCCTTTCTCTTTCTCCTTTCCCTTTCCCTTTCCCTTTCCCTTTCCCTTTCCCTTTCCCTTTCCCTTTCCCTTTCCCTTTCTCTTTCTCTTTCCTCTTTTTCCTTTTCTTTCTCTTTCCCTTTTCCCTTTCCCTTTCCCTTTCCCTTTCCCTTTCCCTTTCCCTTTCCCTTTCCCTTTCCCTTTCCCTTTCCCTTTCCCTTTCCCTTTCCCTTTCCCTTTCCCTTTCCCTTTCCCTTTCCCTTTCCCTTTCTCTTTTTCCTTTTCTTTCTCTTTCTCTTTCTCTTTTTGAAAGATATGCGGAAATATGTTAAGGGTTGAACCCTAGCAAGTGAATTGTGTCTTTCAATACCTTCAATTCTTTTGGTTTCTTAGAGATGGACCCAAATTGAGAAGCTTTTTAGATGTATGTTTTTAAAATTCCAGAGCTCATCTCTGCTTGTTTAAATTTTTTTGGGGAGGGCTTCTACTAGTCTTTTTATTGGGAAAAATAGAAAGCTTTTCCCCTTTGGTCCTTAATGTAGACAAAGCTCTTTTATTACATTTTAAAAATTTAAACCAGCTGCAGTATTAATTTTCTAAATGACAACTGCTGCAGCAGTGGCTTTCACATACAGGTTGTTACAATATGTTTAAATGGTATTATGTGTGTTAAGATCCAAAGGAGCAACAATGGCATGTTGGATCACAAAGTACCTCTTATCCCCCCACCAAACCCCACAGAAATGAAACACACCTCCCCACTCAGACCCCCAACTCCATACAGATTTATGGCACTGTCCCAGAGGTCTTGAATAAATAATATGTAGCATGTGCACAAAAATGATAGATGGAACAGGAATGGCTTATGTCCTCTGTTAAATGCTGTGTTGTAAAAGTCATACCAATATATGTTTGTGAGACAGGTCTTATTTCTCTTGCTTTTCTGAAGGTTGA